>NC_141689.1:1828229113-1829469988 GCF_964263255.1 Lissotriton vulgaris
GGCATAAGATGGAACGTCTCAAACAATATCTAAGTATCTGGGCATGGATCCTGCTACTATGTACTTTCCTTTGCATCACTGTTAAAAGAAACATGTTCTTGCCAACATTAAAGTCTTACTTTACTAACCTCTAGTTTAAGTTCTTGAAAACCGCTCAAAGATCAACATATTTTATTTTGTCCAGTGAACAACTTAATTATAATCATCCTATTCTCACAGGTTCATTCAGCTGTTCTAACAGTAAAATCAAGTTACTCAAATCCTATTGTTCCCTGCTTTACTTCCACTATCCCACGCCTCCTACACTCATCTTCAGTATGACGATACAGTTCCTTTAGCCACTTCCAACTTATTACACAACCACAAATCTGCATTTTAGTCAATGGCTTCACATGTCACTTTCTTTGCTTGTCACCTACTTACCCTTCCTCAGTAGATTCAATTTTAGCAATATATTTCCTGTCTCAGTGGTAACTCTATCCTACCTTTGAAAATGTTATGATAAAGGTATTATCGCAGCAGGAATCAGCTCATCTGCTTCATTTATCTCTTCGCTCTTCCATCACTCCTGTCTAAAATGTCTCCCCACCAATCTCTGCACCCGAATCAAACGCAAGCACTTGTTTTCATCTGGAACACTTCTAAATAAATCCTTTATATCTCTTTTCCTTTTGGTTGAACTAACAGCGTCAAACAGGACATTAACTTAGTCAAACTCACTTCTACGCGTGTTCTTCTACACCTCCAGAGCTTCTGTTTTCGTTCCATCTTCCAATAATGTGGTTAAATCACTTTTCACTTGATATGAAACCCACCTGTGTGTCTTTTCATTTCGGCCAACATCTACATCATAACCATGGGCTGTCTCAGAGCTAGGATCTTCTGTGTTTGCTACAATAATATTTAATGAAATTACTATCTTAGTAAGAAACTATGACGTAACTTTTCAGGTAAGATTACCAAGTAATATCTTTCCCAGTTCAAGATTTTGTCACTGTTGGCTAGTCTTGTGTAATAGGGTCAGTAAGATCCATCAATAAGTAAAATTGAGATGGCACAGAATTCTATCAAAGGACGAACAATGCAAAAATTATCTTTAGGTTAGATAAATGGTGCAAAAGACATGATTAAAAACAAATACATTTTTTGACTTCCGTACCCGAGCCTCACTTTTGGTGTCAATGTAAAATGTACAATTAAAATAGGAGCAAGTCACACAATAACTAATCTACACATTAGTGCATACCTTTTAGGACAGGTAAAATAATGATTAGAATAAAAGTAAACCGGGAAGCAGAGTAAAAGCAGGGTAGGTGGATGCTGTCATTACTACAAACCGTTGGAAACTTAGATAAAGGGTAAAATGTATTCAAGTGTTAAACCCTTATGGAGAACGTGATAGTCCATAGTAAATTTAAAAGATGAGCAGACTCATGATCTACTTTCTACTAAAAGTAGTTCACTATATTTCACACAGAAAAGACTTTACAACTACGTCAATTTAATGTTGGGAAGGAAAAGTTAGAAGGAATATGGGCTAGTGAAAGGAAAATATGGTTATCTTGTTAGTAACCAAAACAATGTTTTGTCCACGTATGGAATGCATTCTTTTTTAGAATTAGTAACAATTTTCAGAGATGCCCTTTATTGGAGATACTATGCCAGTCAAGTGAGGATCCAGAAGAAATATGTGTACCTAAAGAGGGTGGCAAATACTGGTAAATCATTGCCTATGCTCAAGGCCATCTCTTCAAGATGGCCGATGGATGAGGAGATCTGGCCGGGAGCTTCCCGGCAAGGGATTGCCTTTTGGCGTTTTTCCCTGACTAAAACCCCCGATCGGACCACCTCCACCTGAAGATCCGTAGAAAAGTTTCCCACGATTGCCAGGGCCGATCCGCAGCTTTCGCTGATTGAGATTATGCTTGGCTACAGCAGCTAGCGAGAAGCCTGGAAAGACTGCAACCAGTGGATCCCAAGCATCATGGCCGAAGCTCGGTTGAGCTGCTCAGGCAGCTGAGAGGAGATGGGCTGGGATCACCCCTCCGGCGCTGTTCATGGTCGTCACCTACCTTCCGGGCATGGCCATGGTTGCTCAGTTTCCCGCTATGACTTCCTCTTTTCTACGCCTCCCGTCGTTGCTGCTTTTTCACCCGAGTGCCTTGTTTCAGTTAAAACAGTGAGTGCTCGATGCAACGCTGCTGCCTTTGTGTTCCCCGAGTGATTCCTGACGACCCGTGAGAGAGCGGGGAGTTCCCTATCTTTTGCCCTCTCGCTTCCTGTGACTGAGATTGACTTCCTCCCCGGCGGGTATTTGGGATTTGATGGATCGGAAATTTCCTCCATTTTATGCTGGAGGTCGATGTGCTTGTGAACTGAGCGCTCCATCTCGGTGGTGTGAATCAGATTCTTAGCTCCCTGCTTGAGGCCGGTCTTTGTCATGGTTTCGCCAACCTTACTCCCGCCTCTTGACGATCCCCCCTTAACGAGACGATTAGTCCCTATTGACGACGATGATCCATCTGAGTCAGTCATTTTGCCCCCCTCCTCTGGCCCTCTCCACAGCCAGGGTGCTCCAGCGCAGTGAGCGAGGCTGGCCCCGGGTGCCGTGAATTCAATGTCCCTGACCGGTCTAATGGGTTTATTGACATTGCCTTTGGAGGGAATCCTGATGTTTAACTGTCTTCATTGCCAGTATGCCTGACTTATCCTTTGTCCAGCTACAGGCTCAATTCCCCTCCCTCACCTCCTTTATGTTCTTCTCTGACTTCCTCTTGTGTTTTTCTTTGTTCCCTGGTAACTTATGCAACTTGTGTAACTGGATTTTTTACTCAACTTCTATGTAAAGCGCTCTGATACCTCCGGGGCTAGCTAGCGATATATAAAACTCTACAAACAAATAAATAAGGCCAGACAGGAAACCAAAACCAGCCCTGGTGAAACATTTCTAACGAACCTCGATTCATTCCTCCTTGCAGATCTTTCTCTCACTCTTAGTGAATACTGTAACAGTCTCAACAGATTGCTGCACCAGAAATGGCACTGCCACACCGGGTCAATCAGTATTACTGAGCAGTGATGCGCTTTGGCTCTCCTCTGCAATCTAGGAAGGAGAGGAATTCGCAGAAAAGAATAGGCAAAGACAGTCTATCCCATTTTTTAGACACTAGCACTACCACTAGTATACCTAATAGGAGTAGCCTTGATTCACAAGGCACTTACGCTTGACAGCTATCCATAAAAGGCTCTAACTCTATTTAATTCTGTACCACAAGTGCAAGAATCACTAAGTAGTAAATCCCACACATGAGGTGGATAGTATGGTTTGTTTTGTAAATCTGGAACGCCTATAACATTTAGAGTTTGTGGTCATTCACAAACTCCTCTCTGACCCTTTCCCACCCTGAAAGCCTTTGAAGATTTACTCCAGCAAAGGATTGGAGTAACTCCCCTCCCAGCGGTAAGAGAAAGGGATCATTCACAAACTTGTTGTCCATGGAGGAAATGTTTTCAACACGGAGGAAAAAATGCATTGAGGAAATAGCAGACTATAAAAAGAAAAATCGGATAAATCACTCATCAGCATGTCTGGAAAGCAGAAAATGATGGAGTTTTCTGTCATACTGCTGCACAGCTTTGTGAATAGGGGAACATTGTGAATCTTCACTGCTGAGGAATAGTACTTGTACTAGTAAATATTTTCATTTCCCTTTGTTAACCGACACAGAAAACACTTGATGCTAACAAAGCCCTCCTCCCACTTGATTGCTAATCTGAGGCACACTTTATTAAAAGAGAGTGCATATACAATTTGTGGCCATAGACCTTTTGATAGGCACATCTTCAGCACTGATTTTTTCATAGCTTCACATGCTTGAATCATTTGGTATTCTCTGGCTAATAATACCAGCAGTAAATAGTGTTGGATTGGCTAAAGGCCAAATAACAGGGTTTATTTAGCAGCACATCCACCTCATTTGAATCAAGCCAAACTTCAGCCAATGAGGTGGTAGAGTTGAGTTCACTATTATACCTAGAATCCACAGTAGCTCAGAGTTTTACCATACTGTGTTCCTTACAGGCTCATGGATGGGTGATGGTGCAGGGACATAAGAATTTTTAGAGTTGAAGATTGGCAGGGATAGGGGTACGTAAGGAGTTATAAGGGTTTTTTGGGTTCAGGAATGGGTATGGGGAGGTGGTATTAAAGGACAGTAACCGTTTTTTAGGGTTTATAGATGGGTAAGGGTGAAGGATCTAAGGGTCTTTAGGGTTCAGGGTTGGGTGAGAGTAGTGGTAAGTAAGAGGTAGTGATGGGTTTTAGGATTCAGGGACGGATAAGGATGCAGGTATGTAAGGGTTTTTATGATTAGATGCTTGCTCTGCAGATCTTGAGATTTAATGTTCACATTGCATTAAATGGAACTGAAAAAGAAAATGTTCTAAACAAACTGTCGATATTAAAATATGTCGGTGTTAAAAACATTCCCATAATCATCTTTCCTTTTAAGTTACTGCTATTGTCAGTGGTAACAGTCAGACACATGATTTGTCATGTAACAGCCGAATTCTTAAGCAAAACATTCAGCATGTAACATGATCTGCACCAAAAACCTTTTACGCATACCCAAACTATCTTACATCAACCCTTTAGTATAATCGCCTATTAACCGCCCAAAATAGAGCGTTCAAGACATTTTTTTAACATTGCATATAAGCCTTAAAACTCAGGGACCCTTACACATTTGGAATCGTTCTGCATGATTCTAATAAGTCAGACAGGATATCGGACCATTTGTGATGGAGTACCCGTCTGACAAACCCTAAATCAGGCTCTAAGTCAGAAAATTAGTCCAGAGTGCCCCTTAATGAGGCAGCCTGTCTAGTAGAAACAGTATATGTTACAGGAACAGGTGTGTAAAAAACACATACTCAAGGTTCTGGATAATTGCTACCCAAGAAAATCCACAAACACTTCATAAACAAAGTAGTTATTGGTTAGGGCAACATGTAAATTATCGCTGAAAGGTCCAAATTATAAGATATGTTTGTGCTCTTCATTCTGGTGTACTTCCTAAGCAAAACGTGGGTCAACACCCACAGCTCACTTGTGGATATTCAGGAAGATTCTGCAGGTTATTTCCCACCCTAAAAAGTTATGTGTGAGAAGAGCAAGGGTATATCAACTGCAAGGGCGAAAAAGGAATTGGCACACCCTAAACCCAATATTTCATGTGGTAGGGCACAGGGTTTCTCCAGGAGAAAAACGTTATACCAATGGAGCTAAACATGTTTTTAAATGTGCTTAGCCACATTGCCACAATTTGTACTCCAGCATGTGGCTGGTATGCAGACAAACTATTGGAATACGAAAAATACTATTTTGCAGCCACTGGCATTTTAGTTCCATTAAGAATGAAAACAAGTGTGAGTAATTTCTCACACCAAGCACATCAAAATAAACATGTTTTATGTCGTATTCCCCTAGATGTTTTCCTTCTGTTGCTGAACTTGTTTTTACTGGACACAGAACTCCGCGCAACCATGGGTAAAGTGCTTGTGCCCTCCCTTTTCAACCTGTTAAAATTGAGATACACCGGATTGACACATTGAATTTGTTTATAAGCCCCTAGTGTATGGTACCACCTGCATTCAGGGTCAGCATATAAATTCCACTAGTAGGCTGCAGCACATAATGTGCCACCCACTACAGGAGCACTAAAAACATGTCTCCGGGCCTGCTACTGCAGCCTGGGTTTGGAGTTTTAAAATACCATTTCGACCTGGAAAATAAACCAGGCCTCAGAATATTCCTTTTTACACCCCTAAGCTAGGACTTAAAAGCCATTTATATCCAGGGTGCATGGTATTTAATAAGTAGGACATGTATAGTTCATATCTTACATGTCCTGCCAATAAAAATCAGGCGCTCCGATAGGTTACCACTGTTTTACACTACACTATTACATTTAATAAATGCTAAATTAATTTTGGGAACAGCTAGAAAAATGGGCTAAGGATACATTTTAAAAGTAATTTAAAATCTAACTTAATTGTCAAGTCAGAATTTATATTACTATTTTGGAAATTACACTTTAAAATTCGTTTTAATTTTCTAGTCTAAAACTTATAGGCTTTCCTGCCATTGTCCAGCTGTCACGTGACCCCCGATGGATCCTCTGGGGTGAGATTTGTATTCCTCACAGACAGTGGATAAAGTGCCCCGGGAGTGGGTAGGATGTCTCCACCCTAGGCAGGCTGGTCTTGAAATTGTGCTCAGCCTATTCCTGAGCTTCAAAGGATTCATACCTTGTCGTTGGAAGATGAAGCCCACACTTAGGCCTGCCACCCTGTTGTCTCTCTAGTCTGGCTAGCCTTAGGGGAGGAACTGACCAGAACTTGTTAAGGGGCTGGACAGAGGCTTGCCCTCCACCCACAAGCTAGCACTGAGCATAAAAGTGCTTTTCACAGACCTCTTCTCAGAACACTCTATGGCCTGTGAAGAATCAGACGACCGAATGCCCTGCTGTTTAAAGAAACTGAAGGAAGACTGAACCTGCTTGCTATGAACCCAGGAGTGACTCCAACAGTCAGTTGGCTGACCTCCGGTTTGAACTACAGAGTCACGACAAGCCTCCGGAGGCCTCTCTCCTGCAACTGTCCAGCTGACCAGTTCAGACTGGACCTGTCCTGGAACCTGCTGCTGGCCTCGGTTGGAGTGAGTCCTCATCCCCAAGTGATGCCACCCAGATCCTGGATCCTTGGCTGGTGTTAAAGTGTACTCCTCCTGTCACCAAACTGCAAGAAGTGTGACTTAGAAACATTTTGCAATTTTCTGCTTGCAGAACCGACGAAGATTGTGGTCGCCGTCAAGGCCATAGTCGCCAATGTTGCATCATCGGTCAGCTTCAACTTGCTGGTTTGACCCGCTGAAGGAGATCCGACTTTCAGAAAAGTCTATAAGTCTGAATGCAGAGGGCTTCACCGGGACCGACGTGCAACAGCGTTTGATCGACGTCGAGGCTTTCCTGGGCATGGAATTCAGATTTCTCCTGCTTACAGCTTTCCCAATTTTGTCGACAAACGCACGGGTACCCCACTCTTCAGAGGCCCTCTGTTGTTGAGCCCTGCTTCAGATTCAACTTGCCCCACTGATGACTCAATGACAAACACTTTTTCTCCATAAACGTTTTTAAGTCAGAAGGTAAACTTTTCATTTGGATGAACCTGGTCCCTGAATCAGACCAGCACTCCATCATGGTTGGCCCTATATTTTGACTTTGACCTGGCCTAGCAAAAGCAGACATCCAGGTTTGGCATTTTGAGCATTAGGCACTATTTTTCATTCAAACTAAAAAACTAATCTCTCAGGTTATACTTGTTGGAATTTTGCTGTTTTTATGTCATTTTATTTATTAAAATATTTTCTTTTTTTGTTGTTTCGGATTTGGATTTTTCTTGCATTATGTATTCATGTTATTACTGTTTGAGTGCTCTCTAAAGTAAGAATGACTGATTTGTGCCAGGTTATCAGAGGGTTGAGCACAGGTTTAGTTTGTGACTTTAATGATTCACCCTGCCAAGGACTGTGATTATTATATGAGATTAAGCCATCCCCTCCAACTCATACTCCAAATTTTTATATATAGTGATGCTACTCCTGGATTCAATCGGTTTGAGACCTCCTTGGTATAGGGCAATCAGAAACAATTTCAGCAAAATAAACGTGCACATCTTCTTGTACTATAATGGAAACAAAAATTCAGATATTCAGTGGTATCTATCAACACAACACAGCAGTGGTATCTATCAACCACTGGCCTCTCACTTTTACCGGCTCTTTTCCATCTTATCTAAAATTCCCATAGCTGCCAAGGTTTCAGGTTGGTGTGTGTGACATTTTCATAATTTCCGTGTAATTATGGGTGACATTTCAACTGCTGTGAGTGTCACTTTTTCGCAAGCAAAATTAAGCAATGAAGAGTAGAGAAACGTATAAATATAATACATTTTTGGACCCAGAGTCTGTAACAGGACATGAGAGGCCCCAACACAGATCTCAGCAGTCAGTTGACCCTCAGGTTCCGGCTGCAGCAGACAGTCATAGCACGGTATGATTGTGCAGCCCCTCCTAATGCACTACAAGGGTTCACCAGGGTGAGGTAGCAGCAGTCTCCCCAGGGAAGGATTTTGGTTTTATTGATTTGGGGAAGTTTATAAAGCGTGAACAAGGCCTGAGGAAGTGGGGTGCCTCGTATTAAACATTTATTATCACAAGAGATATACAGGAAGACATACACAGAGCAAAATACCCCCTAGAGGTATACATAGAAGTAGTGGGGTACAGTGGAGTAAAATGCCAGCTGCACAACACACAAGCATCACCGCAGAAGTCAGATATACCTCCAGTGAGCTCTGCCACCTCCAAGACAGGACATTTCCTGGGTTAAAGATCACTTTTTTGGAGACCGATAATGAAGGGGGCAGCAGCAACAACAACGGAACCAGGTACCGGGGCTGAAAGATGCAAAATGGATCCTGACATTTCTGTCATTTCCCTTATTCTGAGTGAATGAATACTTGTCTCGGGTGTAGCACCTAGTATCTGGTGTACTACGCTGTACTAAAGGGCCTCCGTTCGAGCCACAGGTCTGCATCAAGTGGTTCTATGCAGGTCTGTGGCTCGAAATGACAGAAATGTCAGGATCCATTTTGCAGCTCTCTCACGCCTGCAGGGCTTGAATAGAGCCCCAGCATGCGGATGGGCCATGCACGGCACTGATACACCACAAGCACAGACACCAGGGAAGGGGGTGTGCTGTCTTATGCCGTGCATGGAGCACAGCACGGGGGTGTGCAGTGCACAACACTCACGCACCATGATGAGCACAAACTTGAGAACAGTGGCTGTGCTCTCTCGGGTCCTGAATGGAAGCCCAGCACGGGAAAGAGTGTACCGTGTACAACACCCCCACACCACGAGCACTTGACGAGACACGAGGGCAGCCTGTACAAGGAACACTATATTGTGGAGTTATGATTGATGTCAATATTTATTTAGATACACACTAACCTCAGTGGCCAGTACGAGTCAGCACCTGAGACTGAGAGAGTGACTGAAACCCACAGCTGCGAAGAGGAGTCTCCAGCAGTATGGTCTGGGATCATCGTGAGAGGCACAGGCGGGGGTGTGAGCAGCGGCAGACTGCAACTAAACTTACAAACTTCCACCCGGTAGTGGTGCCCACTTAGTTGACTCAGGCGGCAAATGGATTATGTTGTGAATGACGGCGTGGTGCTGGAGCCAATAAGAGCCACCGCTGAGCCCAACCTGGTCGCCACAACAATAACCACCTCCTGGCTGGCAGATGAGATAGATTGTAGTAAACACATAATAATCCAACACACTAGCAGAGCAGCGTAGTTGCACTGTACAGTGTAGTGCAGTCTGTCACACACTGTGGGGCCAGGCTGCCAGAGCAGCTTTGCTTTATGAGGGCTAATAGCAGCGCTCCATCTCCGTTTGTCAGCCAACGTCAGGATGCCCTATAAATGCGTGACTTCGCATTTTGGTGCGGTGATGCGGACCACCAAACCAAAATGCGTTAGTCTGATGTGTAGTACTTGGTAGGGCTGCATTCCTATATGTTGTGGCACACATAAGTGTACCATGCATGTGATAGGCTGTGACCACTCAACAGAAAGCCTCTTGTTCCTTCCACATACTTTGACGGGTGGCTTCTTTCCAGGACATCGTAAGTGGCAAACTAATAAGTTCGAAGTGTCTGAACAATGACTTCAATGCGCTCTGAACTGACCCTCATTGTAAATTTAGCAAGGTCTCAACATATATTAGAGAGATAGAGAACGCTTCGACCCCTGAAGAGATTACAAGGAAGGGAGAAACAACAGTATTTCTGAAGGGATCTAAGATATGTCCTTTCTATCTCGAGGTCACATCAGAATAATGATCGCGGCAGTACTGTTTGAAAAAAAGGTATGACAAATATGCAAAGAATGTATAGACTATCCTTCACTCTAGCACAGACGCATGGGTGAAATGCAAACTCAAAATAGTGATATTTATGATATCAGCATCCTCCTCTAGCTACCCTTCCTATTTTTCTCAATAGGAATATGCAATGAGAGCAGAACAGCCTGGGCTGCCACGGTCTAGACAGGCTGCTGCGCTCTGCTCAGCTTCCCACACAGAAATGCTGCGTCACTGCCAGCTACTGTACAGTACAGAGTGCGCACACAGAAGCAGTTAATGAGACTGGGGCCTCCGCGGTGCACTTCCTTCCCGCTCACCTATCAGAGGTCTGAAGCGAGTCAAAATCATTCCCTCCCCTATGCCGAGGCAAAGAGAAGCTGCCCATGCGGACGCCTATAAAACAGTTACGGCTGAGCTATTTAATATGCCCTTCGTGTTTCAAACGGAGGAGAGAAGAATCATAAAAAAAATCCCCCACCCTTCATGTACTGTGTCCCCCGGCTGCTTTCCAAGGTGCTTCCTTGTCTGAATAATGCGCCAAGTAATATCATTTACAGTAAGACCTTCTCACAAAATACAGACATACGTAAGGAAAAGTCTTCTGCATTTGAGCAGCATGATCTTATACACCGACAATTCGATTGTGGGGTCGTGTCTATGTAATTGAAACTCGAAAAATACAGCACCCCGGCATTTGAGCTTTTAACCTTTCCCTTCCACACAAAAGTCTTTTTACATGCAGCGCACTTAAAAACGCTTAATTCTGCATGGGGGTAGCTTGATCAGTAAGAGGGGGACGGTGAATTTACGATTTACAAATAATTACACTAGTGTATCTTGTATACATTATATGAGAAGCAGCGCATGAGGGGGGCTAAAGGGGCAGGGAATTAGGAGAACTCAAAACACAATATTACTCAAACTAACCAACATTTAGTAAGAGCATCAAAACAGAGACAAGAGAGAGAATGTGTGAGTGTTTTTTTGCAGCGGCTCCCACCCCCCTCCCATCTCCCCCAAATTAGGGCAGAGGAGCGTCGCCCCTCTGCTGCCAGTGCAGCAAAAGTGAAAAATAAAATGGCAATGAAATGGCTTACCTTTTGATTTTTCACTGCTCCCAGGCTGAGCAGTGTTTGGAGGAGGGCTTGCTGCTGCCTGGCAGCAGAGGAGTGGTGCTCACTCCACCAGTTTACAATGTGCATGTCTCTTAGGCCGGCTGTCTTGTGACAGCCAGCCTGACATGCGTACAGCTGGGTGCCTGCTGGAGGTCGATGCAGTCCACTCCAGCCAAACCTGAAGCTGCTCTCATGCTGCTCATCTGCAGCATGAAAGAAGCATCAGGATTTGGAGAGGGGAGCTGGCTGAGGCTCCAGGAGGATTAGCACTGACTGCAATCATGACGAAAAGGGTACTTTAATTTTTCATTGTATTTTTACCTTTTTCGCCCACTGACAGGCACTATGAGAAACTCGAATTGCCTTCTGCCTTAATTCCCGAGCTCTCAGTCATGGCCCATTATAAAATCTGTTAACGAGCCATGATTGAGAGCTTTGGAATGTGAGCCTAAAGGCATTGTGATTTATCACAGAGCCTGCCAATCGGTTTGGCACTGGCTCAACAACCTACCAGTTTTGAGGGTCCCCAACCGCCACTGTGCTTTTGTCTGTGTGTATGTGATAATCCCAGCTGAAATTCGAATTCTTATTGTAAAATATTGAGGTATTGGTCAAGGGGCGTGCAAGCCCCACTCAAGCAGCAACCTCAAAACTTGTCAGGGTGCACCACAATAGTCACAAAATAAACCTGCGCTTAAACCTCTTGTAGCTTGGCACAAAAGCAGTCAGGCTTAACTTAGAGGTATTGTGTAAAGTATTTATGCAGCACGCAAACAGTAATACAGTGAAAACACAACACAAATAAAACTGAAAAACAATTTTGAAAAATAGAGCAGAGTTTAATTAATAAAATAATACCAGAATGACAAAAATCCATTGAGCTACTGAATTTCAAAATATTATGTGAAAATAGCACCTAAAACACAAAGCTTCACTTACAGTTATCTGATTGCGCTAGCCCGGTGGAAAAGTCACAAGTTCTGACCCAGTGAGATGGAGTACAGGTAGGATAAAGGGACTAGGTGACCCAGCTGAAGAGTTACATTTGCGTTCGAGGCGGTCACGAGGAGGAGGCTTTCAGAATGAAAAGCGGGTCAAGCAAGGCAGATTGTCATTGCTATAGCGTGAAGATCCAGTCCTCGCTGGAGCTATGCGTTGGTGGTTATTGTGAGGTATTGTTCCTGTAGCAGCAGGAGCAAGTCTTGCCTCGCATCGAAGAGCTGGTCCCACCCGAGTTTCACGTTGGCGGTAGTCGTGGGCGGCAGAGTTTCGGTGCCTCTTCATGGTGTGAGGAACTCAAACATCAGGATTTTCAAAGTTTCTTCAGGAGGAGTACACTCTGATGCCAACCAAGGGTCCAGGACCAGGGGAGGGCACCTCTTGGAGATCCAAACTCACTCCAGCAGAGACCAGCAGTAGTGCTCTGGAAGGTCCAGGCAGATCCAGTTGCAGTTGGTCAGCTGAGTAGTTGCAGGGATGTCTCTGAAGCTTGATGTATCCCTGTAGCTCACACAGGAGGTCGGCCACCTGACCCATGGAGTCACTTTGTGTAACCTTGGAGCACGGCAAACAGATCCAGTCTTCCTTCTTCAGACAGAAAGGCAGCCACTTCAAGCAGGAGGCCAGTCCTCTGGCAACAGGGTTGCTTTTCTTCTGACTCCTCCACAGGTCCAAGAGTGTTCCGATGAGTGGCTCTGGAGATCCAATATGTATAACTGGTGCCAGCCTTTGTGTGGGGCAATTCCCTCACATACTCCCAAAACTAGTTTTGGAAAGTTCCCCCTCGTCAAGGCTCTAAACTGGCAAATGGCAGGGCAGGTCTAGTATTTGGTTCATTAAGTGTGTTGTTGTAAGCAAATCCCTTTGAAGTGTAAGTGGGGGATGGGCACAGCTCCTTCCTAGCCACCCTGCCATCATAATCATGTGAACCAGGACACTGGCAGAATGGTGCCATTGGATGTGACAAGAACATGCAACTTCCCAAAAGTGACAATATGGTTTAAACAGAAAACTTCCTAAAATTGGCATTATTAGAATTTTAACTTAAAATCTGACTTAACCATTAAAGAAGATTTTAAATTACAATTTTTTTGAGTCTAAACAGCATTATCTCCATCTGCTTCCGATCTGGAGTGAGCACATATTAAATGTAATAAAGTAACCCATGGTTCAAAGGCCGATAAATAGAGATCAGCACTTGAGTTGGAAATAAATACCAAGTTTATTAATCACTCATGAGTGGGACCACATCCACATAGCACTCTCAAGTGCTGCATGAGGTAGTTCTCTGAATTCACAGAACACAGGTCTTATATACAGGTTTTTCTGCACTGTAAGTGTGTGAACAGAAATAGGGAGAACAAGTTTTAGAAATAGTTTTCAGCAAACAAGGACAGATTAAAAACCACATGGTCAGAAAAGTGGAAGGGGGAGCAGGAGTGTTTATGGCAGCAATAAATGGTTGACAGTTAACATCTGAAACCAGGTGCTCTGGCAGCTAAAGAGTGTCAGCAGGTACATTGCTTTTGGCTGAGTCAGGAAGTCAACTAAAATAGATAGCACAGGCAGGTAAAGACGTGCAGCAGAGGATGGGAGAATTGCGAAGGAAAGGAAATGGACACCACAGCCAAAATGGCTGCTGCTTATGCCAAGTAAAATATTACACGTTTTCCACAGACAGCCTTTTTGGCATAAGCTTAGACATTTTCTTATGCTTCTAAAGGGGTACGATAAATATCATACGTATCAATCAGCATCATATGGCTGACTTCTTGGTTTATTGCTAAACTGGCATTTACATTTTGGACGTTTGTTTTAGATGGTAGACAAGTGGAAATACAGAGGGAACAAAGCATTGGCCCGCATTGGATACATAAACAACAAGAGAAGAGAATTGCAATAATTATGAACAAGGCAGATAAAATTTTTAGCCACATACAGAAAATACGCTCCAGAACCATCCAGCCCAAGTCCATGTTCCTGAATCTTGATGTATCTCAGTGGACAGAAGGGGTGTGGTCAGCGATAAACACACAACAACTACTACTGATAATGCAACATGCTCCACCACGATCAGCTAGAACCATGTCTAGCGCCATTCGGTTTTGCAAAGTCAAAATTCTCGTAATTTGGAGTTCTTCTGTAATATTTCCAAGCGCCATTACTGTCCGATAAGTCACAGCCTCTATTACACGGGTTAAGCGCCTAATTTTCCTGCTATTCAAAGCCGCACCAACAAAGAAAAAGAGTCCCAAATTAAAGTCAACATGTTGCTGTAATGCAGTGTCAGTTTGATCCACGTCATCATTATGTATAGTTCTTTCGAATTGATTCAAGGAAATGTCATTAAACTGTTTTTTTTAATTGTTTTTATTAAGAACAATAATAGGGCATCTGTTAGACAAATGGTACATACAGCATGAATGGAAGTTCACTGTAAAAGACAGTGTCAGTACAATATGTAAAAGTATTCAGATAATATAGTTCCAATTCCATCGGTACATCCCCATAGCCCCCCACTCCCTCCCGCCTATGATTCAGAGTCACTTTCCCCTTCTGGCCTCGGTGGATCGCATAGATGCCCCCTGTATTCATTCCAGGCACTCCAGATTGTATCCCATAGGTGTCCTATCGAATCCAATCAATGTTATCATTGTGCCGGACCGGGGAGCCCTAGGAGTAAAGTTTTTAGACAGAGCACTACGAGTACTCCCTGTATCTACCAGAAACCTATAAGTAGATCCCAAGACGTTTGCGTCAACATCTACTGACACCTCAACCCCATCCTAGGCATCCCTATGCATAATTGGAATCCGCAAGGGCATCAGCAGAATAATCAGACATTTGATATTGATTTCGTCTCTCAAAAGTATTAGAGTAATTTGGTCCTTGTTCAACTGCCTCGAAGCTGGGACGAGCTCCTGTACCTCCCCAGTTTCCTGAATTCCCTGGGCGTCCTCTCATACTTCCCCTTTCCAGCTGATACTGCTGACCTCGCAAAAGGGGGCACTCAGAACGCCAATGTCCAGTCTCTTTACAATAAGCACACTGATCAGGGGCCAAATTTGATCCACCGCCCCTAAATGGTGGACCATATATTTGAGCCAACATAAATTTTGTCTTTAACCCCTAACCTTCTTATCCTCCCTGCCTTTTGCTTCCTGTTCCTGTTACTCATAATATTGGGCCATAGTCAAAAGAGAAACTGGGGAAGACGTGGTCCAAGATCTCTTACTGGCCTTTAAGCGACTAGCTATTTCTGGCCCTACTCACAGGAAAGGCCATACACTGGACTTGATTTTTACTAACTACCCTTCTATACACTGTCATCCCCCTACATCCATCAGCTGGTCTGACCACAGCATGTTGGAATTCTCCTTCCTGAGACTTGATAAACCCTCTGCTCCCTCGGCCACTATGAGCATCACTAAAAGAGCATGGCACAAAATTACCCCATTTACTTTTGAACAAACCTGGAAAGAACCTATCATTTCTGATTCTGATGACGTTGATTTGGCTTTATCCAAATTAAATAGCTCTCTTTTAGAGACCATAAACTCTCTAGCCCCGCAAAAGACTATCAAAAAACCCCTGACCTCCAAAAAAGAAATATGGTATTCCGACTCATTGAAAATAGAGAAACAAAAATGCAGGAAATTGGAAAAGCAATGGAGAAAGGACCACTCTCCCGAGAGTAAGGCACTCTACCAGCAGGCCTATCCACCTACCATAATAACATCAAAAAAGCAAGAAAAACTAGCCTACGCTCCCAGCTTGATGAAGCCGTTAACTCCACTAGAGAACTATACAAAATTCTCAAAACTTTTACTAACCCCCTGGCATGCGAAAGTCCGGATACCTTCTCTCAAGAACTATGCAACAATATCTCCCAGTTCTTTGAGGACAAAATTGACACCATTTACAACAAAATATTGGCCAAGCACCCGAATAACCCGGAAGACTCTACTACCATATGTCAGGAAACCCCTTCTGAGACCTTTAATATCATTCCAGAAGTCACAGAAAATGAAGTTCAAACTCTCCTGGGAAACATGAAATCTGGCTCTCCTTGTGATCTTCTCCCGGCTAGGTTAACCAATAACCTGAGTAGATCATTGTGTCCCATTATTACTAAAATTCTTAACCTTTCATTTAAAGAAGGCAAGCTTCCACAACAGTGGAAAGAGGCAACTGTGAACCCGATACGGAAAAATACCACCTCTCCCTGGACTGAACTTTCCAACCTCCGTCCTATCTCTCTCCTGCCCCTCCTGACGAAACTGGCTGAGAAACATGTCAACACTCAGATCTCCAGCTTTATCGAAGCGACAGGGGGCCTGGACCAATCCCAATCTGGGTTCAGGCCCAACTACAGCACCGAATCTGCACTCCTCTCCGTGACCGATAACATCAAGATGTCACAGGATAGAGGAGGCTCGATGATTCTGGTGCTGTTAGACCTGTCAGCTGCCTTCGATACTGTTTCTCATAAGATCTTGCTGAACCGGGTACAAGGAGCGGGCATCAGAGGTCAGGCACTTGCATGGCTGGAGAGTTTCCTTTCCGGGCGCTCACAATCTGTCAGCCTGGGCCCCTACCATTCCATCTCTAGGGCGCTCACTAAGGGGGTCCCACAGGGCTCATGCCTAAGCCCCACATTATTTAATATATATGTGGCCCCCCTTGCTGAGATTGTGAGGAAGTACGGATTCACTCCAGTGTCGGATGCCGACGACACTCAACTCCTCTACCCTTTCCATGCCCCCGACCCTAATGTTAGGGGAAATTTTGCGGAAGGTATGAGGGCCATCTCCAACTGGATGGCTGCCAACTACCTCCAGTGCAACGTCGGGAAGACCGAAGTAATGTGTTTTGGGAAAGCCAGCATGCTTTGGTCTCCTGATTGGTGGCCCCAAGACTTGGGACCTGTACCCTCCCCTAAACCTACCATCAAAAATCTGGGTGTGAAACTAGACCAAAGCCTAACCCTCAAAGAACATGCAAATGTAATTGCTGGTGCTTGTTTTCACACTATTGGATTACTCAGGCGAGTCTTTCCCCTGCTGCCTGACACCTACAGAAAGACTCTGGTGCAAGCCCTTGTAATAAGTCGCCTTGACTATTGCAACGGGCTTCTGATACAAGCCAATGAGGATGCCATCAATCGCCTGCAGGTGGTCCAGAACACGGCGGCAAGACTGATTCTGAATGCCCCCCCCAAAACATCTTCTGGACCCTTGTTAAAAAAACTACATTGGCTTCCAATACGCCAACGGGTTAAATTTAAAATTTGCTGCACTGTACATAAGTGCTTATTTGGAAACGGCCCCAAATACCTAGCCAAACTATTCCAACCCTACAAACCAGAACGAGAATTACGGTCAAGTAATCTACTCCTGCTCAAAACACCTTTTGTTAAAAAAAACAGACAAGGCGGCAGAGCCCTCTCATCAGTGGGGCCGGCCCTGTGGAACAACTTGCCCCTCAACTTAAGACAGGTCCCCAAACACCTTACCTTTAGAAAAATGCTGAAGACGAATCTGTTTGAGGAGATATAACTTTTGGATTGCTGCCTTTACAGTTTCTTGCGACCTGCTGCTGTCAAAGCGCGGAGATAACCCTTTCGGGCTGGATTCTTGCGCTATACAAGCATATAAATAAATAAAATAAAATAAACATATTAGCGACAAATGTATCGACAAACAAATGTTTACCCGTATCATCGGCCAATGACTGACGACTAAAATCATGGAATGTTTCCTCAAACCTGGAAATATGATTGTTCCAGGTGCATCTTTATCCAGAAATATGTCATAACATGAATACTCCTATAGAGAAGACATTGAGATTACAAAAACAGAAACTCAACCAAACAAGGGGGCTTCCTCTTAACTATACGAAGTAAGTGCTTCTATGTTTGAAGGGGATGTCTTCATATTCCAGGGTATCAAGACCATGCTTTCAAAATTTGTGGGTAACGCTCGGGGATGTTTGATAAGCCGTCCATCATCCTGGCAAAAGGCAGGAAGACCTTTGGATACTACAAAGGTGGACGGTGCCAAAAAGGGAAGCATCCAAGTGATTTGCAGATTTACATACTCCTAGCAATTTAAAGGGAGAACCATGTACTCTGCTCTCACCAGGAGAAGACAAGAAAGAACACACTTGTCAAAGTGACATACATATTGAACTCCAATAGATCAATGATGAAGTCGCCACCACAAAGGATGTTAGATCATTTTTCAATACGGAATTGCAGAGGAAATTGCACTTGCTTTGCCTTCGCCAAGCCCAAGAGTAAGGATCACATGCCCTTCTCAGAAGTGACGCTTCAGCGGGTGGTACCTGCTATAAGTATGTGTGTACGTACTTACTGTTGAGGTTTAATTTGGGGGAAAAGAGCATCAGGGACAGAATGGCCCTGGGGACCCCATCCCCTGGGACCCGGCCACAACGTAATGGGTGAGGAGCGCCACGCAGCCCACCTTCCTGCACTGATTTCGGCCCAGGGGACCTTATCCCAGGGGCCCAGCCACAATACAGTGGGAGAGGGGGGCCACGAGGGACACCTCCTTGGGTCGAAATTGGCCAGGGTACCTTATCCCCCAGGTTCCCAGCTTAATCAAATGGGGGGAGGGCCATGCAGCCCTCCTCCCTGGGTCAATTTTGGCTTTGGGAACCTCATTCTGGGGCCCCGGCCATGTGTCCCTGGATGCCATGGTCGCAGCCAGGGAACCCAGTGTGCAGGATGGGGACCATGGGCTAAGCCTCAAGGCCCCTGCTGCCCCAGCAGTGGCCCCTCCTCCTGCAGAAGCAGCATCGCTCTTGCACGCAGGGAGCTGCTGAAAATGAAGCTCCCTGAATGCAAGAGCAATAATTTCATCCTTTTCCCTGTCCAAATGACAGTAGGCAGGGAAAGAGATGAAATCTCTGCTTTTAGCACCCCCGGGTGGTGGTAGTCCCAGGAGCTGTATATGACCTGTGTGAAGGTCTGTGCAGCGCCCAGTCCTTCATTTTTAATAAGTAACTGGCCCCGGGGAGGTGGTGGTGCCCGGGGCCTCCATAACGACTCCCTCTTTAATGTTTATTGTAGCCATGGGGAGGTGGAGGTCCCCGGGGCTTAGGGGAACCGGGGGAAGGTCTACACCGCCCCCCCTCCCCTCCCACCCCCATGTATTTCTTTATTTAATCCAGTAACAGATAGCAGGTCGGAGCCAAGAGAGAGAAAAGGCCAGAGACAGGTATAAAAAGGCAGTGGGATCCAGGAATCAAGAGAGAGAATAGAGAACTGCCACCAGGACGTGATTGGGGCAGGGTTTGGAGTGGTGTGGAAGCCTGGACTGGAAAATGACGAGTATCTGGGAATGTAAGGTATAGAAGGGTATACAATATTATTCAGAGATAAAGGCTGAACCACGGAGTGCCTTCGTGAGCGCCACCTAGAGGACAGATTGTAAAATTCTAATACTGAGGTTCCTTGAATTCCTGTCAAAAGGTGACCTGATCTGGCTCCCTCTAATGGATCAGTACCAAGGAGTATTTGCATATCGATGATCTCTGTTTAGAGAAGCATGGCAGGCAAAAATATGATGGACTAGGATGCCCTATTAAGTAATTATCAGTGGTTGAAATCATTCAAGCATTCCACCAACCACATTTTTGTTTTTCTCACTGTATTTTGCACAGCATTTCTAATAGTCTCCCGATTTGTTTGCACTAAACAATATCAATAAGCAAGATTAGACAATGATAAAGTGAAAATCCACACACCCCAGGCATCTCAGCCTTTCCTGTCTTAAAAAGGTCTGTCTGTGGAGAATCTACTCAGAGTTTAAAATTAGATCAAGCCATCATATAGCATTAATGAACAAGATCTTCAATCGAAAAGTGAAGATTTTTAGACATTACATAAAGTAGAGAAGGTATCACCTACTAGGAGACAATGCACACAATTTCAAACCATGAATACCTGGTAGCCTAATTAATGGCGAAGGAGATTGCTGCTCTGGCTACAACAAGTAGGGCAACTGGACAGAGCACGTGCACAGCATTACATTTCGATAACAGTGTCCCGGCCTCCCCAAATATCAATCTACACCAACCAGCAAGTACACTAACAGAAGGCTGCAATTTAGGAATGGTGGCTAGTCAGAATCCATAACAGGAGTGTATTATGGGGATACACTAGGCGTAGGAGAAATGCAGGTAAAGTAGAAAAGTGAGTAGAAAAATAAAATGTCCTACAATATTTTATTTGAACAAATCAGTTTGCAGAAAATCATGTTTGAGTTTCCCCTAAATAAATATGTTTCACCTGCATAAAATAAAGTTGTCTACTTCTTTTCGAACACAACAGAGGCAACCTGTTTAATTCTAAGTACTGGTGACATTTCTTTGACCTTGTCACAAGTGCATAATCATGTGATCACATTTTGTAAGTCAGCTTACAAAATGCCATTAGATTAATGTGATATCGCTATATTTCAGAACACAAAGCTAGTTGCCAACAACAGCTCTTAAGCACCAACGGCATGTTTACTCTAAAATACAGACAGGTTGTAGGGGTTTAATATACCAGGTGAAAAGCGCCAAGGCACAATCTTTGGAATAGCACCAGGGGGGTAGAGGCCCTTCTCTCCCTTTCACAGAGTGCCAGACATTAGGCTGTCCTGTATACGCTAAGTGGCAAGACGCCAACATTTTCTAGTGACTGAAATGAGAGTGTAATATCCCAAAGGAGTACATCAAATTCTTTGAGATGTACTTATTTATTTATTTGAAACATTTGTAAAGCGCGAACGAAGGCCCGAGGGCATCTCGGCGCTAAAAAACTGCTATGTTTAACCCAGAGAGCCAGAAAGTACGGAGGTTAAAAAGGATCAGAGGTTAAAAAGCCAGGTTTTAAGATTTTTTCGAAAGGACCTGAGGGAGGTGCTGGCATTAATTGAATATGGAAGTGTATTCCACAATTTCGGTGCGGCTACTAGGAACCGCCTATCACCCCAATTGACAGTTTTGGTTCGGGGTACCGCCAGATCAGAAGAATTGGAGGAGCGCAGTGTTCTTGATGGGCAGTAGGGAATTAAATTTTGAGTGAAGAACACTGGTCCGACATTATGTAAGGCCTTGTATGTCAAACATAGTGCCTTGAACTTTATCCTCTTTTTCACTGGGAGCCAGTGAAGTCGCCTTAAAGTTGGTGAGACCGATTGGTATTTAGTGATACGCCCTAGGAGCCTTGCAGCGGCATTCTGGATGGCCTGCATTTTAGCTAGCACTCTCTCCTGGGCACCTAGAAACAGGGCGTTACAGTAATCTAGGGTGGAGAGAACCAGGGCGCTTACCAATGTTTTGGCATGATGCTCAGGTAAAAAGGGCAGAATTTTTTTTATAAGCCGGAGTTTGTAAAAGGCAGAGGAAGAGATCTGGTTAGCATGAGGCAGGAAGTTCAGACGGTTGTCAAACAGTACACCCAAGTTCCTGACCTTGTCGACCGGATCTGGAGGCTGGCCCATAGACGACGGCCACCATAAGGGGGACCAGTCTGGGGAAAGATTGCCGAAAATTACAACCTCTGATTTTTCAGAGTTCAATTTCAGGCAATTATGGCCCATGTACTATGTACTCAGTGCACAAACCTTTTACTTTGTTTTCCTCATATCACACGTACGATAGGGCCTAAAGGGACTGACTGGGAGAAGATGAACAGGGACCTATCGTTACAAATGTTCATGACCTGCTACAAACTCAGTAAGAAAAGGGAGAAATGTGTTGATGGCAAAGAAGGGGATCATTCGCCATTCCCATTTTTATTAATTAATGGCATCAGTTTAGAGGCATGTGTAAGATGTTCTTACACTTTCTGGGAAATACCAGTATTACTCAGCAAAAAGTGAGCCTAAAAACATCAAGGACAAAGAAAATAACCTCTCCCTAAAAGCCAACAGCCAACCAAAAAAAACCTCGGTCATGCTGAGGAGGATCCCGAAGATAAAGCATTCTATTTGCAGTGGGGAAAGCTTTACCGTCCTTTACATCATTACTAATCGAGATCAGTAAAGACAACAATACAGGTTTGTATCTCTATTTAAAGAAGATTCGGCCAATGGGGTATCGCATGTTTACCTTTTGCATTGCACACTTGCAGTGCATATGAGCTAAAGCTAAAAGAAAACAGATCCTTCCTCTCATCCACTTAGTAACCATGATTTTTATTTTATTTATTTATTTATATTTAAGTTTATAGAGTGCACAGCTACCCGGAGGTTTCCCGGCGCTAAGAACAGGTTGAGGGCAGAGCAACGGCAAGATTTGACTAGAAAAAGGGGAGGCCTATTGGTTAAACAACCAAGTTTTCACATCCCTGTGGAACATAAGGTAGCTAAGTTCAGTGCGCAGGGGGAGAGGAAGCGAGTTCCACAGCGATGGAGCCAGAAAAGCAAATGAGCGACCGCCCATTCTGGCTTTTTTGATCCTGGGGACCTGAAACTTGTGCTGGTTGGATGAGCAAAGGGTGCGGAAAGGGCAGTATTGGTGGACTAAAGTTCTGAGAGAAGGGGGGGGCTCTGCCTGCGTTGATTTTGTGCATAAAGCAAAGGGCCTTGAACTTTGTGCAATTTTCAATGCGGAGCCAATGAAGGCTTCGTAGAGAGGTGGATGTAGAGGTCTTGTTGGGAAGTTTGCAAAGGAGCCAGACAGCCATGTTCTGTACTGTTTGCAGTTTACGAGTCACTTCCTTGCAGGCCCCCAGGAGAAGAACATTGCCATAGTCTAGTCTGGATGTAATTAAAGCCTGGACTACTGTTTTTTTTGTGTCCTGAGGGAGCATCCAGATGATCTTTCTGAGCCACTTGAGAATGGTTGTACAAGTGGAGGAGACTCTGACCGCGTGTTGCTTCATAGACAACTGGTCATCAAAAATAAGGCCAAGGTTGCGAGCAGTTTTGGAGGGGACAGAGAGAGTGCCCATTTGTGGTGGCCAGTGGTGGGGGCCCCGTAAGGAGGTATTGTGACCAAACAGGAGAAGTTCCGTTTTCCCCCGTTTAGTTTTCATTTATTTGTGTACATCCAGGTAGCAATGTTGTTAAGTCCTGAGCAAAGGGAAGAAGTAGTAGAATGATGGCCCGTGGAGAGAGAGTAGATGATCTGGGTGTCATCCGCGTAAGAATAGATAGTGAGTCTAGCTTGCTCCGCAATGGTGGCCAAAGGTCTAACATACAAATTAAAAAGCAGGGGACTCAGGATGGAGCCCTGGGGGACGCCATAAACAGATTTATGGACTTTGGAAGCCGATGTAGAAGAGAAGACTTGGAAAGTTTGGTTGGAGAGGTAGGTTGCAAGCCACTTAAGGGCTGAGCCAGTGATGCAGGAGGACTTTAGGGTGTTAAGAAGGATGGTATGGGAAACCGTGTCGAAAGCGGCACTTAGGTCAAGCAAAATAAGTGCCACTGTTTCCCCTTTGTCGACCTGGCATCGAATGGTCTCAGAGACCCCCAAGAGAGTTGATCTGTCGAAAAACCAGACCTGAAGCCAGACTGAGATTGGTGCAGAAGGTTCCATGACTCAACGTGTTTGGTGAGTTGAGTATTAATGTATTTTTCCAGAATCTTGGAGCAGACCGGAAGGAGTGAGATGGGCCGGAAATTGGATGGGTTTTTGGGGTCTGCATTTGCTTTTTTTAGTAGCGGTACTATCATGGCCTGTTTCCATGCGCTGGGGACCTTGGCTTCCCTAAGAGAGGTGTTAAGCAGTTCTAGAATAAGATTAAGGGAGGAGGTGTCTAGGGTTTGTAAAATTTGGGGGGGATAGGATCCATCGGGGAGCCGGATTTAATGTTGCTAATGATGTCCTGAAGTGTGGTGATATCTAGAGGGTCCCAAGTAGTTATCTGCTGTAAGGAAGTGTGAGGAGTATCATCCGGTGGTTCGGATACAGAGGGGACAGGCAATGCAGGCCGCTCAGAGGGTGGGGGTAGGGTCTCCTAAGTCGGCATAGATATTATCAATTTTGGAGATAAAGAATTCTGCCAAAATATTGCATTGCATTGTGTCTAGACATGGGGCTTTTGGCTGGCAGGATGTACCAGAGAGCTCCTGTACAGCTTTAAAGAGCGCTTTGGGGCGGTTTTGTGCATTAAGTATAGTCACATTGACATATTCTGCTCTAGCTGTGTTGCAGAGTGCATGGTATTTGACTAAGGCCGTTTTGTATAGTTGCTTGGTGCAGGTGTCATAGTGAATGCGCGACCGCCCATTTTGGCTTTTTCAGACCACTTCTTGAGACCTATTGTTTCGGAGATGCCTACATACCTCAAGGACACCACGGATGTGTTCCGATTACTGCCGGACATAGATTTTGATATCAACACGGATCTACTGATATCTTTTGACGTAGAATCCCTTTACATGTCGATTCCGCAGGATGAAACTCTCAAAGTGATTCAATCACTGTTGCACACGAGGAATCTTGATAGTATCACCCCAGTGCATTTTATCATGGCCTGTGCCACCTTGGCCATGAAGAGAAACTTTTTCAGATTTGAGGACACCTTGTATTTACAGGTGTCTGGTACCAGTATGGGGAGCATTTATGCCCCCGGCCTTGCTAACCTGTATGTACATTCATTTGAGGAAGAGCACGTGCTGGTCGATACAAACCCTTACATCGGATGTATCAAGACATGGAAAAGATACATCGACGATGTTCTAGTCATATGGCGAGGAACTGCTGAAGGATGCCAAGAATTCCTGGTATGGCTAAACAGTAGGAACAATTTCCTCCGGTTTACCTTGGAAATAGGTAGACACAAATTGGCCTTCCTAGACCTCCTCATCACGGCCACTGCAGAAGGCCTACATTCGGAATTGTACAGGAAACCAGAGGCTAGAAATTCTCTTTTGTGCTTTGATAGCCATCATCCTAGAGCTTTGCGTACGAACTTGCCGTACGGACAATTTGTAAGGATCCAGAGGAACTGCTCGAGCGCAGAGACTTTTAAAACACATTCAGCATCTTTGAAACAACAGCTGATATCACGCAAATATCCTCCGAAGTTGGTACACCAGTCCCTCAAGCGAGCAAGAAATAACAACCGCCAAGCACTCCTGGACCAACCTGTCCCAAAACCACCTTTGGACAGAATAACGTTTGTAAACACGTTTGGGACTTTATCTAACAAAATGCAAAGCATGGTGAGAAAACATTGGCCCATCCTTAACTCGGGCCATCACACAATACAGAAACCGTTGTTCTCTTTCAAGAGGGGTCCCAACCTCCGAAAACTAATGGTACACACCAGGCCACGAGAAATGATACCCAGGGCCCTGGGAACATTATGGGATATGCCACCTGCGATGGGACACCACCCATGTGGTTCATGTCAAACGTGTCCACAAACATCAAAGACAATGCAAATTGATATAGGAACCAATAGACCTTGGATCCTATCCAAACTGACTAACTGCAACAGTAGCAACCTTATTTACTTGATCACATGCCCATGCGGGCTCAAATAAGTGGGCATGACTACACGTAAAGTCAAGGTAAGAATAGGTGAGCACAGAACCACAATAAGATGCAAGAGACAAGCCACCAGGCTTACCAACCATTTTCTGGAGGCAAACCACCCAGCCACACCATTCCATTGGACTGTGTTAGAGCAACCTTATATTCCTGCTCATGTGTCAGACGTCGCACAATTTCTGTTCCGCAAAGAACAGCAGTGGGTCTACAAACTAGGAACAAACATCAGGGGTTTGAATGATGATATAGTTTGGGCTAGTCTTTGATTAAACTGTTAGTCTTTGCACATTAGGACTCCTTTGATGTGTACATCGTTTGATTACACACTACATATGTACTAGGTAACAGGCTGCATGGCTCTACCCTAGGTCATATTTTGATACATTTTGGTCATGAATTTACTAACCAATACACTCTAGGGCATTAGAGGACATATGCCCGTGTCTGCTAACACCATAGGCACCTTTCAAGTGGCATACACTTGACCCTATGACACTACCATATGCATCGACGAATTTGGAGAATGTTCTCAGCATGCACACCTGAGACTAGGTTTTAATTTGCATTAGTCATTTAAGGGTTATCCGGTCACTTATCTATGGCCGTTAATACTACAATATTTGCATAACATCGCTACATACATCAAGCACTAGGACACTGGGGCGTTTGTATTGGTACTTTTGAATGTATTTCTAAATGCATTTATATAATTATTTTCAGACGCTTGTGGCCCCCAAACTGAGACTGCTTCTAGGGCTAGCCATGCTACCTAGTGTCACATTGCTGTGGATCGGGCAACGCTACCAGTTGCCATAGTTTTGCTCTGAAGCCTTGAGCGCCTTTCTCATTGGTCGAGAGCGATCCAATTAGGGGCGTGAGTATTAGGCAGAGCAAACAGAGTGCAGCTCATCGGCACTCGAGAAATATTTACGTACAATTGAGGAAATCCCTAAACAGAAGGTTTCTTTCACCCCTCACGATGTGGGTAATAACAAACTCACCATGGAAAGGGTGTGAATTAATAAAACTACGAACCGGCCACACGAGTGATTACCATGACGACCAACCCTAACCTAAGGAGTGCTTATAGGATTGGCTACATGTCCCCCAATGATGCTCCTACTTGCAATCTAGGAGCCAATGGGAGACGCGCTTAAATAACTCCCCTGCCTCGTCCGAGATACCTCCCCAGATGGCTCAGACGCCAGCCTGAAGTATCGACGGACAGGTAGGGGGCATGCCAAAGCGTTTCTTGGTGAGATCGAGTGAATGATAGAGACAATACGATAGGGGTTTGGAGATAAGTACATGCCCTCCTCCAAGTTGAAGCTAAAGGAGTTGCTTTTTGAAGGCGCATTTTTAAATTTATATCTTGAGAGTGGATCGAGTGGAAACTGTGCTTTAGAGTGGTGCGTTGCGCTGAGTTATGTGTATAAAGAGGCTTTTGTTCACGCCTGTGTACTTTTGCCTTTATTTTGTAGAGCGATGCTTCCCCTTATTTCCTGAGCCGCGGCCAGGTGGGGTGAGGTCGGCACACCTTACGAGTCGGGTAAGTAGCCTTTTTGGTAATATGAACAAAATTGTTCGAACCTCCAGATAGTCACTGTTGGACTGTCAGCACAAGTTAACATTGTACCCATAAGGAAGACACACGGCCATTCTTGCTCATTGCTATGGCCAATGATTAATGTCACAGTCTTGCTGTTGTTAAGTTCTAGCCATTGCACTGATATTAGTTTCTCTTATCTCTACAGAACAGCATTCTGATTCTTAAGGCAGTGAACGTAACGGACACCTAGGATTATCAGGTGAACTCTGTTATTGTTCCTTTGCTTTCTGGGTGTCACTTTATGATTTTTTCTGTATCTTAATTCACATTGCAGTAGTATCCAGTTGTAAGGTCCTGATAAAAGCAAGAGACAATTACTGTCGTCCACTTGCAGAAACATGTTGACCAAATATTCAGCTGGGTAGTCCAACATCTATCCGACTACCTTGCCTACTTTTTAGAGTAGACAAACGGGCAGCACCAGAATAAACTATTTACAGTGCCCGTTTATCTTATTTTAAAGTCACTCACTCTTTCCATTTTTTGTTCCATCACTTTTTATACACTGCAACACCAGTTACCCGTGTCTATACCATCTACACTACCAACATCACATTTGAGTGAGACCATTACATCTTTAGGGAGGGATCTAATCCAGCTATGGTCCCTCAACCTTCTGGCTCTCACTGTGAGATGGTCCTTTGAGGAAACCCAAATGATGAAGGGCGGCTCCGTGTGGTGACTGATGGGCATCCGGACCAAACACCATGAGTTGTCTTTTGGTTGGCTGACCCGCAGTTTAAGTACAATTGGGAGTTTGAGAGTATGTCTTTGGTTTCTGGCTAATACTGTCAATAGGCATCACTATACATGTTGACCCCCTGACATTTTGTTGTGTTACTGGTATTCAAGGGAACAATGTCAGGGCTAGGTCAATAAATATTTCCCTAGGGCCCTCCTCAATTAGTTGTTTTATGTGTCATAGTGAATGCGCCACTTCCGCTCAAGGTTTTTGCAGATTTTTTTTCCCTTTTTAACAGGTCTGTGAACCAAGGGGCGGGTGGGTGGTGCAGATTGTACTTCTTCTTCAGCTGAGGGAGGCACGCTTTGACGGCGGAGGTGAGCCAGTTGTGAATGGCCGCCTCCTCTTCAATGCTAGTCACGGAAGTGAGGGGCTTAGTGTTCTCAAGACAGGAGTTGAATTTATCGGAGTCCAGATTTTTCCAGTTTCTGGTTAATCTTGGTTCTGTAGGAATAACTGGAGTGTTGGGGGACCGATCGATTATTATCGTAAACTCTACCAGGTAGTGGTCTGACCAGGGGATAGGTAGGGGAGGCCTGCTTGTTATAGTATCCAAATTAGAAAAGATGGGATCAAGGAGGTCCCCTGCCTTATGCGTTGGGCCCGAATTGTGTAGAGTGATATTCAATGCTGCTAGATCTAGCGTGAGATTGGTGCTAGTGGGGCAGGATGTGTCATTAAAGTGTATGTTTAGGTCACCGATGAGCAGGAAGTTGGTAGCGTTTAACAGCATGGGGGCTATGTGCTCCGGAAGGGCGGTAGCCCACGAGCTGGCTGGGCCAGGGGGCCGATAGATGATGGTTCCGGAGAGAGTGTAATTAGGGGATAGCAATAGTTTAAACAGGCCGGCTTCTCTGTTGGGAATATCTAGATCCTCCCATTTACAAAAGTATATTCGTTTAAAAATGATTGCTATCCCTCCTCCCTCTTTCCCCACCCTATTTTTTCCGATGTAGGTGTAATTGTCGGGGAGGGCAGATGCTATATCGGGGCCGGAGCTATCATTTAACCATGTCTCCGTCAGGAATAGGGGAGCTGGTTGGGAGGAAGTAAGTAGGTCAAAGATATCTCTCTTGTGCTTCGGTAGTGACCTGCAGTTCAGGCTGATAAAGGTGAGTTTTTTAGATTTTTTAGAGGAATCGCCGTGTGAGTGCCTTGATAGAGGCTGCAGAAAGTCGGATGTTGCAGTATTAAGCATAGAGGGGAGGGGAGGGGAGGGATGTGAGGGAGAGATTACAAACCAAGCATGTCAATGGGGTTAGATGACAGCACAAGGGCAAGTTCTGCGAGCACTGAGGTGGCCTCAGATTAAAATGGGTTTCTCTGGAATATGTGTGGGTTAGTTGTTGACCTTTAGAGGCAGGGGAACTGGCCCCTGGCCGCATCAGGTCGCGGACGGGCGCAGACAGGCTGGACTTAGGCGCGACTTCGACGCGCCATCGTCGCGCCTAAAAATAAGAAATTTGCTATAGATCCTGTTCAATGCATATACTATGCAAATATATATGTGAAAGGAGGCTAAACATGGCCATTGTGCAGGCATCCACCCGCAAACTGCACAACAGATGCTTGAATCGCACCAGAGGTCTATCAGCTTTGAAAGTTTCTAAAATGAGTAACACTTATTTGATAAAAGACGCACATGTCATTTAATGGGCTACAAACCATAAAAACGTTTCTAGTAAACGCTACATAAAATACAAGTTACACAGGTTTATTAAATGAAGTAAAACAGGTTACAATGGAAAAACGTTTACAATAAGTTCAGACTACAACACACAAAGGAAGAAAACACTCTAAAAAAGCATGTAAACACATAGGTATGGTCACAGTGTTTTGTATAAAGAAAAGTGCACCACAGTGCTACACAAATACCTTAAATGATCATGAACAGTACACGGTCATTCATACTGTGTGTTGTGTCGTATTGGTGATAGTGCATGCGGATGCAATACTGTACTTCTCAGAATAAGTCTTCTTTCATCCTCAGTTAACTTTGGATGCTTAGTTGTCTCTTGTACATGTGATCGTTGATACAACTGTACATTTGTACATTCAAATGTACTTTGTTAGTGCAAAAGTAAATCGGGACGAATATATCTACAATTGTTTGTACGAATGTGTATTAGTTAAAGGGAAAGTAGTTGAATAGACCAGGGGTCTCCGGCCTTTTCTGTAATAAGTGTTCAGTGAAAATCATTTAGAGCTACTAATATTACTAGGTTTGGAATAGTTACCACATCAACCAAGATTACATTAGTAACCACCATATGCAAGATTAACAGCAGTGATCACCTTAGTTCTTCAGGCACAGTTGCTACCAGTAATGTAAAAAAGGCTTTGCCAATGTGGAATGCCTCTACATGGGGCATACATATCAGCAATAACGGCAATTGCTCTGGCATCATGGTAAATAAATAATAGTAATAATAAGTCTTCCCAATACTGCATGAGTATTACACAAATATCAGCTTTAAGTATATTTTGGAAATTCAACAATTGTGCTCCACACATTAGCTTATTAACATTTTGAAAATGTTTTTCCTCAAAACTATGTTCTCAGTTTTGGTGTACATATATTAATTGAAGGAAGCAAAAGCATATGACTTAGTAGGCTGAGTTGTATATAGGAGAGCTACTTATAGGTAGCTGGAGAATCACCAATAAGGAACTGAGGGCCATATTATCAACGAAGGGCGATACATTATCGCCGCTTTTATCGGCAGGAAACTGCCGCTAAAGCGGCAATAATGGGCTTGATAATATGCCCTTGTAAAGTCCCATAGAAGCCCAGGTTAACACCAGAACCTGGGCTTCTACGGGAATTTACAAGGGCATATTATCAAGCCCATTATCGCCGCATTAGCGTGTTTTTCTGCCGATAAAAGCGGCAATAATGTATCACCCTTTGTTAATAATATGACCCCTGGTTCCATTTGCAGATGGTTAATGAAGTGGACTTTGTAATGCCGTGCCCAATTCATTTTGGCCATGTGGTAACAGCAGTTGGCATATGCTTTGGGGGCTGCAGTCACATCTTTTTTGGCTGAATGTGAGTTTGTCTTTTCTGTACAGATCTAAACTATAGATGTATCTTAAACATGTTCAAAGTGCTGTCATTTAAATGCAAAAACAACAAGTGATGGACTGAATGTGGATCAATGTCACACACTCCCCCAGTCAAAAGATCTGGGCCCAAATCCATCGTTTTTTTGCACTCCACACCACCCTGGGTTAGACAATGGCGATATGCAAATCAGCTCTGACCCTGTTGCCCCATGGGAACAGTCCAGTCCGAACTACAAAAGCCATGTCCTTCCCAGAACGGAATCAAGCATCCGAGGACCGGACCGGTTTCGAGGTAACGCCTCTCATCAGCCCGGCTAGCTTGACTCCAAGTGGTGTGGAGTGCCTGGGACCCACGTCTGGGCATCCCCAGCGCACTTAGGGCGACAATTGCAAAAACAACAAGTGATGGACTGAATGTGGATCAATGTCACACACTCCCCCAGTCAAAACATCTGGGCCCAAATCCATCGTTTTTTTGCACTCCACACCACCCTGGGTTAGACAATAGCGATATGCAAATCAGCTCTGACCCTGTTGCCCCATGGGAACAGTCCAGTTCGAACTACAAAAGCCATGTCCTTCCCAGAACGGAATCAAGCATCCGAGGACCGGACCGGTTTCGAGGTAACACCTCTCATCAGCCCGGCTAGCTTGACTCCAAGTGGTGTGGAGTGCCTGGGACCCACGTCTGGGCATCCCCAGCGCACTTAGGGCGGCAATTGCAAAAACAACAAGTGATGGACTGAATGTGGATCAATGTCACACACTCCCCCAGTCAAAAGATCTGGGCCCAAATCCATCGTTTTTTTGCACTCATTTAAATGGCTGGTACAATTTTCAACAATTAAAGACACGGTCTAAGCAGATAATCTTTGCATGTCAGGTTGTCTTCTGATGCAAACAGTTTTGAGAGATGTGTGCCCTGAGGAGCACCCTGACTAAGGACATATTTGGTGTTCAAAAACAGACTTTAAAACAATCATCCTTTATACTATGAATTCCTTGATCAATGTTCACCAAGCAAATCTTAATGTTTCTCACAAGTAATGGTGTTTCCTTGTAAGAAGGAAAAAGGTATACAATTATTAGGGTTGGTCATGTGTATTCTTTTTTATCTTTTACAAGCCAATATGCATTGTGCTGAACAAAAAAGAGATGTTGTACCTATATATTACCTACTGCACATTGACAGAGTTTCTTTTTTGTTTTGCTAATACTTCGGCGCCATTTGATGAATCTTCATAAACGTTTACAAAAATAGTTTGCCACTCACTTTAGCTGCTGTCTGAAAATAATCGGAATGATCCGTCAAGCACAGGCAGAGAAAAGTGTGTGGGGGGGGGGTCCAAAATGCTTTTTCCTCATGCATTTTCCAATAGAGATATTAGACACAACTACAGCCCGAACCACTGAATGGAATTAGGCAGAAAGCTGGATCTTGGCCCAGAAAGGGTGCTTTTAGAAATCTGGAGTAAATCTGTTCAGTAGTTTTGAAGTTATTAAACAAAAATAATTTATGTATATCTAGAGACACAGTGGATCTGTGTACCCACTCCCACCAGCAATGCCGTGATTGGCTGGCCGCAACTTGAAAAGAAAGTTGCCTCCGCCATTTTGTGTATCGGGACTCGGGGAAAAATAAAAGATAAAATAGATAGATGGGGTCAGGGTAGAGGTATCATGAACCCATGGGACTGATAAAAGGGTCTGTGAGGGACCCCTCATAGGTAAAAAAGTGGATTCTTTGAGTGTAGAGGATCCCCGGATCCACTGCGGTACTCAATGCGGCCCCCATATGAATCTATGATGGCACTGCAGATCCAGCACTCAACTAAAAATATACACCCTCTCACTGACCCACTCACAGACGCTCTCACATCACTACACAACCACTCACACACCTACTCACACCTCCATACACCAACTCACACATCCACTAACAGACCCAATGAAACACTCACAGACCCACACAGGCACTCACACACCCACTCAGAAAGCCATATGCACACCCTTACAGCTAGTCACACTCCCACTCACAGACTGACAGTCACTTATACACCCACTTACACACCCATACAACCGCTCACACACCCATGCAACCACTCACATACCCACTCAAAGACCCACACAGCCACTTACATAACCGCTCACACACACATACAGCCACAAACACCCACACTCAGATTTGCTGAAGCACTCACACACCCACTCACAGGCCCACACAGCCACTCGCACACCAACTTACACAACCACACACCCACCTACACACCCACAACCACTCACAGACCCACACATACATACAGCCACTCACACCCACTAACAGACCCACTAAACCACTTACACAAACAGCCACTCACACACCCATAGAGCCACTAATATACCCCTATAGCCACTCACACTACCACACCTTCATTCACACACTTATAGAAACTGGAATAGTATATGTTTGTACTAAATGTGTTGTTGTTTTAATATTAAATGTGTGCTTTTGGTTTGGAACAGACCTACATATCCATAAAATGAATTAAAAAATAGTTTTAAAATGTATAAGAATGAATGTGTGAATAAAATGTATTTATAAACTTGTAAACATGTATATTAGTAAACTGAACCTATAGGCCAGATAGTAATAAAAGTTTCATTTAAAAAAAGTGTGAAATTCACTAAAAAAACAACTAACATTATAGCTAGGAAATAGCATTAACAAACCATATAATTAACTCAAAATACTTAAAAACAGGGCTGTTTAGACAAGCCTATGGTTATCTTCCGTTTGCAGCTGCCACTATCTACTTCAATGACAAGAGACCGTTTTTGGTGTACATGTGCTCAATAAATACCCATAAAAAACTTTAAAAACCAAAGGTTACAGGGACATAATAGTTAGGAAATAGAATTTGAAAAACCTTATAAATTCACTGAAAAAAATCAAAGATTACAGCGACATTATTGTTAGGCTCAGATTTTACAAATACAAAAACACATAAATTCAACAATTATAGTTACCTGAGCTAATTATAACTAACAACCCTGCAATACACTGCTTATGACCTCATATATTACATCAGTCATGACATGGTCAGTGACATCACTGATGACATCTCAAATGACATCAGTGGTGACATCATCCAGCAAACTAAACTTCAATATACTTCATAAAACACCATTAACATTTTTTAAAAATAAGAAGAAACTGGTGCAACACCTACAGCGCAGACCTCACTGTAACCTTATCAACTACTACATTCACTTTTCACACAAGATTCCGTTCTCAGCAAATAGTCCTATCTCTTCTGAACCACTACTCTAAACCCTAATGACCAAAGAAAAACATCTAACCGTATAGGCTAGTCTATTGCAAAGGACGACAACACCATTCAAGAACCAAGAAAGAAGTTTTAGTGCAAATGTCAGATTTACACAAACCATTACGACATACAACCAGCAGAGATGCCTTGGCAGACAAGCCACTGTGTCATAAACTACTAGTAACATTATTCTTCATCCTAGCGAAAGTTGTGAATAGAAGGGTGAATCTGTTGTCAATGTCACTGAGCCATCACCCTAGAGAAAGGTCTCAGTGAACAGCGAATCTATGACAATCTACTACTATAGTCATCATCACACAGGAGAGAGGTCTAAGGAAACTGGTCAGTATGTCAAAAAACCACTCTTTACTCAGCCATCACTGTGGAGTGATGTCTTAGTAAAAGCTACGATTGTTGCAAAACACTACCATACACATACATCAGTAGGGGACATGTGTCAGTGTAGAGGCTAGTTCAATGATAAATAGTACACCAACTTTAAAACAGGATTATAGATCAAATCACATATGTTACAAATAGTATCATTCATTAGAAGTACAGAAAGAATAGCAATTTAACTTATGTAGTAGTTATATCTGTAAGTCTCAGAAACTTTTCTGAAATACTTACACTCAGTGGATGTCATGAGGGATGTCACTGACCATGTCATGAGTGTTCTAATATGTGAGGTCATAAGCAGTGCATTGCAGGGGCATAAGTTATAGTTAACTCAGGTAACTATAACTACTGAAGTTCTATGGCTCAGAAAAGGGGGTGGTGATGGACAGAGTATCTGAATTAAACAGAACACTCATACCCAGTCAACAGATCAGGGCTTGATCCATCACCGTTTTTTAGCTCACTGCACCATCCCAGCTCAGAACCTGGCTATATGCAAATTAGTCTGTCCCTGGCCCAGTGCATCATGGGAACAGGGCAGACCAAACTACCAAGCCAATTCTTATACTGGGAAGGAAACAAGCTTCCGGGGACCGGTTTCTGGCATTACAGCCGTCTTCGGCCCGGCTTGCTTGAATCCTGATGGTGCAATGAGCAAGGGACTCACATCTGAGTATACCCTTCCACGCTTAAGGTGGACAAAACGATTCAGAAAAGGGGGTGGTGATGGACAGAGTATCTGAATTAAACAGAACACTCATACCCAGTCAACAGATCAGGGCTTGATCCATCACCGTTTTTTAGTTCTATGGCTTTCTGTGTGTAAAATCTGAGCCTAATTATAGCGTCCCTGTAAACTTTGTTTAAAAAAAACAATATATATATATGTATATATATATATATATATATATATATATATATATATATATATATATATATAAACGCGAAAACTCCAAAAACCACCTCCAATCCCAGCTCGGATCGGCGAAGCAAGCAGGAGACGGACCACCAGGATGAATTACAGGTTTCTTTATTGCATTGCCAGCTGGGTAGAAGGGCAAGATGCGTTTTGGGCTGGAACAGCCCTTGTTCACATGCAAAAGCCCAAATGTAACGTTTTTCTTTTTGTAATGCTGGTGACCCTCCTGTAGCCCGCCTCCAAAGTGAACATGTGACCATAGAAATGGAAAGCATACTGTGCATTCAATATCTTATGTGCAAAATACGCCATAAATAACAGAATATTAAAGTTAACCATATATTGATATATATTAACAGAGAAATCAGAAACATGATTATAAAAACAATACAGATTATTATAACAGGATAAATCCTTATTTCTAATAGCGGTACCACGGTGTTCTAATATAGCATGATATAAAAAGATGTTTTTGCACACTGTGTATGTCAACAGTACCAAAGCGTGGTAGGGCAAAGCAGGAGAACTTATGGTGCTACTATAGTGACACTTAGTCAATGCCTAAAGTGCGAGAAATTGTATTACCTGTGAAAAATAACGTGGGATAAAGTGCCGTAGTGCATGATAAAATCACCCTGCAATTGCAATGCATAAATGCCATATTAACAATTGGGAACAAGAAGAGCCACATTTTGTTAAAAGAAGGCTAAAAACTTTACAAAATTGGTTAAATAATTTATTATGATAAAAAAGTGAGTAAAACACCTAGTGTATAAAACCATATATACCCAAATCTGATAAAAACCAGAATAATATATATATATATATATATATATATATACACATCTATATACACTGAAGGTAACTGTAGCGCTGTTGATTGCATAATAATGACTAACAGGGAACCTGACTAGCCAATATGAAACAGAATTTCCAAAATTGAGCATTACCAAGTTGATCACAGACACAAAATATCCCCACAGGCAACAGGGAACCTGACTACCGTGGGGTTAGGGGCACATTTAGAGAACAAGAAAACTAGAGAATGGAACCCAGATAGTATACGTCACAAGAAGTTATGTAAATCCTCAGTATTATTAAGACTATTCGGCCACTTACTGTCAAACTCGAGGATCATATTGGATTCCAGTTGTCTCAATTTCAACTCTCTAGTACCTCCCCTTAATAATTTTGGTACTGCTGCCACTACGTAGTAAGCCAAGCAATTGACATCCTTATTATGTTTACTAAGAAAGTGACGGGCCACCAGGTAGGCAGAATCACTATGTAGAATGGCACGGAGATGCTGCAAGATCCTGACGTGCGCCTGTTGTTTAGTACTGCCTATATACCGTAGGCCACAGGTGCACGTCAAGAAGTAAACAGCAAACTCCGTTTTACAAGTGTAATTGCCTGTGATGGGAATTTCAGTATAATTAAAGGGGGTACGATAATGGGTTTTATTTATGCCAAACTTGCAGGCCCGACAGCTGGAGCATTTGCGGAACCCGGCAGCAGGTTGTAACCAGTTTGCCTTATGTTTCAGTTCTGGACTGCTGACATCCAAGCTGGCTCCCATGCTGCGTGCTCTGCGAAAGGTTATCAAAGGTTTGTTAGGTAACATGTGCCCTAATATATTGTCTGTGAGTACAATAGACCAGTTCTTATTAATGATCTGTCTAATTTTGGTTTCTTGATCACTAAAGGTCGTTATAAATCTAGGGCAATCGTTTTGCGAATCGATTGTTTCAGGTGTAGATATAATGACCTCACTGATGATAGTTTCAGACGGGAAGAGACTGGCCCTTGTTTTAAATTGGCTTTAGCCAAAGCCTGCTCAAACATAGCGTCAGAATAGCCTCGATTTTTTAATCTGTCTCGTAATTCCTTAACACATCTATCAAAGTCATCAGTAGAACTACAAATTCTTTTAAGCCGTATGATTTCACCAAAAGGAATGCTGTAAATAGTGTGTTTAGGGTGAAGACTTAAGGCATGCAGGGTAGTATTGCCTGCGGTGGGCTATCTGTGCAAGGTGGTTTGCACTCTATTGAATTCATCGATATAGATTTGAACATCAAGAAATTCAATCTGCTTGGCATTGATATGAGAAGTAAACTTTAAGTTAAGGGAATTGTTGTTAATTTCCTCAATGAATGTGATAGCTTCTTTCTCATCACCCTGCCATACTATAAAGATATCATCTATGTATCTAAGATATTTGATGATCTTTTCTTGCACCCACACCTGATGTGTCGCGTTCAGAACCTGCTCCTCCCACCAGCCCACGTGTAAACACGCGTAGCTGGGGGAGAAGCAGGCTCCCATCGCAACACCTCTCAATTGTCTCCACACTTCTTTTCCAAATACAAAGTAGTTGTTGTTCAAACACCATTCCATTAGACTCAGTATGGCCTTATTGTGTTCCTAAAATTCCAAGAGTCTGTGACTTAGAAAGTGTCCTGCTGCTAATAGGCCATGATTATGGGCTATACTAGTATAAAGGAACTCAACGTCCAGATTTTTAAGCAACATATCGTCCTGCCACTCAAGATCTTCTATTTTTTTCAAAAGTCACTTGTGTCGCGGACAAAGCTGGGTAGGTTGCTTACCAGATCTTGAAGAAAAAAGTCAATATACTGCCCAACTTTTTCTCCCATGCTGTTAATCGCTGGGATGATAGGTCTTCCAGGTATGGGCATAATTCCTTTATGGACCTTTGGTATTAAGTAAAAGACTGGCAATACCGGGAATTCATGTATTTGTATTCGTCTCCCGAGATGAGGCCATCTCTGCCCCATCTTAATAAGAGCTTGTTTAAATTGTCATTGGCCCTCAGATATTCCTTGTTGCTAGATTTAATGTAGCAGGCCTTATCACTCAGTTGTCTGTGAGCTTCAGTAGTGTAGTCTTTTTTGGGCCAAATGACAATATTTCCGCCCTTGTCTGCCATTTTTACCACAATCTCAGGATTGTTGCTTAACTTTTTCATTAGAGCGTTGTAGTTCGCCCACTTTTGATTGAATTTATGTCTCTTGTTGTTGTTAGTTTTTATGTATAGCTGTTTAATTTCTGACGTGATACAATCATGAAAAGCGTCCAAAGTGTCTTTAACCATGAGTGGGACAAAATTAGATTTACCTTTAAAGGGAGTCGCGCCCGCTCCCTTTTGTGTCATATTGATTTTATTCAGTCTTCTTTGGATGCTGATATCATAATCAGGCCCCATGGGTTGCGAATTGGTTGCCTGATTGAGATCATGCATCTCCAAGAGAACAGGGACATCCTCAGCCGATAGTTGTGGCTGTTCACTGGCCATGCTGAGATTAGATGCGGAGCTTCTGTCAACATTAGCTTTCAGTTTTTGTAGGGTGAATAATTTTTTAAGTTTAAGCTTCCGTATAAAGCAATAAACATCCACGCGTGTGGAGGCATATTTGAAGGGTTGCTCAGGGCAAAAGTTCAGACCGAGAGATAGGAGTTGCTGTTCGGCTTTAGTAAGTATGACATCGGAAAGATTTATAATTGATTTTTCATTTTCTACTTCCTCTTCTGCCAATGTTGATTCGTCTTCTTTTTCTTTATATTTTTGCCTTTGTTTTCTCCTTCTTTCTCGTCTTTTTTTGTTGCGACGTTTGTTGCCGCATTTCTTTGCCGTGGTCTCAGAGTAGAAAGTCTTTTCGCAAATAAAAAATCAAGCTCTTCCTCGAGGTTTAAAATAGTTGCGGTTTTTCATGACTTGTAGACTCGTAACTCGATTCACTAGTAAGCGACACTGAACTCAGACTGGATATATATATATATATATTGCAACAATCCTTTTCACATGCGGTTCCCTGTAACCTGGAGCCAGAAACAGGAACGGACTCCTCTTATTTTGTGCAAATTTGTTGTTTGATTTAGTTTGTGCGCTGTGCCGCCATGACGCGTTTCGGCCTTTGCAGGCCTTGATCACATAGTTGTAGATTTTTATTTGGTTAAAAATGATAACCATAAAAGAACATAACCTCAAAATACATACATATCATTCATAAAAACGACATAGATACACAATAAAATACATGTTACAGATAAATAAAAATAAAATCAACAAATGAAACACCTATGGGATAGCAACCCCAAATTAACACAAATACGAACATCAAATAGCAGGAATAGAGTTAACCAATGCTGGTGTACCTCAGTCTCATATCAGCTCTTGAAAAACAAGAGACTTTTAAAATGATATGTTCATTAGAAATAAGGGTGGAGGAACAAAAGAGCAGGTCAAACTTGCTTAAAATCCAGAGATTTCAATACAGGCATAATAAACATTCACCAGGGTATCCTAAAAAACTGCAAAACATCAAAAAAGTAAGGTATCCTACAGAGACCAATTGTCGCAGCAGCAAGGACCAGTTGAACAAGATGGACTCCAACCACTAGGAGAAACCCAGAAATTATGTAGCATATTAAATCTAAATATATCACGTTCATTATTTACAAAGTATGGTTCCATGGTCTGAAGTGTTTTGAGCAACATATGCCCCCGTACCACAGGTTTCATCAGTTCTGACCGCACAGGAACTGGGGGCTATGAAATAAATCCTCCCTATTCAGACTCTTAAAGATGGTCTTAATATATGCAATCCAAAGGATCTTACCAACAGGGTTGAGAAACAAGCAGATCTTAAGGATCTGCCTATTCAATTGCAATTCTTCCCTAGTCCAAACCTTGATCCAACCTAACAGTGGCCTAAGAGCAATCATGTCTCCAATGTACTTTACTCCTAGTTCATCATGCACACGGAATGCCGAGGTGCTTAGGGGAACCTGTAGCACACCTTAGAAACATATTTTCAATGGTCTGGATATCAACAACTCTCACATATCCCCATACCTCACTACCATATAAACTCTTGGAGACACGCTTGGCCAGATAAACCTTGATTAGGGTGTAGGCGGCCAGGACCCCTGCCTTTGAGCAAAACTAGCAAAAGCAGTTGGCCTTAACAAACTCTACTTTCTTGTTAGAGATCAGGGGCTTCCAATTTTTATTGCAGTCAAACAACACCCCATGATAAGAAAAAGCTGGGAAATTTACCAAGGTATGATTATCCAAATATACGTTATTGATCTGGTAAAATTCTGACCTACTATCATCACATAAGACTTGGTGAAATTAAATATAAAGTTCAAACTGGCCATACAGGCAACAAACTTTCACAATAACACCTGTAAGGGATCCTAGCCATGAGGAGCGCAGTGACGGCTTACAATACTACGGGGAGCGTTCTCGCCCCACCCTTGGACAATCGACCTCCACATAAGCAAGGACTTGCTCCAAACCATTAACACAAAGAGTAAACAGGAAGGAGGCAAGAATGAACCCCTGGGGAACCCCCCTTCTGCAGCTGATAGATTAAGTGCCAGTCAAACCCTGAGAATGTGCTGAAGTGTGGGCATCTAGATCTCTTAACCCCTCCCCTGCTGGTGACAGAACCACTCCGTCATCAGCCGCGGTCGCGCTGTGATGATGACGGAACGGTTCCGTCATGGCCCGCTCGGCACGCCTGCGGGGCGGGGATTCCGCGCCTGCGCTGAGCTTTCTATTGAGCGGGCAGGGCGGTGACGGAACCGCTCCGTCATGAGCACAGCACAGCCGCGGTTGGTGACGGAGTGGTTCCGTCACCAGCATGGGCGCGCCGCATGGCCCCCCCGCCCCCTTTGCGCTGCGGCGGAATAGCCGCCGCAGTGAAGGGGTTCAAAGAAGCACAATATCAGAGTCCACCCCCATCACAACAATTATGCGCCACAGCTTCTGACGATTGACCCAATCACAAGCAGGCGTTAAATCCTTAAAAGCCAGGTGGATTGACTCGGACCAGGAAACAGTATACTTGTTCATAATTAATTAAAGATATCTATCTATCTATCTATCTATCTATCTATCTATCTATCTATCTATCTATCTGTCTATCTATCTGTCTGTCTATCTATCTGTCTATCTATCTATCTATCTATCTCAGAGTGGTAGTAGCCATTCTGTAGTTTTTGGTAGGGTTACCAGAGATAGGAATTTCTCAGATTTTCTACCCTTAATAACTTTGCAGCTATTTGATGAACCTTTGCAATACTTTGTAGACCTATTGCATCCATTAAATTGGTGAAGGATTGAAAGTAATGCGGTGTCTGGTCAAGGGGTGCAAAGAAAACAAAGGGTGTCCCAAAACACATTTGCACGCCAATATATTTTACATATACTTTGCCGTTTCACATAGCAGCAAAATGGCGGAAAGGATTGCAATTAAATTTCACAGCAATGTACTTTAGACTATGGAGGTGATTCCTTTTGCTACGGCAAGTGACGTTATGAAGTGGTTATAAAGGTACAAGGGTCAACAACTTGGTGATATCTGTGTAGCGCAAATAACTACTAAACGTAGCAAGGAAACCCAAGAAATAAACTAAACTGCATATGCAAAGTTTCAGATTTACTACATGAACAACTAAAATGCCTATTTATGGCCACATGCCAATAGAAACCTATAAACAAATACATAAACAATAGTATACATCTTAACCCCTTCGCTGCGGTGGCTATTCCGCCGCAGCGCTAAGGGGGTAGGGCGGCCGCGTGGCGGTCACGTGCTTGTGACGGAACCGCTCCGTCACGGCACGCGGGTGAGCTGTGCTTGTGACGGAACGGTTCCGTCACGAACACGCCCGCTCAATGGAACGCGCCGCGCAGGCGCGCCAAGCGGGCCGTGACGGAACCGTTCCGTCACAAGCATAGCTCACCCGTGGCTTGTGACGGAGCGGTTCCGTCACAAGCACAAAAGGGGTCAATCTACATAAATTTTCTTTGTTTGCCCTCTGGCTCACAAAATAAAACTGTGCCGAACAAGCCAAACAAAAAACATCTTCCTTATTTATCCCTCTGCAACAAAATGAAAAAATTACCTAGCAGTGATCCACACAAACTACTGTTTGGAGGACATAATAATTGGCCACTAGGTAAAAAATAATAATCCAAATTTTTGTAACAACAATGATTGATTGTTTTTCCTTCACTTTATAGCACAATCCTACTAAAAGTACAAAGGAAGCCCAAAAAATAAATTAGATTGCGTACATAAAGTTTAATTTTTATTGAATGAACAACTAAAAGACACATTTCTGGTCACATTAATATGTAAACCAATACATAACAAATACAATAGATAAAAAGAAAGAAATCACATTAAATCTGATTGCCGCTCTGTAGTTATAGTATTTCTCTTGGATTTTAGCTCCCTAATAACTTTCCACCCGTTTGACAAATCACCATAAACCTTTCGAGATCTATAGCATTTTCTGCATTATGATATGATGCAAATTTTTTGGGTGAATTGTTAAGGCGGTCAAAAGATAAAAGGGAGGGTGGTCCCAAAATGTAATTTTCCACCAATGCATTTTCCACAGTCTATTTTATTTCGCATAAACAGCTGAATATATTTTCATGAAATGTGGCAGAATTACACAGTATGCTACACAGATTATACTTTTTGGATACTGCAGTTAAGTACGGTAAGTATTTCGTAAATTATAAGGCATTTAATCTTAGTGATATCTGTCATACAACTTTCTAGGAAAGTCACAGAAATTCATGAAACTACAACGGTACATGGCTGTAAAAGTAATTAAAATTAATAAAACAATATAAATACATTTCCACACCTATTACCTCTTAATATGTAGGGACATACTACTTACTTATGTATCAGGCCCTAACACCGAACACAGCCAAAGTGTAGTAGAAACAAAATGGTTGCCGTTCATTCTGTAAAAATAGCCATTACCCTTTATATAGTGGCTTATCATCGCTATGTACGCGGTACGCTGCAAAGTTACCACGGTACCATGGCCCAAAATATAACTAAGGCCTAGCTGTATTACTGGATTGTGGTACCCTTGCGTTTTGCATGCTGTCGCATGAGGAAGGCAATACTTAAGTGAGATTTACAAAGCAACGCAAGGCCACCATGCGTGGCCCTGCGTTGACTGGTAAATCTGGAGAAATGCACTGCAATTCAATGTTTTGCCTTACTCTGCACACCATAATCTACATTGCTGTTAAATTTCACATACATCCGTAAGCCACGCCTCAGCACTCTACTATATGCTGCTCCACTCTACATCATTCCACTGAATGCCACTCCACTCTGCACAATTACACTGTACACAACTTCACTGTATCCCACTACACTCTATGCATCTCCACTCTACATCACTCCACTCTACGTCACTCCACTGAATGCTACTTCACCATACGCTATTCCACTCTACGAAATTCCACTAAATGCCACTCCACTCCACGTTATTCTACAGTATGCCACTCCACAACACTCCATTTCACGCTATTCCACTATATGCCACTGTACGCTACTCAACTCTATGCCATTCCAGTGTATGGCACTCCACTTGTTCTTTCTGTGCTATTCCATTGGATGCCACTCAAATGTATGCCACTCTACTGTATGCTATTACTTCACCACTCCACTGTATGACACTCCAGTGTATGCTACTCCATTATACACTAATACACTCTGCGCCATTCCACGCTACACTATTACACTGTACACCACTCCACTCTAAGCCAGCATCTGTACACATCTCCACTCTGCGCCACTTCAATGTATGCCACTCCTTCTATATGCTACAATATGCTATTTCACGCTATACCACTTAACTCTACACCACTGCACACTACTTCACTATATGCTACTCCACTCTACACCACTCTACTCTACGGTATTCCACTGTATGCCACTCCAGTGTACACCGCTCCACACTACGCTGCTCTATTCTGCGTTAGTCTATTGGATGCCACTTCACTATATGCTATTCCATTGTACCCCACTCTGCTCTATGCATTTCCACTCTACACTACACTACTCTATGCCACTCAACTGCACTGCAACTTACACTACTCCACTCTAAACTATTACACTGTACGCAACTTCAATCGTTGCCACTCTACTGTATGGTATTCTATTCTACCACACTACACTGTATGCCACTCCAGTCTACACCACTCCACTGTACTCCACTCCGCTGTACGCTATTCCACTCTATGCTATACAACTCTACGCCACTCCACTGTACTCCACCATGCACTATTCCACTGTAGACCACTTCACTCTACTACACTGTAAGCAACTTCAATCTTTGCCACTCTCCTGTATGGTATTCCACTCCAACCCACTCAACTATAGGCTATTACACTCTACCCTACCCTACAATACAACATTTCAGTCTACACCACTTCACTGTATGCCACTATACTATAAGCTATTACCCTCCAAACCACTCCACTATACGCTACTCCACTCTACGCCAGTACAGTATACTCTTATCCAGTCTATGTAACTCCACTCTACAAAACTCTACTACACTCTATTAGTCTCTACTCCACTCTATCCCTATACACTCCACTGTCCAAATGCTCCACTCTATGAGTTTCCGACACTGTACAACAACAGCACTCCACTCTATCCTATGAGACTCCAGTCTAATTTATAATAGTTTCCTCAACTCTACGCTTTGCCACTTCAATCAACACCACCCCACTCTAAGCTTATCCACTGTACTCTACTCTACTTTACGACACTCCATTGTACACCGCTCCACTCTACGCAATTCCAGGCTATACCACTCCTTTCTTTTACGCTCCACTGTACAGCATTCAACTGCACACCATTCCACTATATGCTACTCCACTTTACCGCAATCCACTCTACACCACTACAGTACATGTCACTGAACTCTACGCCGCTGCACTGTATGGCACTCTCCTCCACTCTATGGCACTCTACAACATTCTACACCAATCTATCCCTGTACACTTTACTGTCCAATTCTATACTACACTCTATGCCTATACACTCTATCGTATAACACTTTATGCCACTATTCAACACTTCTCTATACGACACAGCACTCCACTCTACGAGACCCCAATCCAAATTATAACAGTTTACTACCTAAGCCACTCCACTCCAAGCCATCTCTGCTCTAGGACATGCCAGTACACTCTAGTGTACTTTACCGCACACTAAGTTATATCACTTCACTCTACCCTACTTTCTGTGACTTTACCTCACTCTAAGCTACTATTCAACAAATAGTCTGCGCAGCTTCACTGTTTGATACACTACTGTACTCTATTCACCTTCACTCGTCAACACTTTACTACACTGTATGCCTCTCTCCAAAACTTTACTCCTGTCTATACCCTTATACTCCACTGTATAACACTGTACTGCACTATATTGTAAGCCACTGTATAACACTCTACTCCACTGTGTGTCGCTCTATGATACTCTAGTCCACTATAGAGCATTGTATGCAAAATGTTGTATGCCACTGCATCCCACTTTACCCCACTCTACTCTATGACACAGTATTCCATTCTACTCCACTGTACGCCACTCCACTCTACGCCACTTTAATCCATTGTACTCTATAACATTATATATGACATTCCACTCCAACACACTTTGCATCACTGTACTGTACACCACTCCACTCAACAAAATGCATCTGCACTGTATGCCACTCTACTCTACTGTAGTCTACATTACTTACCAATATTGTATGGCACTACACAGTACTCCAATTTCTGACACTTTACTCAACTGTATGCCCCACCACTCCACTCAACTGCACTTCATGCAACTATAGTCTACGACACACCACTCAGCTCTATGACACTTTACTCCACTCTACACTACCCCAATCTAGTGTACTCCACTCCACTATACTCCACTCTACTACACTTTCTCTGACTATATGCCACTGTACCATACTCCGCTCTACAGTGCTCAACTGTCTTACACTCTATTCCTCTATATGCAACTACACTCTACAACACTGTACTTCACTCTATGAAACTCAGCTGTGCTCTAAGCCCATCCATTCTAGGTCACTGTACTACACTGTATGGCACTCAATGACAGGCCACTCAATTTCTCTCTACGCTAACCTACTCCACTATATAACACAGCACTCTACTCTAAGACACTCTCCTCCACTGTACTCTGCGACACTCCACTTGATTATACTCCACTCAACAACACTCTAGTTCACCCTACTCCACTCTAAAACACTCTACTCGACGTCAGTTTATAACACTCTACTGTAGTATTAGACACAACTCGCTGCTCCAGTCTACAATACTTGACTACACTATGGGCCATATGTATGGAGGTACCGATTTGCGATTCTAAAGTAGCGATTTTTATGAAATCGCTATTTCAGAATCGCAAATTGGTATGTATGTACAAATTAGCTTCTTTTTAGAGAATTCTTAGTATTCCTTGATTGCGATTAGCAAATTGCTAATCTGAATTAAGGAATACTTTCCCATTCATTTCTATGGGCCAGGAGGCCCATAGGAATGAATGGGAAGGTATTCTCAATTTTGCAATTCGCAATTTGAAAATCGCAAATTGAGAATAATTTCAAGGGTGCCCAAAGGACACCCTGTTGCACCCCTGAAATATGCATGGGTGCACATGTGGCGCATATACATGCCCTAAGGGCATGTATGTGCGCCACATTGCACTTTGAAAAATGCTGAAATGTGCATTTTTCAAGGAAATCGCAACTTACCACCAACTAGAAGTTGGTGGTAATTTGCGATTCCTTAAGGGCATTTTGCTAATTTTTTGGGCTTCATACATTGCATTTAAGGAATCGCAAAATTTACGATTCCTTAAATGCAATTGCAAAATAAGGAATCGCAAATTTTGCGACTCCTTATTTAGCACCAGATTTTACTTCATACATTTCATTTTGCTAATTGGCATTCGCTAAGGCCGAAATTCACATAATTTCGGCCTTTGCGAATGCAAATTTGCTTCAGACATATGGCCCTATATGAAGCAACATGCCACTACACTATATACCACTTTACTACACTATACAACACACCACTACATTCTGCTCTACTCCAATCAATGTCCCAATCTACAATGCTCCACTCTTTGACAATAAACTTTCAACACTGTCCTCTACTGTACTGTAAGACACTCTCCACAAAATAAAACTTAACTCACCTTGTTAGCGAGCTGAAAAGAATGTGCAAAGAGGTGCGCTACTTATAATAATTTGAAGGTGGTGGATGAATTGTAAATGAAAGTTATAGCTGTAGAATTTTTAAGGTCTGTGTAGTTTAAACTTGGTTTGTATTGGGGAAAAAAGTTTTCCTAACTATAACTAAGCTTTAACCTTTGTTTTTAATTCATTTAATAAAAAAAACTTTTATATATATATATATATATATATATATATATATATATATCCCATACACAATGGCGACATGAACCAACGCCACTTGCATTCGGCGGGCCACAGCGGGGTTCGCCTTACCCCCGTAAATCCAGTCAAACAGTTGTCACCAGTATCCACAAGACAACAAGCTGAGGCCCTTTTGCATTCCAGGTGAGTTTTATTGGCAGAAAACACCCAGGGTGTTTTCTGCCAATAAAACTCACCTGGAATGCAAATGGGCCTCAGCTTGTTGTCTTGTGGATACTGGTGACAACTGTTTGACTGGATATATATATATATTAAAAAATAATTTTGGGTATAGGAATATTGCCCGGCGTTTACAGACACTCATTCAATAGATATTTACTTTCTCGAATGCTTCAGTGTCTGAATACCTTGGTTGTGACAATGCCAATGGTTTTGAGAATACTAGTGTAGAAGTTGGGGTGGGTGTATGAAAGGTCATACTGGGATGTGAGTGGGCGCATCAGAGATTCTGTGGATGATGTCATCAGAGATGTAATTTGAGATGTCATCAGTGATGTCACTGACCATGTAACTGAACATGGTATGAGTGATGTAATATGTAAGGTCCTAAGCAGTGCATTGTAGTGGCGAGAGTTATAGTTAGCTCAGCTAACAATAACTGCTGGATTTTTCTGGTTTTGTGCTGGTGAAATCTGAGCCACACGATGACGTTCCTCTAACCTTTGTTTTTTCAGTGAATATATATATATATGTTACAGTCAAAAGTTGAAATCCCACATTCTATAGAATGCCTAGGTAATGTAAAGAATGCCTGAAAATGGATGAGGCATTGTATACTTTGCCAGATTGTCTGCCGGCAAAGTATATAATACGCCTAATCCCGCCATTTTATTCCCGCCCGGCAATGTGTGAAATCCGGCATTCTATAGAATGGTTAGGTAATGTATAAAATGCCTGAAAATCGAACGTCAAAGTATTAAATGATTGATAATTTATACATTGCCTAGGCAGTGTATACTTTGCCGGATTGTCTGCCGGCAAAGTATATAATACACCTAATCCCAGAGACAGCACAAGTTATCAGCAAGTGAGGGGCAGATACAGCACAGGTTATCAGCAAGCGAGGGTCAGAGACAGCACAAGCAAGTACTTCAATCTCAGTTCTGCTTTAATTGTTTTCTGGTAAGAATATCCTCTGCTTTATTTCTAAGTTTTGTTCTTTCAGTTTCAAATGCTTATTAATTAATAAAGGCTTCTCATCTTGTGCCCTTTTAACACTTTGCGTAAATGGTACTGGTCATTCTGTATAATGCCTAGGAATTGTATAGCATGCCTAGGAAAAGTATGTAACATTTTCACAAAAAACGTATATTTCATAGTTTGCCGAAAACCATCAGGCATTCTATACATTACCTAGGCATTCTATACAATACCGGGATTTCACACTTTGACTGTAACATATATATATACTATATATATATATAGATATATATATATATATATATATATATACATATACATATATATGTATATATATATATATATACATATACATATATATGTATATATATATATATATATATATATATATATATATATATATACACACACACACACACAAACTTGGAATAGAACTAGAACTTTACTTAGGGATGCGTCTTTGCTTAAATTGGTGTACATCAGTTCAGTGGTTCTTGAGAAGTTAGCGTTACAAAACTGTACTGGGTGGGCCTAAAAGAGTTAGAATTTTAAAGGTACCTAGGAAGTTGAAATTGTGTACTTACTTCCCTATAACCTTAGCACCATTTAATGAAGTCATACACAATTTTCCAGGGACTTAACAAGTTTAACTTACTTGTAGTTTTATATTTGTGCATATTTGACAAGTGGAAGGCGCATTGTAAAAGAGAGGTAAAAAAAAAATTGCTATTAACTCCAGCATCATTTGGAGAATCCACATGAAATCTGGCAGATATTTACCTTATTAACAGCTAGATTCATCAAAGTGAAATCGGCTCGCAAAGGGCCAGATTCTGAGAATCTGGCCATTTGCGAGCGCAATTTTTGCATTTGGGATTCATCCTCCCAAATGCAAAAATCGCAATTATAGAATTCGCAAATTTGCGAGGAATTGCATTTAAGGAATCTCTATTTGAGATTCCTTAAATGCAATTCATGAAACATTAAAAAATTGCGAATTCGCAATTTTGGGCCGCTATTTACAGCTAAGTCAAACCTAATGGTAAATAGCGGAAACGTAGAAAAATGCACTTGAGTGCATTTTTCTAAGTTGTATGTTGCACACACACATGTCCTTGGGACATGTGTGTGCGTATCACCAGCATCCAATATCATTTCAGGGGTGCAACAGGGTGTCCTTTGGACACCCCTGCACCCTTGAAATCGCAAACTCAACATGCGAATCGCTAATAGCGATTCGCACATTGATATGTCTTCCCATTCATTCCAATGGGCCTTTAGGCCCATTGGAATGAATGGGGAGTTATTTCTTATTTGCGATTAGCAATTAGCTAACCGCAAATAAGGAAGCTGTAGAAATCGCAATAATTATTGCGATTACTACATGAATCCCGTTTTGCGAGTCTGTAATAGCAATTCCTTAATAATCGCTTTTACAGACTCGCAAAACATGCCGATGATGAATCTATATGTAAGTCTTCTGTGGGTACATCTAGTTTCATGCAGATCCATGAAGGTAGAGAAAGCGAAAATTAACTTTTAATGCTGTGAGATGAATCTGCATGAAATTTGACAGACTTTTAGCAAGGTAAGCCCACTGAATGCAACTCATTTTTCATGCAGATTTGACAAGGGGATAAAGGTGTAAAACCTTGTTTTGCGAATACCTTTGGCACAGTTTTACACACCTGCACAACACTTGGCAGATGCTTATGTTTATATTGACATTTTAAGCTTGAGATTCAACTTGTAAGTACAACTGTACTTTAAGTGTGATTTTTTAAGTTGTATATATGTAGATGGTAATCTAAAACCGTAATACACGTTATCTGTAATTTTGGAATAGTTCACTTGAAAATGCTGATTTCTTCAAAATTCACCTAACAAGGAGAACTGAATGGAATTAAAATGCTTAGGTGTTATCAATAAATTGCTGATAATACAATGGAGAGTAGTGAAGACAGGCGAATGTATGTGATTCTGTGGCTGCAGCCTTTACCACATAATTATGACTTTAAACTGCCACATAATTAGTTGCATATTTTGCATATTTCACACAAAAAAAGAATTTCTAGTTCAAATGGAAGAAAATAATACTGGCAGAGATCATGCCGCATAATTTGCTATTTTAGGTCTATAATTAAAATAACCACACCACACAATTTAAAAAATACTTGCTGCATCATGCACCATTCCGCCAAGAACTAACTATTGGATTCTTGCCCTAGTGTGAAAAATTATGGAAAACATTTCATTTCAGGCATGGAGAGATGGGTGCTGCCAGGTATTGGCAGACCTGTACTCTAATGAAACTTTTATCTCATATGAACAGGCTTGTGGAGGGGGTTCGGCTTAGAGCAGGGGCAATATCTGCAGCATGCTTACCTCACAGATTTGGCCAGGAAACATGGCCCACAAAACTATAACACCCCTCAGATGACCTACAAACTCGATATCATACTTACATGTGAGAGCGGGTGTCAATTAATCTCATTTTTGTATAGAGCCATGAGGCCGGACACAAGGGATCCACCTCCCAAGGCACGGACCGCATGGGACGGAGATCTACAGATGCCGATGGGCGACAAGACATGGAAACGAGCATGTACCCTAACGCACACAGTATCCTGTAATGCCCGCTTCAAACTAATAGATTTTAATTGTAGATTATCAAGGAGGACTGGCTAAGTTGTGAAAGGAGACTCAATGGGTACGTATGTGGCCAAACCATTTGGTTTGGTCATGAAGCCCTCACCCACCAACCTAGTTGGTGGCATGCTTCATCATCGGGCCCACCACAGTGACACCGAATGTGTCCCGGGTGTGCTTCGACTCCAGATTACTGAGGAGCTGGTATACTTGCTGAGTGTGCAGTGTTGGTGAGTGTGAAAGGTGATGGTTAAAAACTATACAGTGGGTCCCAGTACCCGATGGTGAATGGATAGACTTTAATCACCGGGCCCCTGTTAGCAACTAAAAAGGCAAACAGACAAGTTAGAGTGAATTATGACCGCCTTCGTCCTGTGTGGTCTACATGTTTCAGCCAGGCCTTTTATTTACAACTGGCTTTCCTCAGGACCAATGAGTATGTGAAGGTGCAAATAAATATTTTAAGTGATTGTGATGTTGTTTAAAAGTGACCCGGGACACCGCAGCAGGATAACAGGTCTAAGGAGCACGCAGATCGGCAATTCCGGTCTTTTCTCCCTGCCAGGTGACCCAAGGAAGCTTTAACAGCAAACAGCAAGTTAAAGCAGAGAGAATCCCCCTCTAACACGTAACGCACCTTAGCGAGTGCGACACTTTTAAACAACAACCCCTCTGCATTGCCCGTTTGGGCAAGTCTCAAGATCCAGAAAATGCAAGATGGCATACAAACTATTGCAATTACTCCTAGTATTAGCGAGATGAAGGGTTGCCGTAGTATGGATGGGTAAACGCTCCCCCTCAGTGGACGATTGGTTGAAGGACTTGCGTGAGTGGTCGCTTGCAGGGGAGGTCCACATATAAGCATTTAGAAAGGAGAAATTGGATGAAGACCTTAGAATGTGAAGGGAACTCCGCACAAAAACTGCAGGGATCTCTTAATCACTGAGGTTGTTGAGAGTGATCAATTTGAATCAGATGCGAGTTAAAGTGGGACAAATATGGAGGAGAGCAGAAACCCATAATATAACTGTGTTTAAGTTCCCTGATATATACGATTATTGGCACCTGCAATTGTCTGACTCCATTATGTCAATGTTTTCCATTATATCTTGTGCTTGAGTTCATGGGGGCTGACTACGAACACCTGTACACCCCCTTTGTTGTTATTGCAAAATGGAAAATATATAGGTCAGATGCAAATTGCTGGAGATGCAAACAACTGCAGGCCACTTTCCTACATTTAGAATGGCTTTGCCCCCAATCGCCAAATACTGGGTCAGGGTATACTAGATAATCCATGAAATCACAGGGACTCAATTGGAATGCACACCACTGATTGTCTTACTGGACTACGTCAAAAAGGCTTCATCTGCAATGTGTCACTTACTAGCTATGATGCTTCTATTGGCCAAACTTAGAATCGCCATACATTGGGGGTAAAAACACGGCCCCCTCAATAGACACATGGATTCATGATATCACGTACTGCCAGGAGCAGTTGATAACCTTCTGGGAATGAATGCCTTTAGCGTCAAGACCGAAAGATAGCTGGGCTCCCTTCATTCACTGGAAAACTGCAAGAAACACAGACACCCTTGAACTACCAGACACATCCCTAAATCTGACGACACCTGTGCATTAACTGCTCACACTCTATGAATAGAACAGGTAACGATCTCAAGGTGTATAGCTCACACCAGAAACCTATTAGACAATGGGTAGATCAAATACATGCTGTAAGTACAGGTACAAAACACCTCGCTTGTCTGACATATAATGTTCTGTATCTTCTGCAACATTAAAAATGCCGTTAGCTATGTTATTATGATGCCTTGTGCCCCTATCGCCCTCCCCTAATATTCAACCAGAGTTTGTAACACTGATTTCTAAGCCAAATACTTTTCCAGCCTTACAGACTGTATTGAAACACTAAACAAAAAATACATTGGTTATCACACAAATGCATTGTGCACAATAAGGAACACAAATATGTAGTATACACACATGTGCATACACACACTCGCCTGTGTGTGTTGTTCAGCACAACTTTCCTTTGGAAAGTAATTTTTCGATTTGCCTATTAATTCTGATCTCTTTGCTCAGGTCCTTGCATAATTTGGCGCTCTCTTAGAGTATGCTAGTTTTCATGCTGTTCTTTACTGGTAACAGAAATAAAAAATTAAAGGGCGGGGTCAAGTGTGTTTTCCATTTTAGATACTCTGGGAAATTTGGCTTACTGCTAAATTAAAAATAAATACATGTATTTACGTCAAACTTGGCATGAATGTAGAACTTCACTCATAAAGTGTGGTTTTTAAGTCCATTCAATATATTTTCAGATATTACAGTTGCAAAAAGGTGCAGTGTTTACTTAATTAAAAGGGTTCACACTCATGTATTTATTGTCCACCAAAAACTGCAAATTTGTCTAGATTTGCAAGTTTTGTCAATCACATCTGAATTTTTCAATACGTGAATAAGATGGGGATCAACATTTTCACTTCCCCATCTTGAATACCGCAAATGGTGACAAAATTGTGAATTTTTCGCTCTGTGAAGAAAAAATCCACAGCAAAGAGGAGGCACTATCAGAAGAAGCACTTGACCCTAGGGTTGTGGTAGGGGCAGTAAAGGTGTGGAAAATTGAAGTATACAATAACATTTTAAAACTAATTTGCCACAGACAAATCATAAATGTGACTGAATTATCGATCGCACAGCTGCCATTTTGCACACAGTAATTGCCATGTTTTTCCAAATTGGCAACTTTCAGAAAATTTGTGAATTTCAGAAATCAAGATTTTCATGAAATTCACGAATTTTAAAAAATGATCGAGGCTATGGTGGGATGAAGGCCCTAGCATGGTGCACAAGTAAGTAAGTGGCTGCAGGGCCTGGCTGGAAGCTCTGCTGCAAACTCCTGTTATGGCATTGCTATATTTCTCTTTATGAATGCATAGAGAAAACAGGATGTGCAATTGTCCCACAAAGGCATTGAAGGGTTCTGTGACCTGAAATCGTGAGGCTAGCTTTTATAACTGTCACCACAACTCCATATTGTGTTACCTGTAGAGTATCATTTTACTGTGAACTTTTTCTAAAACAAAAACAATGAAATCAGCACTTCATAATGGTCTTGTAGGCCAAAGTAAAAAAACCTCTCATAAACCTTTAGTAAACCTTGGAAGCAGAAGGATTATCTAATGTAATCACTTTCAACTCAGTCATCAAGGAAAATTAAAAATAATCTCATCAAACAGAAATTAATAACTACTTTGAGCTAATTATCCGCATTCACATTACACTTCGATTTCTTATGTCTCTGGACGGTTAATTTAAAGTACATAGTTTTGAAGAAATTGTTAAATATACGAGTGATGCTTGCAATATCTGCAGCCATGTCCGGAACATTGTTTTGTGCTAAATTCGCTTCTGTTTACCTTTTGAACTGTATACATGTTTCTTTGTTGATTGTGGCCTAGTGGATTTTCAAGATCCAAATAGTCATTTGAAATACAAATGGTGTCCAGGTTTATGTTAGCGAAATTCTGGTGCAATTGTGATAGTGGTTTTCTTCACAGCATTGGCACTGTAATATCAAACAAATTGGCATCGGGTACTGCTTTTGTGAGTGTGGTGGTGGTTTATTCCCATGGATGTGTCCACAGGCAAATAAAGCTCTGCCAGAAAGTCTGCTATTAATTAAACTAAGGAGGTGTCCTGCCAGCAGGACACCTCCTATGGTCAGACACCATAACTCCTGCACTTTATGTACTGAGGTCATAACTACCACCAGATGGAAGATACAACACTTGTTATGCAGAAAAAATCCTTGGTTGTATAAAATGTCCTTTGACTTGATGATGAGCTGCAAGATGCATTATATCAATTAGTTCTCTTAAGTTACTTCTTCTTAAAAGGAAGTATGCAAGAAAAATTATTGCAACCTCGCCCACTGTCAGGAGCTTTTGTTTAAATTTTAATGGCCCCAGGAAAAAAAGAGTCCTACACCTATGGTCAGAGGCAATTGACGATGCCCAAGGCAGACAAGGTCAGAGAGAGCATATTCTGACCTCTACCTTGACCGACAGATCTCAGGTCAGTATCTTCAACGCTTCTAAATCTATTAACACCTTCCTACATCTAGGGCACAGGTCTTGTTTTTAGGTACAACCAGTGGCGGCTGGCTTGTGCCAAGGGTTGTGGGGCACAAAAATAAATTAATACATTCACTTGCCTTCGCAGCTCGATGTCCTCCTCCCTTGGGTGTCTTCCAGAAAGCTCCAGATGCAGGAAACTGCACTACCCAATCCTGGCGCTGCTCTCACAGCATGAAGGTATCAATGTCTACAAGGAATTTCACTTATACTAAATATGTTCTTTTGTTTCAATTAATCTTGAGTCTGTCATATACAATCAGACTCCAAAGTGTCCAGCAAGACAACCACAGTAAATGCAAATAGTTATATATCCTTTAGCTGAAGCCGATTTTACACGGCGACTACATTTTGATCCTCTATGGAACTCTAGATAAATCTCTTAATCTCAACTTTGACCTTGTATGAGACTTTAGATAAATCCAGAGTATACACGGAGCTATATTTGATTCACTTACCTGGCTTCCGCATTTGCGATTCAAGATTGAAGAGGCACATAATATCTATATCATCCATCGATATGTGCTATCTCTGACGCTAATGTACCTTGGGTACGATATCGTCCATTTGAGTCTCTCCACTAGATCTTTAAGACCCAGACATCTAATAATGAGATGGATTGTCTCATTATAAACATACATCTTCTTCTGCCGCACGAAAATAAGTCTTTAAAGCAGGATAATTACCACATCGTAGAGTCATATCAATGAGTTATTTCATGAATAGCCTCTGATGTACCTTCCATACTTATTCATTCATAGAAACTTGGCTCTATTATGCCTTTGAAGAATAAAGCAAGACCCGCTGTTGGCTTCATTAGAACCGGAAATTGGTTATCTCATACCACAAGGTCTGCCTTTTGATGGTCATTAATTGTACCTCTTAATATATCACTGACCAGTTGAGTAATGATTACTCTCTCAATTTTTCTTGGCAGTGATTTGAACGTGGTTTGTAACTGCCACCCCGATTCAAGGTCACTTGTTATTACCTTGGGAATATAATAGAAGTAAGCGATTGCTAATTTGGTTTGCCTTTCACCTTAGTTAATACACAAGGGCTAAGGGGGTGATGTCCTAATCTGTTTGTACTCACTTGGGCTTTGCACAATTGTGATCCTTTGACACTGGTGCACTTGTCTTGCTAGTTCACTACTGTTCCTAATGCACACAATCCTTCCCCATTAGGCATTCAAATTTGAGATAATACAATGTAATGTGGAAATATAACATATTGTATTATATCTGTATAGGGTTTTATATCTTGCAAAAACACAATTGTCCTGAGGATGGTCTAATTGACTGATGCCACACAGACCGAAACGTCAACAGTCCCGTCAACTCCAAGAAAATCTTCAGTTTCTTTAGCAATACTTATTTATATTTAGTTAATATTTGCTTTATTATTTTTTCAGGAGCTGATGTAGGTTATGAACTGTGTGTCTAAATTCATTTGTACATCCTTTCATAACATTATTTGCTGATTTTTACTTTGTTCAATTGTACCCTTTTCAAATTCAATATGCTAAAATCAGATAAATTCATTTCATACGAATAGGATCTTCCGTGTGCTGTGCTCTTTGTCTTTTGAAAATTGAATTTACTGTGGGAGCCGCCCTGTGGTTGTCTTGCTGGAAACTTTGGAGTCTGATTGTATATGACAGACTCAAGATTAATTGAAACAAAATAACTTCTTTAGTATAAGTGAAATCCCTTGTAGACATTTCTTACCTTTAAGTATTTATTGCCCAAGCCTACAAGGGTATATTGGGTTCTCCATTTTCTACAAACTCACAGCATGAAAGCAGCACCAGGATCAGATAGGGTAAGCTCTCCCAGTGCTCTTAAGAGCATTGGAGGCCTGCGCTTTCTCTAACCCAGTTATCTAAGACAGCGAGGTTACAGAACTTTAAAATGCTCATGTATGACTGGCTAGCCCAAGACAGCTGGTCAAAGAGACATGCACATTTTAAAGCGTACAGCTCCCTGCTGCAGCCACTCGGTAGCGCTGGGCCTGTCCTGTCCTGACACTTAGTTTGTGATGGGTTGCTGAATAATAAAATGGTAATAAAACGTTATTACCATTTTATTTTCTAGCTCTGGGGCTTGTGGGGAGACGCTCCACCACTAAAACAGAGGAGCCACCCTGGGTAAAATTATTTCAGCTCTGCTCGCAGTAAAAAGGGACACCGACTATTATTATTCACCTCGTCCTCTCATGATCATGCAATAAAGCAATGCACCTACATTCAGCGTGCAAATGAATGTTTAGTTAATAGGCTCCCGTTCCAAACAAGATCATTAATCTGATCCAGGAAAAGATCACCCTGGATGTTCACTTCTCTATTTAAGATGTGTGGACATCAGAGAGAACTTCTACTGAGTAAAACTTAATCCTGAATTCATATGGTAGGAGAAGAAATCTAAGGCTGGGACAGATGCTCAGCTGACACTCGCACTCTTTGTTGAGATATGATCTGTCCACTCCAGTGAAGGAAACTCATATCATTGCTAGGTGTTCCATGCCTGGTTCTGTGGGTGTGTGCTTCTAGTGTATTCTTTCATTCTTCTTTCATCTTTAAAGGGACCTTTTTTCTGAATCATACATAACAAATATACCTCCCCAATAAAAATATACCAAACCAGGAGGAAGGCTACTGGACTGTAAGCTGCTCAACATTATAAAACCTCTTGTCTTGCTGTTTCGACTGCCACTAGCCCGTCTCTCCTCTCTGAATTCTTCCACAGTACTATACCTATAGTATGACTGATGATTGGTGTAATCATCTTCTGGTTCTATGCTGTGTAGGCTGTCACCTTGGAGTGGCAGATATGAGTCCTGGTTTCAAATGTCACTTGGAATTTAACATCAAGGTGACAGTGTCCAACAAGCACTAGATCCCCTTTCAAAATGGTATGTCCAGGCACTCCACCTGTAGCTCAACCTCTCATGACATCATTTACGTTTGATATTGATGTTCCCAATTTGGTAATTGTGAGTCTTCTCTGCGAGTGACTGGGGATAATTGAAGCAATCGGGTGAAGCATGATGTCAATATGGAATAAAAAGTTGATGGTGTTGTAGTGAGCGACTCAGTAGATGCAGGTAAGTATCATGTGAAGTTTAATTCAGATCATCGACACAGCAGGGTGGTTGACATCCAGCTCCAATAGCTCCCACAACAGTTTGAATCGTAGAGCAAGTAACAGGGCAACTAGGCAACAGGCCAAAATTCTAAAGGAAAGGCATAGCAGCAATAGAGCTGCACGACAGGGTAACCTAAGAGGAGAGCTACAACAGGTTTCAATCTGGAAATAAAGATTTAAATGGAATAAGTTAATACACCCGCTCAATATGAAGCTTTTCTAAATTGGTGAACCAAAAAGTACAATTTGCTCACTAAAATAAGGTCTGACAAATTGATAACTTGGTTTTCTAAAGTTAAATGCTTTGACACTAATAGTCCAGAGGAGACATTAATGTGTGCGCTTGGAGACACTTTGTAGGTGTTAAGAACGTATTCTCATTCTACATATGTTTTATCCCAATTTGGTGGTCAACCAAGCTTAACACAATAAAGGGAATAAATGTTGATTCTTGTGGTGATAGGACAGTGATATTCAAGTGAGCAAATACATCCCACCCTAAGCAAATATAGTGCGCTCCAGATTGCTCTGCAACCCACATTACCATTTTCAGTGGCCACCTACACTAACTGATTTGCCTGTTGGTTTGGGCCACCAAGAGAAAATGTAGACCCAAAGATTCCATCTAATTTTGGAACGCTTGATCTTGAAAAGAGGGGGACGTTGGCTCTCTTCTTTTCATTAGCTATACTTTAATATGACACAATTGTTTAAAACTGTTGTTATGCTGTGTCTTCTGTCAAGGTATTGTTTTGTTCCTTGTATAAGTGTTCATCGACAATGACAAGCAGTTTACTACGGTCATGCATGATGGAAGAATATTTTCTCTTAGTGTGTTCTGCTGAGTCTTTAAAATAAAGTATTGGTTGAAGTTTCCCTGCTAGCAACGCAGCTTGACACAAGGCAACACGATATTTCGCTAGGGAACCCACTCCTCGTCACGAATGTATGACGTTGGCCTCATCTACGAGTGACTTGGAGAATAGGTGGTATTTACAGCACATTTTAAATGCAGATATCAATAAATTTGAAATCCTACAGGTGTGATAAATAGCACTCATACAAGTTTTCAGCATTAGAATGAAGAATAACAAATGGATTTTGGTGCTTTCTGCACCAAAATCCACATGTCCTGGTGTTTCACACAGTAAATATCAAAAGGTGTGACCTGCCAATATTTAACAGGGAAAAACTCTGAGGAGTAGGAAAACTCCGACCTACTTGTAAATGTGACACCTGGGCAGACATGAATTTGCAAAGCCATCTCAATGTAATCAAGCACGGATAATCGAAGCCTTGCTCTCTTTCGCTCTAGTGAGCCTACAGGTTCATTCTGCACATTGTGCAGGGCAAGTAGCTTTGACATCACTCTCCGTGATCCTTCAGCATGACAAGACCTTAATCTGAAGTTTTTGATTTGAGGGTTTCAATACTATTGGCCATCCAGGAAGTTTGTCAACATATACTTCTGGAAATGATTGAGCTATAAATGGCAGATACTTCATTTTCAAAGTCACCCGAGTGATTTCTTAAGTGTTTGGGTCTTTAGTACAGGCCCTTTAATGATTAGTCATACATGCTCTGCGCATGTAGTTTGCTTCTTCATGTTTTGGTAAAGGGGTAGCACAACAGTACCTCGTGGAGAACGTCTGTTGGGTTGTCAGCTTTTGGATATTACTCAGTCATGAATGTTGACTTCTCTACCTCCAAGGTCCATTTTTCTATTTGCGAACGGTAGAGTGATGATAACTGAAACAAAGAGTTTAGTTGCCACCCTGAAAGGATGTCCGTAAAGAAAGATGTGGCAATGCCTACGAGGAGGAAAGCCCAAATGGTGGATGCTAATGGTGGAAACTGCAGTGAAAGCTGCAGGTGAAAAGGCAAATCCAAAACGTTTGAGCTAAGATTTCCTGAACTCACACTTTTCTTCATGCAGCATGGGCTGTGTTTGCATGGTGTTCAAAGAATGTCTTGCATTTATGGTGTTTTTTCTCCTCAAAGTAAGCATAGTCAACAGTGTCACCATTGACACCAGGTGCTCCTTAGGGTTCAGCCGATTATGCAAGAGCACCTGCTCAATCTCTGCCAGGAACCTTTCCATGGCACATGTGCTATCGCTTTAGAGGAAAGTGCACGAGCTGTAATTCTTCGCCAGTGCTACAGGTGAGGAGCATGCCAGTTCTTACACCTGTGGCAAACCACTAAGCCAAAACTTCTACTTTGTTGTGGCATATATATTGCATTGAAATGTCCCCAGCAGCATTGATCTCACGCATCCATATGTACAAATATCCCTTCTGTTTAAAATCGAGGAAGAGGTCTTTAGTCTATACAATTGCTCTGCCGCCATGCCATTTATTCTACCTGTTGGCACCTCGAGGCCTTGTGCTCTGATCTTGCTCGTCAGTACCTCTTTTGTCTTCTATGAATTAAGGTATCAATAGCCACTTCTTTATCCACTGATACTGTGAATTCGTCCTCACCTACCTTCACTTTTCAGACAGGCTTTAATTTCTTTTGCTCATTCCTGGCATAATGGGAGCGCCATATGATTGACATAGCTTTGCCAAGTGGCTGAATTTACCACTTGGAGTATTTCCATCATTTGGCAGTGAAGCTCAGGATTTCACCATAGTATATACACAAGCAGCACGCCATCTGAATTTCTGGCCTAAAAACTGTTTTGCTTCTTACAAATGGGCCCGATATCTTTCCCACCTTTTCTACAAGTTCCATTTTAATTGTGGTGCCACTGATATTGACACAGCTCTAGCAAGCACGCTTGCTCCACAGAGTTCTTGTGGCCCATGCCCACTTCATGCAAGATGATCTGTAATGCATGTTGTCAACCACTTATAGAGCAGAACCGATCCCTTAATATCAGTGTGTTTTTTCACGGCTGCTTTTCGGTATTCCTGGTGGAGTGTCATTCACAGTTCGCAACATAGCACGCTGGTTGAGGCAGGGATGGTGGGCCTACATGTGAGGACAGCAGACGGATAACCAGGCCACAATCGCACCTCCATTATCAGCAATTACCTGAATTATCAGCAATGGTGAGCACTGACCAGCAACACTTGATAAGGTTTCCACTTCACTGCCAGCTTAGATATGAGGACAACACACAGGGAAATGCAACTTGCTGGCCACTTGGTCCCTGATGGGCTAAAATGTGGGAATGAGGCACTCTGGGTGGGACTACTCAGGGCCGGACTAGGGAACTGTAGTAATGGGTTTGTATTATTAGAATGGTTTAGATTACAGAAGGTGGAACATGTTTGTATTCTGTTGAGTGTTACTTGATTCTACATTCTGGAGTAGCTTGGAATGTAGTAGGCAGATTAAGTGCAGCTGTGGACTTGTCCTGTTAGCTGGTAGAGGTTATCAATAAATATCCTTTTAACATGAATAATTGTTCCTGGATGTTACTTCAGGAACCGAAAGCAGCCCTGACAAAAATGTTCATACCAGCCCCTCTCCTCACTTCACCTTCTTGCGCTTTTGCTCTATTTCTTTCCTCTCATTCTTTCCCTCTCACCGTTTTCTCTCTTTCTGTTCCCCATCTCCGATCGCTTTCTTTCTACACACCCCATCCCTTCCGCTCTTTTCTGTCGCTCTCAAACGCCCCCCCCCCCTCCTCCCTCCCCTTGCCGGACACAGGTAACGCCGGGAAGCTTGGGAAAGTTGTGGAGGCACAAGGCGCAGCCCTGCACTTTCAAACCCGCTCTTCAAGGGCTCCTGCTCAGCAGTGAAATTCCCGGTAGCGATAAAAGGCCTGCCCAGCACTGAGACCACCAGATGACAACCCCACTCAAGTGCTCTGTCCACGCAAGCGCTTTCGGCTCCCTTTTATCTAGCCTGCTACGCTGTAAGGGGGACACTGGAAGAAGCACTCCCAACAAATCCCTTCGTGGGCGAGGAAAATGCTATGGATGACACTGCTGTGGAGAAGACAGGCGTTCGATGTTCTGATGCGTTGTACCTGCTTGGGCGAAGTCCTCATTCATTCTGCCTGCCCTATGCCTTGTGCTGCGTGTGTGGGGGTTTCTTGTGCACCCTTTGGTGACACAATCGTCTCTGCAGCCACCTGCTGAACATAATGCTCAGTGGCAGAAAAAAAGTAGGGTTGCAGTACAGTACTCGTACAACGTCTGCTACAAAAAAAATCTCTTCACAGTATTGTAGGGCCTTTCTTTAAGAAGAAATTGCTCATAAAATAATATGTGGAATGCTCAACCAGTTGAGTCATCCAATTAAGTAAATGATTAACAGGCATTGTCGAAATCTCCCCACAGAACCGGTCTGGCTGAAACCACTTTAGAGTAAATATAGCGTGAGAGAACTCAGTATGGCAAAGGTTTAACATGTATAAACCAGACCTAATACAAAGCTGAAAAACATACTTTTTGTTTATGAATGTGTGAATTATGACATATATATATATATATATATATATATATATATATATATATATATATATATATATATATATATATATATATATATATATATATATATATATATACAGAGTTACACTCTACTAAAAGCAAATAGGTTATAGTTCAAATGGAACTAGGATTGACCATGCAATCTTAATTAGCCCGTAATATATTAGGAATACGTATGTGTCTTTCCCTGTAATCCAGGAGCAACACTCCGATGCAATAATAATGCTACCACAAGGTATTAGTCGTTGAGTTAGAAGTACAGAACAAAAAAGAGAGGAATAATTCGCAGTAATATCACTGACATACGTATATGAGGTGTGAATGTAGTTTCCCAAAGGACACATAAAATACACAAACTATTATTCTTCCTCTTCTACTCGGAGGTTACCAACATAGTGTCTTGTCTGTCAGTTTCTTTCTTGGGTTCGTTTTTATAAATTTTTTGGAATTTCATTTTCATTAAGATTGCATAATCTTGCACAGGTAAATTGACAACATAAAGTCAAACACATTTCAGGCAAATTAGTCCAGTACCTTGATTACAGTATAGGTAATTATGGCTGGTTTAAGAACTATACCGGGAATTTAAGCACATAAACTGTAACACATCTCCTCCTCCCTCCCTTCTAACATCAAATGCCCTGGGTGACCTCCAGTTCTCAACACCATTGAGGAGTACGTCTCCCTGCATGTTCAGTCACCTCAACCCAATTCTCAATACTTACTCCATTGTCCCAGTGTTTCCTCCCCCTTCTTGGACAATTGCAGGCACCCATAGTTGTAGACCGGTCAGTCCTCCCATCTCTGTAATAATGTCTAATGGGAGAACCAATCCCACTAGAACCCAAGTTTATCCTTCTAGGAATCCCTAATGATGTTGACCTACCACGGGCCAAGTTTTTTTGTGGTTTGGGTCTAGTAGTGGCGAAAAGGGACATGGCTCGATACTGGGGAGCCAGTAAAAGTCTGGTACTACAGGAGTGGAGATGGGGCATGGATAGGCACTTGATGGCGGAAACGTTACAAATGCCAGTAGTAGCCGCCCCATACGTTTATTAAGGTGTGGGGTGTTTGGATATCCTTCTATTCCCTGGACCTGCGGTAAGATTGGGGGGAACAACACTGAGAAATGCCAAAATGGGTGGGTGTGTTAAATGGTCTTCAGAAATGCTTAGATGGACTTTGCGTTTTCTTCATACCATGAAACTGTACCGGCGGATGGATATCTGGGTTCAGGGTGGTGGGAAGTAGGTGGGGGTTTGTTTTTCAATGTTGTCAGTGTTAATAACCTTTTTGTGCTGGCAATGTTTCCTTAATATGTAACACAATGCTTTCATGTGATATTGCTGCACCGTTCTTGATATAAAACCAAAATAAAAATATTTAAAAAATAAAATAAAACTTGAATTCTTCAGTGTTAAACTACCTCCGGGGGAAGTTATTATTTGCATGGAACACAAAAGGATCTTCAAACTCTAAACTAAGAGGATTGTGATCACTAGGCCCTAAATCCAGAACTCTAAACTGTTTTGCACAATGAAACTGGTAAATTGGGACAAATACATAGTCAATGGACATACCGCTGTTACCATATTTAAAGGTTCTGGTGGCAGGTATGTCACCATTTCACTGACCATTAACATTAATCAAATTCTGCTGAGCTAAACAAGGCAGAACCTTCACATCACCTTCATTGGTACTTGCCCGAAAAATATAACCAGAATTATTTAACACAGACATCAGCTCCACCAAGGAATTATCCAACTCTTTAAACACTGATTTCTCCTTAAAGTCCCTCTCTGCAACAAATAGAGCATCAGGATACTCCAGTGACAATTTTTGCACATCCTTACAAAATTCAACCGTTCACACTCAGGTACAGACAGGGTGGGCTGCCGAAACATATATATTTCAACAGATCATTTGAATCAACTCCGCATCATCATTGAGCAGGTTGACTAAGTAGGCAAGAACCAATACACAAGTCGTTTGCAACTTCGTTACTTTCCTCCTACAATGGACAGATATCAGTTTTAGTAATCCACCCATTACTCTTCCCCTAATCAAAGCCTTGGCATTTTGTGCTATAGCGACACACCCCTCAACAACCGGGCAACCTAATAGTCATGTTTCCAGGAGGGACAGAATACAGTAATTAGTCAGGGCCTCGCTATAAATTTCCCGTTTTCATGAAAGATTTAAATCCATGAATGTTTCATACCAAGACACGCCCTGCCAGTGGATGCCCTAACTCCTACCAGTCAATCTCCTCAACTCCTATGTCACTCCATGCTGAAGTATGACGACCCTGCATGCCTTTGGAGAGGGGACTCTCCCCATGCCTATAAGGAGGGGGCTCTCTGCATGTCTTTAAAGAGGGGGATCTCTGCCTTTAGGAGAGGGATTTCCCCCTTTTTGGAACAGGGCTCTCTATCTGGTAAACCCTATCTGATAGAGATATCTAGCTGTAGATTCCCTAACTTTGACTCCTCCCTAGGCGCCAGACTGGATCCGGACATTTTTCTTCAACAGAACCTCCGCGCGCCAACGTTATATGGCTCCTTGCTGACGTTGACTCCGGATGGGAGGTCAGCGGAGTCCTATAAATCCCCTTAGGCGTGAGTGATGTCAGTTCCTTCTTTTTCGCGCTGCAATGCATATCTGGAGCAGGGATTTCTCAGTAAGTTTTTGGGCCTACTTTGACACTCTATTGGCGTCAAGGGAAAGTGTGCATTTGCCTTCAGGTTTTAAAATGCACAAGTCGTGTTCTCGATAGAAGTCTGCTGCAGGCCACCTTTCCAGCTGCAGGTGGTGCCTGGGGCAGCACCACTACTTGGAGCAGTGCGACTTCGGTAAGTTCCTAAAGCCTTAGGCCCACATGCATCATCCCGGGATTTTGCGAGTTCTAAAGTGCGAAAAATAGCGATTCGCATTTTAGAATTCGCTAAACGGGATGCATGTATATTTTCGCAAATTATTTGCGATTCGGTAGAAATCGCAATTTCTACCAAATTGCAAATATGCGATTTTCAAAGTGCGAATTCGCAATTCACATTGATCCTATGGGCCAAAAGGCCCATAGGGATCAATGGGAATTGCGAATTCGCACTTTGAAAATCGCAAATCCTGATTGCATTTCAAGGGTGGTGAGGGGGGTTCAAATGAACCCCCCCTGCACCCATGAAATGTTGTTTTCGCATCATGTTGCACACACACATGTCCTAGACATGAGTGTCCGTAACATGAATGTATGAAAAATGCATTTGCTGCGTTTTTAACACTTTTTGCAAATTTACCGAGTGGTTCAACCACTCGGTAAATTTGACACCCGAATTGCGAATTTGCAATTTTAAAACTTATCATGCATTGCTTTTAAGAAATCGCAAATTTGCGATTTCTTAAAAGCAATCGCAATTTTAGAAATCGCAAAAATGTTGTGATTTCTGAAAATGTATGATGCATTCCAAAAAGGGATTTTGGAATCGCAAACGGTCGATTTTAAGGAATCGCACCGTTTGCGACTCCAAAACCCTTGATGCATCTGGGCCTAAGACCTTGCGGGAGAGAAGGATGAAGCTTCTGACAGGCCTCTGAGTCCAAGCGAAGTCAGTCTCCTTCCTGCTATGAGGTTCCTGGCCAGGATCGGTCGTAGAGTCGTTCCCGTGGGCGTCGCTCAATTATATCAGAAAAATCCTGTAGAAAGGGTTCAAAGTCGCGGCGGCCTTTGGCCTCACTGCGTCGCTACATGGTCTATGCCGGCTCCTCCCGTTCTTTAGCGGAGGATCTCCCACAAGGGTCGACCCCGTTCCTCCTTCCTTTTCCTGGAGTAGGGTCGACTATGTCCCAGATGCCGGCAAAATACCATGCTTTACCTGCAATTTGTGGGCCCATGCCTTCCCCAGGAGCCCCTTTAGGCCCCAAGGAGATAAAGAGCACTCTGACTAGGTCCACGACGGTGGGTTTGCCCTTGACACCAGTTGAGATCCCCGACTCTTTTCCCGGGGTCGTCACTGCACAACAGGGTGCAGCTTCCAGCTGTGACGGCGGGGGCACTGAACGAGGTAGTTGAGGTTGAAGTAGATACGACGCCACCTGATGTCGGTTGTTGCCAGAGGTGCTGCTTTTAGACATTGCGGTTCCAGCATAGTCTCCCTTGCATTCTGGAGTCTGTGCTGTCTCTGTTGCTGTTTCCCCTGTGTAGCAAGATTGCTCTGTAGTCAGTATTGACTCTCAAGCCGAATTTCGACCGGCCCACTCGACTGAGTCAGTCATCACGGTAGTCTTGGACTCCCTGCGTCATAACGCTGATATGGGAATCCCTCAGACCCTGGTCCTACTTGATCTGTCTGCAGCGTTTGACACGGTCGATCATGTCATCCTTCTCGAACGTGTCAAACTAGCCGGCATCTGCGGTCCTGCCCACGATTGGATCAGGTCCTTTCTTAGTGGCTGCACGCAGGAAGTCGGTCTGCCCCTCTTCTCGTCCCCCAAACTTCACACCACCTGTGGGGTCCCCCAGGGCTCCTCACTCTCCCCCATTTTATTTAATATTTATTTGCTCCCTCTGCTTCAGTCTCTTAAAGCTTTTAAAGTCACTACTTTTAATTATGCAGATGATCTGCAACTCACCTTTACAATTGACAATTCCCCAGATTCGGTCCATGAATTTTAGAATACCATGCTCTACATACGTCATTGGATGGATGGTAACCAATTAAATTTAAACCCTGACAAGACAGAGCTGGTCCTTTTTGGCAAAAGCCAGTTATTTTGGGGCCCCCATTACTGCATCCGAACTCAGCCCCCCCTTACTCCCCTATTCCATCCAGCTCGGTCAAAAGCTTGAGGGTGCTCATTGATAGAGATTTATCATTAAAGCCCCAAGTGAATTCGGTTGTGTCCACTTGTTTTTTCCAGCTCCGCAAAATAAAAAAGATTAGTTGGATTATCACCCAGCCAGCCTTGATCCAGGTGGTGATGGCCTTGGTGTTGTCTCATCTAGACTACGCCAACGTCATCTACCTGGGCCTTCCTGTTGCCCTTAGTAGACGCCTGCAGATGGCTCAAAATCAGGCAGCGAAGCTTATATACCGACTGCCGCGCTGGCAGTCAGCCAGACCCTTATTGAGGCAACTTCATTGGCTCCCCATTACACAACGTGTCACTTTCAAAACTGCTTGTATCATCTTTAAATCTCTATATGCCTGCAGCCCGAAGTTCATTCAAGACCTCTTGCCCAGATAGATCCCTCCCCGTAGCTTACGCTCTGCTTCTCAAATTCTCCTAACTGTCCCCCGCTATAAGCTCCAACGCAAGGGAGGGCGAAGGTTTGCTACCCTCGCCCACAAACTATGGAATTCCCTCCCTCTGGAAATTCGCTCCTGCCTTACTCTTCTTCAGTTCAGGAGGCATCTCAAAACCTGGCTGTTTGTCCAGACCATGATCTCCTTCTAGCCTTCTAAGCTGCATTCTCATAGCTTCCTTCGGTCAGCGCCATGAAACCTCTGGGGGTACGAGCGCTATATAAAACCTTGTTAAGATAAGATAATATAAGTATTGCTGGGGGCGTCGACCGCTTAGTTGGTCATGTTCAGGTTCCTTGGGATGCATTAGGTGAGGACAGTGGTCTGCAACCCTCCCCTGTTTCTTACCTGCTCTCTCTACCACGAATGGCAACTGAGGCTAGTGCAGCTTATGCAAAGATTGTGAAGAAGGCTGCTAGTGTCTCACAATTACAACTCCCTTCAGCAACTTTTTAATCTGATCCCTTACTTGGAACTTGGAGGAGGCCAGTGACTGGGGTCTCTGTTGACCATGCCATTTCCCATCGCCATCGTCCTGCTCCGGACGACCCTGTTTGTCTTTCACAACATCCTACCACTAATGGGCTTGTGGTGCAAGTTGCTACGGCTCAGCTGGATCCAGTCCCTTGCTGCCACCGGGTAGAGAATCCAGGTGGTTGGATTTGTGTGGCCAAAATATCTTTTCTTCAGCTGGTTCAGCCTTGAGGTCGTTAAACAAGTCTTATGTTTTGGGCAGAGCTTCTTATGCTTTATGTGACTCTGTTGCCCATCCTTCAGTTTGTGCAAGATGGCCATGATATGGTGAAGTTTACCATTAAGGCTGCTATGAACACGCCGTAACACGGCCCTCAATTTGTGACGGTTACATGGGGTGCTGGGTAGAACCCTGACGATTCAGGAGCCTGCGATACTGGTATCCTTAGATGCCACTATGGCTTTCGACAGGGTGGAGTGGCCGTACCTATTCGCGGTGCTGGCGAAGTTGGGTTTCGGCCCAGAATTTATCAACTGGGTGTGCCTATTGAACGCCCAGCCTTCGGCCAGAGTAGTGGTGAACAATCGAAAGTCTGCTGAATTTCTCCTTGGCAGGGGCACGAGACAAGGATGCCCCCTGTCCCCGCTCCTATTTGCCCTGGCCCTGGAGCCCTTGGCGACCTGGGTCCGGTGGGACCGCGGGATAAGCGGACTGCCATGGACCCTAGAATAAGAAGACAAAATCTAACTCTAGGCAGACGATATCCTGCTATACCTCACCAACCCTAGGGGATCCCTTATTTGTTTTCTTGCCGTGCTTGCCATCTTCAGGAGGTATTCTGGGTTCGCAATAAATTGTTCGAAGTCAGTGCTTTTCGTCCTCACGCGTGACCCGACAGTGGTGCCAAAGACTTGCCCGATACAAAATGAGCCGATAGGGTTTAAATACCTCAGCGTTTATGTCACGCTTGACCCGAAACTACATTTTGTTAGCAACCTTGGCCCCCTCTTCATCGGTTTAAAGGAGATGTGGCGCGCTGGAAGGCGCTTCCACTTTCCCTTTTGGGCAGGGCAATACTCTTTCAGATGATGGCCCTTGTCTGGTTTTTATATGCGCTGCAGAATGCGATGGACTCGGTGCCCGCGTCTTATTTTAAGGAAAAAGAGGCCCTGCAGAGACAACTACTCTGGGATGATAAACCTCGCTTAGCGTTCACTAAGCTCCCCTCCCTTGGTATGACAGGGGGATTGTCCTGCCGGACTTGAGGAAATACTACTGGGTCTCCCACCTGGAAGGGGTAAACCATGTTGTATACGGGCCCCCTGGGGACCCTGGTTATGCTATGGACCGCAGGCAGGTACAAGGCGGTGACTTCACTAGGGTGCTTTATGCTAGGCCTCACCGGTTTCCCCTCACAGGGCCAACAACACATGCCATTCAGGTGTGGCACGCAGCAAATAGACATCTCAAGTGGGAGGAAAAGCTCATGCTCGCCACCAAGTTATGGAGCTCGGAAAGGTTAGGGAGCCTATGGAAGTCTAAGGGGTTCGACAAGTGGGACCTCATTGGGATTACACAGATTAAAGATATTTGGGGACATGGCACAGTACTCCTGTTCAATTCCCTCAAGGAAAAATATTGCCTATACGACCGTGAGCACTTCCGGTACCTCCAGAATAGACACGCCCTACTTGCGAGCATCCCCAAGGACACTTTACTTCCTGAAGCCTCCCCTCTTGAGGATCGGGTTTTGGACGGACACCTCCCCGAGAAGACTATCTCCCTGATATACAAGAAGCTCATTAATCATACAGAGAACCCATTACTCCCTCTTAGAACGCAATGGGTGGAAGATGGGTTGGAAATAGATGATGAGGACTGGCAGGAGGCGGTCTCCTCACCAAGAGTTGTAGCGATACAGATGAGGCTCCGGCTTGTGCAATTAAAGGTTCTCCGGAAAGCCCGGAGGAGGTGGAAGCGCATATGTCCACTTGACCAAATACATATGTTTAGTATCTATTATTTTGAATGTGTGGAGATGTACCAACGGAACTGTAAGAGAAGTTAATATCACCTGATGTTTTATTTTTTCAGTTTGTTAATAAAAAGATTTATAAAAAAAAAGACTGCTATGGACACCATTGAATCTATTGGTAGAGCCATGGCTAGGTCTGTTGCTCTTAGCAGACATGCTTGGTTGTGGGAGTCGAATTTTCCCTGACACTGTTTGAGAGAATTTAACAGATATGACTTTTGAAGTTGTTATTTGACAGCCATGCAGATGCTGCACTACAAAGCCTCATGGTTGATCGCTTGAAAGGTGGCGTAAGCCTCCTTTTTGCAAGATCTTTTTATGTTAATATCTATGCATGTATCAGCGTTGTTGGTCTCTCTATTTATAGATTTATTTTGAAGTGTCTTGGTTTTTCCTTTGTATAGCTAGGGTCGTGGGTCTATAGGTTCGGTTCAGGACTTAATTCCTGCCTCTACTATTGTTGCATTTTGTGGTATTGACGTATTAAGAACTACTTCTCCCTTATTGCGGAATGTCTGCCTCTGGATTTACCTATTTTGCTCTCAAGATTGTCCTCTGCCGTCATAGCAATTTTTGCTTTTCCTTATTACTCTGTGAAAAGGTTCATGTATTCTTTTATTTTACTCTGATGAGGAGTTTAGTCTCAAGAGTTTATACCCTTTCGGTATGCGTCTCACACTACGTGGAGTATTTGTTTGCTATTGTATAGCTTTTTTCTACATTCCACTTTTATGGGCTGTTTTGTTGATATTGCATAGCTCCCTTACTACCCTGCCTGTGCGGGCATGCATCACTGAGCTGTACAGCCTAGTCCTTCTTGGATCCTGTCATATGCTCTTTAAGCACTATTGTTGTGCGCTCAGGGCATTCTTTTTTCCTTTGTGGTACTCCTTTTGGGGATCCTGTTGCCTTTCACCCCCTTATGGGGATTATGATATTGTAATTACACAATGTGCATTATAGCCTCTCTATGGAGCTGACGTCCCTGAGATGTCTGTCTCTTCTGAGAGACCCTACATGTGGCAGGTTCAAGCTTTATTGTCTTCTCTGGATGTTTGTTTACTAACGTTTCCTCCATTCCGGAGGTTCTGTGGCCTGCTGTCATTAGAATATGGCTGTGCTATGTGCACTGCTGGTGATGTGGACTGGAGGGCAGTGTCACAATATTGACCACGAAGGGTTGGGTTGACTATTGTTGAAGTACCCTCTTGTTTGTGTAGCCAGGAGTTGGCTTCCAGCAAAAGTTCGGAGAGTTTCGACAGTGTGGGGGGCTGTAGCCTTGGAGGTGCATACACCCAAAGGAGGGTAACATCAGTTCAAATCCAGAACCCTCTTACTCCCACGTAACCTCCGAACAGATCTGACCGTTGTTTCACCACCTGAAAGGGAGGGTTCTTTCTCACCAATATGGCCACTCCTCTGGGCCCAGATGTATATCCTGCATGCGCAAGTGTGATGTAGGCCCCTCTCCAAAAATCTACATTGTGTCCCTTGGAGATGGGTTTCTTGTAGGAGAACAACATCAGGCTGTAGCCTTTTGATGTATTGGGCCACTAGGCCTCTTTGGCTTTGTCTCCAAAACCATTTACGTTCCAGATGATGTCGGTGGCTTCGGAACGAAAGGGTGAGAGGCGGACTCTCTGGGTTCTGCCTGAGAGGAAGGACGTGGTCCAGTCAAGGGCCTTCTCTTGGATTCCGGCTTCTAGGAGGCATGTCTTTAGAGTGCGATGGCACACTGTGTCGAAGGCGGCTGACAGGTCCAGGAGGATGAGGGCTGATATTTTCGAGTTGTCTAGTTGGCACCTGATGTAGTCTGTGGCGGTGATGAGGGCTGTCTCGGTGCTGCGGTTGCGTCTGAATCCGGACTGGGATGGGTCTAAGATGTTGTTGTCTTCCAGGTGGCGGGCTAATTGCATGTTGACGATTTTCTCGCTGACCGTTGCCGGGAACGGGAGCAGGGAGATGGGCTGGATGTTCTTGAGGTCCTTGGGGTCCGCTTTGGGCGTCTTGAGGAGGGCGTTGATTTCGGCATGCTTCCAGCTTTCCGGGAATGTTGCTGTTTCGAAGGAGATGTTGATGACCTTTCGTAGTTGGGGTGCGATGGCTGCGTCTGCTTTGTTGTATACGTGATGTGGGTAGGGGTCTGACAGAGATCCTGAGTGGATGGAGTTCATGACCTTGCTTGTCTCGTCATCGTTGACGTTGGACCAGGCGGTCAGGCAGTTGGCGCTAGTGGTGTTCACAGGGGAGGTGGCGTCTGGCGTAGTCGGGGCGGTCGTGGTGTTGAAGCCGTCGTGGATGTCAGTGATCTTGCGGTGGAAGAAGATGGCTAGTGAGTCGCACAGTTCTTGTGAGGGCGGGATGTCGTTGGTGTTGGCGCTGGGGTTGGAGAATTCCTTTACGATGCTGAAGAGCTCTTTGCTGTTGTGTGCGTTGTTGTCCAAGCGGTTTTTGAAGGAGGATATGATGATGACTGTCGGGAGGGAAGAAGAACTATGGACAAGTGTTGAGGACATTTTAACACAAATCCAAATAATGCAATTATAAGGGAAGCTATGGAGACATCGAGCATTTCATATTGTAAATTATGTACCCATAAAAAAGTGAATTTTACCAGTTAAATAGGGAGCTAATGCTATCAACTATTGTAGAGAAGAATAGTCAGCATTTATGGTGGTTGGTGAATTTGGCTACCCTTACTTGGACATCTTCCATTGAGGCACATATAAGTGAGGATGATTGGTACACTTTTTCTTATTCCCACTACAGTGGTGGAAACTCTGAAAATTTGATGATGACACCGGCTACCTCCAAAGTTAATAGGGAGGCTATCAAAAACTCCCAGACAGCAGATGTACTGTACGAAGTAATCTGCAATATGATAGCCTCAAGGGCCAGTGGTCCAGATGGTCTCCCATCTGTTATTTTGAATAAGGAGCCTAATAAGTGGGGACTAATTTTGATTGTTTTTTTCAAGTTAGTAACATCTACAGGTGTCAATGCAGATTCAAGGAAGAGAGATACAGTGAAGCCGTTTCATAAAACATTTTTTTTCTCCATTTGAATATCTTAGTATGCCTGTGAAAGTGTTTCGTTGTAGACTTACTTATGATATCCTTTCAAAAGGTATTTTAAATATGGACTGTTCCTCTACCGGTTTGCGCTATGTTGGCCTGGTACATTGCACTTTTGCTGCCTAACTATATGAAATGACTATTGTATGTTGTAGGTTTAAATCCATGCACTGCTAAAGAATTTGATATGTATAGGACATATGGGTTGCAGATCCCCCTAAGATGTACTTTAGTTGAAAATATATTTTTATATACCATTTTATATCTGTCTTAGGTCTGTGTTATGTACTGGTTGTACTGATATGATTAAGTTCTATTTTTGGGAGATTTTGTGCTATTTTTAATTGTATTGTGTTAGTGACTTGGGTAATGTGTTAAATTTCTGAAAGAATTTATTTCTTGGAAATAAAAAGAATCTGATCTGATCCGATAGGTTTAATAGCTGGATGGGTAGACAGGTAGAGAGGGCAAGAATCTGGTATAAATAGAAGAGCTTCAATTATCAGTATAATAATTAAATGCCTATAAACACACAACATACAAGGACACTGAAAGCAGATGAGAAAGCCATACCAGCAGGATATACAGGCTTAATTTGTATACACATATAACAACATACAAGAGAACTGAAAGCAAACTAGACAGCCATACAAGCAGGATATACAGATTGGTTTACAAATCTAACTGTAGTCCTCAATTAAAATACATACCACATGTGATAAAAAGAAGGGCAGTTGTAAAGGCACTTCTTTGTGCGCATACTAAAAGAAAATGACAACTTTATGAAGAACAGTTTTAAATGGACACAATCTGGCATGGTGTGAAATATCACCAGTCAGATTAACAAATGACACTCTAAAAGGAATTTACAACACCATCAGCGGGAGACATGAGCTGAGAAATCTGAAATTTGTGCTCACCATGTAAGAGCTGGTCGAAAGCGGTTTGTTTTCTCATCAGACTCTAAACACAAAGGCATCACAAAAGTAATAAAGTAAAAACAAAAGCACTGGCACTGAAGGGAACTACCTTGTGTGCTGATCTCCTCCTAGCGAAACAGCTAATTCAGTCACATAAAGTGAAGTTAGCCAGTGGCCGAAGTAGGCTGACCCACTGCTGCATGCTACAGGCTGTAGTGTACAGGAGAAAATGCGAATGACACAACAACAGACCAGTGGCTGAAGACAGCTGGCCGAAGCCCCTTTATGTAAGTATATTGTATGTATCATTGTCTTGTTTTTAAATCAAAAGGTTTTGGCTGACGCCAGACTTAAAGATATCACCTAATGTGAATTTACAGTAAATGCACTAGCATTCCTTTCAAGAGAAACTATCTTTAAGCAGTGCTTTTAAAACAACAGGGATTCAGTAATTTCGAACTCAATTTTTTTAACAGAACTCGCAGTATAGGAGTATAAAAATGAATAAATACTCTTAAGTGTGCCTTTGCCCAGTAAAGCAAAACACAAGAGAAAAATTGACAGTGTTTATTATCAAATATCGTCCGTGTATCAAACCAAAATATGTAAATAGAAAAGAAACGCCCTTATAGCTAGAACGTACAATGAGCCCAATCACCTCAACTGAATTCCACATGCACTCCTACTGTACAATTGTATAATATGAGAAATGCAACTCTCTTCTACTATGAAAGCAAAATGTCACCCTACATAGTCCTAATGTTGATACACAGTCAAATCATTCCATATAGCCTAAGCATGCTACACAGCAGAGAAAGCTAGTGCTAGTGTGTTCTCACAAAAAATACTGAAACTCAGCAGGTCATGAATTAGTTACTTGGAAAGGCGTTCCATTGGCTTCACCTTTGCACATTACATCCTCTTGTAACTTCCTGACTTAATCTAGAACAACAGGAAAGCTCGCTGAAGAGACCATTCACACATGCACATATATGCAGTGCATTAATTGGACATGAACTGCCAGGTGCTGATTACCTGATTCTTTTTTTATTTGAGAGGGAGAGTACCACCACTGTTTAGAAAGGGTGCAATACAGTTAGTGGGAGAATACTGGCACTTTAGCATTTTCATTTCAAAAGTTGGAAATCTACTCGTCGCAGGTTTAGTCCTACCATTTGTGTTCATTTCTGATTTTTTGAGGAATCACAAAAATCTTAGTTTGTGCATATTTTCGACTTCTTGGGAAACTACAAAAATCTGGAGGCGAACTCATCAATATTAATGTAATGGATTTCCTTTTGCAGTCCTTTGTCCTACTCCTATTCCTAATGATTATGCAGAAGGCATACAATATACAGGAGTAAAAAAAGCAAAAATGTGTATTAGCACACCAACATTTTTACTTTAGTTTTGTTCTCTAACAGAGACTTGTATTCCTGTTCCAGAAACTCCTTTTGCTTCGCTTTTTTTCTTGGGGTGGAGCAAAAGTAATTTACTTACTTACTTACGTTTGCTCCACCCCAAGAAATACAGGAAAGTTAAGTACTTTTCCATTTGCAATCTAACTAACACATGCCAGTCTTTGTGCACTAAGTGCAAATAAGTAGAGGCAATGTGAAAAACTAAGAGGAATGCTTGCCTACAAAGTTAAAGCTTTCCTTGTGGGTTTTTGTAGATTGCTTATGTATATCGTAGGATGGCAACATTTACTTTGCCCTGCATTCAGAGAAAGCTGTGTCTCATACTGACCTCTTTAATGCTAAAATCACACACAGGCAGCCACTTTAACATGATACTACCACCCAACCAGTAGAAGACACAACACAATACGCAAATCACAGGAAAACGTCATAATTATCACAGGAAAACTTCATAATTTGTAAGTATTACTTTGTGATACAACCCACAAAGAATGTGTGGTGTGCTTGCTTAAAGAGTGGAAATGCATACCTTACTTGAAATGAAATGGGCCTGTGTATTAAAGCTACACAACAGATTAGTCACCTCAGACCCTGGGAGATAGGGTGCTCCCCCAACCAGACTAACATAATGAGATGAGTTGAACAACAATGAGGGAATGCTGTGACATAGCTATAATCATTAGTAGAGCTGTACATATCAAGCACACCCATAAACCAAGAATCAATAGACTGCTGACTAAGGCGTACGTCATAGGCCCATGCACATTAGAATGTAAATGCAACGGAGGTCTAGAATCGGTGTAGTCAAAAAGATAAAAGAAGTCTACCATTATTTATTTTTATTTTCATTGAAACATGCACATTTGTCTGGTTTTGATTATGTGATTTAAAAAGGCTTAAATAATGTATCTGCTGGATGTTTTAACTGTTAAAATCAATAAACATGTAACAAATAGAAGTACTACAATCCCCTGCAATATAGCAAATAAAATATTTTGATGAAAATATTGAAGCAAAAGTACTGAGCGACTAAAAGTTGCCTATCTTGGCACATTGCGCCCTCACCATATGGAGGGAGAGGACACACTTCTGTCCTGTTTTAGGAACACACACTGCTGATTTGAGGTGAGCAAGCAACAGATCAAACCAAGGGCAGGTGAAAGCGACTTTTGAGTCCAACAGTGTGAGTAGTGGAAATGGAAATCTAAAAGGGACCCTTTATTAAATACTTTGGGCCGGATTTAAACCTCGGCAGACGGGTTATACTCTGTCACAATGGTGACAAATATACCGCCCACCAAAATATAAATCCCATACATAGGGGCACATAGGATAATGGAATTCATATTTTTGACTGGACAACTGTAACAGTTGTGACGGAGTAACCTGCCGCCGAGTTCTAAATCATGCCCTACCCTAATCTATAAAATGATAGTAGGTAAGTGTAGCTGAGGATACAATTGTGACCCCTAGTGACATTTAATAGAGGACAATCCCAGCAGCAAAACAGTCTTACAACAAAATTGTCTGTACAGCATTATTAATAGGTCTTATTTAAAAAAATAATTCAGGGCTACCCTGGGAACTGACAAAATGGTGTTGCTCAAAAGCAAAGCACAAATATTACCTTTATTTCTCCAAAGTAAAGTACAAAGTAAATAGGTAAACAAAAAAAACATTTTGTATGCGTACTTGCTGGTATAATCAGTGCAAATCTTTCCTTCCCCACTTTTCATCGAGGTAAGTAGCAATAATAGTACTGGTCTGTCAGAGTTAATCGTTTTACAGTGTTTTATTTTCACCAACATTTTCTAAGCCAGAAATCGACTAAACGCTCAACCTTGGACTGTTTAAAGTGCCCATACTTCGGGGGGGGGGGGGTTTAGGAATCTAAAACACAAACTCTTAAATCTCCCATTGCTTATGCGCGCCTTTTCTTGCTCACTGAACCAGTCCAAACACAGTGAGAAAGTAAATAAAGGGACGAACTGTAGCTCCTGAACTTATGCCAATTTACAGTAGGAAAAGGAAGAAAATAGATTGTGAAGCAGAGATTGGCAGCAGGCCATTTTTCCAGTAAGCTATCTTGAGCTCTTTCAGTAGAAAGACAAAGGATTCACAGTACTGTGGATGATTTTCTGCACTGCAAATACTTGAGTCCAAATGTGGAATGCCACACTTCATGTAATTAATTGAACACATATTTGTTCAGCTTTTAAGCTTACAATGCACATGCAACTCAATTCTCAGAGTTTAGTTTACAACAAAATTAAGTATCAAAGAGGCAGAAGCTCTGGTGAATAAGCAAGGTCGACGAAGTAGTGCAGATGGTTCTGAAAACTCTTACATTTGGATCATACCGCACACTGAGTTGATTACATGAAGGATAATACTGCAACTGACGTTGGCTATATGAAGGACTAACAAACACTAACATGTTTTCTTGACAAACAACAGGTAAGTAGCATATAATATCACATCTAAACGAACTAATTTTACTACTATGTAGCGACAGAAGCCTATTACAGGAAACCCCACCCTTTCCATTGGAAGTAATTATTCTTCAATGGTCTGGATCTTGCTGAAGTGAGATCACATACAGGAAGACCACTTCACTGTCAGTGCGCTGTTTTAAAATTGCTGGGGCAGTTACTTTCCCACCTTAGAAATGTATATAAACATACTTCTTTTGAAGACTAAGGTAAGTGCTTTTAAAAAGAGAGAAATAGAGGGGGATCCCCCCCTTTTTTCCAGTGGGAAGATATTTTTCACATGCACATCTCGGGCCATATTAGACAGTGACTAGTGCAATGACACCTTCAGGGCTGAGTCGCCGCCACTGATAAAACAGAGAGAATTACTCATTGATTTGTTCGTAGGTATCTAATCGTTCGTATCAAGGTTATTGCTATTCCTTTTTTATTTTTTTTTATTTTTATTATTGCAAGATACGACAAAAACCATTACACTTCCGTGCCATAATACAGTTCATGTTTTAACAAGGTTATACCACTAATAACATTTTGAATAGTTAGCGTAAATAAAAAGTAACAATTATATGGTAGATGTGTGGGAACAAATCGATGCTTAAAAGCAGAAAATACATTTTGAACCGAAAAATTTATAGTAAATTTAGAGAGAAAAGAAAAGAAAAAAAAAAAAAAAAGACAAAAAAGATAGACATTAAAGGCCTGTCCCCCCGTCTTGCCCTTCAAAAAAGTGTTTCCAGATCTTCTCTTTTCTGATAAGGGCTTTTGGGCCTCTATGTTTGGCTAAGGAAAGTTCCATAGTTCTAATTTCGTGAACTAATGCGAGCCAATCTGCTACTCTAGGGGGTTCTTTAGATATCCATCCCCTAGCTATAGTTAGTCTTGCGCAAGCTAACAAAATCGTTATAATATCCTTATTAGGGGTGTTGGTATCCTGAATATCTAATAGAACCAATTGCCCAGTAAGCTCCGGCATAGATATCTGGTTAGCTCTACAGTGGTCGGAGATATTGTTCCAAAAGATGGAAAATGCGGGGCAGGAAAATAGCATGTGTTCAACTCCTGCCGCGACTGTGTTACATTTGACACACATAGATTTGTCTGAAATCGAGTGTCCTTGGGTCCATCTAGATATTTTTTGTGGTGTATAGTACAGCTCAGTAGTTGTTCTATATAATTGCATTCTGAGATTAGAGGAGTGTACTATATCAGTTAAGTGGGTTAAAGAGTTTCTAATCTGGTTCGAGTTTATGTTTAAATTTAACCTACGAGACCATTTAGCAGCAATTTGAGTTGTGTTTCCTTCCTTATCTTTAGTTAGCCATTGGTATCCTGCTTTTATCAACGACTTTGTTTTGTCAGAGTAGATACACACAAGAATGTCTGAGTGTTTCACTTCCGTTATTTTCATTTTGTTATGAAAAAAGTCTCTCAATTGTCTATATCTAAAATGCATATCTTCTGTGAGCCCGTTGGTAATTTTTAGGTTCTCGAAATCGGTCAGTCCATTAGTGCCATAGAGGTCTCCTAGTGTAGTTATTTTATGTCTGATCCATCGGCTCGCCAAACCATCAGAGAATACGCCCGGAAGACCGGGGTTATTCCATAATCTAAGTTCAGCGTTAAAAAATGTGCTTTTACTAATAAGTAGAATTTTATCCCAGATTTTTATAGCATGCTTAGCCGTCTTGAATTTGACCCGCTTAAAGTAGTTTGGATCGTGCACTCGTAGCAGAAATTGGTTTGAGTCGGTTCCTAGCATGTACTGATGAAAAAATAAAGAGGGGGTGTTTTTTAACAAGCTCCTTATTCGTAAAAAAAATGTGGCTAAAAAGTAAAGGTTAAAGTCTGGGAAAGAAAGACCCCCTTTAAAAATAGGTAGTGTCAAGAATTTAATCGCCCTTCTTGCCTTTTTATAGCCCCATAGGAAACTGCTGCATATGCCGTCTAGTTTTCTAAAAAAAAGTTTATTTGGTTGCAGCGGAATAGCTCTACACAAATACAACAACTTGGGTAGTATTTTCATCTTAATCAGATTAAGTCTCCCTATCAGACTAAGAGGTATTTTATGCCATTTTTTGAGGCTATCGAATGTTTCCTTTAAAAAAGAATCATAGTTTATTTTCAAAATTTCCCCCACTTTGGCAGTAATTTTAATGCCTAAATAAACGGCTTCTTTACATGTGTTATAAATTTGTGATTCCGGGGTATAATTGAGTATGATTTGAGTTTTGTTTACATTCAATTTGTACCCAGAAATTCTCCCAAATTTTTGTGCTTGGTTTATAATTTCTGGCATAGCTTTATTGACGTCGGGTGTATAAATTGCTATATCGTCAGCAAAAGCTGTTAATTTAAGAGCTATATCTCCATGACAAGCCGGCACAATATTGGTTTGATCGTTTAAAGCATTTAAAAAAGGTTCTAAAGACAGGGCAAAAAGTAAGGGAGAAAGGGGGCAACCTTGTCTTGTGCCTCTTGCTATCTTAAAATTGGCGGAATTTTTGCCTCCATAGCTTATCATAGCCTGAGGTTCTTCATACAATGACTTAACCCACTCTAAGTAGGAGCCTGTAATGCCCATTTTACTTAATACTGCCCAGAGATATTCCCACCCCACTCGGTCGAATGCTTTTTCCGCGTCTAGCAATATCATGCCGAGTGGGGTGTTAGTGGTTTCCGCAACATCAAAAGCTGTGATTGAGGTATTGACATGCAAAGTGGTATCTCTGCCTACCACAAAACCATGTTGTTGGGTGTTGACAATGTCCGGCATGTAAGAAGCTAATCGATTGGCTAGGATTTTCGCAAAAATTTTAACATCAGAATTGAGTAGAGATATGGGTCGGTACGAACCGCACTCTGTTTCGGGCTTTCCCTTTTTCAAAAAAAAGATAATTTTGGCTATTTTCCATGAAGCAGGTGCTTGTTTAGAAAGAATAATTGAATTAATCACCTCTTGTAGTAGCGGAAGCAATTCCTGAGAGCAAAGTTTGTAAAACTCCATCGGTATACTATCCTCTCCTACCGCCTTCCCTAGGGGCAGGTGATCGATTGCTAGTTTAATATCCTCGAGTGTTACATTAGAGTTTAGGTGTTGAAGTGCTTCAACATTTAAAGCCTGCGTTGGGGTTAGGTATTGATCAAGATAATGTGAGATCTCTGTTTTATGTGGTATATCATCTGGTGTATAGAGTTGTTGGTAAAATTTGACAAATTGGCTTAGTATTTGCTCCTCCCGTTCATACATTATCAGATCAGGTCCTATTATTTCTTTGATTTTGGTTTTAGCTTTTTTATCCGCGGTTTTATATGCCAATATCTTCCCGATTCGGTCGCCACCTTCATATTGGTCTAGCTTATATTTTTGTAATTTAGACATATATCCTTCCTCAAGGTTTTTTTTAATCCTGCTTGTAGTTCCGCCAATTTAACTCTAATCCTCTCCACATTATTTTTTGAGTAAAGTGTTGCCTCAGCCAGTTGCTTTTCCAAATCCAGTAGTTTTGATGTCAGTTTTTTATTTTTCTTGTGATTTTCAGCATTAAGTCTAAATACATATTGTTGGACGAAGCCCCTAATGCTGCACTTACAGGTATCCCATACAGTGTTTATGCTGGCCGAATTGATATTTAATGTGATAAACTCCTGTATATGTTTTTTGACTAATGTAGTAAATGTAGGATCGACAAGTAGGTGTCTCGGGAAAGTGAACTTACGTGGTTCTTTCATATTTAGATCTTTGAATATAATCTCCAATAGCAATGGGTTGTGATCAGATGTAACTTTAGGGCATATTTCAATTTCACAGTTATCCAGCACTTGATCAGAGACCCATATCATATCAATTCTGGAGCAAGATCTATGTGGCGCAGAGTAGTAGGTAAATCCTGCCAACATAGGGTGTTTAGATCGCCATAGATCTCTGATATTATTCAATCTTGCAAGTTCAAGGATTGATGCTCTAACTTTATGCATTCTTTTAAAGTTCTTTGGCCCCGTAGAGTCTATTTTGTAGTCCATGACACAATTGAAATCTCCGGCAATAATAGTTTCGCCTTCCCATTCGAGTAGTTCTACACTTAGCTCTTCAAATACTTTGGGGTTATCAATATTTGGTCCATATATTACACATAATACCAATTTGACATTATCGAATTGCATCTGTGCTAATGCCCACCTGCCGTGAATGTCAGAAGCCGTTTTAATGGTTTCTATTGGAGCTCCTCTTAGTTTTAGAATAGCTACCCCCCTTATAGTCTCATTTAGAGTTGAGCATACAACCAGTTCATAATTAAATTGTGATAACAACTTTCTATCCTGATATTTTATGTGGGTTTCTGACATCAAGACTATATTAGGTTTATACAGTTTGATCTCTTCTTGCACCAAATTTCTTTTACTCTTACTGTTTAGGCCATCTACATTCCAACATAAAATTCTTAATTTAAGCATTTAGCTATTATACTTTTGCTCCTATACGTATTGTTCCCCTCTACCTTAATTTGTTTCACAATCATTGAAATTTCCTTCCAACTACTCTTAGCAAAAAAAATTAAAAAAAAGTCGAATCTTGCAATCACAGTTTTCCCCCTTATTTCCACCCACCACCCACGACACACGTTGCCACACCCACCCCTGAGGCAACCCCACCCCCTCCCTTGCTGAAACCCGTCCCTTGGGGGGGAGCACCCCTCTAGCATTTGCTGCCGCTGTTTAGGGCAGCGTAGTGAGGGTGCATTCTTGAGAGGCTGCTCCTGCCTAATCTAAGTTTAATCTATGTTATTTCTAAATTTGCTCCTATTTTGAAAGATAGAGAGAGAGAGAGGAGAGATAAAAAAGTAAAAGAGGAGAGAGAAAAGGAGAGAAAAAAGAAAAAGAGTGAAGAAAAAGGAAAGAGGGGTCGTGAGCCTATGGATGAAGTGACAAAAAGTGTATAATGCATACAAATAGAGTCCATCTGCACGTTAGAATCCAGTTCGAATAAGTATATTTGAATAGGCTCATAATTTTTCTCCCCTCTCCCCCCCCTCCCCCTCACCCTCCTCTCTCCTCCCCCCCCCCCCCCCCATCTCCCACATCTCATTGGGTTAGTTATCTTTCTCTTTCTCTTTTTAACTTCATTTTTCCTTCTCCTAAGAGAGATTTTCTAGAATTTGTTCAACAGGTGATAGATCTATGGAGAAAAAAGTTTGGCCATTCCGGATAGCGTCTCCTTTCATTAGTTCTCTTTCTCTTTTTGGCTTCTTTTTTCATTTTCCCGAGAGATTTTTTCCAGAGATTGTTCAGCAGAAGCTGTATCAGTAAAGAAGAAAGTTTGACCATTTCGGATAACCTTGAGGCGTGCAGGTTCCTGGAGATAAGCCATACAGCCTAAATTTTTGAAAGCATCAATCATTTTCCGAAGTTCCCAACGTTTATCCATAGTGGTTCTGCTTAAGTCCGATTTCACGAAAAAAGTAAGGTTATCAACTGAGACAGGGTTATTGGGCTTAGCCTTAAATGCCACTGCTTGTCTCAAAAGAAAGTTTCCAAAATATATCAAAAATGGTCTTGGGAATTTGTTATTTGTGTTTCTTTGAAATATAGGTAATCTGTGTACTCTCTGCAACTGGGAGTCCCAATCCCAATCAGCCAGGTCTATAAAAGCCCTTTGGAAAAGTTTCACCATGAAGGCTCTCGGATCGGACCCCTCCATGCCTTCGGGTATACCAAATAGTCTAAGGTTTTGTCTTCGAGCCCGGTTCTCCAAATCCTCCACCTTAGCTTCCAGCAGTGTCACTTTTGCTGTATTTTGATTAGCAGTTGTTGTGACCTGGCTCACGTCTTCTTCCACTACCACTATTCGTTGTTTTATGTCCTCTATGTCTTTTATCACTCCTCCCAAACCTTGGCAAATATCGCTCATAGTTTCTTGTATCTTGGTGTTGTCTTCCTTTAGCTGAAGATATTGCTGTTGTATCTCTGCTCTTTGTTCTACAAGAGTCTGCATGATTGATTCCATTGATATATTCACTGGGACTTGTAAGGACACCTGAGAAGCTTTTGGAAGTGGATGGGAGGTTAGACCAGGTACCGTTCTTTGAGCCTTAGATTTTATATCAGCCCTCACATCCTTCACGGAGTCATGTTCTAAAGTTCCACTTAAGTCAGCTTCCAAAATCCCAGCTGGAAGTAGTTGAGTCTGCCCCGAGCTAGAAGCCATAAATTCAATGGCCTCCGTTGTCTGGTCAGTATTATCGGATGATAGTACACACTCTTGATCTTCGACATCTTTTCCGGCATCATTTTCTACCTCATTATGAGTGAGAGGACACTTGAGAGGATGAAGAAAGATGTTGGAGGTAGAGTTAGGGGAAGTAGGTGAGGCGACCGAGGGAATCTCTGGGCTTAGTGCGCCATTCGTTTCTGTAGTAGCTGTAATAGCTGTATTCAGATAGCTAGATGTCTCTTGGTTGGTAGAGAGTGTACTTAAGCTAGAATCCATTAGAAGATCTATAGGGTTATTTAAGCTTTTAACGTTATCTGAGGCGTTTAAGTTATCCCTCTGAAACATAGCCTCGTCAGGGCTTGCTCCAGAAAGTCTTAGGGCCATATTCTTGACTCCACCTTTAGCCTCTATCCACCTTCTCAGAGGGCTATCATCTAATAGACGATTCTTTTGAATTCCTGTCAAATCCTTACAAGTTGTCTTCATTAAGAGGGACTTTTGCTTGGCTTTAACCTTCCTTTTAGCTTTCCTTGATAGCAATTTCTTGTTTGTTAGGACTTTAGACTCTTCGTCCGGTCCTTCTTCTTCTTCTTCAGATATCTCCTCGTATTCCACATTTGAATCTTCGTCTGAATTGGCACCGCCTCCACAATTGTTCTCTTTTGTTTTATTTTTAACAACCTGCAAAGGAGTCTTTGTATTGGTGTTGGGAACTACAGGATCGACCTTTTCGCTTTGTATCAAAGATTGTGATACCTCTGCTGTTTGCGTTATTGAGGCATCCATAGTGCTCTCTCCCCCACTCGATCTAGCCAGGCTAGCTTCGGTTATTTCTAAACTAGATAGTGCCTTGACATATGGAAGCTTGGGAAGCTTATCTGAGCCCTTCTTTCCTATCTTCGTCTCGGTTCCCAACCCAGTATCTTGTAGCATCACCTCGGCATTTTTTTCCGTCCCAGTCGCCACAGAGTTGTTTGTTGGAGGTATAATTGATGAGCTCTCCTGAGTTTCCACCTCTTTATCACTCGCTTTCTTTTTTGTTTTAGCTGCAGGTGATAGCTCTGCTCTTGGTCTTAGGTCTGCGCTGCCCCCACCCTTCGTGGTCGGTATAGGAACAAGTTTCTCATCAAGGTGCTTATCAACCTCTTTTCGTTTGTCAGCTTCACCACCCCTACAGCTGAGAATTTTTAGGCTATCGTGTTTTTTAGTGTTCAAGTTATTTGTAAAATTCTGGGATTTTTCATCTAGTGAGCCCACTGCCACTACCCCTGTGATTGCTGCTGCAGCCGCCATCGTACCTGTAAAGTCCTTTTTTCCCGTCTGGGCAGTCTTCCTAGTCCGTGCAGATCTGGTTTGCCGTGCGGACATCAGTTCCTGCACTACCTCCGTTGCTTCGGTCGCCTCTATCCTCCGCCGCGCTGTCTGCGGTGTAGTCCGTAGGATTGGGTATCCTGTCTGGTGCACGCCCAGCTGCTGCGGAGTCGGAGACGCCCAGGTGATTGCAACCGCTGACGGCGGGACTCGAGTGAAACTCGCTACGTGGCTCCAGGAGCGCAGCAGATTCCTGCCGAGATATCGAAGCACAACCCTCAGCATTGAGCCAGTTCGTGTCGAGCCAAGAGAAAAAGTACAGCAGTTCAGCAAACAATTCGGCAGTCTGATTCGTAAGTCACTTTCCTTTCCCCCTGCTCTCTTTCCGTTGCACAGATAGCACAGATAGCACAGATAGCCTTTCCTCTCGTGCCTCGATCTCTTCTCTCTTTTTTTTTTTTTTTTTTTTTTCCCGCTTTTTTCAGCCCTCCATTTAGAATTTAGAGTTTAAGGATGTCAGCCCATAATTACGGCGTTTTCAGCGTTTTCAGTGTCTCTTTCAAACGTTTCTTGAGCAGCGTTTCTCTGGGCAGAGCAGCTCCTGCAGCACCTCTCACTCCAGAGGAGCTCGATCCGCCATCTTGACTCCTCCCCCTCCGATCAGGCTCTTCGGTCCCACCGGTTATTGCTAATCCTATCAAGTATGACCAGTAAGGTATTGCAGGGAGTCTGCACTGCTTGACAAGAAACGGGTAACTAAGTGTTGATAAATGAATTGGTTGAATGTCATATTTTAAGCACGTCACAAAGACAAGGAACATAATGTTTAAGACATAATTTTTAGGACACATTGCTTAGGACAGTTCTATTGACTACCAAAATAAAAACAAGCTTAATCAACACCACTAACATGGTAAAAACCCTGCTTGGCAGCAATGGGGTAGCAACAAACAAGAGAAAGTGACAAACCTACCACTGTCTTAGGATAGTTAGCAGTTGAAATCGAGAGTGAAGTAGAACACAGCCAAACACCCACCTACACACAACCAAGGACAAACAGGGACATACACCTGTCCCATGAATCAGAACAACCAGCCCATAACCCAATAAAAAGCAATTAAAGGACCACGCATTTGTCATGCATCATACTGCCCATCAATGTGAGCTTGCATTGGGGCAATATTCTGCACTACACCTGTGAGGTGAACTAACAAACCTACGAATCAACTAAAGGCTCACACACTTATATGATATTGCGTAAGCAATGGCAAACACACTTTCGCCGTAAGCTGCAACTTCCCTAATCACCATGTTTGACAATGACAAATGGGGAGGAGGAAGAGGGTATGTAACTAAGATATCAAAACCATAATGTAACAAGTAATCAAATATAATAAAAGAAAGAGAGTAGGTCACTTCTAGTTTTTCTTTGGTTTTTAATCCGAGTCGCCCAGCCAACACGTGTTTCATCAATATGAAAGACCCCACGACTTCTTCAGGGCTGTCAGGTTCTCTTGTTATAGATCAATGACCTCTCCGCCGGTTGTAATTCTGTCCCGGCTGGTCTGGTGTGCTTTTTTAAAACTTCTGGTAAGTGCAACATAATTTGTATAGTGACCCTGTAACGTAGACCGGCGTTTCTCCAGGATAGAATTAAAACCTGCGGAGAAGGCATTGATCTATAACAAGAGAGCCTGACAGCTTTGAAGAAGTCGTGGGGTCTCCCCCTATGGACAAAACACGTGTTGGCAGGGCGTTTCAAATTAAAGACCAAAGAAAAACAAGAAACATCCTACTCTCTTTCTTTATTACATTTGATTACTTGTTACATCATGGTTTTGATATATGCGTTTGCAGGATAAGCGTTACTTGGAATAGACCTCAGGGTTGATTTATTGGAGGGTCTAGGGTGTTTTTCCTCACCTTTAGCACAGCTGAATAATATACCTGCTCCTTTTTACATTACCCAAATTTCTTGGGCGCCAAGTGTATCCTTGTATTAATGACACCCAATTATCGCTTTAACAAAATATGATAACCAGACCTAGACATGTCGCATAACCCTCCAGCACTAAAAGTCACATCACTAGACACCAAAGGTTGAAACCACCCAATCAAGAGAAAGAACATTCTAGACTATAAATGCAAATTCAAAAGAGCCATAATTTCATTACAAGAGCGGAGGCTACATTATGCAATGACTTTTAATTGCAGATCCAAGCCAGTCGCATCACAATATAAAGGTTCCAATAAGAACACTGAGAAGAAGTAATAGGCAGAACATAGCAACCATCAGCCTCTTTTAAATGCGGCTCCAAGCAGATAAGTAGCTCACTTCATTCTCTCTAATATAACGTTTTTATCTATTAACTGAATGTTAGATTTTTATCTGGGGAGGTTTTAGCTTAAGGCAAGTTAATTACCCAACATTCCCTTGTCTTTCATTAACACGGGTTATGTCCTTGTGACAATCTCTACCCCCCACCCTCCCCGGATCTGCAATTTACGGAGATCCACCCCCCTCCTTGTACCCCTCGTCCTAACACCATTGACTCGCTCTACCCTTAAGAATATTAGGCTAGGGTATCGCGCTGAACGCTTACTCCCCTGCGTTTAACTTTATTCCTCGTATTTGGACTTCCCCGCGATTATACCTCGTTATTCTCCATACTTGGGCTCCCCCGTGACCATGCCTCGTTGTAATATTATTTAGGGACGCTCGCACCACGCAAGGTGCTCAGCGCTTCCCTCGATGGCAGGAGGCCGCGCGCCTGCCGTTTCCCCCCCCCCCCGACATGCGCGCATAGCCTGAGGCGCTGAAATGACGCTGGGGCACTCACCTGAAACCAAACGGAGCGCCGCATACCCGTCCTGGCCGCCCGCCTCCTCACTACGCAGAGCCCTTTCCCAAAACATGACGCGTGACGCGCCTTAGAGGAAAGTACCTAGGCGAGTCTCACGCTTCGTGAGTGTCTCGCCGAGGGACTTTCCTCAACTCTACCGAGCGGCAGTTGTCTCTCAGCTGTTGGAGGCACCTCGGCATCGCGACCTAGAGCGTCGTTACAAACAGCACTGAATCTATTCCTACGCCCATATCACCATATAGCATTTTTACATAAAAAAAAAAAAAAGAGGGTTATTACAATAAATTGAGATGGATAATGCCTCTGACTCAGACTATGAGGGCAATAATGCTACAACCCCTTCCTTTAATAGGGAGGATTTTCGATCCATGATCCAAAAAGAGATGAAGTCCTGTTTAAGGGAGACCTTCGCCAATCTCCCCCCCTATAAAAGACCTCTTAATTCCCAAGAGCTACCCGATACGTTCAAAGCGGGAGCAAAACGCACCAAGAAAAATAATAACATTCCTATGGGAATGCAGGTGAGCACGGGAGGTCCTAGCACCTCTGATATTGTTGGTGGTCTTAGCACCACAAAATCCTTGGGAGGTCCTTACACCTCAAATAATAGAGATGTCTTCTATGACTCACTTTCTTCGGGTGCCCCTTGCGGCCCAAATACCTTGGACGCCCTTAGCGGCTCACTACCCCAAAGTGCTCAATACTACAGAGATGGCTCTGATGATGACGATGACATGGATCCAGACGAATACGTCCTGGACCTAGATGACGGGGATGTTGACCTTTTCGATGAGGAGGACGAACTCCCCTCTACATCTAAAGATTCTATTTTAAACCCTCTGGGAGAAGAGATGTTCTCCCCCCTAAACCTAAAGCATCCCCGTTCCACTCTATGGTCTCCACAGGAACACGTATCTAAATTTATCAAAAAATGGATCCGTTTCCCTCTCGAAAGAGGGACAAGAAATATCCTTAGAGCCGAGTGCTCTAGACCCTCAATCGAAGAAAAGGCATGCTATGCCCCTAACATGGATCCTGAGCTAATTAAATATCTCTTTAGACTAGGGCGCGACCCCAGAAAGGGTCTTGAGAAAGCCTTTAAAGGATGCCAGGATCGCCTGCTGGACGTACTGGGCCCACTAAGCAGGATTCTTGACTCCGCCGAGGAGTGTTACCTCAAAGGCACCCAACAAAATAATTATAACAACGGCTTCTACCGCGGAAGAGGAAACAGAGCCAGAGGTGCTAGATCACGAGCTTCCTTCGCGTCAAACCCTCCAAGTAAGTCTCCAGCCTTCACCTTCCCCATCTACCCCTCCAAAGGTGGGAGGGAGACTCAACCTTTTTTCAAAAAAATGGGAAGAAATAACTCAAGACCCTTGGGTCCTTTCCACAGTAACAGGCTTTATGATAGACTTCACTCAAACTCCTATTCAAACCTCTCTACCAAGAGATATTCCTTTTTCTTTAGAAAAAGAAAAAATAGTCGAGGAAGAGATCCACTCTATGCTGGAGAAAGGAGCGATAATAGAAGTCCCCTTGGATTCTCTAACCTTCGTAAGCTCTCTGTTCCTTGTAGAGAAAAAAGGAAAAGGTTGGAGACCGGTTATAAATTTGAAGAGTCTCAACAAATTCCTGGTCTACAGGCACTTCAAAATGGAAGGAATACATCTCCTAAGAGACCTCCTCCAAAAAGAAGACTGGCTAGTAAAACTAGACCTGAAGGATGCCTACTTCACTATCCCGATGGCGGAAATACACCAACCTTACCTACAGTTTCTCTGGAAAAATCATCTCTATCAGTTCAAGGCTCTCCCCTTCGGGCTCTCCTCCGCCCCTTGGTGCTTTACCAAGGTAATGAGAGCAGTAGCCTCTTTCCTAAGAGAACGAGGAATTCGACTTATCATTTACCTCGACGACATTCTGATTTTGTCTCAAGACTTACCCCAAATCCTTATAGACCTGGAAACGACTATGAATCTGTTAGAAAGTCTAGGCTTCATCGTCAACAAAGAGAAGTCTATTCTAACCCCCTCGAAATCTCTGGAGTTTCTGGGTTTCACTCTAAACACTTCCAAATGCCTCCTCCTTTTGCCTCCTTCAAAGATCTCGAAGATCAAGAAGGAGATTCGTCATGTCCTGAGGCAGGAGGACATTCCCTTAAGGGAACTGGCGAGACTCCTAGGTCTCTTATCATCCTCCATCCAAGCGATTTTCCCAGGCCCCCTGAATTACCGGGCCCTGCAAAGGATAAAAGGAAGGGCGCTGAGATCCGGTCTCTGGTACGAAGACCGAATCTCCTTAGATTTAGAGGCCAAAGTAGAACTGAACTGGTGGTTAGAGAACCTAGAAGCTTGGAATGGGAAAGCAATTTTCGGTTCAGAACCGGATTTTGTCCTGGAATCAGACGCTTCCCTCCATGGCTGGGGTGCTTGCTTCCTAGACCAGGATACGGGTGGTATCTGGTCTCAGGAGGAGTCATCTCACCACATCAATTTCCTGGAACTAACTGCCGGTCTATACGCCCTTATGAGTTTCAAGCACTCAATTCAAGGGAGTTCGGTTGTCCTGAAAATGGACAATATTTCAGCAGTAGCCTACATCAATCGCTTGGGAGGTACCAAGTCTGCCGACCTCTCGAACCTAGCAAGGAAACTTTGGATGTTCTGTTTAGAACACAAAATCGCTCTCAGAGCGGAATACTACCCAGGGAAGTCGAACATTTCTGCCGACTGGAATTCCAGATTCCTTTCAGACTACAGCGATTGGAAACTGAACGTCGCTGTCTTCGACTCACTAAATTCCTACTGGGGTCCATTCGAGATAGACCTATTCGCGAGCCGTCTCACCTTTCAAATAGAGCGTTACTTCAGCTGGATGCCGGATCCCGGCGCACAAGCAGTGAACGCATTCCTCCAACCCTGGTCAGGGATCAATGCTTATGCTTTTCCCCCATTCGCAATGATCCAGAGAGTCCTACAGAAGGTGAGACAGGACAGAAGTTCCCTAGTCCTAGTAACTCCTTTCTGGCCATCACAGGCGTGGTTCCCCACTGCTCTGGAACTGACCTTCGAAATCCCATTTCTCATTCCTTCCCTGAAAGATCTCCTTACGGACGTCAACGGAGATCCTCACCTAATGACCCTATCAGGGAGTTTGAACCTTCTTGCCTGGAGAGTGTCAGGAGATCTAACGAAGTCTCAGGACTTTCGTCATCAGCTTCTTCTCTCCTCAGAGAGTCATGGGCACCAGGGACTCACTACAGATACAACAATATCTGGAAATGCTGGTTTTGTTGGTGCTTGGAGAGGGACTTGGATCCCACTCAAGCACCTATTGTTGATATAGTGAATTTCCTCGCTGAACTCTTCGACAAAGGATTGAGTTATAGATCAATAAACTGTTATAGATCGGCGATCTCTGCTGGTCATGCCCTTATTAACGGCAAGTCTATCGGCAAAAATGTTATTGTTTGTAGGGTGATGAAGAGCATTCGCATTAAAAGACCCCCAAGACCAAAATATGACTCTCTCTGGGATGTAAATTTAATTCTAGATCTTTTCACTTCCTGGCCAGAGAATTCTCTTTTGAACAGAAAACTGCTTTCTTTTAAACTCGCAACTCTTCTTTGCCTCATCTCCTGCCGTAGAGTTTCAGATGTTAAGGCTCTAGAGATCTCTAATAGATCTTATAACTTATTTGGAGTTAAATTTGAAATCTTTAGAAGAACTAAGACCATGTCTGATTCAATTTTCTATCCCAGTTTTGATCCTTCCCCAAAACTTTGTGTTGTTGAATGTATGAAGGCTTATGATAGGACAATGTCTAACCTTCGTCCCCTTAATGAGAATCAGCTCCTCATCTCCTTTATTAAACCTCATAAGGCTGTCTCTTCCACCTCGATTGCTAGATGGGTTAAATCTACTATGTCCCTAGCTGGTATTGATATATCTAAATTTCAGGCCCATTCCGTTAGAGGCGCCATGGCAAGTAAGTCCCTTTGGTCCGGAGGTAAGCTGGATGATATCCTTAAAGCTGCCGACTGGTCTAATGCTAATACCTTTGCAAGACACTATTGTAAACCTATTGATCACATGTCTAATGTAGTTTTACATGGCTACCAACATGCATAATGTAGCCTCCGCTCTTGTAATGAAATTGCGATTCTCCTATTAACATGCCTAGAGAATCTAGATTTCATTAAAGACACGGAGGCTCACATTATCCCACCCATCCCTTCCCTGTTTGGGTGTGGATATATAATTTTTATTCTAAGTATGACTTAATATGTTATGATGTATTTATGCTTATACTAATATGTTGTTTATAACTATTCAATTCTTTTCAGGATTTGTTTATTTATGATTACCCCTTTTAGGATACAATTGTCATTGTCTCCTTTCTTTCAGGTAATCCTTCCGCCTAATTTACGTTGGATGTTTCATCACCAGGAGTCCGTCCGGTTGATTTCTTCGTTTATCTTCTACTTCGATATTTCTGGATACTACTACATCTCCTTTCTTCGCCTGATTTAAAAGAGGCTGATGGTTGCTATGTTCTGCCTATTACTTCTTCTCAGTGTTCTTATTGGAACCTTTATATTGTGATGCGACTGGCTTGGATCTGCAATTAAAAGTCATTGCATAATGTGAGCCTCCGTGTCTTTAATGAAATCTAGATTCTCTAGGCATGTTAATAGGAGAATCGCAATTCTCTAACAAGAATGCAGGCTCAATCAACAATTAGCTCATTCTCTCAAACACAGTGGCTAGACAGAAGTCGCTTGCTTTCAAGCGGTAGGGAAAAAGAACAGGGTGATAAACTTGATCTCTCATGCCTCCAAAATTAATGTGCTATCGTCCAAGGTAGATATCGTAGGGAGATGGATAATACCTTAAATGCTAAAACTCCTAGAACCTAAACTTAACTTAAAATATTCATGGAGACTGCAACAGCCCTCAGAAAGAGAATATACATTCTTCTCCCCCTCACTCAACGTACTCATGTATCAACTACATATTGATCTCAGGTGATCATGCACACAATATCAACCAAACAACCATAGAACCGAGACTGGTTTCAGATCATTCTTGTGTAACCCTGCCACTATCAGGCTTGGAAATTGGGAATAAAAAAGAAACATGGAGACCGAACAACTAAATGTTATTGTCCCTTGAACACATTGAACACACAAGATGTGTGATAAGAAACTTCCTTAATGATAATCCCTAATCCAACTGCTCCCCTTTAACTAGGTGGGAGGCCCTAAAAGCTACATTAGGAGGCTAACTGATACAGATAAGATCAAAGGTCTTGTTAGAACCATCACTGATTGTTTTAAGAATTCAAAACATGGATGAAGAGCCTAGCTACCTAACTCAATTAGACTTACCTCATATCTATATGATTAGTAAATGCTATCAAGGTGCATTTTGTGATATGAATTACAGTAGGTTGTTTTAAGACTTGTGATTAGCATTGAAATATTGGTTATGTACTATTTCTAAGAAACTTTATGTATTAATTGAAGGGTAACTACCCATCTCAAGTAATAATCACTATCCTTGTCAGGGTGAACAGCTAAAGTCACTAAATAAACCTGAGCTGAACCCCTGGAAGCTACGGCACATGCATAATTTACAGGCAAAGTGTGAAGTATTTACCCAAAACAAAAAGAGTAATAAGGTTGAAATGCAACACATAAAACATCCTAAACTGAATTAGAAAAACAGAGTATAGTGTGTAGGGGAGGGAGGGCGCGTGGCCGAGGCAGCCAAGATGGCGGACGTAAGTCCCCGAAGCTCCGTCAGCCAGCTCACATATCACCATTCATCCAGCTTTGGGTCCCTGCTTGGCAGCCATCAGGGGACTGCATAAGGCCCCTGCCACTGTTTGCAGACTTCGCTGCTGTCCTCTTATGGGCCCTGAGGACTAAACAAGAAAAGCTGTGAACAACAGGACCAAACTGCAGCCGGGCTGCTTGGGCCAAGACTGAGGCAGGGGCGATGGGGATTGCAGAGCAACTCTGTCATGTGGTGCCATGCCACTACTCCCTGCGTGGAAACGCACCCTGGGGACGGGGGCTGTGGTGTGGGACTGCCGGAGGCCCAAGTGTGAACCGCAGATTGCAGGTGAGCTCTGGCAATGGGACTTAGGGCACGAGCCCCGCGCCAACTTTCTCGTCTGTCAGGCCTCCCCTGCTGCTCAGCGTCCACTGACCCTCACATCAGAGGGTTGTATCGGAACGAGTGACGAGGGTTTCGACTCTGTACTTGGTTGGGGGTCACCATCCCAGGGAACCGGCCGGCGTGCACCCCACACTGGGTCTGCCTCCTCTTGACCCCTACCAGCAACCTGCATCCTTGCAGCTGCCGACACCTGCCCGCGAGAGCCCCCTGGTCACTGCCCTCAGCGTTCAGATCGGGCGCATACAAGACGGAAGCTCCCCCTGCTGGCACTGGATCTGCATGGTCTCTATGCACTGCACACTGCAAACCTCAACTTAGGCAGCCGTCCCCTTTATTGCTCCTCTTGTTGGAGAGTCCAGTGTGAGCCCCTCCACTCCGACAACATAATCGAGGCGCACACAGGGGCCCAACCACCCTCTTATCATCTGGGCCTCTGAACCCGCCTTAACCCAGTGGGGTGACAGCCCCTTGTGCCAGTTGTAGACCACACCTGGGACTGCAGTGTGGGAGGCACGGGGTAGTCTCCACTCCATTCAGCTGGGCCTCTGGTTGAGGGCCTGATTTTCAGGCCCCATGTGTGATTGCCTCGGGCCCTCCTGGACCTCACACTCAACTGAGCTACCACTCGTCAACCAGCACTGCTGGCTACCCTTCTTGCAGCCCGGGCTCTCTTGACCGCCTCTGTGACCTCAGGCCTCCCTGTTGCCCACAAGACACAGGACTGAACAATCAATCACCTTCATACTTACCTTTTCCGCCACCAGCCACTTGCCCATCCTTGGGAAGTGTCTTCTTGTCACCCCATTCTACACCGTTTGCAATGATACGAGAGATTCGCCACCACAAGCCCTGCTGGGCGACAGTGGCATGGATTTGGGGTGTTCACCTCTAGTTAGGGAGCCGGCCATTGAGATGTCATACATTTATGGTACCCATTCATCCCACAGATCCAGGGCCCATCATCCACAACATCACTACTGGTCCCTCACACAATTAGTCAGCGGTTAATCTTGTTTAGTTACACCATTTACTCGCTAAAGTGGGCCGTGCTCACATAGGGTGTTCAGTGCAGGCGGGCACAACGGCGGGTACCATTACTAGTTAGTCCTATATTATGTTTTATTCTTTAATCCTAACCTTGTTGTACCCCACTTTAATCTGTTGATGCACAGTTTTGTAATGCTTGCATTCGCATATGACATTCTCGGACATGTGCATTGCTGTCAACACCCTTATGTCATCATTATGCATTACTTCCTTGATGTTATGTGAACCTGCTTTGCGATGTCATATAGATTTGTATACCCCCTATTCATGGGGCCAACCATGATGTTACACTGTGTATGTCACTACCTACATTTGTTCTTCATCTGAAAATCAATAAACAGATTTTACAAAAAAAAAGAGAGATTCTCCACCACTCCCTGAGTCACACAAACTGCCAAGGCCTGTGTCCGCCTTACGGAGGTGGTACTTTGGGGCCCCTACATACAACTTGACCCTACGACTCCAAAACCCATTACAACCCTCTCGCAAACCCACATGTCCCTGAAACAAACATCCTTGATGTCATACGGCAAGGGCAGAGTCTGGGCGGCCATGCCAGTCCAAACCCAATATTTGGAGCCTCCATGTAGTGCCATCCCAGACACCATCTAGTGAGGCCCAGCCAGCACCCACAACAGAGAAATTGGACCTAGTGCTGGTTGTCGTAGAGAACTCATGTGTTACATTAGAGATGCGGTTCTATGCACTAGCCACTGACTTTAGCTTCCTTTGCGATGATCATCCCAAGATCACCGTCAAGGTGTCCGGAGAGAAACAACTTTCCACCCTGCACCAGATTGTGATGGACATCCAAAGGACCGTCCGGGAACTGCAGGACCTGGTCCACCAACTAGAAGACGGAGCTGAAGATCTTGAGGGCAGATCCTTTAGTTGCAATGTTCATGTGTTGGGCCTGCCAGAGGGGATTGAAGACCATGACCCCATCCAATGCCTAGAGACCTGGTTCAAGTCCTTTACCCCAACTTCGGAACTCACTCCATTTTTACGCTGGAGAGAGCAGAACGGGTGCCTACTCGCCACCCCCTCCAGGGATCTCCTCTGAGACCTATGCTTGCATACCTTCTTCACGTCAAGAACTGGGACGTCATCCTCAGGGCGGCGCGCCATGCGGGGCCACTTAGGGTGGAGCATAAAGTGATCATGCTCTTCCCTGATTATAGTAGAGCAGTTTAGCTACAACAGTCATCCTTTCTAGGAGTTACGCGCAGTTTACGCCAGCAGAGGGCCCAACACTCACTCGTCTTTCCAGCTCACTTGAAGATCATTACGAACAATACCACCCTCCTCTTCACTGACCCAAAGGAGGTCTAGGACTGGGCCTACCGACAGTATGGCTCGCAGTGGCTGACCACAACAGACCCTCCCAATCTTTACCTAAATCGAGCCAAAAGAAGCATACCAGGTCCTGTACTGGAAGTACCCAATGATCATCCACGGCGCCATCCCTCTCTCATTAGTACTCTTGTGTTCTCTAAAACGGACTACTGCAACTCTCTGCTTCTTAATGCGCAGGAAGGAGTCCTTAACAAATTTCAGACCGTTCAAAACGCGGCAGCAAGGATGTTACTTTCAATTCCCAAATTCACATCAGTATCCCACCGCTTCAAAGAACTCCACTGGCTCCCAATTAGGAAACGAATAAAATTCAAGGCTCTTTGTATAGCCTACAAGACCCTTAATTATCCAGGGCCTAAGTTCCTAAAAATAGCTCTTCATCCTCTGGAGCATCGCAGAACTCTTCGATCCTCTACTACTTGCATGCTGTCTGTCCCTCGAACAAAAAAAGCCACTTGGGGAGACAGGTGCTTCACTACAGCCACTGCCAAGTTATGGAATATCCTCCCACTGCATATCAAAACTGCCCCAACCCTCATCAAATTCCGAAAGAGCCTTAAGACATGGCTTTTCTCCTCTGCCTAACTACCCTCAAAGAGTATGGAGTTCTCTGATCACTAGCGCCGAGACACCCTTAGGGGTATTTGTGCGCTTTAAAAATAGCAAAAATAAATAAATAAATAAATCCCCAAATTTTGAACAGATCATTGAAGACAGGCGGAGTGCCCTGCGGGCGACAGTGGACATCGCACACAACAACGCTACTACTAATGACAAAAAAGGCCCCCACCTCTTCACCACAATGATTCACAGCATAGCTCCCTGAACCGTATAGAGATACAGTTGAAAATAGCAGATGATCCTATATGACTGAGATGCACTGCTGCCTATTGATATGTTCTGTTAATATATCTCGATGTCGCATGTTCCTGCAAATGCTGCACTGCCTTTCCTTCCGCTCTTACCCTCTCCCCATGCGCAGTCTTCTGCTTATTACACTGCGACTACTAAGACTACAGTACTGTTTCACTGTCGCTTCCTCCCTTCAACTTCGATTCACTGATCTTTTCGGGGCCCCCTTAGATGAGCCTTCTGGTTGTGCGCTACAACTCACATATCCAACGCAGACAACGCGCACTCTTCCTGCCATTTGATAATCTACCACCCCCCACATCCTCTAGTGGTGGCAACAGTGAGCCCCACAGGCCTTCATGATTCGTCTATAAGGGCACAAGCGCTCTTGGCACCACACCTCCACAGTTGCTCACCCCCCACTTTCTTAGATTTGCATACATGGCATTGTTTGGGCGTACCCTAGTTAAAGTAGGCCTTCCATGTTCTACTTACCCGCTTGAATCTCATTCCCTACTCGGCCCTCTCCCTGTACTTCCTCCACAAAATGGCAGATTCTCAGCACCACCCCACATGCGCACCATGTGAGGGATTACAGTAACCGCACACTATGCCGAGGCTCCTCCCTTCCGAAGGACCCCATGTAACAAATTCATAATTCAGTCTCCTCTAGTCACACTACACCTACTTACACTGAATGTCTGAGGCATGCACACTGTCCGAAAGAGATACGAGGTATATTCCTATGTCAAAAGGCAGCATGCGCATGTGGGCCTCATTCAGGAGGCCCACACCAATAAAGATGAGGTAGAACGCTTACACAAGCATTTGAGAGGCCATGTTTACGCAAATACTATTTGGTGTATCTCGTGCCGCTCTAATCTGGGTCAGGCCCGGGGTCCCTTACCAGATCCTGAACGCCACCATCGATGCCGATGGTCGCTATGTTCTGCTGGAGGGACGCCTAGACGGCAGCGCTCCTTGGCAGTTTTTACGGCCCTAACTCGGGCCAGGCCACCTTTTGGGACACCCTCTCCTTCATTCTCGCTCATGAAACTGCATTCCCCTGGATACTTGGCAGGGATTACAATTGTGCTCTAGATCTCTATCTAGTACTTACAAGTAAAAACTTTCTTGCGGGGACCCCCTATGTACATGTATCACATAGCGCCCAGGTCCCTGTGACTGCATGGGTTCAAACCCCCCCTTTGTGTAACACTCTAGATCTCTATATAGACCGGTCCTACCCTCCACTTCCCAGGCTCCCTCCTCATGCACAAACAGTGCGCTTATGCAGCTGGCTACAACAATGGCCCCTGGTGGACGTCTGGCAGCTCCATCATCCGACCCACAAACTCTATTCCTTCAACTCCGTACCCCATAGGCTCCACATGCAACTTGACCACTTCTCATGTGTGACTTCCTTAGCGCCCTTTATACATTGCTCTTACTACCTAGTGCGTGTGATTTCAGACCACAACGCATACTATATAGACTTTCGTCTGGTGTCTCCAAAATCAAAGGTTTCTACGCGACTGCCTTGATGACCCAGTTTTCAGAAAGGAAGACGGCGACCATATGCATCATTACTTTGCGGAGAACCATAACACCACCTCATCAAGGGCGGTAGAATAGGATGCATTTGAAACTGTGATGCATGGCTTTTGCATACAGCAGGTGGGAGGGGTCTGAGGACTCTGGATGGCGAAATACAAGCCACTGAGAAGCGCTTTGCACAATAGAGTAAGGTGGTAGGTCAAGACCTGGGACAGGTCCCACAGTTAGCGGCAGCGAAGAGGAACTATGCACAACTCTTGGAGCGCCTCCGTTGCTTTAATTTTACAGCTCATAAAGCTTAAGTCCACAGAGAGGGGGACAGGTCTGGCCGACTTTTAACCTGGCTCGCAAGACAGGACCCCAACCCAGCCTCCATTATGAAACTGACTGCGCCTTCTGGTGCCCCAGTTTACTCCCAAGAGGGCATTTTACACGTTTTATTCCACACTATACCAGGCCCCACCTGACCTCATTGAAGACCACTTTTGAGTCTTTCTTGAGGACGTCCCACTACCCCGGAAGCCCACCACAAGCAAGCCTGCTATGGACACTAAAATTGGCACAGAAAGCGTGATACAGGCAATCAGGGACCTATACCAAAACAAAACTGCAGGACTTGACAGCTTATCACTCATATATTACAGTCACTTTTCTTCACCCAAATTGATTGACATGTACGAAGTGGCGCTGACTACTGGTGAGCTCCCCCCTCCATACGGGAGTCCCTCCTGGTTTCAATCTTGAATCCATGTAAAACCCTGCCCCAACCCTCATCATATCGACCTAATATATTATAAAATACTGGGAAAAATAATAGCAGACTGCCATGGTGAATAATTCCAGATCTCATTCATATAGACCAAAATGGGTTTGTCCCAGGGCGCAGAACCTCTCAGAATATTTATCGGATGTTTCACACACAAGACCGTGTTCGAGGAAATTAACTGTGAGCAGCCTGTCTGATATTAGACTTGGAGAAGGCGTTTGATTCCCTAACATGGAGCTACCTTTTCCTGGCCAATTTGGCATCGGTCCCCGGCATCCTGCATACACTCGACTCCTTTACACCAATCCGACTTCCCAAGTCCGGTTGGGACGCCTTGTCTCTGCCTCGTTCCCAGTGATTAGGGAACCAGACAGGGCTGTCCCCTTTCCCCATTGCTCTTTGCTCTTGGGATAAAGCCCCTAGCCATCCGTTTACGACTGGAGATACCCCTGGGGGACAGGACGCAAGCGGTGTTCCTGCACGCCGACTATCTCCTCATCTATTTAAAAGACATCACTTCAGACCTTAATGCGCTAAACTTGAGGAGTTTGCAATAACCGCCGGACTCCGGGGCAATTGGGACAAATCACCGAAACATCCCCTCCACCCTAACCAGCCAACTTGGTCCATACACTTAGGCGCTACCTCTCTACGCTGGCAGGGAACAGCTACTCAATACTTAGGGGTCCGTCTTTACAACACTCCTTGGGATATATTTTATGGGAGCCTCCAGATAGCACTGCAGGGCATCAAGAAACATATGTACTTCTGGTGCTCATTACCTCTTTCCCCAATCGGAAAAACTGCCCTGGGGAAAATTATCATACTGCCTCGCCTACTGGAATTGCAGTTTTACACTGTTACAGTCACACTACACCGTAAGGCCTGAAGTCATGTTTGCATTGCCTCTATGGTGGATGGCACAATAGGTGCTACAGTTCATTAGTGACATTTATTTGACATGCGCTGAGTGCTTTTTGTAACAGGGACTTAGAGGTTAGCTGAATGTACCAACTACGAATTTGCCAAATGACCATGTTTAAAGGGACAGCACATGAACTTTATCAATAGTGATCAGGTTTAAAGTGCAGAATTCTAACATAAACAAAAATATAGGGTCCAGCAAAAGCTGAAAAATACGGGGTGACCATACAGAAAAGGCAGAATTCCTACACTAGTTTTTTAAATTACTTATAAACCACACTTAATTATTTTCATTCTAGATTGCACATGAACAGGTTGGATATGTCATTCAACAGTCCTTTCAGGAATTAAAATTCTACATTTCTAAAAACTGGCTTAGCTTTACAAACATAACGCATGGAAAAATAAAATTTAAATGTAAACAGTTTGCATGCATTAATAAGGCACTTCAGTGATCTGTTGAAGTATCACCTACCATGTACTAAGAAACAATTCAGTATTTTGTGATAAATATGTTTATTTTTATTCTATATATTCCAGCTGTTAAATGAGAATACTCGAAATGACAATCAAGGAATAAGGGCATTATTAATTTGGAAAAACCCAGCTCAATGGCATGAAAGACTGGAACCTTTTACCAATTTCAAAGTGTCATACTAGAATACAAAACTGCTTTTTTGTCAAATATTAAGCATCCCAGAACTAGAAGGTAACTACAGTAGCTTCAAATACAGAGCTTCTACCTAGTCCACAGAACAGCCTGTCAAACCATGGGTTTGCTGTGTCCTCGGCACAGAGGTGTGCTGACAATAAACCATAAGAGAAAAAAGCGGATCTATCTGTTGTAGAGATGGGAAGGAAATGAGGAGCATGGGTGGAAGATGGGGAGGGCAGCTTTTTGCTAGATGGTTTTGTTTTGCATTTATTGTACAGCTAAGTTTGCATTTTCAGTTTATTGTTTATGATATTTTCAGCACTGCTCATTTCAGTTAATTAAACTTCTGTGACAAAACATTAATGGCTGTAATATGTTGATGCAGCATGCAGTTGTGTATGCGTTAAAGGATATGTGTTTGCATTTTTGTATACAATTGTTTTTCCGAAGTACTGTACTGCTAGCTTTGGTGTAGGTTGGGTTACAAGTTGTGTGTATTGTGAAGGTCAGTCAGAGCTGGGCTTCTGGGCAGCTAGGCGTCATCCGTTCCGATTGCCAAGTCAGTTTCAAATTATTAAAGCAGTACTGAAGAGAAACCCAACCTACATCCCTGTAGCTTTTCAGGGAGATGAGGGTCTGGCCACCCCCCATTTTAATCAGCAGGAGCCTCAATTATATTGCATAGTCTTCTCTGTCATATAGGAGGACTGAGGATTGGGAAGTGAGGCTCACACTGATCATCGTAAGGGACGCTCTTATAAGAGCCCTGCATCTAGTAGGCCTATCCGCTGGCTGTCACATAATCTCTCAGCTCACCTAGAGGCCATATCAGTGTGGAGACCCCCATCCAGGCTAGTTGATCATTTTGAGGTTTGAGGCTTTGGAAGGTTTCCCAGGGTGGTCATGTAGGTTTTTATCTCAGATTAGCATCTCATGTCACTGCCTGTATGTAGTAGATAGAGGCCAACTCGAACCTGAGCTGGTAGCTCTTCAATCACCATGAGTACATCTTCCAGCCTCCTCTAGGGAATGAGCCTCATATGGTCTGATCAGGTGCCCAGCTCTCCAACACCAGCAGCAGCAATCAAACAGACTGGGCACTAGAGCTCTACAGAAGCAAGTCCGCAATGTTGGACAGCTAGCTCTGCCCACCTGAGCATCTAATGAAGAGACATCAGAAAAGGTGGATATATATGAGTGCAAAAGAGCATCCTAGAAAAAACAATTAAATGGGCCTATGGCTAGGATACAAAAGTGAGGAGCAAATTTCAACAAACAGGAGGCCACATATATGATTTAGGACTTCCACAATAGAGCTCACAAACAGACTTAGCAAGATTCAGGGAATATGCTGTCCCCACAAAAAACCTGCTGGAAACAAAGGTATTACATATGGAGAAAAGAGTAAAAGCTGTTCAAATATATGCTTTTCTCTTTATTGAGGAGTTATGGGCTAATGATCCAGTTAACATGCTGGAAAGAATCTTCAACGTGAACTCACATACTATAGATTGTCTAGTACCACTGAAATAAGAAAGGCCTTTAAAGTATCTAATAGATGATCTGATCAGAGGAACAAGCATGGAGCACAGTAATAGTGACCCTTAACCACTGAGGAACACGAGGCAGTGGAGATGAAATCTAGGAAACTAAGACCCGTGTATTCTTTTAGATGGACTGGTGCTTTGAAACTTTTCAGAAGAGAACAGGGGTATTCATTGATAAGGGCATACAGGCCTTTCTCCAAAAAATAAGGCATTTAGCTTACAGGATGAGAGTATGAACTCTTTTCTTTAGGAGGGCTGACAAGACCTGAAATAAGCTGTTGGCCCAACTGCTGTATGGGGTCTAGAATAATATATATTATTTGACATAATTTGCTGATGTCCCTTCAATGTTAATCTATGGAATGCGAGCTCAGATGATGATCTTAATGAGAATCATTTACAGGGCTGACTGGAAAAGATATTGTTATCTCGTCTCCACACCTTCCTGCAACTTATGCTTGTCCGGAATTTTGATTGTGACCTGGAGCTCGGAATGTGGAAATAAAAAAGGGTAGTTTTGCCTGAAGTCTAACTTGGGAGGGGATAATAGCAAAGAAAATATGGTTGTGTGTGCTTCTCGTTTAAAAATAGATGTTGTCTTGCTATGCCATATTTTTGAGAATTTTACTGCCTATAATAATTGCATCTATCATAAGACCATGCCCCTGTACAGCGCTCCCTTGCTCGAGCTAAGTTCAACAGCTCTACAAATACCAAGACTTACACACTATAAACAGATTGTAAAATACAGAGCAGTTTCACTGTTGCTGCTTCGAGAAATCAACAATCTACGCAAAAGCAACTCCCACTGAGTAACAAATGATTTTAAGTGTAAATGAACTGCCTGCGCTTTGTGTTATTTAAATAAAGTGGCCTCACTTCTTAATTTGTGCCTGTGGTTATAGGTGATGGGCACCAGCACTCATTTTTAGGGACCAGGCTTATTTTTTCATCATCAGACTTTGACCCAGAGTGAGAGAAAACAGGAATAACGAAGAAGGGAGAGAAAGATAAGAAAAGAGTGACAAAGATACAGAAGTGTAGAAAGGAGGAAGAAAGATTAATGAAACAATACGTTTCTCAGGATGACTAACGCAAAACACAAAAAAATCCAGTGTTCGGTGATGTCCGATGTATTGTATTACTACCAGAAAAAGCCATTTTTAAAACGGTATAAAATAGATGTAATGAGTAAACAAAGCAACTGTTGTGAAGCTGGACAGTATAGTTTCAAGAACGCAATTTGTTTTGCTCTTACTAAACAGTTATACTAAAAACACGATGTAATCAGAATTATTCATCAGTTAACGATAGGCTATTGCAGTTAGTCCGTTAAACATTAACTGTTGTGCAAATCGTTGGGCAGCAGCAACACAATGTTACCAAAGGAGTCGGGAGCGTGGCCCACAATCTAGACTTTATGCGTAGCTGCTACTTCCCATTTATGAGTGCAAGTTACTACAGCTAAGAATTCAATATTTTGGCGTGCTCCTTAAAATTGTTATAACATTTTGTGAGGAATATTACAACCTTCCTCTTCATCGTTCTTTCCCACTTCAGTAACAACATGCCTGCCCCCTCTCCCTAACCCCACTTGCTTTAAAGATAATCGTTTTTTGAAAAAGGTTATGAAATAGGCGAATTACTGACTTTTCCACAAAATCACTATAGCCTATATAAGCCTGGCAACTCAACAAGGCACTGTGCTGCAGCAAACGTTAAGGGCAAGTAAGGACAGGCAACGAGAGCAACATTTTTTTCAAATCAATAGCAATAGTTTTTATCAGAAGAACAATAGACTCATTTAATTGAATCGTCTTTGAAGCTTTCCAATCAATAGTCGCAATACTCTGGCTGATAGAAAAGTAAATATTTGGTTTAAGGTGCTGAGAACAAAGTCATAGAGATGCTTGATTTGTTTGTGTGCAAAATCCTCATTTACGAGAACTTTGTGAGAAAAAAACATTTCACAGTGAAACAAACCTTTGAAACAGAAAATGTACACATAAGAATCATGTGAATCGGTTCAATATGGGAAGACAGACCACAGACACATTTATTTACCGTGCAATTTCCAATCGACCTGCTCTTATAATAATGCGCTCTCCTCCAGAGATACCTGGCATCCACAAACGACTAGCAAAGACCTAAAACAGGAACTTAATTAAACGCGACTACAGCATCACAACGAACGTGAGATTTCTGAAAACAATGGTGCAAAGTGTTTATAAAAATGTTTAAGATTGCAATCAGAGAGATCAAATGCTTGTTACTGTCTAATATCAAGCAATATATGCAAGGCCAGTTTCCTGGCTTTGATGCTGAGACCTGAAAACTAAGCTGCATCAGGATACATTTTTGCATGGCTATTCATTACTGCGGAAGCACCATACAGTGCAAAAGCAAAGCAAGCCCATATTTGCTCTGTCATGCAAAGCTATAAACAATATTGCAAGCAATGTATCCGCTCTTCATTTGAATATATGTATAATGGCAAAGTGTAGTAGAGCTCATCAAGAAGGCAAGGGAGTGTAGGTATTTACTGTTCAACCAGCCCCACTGTCACAGACCAAATATGACAAAATACCGACTGCAATATAATTATATACCAATATTTTGAGCCACGGACTGATGTCAGGAAAAACGTCTTTCAATGGATTGTATGCCAATTTATTTTGCTCTAGTTTTTGAAGGCATTAGGGTCCAGATGTACGACCATTGCAAATTGCGACTCGCTACTTGCACTCAATTGCGAGTCGCAATTCGGAATGTACAACAGTGTCAGAGACACTGATTGCGATTCCCAATGGCGTCGCAAAATGCGAGGCTCATGAATATTAATGAGCCACTCGCAATTTGCGACCCCATTGGGATGGCTGGCCCTCCCAGGGATGGTGGCCTGCTGGGCTCAGCAGACCCTCATGTCTGGGACTGCTTTTCAATAAAGGAGTTTTTTTTTTTAAATGCAGCCCGTTTTGATTAAAAGAAACAGGACGCATTAAAAAAAAACCAAAAAAAACATTTTTGTTTTATCTTTTAAGGGGAGGTAGTGGTCTATACAATTATAAGCCACTTCTTAACTCATCTTGAAGTATTACAATCTAAAAGAAGAACATGAATGTATAGCACTTATTTTTGTTCATATACATTTTTCTACAAACAGTTCTACTAGTAATCCAAAAAAGAAAACGTTCACTAATTGAAGTCTCGATTGCTCACAGGATACAGCCAACACTTTTCACAGTAGAAAACAGCTACTCCAGGGCTGTAAGGACCTCAACCAAACCAAAAATACAAAAATATTACCACAATTCCATAACATAATTTTTTTCCCTGTCATATGATCATTAACAATTAACAGAAAAGAATGTGTTTTTTTCTTTTTGATAAAATCTACATCTAATTGAGGGCGGAACAGCAGACATTCGTTTTCAAGAATATTTATCTCCTCATATGATGTACATATTTTTCATGATTTCTCAAGCATCAAATTGGAATCAGCACGCTTATGAACTCTTGAATGTTCCCTTAAAATGGTGACCGTTTCCTTTTATGGATCACTATTCAAACTTTTTTAAATTAAAATATATATGAAGAAGACATGGTGGTTTTTTGGGGGGTAAATCTTTTCCACAGTTATGGCTAAGGTATTAATTGCATCCCAGTTGCACAGAAGTGCATCGCTGCTACTGCCTGTGGCACCTGCCAGCTTAAGTGGTACAGCGGCCGGGCAGACCCGGAATACCTGTGTAGAAGTATTGTACCTACTATGCACTACCAGAACAGCCTGCCAAGATTACCTATTCCAAAACTGGAAGATTCTATTAAAAGATACTTGAATGCCCAAAAGTCGTTACTCGATGATGAGCAGTACAGCATTAGTTCCTGTTAACGAATCCATGTCATGTGCAAACCTGTTCACACCGCTGATACAAGATTGCCCTTCATCTGAAACAGCTTAAACCTTTAATTCCTTAAGAGGATCTCAAGACAATTGTACAATCTATAGTCCTTTCTAAACTGTACTATGGAAAAGCCATCCTAAAAGGATCACCAAAAGCTCACCTAGCCCCACTAAGGGCAGTTCTTAACATGGCAGCCCGACTCATAACTGGTGTAAAAAGATTTGAACACATCTCACCAACGCTCTACGCACTCAACAGGCTTCCCATGGAAGGTAGATGTATTTTCAAACTGGCCTGCATCACTCGCAAGGCCCTTCACACCCAATCCCCAAACTACCTAAACAGCAAACTAGTAGAAGCAGGGGAATCCAGAACTCTGAGAAGCACCAACTCACTTCTTCTCATCCCTCCGAAACTGAAAAAGAAAACGACCCAGCAACGTACCTAGGTTGTGGAAGGCACTCCCGACCGACCTCAGATGCAACCCTCCTTCTCTTGCTTCAAAATGGACCTGAAATTCTTTCTTCTCAACCAATACTTTACCGACCAAGGCAACCGTCCCAGGCATCAATAACCTAGTGGATTCCCCACTCACTGTGACCTTCAAGGATGGTGGTTTTTCTGAATGTAAGCCACCTGCGTCATTCTCCCCTCACAGGATACATAAGTATTATGTCTTTGCTTATTTCTTTAGGCATCCTCATGTACTGCGATGTTATGCAATTCTTTTTCTTTTCCTTTCTGTATGTAAAGCGCTCTGATGCCCACGGGTCTAGCTAGCGCTATATAAAACTTTATAAATAAATGTATAAATAAATACATTCACAATCTTGTCAATAAGGATGTTTTAGATTCACACTTCAAGTTCAATCAGAATGTGATTTTTATATTTGTATAGAACTATGTATGATGAAGACATTTGTTTGAGTAATAATGAAAGATTTAATGAGAATTTATCAACTATGATCATGAACATTAGAATAAATAGAGCTCCCATGAAAACAAAATGTTTACTTTAGAAATATCACCAGGAATTGAGTCAGCATTTGCATGATTTTCTTGCTGAGATGAGGCATTACTTTACTGAGGCTACCCCTTATATCCCAAGGATGCATATGCTGGTTCATTCTCATTGTGATTGTTCTCCTCACAAAGATCGTTGGTGCCACTGTGAGCCTTTTTCTTTGTGTCAGAATGTATATGCCATTGTCGTCCCTCCTCAATCTTGTTAGCTGTGTCACTGCAATCCTCATTCAATGTCACTGATTGAGGCATATTTCCGTCATTGTCACTTGCTGTATTGTGCTACAGTTTCCATCTATGGTACATGCTCTATGTGCAAAAGTGGTCCTTTCATGTTGTTGGATTTAAGCGCTGTTGTGTGGCTTCTACAATGTTGCTGTTTGAATGTGCACTGCAGTCCTTCTAATATGTTGTTGGACGTATCTGCTTTTGCAGTTCTTCATAAATAAAGTAATTTTGGGGAGAAATAATGAATCCAGACTTACTAATATGTCTTTCCTAATCTAATATTTTAAAAATGTCCTCTTATTACCTTGGTAGTTCCTCTGTAATAAAATACAGCTGGACATTTTCAATTCAGAACTCTTAATACAGGTCTTTGCTAAAACAGGCTTTCGCAGGTTAGCACTGCACACTCCTGGGATTCCTAGTAACAGCGTGGCAGACTTGTGCTGCTCACTGATGAGACACCTGGAAACAGCCTGTCATACTGTAGGCTTGTACTATTCAGTCAAAAATACCTTGCATTATCAAAGACAAGAGGTCTATCTGTGAAGTGCTACTACTGTTTCATACACTATGACTTTGGCACAGTTCTACAAGGTGTGCTTTTCCACCCATGGGTGACACAGGTGAATATGTTCAAGGCACCAGCGCTGAATGCAAAGGACAGGTTATTATAGCCCAGCAGAACCCCTCCCAATACATGTTGAAGTGGAATCATTGCTTTTGGATTACTAGCAATCCCTAAAACCAGGATCAGAGACACCATGGTACCAGAAACAAACCTACATTGCTCTTTACAACATCACACAAAAATTGTACTAAGAAGAATATACATTTTTAACTAAAATTATTTCAACAAGGCGAACCTGTTTCACAGCACATCTATAACAAACACACAGACTATCATAAAAACAGCAAATAGGCACAGTGTGAATAACGGAAATAAAATGAAAATTTCTAACATAGTTGAAACATCATTTAAAACATTATACCCTAAAACCTATGCACTATACCAGGAGAGAATGGAAAGTACAATTTGCAACCTAGACTTTCTTAAGGAGAAGCAACACAATGCATACCTTATTGACAGCAAATGCTGTGGATATCAATGAGAGATGAAGACAGGGTCCCCAGCGAAAGTAAAACACATGCATTGGCAGCCTTCTTCTCCTGGACATCGCTTGTTAACTCTATCAAGTGTGATGTAGCATCTCCTTAGTTCACTGGCAGCAGTCAAGACCATCTCCGACAGTATGCGGTGTGATAATCTGGGCAAAGGACCTCTCACAACAAGTGGTCAAGTGGCAGTCCTTCTATACTAAATCTTATCAGTGATTGAATTACTGACATAAGTTCAGAAATGTCTGAGGGGCGTGCAGAGGGTAATACCACTCAGGTAAAAATTATATGATAAAACTTTGGGGTTAAGTTGTTTCCCTGGTGCAGTATTACCTCTCCATTGTGAGTTCGGAATGGGGTAACAAGATTTCCATTGAACAAATGTCATCAATAATTACCTGGTGAAATTGAGGCAGAACAACCTCCAGATCAGTGCAAAACTTGCAAACGTCCTCACTTTAGAGCAAAACCCAGTCAAAATATCAGTGTACTCTTAACAAGCACATAATGGACTTAATTTCGAGGGAGCCTTTCCTGATGTTTATGTTGTGGCATGCTAGAATACAGGAGAAACTAGAGAAATTAATGGCATATTTTTCTTTCAAGTAGAAGTATTTATGGACGGAAGAAGCTAGACCCAAAACATACGGTTTTGTTGCCTAAAGAGTGCACCACATTGCTCACTGCTGTATTTTGGGAGGATCCGTTTTTCAGTAGGCAAATTTACTGTTCACCAGAAGAAATTTAAAAGTCATCTAGGTGAAGCTGCAGAAGCTATAATTCTCTTAACAGATAACAATTTGAATCTGCTTTTCTGTGCATAATGTCAGCTTCTTGGATTTACCCACCTTATTCACATGTAGATGCCATTCCAGCTGGATGCTGTATCAGCTCCTTGGCACTATATAGAGCTGCAGCTTGATGGTTATGAGGACTCTTGGGAAAGCTAATGAGTGTTTTCCTATCTGTGCTGCTTTAATCACTCAGTGAGCCAAATGAAATCCCTAGCTCTCACAATGGGAAGCCCTCTGCTAGTTTCACTTGAGTGAACCACTTGTCAGGCAAACACACACAGCCCACCCGAAGGACCCAGGACCATTCACGTAGGGGTTAAACCACTAACCTCTAGAGAATGTGCCACAACCGACGATATTAGTCTAAATTATGGGGCATCTTGAAAATGTTGGTGAGTGACCTGATCTTTGTTAATACTCTAGGTAGGGTTTAGGTTTCTTATAGTGCTGACAAAGTCTCCCAAGGTTTGAACCGATGTATATTTTTATCATTTATGCAGTGTCACCTTCTCATGGTCATTTCCCTCTGATGACATGCTGCACTGGAGAACTGCATAAAAGCACATTACAAACACCTGTGGAGAGGGAAGTCAGTTCCCTCACATTCCTAGAGAGGCAAAAGAGCAGGAAGAGACAAGTCTCCCTGAGAAACAAAAAAAAGTAAAGCGCGTCATTTAAGGAAAAAGATTGGTAGAGAGGGCTTGTGATCCCAGTTAGGTATGGCAAAAGTGCTATGCATTTTTGCCGCTGGCTCCAATCACACTGCAAGCTTCCCTGCTTGCGAATGGTAACCTGACAACATGAGTGACGCTCAACAAAATGTGAATCTTCCGACCCGACACAAATAGACATGGCCCCATATGCTCACGCCTCCCTGACACCATTGCCTCCTTTTAGTGAACTGTCTGATCCTGCGACAACGGCGCCAAGATGGCATTCCTGGATTGAGCGCCTGCAGAACTTCTTCCGTGCAAGGTGGGAAACAGATGGGGCCGCGAAACAATCCCTGCTCTTACACCTTGGTGGTGCGGAGACATTACCAAATACAGGGGGTGACACCTATTTCAACGCAGCTGGGCAACCATCTCTTTGACCCCACGCTCAACCTCAATTACGGATGATTTAAACTGCACCAGGACACTCGGTTGAGTACTGAATCGGTGGATATGATTTATCCCAGCTGAGGAAGCTTGCATAAGGAAATCCGGGCCCAAATCTTACAGGGGTGTCGTTCATCTGTTTTACAGCCTTTGATACTTCGCCAGCCTGTCATCTCACTAGATGACATCCTCATTCTGGCCTATTCCCACGAACTGTTGAATGTCCGGGCAGATGAGATGGAATCGGCCTGGAGTAAAGCGGTGTCTCACTTCGTCCCTCAAAAAGCTCTGAATGTCTAGGTTGAGAGGGCTAACGCCATCCAGCGGCAACAGGGGTCCACACATCAAGGGCCAGCCACAAAGCCCAGGATTGGCTGCTGAAATTGTGGTCTTAAACAGAAAGTGGCCACTGCGTGCCCAGCGAAAGGGAAGATATGCTCAAAATTTGGGCAAGCCAACTACTTTACTAAAGTATGTCACCGGAATGACCCGAGTGGTGCCCGAGCAGTACAAAAGATCCTTAGCGGCCCAGCATCATCTCGTACCGGACAACAACATGGAGGAAGGAGAGCATGAAACCAACAGGTTAGACATCCCCCTGGACAAAGATCATGTCTTTGTGGTATCCTTTGCAGGACGTTCAGGTGACCACCTCCCACGTGCGTAATCCACATCTGTGGCTCTCCGGTGAACACGCTCATTGACACCAGATTGTCAGTGTATTTGATGGGACTCCAAACAGTATGAAATATTACCACATTTGCCACTGGCCCCCAGTTCTACAGCTATGGAGTAATGAAGCCTCTGCTACTCCGGGGGACAATTGATATCGACATAAAAAGAAACAGCCGTTCCCCGAAAGTGAAGTTCCATGTCATGGAGGGTGAGAAAAGGACACCGTTTAGATGTCATACAGCTGAGGATCTCAAGCTAGTGTTCTATGCTAAGTGCATGAATCACATGCCGATGCCCTCCTACTCGAGTCCTCACACCTCTTCCATGGCCTAGGGAAGCTAAAAGAAAGCCAGTCAAACCTCAGATTTATGAGTCCGTCAGGCCGACAGCACTGTGACACCAGAGGGTTTCCTTCCATCTGCAACCGCAGGCGGACTAAAAGTTAAAGGCACTAGACAAGCTTGGGGTCATCGAGAAGGTATCTGGTGCTACGTCCTGAGCATCGCCATTGGTTATTGCGCCAAAACCCAAGCAGCCAGATGCAATACGGCTATGCGTCAACAAGAGGCACCCAAATCAAGCAATAAGGCAGGAGCGTCACATAACACCAATGATGGGTGAAATCATAGCTGACCTCATGGGGGTAAAATGGTTCTCGACCTAAACTCCGGTTATCACCAGCTGGAACTGGCTCCTGTGAGTCGCTACATCACAACCTTGTGCACTCATGTCAGCCTTCGAAGATACAAGCGACTGAGCTTCAGCATGTCGTCCACAGCAGAGGTGTTTCAGAACGCCATTAAGGAAACCCTCTATGGACTACAAAGGGAAATAAACCTGATTGACAAATTTCTTATATACTCAGAGAGCTTGGAGGAACACCAAGTTCATTTGAGGGCCGCACTTCAACGTTTTACTGACAACGATCTAACACTGCATAAAAAAAAAAATTCCTCCTACCAAAACTCTGTGGATTTCTTTGAATAAATTTTCTCCAGAGAAAGGCTCAGGTTGTAGCACGAAATGCAGCTGTAATCTGGGCAGCAACAGTGCCACAAAACACCACAGAAGTCTGCAGTTTCCTGGGAATGGCGACATGCTGTGGGAGATTCATCCCAAATATGACAGGTGACTAGAAACATTCCTGATTCAAAGAGGTGGCGGCTGTGGTGTGTCACTCTAAGAGAACGGCTGATGAGACTACCAGAAATGAAGAACATCATTTCATGATTCCCCCTTCCTCACTAGGCGGCACAGCTCCACAACTATCTGAAATGTCCCATATCAGCAATACCCCCGTGGCCCCCTTAGCAGACAATGGCAAACACAACAGGCCCCGGCTTAGTATTCAACTAATGACATGTGTGAGGGGCAAGGGACTGGTAACATCTCCCAGAGGCAGAAGTATGTTCTCTGACCGAACCCGGCCCTCAGTCAAAGACTGAGAGACTTTGTGTTTGGCTCGAGTAGCCTGATTTCCATTTGTTGCACAGACATTTAAAAATAAGGAGAACATGCTGAGTGTCACCCAGCCTCTTCAATGCAAAGTATCCACTATTCTATGCCAGGGACCACGACCGGCCTGAGGAAATAAATAAATGGCCAAACGGTCGCTAGGGGCCTTTGCAGGGACCTACACTAGAGTGTGTGTGTGTGTGTTTTGGGGGCTCTGGGGAGTGAGGCCTAGCCACACGGCCTGGGGCCTACCAGCCTCTTACAACACCAATAATTTACCCAGAGATCATCACATTCAGTACATTAACAATGAAATATACCATTGCATAATTGAATGTGTTGTCATTTCTGCATTTTCCTGTTGATCCCAACTGACTCCTCTGTTCAAATATTCCTGTGACATTTACTCTCTTTGAAATTATTTTATTCACTTTTTTTACAAACATTTCCGTTCGGAAATCCAAGCCTGCACTTATCTTTCTAATACTCTGCTATTGTGTTGACAGTCCTTTATGGTGTTGTGAACAATGCCATCCAGCCCCCAATGTCCGTATTCTGTCTGACCATGAACTCCTCCAAGCAAGTGAACACGAAAATCTAATCCAATGGGAGGAGGACCACATAGGGTCCAGCAACTCCTTCCAGTCCTCATTACCATTTTCAGCGCGATAGGGAACATCTGGGATGAACAAGGGAACAAGATTAACCTCCGGTGCCGGATCCGAATATTGGTCCGGCTCTGGGTCCAGCTCAGAGGTGAGGATGGGGACGGCGTCGGCCAGGGCATGGCTGACGCCCGCCCGGGTTTTCATCACGGGGATCGGCATTGGGGAAGGGTGAGTACGGTCGACCGGCGTCGATCCTGGATACAGGGTTGGATCAATGGGGGTCCTCTGGCGCTGGCTTGGAGCTGCTGGTATCGAAGGCACAGGGCCCTCGACTGACTCCGTGGGGCCCGAAGACACACCAGTGGAGTCGGGCTGCCCAAAGATAAGGTGTAGGGCCTCTTAGAATGTACGAAATTTGGCAAGGGATGCCCCGACTCCCAGAATTGGGCGGAGTTGCGGAGTCGTTCCTGAATCAGGCACCGAAGACTTAGAGCGACGATGCTCCAGATCCCGCATCGCGTCAGCTGACCGACGGGGAGAAGGCGAAGAGCGATGGTGCTTCTTTGGCTCCTTCTTGTGCTTCGACTTACCCCAGGAGTGTGAAGACTTGGCGGAGGTGCAGTGGCTCCGTGAACGGTCTCGAGACCTTCCCCTCGAGCGAGAAGGGGAGTGACGTAGAGCCGACTGCCGGGCCTCCAAGAGCTTTTGGGACCGGCAGTCGGAGCACGACTTCAGTTCGTGGTTGCGCTCCAGACACCAAAGGCACACGAGGTGCGGGTCCATCACAGACATCAGTTCGTGACAGACCACGCAGGGCTTGAAGCCGGTCCTAGGATGGGACATCCCTCCGCACCAGGAGTCGATGACTCAAAACAAGCATTTGCAATGCAATAGGTCTCGCATTAGGAAAGTTTGAGTTATTGGTATTGTAAATGACAAATTTTTTATTTAGGTTTTGCTTTTGAAAATAGTGAAAGTAATAGCTTTGTCATTTACAATGCCAATAGTTTTAACTTTCACAAATGTTACACCTTTAGCATTTGTAATGCAATATGTGTTGTATTTACGTGACTTAGATGTATTGATATTACAAATAACAATGGCTTTTAATTCTTTTAAAAAGGGTGAGAGGGTGAGAGGGTGTGTGAGAGTGTGAGTGTGAGTGAGGGTGAGGGTGGGTGAGGTTGAGAGATCCACAAAGTAAACATAACACTGTAGGGGAAAGTGGACAAACAAACACCATTAACATAATTTGAGCCTCAGCATCGACTGTAATTATTAGCAAATCCCTGTCTAGTAATTAAAAATAAATAATTAAACCGCAATCTCAGAGGGGCGGTGGGGAGAGAAAGAAAAATGAAACACGGTTGGGATGGGTAAGTGTAGCATCTGAAACAAATGATGCAGAGAATCGTGCCGGAGCCACAAATTAAACATAACACTGGAGAGGGAAGTGCTAAAACGGATGCCCTTAACATGTTTGGAGCCTCGGCATCGGCGGCAATAATTAGCATATCTCTATCTATTAAGTAGAAATAAATAAATAAACAGCGATGTCTGAGGTGGTAGGCACCATTCCATTGTGGTGTGAGGTTGATGGGTGCAACGTTTACACAACTATCACACAGGGTGCATGCTGCGTTTCTTCAAAGTGCAACCATATCTTTTTCAAATACAATTAAAAAAAAAATACACAAACATGAAGAGCAGCAGACACCGGCGTTGTACAAGATTCTGGGATCCCCTGGAATGTGTGTAGTTCTTAATTTTCGAGTAAGAAGTAGTTGCTGTCACACCGCAGGTCCTCAGCCCTCACTCTCTGCAGCTATCACACCATGTTGTTTTTAATAACACAACATGCCTATCTCCTCATTATTCTGCCGCAGCCCTCTCTCTCGCTTAAATTAAAGAAGCTTTAGGCGCGCGGTATTTCACGAGGGACCGCAGTTCCTTCTCCAAATGCTAATTAATTATTATCTCCCTACATGAAAAACAGCACCTTGAGTCAGCGCGCTGCCAAGAATCCGGGCGAACGGCATTGTCTCCTTTGAAAACAAGCTATATGGCGAGCAAGAAATAACAAGAGCCATAAAAGTATTAAACTAGAACGCGTGCTTATTTAGGTAGCGACAGACTGCCAGGAAAGTAAAAGCTAATCCATCTTTAGCAGCGGGCCCCGAAATTAATGACATAAGCACACAATTACACTAAAATCACCAGTCCTGCGTTGCCATCAGCTCTTTGCCGGCCTGTGAGCAGTGGGAGGGCGGGGGCTGCCTGCGCATGCGATCCACTCTTCAGTTTCGTTTCCTTTGGACCAGCGCGAGCCCGTAGAAGAGAAGTGCCGCATGAAGTCCCGGGTCCCAGGAGGGGGCCCGGGTGAAGACCAGCGGGGAGACTGCGAGGCCCCCATGCCTATGGGGAGAGCTCCGCTACTTCGTAGAGTGGGAGAGGAGCTCGAGTGCTCTGCGGGGCTCCCTTGGCAGATGGTGCGAGCCCTACTCCGCTGAGGTAAGAGGGGAGGGGGCGGGAGGGGGCGGGGGGGCTGTGTGCCTGCATGTGTGTGCCTGCGTGTGCGTGTGTGTGTGTGAGTGTGTGCGCGCGCGCGTGTGCCTGTGCGTGCAGTGGATGGGGCCTGCCTGTGTGTGCACCGTGTTTGCATGCAAGCCCTGCGGTCTGCGCAAGCGCGCTCGCTCCAGCGGTAAAATCCGACACTGGGAAAGCGCGTGACACTCTGCTGTCCACTTTCCTAAATACGGATGACATTAGTTGTCTTGCTGACAGCATTCATGCTTTCGCATGAATGCTACGTCAGCTCGACCTAAAAAGAAGTCAACAAAAGTAAAAAAAAGCTCAGTCAAAAATTGATCAAAGGGGTAAGCTCTCTCCGGATCTGCGCTAGGCTGGCGCGGAAAAAGAAAGACTTGACATCAGCGGGCAGGGGCGATGTCTAAGTAGGCACCACGAAGTCATCCCGGCAACCACGACGCCGACGACGGACACGGAGTTGACTGACACCACTTACCGAAACGCAGGGATACTGCTAAGAGAAATAATTCTCCGGATCCACTCTGTTGCCTGGGGGAAATTCTATGGTAAGGAATCTATAACTAACTGTCTCTCTCAGATAAAATTATTAACCAAGCTAGGAAAAGCAAGGTTATTGGCCACAGCACATTACATCCCTCCATCATGTGGCAAAACCCTAAGTTATGGGCGAAAATGTATGGCCACTATTTGCAGAAACAGTTTTCCACTATCATCAAAACATGGGTAGAAGAAGAGTATTTGTTAACCTTAGTTCAAGTGGGTTTTCACCCAATAAACACAGGACTGGATAATATAAATATTTTCTAAATAATGCAGGAAAAATAAGTTGTAGATGATTTACATCATGTTTATTGAGTTTTCTATTGTGTATATTTATCAAGGACCCCTGAGAGTATGGATCATATGATTCCTAGGTCAGGGAAAACAATATGTATGTAAAGTAACAACCTAGGCAATCAACAGTTTTTAAATATGTGCTTGACAAAGAATAATAAACAGGTAACTACAGCTGGCTAAAAGACATAACATTTTATTTATTAATTAAAACAGAAAACATTTCATTCAATGTGACACAAAGTTAAAAATCATGCAGTATTGTATTGCAGGTGAAAACAATTTAAAAAAAGTATACAATGAACAATAAATTCATGGACTAAATAAGACGAGTGGCGAAATAATTCGACTCTACGCGCGTTTCGGCGGCCAGCGCCTTCTTCCTGGAGTAGCCACGTGATATCTACAAATATAAAAACGTACATCAAACTCATATATTTATGTATACATAAAAATTACAGTCTGACATTTATCAGTTTGTCTTTTAGCAGCCGTTTTTAAGATAATATTACAATTTAAAAATACATCATTTTATTAAACATATAGATATATAATTCCTCAAACGTTGTCATTTCCTTACGGTTATTTTTCTCGATAAAGAGAATGAGTGATTAAAGATGTGATAGATGGGCAGCTAGATATAGTATAGATATCTATCACGTCAGTTAGAACAATTGAGAATGTCTAAGTTCATGTGCTTGATTTAAATGTATCGTCAGATATGTTGATTATACCCAAGAAATACATATATATATTTCTTCTTTCCCTCATTTGATATTTAATAAAGAATAATGTTGCTCTTTTTGATTACCTAAAGGTTAATGCATTTTGCAGTATTTATACTGCCTATTATCTTGATAGAAGGTACTTACTCCTAAATACAATTCCCTTTTCAAAAAAGCGATCAAATGCAGTTTAGTTGTCTGCTTCTTTTTGATAGTTATTAGCTGTCAGGATTCACCTAAATTTTCAGAGAAAAAGCGGAGGAGAAAGGTGCTATTTAATAATTTTTTCAATTAGTCCTGCTCTCTTTGATGATTTAAATATTTCATTCCTAGTATTTTTACCTAGATAGGGTTGACAAAGGATATTAAGCATCTGCCACCGGAGCCCTTAGTAAGATTTCGAGGTCTGCGGAGTTTCCAACTTGGCCTTTCACACAGTATCCTGGGATGCGAATTTTCCTAGGATATGTCTGAAGAGGAAAGATAAAAGGATATTCCTTTTCAGAAGGTGATAGTGGGCCGATTATTTCTGAGTACTAGGCATCTGGGCTTCTGTAGTTATACTTCGTTTCATTCTTACCTATTCATTAAAGTACTGTTCTTAAAAACCCGAATTAGTCTTCATTGTTTAGCGTGGTGATCAATCAGCAGGATTTTATATTTTTGGTGATTTCCTCCTTGCCTAAGAAAGAGGGGGCAATGTGGCGGTTAATTATCTATTTTTTTGTCTCATAAGTCTAAGTTTCCCACTCTAATATTCAGCCATCTTACCTCTAGCGATGGATTCCTTTGTTTCTGAGGCTTCAATGAGTTAGTATAGAGGTGCTGGATTAGATGATGAAAGTTAAAAGATCTCCCTGTCTGGAAAACAAGTATAGAGACAATAGGGTAGGATAATATACTATCTAATGACGGGTCGATTTAGAAGAGACTTGTCTCGGACGTTTTACTCTATTCTGGAAACTTACCTGATGATAGTCAGCAGGGCTCGATACGTCCGGTGGCGAGATGGTTCGAAACGGCAGCTGCAAGCGCGGTAAAATAGTGAACCTGCGTTTGTTTTGGGTATTGGTATATATACCTGACTTGATTGGTTCTAACTATCAACACCTGATCTGTTTGTTGTTTCAGGGGTGGCGATATCTCCGCGGAGTTCGCGTAGTTTTAGCGGAGTTTTCTATTTGCCTCATTGATTGGTTGGATATTTCTCCATAGGTTTCTATGAGGTTGGGCGATTGGTTTTAGAAGCTACCAATAGTTTCTTTATATTTAGATGGATCGTTTTTTTACTATTATTAAATGTATTACTCTCTGTAGATTACGGGTATAAAACAAAAATATGTTTTTTTGTTTAAATGATTTATACGCCCTTTACCAGATATCATTCGCCGAATTTTTCAGAAATAGTAATAATCGCCTTATTTCGAAAATTACATGATAGTATTTTTCAATCGCGTATTGTTATGGTTCTTTATAACTGAGGGCGTCTTAATATATTTTATAAGGGAACAATAATCTCATTACGTGTTTGACAATGGGATTGCTGGATTATGCATCCGCTTTCTTGAGTGGTTACTTTCATATGTGCCGTTAAATATGTGATACGTGATTGGATAGAACCTTTACATTCAGTTTTATGTGAATCATAGTGTGAAGGTAATATTTCTAGTATATGAAGGTTATATATTTTCTTCAGCAGATGTTCCATGTTATAAAGGTTGGGCTGTGGGACAAGTTCTCAGATTGGAGGTATTTATTTATTTATTTATTAGAGCATATCAAAAAAACTCTCCAATGGTTGGTGATTCAACACTTGTCGGATAAAAAGGATATGATACTGCCCATATGTATTTTCAAAGGTCTTTAAGATTATAGTCTCTCCAGATGGAATTACAAGGCTTTACACTTTTCTATAGGAGGTTTGGGGATTATTAAAAAATTGACAAGTTTTATTTTAACTAATGTCATTGAGCTAGCAATTTATAGGAAGGCTATCTAGAAAGAATGTGGCGACCTATAGTTAGTGTTGTTTTTATTTTTATGGGGGGAATATGGTTCCATTTTGGGATCCTAGCTACATGGGGGTTATTTAGCAGTTATTTTAGTGGTCGTTACAGTAGTTATTACAAGATCCTCAGTTTAGAGGATATTAAGTAAAGGGTTTTGTAAATAAAAGTTATTCGTACAGTGTTCAACAAATAGCATGCTCCCACGGTATTTCATTGTTTAGACTTTGGCGAAAAGTGTTAAAAACAAAAATCCAGAAGACTTCTCTTTTCTTTCTGATAGTGGTGCCTCCCTTAGAGTCCGCAGTGTGGATTTTCTCTAAGATCCTCCATTTAAAGTCCTCTGCATTGTGTCCTTTCTCTATAAAATGTTTTACCATAGGGCAAACAGTTTTCTTCGTTCTAATAGCTGAGCGATGCTCATTTAGGCGTGTCTGTATGTTACGTGACGTTTCGCCTATGTATCCTTGCTTGCAAGGACACAGTATAAAGTAAATCACATTACTTGATTTACAATTATACATTTCTCTGGCTATAGTTTTGTGTCCATTGTGTTCAAATTCCTCTCCTCTTAGGATACTGTGGCATGAGTTGCAAGAGGAACAAGGAAATGTTCCTTTCAATGGGGTATTTGTTAAAATGGATCTCTGGTTCAGGGTCTCCTCATTTGTACTGTTGAAGCGGGAGTGCACAATATATTCTTTAATGTTTTTGTTTCTTTTGTGAGCAAAAAGAGGTTTAATTAATTTCTGGTCTGCCTGGCAATTGCTGTTTAAAATGTGCCAGTTTGAGTTAATTATTTGTTTTACTTTTTCGTTTAGGGTGGAATGCTTTGTTATGCATACTAACTGATCGTTAGATTTTGGGGGTTTTGTTCTCAGTAGACAATCCCGATCATAGTAGCGTGCTCGTTTATATGAGTCTCTTACTAAACGGTGGGGGTATCCTCGAGCAATGAATTTGGTTCTCATTATTGCGGCCTGTTTGTCAAAGTCATTCAAATTGGTACAATTTCGTCTGACTCTTAAAAACTGGGAAAAAGGAATACTATTTTTTTGAGTTCTAGGGTGGAAACTTTGATAATGCAGTAATGTATTCCTTGCAGTTGGTTTTGTGTGGAGATCTACTTTAAGGGTTCCTGCATCATTTTTAATTTCTAAGTCCAAAAATTCCACCATCTCATTACTAACATGAGAGGTGAATCGCAGATTGGGATTTGCACCATTTATCCATTGAAGGAATTCTGTCAAAGTCTCCCTCCCATCGGTCCAGACAAAGAAGATGTCATCGATGTATCTGGACCAATGGGAGATGGACTCAAAAAATGGGGCAATCTCATTGTAGATAAATTCTTTTTCGAAGGCTGCCATAAATATATTGGCTATTGACGGGGCCACAGAAGCCCCCATACTCACACCTTTGATTTGGCGGTATATATGGGTGCCAAATTCGAAAACATTTTCCGTTAGTACAATTTCTAGGCAGGCAAGTAAAAAATCTTTTGGACAGGGAATTTGATGTAGGTCAATAAACCAACTGGTGGTTTTCATTGCGTCACTTAATGGAATATTGCTATATAATGATTCAACGTCCATTGTGACTAACAATTCATTACTGGTATTAAACGGGATTCCTTCAATTTTTTGAATCATATTTCCTGTGTCTCGTATGTAGGAAGTTATTTTAGGAATGAAGGGACGCAGATAATTGTCTACATATTTAGACAATGGTTCAGTTGGCGTTCCAATTGTTGATACTATGGGTCGGTAAGGGGGATTATTTGCATTTTTGTGGATCTTGGGGAGACCGTAGATGCAGGCAGTCTTCCACTGATGATGATTTAGGAAGTCAAATTCTTTTGTATCAATAAGTCCGTCCTGTAAGGCAGATTTGGTTAGGCAACCAATTTTTTTGGACAAAGGCATTATGGAGTAAGATCTCAAGGGGACATAAAAAGTTGGATCATCTAACATTATGAGCATATTCCTTTCATATTCTGAGGTATCGACAATCACTATACCTCCTCCTTTATCGCAACTTTTAAAGATGAGGTCTTTATTGTTTGAGAGGGATACTAAGGCTTGGTGTTCGTCCTTATCTAAGTTATAGATCGGCTTGGGGATGAATCTTAACGCTTGGTCCAGTTTTTTAAGGACAACTAATTCGAAGGTTGCCACCTCGGGTCCTAATTGTTCTAAGTTGGGGTAGAAGGTTGATGGGAGACATAGGGGTTTCACAAGTGGACTTTCTTCCTCTAAAGTCGTGTTTGATCCAAAGAACTTTTTTAGACGGATTTTGCGGAAGAATGAAATTACATCACAATATAGTTCGAAAAGATTAGCTGTGGAATGGGGGACGTAAGATAGTCCTTTAGACAACACGTTGGTGCTGCTTTTATCTAATTCAAATTTGGATAAATTGAAAATTGGGATCACATGCCCTGTTTCCAATATTGTCGACTCCTGGTCTCGCGGATGAATTGTGGTTCTTCTTGTTGTTGGTGGTGTTGCGGTTGGTAGTGCCCTCTTGATTGGCCCTGAAAATGGACCCTTGGGCGTCCTCGCCCCCCCCCCGCGATTCCCTAAAAAAGGCTGTCTACGGGTTCCTCTGTTAGGGGTTGGGTTATAAATTAGATCTGGTTCATAATAGCCTTCGTTCATTTCATTTTCTGAGTCTGAGGTTTCTGAGAAGGTGTTTACGTGTTGTTTTTGTGGCTGTTGATCTCTAGTCTCAGTTGTATAGTGATTCTGCTGGTAAAAGTCTCCTCTCAGATATGGATAGGTATTTTCGATAGTTGCAAACCTTTTATCTTTCAGTAACTTATCGTTCTTTCTTTTTTCTAGGTAGTTAGTAAATGACTCTAGTTCCTTATTACATTCTGCAATTTTCCTCATTGCTTCGTCTATATCGCCCATTTTTTAAATTTTATTTTCTAGTTCTTCTACCTCTGATCGTACTTCTGCTGCTAGTTCTTTAGCGGTCTCTACAATGAGCATCATCAGGTCCCTTGAGCATCTGCTGGCAATTCTGCTCCACTTATCCAAAAATGCCTTGTAGTGGACAAAGAGACCTGGGATGTTTCTCACCCGTAGACCCATGGGAATAATACCTAGCCGTAAATATGCCAGCATGAATTCTCCATGCGCTTCAATTCTTTTTAATTTTTTCTTTAATTCTACTAGCTTTTTGGTGTCATCGTTATGCTGGCTGGGGTTCGTGGTGGAGTTGCCAAAGGGAGATGATGTTCCCACCAGAGTTTCAAACTCCTCATCTGTAAACCCAAAGGTTTTTTGAAGGGCCATATAGGTGGATGGGTATGAAATTTAAGACAGATGATGTCAATATAAGGGAATAGATGCGACTTCAGACTTAGACAGGTGATGTCAAAAATACAGGAGTGTAAGGAAATGACAAACGAGGATTTAATGTCTGGAATATCTGATAACCAATTGATAAAATATGTAACGCCCTACACAGTCAAGCTGTGGGATGAATTGTGTATATTTATCAAGGACCCCCTGAGAGTATGGATCATATGATTCCTAGGTCAGGGAAAACAATATGTATGTAAAGTAACAACCTAGGCAATCAACAGTTTTTAAATATGTGCTTGACAAAGAATAATAAACAGGTAACTACAGCTGGCTAAAAGACATAACATTTTATTTATTAATTAAAACAGAAAACATTTCATTCAATGTGACACAAAGTTAAAAATCATGCAGTATTGTATTGCAGGTGAAAACAATTTTAAAAAAGTATACAATGAACAATAAATTCATGGACTAAATAAGACGAGTGGCGAAATAATTCGACTCTACGCGCGTTTCGGCGGCCAGCGCCTTCTTCCTGGAGTAGCCACGTGATATCTACAAATATAAAAACGTACATCAAACTCATATATTTATGTATACATAAAAATTACAGTCTGACATTTATCAGTTTGTCTTTTAGCAGCCGTTTTTAAGATAATATTACAATTTAAAAATACATCATTTTATTAAACATATAGATATATAATTCCTCAAACGTTGTCATTTCCTTACGGTTATTTTTCTCGATAAAGAGAATGAGTGATTAAAGATGTGATAGATGGGCAGCTAGATATAGTATAGATATCTATCACGTCAGTTAGAACAATTGAGAATGTCTAAGTTCATGTGCTTGATTTAAATGTATCGTCAGATATGTTGATTATACCCAAGAAATACATATATATATTTCTTCTTTCCCTCATTTGATATTTAATAAAGAATAATGTTGCTCTTTTTGATTACCTAAAGGTTAATGCATTTTGCAGTATTTATACTGCCTATTATCTTGATAGAAGGTACTTACTCCTAAATACAATTCCCTTTTCAAAAAAGCGATCAAATGCAGTTTAGTTGTCTGCTTCTTTTTGATAGTTATTAGCTGTCAGGATTCACCTAAATTTTCAGAGAAAAAGCGGAGGAGAAAGGTGCTATTTAATAATTTTTTCAATTAGTCCCGCTCTCTTTGATGATTTAAATATTTCATTCCTAGTATTATTTCTGAGTACTAGGCATCTGGGCCTATGGAGAAATATCCAACCAATCAATGAGGCAAATAGAAAACTCCGCTAAAACTACGCGAACTCCGCGGAGATATCGCCACCCCTGAAACAACAAACAGATCAGGTGTTGATAGTTAGAACCAATCAAGTCAGGTATATATACCAATACCCAAAACAAACGCAGGTTCACTATTTTCCCGCGCTTGCAGCTGCCGTTTCGAACCATCTCGCCACCGGACGTATCGAGCCCTGCTGACTATCATCAGGTAAGTTTCCAGAATAGAGTAAAACGTCCGAGACAAGTCTCTTCTAAATCGACCCGTCATTAGATAGTATATTATCCTACCCTATTGTCTCTATACTTGTTTTCCAGACAGGGAGATCTTTTAACTTTCATCATCTAATCCAGCACCTCTATACTAACTCATTGAAGCCTCAGAAACAAAGGAATCCATCGCTAGAGGTAAGATGGCTGAATATTAGAGTGGGAAACTTAGACTTATGAGACAAAAAAATAGATAATTAACCGCCACATTGCCCCCTCTTTCTTAGGCAAGGAGGAAATCACCAAAAATATAAAATCCTGCTGATTGATCACCACGCTAAACAATGAAGACTAATTCGGGTTTTTAAGAACAGTACTTTAATGAATAGGTAAGAATGAAACGAAGTATAACTACAGAAGCCCAGATGCCTAGTACTCAGAAATAATCGGCCCACTATCACCTTCTGAAAAGGAATATCCTTTTATCTTTCCTCTTCAGACATATCCTAGGAAAATTCGCATCCCAGGATACTGTGTGAAAGGCCAAGTTGGAAACTCCGCAGACCTCGAAATCTTACTAAGGGCTCCGGTGGCAGATGCTTAATATCCTTTGTCAACCCTATCTAGGTAAAAATACTAGGAATGAAATATTTAAATCATCAAAGAGAGCGGGACTAATTGAAAAAATTATTAAATAGCACCTTTCTCCTCCGCTTTTTCTCTGAAAATTTAGGTGAATCCTGACAGCTAATAACTATCAAAAAGAAGCAGACAACTAAACTGCATTTGATCGCTTTTTTGAAAAGGGAATTGTATTTAGGAGTAAGTACCTTCTATCAAGATAATAGGCAGTATAAATACTGCAAAATGCATTAACCTTTAGGTAATCAAAAAGAGCAACATTATTCTTTATTAAATATCAAATGAGGGAAAGAAGAAATATATATATGTATTTCTTGGGTATAATCAACATATCTGACGATACATTTAAATCAAGCACATGAACTTAGACATTCTCAATTGTTCTAACTGACGTGATAGATATCTATACTATATCTAGCTGCCCATCTATCACATCTTTAATCACTCATTCTCTTTATCGAGAAAAATAACCGTAAGGAAATGACAACGTTTGAGGAATTATATATCTATATGTTTAATAAAATGATGTATTTTTAAATTGTAATATTATCTTAAAAACGGCTGCTAAAAGACAAACTGATAAATGTCAGACTGTAATTTTTATGTATACATAAATATATGAGTTTGATGTACGTTTTTATATTTGTAGATATCACGTGGCTACTCCAGGAAGAAGGCGCTGGCCGCCGAAACGCGCGTAGAGTCGAATTATTTCGCCACTCGTCTTATTTAGTCCATGAATTTATTGTTCATTGTATACTTTTTTTAAATTGTTTTCACCTGCAATACAATACTGCATGATTTTTAACTTTGTGTCACATTGAATGAAATGTTTTCTGTTTTAATTAATAAATAAAATGTTATGTCTTTTAGCCAGCTGTAGTTACCTGTTTATTATTCTTTGTCAAGCACATATTTAAAAACTATTGAGTTTTCTATTGCATTTGACAGAGCAGACAGTGTAGATTATGTCAGAAACTTGTACCTACATTCTAGCATGCCTCCTTTTGATTGCCCTTGGATCTGACACTGAGCTCAAGTTCATGGGGTCACTTAATGATGTAACTTAACAAATGCTAATACCCAATAGTCAAAACAGGGTTGTTTGTTGGCCTCACATTTATTTTCTCTTTATATTTATGATTTACCTGTGTTACATGATTCAACCCATTAATTTCCTCCAGCCCAAAGGAAAAACCGTTCAATATACTGCTATACACATTTGATGCTATCACTATCAACATAACCAATATTAGCCTTCAACTGAGTCTCATTGCTCTCCACTGTTTGATGCTAAATATAGGCAAAAGTAAGTTTATGACTCTTAATGTACATCAAAAGAAGAAAAACTCTTGGTAGAAACTTGGTTAAAAAAAGGTCAAAGAAGGTGTGATATCACAAAATATCTCTGTGTGGTAATAGCACAAAAACGTGAAACCTACCTTACATATCAAAGAATTAACTGCAAAGTCTTTCACATAGAATGAGGTTCACCATGATTTTAATGCAATTTAAAAAACATCTGAAATACTTGGAATAAAGTTAGGGCAAAAAGATGCTAAATGTAAAGGCAGGTACTGCCTGTACCTGCCTAAAATGACGGCCACAACAAACCATCCTGCCTTTCTCCTGAACTTATCTCCCTCCTCCCCCTACCCCCTACCCCTCTCCGCTCTACTCCATTTTCCTGCTACTGACCTTTGCCCTCACCTTTCCTGGCCCTTAGTCCCCACCCTGTTTATCTGTGAATTGTCCCTTGTCAATTGAGATCTAGCTATTCTGTCTGATGCCTGATGGAGCTACCTGGTTTAGCTATAGGGGAGACAGGCCGGGGATTCCCTCCTGACACGTCACCTACCCAGTCGGTCTTTAGACAGACTTCCTTTTGTCTCTCCTGTTGTCTCTTCCCACATCCTCCCTCTATTTATGTCTCTCCTTCTCTCCTCTTTCAATCTATTGAGACTTAACTATTTTGTCTGATGCCAGATGGATCTACCTGGTTTAGCTATAGGGGAGATGGACCGTGGATTCCCGCCTTGGTCGTCACCTACCCAGTCGGTCTTTAGACAGACTTCCTTTTAGTCTCTCCTTGTTGTCTCTTCCCTTACCCTCCCTTTCTCACCTCCCCTGCCCTCTCCATTACTTTCCACCCTCCTTTCTCTCCTCTCCTAATTGTATTGCCTATTTTCTTGATGCATTGTGTAATTGTTGATCTTTTTCTGTAACATTGTTGATTCTCATGTAAAGCGCTCTGATACCTTCGGGTCTAGCCAACGCTATATAAAACTCTTTAAATAAATAAATAAACAGAATATACCCAACAAAAAATTATCTTGTTGTTGGGACAAGATACACCCACTTACTTATATATTCCTTTTAATCTATGATTAAAAAGCTTTATTTGATGCAAGCTTTTTGGGGGATGTTGATTATTGCAGAAAATAAGTATGTCAGTCGATCATATGTGTGAACAAATGGAAGATGCAATATACTAATTATTTCTTAAAAATTAAAGATGTGCAGATTTGTTTATAAATTTTGGAACACAAGTATTTCTCCTGAAGTGCAATCCTGCAAAATGGTTAGTGAGCTATTGGGAAGACTATATATACACCCATCATGTAAATAAGGGATTCAAGATTTAAAATAGACAGTGTTTGTGTGCTGAGCTCTGACAATTTCCTGATAACAATACTTATGATTGATTGATGTTTATTAGAAATAACGTTAGAACTGCAAATTGAGTTCATAGTTTTACATATATAACCGCCGTTTTGACTAATGCATATAGAAATTACAAATGTGTAAAATGTGTTTAGGCCTGTGAAAGATTTCGAATGTACAAGACTAATTATTTGTGTAGTTTATTGATCTCATTATGAGATCTAAATCAAACTCAAACAAATGTTCGGGTGATTTTGAGTACACATATTCTGTAAAATTTCAAGCATCAACATAAAAAGACAAGAAATATGCATTTAGGTTGAAATGGTTATAAGAAATTTGAACGGAAAACACTTGTACTTGTTTAGCTGCCAAATTCCACCACACATCTGAACAAAGATATATAAAGGATAATTCAGTAACAATTAATTTCCACTTTAAGTCATCTTTAAAATACAATTTGCACCTATTAGTCCACCCTCTAATCAAAAATCTCAGACTAATCTAAATCCTTATTCAGCATATTTTAATCCGGTGAGGATGCGACAAAATATTTTCAATGTATTTAAATTTTCTTTAGCATGATTACTAACTTGAGGTTTCATAGTGCTGCACAGCCCCTCTGGTTTACAGCTCCATGAAGCGACAAGAAGGTGGCAGCAAATAATACATGAAAATTAAGTCATTGTTACTGGTAACAATGAATACTATATCCAACAAATTACAGACTAGCCCTTTCACAAAGTGCACACTTCATTGAAGATTATCGAAGGAGGGGCATATAATCAATAGTAAGAACGATGAAGAATTTGGAAATAGTGGGTATTTATAGTGTACACACTTTACATGAACAAAGAGTATCAAAGGTCCTTCGACAGGAATAGCTACCAAGCAAATACATTTTTCACTCAGATGCATGTGTGAGGATGTACTATCAAGGAACATTGCTGTTTACAGTACATTCAAATAATAACTGGTATTTAAGACAATTTACTTCACCAGGAGATGTTCTAACTAAGGACGTCTGCCCTGAGAATTAAATCTAGTAGGAAGAGCAAAGAAAAAGCTAAAGTTCAGTTAGAGTGGAGAGCCATTCAGAGAACCAAAAAAGGGAAAATGCTATTACGCATAGGGTGCTTAGCTTCCTTTCCTTTCTCATTGCAACTAGACTCCTGGACCACGGTTTGCTCATTAAAAAGGTTTTTGCAAACATTCACACAAGGGGAGGCTGTCCTCTGTGGACCCCTTCTCATTTGGGAATTGGTTATTATCTCCTTTGAGGAGATGGTAAAAAATTATTGTTTGGAAACCAGAATCTGGTAGCAAAACATTAATGCATCCCTAAAGGAATCAGTATTTAGAAGTGATGCCATTAACTTACCCCTTCTAAGTACCAATCTGATACTTATTCCCAAACCCAATTAGCGATTCAGTAATATTCAATAAAATATTACCAAGATGGCGGAGTGAGGACGCAGACGAGCGGCTGACCGGGAGCTCCTCATCCCCTCTGAAGAGAATCCGGGGATAAATGCACTGATGCTGTGTTTCCCCCATAATCCCCGAGCTACAAGAATAAGGAGACACTTAAACTTTTGAATTAAGTATATCAGCGCTTACCGATGCACACCGATGCTCTGGCTTTTGAACTTCTCACGGACCGCTAGGCAATCGATTGGGCAAGCGATCCGCAGCCTGCTCACTAACTCGGAGCTTGGATGGTTTGGTCTCCGGCCCGCGGTCCGTGCAAGGTGGACACGCAAAATGTCTCCCAAGAACCCGCCTTGCACCACCCGAAACACAAAGCCCACCATTGCTGCTGCCTCCCTTTTCACGACAGGCGCAACGACTACGGCAGTGGTGACAGCTTCAGCAGCCCTTCCCTCCCCGTCGGGTGTAACGGATACAGAAGCGCTGCTCCCTGACACAGCGACTTTTACAGCTTCAGCTTCGGAGTCCTCTGGGGTAGCAGATGGTGCCAGGAACAGCCCCTTTGCAGCAACAGCGCCGGGAGCCAAAGGTGTGCATAAAGACACTGGAACTGCAGCAACCATCGGTAAGCCATTACTACGCCCCCCCAACGCTGACTGTCTCTAATATTTCATCTAAGAAAACTGTTGAAAATACTGCTAAACCAAAAGTAAAACCCGGTGGCTTAACTGGAACTCCGGCTGGAGGCGAGGGAGGTGAGGGAGGCGATGTAACTGACTGTCTAATTCTCCCAGCAAGCTTAGCTACTGTATCCACAGCAGGCATAGATGAAGCCACAGAAACTGAAACAAAATCCCAAGCTGATAACAAAGCTGCAACTCCAATTCAAACACAGCCTCATACAAATTCAGACTTAATCTCTAACCTATCGCTATTTATAGAACCAGCTACTGAAGTAGCAATTATAGCAGAAGAGAGTTCAATGAATGATGGCGACTTAAATGCAGATACCAGCGGGGACTCAAACGAGCTGATAATCGTCAACGCATCGGGGCACACAACAGAAAAGCCAATGGCAAACGAAGAAGTAAGCAACACGGCTCCAATTGAGGACACAGTAACGAATGGCACTGGGCTATGAAATAAAGAGGCCTGTCATGCTTCTGAGGAGTTGGAAGAGGCTAATGGAGACCTGGACTCTCAGGATGAATATGAAGTAGAGACGGAAGAAGAGACAGTTGATCCGTCTGAAACTTCAACGAGATCCCTGGCGATTAGAAAGTGCAAACCGAAAAACAAGCCCAAGACTAAAAGAGGGGGCAAAGCTAACACCACTCTAAATCGACTGATTACAAATTATACCTCGGCTACCAAGAAAATCGTTATTGATAAAAGCCCTCTTAGGAAATGGATAGAGGCAAAGGGGCTCGAAAAGAGTATGACACTAAGGCTATCCGGAACAAGCCCTACGGATCCAGACCCTATTTCGGGCCTCCTAAACTGTTCCGCTTCCCCGGAGAACAATACTTCATGCGAACCCCTTAACGCAACATCAAATGCAGTACCTGAGCAAGACATGACACCCTTGTCTCTGCCACAACTCAAATCAGCAACTCTACCAATATGTGATTCGCCGGGATCTACTAACTCAAAGACACTAGTCCTAGATGGAACGACCGACAAAAGTACTCCCCCTCGAGATCCAGAAAAAGAAGATAAACAAGAGCCAAACTCCTCCCAATTGGACACTATACTTCAAATATTAACCAATCAACGTAAAGAAGCACAAGAACACTACTTACAACTACGGGAGGATAATAACAAAGTGCAGACCTCCTTATCAGAACTGACCTCTAACCTTACTGGTGTATCACAAGACATCGAAGAACTGCAGCACCGAGTAGTAGGTGTAGAGGAAGAAACGTCTTGTATGAATATAGCAGTAAGCCAACACGACACTCAGATAACGACCCTCCAACTGAAAGTTGAAGATTAGGAAAATCGACAGAGAAGATCTAACCTGAGACTTTTTGGGGTACCGGAAGGATCAGAAGGCTCAGATCCTAGAGCCTTTCTTGTCGGTCTACTTCAGAAAGCCTTTCCAGACTTAGCAGACTGGGACTGGGACTCTCAAATCCAGCGAGCACACCGCTTACCCTTAATTCAAAAGAAGAAAGAGAGTAAATTTCCACATCCCTTTCTTATTTATTTTGGTAATTTTCTATTGAGACAGGCTGTTTGGCAGAAAGCACGACCTAATGCCCCTATAACTATAGAGAATTTGGCATTGTTTGTTCGATCAGATCTTAGTTAAGCCACTATGGACAGACGCTGGGAACTACGCAAACTGATTGACCCAATTAAATCTATGGGGGGGCAAGTTTCTCTCCAGGAGCCTGCACGTCTAAAAGTCATTAAAGGCGGACACACATACTTCTTTAATGGCACTAGAGATGCTGAGCAATTTCTATCTGGCTTAAGTAAAAGCTAGACTTTAACTATTATATTATTTGTAAGACTTTTGACTTTGTCGATACCATAGCTATTGAAAATAAGTCTCAGCTGGTGATGGGCTTTCTTTTTTTCTTCTGGTCCTTAGGAAAAGATACTCTTAAGTGACATTATCTAGAAAAGGGGGGGGGTAAGAAAAAACTAAAAGAGGGGAAAAGGGGGAAAAAAAAAGGCACTTCAGAGGTGGGGATGTTGGGGGTCTTTCAGGCAGTCTGCTGCAGATGCTGCCCCTTCAACGGCAGCAGAAGCTGAAGGGTGGTCCCTTCCCGTTGTGGGTGGGTGACAGGAGGGTGGGGGATGGGGGGAGGGGACTCTCTGTTCTCCGCAGGGTGGGGGGGTTAAAAACTAGAAAAAGGTGCTTACAATTTGAGGGGGAGACACGCTACTGAAGACTAAAGTAAATGTATATTTTTGTGTGGCTCAAGAAAAATTTCCACTTGGTGCTTCATTATGCGGGTTTTTTTTTCTTTAAATGTATAAAATAAAATGTCCTGCCTGGAACGTCGCGGGGCTTAAAAGCAAAAACAAAAGACGTCTTGTGTTGGAAGAGTTGAGACTGTATGATCCTCACCTTATATTGCTATCTGAAACACACGTAGCTGGCAAGGACAAAAAACTATTTTGCCAACTAGGTTACGATATTGTTTGCTGCTCCACTTTTGGAGCTTCAATTAGAGGGGTGGTAATTCTTAAAGATAAACGGTTCAAAGCAGAAATCTTACAAACTGCTCATGATAAAGACGGTAGATGGGTCATCACCCAACTGAACATTGAAAATCACAAATATATTGTCTGCGTGGTGTATGGTTCAAATCAAGATGAACCCAGGGTTTTTGATGATTTAAACATAAAACTTTTAGATTGGGATGGGGAGCTCATTATAATGGGGGACTTTAATTGCATCATGGATTACCAATTAGATACTACTAGGCCTAGGAGCTTCCAACGGATGCGCAAAACTAGAGCCTCAATTTTAGACTTATGCCATACACATAACATTAAAGATGCTTGGCGATATCTATATCCACACACCCCGGGCTACACATATTATTCTGCACCTCATAAACTTTGTTCTCGGCTGGACATGGCTCTAGCTAATGTTAAATTATTGAACATTAGCGTAATGGAGGTATGTCCTTGAATTTCTTCAGATCACAACCCTATAATGCTGACTTTTTATACTCCACATACTCGTACATGTAATAGACCATTTTCTTTCCCCAGATACTTAATATCAGACTCTGTTTACATCTCACAATTAAAAAATCATCTTATTGAATTTATAGAAATTAATTGGAATTCTGCCATATGTAATACGTTCTGGGACACCTGTAAGGCAAGCATTCGAGGATTCCCTCAGGGATACGTGCTCAGACAAAATTCTGAGCGTCGCAAACTTAGTGAATCCTTGATTTCCAGCATTGCTGCTCAAGAAACACAGCTAGCCATAGCACTTCAGTTAAACTCACCTACGTTAATAGAGATAGGCCTTAAACTAAGTCAATTAAAATCTGAAACTAAAACAAAGTTTATTAAAAAAAATCTCGCCAATATACACAAATTTAAGATCGCGCAATATGAGGGTGGGGACAAAATTGGTAAAATCCTGGCATATAAAGTGGCTGAAGACAGAGCTAGTACCATAATTACAAACATCCGAGGCTCTGATAATAAGATATACGTTCAACCACATGATATACTGGAACAATTTGTGGATTTTTATAGGACTTTATACACCCCCGAATTTATTCCTAACTAAATTACCATACAGAATTACTTAGATGAGACCTTAACAACCTTACTTAATTCTTCGGAAATAGATTCGCTGTCTGAAAATATTATAGGGCAAGATATACGTCAAGCTATTGCCAATTTACCGATAGGAAAAGCCGCAGGGGAAGATACCATCCTTTTAGAAATATACAAAATCTGTCTAGAGGAACTAATACCCTTATTACTGCAGGTCATACAATCCATTGGGGTGACTGGGAGGGCCCCCAAGTCATGGAATAGAGCTAAAATAATATTTTTCCTTAAAAAGGGCAAACCAAAGGAAGAGAGGGGGTCATACAGACCCATCTCTTTGATTAACACCGACGCAAAAATATTTGCAAAAATTTTAGCTACTATGCTAGCTCCTCACATGCCCAAAGTAGTTAATCCGCAGCAACACGGATTTGTTACCGGAAGAGATACCACCACCCACGTCAACATGGCCATAATTGCGTTTAACATGGCTGAGACTGATTCCACCCCACTTAGCATGATTCTGCTGGATGCCGAAAAGGCCTTTGACCGAGTGGGGTGGGATTATCTCTGGCACGTTATGACTAAAATGGGGTTCAGTGGACACTTTTTAAAGTGGACTAAGGCATTATATGATAATCCCTTAGCCCATGTTAGCTACGGGGGACAGACCTCCACAGACTTTAAGATTTCTCGGGGCACTCGCCAAGGTTGCCCCTTATCACCTTTATTATTTGCCCTTTCACTCAAACCATTTTTATATTCCCTTCGAGCACAACTTAAAATTGCTCCTTTCAAATCTAACGAACAAACATTGAAAATCACGGCATATGCCAACGACATTGCCATTTATTCCTCTGATATTATTAAGGCACTACAAGGGATTAACGTTGAGGCTTGTAAATTTGGCAAAGTATCCAGCTATAAGCTAAACACAAACAAAACGCAAAACATAGCCAATCACACACCAGCGGTAAAAATCCCCGAGATCCATAAAACTGCCACTTACCTAGGAGTCAAAATTACATCTAATATACGAGAAATAAACAATCTTAACTACAACGAACTAATCAAATCTACTACCATATTGCTTAAAAAATGGCACAGATTGCCTTTGAACCTAATTGGCAGAAATAACCTTAATAAAATGAAGGTACTACATACATTTTTATACCTCCTTCGCTCTATTCCATTAGCACTAAACAACTCTTTTTTTTAAGCAACTAGATGGAATATTTAGCAGCTTTATCTGGGGATACAAAAAAGCCAGAAGATCAATGAAACTCTTAAAAAACAGTATAGATAAGGAGGCCTAAACTTCCCCGATGTTAAATTGTACTGTTGGTCCTCATTTTTCAGGCGCCTCCGGTCTCTAGTACACACTGAGGACACTTTCTTTTTCCATCCTTTTATGTTAAAATCTGACTCAAAAATGTTTCTACTCCGAGCGAACGACCCTAACTACTACAAGAGGGTGAAATTCAAGACCGCCAAAGATATTTTAAGGATATGGGCTAATATTCTATCCTACTGCAATACATCTTTTTATAATCCGAAACTACAGTTATGGGGCAACCAGGGTCTCCCGGGGATTTTCAACGTTGGTATGGCCCTTAGATGGTCTGCTCATGGAATTAAGGTTTTGGGAGATTTGTACGGCGCACAAGGGTTTCTAGACTATAACACACTTCAAACTCTGTATAATTTGACGGAAACAATGAGATTTAAATATTTACAAATACATGACTTTCTAATAAGGAAGAACCAAATCCACAACATTTTAGATTGTGATATCTGGAACTGTTTATATTCAACCAAAAACAAATCTCTGATAAGTGAGGCCAACAAACACCTTTGTGCCATTAAAACCGACGATTGTCAAAAATTAGCTGAAAAATGGAGTAGCAAAACCGGTTTAAACATAACTCCCAAACAAATATCATGCTCCTTATCTAATATTAATAACTCTTTACGATCGTCCAGTTTAAGGTTACAGCAGTTTCGAACAACATGTATGCTATACTATACACCGGAAAAGATCTCTAAGTGGTCACTTAATAACATTCAAGGCGATCTTACCAAATGTCCTAAATGCTCCGCTTATGCAGCAGACTTGGGACACATGCTGTTCTCCTGTCCAACTTTAAAAGATTTTTGGGGGGAAATACTCAAAGTTTTGGAAGTTAAAAAAATCTTCTTACCCTCTCTTACAATACCAATAGTCTTACTCGACATCTATCCTGCTCCCCTTCCTCAATCTGCCCTGATAACTATCCTTATTTCCTGTGCCAAACTTACACTGGCTAGAGCCTGGATATGTCCTAAACCCCCAAGCATCTGGGAATGGTGGTCATTAATCAACGAAATTCACTCTATGGAGTTAGGGCGCGCAAAACTCAGAGGAGTTCGCTCATTAAAAAAATTCGAGAAAATCTGGGGTAATCTTTTCTCTGAAGACTCTTTGGTTACTTAACCTTTTCTTTTTGTTGGATATCTATTTTGTTGCTGCAGACAATTATGTTTTTACTGTTTTTGCTTTCAAAATGAATAATTGAATTACGTTGCAAATATGGTCCAAGTGGAAAATTAAATGTATCTTTGTTAGGGAATAAGCCACATTTATTTTGTAAACAATTGTTTTTTTTATTTATTTATTATATGTACACAGTCATGTCTTCCTAATTAACTTGTCAGTAAAAAAATATTCCCCCAAAAATATATATTACTGAATCACTAATTGGGTTTTGTGAATTAGAAAAATGCCATTTTCTTCGGTTGGAAAAGCTCTGATATTACGAATCACATTGGCATGATACATGAGGGCTAAAGTTTGATACAGAAGGCCACTATTCAAAAATAATCAAGCAACTATAAGTGCATTCCACTAGTCCCTTATCAGTGTGTAAAACGTGTAATATTTTACTTGGCATAAGTTGCAGCCATTTTGACTGAGGTGTCCATTTAAGTTTCCTTCGTAATTCTTTTGTCTTTTCACTCTGTTTGTGCTATCTATTTTAGTTGACTTTCTGACTCAGCTAAAAGCAATGTACGTGCTGAGAGTGTTAGCTGCCAGTACATCTGTTAACTGTCAATCATTTACGGCTGCCAGGAGCATTTCTGCTCTCCCTCCCACTTTGCTGACCATTTAGTTTTCATCTGCCCTTGTTTGCTGATAACTATTTCTAAAACTTGTTCTTCCTATTTCTGTTCACATGCTTACACTGCACAAACCCCATATAAAAAGGTCACTGGTTTGTGAAGCCAGTGTACTACCTAAGGAAGCACTTGAGAGTGCTGTGTGGACATGGTCCCACTCATGAGTGATTAATAAACTTGTTATTTATTTCCTACACCAGTGCTGATGTCTACTTTGTTGGTTTTTGAACCCGTGGACAAAAGGGTGACACTGCACCAGTGTACCCCTAAAAAAGTATATTTCCACAGTTGGTGCCCGTCGTGGGACCCCATTGGAGACACGGCCGTCTGAAGGAGTGGCCTTGACGGAGGATTGAAATTTTGGTGAGGAAGCGCACTGCACGAGGAGACCTTTGAATTTGCAGGCTGACGTGACTTTTCTGGTTTTCTCGATTTGACCGTCCAGGTGGTGGCCGGTCTCAAATGGGGTTTTCATTTGAGCAATTTTGTAGTGACCATTAGGTCGACCAGAGATCAGCAGGTGGGAATTGGAAACCCATGGACATATGAAAGCACACTGCTCCGTTCACTGAAATTGTCGAGGTAGGCCAAAAAACAGTCTGAGGAACCGCTGATCAGATCTGCGTTGCAAGCGCGTAAAATAAGAAACTGACATCACACATCAGGGAAGGGCTTATATGGACTCCATTGACATCACATCTAGAGGACGGTATTGCTAAAGAGTCGTTTATCGCCCTTTACTGAAGCGGAGAGGTACGGCTGTACAAAAATGTCCAGATCCAGTCTGGTGCCTGGGGATAATTATAAGAAAAGAATTCTGCAGCTAGATGTCTCCATCAGATGGCAAGTTGTTGCAAATGACATAAGAGGTGTGGTCATGTCCATGGTTGTAATAGGGGTGGAACGGGGCTACGCACTGTAGCACACAATGCAGACTGCAGTAACGGCATCAAAATCTGCAGGAAGGCAGATCTATGTGTGTGGAGATACCTGGCTTGCAACCCTGTATCAACCATTGTCCTGTGACTTCCAGTGCTATGGCCTATAGCTCTGCTGATGTTCTGGACAGTGTTTCCAAACACCATGAATGAGACCAAACAGAATAAGGCGGAACTTACGTATTTAAAAAGGAATCCTACATTAAAAGGCTGCATCTACAAATAAAATGTGTTACAACCAGAGACTACACCAGTAAAATGACTATTAAGCGGTAACGCCATAAATGAGCCATGACCTCTAGATATTTGTTCTCATTTGTCTATCCCCTATCACTTCATCTTATAAGTAACCACATAAGGAGCCTGTTTATTTCACCACGGTTGGCAGTCGCGGCACACACTTAACTTGTACACACACAGTGTAGATGTATTAAGATGGCAGCTCCTCCGGCGGCGCAGGCCAGCACTGACAGGCCCCTTCCTCTATAATAGAATTACCTATATAATTAGCTGATTGTCATGTGTAAAATATTTATGACTGTACTGGCTGCCTATTTATTACGTGTGCATTTGTTCAATCCTTCAAACACACGCAAGTATTTGGGTGAGAAGGTATAATGTAGTCCCCAAATAATGTAGACAAAGCAGAGATGAAGAGGGGTGGATCAATGTCCAGAGGTACACTATCACTATATTGCATAGTTTTCTTTATGCTGTTTCCTTTGCTGAGTTTTGCTACTTATTGAATCATATATACATGCCTCATCGGTTGAATTTTTATGTATGCAATGCACATTCTCCCAGTAAAAACAATATGTAATTGGTGACATGGACTGAAGCCTTCGCCTATGTAACCTCCAGATGTAACTGACTACACACTCCCAAGAGTTATGTACTAGAAGTACAGTTCATATAGAACAGGAGCAATACATGTTATGCATTATTATGTAGGCAACAATGTAATCTATGCATCAAAAAAGAGGCAATGCCATATGAGTAAACAGGCAGAGATGACTAAACCTCTTGCCTAAAATCAAGATGTTAGGCATAATTAAAGAAATATGGATAGAACAGTTTTTCACAACACTTTATTTAAGTTGTATAACAATGCAAAAAACAAAGGCAACCATGTACAGCATATGAAGCAAATTAAATTGGCACAATGAATTTGTGTGGGCATCCCCAGGAATTAAAATCTAGATAGATCTAATATCTTGAACCCCAAAAGGACGACAATAACATCAACTTCTTTGGGCTTGGATTTACTGCAGAACTGAACAGATGCACATCTCCTTAGATAAAAAAGTGAACAGAATGTTACATACAAACCACAATGGACCCATTTTCACGGCTCCACAAGGTACCCATCTCCATTGCCCCTTGGCCATTTGGGTACATCTTTTCAACTTTCTCTTATTAGGCAAAAGTATAGAAAAATTGTCTGGAATTAGAGGATTTTCAAAAATCTCACTGCATTTATCCACTCTGGATGCAGAAAGCAAATTCCTTAAATACCTTAAAGCCATTATTTATGGATGGATACGGACGACAGTTACCAGTTCTGCTCCTCCGTATCCTCCGACTGCCATTATTCAAGACACAACAGCTCGTATGTTCTTTAGATTACCATGCCCAGCCAATTTGTTATTGCGTCTTAAGTCTTAATCAACCTTTATGTTTATTGAATGTTCACTTACACTATTCAAATATTTTTATAAAAGTCCTCACATTTAAAGGTATACAAAAGTTTTATATGTCTTTTAGCCTTGATAGCTCTCAGTTGCAGCTTTTACAATTTCTTAGACAATATACACCTCTCTTCCCTTAGGGTTGCTGTTATTTTACCATAAACCAAGAGTGATGTGTAAAATGCTAAGAGTCTTCCATGTACAAAGCAAAATGAAGACTCCATGGCTAAAACGCAACTTTTAGTCTTTCTGAAACTTCCTAATCTTCAGGCTAAACGTTAACACTCGCTTTTAAAAGACACGAAAATGAAAGCCATTAGTAATAGGGTATGCTGCTAAACTAGGCATACGGATAAAAACTGAACGCTCTCTAGCATTACGTAAGTGTACAAAATGCATTTTGTTTAGTTTCAACATGTCTGTGCATACGCGCTGTCATCAAGTCTTGAACCAACATTATGGATGGCTTTGGAGGTAAACTTAACGTGCCCAATTACAACGTATGTAATGAAAACAAATTTGCTCTATCAGGGTAGGAACACGGTGCAGAATGTCATGCGTATAGTGTACTTGGTTGCTACTCTCAAGCAGACATTGGTATTACAGGTAAAATGTGAGTTAGTATTTAGGGAGATGAAGGTAGAGGTAATTTACAATTGGACAATGGCATTCGATGATTAGGTATACTATTGTTCTGCAAAAAAGTAGTTTTAATGTGAAACCAAATATAAGAGACAGAATCTATTGACTGTTTAGGAGAAACAACATATTGGTGAATTCCCAACAGTTACAAGCAAAACCATGGAAAGAAATGTTTGTTTGCAAGACATCTTGGAAAATGTTTTAAAAAAGTGGGGAAATGAGCATCACTCACTTTGTTTCAAATCACAAGTCTAGACAATTTAAAAAACAAAATGTACTGCACAAAAGACCGTGTTTCAATTACTAAAAAGAGTTAGAAAAGTGTGTTACCATAATAGAAAATGAAAGTTAAGCAAAAAAGGTTAGGATGGTACTTTCCATTTCTACGCAAGGATGTGGAAGAAGGGCAACAGCAAACAGCAAGATTTGAATTTGATGGGGAGCAAAGAGAAAAAAGGGGGCTGGGATGTAGTCCTCTGTAAAAATAGGGGGACGAGATGCCACCCCCAATGATTTAGAAGAACAGAGAAGAACACCACAAAGAAAGAGAAGATTCGGGGGAGGAGTGAAAGGATAAGGATGCTGAGCAAGGGAAACAAGTAGGAAGATTGGGTGGACTGGATGGTCTCTGTCTGATAAGCAAGATAACAGTGGAAAGATTGAGATGTTGGAGAGGATGAGGGCAGAGTGAAAGGTACTGTTGGAGGGATCAAGCTGTGGAAAAACAAGAATAAATATGAGCAAGAGGAGGGTGGATCAATGTTATGCTATTGCGATGGACAACCTACATAAAATGAAAATGAAATAAAAGATTTTCACCAAGTTGGTTATGACAACTTAATGCATGTCTTTTAGCTTGAATATTTGGAGGAAACAGTTTAAGATTTAAACTGCTTTAGTTTTATTTCATACGCTACACGTAGCTAACCATGACATGGTTCAATAACACATTCCCCCAAATTCTGCATGCATCTCTCAGATGTTGTGACTTGAACTAATCTTTCTACCACATGACATGGCTAGGTTCACTGTCACACACATACTTGGCGCTGATCACTGACCAGGCCAGCAAATGGACCCAGAAAGAAAATCTGCATAACCTCAAAACCTGCTTTTTGGGGTTGATGACCACACCCAAAATTGGCAAACTAAATGACAAATATGTTGACCTGCCCTACAGATAGCTACAAGAGCAATATAGTTTAACTGTAAAGCTAAGCAAATTTCCAGTCATAGAAGCATAGAAATGGACACAGGTAGAGGATGTAATGGGGAGGTGCCTGAGATATTGAGCAGGGAGAGAGATGGGTGTGGTTAAATGGGACACCATCCTATTAGAACCGGGACCCAAGTTGTACAACAAAACGCTATTGATTGCCCGTACTTGCAATTCTGCACTAAAAAGCATGACACAAAAGCTTTAAATGATTTGAACTGTTTAGCAGTGCAGTGAATGATGTCAAATTGTCTTGCATCTTACCCATCTTCAAGAATAGCCGAGACTGAATAGGCCTCTTATGTACCGCTATGTCTCCTTCCTCTAGTTTGATTGTTCATCTTCAGTAGTTGACTGCAATTCGGGGCATATAGCAAGTTGCTCATATATACATGTAACCAAAGTAAGGACTTAACTGGTTGATTTTCTTCAAATGTCAACCCAATACAGATATTTAAAAAGAACGACCCAGAAACCAATCATTCAAAGAGTGCCAATTGAAAACGTGGGTACAACAAAAATTATTCAAATATAAATTGGCCATGTAGGAGCATTGAAATTACTACTTTGCTTACTGAGGCATTCAAAAAATTAGATCTGTGCATCTAATATATGTATGGTCCATAAATATGTTGGAAAGATATTTTCTCCTCAAAGTGTTTTCTAGATGACTGACTACCACATAAGTCGGATTCTAGGTATATCAAAATATCTCATGCATATAGTAAAGGCAATAGCGCTGATATTAGGCCGTGATAGGTTTAGGATGAAAAGACCATGTTGTCCAATCCTTTTGCTCTTTAAATTAGCTACCAGTGACTGAAATGGTAAAATGTAAGTCGCAATGCATACTGCATTGAGCAATGCAAATAAAATCATCAAGCTTTAGTGAGCAAGAATTTACACTGTATCATCCAGACAGGTCACTCTGCTTAGGTGGTAGTCCTAATCTGATTAATTCCATATTCACAATATGTTGATGAGGAGGGGGCTGCGCATTCTCCATTGTGGCAAGCAAACTTTGGAACTCTTGTCCAATCCATCTCAAATGAATAGGTTGCCATCTTAAGCTAGTGATTTCTGACACACTTGCCAGTATTTGCAAACTTTAAAATATAGTAAAAGAAAACATAAACAAAACTAAACTCAAATAAACCATGAAAATCCGAATAGGAAAGTACAACAAGCTTATTGGGTGGGTCCTTTGGTGGTACTGTCTCCATCCCCAACAGGCCAAGTTGGTAGAGAGTATTGTACTCTGTAAATTCCCACTGCATAACATTACTCTATCTGATCCCAAAGGGTTCATGTTCAGAAACACTAACAGTACAACTCACTGTCATGATGTTCAGAGAAAAGTGAAGCATTATTAGACAGCATTTATTCTCTCTTATAAAAGAATGCAATGAAGAAAGCACCACCTTCTTTCTGATTCGAAAGCCAGAGGGGTTTTCAGACTGATAAACTCAAGGGAGAAAACAGGTTCAGCCTTCATGACCCATTCAATATGACAATCATTAACTGTCATTAAACCATCCACTGCATTTTATAATGTCTCTGAATCTCAAGGACACCTATCTATATATCCCCATCACTTAACATTGGGACACGACTTCTCCCATTCAAGATATTATTATCCCACTTGCATACTGCTCTACATTTCAAAACATTGGGACCACAGGTTAAACCAAAATAAATTATCCCAAGCATTAAACAAAACCTTAACCACGTTACAGGTCTGAGCTGAAGGCAAGTGACTTAAACAAGGGACCAGGACTTTAATAGCCGGTATAGCCCTGCTACGAAGGGCTATAAGGCTATTAGAATATTCTGTCACTAGAAGGCAGAATGTTCAAACAAATAAACTCAAAGGTCTCTCGAAGCTTGTGGGGATTTAAATCACCTCGACCTCCGAGAAGCCTTTGTAAAGCATTGGAATGTTGGTTTGCGGGCCTTTACCAGCCGTAGAAGCATGGGGCACTCCATTGTCTACAATGGAGGCCCCAACATTTCAATGTTCTACATCAGGTTACACCAGCTATGTAGTGAAACTGTTGAGCATACAAAAAACGGTATGCCCTGCATAAATAAGTATACAGCCAAAACACCACATTGTTTTAAGAATCTGCCAATCAGTGTTGAAAATAAAGAAACCTGCATTGCACTAAACAGACCTGTTAGCAGGACGGTTGGATAAGCCCCAATTTTACAGAGACACTTTTGCTGTGTGTAATGAAATTTATATAACCGAATAGGTGCTACATCAGATCCTTGCAACTCAGGAGCATTTAGTCAAGAGGTCTAAATGATGGAGATATGTTAAGGTATTTTAAGCAATTGGCATTTCCACCTCACACATTAGCACTTCACTCATGATTGTACCACATTGTATGCAATCTCAAATGGTGCTTCTGCGCTCTTGCCCACTACTGAGTGCGCTGCTACTTCGCAAATAGGTTTGCACTAAAGAAGTACCATTATGGGCCCGATTCAGATCTCGCTCGGAAGGGTACCGAACGTGATCCGGCCGAAAAAAGTACGAGCTGTACTTGTGTTTTCCACCCGACTCGTACATGAGGAAGTACGATCCAAGCAATGCAAAATTCACCAACCGAATCTTTTCCGGGTCCGAACTGCTCCGTACGTCTATTCCGTAAGCAAACCGTGCCATGCAATGGATGTGATCTACGGCCCAGCCAGTACGATGCACGCGTAGGACAGCCGGTTCGAGCCAAAGTTTATGGCACGCAAAACATCTGGGACATTGCCTTTGGGGGTCCGCATCGGACCCCCTGTCACCGCAGCCTTACGACTCGGACACAGGGGAGACCCAAGTCTCCCCAACACCGGCATGTTCGGTGCGGATGGCACTGATGGGTACCCACTGTAGGGGGCGCCTTTGTGTGAGACGTACCCATTCAGTCAATGGGAGCCCATGTGGGCGGCGTACGACCGGCTCCCATTGACTTCTATGGGAGTCTGACCGGACCGAGTCCGGCTGCTTGCGGCCGCATAGTACTCGCTCAGTCGGACTGCAGGAGTCTGGCTCGGTCAGAAAACACTTCGGATCTGGCTCGGTCGGAGAGCTTTCCGACCCAGATCGGAATCGGGCCCTTTGTGCCTATATCCTTTACACATCAATGTTTTAGTATGTGTTCCAGCAGACCCACTTAAACTTTACAATACATTCCGTTTAAAAGGGAAACAAACCAATAGTCACGTTAAAAACCTAAAATACTCATGGTTCTGGGGGTTTCTACTGTGAACAGTTAAAATACCAACATGTTTCCTAGAATATGCGTTTAACATCAATCGGTTACATAAACAAACTGTTAAGAAATAGAGACTCTCTTATTTCCTGCAAAATGTGGCGTGCTTCAACTTGTGTGCTGTGTGATAAGAAAATACACTTTACTGACAGTAGCATGCTCCATCTGACTTTACCAAAACTGTTAGTCCTTGCATATCATCTTTGTTCCCAAAGATGTTATGGCGACACAGGATTTATAGAATTGAGGTAATTTAACAACGGAGATGAAATTAAAAAAAAGTTATATAATTATTACAAAACTTGCTGGTATATATAAGGCAGTTAATACATGAAAGCGGGGAAATGTATTATTATTAAGACACAGTCCTAATGAATCGGCTGGGAACACAGTTCTTTTTTCCTACAGTATACTTTTGAGTCAATGCTAATACTACTGGAATATAGCAACAAGACCGACATTCATACATATATATTTCCAAATCATTGTTTCACTGAAAACACACTATTAGGAGAGAGATGAAGTCTTATTATTATTTATTTACTTGGATTGTTCCCAATTATGTATGCAGGGTCTTTTTGGAAGCCATATTGAGTGAATTTTACTATCAGAAAAATCTGCGGCCCAATTCAAAGAGCAATTTCTGAAAGCAAACTTACCTTACAAGGGCAAACAGAGCCTTTAGGAGTGTAAAATCACTACTGTAATTCACAAAAGATGGTCTTACGCCCATAAAAGTGAACATTATAGTGTAGATATGCCCTGAAACTTTGTGCAGAACCCAAGACTCAATTGTGGTGAGTATTCACAAACTTCAATCTGATCCATTTTTACCCTGGAAGATGTCAGAGAATGAGTTATTCCAATAGCATAGTAATCCCTTTCCAAGGCAGGAAGGTGAGGGGAACACCCCTAAAGCTTTTGAGTGCATTGAAGAGCTCTCAATGTTCAATAATATTTTCCCATTAATGAAAATAGGCACAAACATAAGGACATTTTCACATGTGTAATTGTGTTCTATGAGTGACTGAACATGCAGCAATCTCTCTGCTCAGCTGATACTGCAATTGCAAATTTCAAAGGTTTTTCCATAAATAAGCCCGTAAACCTGTGAGTATTGCAAGCTTTCATGTTTAATGCCGTGTAGCAAGATGTCAGCAACATGGGTGTACATTTGCATGCATGTGTGTTTGAATTGTAGCAGTAGCGAGGACACTCAGGATTTGTTTTAGACCAGATGGAGAGCTAACTGATGTGCTAAAGATGAGCGGAGCTAGTCAAGAAGCAGCACAATTTACACCAGATCAAACATAGAAGCAGGAAGATTTTGAGGATCATGAAGAAGACCTGGATAGATGCATGAGGACCTGCATCATGATTGTTATTAAATCTAGTATAGGAATATGATGATACAGATATGAATGAGAATCACAGAGGAGTCCGAATTTGTTGATATAGTAAGTACAAAACCCTGGGAACAGACATGTTTCAGTAACTGTAATAATGACAATTTAGTCTACCTCATTACGAGCCCGGGTAACAACGAATATGTAGGCATGACCGCGAGAAAAGTTAAGGTCCAAATGATGGAGCATAAAAGTCCCTTCAGATGTCTGAAAACAATGACCAAACTCACTAGACAATTTGTCGAAAAAAAACATAAACCTGATGATTTTGAATGGCTGTTTTGGAGAAACCCATTGTTCCATCGCATTGCAGCGATGTGGCAAGTCTGTTATTCCAACGTGAACAAAGATGGGTCTTCAAATTAGCAATTGACCTTACAGGCTTGAATGATACCATTCCCTGGATGGCACTCGCTAGTAAATGAAATATCACCTACCATGTAAACCACTCACATATGATTAAATATGAATTGGGTCCACTCTTTTCTTGATAGTACAGTGTAATCGGTGTCCAATACAGCCCATTGACAAATAGTTTTCGTACTAATAATAATAGTTTGAGCCTTATAAACATCTAAAACTACACATTTACGGAATGGTGTTTGGATAAAATGCACACAAGAGGTAGTTCTTCTTCTACGCACATGATTACACATTGATTGTATATTACTACAAACTCATGTGAATAGAGACATCTGTTACTGCCACCATTATCAATATTCTACAGATTTGCGCTACAATGTGAGCACAAGAAATATACGTGACTATAACAAACTGTAAATGATTATTGATAGACGACGCACAACAGTGACAACTACAATAGTGCGTGACTCTGACCTTAATATAAGTCGCGCATCGAGATGATATAAACAGAGGCTCACAATGTTAGGCAATAAACCAGTGGATATGGAAGCGTTTAAATTAAGAAAAGAAAAGAAAAGAAAAAAAACAGTGGATGGTTTAAATCTAATAATTAAATAGTCATCTACATGGTGTTCTTATATGGAGTATTTGTTACTTATATATACACACTAAATAAAGGAGATGACAATGACAGTTTTGAGATTCCTAGAACATTGAATAAAATGATAACGCTGTTAGATTTGTATATACAACTTTATTTGCCCGTACAAGAACTACATTTCCCATCGTGATACTAACATCTAAGTAGTTCTGATGGTGACGTCATCAACGTGAGGCCGACGCACGTCAATGGGACGACCTGTTGACCTCTCTGATAAAATGTCCGTTTGGTGTCCGTTCGGTACTTCCACTTCAGCCAAGTATCAAGCCGGGAGGTACCGACGGACAGGTGAGCACAGTACAATTACCGCAATTTGCTAGCAATCTGCAGCGCATTGGCCCGATCCGTGTATAGGTACGATATTCTTTCCCCTGTCCTTTAAATACGCAGGGGCTCGCAATGACTGAATGCAACTCGTATAGAGTTACGGGTGTTGTAGTAGCAAGTATCTCGGCAATAGAGTGTCGCTTTCTGAGTTTTTTGAGTAAGCAGGGGCTCGTATTTGTCATATACAACGTGTAAAGAGTGACTTGTGTGGTGACAGTTCTTTGATCATACAATTGAGCTTTAGTTCCCGGTTTTCAATATTAATACTCCGGCACTCGAAATGTGTGTATCAATTAGGAGTAAGAGGGCTCTCTTGGCTCCACCTTTAACCCTCGATGGCCGGTCTGCTTCACAACCGCTTAACAAACAGGAAGATATATTTCTATCATTTTTTCTGCCTGATTAATCATAAACTTGACTAGAAGTTCAACACAGAAACCTACGATTTGAGGTGATTATAAGAACTAGGAATAGGTACACATGACAGCACATACACTAATGAATCCTCGTGTACTCATGACCTCAATTGTCTTTACATTTGAATACCGAACAAAAATGTTCTTGTTTCATGTATGGGTTTTAATTGTACATATATATGATATCATCAACATACTGATGAACTCTCAGTGAGAGTTCTGTGTACCCTTACATCTATTAGAGGATATTAACAAACTGATGGATATTACTGGCACATGCATGGCACACGCAAACTTTTTTTATCTTACTGGTGATGGTGGCTGGTTTTATAGTAGCAGACTGAGTTTTGCTATGGTTAGGTAATTTTTTACCACTAATGCTGTTTGGTGAACAGATGACATCAAAATGTTGTTTTTCCACAAATGTGTGTTGTTGGATTTTTTCTTTTTCAGAGCGGGCCCTCTAATAGAACTTGAGCTGGTGCCGAGTGAGGTGAGGTTTACCTCTTGGTTAGTAATGGTAAGCCCCCTTTTTTTGCTAACAAAGCTATTAGCAAAATGAATAGTATCATGGTGCAACTATTTTAGAAAGTATTGGTACTTGAAGAGGTGTTATGTTTACTCATCTTTTTCCATAGATGCAGTACAGCCATCATGCTAACATCAAGGGTCAGAATGATAATACAACAGCAATAATACTGTATGTATGATTTTGTTTGTCTAATATAGTGATTGCAGTGACAAAAATATTTGTAGGTCCTAAAGAAAGCCAGGAAGACTATTTCCATGTGGCTGAAACATGTCAACCAGGAAAGCAGTGACTAATTCCTAACTGCTCCATCTTTGTTCTTTCACTTTCACACTTTTTAATAGGAAGACACATGAGACACTGTAAGGAAGGATAGTACACAGTCTCTTTGGTTTATCCTTTTTAAAAAACTTTTTCACAGTTTTCTTGCACTACATTTTAGAGACTATCTCGAATCACCCAATTTCTACAAAACAATCCCATTTGCATTTTTCCTTCTGTAAGAATCACATAGAAGGATACACCTCTCTTCTTTTTCTCTCTGATAACTAATAGAGGTAATAGAGGGTTGTTTGGGACCCCGGATGATGACACTGGGCACATGATTGTGTATTGATGAGATACCAGCTATCCGGAGGTGATTCCGAGTATTTTTGTTCTCTTGGTTTTTCCTTTGCTTTCTAGATTTAATTGCACACACAACCCAACAGCAATCCCATGAATTCTATTGCATCATGCTTGAGGGATCTGTTACGTAAGTGGTGGGACACATGTCTAATTATGGATTTAGTGTAGAGATATATGTTCAATCCCACAACATCATGTCTATAAAACTTACAAAAAATCCACAAAAATAAGGTGTTCCCACCAGGAAGACCTACTATCTAGAGAATTGGGTCACCAACTATAAAATATTGGAATACAAAGATGGATACTTACAGCCCTTTGTGAAAAACCTTCACCGATATGCTGAATAAACTTGATGATATCCAAAGGTCACCAAAATGATTTGGGTTACACTAGATATAAGCTCACTATATATATATGCAGAAACAAAACCAGGAGATTGGAGGCTGGGTGACATTTTCAGATCTACTTCTTATTTTGAACATACTGGTATGATCCTTGATATGATAGAATTTGTACTAGATTACCACGTTTTTACCCATGAGGGACAATGCTTTAGACAGGCCCAGGGAGTTGCTATGGGCTCTCATTTTTCACCTTCCAGTGCAGACCTGTTCGGATTTTCTTTTTATTGAGATATCTATGGCTTGATGGCCCCCAACATCTGACTGAGCATTTCTTTTTTTAGGGAAGGTATATAGACGATGGCCTTTTAATTTGGACAGGGTCTGAATCACTGTTATTGGAATTTTGTACTTACCTTACTTAATGTCAATGATTACAATATACAGATGACACATGAGTTTAACAAGCAAGTATTTTTGTTATTGAGATTTATACAAATAATGTCCCAAAAAAATATACCGTAAACCCACAGCATTCAACCCATTGTTGCATGCCAACAGTGCTCACCCCAGAGCACAGGTGCCAGACATACCGTAAGGTGCAATGTCAGAAATCAAAAGGAACTGCAGTGAGCCAGATGTCTATCAAATTAAACTTGATGGTTTAACCAATAGATCTAAACAAAATAGAAAAGTCATAGCAGGGGCCCGAGATAGGATCTCAAAGAAAGCTAGGGACACCTTTTTGAAAATAAGAAACAAGTGATTAACACTACATGCACAATGATTCTATTTTGCACCCCATATAGTTCTGATTGTAACATCACATATCGGATCCTATTAAAACATTGGCATATCTTATGCAGGGATAAAACTTTGACACGTGTCATACCATCTATACCAAGGATGGTGAACAAGAAGGGCAAAAACATTAGGGACACAGCATTTAACAGCTGCTTGCACCACTAACTGTGGAAACCGACACATGGCTATCTAACATACCTAAAGGTTTTTATAAGTGCACTTTAAGTAATATGTACAATCTTGCCATGCACGGCACACACAGCTTCTGCTTTCATGAAAGCAGGGAATACACAATTTAAGCATTCATAAATTACAACACCAAATATGTTGTCTATGTGTTGATTTGCATGTGCCCTGCCATATCTGTCTGGAGCACTATCCATCCCCTGAAATAATGCACAGAAGAGCACAAGAGGCCAGTGAGAAACAATGACATGACATATCCTCTAGTGAGACACATCCAAGAGGCACATGCTACTTCAGAAGTCCCAGTCATAAGATTTTTAAGGAAAAGTCTGACAAAAGGTAACCCAAGGAGTGGAAATAGCATAGCTGAAGTGAGAAACAATTAGACACAGTGATTTATAAGATTAAGCGTGATGGAACTTGGAATATATCAAGATAATGAAATGTATTGGTTCTTATATTAATCTGACCTGTTTAACACTCTAGCCCTATATGGATGTTCCATGGATTGACAATATCTTGTCATCACTAACAGGCAATGTTCCATTGATGATCCAACAATTGATGTTCATTGTATTCTCTATTTCAAAGTCCTGCAATACCAATTTGACCTCATTATCAAAGTAATGGTATTATGGCATTCCTATGTTCAATGTACTGTATTATGGATACGATTTCATATTCAAAGAAATTGTGGCATTACACTCGTATGTATAATGTTTTGCACCATAGATATGATTCTCTAACGTAATGCTACCACAATTTCTTCCAAGGAGCACATCTCTGAAGTGTTCACTTTTCCTTCCTCCCCTGTCCCTCCAATTTCTATGCACCTTGAACTCAATTAACATAATGTGGCTATTATGTTCTTTCTTTCAGTTTTGGGAATCCGGAGCAGGGTGAATTCTTTAAATCAAATTTTAAGGATGGGACCCATTACCAACAGGCATGCCGGTCCAGTTCTGTTTAATTGTGCACCTTTTGACCATGGAATCGCAAATTACCACCAACTTCAAGTTGGTGGTAATTTGTGATTTCTGAGGGGGCGGAGCTAGCCAGCGTCTATGGCGGACGCGTAAGAGCAGAGCTCCGCGTCGGCGCCAACTATTATCCGACAAAGATCCTTGCTCAGCAAAGAAATCCCAGCGAAAACGGCAGGAATTGTCGACCCTACTCCTTCCGCAACTCCACCCGAAGTTTGGGGCCGATCCGCGCTCGGACGCACCATTTTTCAGCGGCTGCGAGGTGGCGAGAGACCAGGCCGCGATCCCCGACCTCGCTTGAGAGCCGAGACTGAGTTACGTGACCCGACGTGCGGCTGCGCGGACAAGCTGACCTAGACCCCTCCGGGTCCCGGCGAAGGCGGACCCCCAGACCCCACGCCACCTCATCGACACACAGAGTCACCAGCTGGCGGGGGCTCCCGGAGCCGTGAGACCCCGAAAAAACCCCTGGGCTAACTGCGGAGGAGGCGGCGAGCCGCGTGGCGCAGGTCGGGCCCTGACGAGGCGCCATCACCCAGGCCCAGTCGACAAACGAACCCCACGAGCCCTGGACAGGAGGACGGCTAGGTACCAACTCAGCCGGCACCCCGGGCGGTGCCCGCCACGCTTTCCCGACCCAGCGGCATACCCACGCACTCAACGAGGGCTACGTGCTGCTCACCTGCTGCACCCCCCACCGTGGTGCGGGCTTTCGACTGTCTGGGAAACGCGACAATGGTGAAGGGGGACAGGACCCAGTCGAAGCTGTCGTTCGACCTGCGCCGCCAGAAGGAACCAGGCCCTCCGGCCTCCCAGTCGCCAGGAGCGACCAACGACCCGGGCTCCTCGCTCTGCGCGGAAATAAAAGGCATGCTCACGACCATGGAGAAGGGCCTGCAGGAAGGTATGTCGGCCATTGGTAACAAGATCGACGCCCTGGCGTATCGCATGGATCGCATGACGGAGAGGGTGGATAAACATGCGGAACGACTCGACATGGCCGAACGCAGACTGACTGAGGCTGAAGAGGCGCAAACGGAGTGGGACGCTGATCGAAAGCAGTTTGCCCGCCTGCTTCAGGTGATACAGGAAAAGTCGGAGGACTTGGAGGCGCGCTCAAGGCGATCCAACATACGAATAACGGGTGTGGCCGAGACGACCCAAACGGGTAAGATGGAACTTTTTGTCGAAAAACTACTTAAGACACTCTTGGGAGACGACATCTTTTCCCCAATGTTCATTGTTGAGCGCGCCCATCGCACCCTTGGACCTAGGCCACCCCCGGGCGCAAACCCCAGGCCGATAATTGCGAAATTATTGAACTACGGAGACAGGGACACGGCGCTCCGTGCGGCCCGCGAGAAGGGGTCACTGCAACACGAGGGGATGAACATATCTTTATACCCTGATTTCACCACCAAAGTGCAGGAAGAACGACGACGATTTGTCCCGTACAAGCAACAATTGAGGGACCTTGGCCTGGACTACGCCATGTTATACCCGGCGCGGCTGCGCATTAACCGTCAGGGGCATTCTCACTTCTTCACGGATCCCAAAGAACTACAAAAATCCCTGAAGGTGTGGATGAGGGAGAACAGAGGGAGCTCAGGCACGCGTGCAGCGGAACAATCAGGAGCGGAGGACCTGGAGGAACAGGACTGAGGAGCGAGAGCGCTCTTACGGACACACCGGCAGGCCGCAGCTTCAGGGGCACACATGGCGCCACTCCACTTTGACACGGTACGCTCCCCCCGCTCAGTCTGGACTGTGGAATATCTGGACTCCCTGAGCGCCCTAGAGCGGGGGAGACCTGAGTGATTCGACTGGGTGCCCCTGAGCCCTCGCACTTGCGGCACACAGCAATCCTGGATGGGCTCAGCTGCCCTGGAACCGGACACGATACAGGTCAGAGGCGGCTGGAGGGGCGGGAGGGGGGGGCTCGGACAGAGAGCCGAACCTTGTTATGCACTCCTTGCTTGCTGAGCTAAGCCTCTATGGCGCTGGCATGAGGGCTATGTATGAACATTGCACGGAGATCCAGGTGGGACACTGGACGACGGACTGAACGAGTAGGCTACCTCTGCCCCAGCGCTGCCAGCAGTGACGGCTCAGATTGAGCCAGTTTGTGGTGTTGTTGAATGGGATTGCTAGAGGGTGGGAGGGGGGACACAGGGGATTCGGTCACACCAGGTTGGGGTCGGTTGACTGTGGGAGGTGGGTGGGGGTTCTTGTTCTGGAGTTCGGAATGTTCGGGGGGGGGTCTCAACTGTGTTCTGCAATGTTCCATGCCCTGGAGGGGACCGATGGTGGGGGCGCACGTGGGAGGGGGGGTTGTTTACTGCTGGTGCTCATTATATGTTGCCACTTTTCTAATGGCTGAATCGATACTAGGGGACCCACTGCTAAACACTGAAACCCTAACTGCGTTGACATGGAATGTAAGGGGTTTGAACGACTACCGGAAACTCTGCAAAGTGCTGCACTACCTCCAAAGACACCATGTGGACCTGGCTCTGTTACAGGAGACGCACCTACCCAACACCAGTAGAATGCTCACACATAGAGGTCTTCAGGCCAACTCCACTTATGCGGGCTTCACCTCACACGCTAGGGGAGTTCTCACGTGGGTAAATCCTAAATCTAAACTTTCACTCACGCTACTCAGAGCGGACCCGGAGGGCCGATTTGTGTTAAGCAAATGCACGGGTAAGGGACATAATCTCCTGATCATGAATGTGTATGGCCCGAATTATGACTCCCCAGAATTTTATGCGGCGCTGGCGGGGCACTGTGCTGAATGGCCCACAGATAAACTGCTTTGGGGGGGGGACTTTAATTTCACCTTTAGCCCTGAACTTGATAGATCGGGGGGGCCCCCCAGGCGCCCAGCAGCAGCTGCGCAACAAATGCAAGCCGAAATGGTGAGACTGGGGCTGGCGGATGTCTGGAGGGAGCGGCATAGCGCGAGGGGGGGTTACACACACTACTCAGCGTACCACAACCTCCACACTAGGATTGACTACTGGCTCTCCCCTATTACTCTACTGACGATGGTGAGGGACTGCAGAGTTCTCCCGCGGACGCTGTCTGACCACTCCCCCATACTACTGGTTCTGAACACACCACAACCTAGAATCCCCCCGTTCACGTGGCGCTTCCCACCGTACTCTCTGTTAGATGAGGCATTCAGGGCAGAGCTAGGGGAGGACATAGACACGTTCTTTTCCAGTAACGTAGGCACGGTGGATAGCTTCGGAACGGTTTGGGAAACCTTTAAAGTCTATGTTAGGGGTGTCGTCATGGCCAAGCATTCCAGTGTCCTCAGGGCTATCAGGAGTAGACTGTCACTGCTCGAGGGGCGAATTGCGGATTGTGAACGCCAACGACTGACGGACCCGTCCCCGGCGGGGGATGAGACGTTGCGGGGGCTCCTGACAGAGTTCCACGAGGAGGCGGACAGAGAGGTTAGGCACCTAGGGAAATACGCAACGGCCCACGCATACGGTGAGGGCGACCGGCCGGGCTCTCTGCTGGCCAGGATTATGAAGGGCGCCAGGCGACGCCAGGGTGTCACTGAATTGCGCTCCGCGGACGGGGAGACACTGACATCACAGGGAGATATTCTGGCGGAATTTAAAGGATTCTACCAAGACCTGTACACCAGCAAGATCTCGGGTGTGGAGAGCCACATAGACAATTACTTAGACTACATCAAAATGCTGTTCTTAGAGAACTGGCAGAGGGAATTCCTGATGTCCCCTATACTCCGAGAGGAGATTGCGGACGCCCTAGACAGCATGAGGTCAGGCAGTGCGCCCGGAATCGATGGATTGACCGTCGCCTTTTATAAGACGTACAAGGACAAGCTACTCCCCTATCTCTCCACCCTCTTTGATGAGATCTGCGAGTATGGTGCGATGCCCCCTTCTATGAGAGAAGCACTCATAGTGACGATTTTGAAACCTGGCAAGCCGCCTGACCTCCCGGGGTCCTACCGCCCCTTGTCCCTTATCAACGTCGATGCGAAGCTGTACGCTAAGGTACTGGCAAACAGACTAGCGCTCGTCGCCCCAGAATTAGTTGCCCCAGAACAGGCGGGTTTCATCCCGGCCAGAAACCTCACGTATAACATCAGAACGGTTATGGGAGCCATCCAACACACCAAACATGACACCAAGGCAATCGCTGTCTTCTTAGATATGGAGAAGGCGTTCGACTCCGTGGAGTGGACGTTCATGCGCAAAGTCCTCAGAAAACTGGGACTGGGGGACCTTTTCCTCCAACTCCTCGGCGCACTTTATCACCAACCCACTGCGAGAGTTCGGCTGGGTGACGCCGTTTCGGAGGCGTTCACTGTGAGCCGAGGCACGAGACAGGGCTGCCCCCTCTCGCCGCTACTGTATGCGCTGGTCGCGGAACCGCTGGCTTGCGCGATGCGGGAATACCACTCCTACGAAGCCATCAGCTACCCTACCTACAAGATCGGTATCTCCACATATGCGGACGACACGTTGTTGTACGTCAGGGACCCGGTGAACAACCTCGCATCGGTCCTGCGGGAGGTGGTGCGGTTTGGGGCCCTTTCGGGACTGAAGGTGAACTGGCCAAAGTCAGTGGCTTTCCCTCTGACCCCTGTTACCGAACCCTTCGAGATGGACTACCCGCTACAATGGTCCACGGACCCGGTCAGATACCTGGGTATAAAGATACACACGGACCCAGACATAGTGTTACGCGACAACTACGGTGTTGCCTATAGTAAACTAGTTGACGATGTAGAGCTCTGGATTAAGCTACCGCTATCTTTAATGGGCCGCATTGCCTTGATGAAGATGGTGGTCCTCCCGAGATTTTTGTTCCTCTTTAATAACCTCCCGATTGTCCTCTCCAGGGCTTTCTTCACGACCTTAAACAAACTCCTTATCAGGCTCGCCTGGGCCGGGAAACAACCTAGAATCCAATGGAAGGTGCTTCAGCTCCCATACGAGCAAGGGGGGCTGGCCGCCCCAGATCTGGAACGTTACTATAGGATAGCGCAGGCCTCTCACCTCCATACCTGGATACACGGCGACCCGGATATCCCGCATGTGATTCTGGAGCGCCTTTTCGCGGCCCCTACTCCACTCCCGGCGACTATCTGTAGCCCTGGCGACCGCAGAGTGGGCACACTGGATTCCATCCGTTCCACTAACCACGCTTGGAACTCCATAATACAGAGGCAAGATAAGATACTACTGTATGCTCCTAATATGCCGATACATTGGGCCCTTTGGCTTCCTACTTTGGCGGAACCTGGCGTACACAAAGCCCTAGCTGGTCTAGGGGCGCACACGCTGGGGGACCTTTTCCAACATGGCAAAGTTAAGACGTGGGATCAGCTGGTGCGGGGGCTTGACCGCCCCTCCCTGCTCCATCGCTTCCAGTATCACAGGGTGCGTAGCGCCCTGCTACACTTTCTAGGCCCCGATATGGAGGAACCCCCTGTGATACCAGAGCTAGAGTATGTCATTCACACAGAGTCCCAGAAGAAGCTTACTTCTAAGCTTTACAATATGGGACACGCCCACACGGCACTGCAGTACACAAGGGCGCGATTGGCCTGGCAGACCGATTTAGACATGCACATTGACGATGGAATGTGGACGTACTGCTGCGCGGCCACCAGGCGGATCTCGCTGAATGGGAGACACCGCCTTCTTCACTTTAAATTCCTGCAACGAGTATATTATACACCTGAAAGATTGCATCGCTATGGGCTTCGCGACTCTCCCCGTTGCGAGAGATGCCGCGCCCCAGTAGCGGACTTCATGCACGTGGCCTGGCTATGTCCGGGAATCAGTAAGTTCTGGACGACTATTTTTACGGAATTAAGCAAAATAACGGGACAGGAACTGGACGCTGACCCGGCACTCGCTCTGCTGGGCTATACGAGGAATGTGCCGGCGCCGGTGCGTACACTGGTCAGCATGGGCATACTACTTGCCAAACGGGTCGTGGCCTCCTGTTGGATGAAGGGTCCGCTCCCGACTCTCAAGCGGTGGGCTAACGACATGCTGTACTGTAACACGCAGGCGGAGACATATAGCGAATTGCTCCCTCCCCGTAGCCGCCCCAAAAACTTCTGGGAGCTCTATCGCACCTATCTCTACTCCAGGACGGACGACGACGACTTGGCCTCGGGAGGGGATGAGGGCCAGGAGGGCGCAGCGAACATAGATCCCCCCTGATTCCAGCGGCAGTACCGCTTGCTAGACAGCGCTACCAAGTTAGGTAGAAGTTCAGCCATTCCCAGTCTTACGGGATCACACATACACCTGGGCACTCAGCAGGAGATGCACACCACCACTCCACACACCTCTCCAACAGATTGCACCTTACACCACAGGGAACATGCAGACTAGGGACCGGTTACGAGAGGGCGGGGTTGGGGGTTGGGTTGTTAGTTGGGAGAAAATATAAAATTTTACAGATATGTCTACTATGCACTGCGCACGATGCAATACCACTGGCATACCATCCTGGGACCTTCACCGACCGGCCTGCACACTGGACAATACCAAGCTGGGAGCTTCTTCTTGGTACCCTTGTTGTAAACACTACTGTCTCATTGGTAAGAAGACCTGGCCTACCGCCGGCCCGAGAAGGGATGTAGGTGAAGGGCCCTGTACGCAATGTAATGTGCTATTGTTTGATAAATAAATTAAAAAAAAAAAAAAATTGTGATTTCTTTGAAAAATGCACTTTTTTGCATTTTTCAATGTGCAATGTGAAGCACACACGTGCCCTTGGGGCATGTATGTGCGCCACATGTGCACCCATGCTTATTTTAGGGGTACAGCAGGGTGTCCTTTTAACACCCCTGCACCCTTGAAATTATTTTCAATTTGCGATTCTCAAATTGCGAATCGTACATTGAGAATAACTTCCCATTCATTCCTATGGGCCTCCTGGCAATTTGCTAATCAAATTTCAAATTTAAATTTGCTTTATTCGAAGTAAACTCATAAAAGCATTTATAGTCATTAATAAAACCATTAAAAGACATTTGTGTTTAAAAATAAAGCTAAAAACAGATAAAATACTTCGATATGCATTACAGGGTAAAATTTTACAGATAAAATACAGAAACTCTGACAGTACATCGTCTACAGATCATCTGCCTAAGAACTTCTGTCGATTGGTCCATAACCAACCAAGATATTTAGCAGTGGCCTTTGCTATAGGCAGCAAAGAGCTAGTACATATAATTCTTAGAGCTACCATACTGCTGGTCGTACCTAGATTCTTGCACATAGGGGTAAGCCAAATGCGTCTAGGCTCCGCATAGATGTTACATGCAAATAAAAAATGGCCAATTGTTTCATTATGTGCTCCACAAGAGGGGCAATTACTAATTAGTGGGCCACCCCACTTGCCTGTCAGAGATCTAAGGGGAAGGGCGCCCGCTCTGATCTGGAAAAACAACTTCCTATCCTATCCCTCAGGCTTGTGATAGCATCCCAATATAGTTCAAGGCTGGGAAGGGATTTTGCTTCCAAGAATCTTCCAGCCATAGACTCTGTACTAGTTTCACTCCAGTTTCGTGCGGCCACCCTTTCCCAGTAGATCTCTTTGAGGGCTATCTTTGATGGAAATGAGGCATCCTCTGGGTTTTCCCATAACGTGTGAAGGCCAAGGTCACCCAGCATTTTTCTAAGTTCTTTGAGCCATCCAATTTTGTGGAACACATCTGCTTTGATAATGTCCATAAACCCCTCAGCATAATGTAAAAGTTCAGGTGTAGTCCATTGTCTGCGCCAGTACATGATTGGACGCAACCTTGACAATTCAGCAACAGCTAATCGCAATTAGCCCCTTCCCTGCTGGGTACATTCCCCAGCTGTGCTGGGGGGAAGGGGTGAAGGACTGGGCTATTCTAAGGCCCAGCGGTGCCAGGGGACAACACCTGAAACCTTCGTGGGTTACCTGTTCCGGCGTACAAAGGACAGAGACACGGGACACTTCCTTCGGCGTCAAAGATCGAGGTTTATTTACTGCAGGGAACACAGAAGTCACAAGAAGTACAACGCATGTAGGTTCTAGGAGACTGCTTCAAATTGCAACTGTGGATCGCTCCTTTTATACATATTTCTGTCATAGCACAACATGGCGAACAAAAGGTTACAACTTAGTTCCCACAGTAAACTTCAAAAGGGTCGCTTTCATGTATTCAGGGTCTCGGAACATAATTACAGTAGCATCGCCGGTTCCCAACTGTAAAAGTACATCATCCCACCATTAGTACATTCCATTCCGGCTGTAAACGAGTTAAGGAAGAGTCAGAAGCAGGTGCAAGGGAAGACAAAGATAGACAACAGATTGAAAAGAGTGTAGGGGGGTGATATCGGAAACACGATTGCAGGATCAAAGGAGACATGCCTAATGAATGCACGGCTGAAACAATAGACCGGCACGGCAAGATGAGCCTCGAGCGGGGCCATCTGCCTTTGCAGTGTCATCCCCCTCGTCATAAAGACACCCTCAAAGGAACACGTGTCTTCCGCAAGAGTTTGGGAATCCCAGGGTCACGAAGCGGACAGTGTCCGTTCGCTGGCTACTTGAGGGCAAGAGACAAAATGGATGCCGTATCTAAAATGGAACCCGTGGGTTCAGATGAAGAAACCCACGAAACGGACGAACGGTTTAGGTCAGCATAGCGAAAACACGTACACCCACTAAACTCGTCACTTGCGGTTCATAGATACCAAACTCGTCCATATTCGAACGAGTCGAAAACACCACTTATAATTGTCACTGAACCTCAGGGGTGCGCAGCGCCCCCATGCTCATGACGAGCTCAGCTCGTCATGAGCTTCAATGCTCCTGTGCTCATGACGAGCTAAGCTCGTCACGGCCACACCCGTTTCTTTAGAACATTCAGCACAGCAGGGGAATTAGCCCAGCATGCGAGCGTTCTAAAGGCCATGACGAGCTCAGCTCGTCATGAGCACCGGAGCACTGTAGCTCATGACGAGCTCAGCTCGTCATGAGCATGCAAGGGATTAAGGAATATTAAGAAATCGCAAAAAAAAATGTGATTTTTACATACATCCCTATTTGCAATTCTAAAAAATCGCTATTTGAGAATCACAATAATGTTGATACATATGGCCCATAGTCACCTTCTTTTATATCTGAAATAGTGATATCTTACGAACACTTTTTCGAACTCCTAACAGTGACAAATACATTTAATTGGGATAAGTTCACAATAATATTTTGTAGCTTTTGCAGAAGCTAATCAGGACAATGCATGTGCAATGTTTTGCACTTGTGGGATTCAGCAACCCCACATTTTAATTTTATGTATGAAATACGTTTTGTTAGTCTACCATTTCCCTTAAGGTGAGTATATCATTCTTCATTCAGTTTAACAACCACGCAGAGTTGATCTTAAAATTGTGATGTTTTAATTAGCTTTAGTTTGACAATTGTTTCAATGATGTTTTAGGCTTGTGGTGGCGCCTTTCACTTGATTTCTTTGTCAACAGGTGCGCATAGGACTTATGAAGGTCAGAGGTAATATTATTCTCTATTTTTCATTTAACAATTGAGGAGATAGAACAATGTTATGTATCACCTTTCTTTTAGAACTATAGGGAAACTGTTAAACAATTACGATACCATTTGTATTGTTCACACAATCTTAGAATTATTTCTTCCATTAGTTTCTTTTGTGTCTACTTTTTCATGATTATCAAATTTCTTTAATTCAATTTTTCAAGTATTTATTTATCAAGTTCTCGCCCACTGCTCTTACTAAGGACTACTTGGATACTTATACATTCTGGATGTGCTCTCCCATATGATTGTGGGACAGACCTATTGCACATTTTGGTATGTTTACGTTTTATCTCTACATGGTGGCCGTTTTCTTTATTTTTGATCATGAGAATTCAAATAATTTAATTTCAGCCAGTCGTTCTCTTGAATAAAATATATACATATCTATCTCTAGACTCCAGGAGAGGCAGCTGAATCAGAAATTCTAGCCTGATTGGACTATATATAATGATGAACCCTCATGATATGTAGGGGGATATCCATTCTTATTTTTGAGAAATCACATTGATAACAGGTTAGTGGCTATGGTTTGGTCTTAATCTCAGGCCATCTTAGGCAACTTTCTCATCCATCAACTTGGTTTATATAATTCATTACAGTATTTGTGGCTGTCTATTTCTGAACAAAAAACGTTAATTTTATAGGTTACGTTTTTTTTTCACGGGATAGTGATTCAGATGTGTGCTCCCAACCCACATTCTGTTCAAAAGGCTCCCTTGAACCAGCATGCTGACGAGCTTTGGAGATGCACCTGTGTGACTGTGAGTGGTGTTGTGACCTGAGAGAAACTTGGCAGCATTTCCAGCAACCCCAGATGATTTTTCTTTGCTCTCCAATACTGCTGCTCCCTACTGAAGATGGGCTCAAACCAGAAACACATGTCTCGAGATATACAGCAATGTCTGCACCAACTTTGGTGAAAAACCCCAGCTAATTTTGAAGTAAGTTTGAACTGTGTACTGCATTTACCAGGATGCAAAGGGACGAACTGTGCTGGGACTGTGAGGCAGTGTGCTCCCAACCCATGTAGTGATTCAGATTTGGATTTGTGAAGTGTCTGGGCCTAACCAAACTAAACCAGTTTCCCATCTCCCTAATCAGTTCCTAAACTCTATGCTTATAAGTTATCATTCTACAGTCCAATTGGCATTATTTACTCACTGCGCCTTGCTTTTTTAGCTGCCATGATGCATATAATTTTCATATTAGAGCAAATCTAGGCATCTGAATTCTCTAACTTTGTAACTTTAGTTAGACAAACTAAACTTAGAATAAAAAACAACTCTGTGGATTGGACCGTTTCATTTACCTTCTATTGGTATGGGTTGTAACTTTGCCTGGAATCTGCATAATTTGTAAGCATTGTGTGCTCAACAGAAACTGAGTCGGGCATCTCTTTTTGCACTCAAGTACTAGTAGGCATGTACTAGAGATCTTTAGTCAGGAGAGGGAAAGGTTAGGGATGCCTATGTCCAACATGGCAGTAACTCCGTCATTTTCAGAGGATGGAGGCCAAGAAGAGGCACACCTTGCCTGGGGATAGCTTTCTCTCAACTCACATCTCTGGGGTACCTTATACAGGATAGAGGCTACGATTTGACGACAACACCCCACCATGCCAGGACTCACTTCTTTGACTCAGGGGCAGTAATCACCACCCAAGACTTCAGGCCACGCTGTAAAACTCACCAACTCACCACAGAGGAAATCATTTAATGAGTTACTCAATAACTGGTGCTACATAAAACATGAGTTACAGTAACTGTTTAGGAAATGTATGCCTTCCATCTCTTTGGAACTGTAATTTCCATACACCCTCAGGTGCCTAATGTTAAAGGTTTCTGAGTGACGTGGGGAGATGAATTTTGTGTACAAATCTATATGTAAGCAATATCCCCTATCTATTTTATGATAGCTTCAATTAGCTATCCACGGCCTGATCATAGAATATTTAGAGTATAAAGAATATTTTGGGTATAACTGAATATTCAGATGTCGGCAAACTGGTAGGAAGATATCTGCCACTTTTAATATTAGCATGGAAGGGCGAGGTGGAAAGCACAGAAGCTAAGAAACATTTGACCGTTTTCCCTCAAGCATAGCCTGCAATGGCGAGCAGCACATTACTGGATATACATACATCTGCATTCAGTAACCATATCTGCCAGTCACTGAACTGTAACAATATTAAGCTATATCGTATACTATACATTTACTTGCATATTTAGCTTTAACTGTAGCAAATGCAATTGAGAATATAATTGATAATTTATATTTTAGTCTGCTGACCTTGTGGTCTGTGAACTTTGCCTTTGTTATAAGGTTCATTTATTCAACTCCCTCTAGCAAATGGGGACACATTACTCTACCAGTCACATCATGGCAACAAGCATCTGCTTTTTCAAAACCAGGAAGAGGATTTATTGTTATTTAGAAAAGGGAACTATAAAACTACTGAAGAAGAATTACAGCTTTATAAAAAGGAATGTTTTCCAGTAAATTTTAGAAATCAACAGAGGATCAGTAAAAGTATTTGACCTCAAGTAATTTGCAAAACATTCACTCTGGGGAATCAAACGATTACAATACTGTAATACAAAGCACATTCATAAAAACGATAAATATAACGTCTGCTTTTAATATATTTTCTAGAACTGAATCAAAACATATTTATCTCGGGATATAGCCTTTAGTATACAGCTTCACAAAGGTATTTTAAAGTGAAAGCAGTATGAAAACTGCTTTTGAGTAGTTGCTTTAATAGAACTGCATATATCATCACATATTCAATTCATCCATTACACCTGTTGGAACAAAATTATACTAATGTCATATTTCAAAGGATTGATTTCTAAATATTGGTAACACAAATGTTTTCAACGGAACTCTGCTGATCACTGCGCTGCTACAGGTATACAATTCAAAAATTCATATGTACTTTGCAGTTTTATAGTATGTCACAGACGATGAATAGAATCTTATGAAATCACCATGCACATAATTCATGCCTCGCAAATGCAAACTGTTTTCATGTTTTACAGATGATTTCGTTATGACAGTGATGGCTGGCATCTATGGGGAGGCGGGGTGCTAAATAAAATAAAAAAATAAATATACACTTTCCTAACATGTCCTCCTCGCTCCAAACCTCAGACCTCTTCTTTCGTCGACTAAGCAAACTCCCTTCACCAATCCTGGCGCCGCTCACTTGCTGTTAACCACCTGATTGGTTGGAATTGCCTCTCTCGGCACTCCCCAGCCCACTGGAGGCCCGCAAATGCTCTCAATCCAGCTGTTTTATGACAGCTGGCTTGGGAGGTTTAAAGTGCACATGTCTAGCTGGCCGTCACAAGACGGCCGGCCAAAGAAACATGCACACTTTAACCAGTGCACAGGCAGCCCTCTGCCCAGCACTCCTCCCAGGCCCCGCCCTGACACTTGGTTCAGGACGGGATGATTACCATTTTATTTTTCATCTCTGGGCTTTGGGGGGCATTTAAGTGGGGCGGTGCTCCTCAGCTCTAACAGAGGAGCTGCTCTTGTGTTAAGACCTGTCCTTGCCATGTTGGAATTTGAAGCAGATCCTGCATGAAGCGATGAATGTCAGTCAGGGACTGGAAGTATACTTTTCAATGCTGCATTAAGCTTTAAGGTCTACTGGGATTATGAGGTGGACCAAATTATGTGGCAGGTTTAGTAAATTATGGGGAGAATGCAGCCCAATCGATGGTAGTAGTATTAGTTATTGTGTCACGTTAACACATGTCATCACTTTAAATGTTTTCCCTCAACAGTACCAGCTAAACGTCTGAATAAGGCAATTATCGACTGAAAGGTAGCCATTTATCGTTTGCAAAGGGTCTACAACTGCACAACAACATTTATGGTGGTTTGATTTATTAACTTTTTTCATCGGTCTCAGCTAGAAACATTTCTTTTGTTGAAATTTGAAAATTATACAGCAATGGATGAATTACGAGTCTACTGTAGTAAATCTAGAATGATGCAGAAGATGGCACACAGAGGACTCAGTTAGCAAAATTGTATTAACAACTTTTTTTGCACGATCTTGGCCTCATCCACAAAACAAAATAACCATTATGTGCTACTTTTATTCACAAAGTTTAGTTTAGGATTGTAAATTCCAAATCTTGACACGAATGTTCTGGATTTATAGATATTAATAAACAGAAATCCCATGTGCTCATGCAAATAGTGCAACTACATGATGGAAGTGTGTCTGTGTTAGGGAAAAACAAAAGGAAAGAAAGGAACGTGTGGCGATACAAACTCGAGGGAAAACACAAGTAATATAATCCTGTGGTTATTCACACATATTTTAGGTGTTTGCCACCCTGGAATCAGACAGAAAACTACTTTACAGGGTGTGCTTACAGAAATAGTAACAGTGGTAGCCAACATATATTTAAGGCAAGTACTGGAGAATGAGCTTATCCATCACAGGGAAAAATAGTTTGCCAAGGGAGAAAAGCAGGTTTAACAGAAAAGACTGTGGGTCAGTCTTCCTAAATTAAGCAGATTTTGTAGCATCATAACTGTCTACGGAGCTTTCTGATGGTGAAATTGACAGAGGCTCCACCATCATCAGTTAGTCAGTCATTTCTCGCTCTCTAAATGCAGAAATGAACTAAGTAGATTGGATGGCATATCACTGTGTTTTGCCAGCTGTTGCTTTTCCTTGAACATCTAAATGAGACCCTAAATTGTTTCCCCACTTTTTCACACAAGTTCCCTTTTAAAAATATGCTCCTACCCTTGCCTGTGCTAACAATATTTTATGGTGTTTAGCATGTGATCCTGTTTTTAACTTTTGAGAAGGTACCAGAGAATTTGGCAGATGCATTATCAAAGAGCGTGAACTGAATGAATTGAAGCCAATTAAGTTCCTAATAACTCAAATCAAATCAAATCAAAAACAACTTTATTCGGTTTTTCATAATGATAGAAACACCATAAAAGTTCATAAAAATAAATTTTTTACACATTTACTCAAATTATAAGAACCATTAAAAAACAGGAAATTAAAAAAAAAAACAATTTATAAAAACACAGTATTAATAATGACTTGACTTTTACTTATATCCTTTGTGCTCAGTTCATTCTTTTCAATGTCAAAGATTAGAGCGATGACGTATACAAAATTTCAGAAAGCATGCAATTGCTTTTGCTATTAGTTCATTTTCAAGATATTGTAACGCCAAGTATGCTGGACGACATTGGCGTAAGCCCCAGTGTTTTAATATGGGCAGTAGCCAATGTCTGCGGGGTGCAATATGGGCAGTAGCCAATGTCTGCGGGGTCCTAATAACTCACATGACACACCTGACACACAAAGTCTTCGAAAAGGAATATTAGAGAACGGCGCGGGCATCATAAATAAATATTCATAGTGCAGCCATTAAATATGTTGTTTAGACCATTCAAGTGAAAGAGAGATTTTAAAAGTTTTATGTACAGTATGCCCAGCAATAATGTTTTGGTTCTGCTTTTAGTGATCCCGTAAAACATCCAGTTTCTCCCGGTATTCTTAAACTTTAGTTGATTATGCCAGGGAGGAAGCAACTTGATTAGATGTATGCTCCCAATATATCCAAGTAATTGTTTAATGGATGTCATCCAAAGTCAACAGGAAGATATGAAACAGCATACATACAAGATAAGTAGCCTGCTGGATAGTTGAAACCAACATCAAAAGAGTTGCTTCATGAAACAGCACATGACCTATAATATTACAAATGTGCATTTGCATATATATGACTTAACACAAAATATTTCTACAAATGCTCAACAAAATTGCTGCAATTTAAGGGCCCAATACACAAAGGATCAAGAAAAATAGTAAGTCTACAGCGATACAGGGTAAATTTACAGTTGTAGTAAATGTCTAACTTTCTAGTAATTCTCAAAGGATTCTTGAAAAGAGTCCCAGGACTTCGGACAATTGTGATAATTTTATATTCAGTGGAAATCCATTAGGTAGCTTTTTATTTCGCTCTTGTGTTTGGAACTCCTCTTGGTACCTGGACATTCTAATTGTGAATTGTATGCAGGAGGCCTGTTCTAAATATAACAGTGGCTGTGTTACTTCTTAATAAATCTAATAAATTATTCCATGGTGTTCTAGATTCAATTTCAGGACCAGAGGCAAGGATCATGCATTCAGTCTTTACTCTATTCTCCAACAGCAGCCATATTAATTCCCGAACCAACAACAGCATTCTACATTTTCCAGAATATCCATGGAGAACATGCAGTTCCAAAAAAACAATCAGAGTCCTGAATGGGTGCTGTAACATTCAAATGGCTACCTTTCTCCCTCTTGCTTTGTTGCTCCATCTCCGAATAAGCATTCTTTCCCTCTTCAATTTTATCTTGTCACTATATTGAATTGTTAAACACTTTGACTGTTAAAATTGCCTGTTGTGCTCTAACATTTGTCTAAAGGTCCTTGCTCGAGCATTGTGATAATGGATTTTTTCCTGCACATGTTTTGTTTTGGCAAAAGGCCGTCTTTGACAGCACACTGCAATCCGATACTCCAACCAATAAGGGGAGCACATGCAGTCCCGGCTGCAACTCCAAACTCCAACAATGCAAGTCCTTTGAAAGTGGTGACGTGTGGAGCTGGGAGAGATGCAGAAGAAGTGCTGACTCTTAAACAGTAGAGTTTCTCTCTATTAGGCAAAATGCATCTAGCGATATAGGCACTGCTTCAGCCGGGTTGGTAACACTTTGTCACGAACGCCTGAGTTGAGACACAGCCTGAGCTGTAAAAGAGCCATAATTACTTAACGGTGTTGTGTATTATGCCTCAGTGAGGCTGCCCCTCCTCCTACACACACTGATATTTTATGATTGTGGTAAAAAGGTATTGTTTTTCAAATATCAGAGCAACTAATGGTTGCACAGTTTATCCCAGTTTCTTACATATTTTTCATCAGACGTACCTGAGAAATGCAAAGGGACTGTCATGAGTTCGTCAAGAAGAAGGAGGAGTTCAACCCATGGGATGGGAATATTTCTGAGACGAAAGGTAGTCACAAGTGCCTTTGAGCCCATTGGGAAGAAATGACTCATGTCAGTGGCTTGGCACTGTGAACCCCTTCCCTAGAGGGAGGATCTTTGCTCCCAAAAAGGGCAGTTGGACTTCACGGACAAGAGGGCCAAAGACCCACCAAGGCTCCAGGCTCTATGACAAAAACAAAAGGGATGCAGCCCTGTGGAAGCGACACTTTTGATGGTCTTAAGGACGCATTCTTGGCCTGGTCAAACTCCACATAATAGGTAAATAATGGTCAGCAAGAGCATTCCCCAAGGTGTCCCAGCGGCAATACCACTCTTAATGAGGGGCTCATTCTGGCACCTATCACCACTAATGAGGAGGACACCGATGATGATTCGCATAGGGATTAGAATGCAAAATATGATACGGGCAGGCCATTGCAGCCCAACTGCAAGACTGCATCATCAGACTAAGACTCAAGGTCAGCATACCAGCAATCCTCCCGAAATATGCTACACCCAGAGGACATTTTTCGTTCATGCTAAATGGAGTGGTCACCAGTAGAAAAGGTTGTACAGTATGTGGCTGGTTGACTGTGCAAACCTCTCAATAAGGAAGTCAGGAGCCCCCTATATGCGGAATGTACGCATCTAACCCTGGAAAGCAATGTGGCTGCAACCACTGTGGGAGACAGACATATGTCATTTTAATCTGCAAGTTTGTTAAAGACCCAAAGAAAAGTATCAACAGGTACTAGCAAGCCTTCCAGGGCAAGTTGTTGGATACTGATCATGGACATGCATTGAGATTTGTTCAAATTAAACAATTTTCTTAGCAAACTCTCATACATCATTATTGTGGATACAAAGAGAATCCAAAACATGGCCAGGTGGATCCAGCTTTCAGGGAATAATAAAAAAAGCATAAAGTAGAAACAATCCATTCCAAAATATCAACACCCAGATATAATATAAGGAAGCATATTAAACAAAACATTAAAGGCAGTTACAGTGGTGAGTAATTCTACACATTGGTAGCCATATCCAGGGCTGTATAAGAGGAATAACTAGGGAAATGTATGCAGGCCTGATATGAAGAACACTTAAACAACCGTGACTTAGAGGGTAGTCACAAGCATTTTGTAATGCGTTTTCCATATTTTTATGCGAGTCAAGCTTATACCTGAACAGATTGCATAGTAAATTTGTGAATCATCAGAAAGACATTTCAGAAACATACATTTTTCATGCAGAATTTTAAGAATAAAAAAAGGTGAAATTCTACGAATTTTCTTAAGTATATTGAGCTCAATGCAAAAGCATAAACAGGAATCATTAAACAGAACACTTTGCGCACATACAACACATGCTATGCCGTTGGCTATCATGGGGCTCTCAGCAATAGTCATGATGACACATCATACAATCTCACCCAAAAGAACAAATAAGAACCTCATGTAGATCCAACAAAGCCCAGATATGCCAAATATTTGTACATCAAGGGTGACAGTCAGGTCCCGTAGAAAGCAATACCAAGCTCAGACTATCTCTAATCCCAATGCAACAAGCATATTTCAGACCTAAGATTCAAGCAGCAAATCAGTAAAGACTCCCAGCCGTACTCTCTCCAATAGCAATAAATATGACATATCTGCAGCGCAATGATTTCAAGCTGCCCACAGACGATCACAAAGCAGAATACCTAAAAAGTATCACCAGAGGAATTCTCAGACTCCAGAATGCACTAGAAACTTTTAGATGGCATAAATGGTACCTTTGATGCATGAGAGGGCTACAAGGTTTACTAACACCAGACTGTGTGCTATGCGATAGTATCTGTATGAGAGGGAAAGAGATCTCATGGTATCATAGACGTTTATCGAAAAAGTGAAACCTTCTGAATGAATAAGTTCTGTAAGGGTTGTTTCCAGCATATTTGAAGTATATTTCATAGAACTGCACGCTTACATATTTCAACATGTAATTTGTTTTGTGTTAATGATACGAACTTCATTTAAGTGATCAAGACTGTGGTGGACAAATTCGGATCCCGTTGGTGCGCTTCTAGACTTCTTCCTCGACGGGACCTGCCCGCATTACGCTCCGGAATAAGTGCGGTTACCGGTGAGGCAATTTCTAATTTAAACGCACCATGCTTCACATCGTTTTTCACCACTGCAACTTTCTCCTCACGGCGCCCGCCATGTTAGGTGCGCTGTGTGTTCTGCTATTCAACTAAGCGACTCACGGGCACCAACAGCAATTTCGGTCGTAGCTGCCTCATGCCTCCAGCCTGCCCATTTGCTTTCTTACACTTCACCTGCGGATTCCAATGACTGTCTGCAAAGCGAAATTTAATTGTGGACTCTTCTTCCATTATGAAGTATAAGAGACTCTGTTTCAATTGCATTTCCTGAAGTCTTGCTGACCTCTTCTTCAGCGAAACCTTCCGGCATAAGAGGTATAAGACACTCTGTTTCTACTGCATGTCCCCACTTTTCTGAAGTCTTGCCGACCTCTTTTTTAGCAAAACCCGCCTACGTCACACCCTGGCATGTGGTGTGGCTCCGGATAGGCAATTTTTTTTTTGATGATGTGGCACTTCATCTTGATTTTACCGCTGCACTATTCCCGCCATTTTGGGTATGCGTCCAGTCACTGACGATTCCCACATTCTTGTGATGGTGCGGTCTACGCATTTGTTTTCTCAATAAGCTTCATTCAGATATGCGTGCTTTCTTTTTCCACTGAAGCCTCCTCTGCTACTTGTGACTATAACTCCCTTCCTCAGCATGATGCCTAGGAAATTCGTAATTGTGTGTGGCCTCCACATTTCCTCTTCTACCTGAACTCTTCCTCCGATGAAGTTTACCTGGAACATTTTTTTTTCTCAATTGGATAACCACTTCCCTGCCTTTTGCTTCATGAGTAACATTTGGTTATTCTTTGCACTCTTTTTGTAACCTGATGGTACCTCCTATATTTTTGTGACTCTATTCTTCTCTGGTCTCCCTTAGACGCATTGATTGTTAACATTCTTGGGATTACCTACCTCCAATATACCGTACATTATTCATTTTATGCACTGGAGGCCATTTATGGGAAAGCTCCGTAAACCGAAATTTGTTATTGTACCATCAAATCATACTCCTTTGATACGACATTCATCTCCCTCCACATCGGACTCTTCCTCTAATACAGGGCGAATGGCGGGCGTAGCTCCTAGAAACAGGAGGAATAACCTTTGTATATATGGCCTGCCGGAATCCTTGGAGGGGGACGACCCTGCTTCATTTTTCTCCTCTTTTCTTCCGAAACTCCTGGATATGCCATCTACCACCTCTCTCAGCATCCAAAGAGCTCACAGACTCGGTCCTCGCCTGTCTTCTGCAACTACTCCAGCTAAACCTCGAGGCGTCATCATTCTCTTTTTAAAGTTCACGGATCTTCTCTCAGTTCTCTCTGCAGCTAGATCTAAACGTCAACTCTCCTGGTTGGGGCAGAAGGTATTCCTATCTCAAGATGTCTCCAATGTTACTGCGTCTAGAAGAAAAGAGTTCCTAAACCTTTGTTCTCCTCTGCGAACTCTTGGCGCCCGATATGGTTTATTTCACCCGTGTATTTTCAAAGTGACATACCAAAATCAAACATGGACTTTTCAAGATCCTGCGGAGCTTAAGAATTTTCTCCATATCCACACTACCAATGGCATGGACACTACTAATTCTTCTAGTGGTTGATCATTTAACCTCTCTTTTTTCCTTACAGGGTTCCTGTTGATGTTTCTACGTTTCTCTTTCTCTTTTTATCTGTTATAATTGATTTTAAATTTTGCAGTTTTCTTATATAAATTTAGAAATGTTCGTTTTACTGTTTGCTTCTTTTTATAATTACTCATCTAAAGTTATGTGAATTTCTTAGGTTGTTCACACTTTTTGTTACATGTAACCCAGTCGTATTCTCTCTTCCGTATTATCCTCATGTGAGTCATCTCCTTTTTTCATTCATACAGATCTGTTTTTGTCCCTTCAATCCGTTTGGCTCCCCTCCTCCTATTTTCCTCTCGTCCAGATGCGGTTCGGATTCCCAGGCTCAGGTGGTTCGTCTTGTTGTGTGTCGTCACTACCCTACTGTCCTGTCTTTGTTCCCCTCAGGTATGTTATTTTCAGTTTTTGGATATGTACTGTTTCGTCTAATATCTCTCTTCTCTTTCCCTTTTCCTCCCTTCCTTTTCTCTCCCTTCTCCCTCACAGCTCTGCTTTTCTTTTTTCTTCCTATATCTTTTTCTTTTCCGTGCTTTTTTAAGTTATTTCTCGGCACTTCCCATTCCTCTCTCAATAATTTTTTTTTTCCTATTGGCATCTTCTTTTCCTTTTTTATCTCTGTAGATTCTGTTTTATCGACTTTTTGCAGTTTTTTAATTCAAAGTTATTTCCTGGAATGTAAAAGGTTTCATTAATCCTATTAAACGACAGATAATTCTTTCCCACCTAGCTTCTTATAAACCTGATATAGTTTTTTTACAAGAGACACATCTTACTGAAGCTGAATCACTTAAGTTAAAAACAAGCTGGGTGGGTACGGTTTTATTCTCACCTTCTACCAATAAAAAAATGGGGTTGCCATTTTATGTTACAAGAACTTAAAATGTAAAGTCATGTTAGAAGAAAACGATAATGATGGTAGATGGGTTTTAGCTAAGCTCTTGATCAATTCTGTGCCTCTAACTGTTTTTAATGTGTATGGACCTACACAACCTGATTGTTCCTTTTGGCCTTCAATTACGAAAAAATGTATCCAATTTTGAGATGAATTGTTTATCTTAGGAGGTGATTGTAATCAGAGTGTAGATCCGTTTCTTGATCGCAAGTCAACTGTCCGTTTCATACCTCATAAGACTCATAGACAATTCCTTGATACGATTTCCCAATCACATCTAATTGACTCTTGGAGACTTTCTCACCCCAATACTCTTGATTATTCCTTTTTGTCTCCTCCTCATGCATCTCTCTCTCGTCTGGAATACATATTTCTTTCGCAGTCTCTATCTCAGAATATACTTTCCTCCTCTATTGAGCCCATAGTCATCTCGGACCATGCCCCAATTGTAACAGACCTGGATTTACTCCCCCAGCATCCCAAGTCTTCCCGTTGGCGCTTTAATAATTCTCTTCTTACTGATCCACTTTCTTCCTCCTCTTTTCGTTCCTTTGCTAACAAATTCTTTTCGCTTAATTGCGACCCTAACATTGCCCCCATCTTTTTTGGGATTCCTTTAAAGCAACTGCAAGAGGGTTCATTATTGATTTCGTATTTAAGAAAAAGAAACATTTTCTCCAGAAACGGAGAGCTATATTGGCTCATATTAAACTTTTAGAACATAAATTTTACACTTCCTCAACTAATTCCATTTCACCGGCCCTCATCCGAGCTAAACTTGAATTCAATAAATCTACTACTGATAACGCCTCTTCAATACTTCTTTGCAGTAGCGCTCGTTATTATGATGGTCGAAATAAATCAGGGAAGCTTTGGCAAATTACCTAAAATCGCGCAAAGAGCGTATTTTTATAGATTCTATCTTTTCTTCTGATAATACTCTTCTACACAAGGATCAGGAAATACTTGAACAATTTCAACTTTTTTACCAAAAACTTGATACACCTGAATCCCCTCCCACTTCCTCTCTCATTCACTCTTATCTTGAGAAACTCCCTAGTCCCTCCACTTCTCATCTTAATTTTTCCGTTTTTGAAAAAGATCTTTCACTTGATGAACTGTCCGAATACCCTTACTAAAGGAAAATCACCTGGTCCTGATGGTATTTCAGTTGAATTTTACTTAAATTTTTCTGAAATTCTACTTCCTAAACTCTTAACTCTTTTCCAATGATTCTATTTATCTGGTAAGGCAGATGGTAGGTTTCAGGAGGCTACCATTTGCCTCATTACTGAAGAAGGCCGTGATTCCCAATTCTGTAAGAATTATCGTCCGATTTCTTTAGTCAATGTGGACTATAAACTCTTGCTTGCTTTGAGTCTGGACCCTCTTATGCCCCATCTTATTGGTAAAGAGCAATGTAGTTTTGTTAAAGGTAGACTCATTTCCGATAACTCTCGTCTTTTTCTTAATGTTTTGAATAAACCTTCATCCCTTTCTATTCCTCTAGCTGCTATATCTGTTGATGCAGAGAAATCATTTGACAGAGTTGACTGGTCTTTTTTGTTTGCTTCATTACGTTGTCATGGTTTTGGTCCTAATTTCATATCTCTTAACTCCCCACTGTATTCTACTCCTAAAGCTTCGGTCCTAGTTAATGGTCATGTTTCCTCCTACTTTCCTCTCCAAAGCGGTGTTCGTCAAGGCTGTCCCTTATCCCCACTTCTTTTCGTCCTGGCCCTTGAATCCTTCTTGACCTCTATTCGTAGTAATGACTCCATTTCCAGTTTTCCTTACGGTGAAAAACATTTGAAGCTTTCTATGCAGATGATATTCTTCCATTCATTTCCGCTCCTAAAACATATATTCCCACTTTATTATAGGCATTCCAAGCTTTTTCACAAGTTTCCAGGTACAAAATGAATTCAGATAAGACTGAAATTCTTCCTCTCGCCAAATTCTGTCTTCCCCATTCCTTTTCTTCCACGGGGTTTGCTTGGAATGGTTAAAACATTAATTATCTGAGTATATGATTCTCTAATTCCATTCCCTCCTCAGTTAAATTAAATATGACTTCAGTCCTATCTTGAATTGAAAAATCGCTTTCTTCCTGGAATCCTCTTTTTCTTTTTTTGGTGGGGTTGGCTGGACTCAATCAAAATGATGATAGCCCCTAATTTAAGATATCTCTTCTCCATGCTTCCTATTAATATTCCCGCTATTCACTTCAAACGTATTGACTCATGCCTTTCAAGATTCCTTTGGAAAAACAAAAAATCTAGAATTGCTTTATCATCTCTTCGGAAGGCCAAATCTAATGGTGGAGTCAACTTCCCAGATTTTCGTCTCTACCATAAATCTTTTTTCCTTACGTCAGGTTACAAGATGCCTTATTTTATAAACTTCTCCCTTCACTCCTCTCTGGTTTTCTATCGAACAAGTATTATTGTCACCCTTCTCCTTCAATGAAGTTATACATTTCTCTTCTAAAACTCCCTACACTTCACTTCCCTTATTCAGACATACCTCCTCCCTATTGTCACCCTTGGTTCATCCTCCTTCAATCACTCGTGATTCTTTCTTAGAGGCACCTACTTGCCATAACTCGCGTATTCTTCTAAATAAAAGACTAAGGGGGCGTGGCCAAGATGGCGGCCGGAGCGGACGTCTAAATGAGTGGCTCCTCGTCCCGGACCCCCTTGGCGCCCTTTTACAGTTAGCTGAGTCCCCCCATTTGCCCCCATAAGCGGTGCTTCCTCGAGCCGCAAGCACCTGGTTCCCTTGCGGTGAGCGGATCGCGGCAGGCAAGGCACCAGGGACCAACTCCGGCGGCGTGTGTCGAAGCAGGCCGGCGGAAATATCGGGAGGCGGCTGAGCTCACTGATAGCCCACGGTCGGATTGCTCCCCAGTCAGGGGCTGGCTGGGGCCCAGTCGAGAGCCACCCCCGCAGACGACCACTGCCCAGCTAGAGACGGGACGGACCGAGCGGTGGGCGGAGCTGGTGCCCACCAACGCAGAGCCAGCAGAGGCGTGGTGGCGAGCGGCCCCGGTGATTGCTAATCAAGGCCCCAGCTCGGGCCTACGCGAGCGGACCTTCCGGCAATCAGGGCAGCTGCCGGATGCGGCGGCGGAGCGTTCACCAAGGGAGTCCCACACAGAGGTGAGGAGCAGCGTGTGGGGCAAGCTCAGGGGCCTGGAGATCGTGCCCCCGGCGAGAGGAGTGAGGGGGCCCTTCCAACTCCGGCCTAGAGCGCCACAGCAGGCCCGACACAGGCGGCTGGCAGCAGCGGGGATATATACCGCCGGAGGAGGGACCCCAGAGGCATTTGAGTAATAAGGCCGTGCTGGGTCTCCGCGAGGCCCCGGCTTGAAGTTTGGAGCTCTGCCCACGGGGAGAGCACAGACTCGGGGGCGAAACTCGAGCCCCCAGCGCGAGGCCTAACTGGGCCTGCCCGGCCCCGACTGCCAGAGCCCCACAACGCAGCTGAGGCAGGAGTCTGAGAGCGGCCGGAGGGCCCAATTAGGCCACGAGGGCAAGGGTTCCCGAGTGGCGGGCCCGCGGAGATGCGAGGTACAGCCTGACCAATAGAAGCGAGGTCTCGGGGGCGAAAGTCGGGTCCCCAGGGGAGGCTCTGCAGGGGCCGGCCCGGCATCATCTGGAAGAATCAGACCTTTGGCACGTTGGGAGACAAGGGGCGAAGGGCCCCCACAAAGGCTTCAGTGCCTAAAACCAGGGACGCCGGGCGCTCCAGGCAGAACTCACAGAGTAGAGGGATTGCAGGGCCGGTGGGCACCGCGCACGGAACCGCGCGCCCTTCACCCGGCCCAGACTCACTCCATGAGGGGGGCCAAAATAAGGCTCAACTGGCCATTCCCTCCCACGCATCGGGCCCCCCAGCACCGACCCACTGACGGGCCCCCTCGGCAAGGGAGGCCAAAGCCACATTGCGCAAGGGTCAAGATATGTCGAACCGCATGGGAGGACGAACTATCCCCGACATGCTGGACGGAGGCACCCACAAGGGAGCGAAGAGCCTGGAGCAGGGGCGGCCGGAGGAGCACCCCAAAGTACAGCCAGAGGGGGAGATCCCCATCACAAGGGCCTTCATGGAGACCCTCTTCAGTTCCCCCAGAGAAGACTTCCAGAAGCTTAAACAGGAAATGGCCGGGGAGCACAGGGAGCTTAGGCGCGACGTTGACGGCCTTGGAGAACGGGTGGCTGCAGTGGAGGACTCGGTGCACAGCAGGAACGGGGAAATTGAACTCCTGCAACCGGAGATCATTAGGTTACAGGACCAACAAACGGACTTGCAGGCGCTCGCTGAGGACCTTGAGAACCGCTCTCGTCGCAACAACATACGGGTCCGAGGGGTGCCGTCTAAATCGGAGGGGAGCGACGTGACGGCCTTCCTGCAAGAACTGTTCCGAGACATACTGGGAGAACCGGAAGACTTCGAGGTCCGCATAGACAGAGCACACAGAGTGGGCCTAGCTCGCCGAGCTCCGGCTCCTCCGCCTGACATCCTGGCTTTCCTGCCTGACTACTCACTAAAAGAACGCATTTTAAAAATGTCGAGGTAGAAACAACCTCTTCAATTCAGGGGTTATGCGGTGCGGCTCTTTCAGGACCTGTACTATCACACTACAGAAGAGGAGAGCATTCAGGGTGGTCACAACCTTCCTGATGGACCAAGGGGTTCCCTACTCTTGGGGCCATCCCTTCAGACTCAATTTTCAAATGGAAGGGGACCCTCCATCAACTTCGATCCCTCCGGGACATTTGCACTCTGCTGGGCATCACCTTGGGGGCTGACGACGAATAGGAGAGCCCATCCATACGATCCTCCCTGGCGAATTCTCAGAACATAGCGGGCGACGGCTGGCAGCGAGTGAGACGGTGGCGCTCCCCCAAAAGCAATCTCAAGCCGGACCCTGCAACCATGGCTCAAGAGCACGCGGCGGCGGTCCACGAGGTCGCCAAAGACACTTCCACCGGGACAAGAGGTGGCGCTGATGGGGGGGTTTGAATGCATTTTCCTAGCATGGGGCGGGGGGAATGGGACGGGGGCCACCGAGGTCGCCTTGGTCAAACGTTTCCTCACTTCGAGACGACACCACGGGCCTGAAGAGAGACTGCACAGGTCCGGGACAATGATTCCTAGTTTGGGGTTTGAGTTTCTCCGGGAGTTACCAGTTGGGGCTAGGGGGGATCCGGGTGGAACCTGGGGAGTGGGGAGGGGGGAGTTGAGGAGGGGGTGGAGGCGGGAGGAGGGAGGGTGGTCGGGAAGCAACTGAAGGGGGAAGGGAGGGTTGGGGAGTTGGGGTCTGGGGGGGGTCCTCCTTGTCCACGTGGGGGGGGGGGTTGATTTTCTTTGGCCACTACACGTCGAGCGCAGCGCGGTGCCGTCCCGACTAACTACTTAGGATGTCACGCCCATTGTCTATCCTCTCGCTCAATATGAGGGGACTTAATAACCCAATCAAACGCCGAGCGATACTTTCCTTCCTGGAGCACTCGGCTGCAGATATCTGCCTCCTACAGGAGACACATTTACTGCCCAAAGATCACCATCGACTTAAGTCTCGTTCCTTCCCTATGCAGTTTTTCTTGTCGGCAACCAAGAAGGTAGCGGGGTGGCGATCCTAGTGTCCAGATCCTTTGAGGGGCGGGTTATGCAGAAGGAGGCGGAGATCAAGGGCAGGTTGCTGATCCACCGCTTTCTCATTGCCGGGCACACACTCTTAGTGGGCACCATATATGCACCCAATGAAGGACCAGAGAAATTCCTACACACAGCACTAGAATCGGCCACAGCTAATACACAACCACACTTGCTGCTAGGAGGCGATCTCAATCTAGTCTACCATAACACAGCAGATCGCTCAGGCCAACGGTATGGTCAAGTCGGGGCGCTTTCCGGGACGGGCCACGCTCACCTCTCCGACCAGGGCCTTGTTGACCTATGGAGGCACCTCCACCCACAAACCACAGAATACATTTACTACTCAGCCGCCCACAAGTCTTACGCAAGACTTGACTATTTTCTATGCTCCGCGCAAAAAATGTCGACATCCTCCCGACCTCTCTGTCGGATCACTCTCCGGTGCTAGCCTCCTTTCTCTTCCCAACCACACCTGGCCCGCAGCGACATTGGCGCCTAAGAGACGCCCTGCTCCGGAGCCCTGCTATAGTGGAGCAGATCAAAACCGCCATCGCCCAGTTTCTTACTCATAATGCCGACACGGACACTACCAAGGCCACCCAGTGGGCCGCGCTCAAGGCGGTCCTCCGCGGAGAATTCATCTCTATCGCCACAGCTAACAATAGAGACCGCGCTCAGAAACGGGCGGAAATCACCCAGCATGTAGCGGAGCTGGAGCAGATGCACCAGCGCACCGGGGCGGCCCGAGCGTGGCGCCAACTTTGTAAGGAGAGAAAGATGCTGGCGGCCCTGGACCAAGATGTGGCCGAGTACGCAGCCCTACACCTACGACACGCATATTATTCCGGGGGGGATCGCTGCGGGAGACTCCTGGCGAGTAAACTGCGAGAGCAACGCCAAAGACAGGGCGTTCGAACCATCCGGCCTAGTCAGGGTGACCTTGTTACTGACGACGACGCCATTGCCGTGGCCTTTGGGGAGTTCTACGGCGACTTATATGCTGTAGACCCGCTTGACACGCAGGCGGGTCAAGCCTACCTCGGAGGTGCGCCCCTACCGTCCTTGAACGAAGCACAAGCGGAGTTCCTTGATAGACCCATTGGTCTGGAGGAGGTGATCTCGGCGATATCTCGCCTCAAAATGGGGAAATTGCCGCGCCCTGATGGCTACTCGGCGGCCTTTTATAAAACCCTCTGTCATCAGGTGGCCCCATTATTGTGGGACCTCTTCAATACATTCGACCAACCCGGTGCCATCACTGCGGATCTGTTAGAGGCGGCGATATCAGTCATACCCAAGCCCGGCCGGGACCCCAACCGGTTTAACCGAAAGTAATGAAGCAACAAATCAGGATAAAAAAAACAATAAAGAATTAAAACTGTCACGGAAACAAAAAAAACGTGACAGGAAAGCTAGGAATAAAACGTCTTTACTAACGAAGCAGCTCACTTCCAAGGTATACCCAATTTTCTGCTCAGTCAGGACGAGTAATGTAGTAACAGATCCGGCTAGTGTAACAGATGAATATCCGTTTAGTAGCAAATAGACAGAAAAGGCAGATAAGGATATACCAGCAGAATTTAATCCGAGATCAGGTAGAGGAGGAGATATAAATTCGGTACTAGGCATAAATCTTGGGGATACACAGGAGACAACAAATAGAAAAGGAGACAATAAATATGGACCCAAGAAAAAATTTAATCAAGCCGGGAATAAAACTGGCAATAAGCAAACGACTAAGATAAAGGAAACCACAGAACCACAGAACAAAAGTAGGCAAGGCACTGACCCCAACAAGGAAGATCTGATAAGCCACGAACAACCAGGACCAATCACTAGCAATCCAACAGCTCATAACGCCCCTGTCCCAAAAACTATAGAGAATAAGGTAGCAAACAGCCGAAGAGGGGGAAAAAAGGAATACTGTCCCACAGAAATCGGTGAGGATGGATGGCGAGAGCCAAAAATGGAACACAAAAAACAAGACAACTCAATCTCAGCGACCCAAAAAATCGGAGACAGAATGTGGGCAGGACTGACAATGGACAACCCTGAGGCCTATGTGTTTGGTCCCGGGGAAATTAATAGAATGGAGAGAATTCAAATGAAACCCCAATTGAAACAGAGAGGTGAGATCATCCGAGGAAATTTGGGTCAGGAATTAGCAACTAATTATAACGCAGAAACCCTTCAGGAGAACATTGTTTCGGTGGACAATCAAGTTCTAAACACTACATTGGAAAACAAGATCCAATATGTAAACTTAAAAGTTGAAATGAAAGATGATAAGAAACAAATCACAGTCGATAACAAGAATGAAGACCCAATGTTACAGATAGATCATTGTAATTTGCTTCCGAAACAGAAACTATTGTTAATTCCAGAATATGACTCAAAAGGGCCACAAGACATCCTGAAGAGGGGGAACATATTGAAATTAACAGCTAATATTCCAGCTTTAAAATATCTGAACTCGTCCAACTTATTGGCAGTAGAATCTAAAGCAAAGGGAAATCAAAATAATAAGGAACAAACACTGACTAGATGGCAGACTGAAGAAGATGTCCAGCACATTATGAACTCCAAGTCGCAATTCGAAGCTTGGGGAATAAAACTGTCCAGACCAACGATACCTCGCTATCCTGGCCCTTTAACCATCAACTCTAATTACAACAATAGCTATGGACAAAGTCAAAGAGAAAACATGCAGAACAAACATACAGTTTTCAAAGGAGCAAAAGGTAGCAACCTTCCAATTGCACTGAAGAGAGACTTGCAGAACGAACAGGAAACCGGAAAGGATGTGGTCCAGGACAGATGGCGCTGGCTGCCAGGAGCGCTAAGTTCGAATACAGGTCATTGACCATTGGAAAGACATCAGCTGTACAGGACCCAGGAAACATGCAAATGCTCTGATGGAACATAGCAGGGGCTGAAAAATGGCTAGAAAATGGCTGTCAACCAAATAATTGGTAAAATCATGATATAATAGCTTTGCAGGAGACCTGGGCACTGGAAGATCTTATCCTGGCAAATTATATACATTATACAGTCCCTGCTATTAAAACCAAAATTTACGTACGGCCCAAAGGGGGACTGGCAGTCTATATATCTACAGAGCTGAAAATCGACAGTGAACAGATGGTTCCAGCAGGACCTAATATTCAACTGATCAAACTAACATTGGGGCGAGTGGGTAGAACAAAAAACGTCCTGCTGATCAATACATACGCTCATCCCTTAGTAAGGAAAAAATCAGCCCACAATGCTCAGTTGATCGCAATTATTACAGATATAAGGTGTACCGATCCCTTATGGGATTTCATACTTACAGGGGACTTTAATTACAACTTAATACATACCCCGGATGAAGATGACATGCTAGTATCTGATAATATATACTGGAATGTTCCACAGCAATATCAGCCAATGAGACCTACAGAGGACCACGTAGGTTAAAGACTGGTAAATGCTCTAGAGTTTCTTGGGCTAAGAGTAATAAATGGCAGAACAACAGACGATTTACCACCGAAACATAAATTTCATGGCGGAAAGACCAGACCAAGACTGGACTATACAGCTCTTTCAGTATCATTGATGCCTTTCCTCTCGCATTTTTCCATAGAGTACACAACTAGGAGTGATCATTCCTACCAGCACATACACTTTAGGTTAAAAATCGCCAAACATCAGGCAAATACAACAATTGAAGGAAATATTCACACAGTTGACCTAAAGCGCCTAAAATGGTCAAATGAAACAATCGGTACATTATAGTCCAAGATAAAGATGATGATAATGGCTAGTAAAGTTGAGGCCCAGAATAAAATTCAAGCTTGGGTAAAATTTACAGCTGATCTTACAACATTAATGCCGACGGGACAACACCAGACTAAATTTCATGGTCAAAGAAAAGAATCGAATAGCTGAGAGCTTTGAAATGTAAACTCAAAAAAGCTATTAGGAGGCTAAAAAGAACAGTTCCTGACCAAGTATCCTGGGATAGGGTAAGGCAGCTAAGGAAAACCTACAAAAAAGAGCTATGGGAAGAAAAACGAATGAGTAACGATAAATTTTGGGCTGAACTGCTTTGTAGTGCTCAGAAAACGAATTCAAACAAGTTTTGGGAATTCATAAACAAATTTCATAGCCCGATGAACGCACTCTCATCAAATATTCAAGAATACGAGTGGGCTGAATTTCTAACCACAAAGTTCATAAAACACGTTACCCAAGGCACGCCAGAAGCAAGCACCCAGGAGCAGGCTGAGGGAAAAAATACATCCAAAGGGCTCACTGAACGAAACAGCTCAGGAGAGGTAATCACACCTCACACGAGAGAAAAAAAAGACGCAGGGACTAAGCAAATTGAGGAAAAAGGGAAGCCGCAGGGGAAAAATGCATACATCCCCCGAAAACAGCGACAAGCCATTCATCAACGTCAACTGAAGAAGTTATACGTATAATTAAGAAAGGTAGAAGTGACGGTGCTCCTGGTCCTAATGGACTCCCTCAAGCAATTTTCAAGCATGATACATCGTTCTGGGGCAATCATCTTTCTAACCTATATAAAGAAATAGAGCTCCTAAATTACATACCATCGAATTGGCAAGGCTCGATAATGACACCTATTTTTAAAGGAGGAGATAGAATTAATCCATCAAACTATAGGTTAATAGCCCTCCTGGACGTTGAAGCCAAATACTATGCCACACTCGTTCTAGAAGACCTGAAGGATTGGTCCGACAACCTTAATCTTATTCCGGTCAATCAGACAGGCTTCAGGCAAGAATAGGGACGATAACGAACATCTTAGCACTATCTCTAATAGCTAACAAGTGCAAGCAGAGGAAACAACAACTTTACCTCAGCTTTATAGACCTAAAGGCAGCATTTGATAGTGTCGATCGTCACCTCCTGTGGAAAAAGTTGCGAGCATGGGACATACCTGAAAGACTACTAAAAGGTATATTGCTATTCTACTCTAACACATGGTTAAGAATTAAGATAGGTGATAGCTCCAAACTATCAAGGAAGCTGGTAACGACCAGAGGCCTTAAGCAAGGGTGTGTTCTGGCCCCACATCGTTTTAATTTGTTCATGTCAGATCTTTCACAGAGGCTAGACTGCACTAACTCTTATCCGCCAAAACTGGGTAAACTGGGACTCACTCACCTCTCATATGCCCACGATGTGGTGTTAATGAGTCAAACGAAGATCGGTCTTCAAAGAGTTTTAAATGAAATGTCAGATTACATTTCAGCAAACAAACTTGAAATAAATACATCAAAGATAAAAACTATGGTTATTGGCAGTCAGCGGAAATGCAAGCAGACAATCTGGCTTAATGGCAACCAACTAGAGGAAGTTAAAAAATATAAGTACCTGGGATTCTACATTGACAACTCACAAAATCATACAGAACAAAAAAAGTACAAGATTCAGAGAACCAGTGCCCTCATATTCGTCTTCTGTCAACTAGCAAAAAAGTTGAAGGGTCCATCATATAAACCACTGCTCGCAGCAATGACGGCAAGAATCCTTCCTACGATAACATATGCCAGTGCAGCTTTTTATGGTCAAGACGGAGAGGTTTTAAACCAACTAACAGCATCCATTTATAAAAAAGTATTTCAGCTACTACGATCGGCCTCGCCGGCACAGGTCCGTCTTGAATTTGGCTTAACAAACGAAGTCATAGGGAGAATGTATGCTACAGTAAAAACCTGGTATCGGCTGAAACAAAATGCAGCTACATCACAAATTAATGAAACCCTATGGACCGAAGTAGAAGAGGACAGAAACTCTCCTTATAATCAATACTTATGTAAATATCTCTCAATAACCTGTACAACTGACTTATGGAATAAAAATCTGCCATGTCAGTCTTTCAAACAAGCAATAAACAAAGTAGCTAAAATCCATTCAGCACAAACTGACAAAAATATATTTAGGTTAAGGTCGCACGCTTGGATGGTGATAAATAATTACAAGTCTCTAGCACCGGCGTCATACTTGATTTTGACATTTTCAATTGACGTGAAAAAACAACTAATGGCATTACGTTTTGGAAAATTACCATCTTTGGCGGACCAGCCAACTTGGGTGCATACAGGTCCTAAATCGTGCCGGCTGTGTGATTACTATAAAGAAGACTTCATTCGTGTAATTTGCACATGCATTAAACTTCAGAACAATCGAGCTACTCTACTCAAGCAAAGTTTCAATGTGAGAGGCAGTAGGTCCTGTAGAGCTGCTATAATTGCGTACCTAAATCCATCAGACCCACAACTGAATGGCAGATTGATAAAATTCCTCAAAGTTTTTTTAAAGTTTTGTTAAAAGGGACAGAATTCTGGCAAAGAAAAAAGGACAAACACATGACTACTGAATTTTAACAATTACATTTTATGAGTGTCAAGCAGAGATAAAATGGATATATTGTTTAATTCTCTTTTAATCTGTGTTGTATAATATAAGATTTTTATTTTGTTATGGTTTTAATTAACTAAACAATAAACATTTACTTACTTTACTTACTTTGTGTTAATAGCTGTTTGGATAAAGTATGTACATAAAGTAAGAAGAGATTTTTCCCCAGGATGTTATGTTTCACTTAAAAGTGTAGCAGGAATTTTGACTATGGCCTTGTGCTTTGAATTATTTATATTTGTGATTTGAGACTTAAATTAGATAGTTGTCATTGAATTCTGAAGAGGTAAGTGAAACCAGATCAAATCTAGGTGAAGAAGAGTTCATATCAGATCATTTTAGTGATATACTCAGCCTATACATGTTCGGGTAAGGAATAGGTATTCTGGCTATAATGGAGCCTGGTGGTTTTACAGATGCGAAATTTAAAATATTGCCTTAGCCTAACTATAATACGTGCAGCCATCTTTCTGCTCAAATCCAGTTTGATGTCTGTCTCCAACGTGTACACAAACTTCAGATTTGCCCAGCACACAGATTTTCTTTAACACCTATTTGAACCCAGAATTTACTAGTGTTCTGTTTTTTTGAAGTGTCAATTAAGGAACACCACCACTTACTTTTTATGACTTTTTCTTTGATCTTGAGGACGTTTGCCATGCGATTCCTAAGTAGCATTATATCCTGCTTTTGTATCAGTTTACTAGTGTAGTGAAGTTTAGTTAATATATCAATTTAACATTTAGATTTTTTCCTTACTCTGGGGATGAACTATAACTTACTCATTTTGGTATTCACAGAAGGCACTTACTCAATGATGAGTAAGTATCTTCTGTGAATACCAAAATGAGTAAGTGCCTTCTGTGAGTACCGAAATGAGTAAGTGCCTTCTGTGAATACCAAAATGGGTAAGTGCCTTCTGTGAATACCAAAATGGGTAAGTGTCTTCTGTGAATACCAAAATGGTAGTAAGTTTAGGATTTTATCTTAAGTTAGTTCTGTGAATCGGGCCCAGTGCCTGGACATGAGTGGATCAATTGACAGAATTTCATACTGCCAGCGACAGTCCCTTCTCAGAATCATTACAAGGCTGCCTCTAGAATGTCCATTATTCAATATTTGCACTCCCTTAAATAATACATAATAATTACTTACAGAGAAATCTTCTACAAGCTAGGTTTCTTCTACGCAGACTAATAGTAGTTTGCGAGAACTCGTGTCATTTAACTTCACCAGATAACCAACTAGACCAGTGATATTTCAGCTTTAAAATTTAAATCTGCTGTTAAAAAGAATGATCATTCACATTTCTTGAATCCTTGCTTTTTAGAGTAGCTGGGACCAACCCCAAGATCAGGAGCAGTTATCATGGCATTTTTTTTTGTGACTCATGACTGCATTGCAGTTATGATTTTACTGTGTTCTGTTGTTTTTACCGTAAGAGATTTAGAACTTAATAATAGTTGCCCAAATATAGGAAAAAAAATAGAGGACTGTTACATTTCTTCTGAGAGGTTTTTTTTTCCTAATATGTGGCAGTAAGATGCAGCATCGCCTCAATTTCTATTGCTCTTATAACATCAGCATTTGCAAGAACCACGTTGGAGAACTGAAGCAAGGTTAACACGTATAACTAATTAAGAATGTATTATCCAGCTGGAAACACTGGAGCGCAGATGTAGGGAGAATAGTGGTAGATTGGCTAGGCGGCGTCTGGTCCTGGCTCAGCAGCAATACACGGCGGTCCTACTCAAGGAGGCGAGGCAGGCCTGGCTTGCCACTCGTAGTCGGGTGTACCAGTGGGGAGACAAGTCCTGTAAGATGCTGCACCGCCTATGTCAGGGCACGCTCTATGCCCAGCCGCTGCCCTGGTTGTTGGACCCGGCGGGGTCCCCGATCTCAGAGCCATCGAATATCGCAGAGAGCTTTGCGACATACTTTGAGGGACTGTACGCGCCACGGGAATGCCTGCCGGCTGAGACTGTTCAGCGATTCATTGACGACCTCCCCCCACGCGCGGTTTCGGATGAGGTGCAAGACCTCTTGGACAGGCCCTTCACGGATGAGGAACTGGGCTCTGCCCTAGGCGAACTCAATCCGGGTAAGGCGCCGGGCCCCAATGGGTATCCGTGCAAATTCTTTAAACGGTACCACGTGCAGCTGGACCCATGCCTGCGCCCGGTGATCGAGGAAGCGCAAGATATTGGAGTGCTCCCGCCGGACTGGAGACACGCCGAGGTGGTGGTCTTTCTGAAGCCGGGAAGGCCTCCGGAGGACCACGCGTCTTACCGCTCATGGCTAAGGCCCTTGCCAGTAGGCTTAAGCCCCATATTACAGACCTGGTCCACCCTGACCAGGCAGGCTTTATGCCCCGAAGGGCCACCCGTCATAACATTAAGCGCGCCCAGGTGGCGGTCTCGGCCTGGAGACATTTGGACGAGCGGGCTGCATTGTTCCTGGCGGATATGGACCGTGCCTTTGATTCTCTCAGCTGGACCTACCTGTTTGCCCTGCTGCGCCGCCTTGACATAGGTCCTTGCTTTCTGACCTACTTGCAACTGTTGAACACAGGTCTTACGGCCTCTATGCGAGTTGGGGGGGGCTGTGTCCCGGTCGATCCCGGTTCAGAGGGGTAAGCGACAGGGGTGTCTCCTCTCCCCATACCTGTTTGCGCTGGCCATGGAGCCCTTGGCTGCGTGGGTGCGTATTGACGCCCAACTCAAGGGTTTTTGCTGGTCTCCGGGCCTTACGGATAAGATAACATTATATGCTGACGACGTGCTGTTCTTCTTAACGGACCTTGATCGGTCAGGGCCACGGCTGCTGCGCATCTTGCAGATCTTCGGGGAGTCCTTAGGCCTCTATGTGAACCCAGGGAAATCAACCTGTGGGTCTTGGGCGGCGGGCAGCCGGCGGGCGACTGGGCAGCAGACTTACAGCTGGCCCGGGAGGAATGAAGTACCTGTGAGTCTTTTTATCCGAAGACGCAGGTATCTCCCGAGCTCGTAATCTTAACCCGCTGTGGGATCGCACGCGGGAGGATATGAAGGCATGGGGCCGCATGTCACTCTCCATCTTTGGGAGGTCGGCCATCTTCAAAATGGTGGCGCTCCCTTGACTGGTGTATCAGCTACAGAATCATCCCTACCCCATTCCGCCTCGCTGGTTTCAACAGATTAATTCGGCACTGGGCGGATTCCTGTGGGAGGGTGGGGCAGTCAGGGTTGCGCTACGGACATGCTTTCGGTCCACGTACGTTGGGGGCCTCGCCACATCGGATCTACTCTCATATTATCAAGCCGCTCACCTTCTGGTCCTCAATGACTGGTGGTATGGAGACAGGGGGAATCCAGCATATGCTGTCGAGCGCCATCTGATGGGTTCGTCATCCATCCATGTCCTTACGTACTCGGCACCGCTTCGGCGGAATCTTCCATCTGCCACGCAAGTGGTCTTCTCCGTCTGGCGGCAGGCGTCGCGCCGGATGCGATGGTGGAGCGTTCTTACTCGGGAGACCCCCCTGTGGCACAACGGTCGCTTACCCCAGTTGCTGACCCTAAGGGGCTTTAGTGGGTGGGATGCCATTGGAATCTCCACCTTAGGGGACGTGATGTAAGGAGACACCCTGAAGTCGTTCCAAGATCTGCAGACTGAGTTTGGGATGCCTCGCTCTCAGTTCTTTCGCTTTCTCCGACATGCACTGACACCCTACCTGACAGACGTGGACACCCTCCCAGACTTTAGCCCACTTGAAGCACAACTGTTTCTGGGGGAGTTAACTGATAAAAAACTGTCCCGAATATACCAGTCCCTGGTGCGACATTGTTCCCCGGATCTGCAGAGGCTGCGGGGGGCGTGGGTGGGGGATGTTGGGGAATTAGAGGAGGAAGACTGGGTGGAGGCCCTGGCGAGCCCCAGAGGAGCGGTTATCTCCACACGTCTGAGACTAATACAAGTCAAATATCTTCACCGCACATATTTCACTAGGGAGCGCCTTTGGAAGGCGGGATTGATAGGGTCTCTTGAGTGCCTGCGATGTGGCTCCGAGGTAGGCACACTCTTACACACCACATGGGATTGCCCGGGGCTGCATAGGTTCTGGACCGGGGTCTTTCATTGTTTATCAGAAGTATTGGCTTGGGAGCTGTCCAGGGACCCGAAATTGGCTCTGCTGCATGTTATGGAAGGGGTTGGAGGTAACCGATATAAACGTCACTTGCTATTGTTGGGTTTGACCTCAGCCAAACGGGATATAGCGAGAGCTTGGAAGGCACCTCGGGCCCCGCCTCTGACTGCCTGGAAAAACGGCATGGACTTCTGCATGGGGCTAGAGCAGCCTGTCTTTCTAGCTAGGGGGTGCCCCCGTAAGCACTTTCGGATTTGGAAAAGGTGGGCGGATTACAGGGGGCTAGACCTCGACCCCCCACCGGAAAACGATACCACTCTGACATTATAACCACTAAGGAGGGTTGGAGCACGATGGAAGTGCCCGGACGGTTTTGGCATAAGATCATTGTTTCCTTTATTGGCCTCAGTAAACTGGGACATGGTAGCAGCGGAACCAGGGGGTGGGAGGGTGGTTGTGGTGGGGGGGTGTTTGTGTTACATGAAACTGTCTGACACTATTGTACTTGCTTCATTGATGTATGCAACAGAACCCGGTGCTCAGGGCTTTGCATTTATATATGTGCAGACTAATAAAAAGTGTTGTGAAAAAAAAGAATGTATTATCCAGAGAATATCAGTATGAGGATTAATATAGAATGAAATACATCGAAAAGAAATGAAACCATGTGAAGTATCATACAACCTTCCCACTAAAACAGAATACTTAAATTACTTAAGAGTGTTCACAAACTTACGGTTTGTGAATATTGCCTTAGGCAAACAATCAACACAGCAGTAACAACAATATTAAGGACTCCTACAAGGCAAATTGACAGTTTCTCAAGTTCATACACATTAGATGGTGGCAAGCCCAACTCCGGGGTGCAAATGGGCACAAAAGGCCAACTGCTCAAAATCACATGGGGTTCAGAATAGTCCACAAAAACCTTCTTTCTAGAAAGCTAACCGGCTGCTGGACCAATGTTACCAAGGTCAATGGATATCTGGATACAAATAAATATGTTGACACAAAGAAGGTGTGCTTTGTCAGACGGAGTCACAACCATCTCACGTACACAGGCATGGTTGAACTTTTGGACAGGCTGTCACTAGTGCGGGGGGTCAGAGGACTCAGCTGAGATTTTGCAAAGATAACTTCACAATTAGGTGCATTCATGGAAGCCCACCTCCATCTCATGATGAGGAGTATAGCAGCTCAGGCTATGGATTCTCTGTGGATGAAAGACTCCATGGGATAGCTGAGGACTCCTGGGCAAAGGCAAAAGCCGCTACATAACAGGCAAGCAAAGCTTTAGCACATCCTCTGCCCAAGGAGTCATAGCTCAATCAATGTCAAGTGGACCTCACAATTTGCATATGCCAGCCAATCAAGATGAGATCAGAGTGCTTTAGCAAAGAGATTTTTGAGGTACCTGTAGCCTATGTCTTTGTGTGGGAGTTAAGTTAAACACTCCTAGGCACCTCTGTATCCTCCAAAGTAGTTTTGGTGGCAAGATATGTCAATTTCCTTGGGAGTACCTGAAACAAAAGAAGAGCAGGGCGAGGGAATGGCAGGTGGGGCTGTCCAATGTGAGCAGCATTCATCCACCATCGTTCAAATTCTATTGTTACGTTATGGGTAACTGTAACATAGTGTATGGTTTATAGCAGGTTTCTAGAATAGCATGGTTGAGACACTGGGACGGCTGACTATCTAAAGCTGTAACACATAGTAAAACACTGACTCCTCAGTTTTATACCCACCCATAATGGAAAAATGAAACGCATATTTGACCATGCAGGTTTATTATTAGGAAAGCGACAAATTGCCATGTATTGGCTACCCTTTAGGCCCCCATTGGCACCCATCTGCGAACAGATCTGATCAAATGCACTAAGGTCAGGGAACGGAGAATGAGAAACATGACACTGAGGGAAAGGCATTAGAGGAAATTGAGATCTGGTTGGAACTGATAAATAAACTGACTCATTCCATAACACGATGAATAACTAAGTCCAATTCTGGTCATGTGCATTATGTACAGTACATATAACTTTATAAAAGTTTATTACAAATAACCCTAGTTACACGGTTGGCAGCCATGACTGGTAGCCCACACTGAGAGGAAGATGGACTTGAGGTTTGGGGGGAGGGGGGTTGTATATTCCCCATTAGACCTATTGAGCTGAAAGACATGAGTCTACATGTGGGCCATTTTAATAAGAGCAATGCAATGTAATTTACCTTTTTGGATGAAATGTGGTTTTTGGGTAGGGAGAGGGAGTTTTTGGATTTCTTTTCCAATTTCAGATTGTTCTTCATGGTGAGGCACAAGAAGAACATTGCTATTAATATTGTACTGGTATAAAATCAAAACGACTATATTAAAACTGTGACTTAGTGTCTGGTTCTAGCAGCTGAAGACAGAAATATCCTCAGGAATGGATACAAAAGGGCCCCCCTAACTTTTTAAAGACCACTACTCGCCAGTATATCAGGTAAGACTGCAAGGACTCACCCTCAGGAGTAGTAAAACAGACTGAAGTGATATCAAGGAAGCTGAAAAGAGACATGGGAGCAACGAGTAGCAGGTCTTCATTGCTCACTGTGAGTCCATGTTCTTGAAAATAAGCCCCCACCTTGCTGCTAGACTTCCCAAGTGAACTCCCAAATCTATAATGTACTCCCGCTAGTAATCTGAATCCCCATTGGAAACTTCCAAGAAATGGTGCTCAACCCCTGTGAAGAATCTTAGAAAGCTTGAGTCAAAATAGGAGGGGCAGAAGAGGAGTACAAAGCAGGGAGGAACACGAACCAAGAGAACTCTACCTATGGAGGGAGGAGAGAAATACAGGAATTGGAATGACTAAATATATAAATAGTTAACATAAGAAATTAGGAGCAGGTTAGGTTTCACACCAGGTCTTATCGATTAATTAACTGCTTGGTGTTAGCTTATATCAAAATGGCCACCACTGTATCCATCTTGGAAGTATTCAAGAAGCTGTTGTTACGTTGTCTGGTGTTCTAGAAAGTAGATCCTGACTCACCCTTGGAGAACTGGGTACTACAGGGTGAAATATCCCACCAGGAACTATTGCAGCTTTATTGTAAACCCTGGTTATTCATGCCCCAGACAACTTACAACACTAACGTGCCGGATAGGAGATAGATATTGGAGAAATGGAAGTCATGGATTGGGAGGGGTCCATCATGCACCCAAGAGAGGTAGCTATTAAGTTCCGATTACAGTTAATACAGCTGAAAATACTGCACCAAACCTATTAAAACCATAGTAAACTATTCAGAATGGCTAGCGCTGTTAGCTCTTTTTGCTTGAGGTGCACATTAGAAGAGGGAACATTTCTACAAACCATATGGGAATACTCCAAAATGAAGGGGAGGGATGTCTAACAGTAGCTTGATGAAGTTATGGGCATGGAGATACTGGGAACCCCCCAATTACTAAACTTGGGAATCCTAAACAACATCCATATCCTGAGCTGCCCACTGGGATCTGCATGTTGGGGTTCGAAGTGGCCAAACATGAAATGGGTAAGTTTTGGGGGCAGTCACAAGAACCAACTGTAGTACAATGGAGGGAGAGTATGAATAGGTACTTGGCAGCAGAAAGGAAAGGAAAGATTTTGAGAGCAGAGGTATCCCAGGAATTTTGAAAAGGTGTGGGGGAAGTAGCGAGCTACCATGGTCTGGAGGTACAAAAAGGAGATACAGGGAATGAAGATACCCTGGATTGAGACCGCATTCCGGACTACTAAGTAGGTAGATAGGGAAGAATGAAAAAATTATACATCATTCGTGTAGCCTAAACATTGCGGAGGAGGGAGGAAAGAGGAACTCTCTCTTGTACAATCTCAACAGCTTGATATCAATTTGTACTGTATGCTCGGGTTCTGTGCCTTTAAATGAATAAAAAAGAATAAGACATAAAAAAAGAAAGTAGATCCCATCATATACTGTATGGGAGGCATCTCTTATCAGAAACGTTGATTCACCCATGTTCTAATAGTTTTGCCTAAGTATCTTTTTGAAGTTGTGAACTGTGTTCTGTATAACTGCCAAGACCACATGAGGTAAAATAAACGAAATTCTTTCTATATCATGTTCATTGACCATGACAAGGCAACAACTTTGGTGTATGTTCATTGAACAGGACAAGGAAACAACTTTGGTGTTCTGTGCATCTGGTTTGAAGGGTACCATGAAGTCAAAGCAAGAAAATAAGTGTATCTAATGGGTATGTCTGTAATTGAAAGCTTTGGACTGTTTTCAGGAATCCAAGGTTGTTATGTACTATAATAACTGTGACAGAATTTTAGGTGCCCTTCATATACTATATCCAATCTGGGCTTTAGAAATCTACTCAACCACTCCCAATAGCGAGTCAGGTTTTATCAGGGCGAGCTATTTTTAGTGCCTACTCGCCTGGTCTGGTGAGAGTGCTCGAACTGGCAAACAAACCGTGTTTTGTTCCCTCATAAAGTGAATGAGCAGTAAAGATGCCTTTAAATCTTGTTTTAGCTTATCACATTTGACAGAGAGTAAATGGCAGCTTATGTCTAGTTACAAATCGTTGCTTAATATATCATGGAGATCAGTGTTTACTTTTCTTTCTCTCACTCGAATGTTAGAAGATTTTGTAAAGTGAACTGTCTGACAATAGGGCTGGGCACACAACATTTAAATAGTTTGTAAATGAATTGTACAAATATTGAAAAATATTTTCCAGGTGTTAGGAAAGAACATTTTTGTAATTCTAAAGTGAGATGGAAACAAATATGAATAGTATCAAAGCAAATCAGAATACTTTACTTGGTAATGTGCAAAGGATAAATATTTGCTGAAACCTGATTTCCACACATTATCGTTTGTACACCATAGTTTTATCTGTAAAACTTCCTGAAAGTGGAAAGGTTTGTGGCATTGTCAATGAAAACTGTTGGTCTGTAAATGACAGTGCACGACCACAACATGCTTAAGTTATATATTTATGAAAAGTGAGATTTTTTAAGTATGAACTGAGAAACATTTTTGTGCCTGCCCTGATGACAATACTATTAGTGTACTAAGAGGCATGTCAGTGGTCAAGTGTTGCTTATATATGGGCTAGATGTTTGATGCATAGAGCAACAGTTCAGACGATTAAATCAAACAGTTTTTTGTACACCAGACATGCTGAGCTCACTAATTCGAAAGTGCTCTCTTATGTGATAATGAAGAAAAAGAAGATTCTATGAACTGAAATGTTTGGCTAGGATCACAAAATTTGAGATGAGTTAAGGGTCAAGCGCATTACAGTTAGATCCAGTAGATTATTCTAGTCACTAAACCTGCAGGTCTGATGAAACCTTTCAGATTTTTCTAAGGCTGCCATTCTATAAATGCCTCTTGTATCGCTTGGAGCCCTTTATCAAAGATTGTGCAGTTCTGCTCAGATGTGTTTATCTTTCTTGACAGAAAAGATATGGAATATATAAGGTGTGTAGTCACATCCCTTTGTAAAAAGAACTGTTTTAACTTTCTTATTAGAGGCATCCACTTTTACTGTATAGGCTTCTTCAAGATCAAGATGCTTTCGGAAGACTTCTGTTGTAAAGCATTCTTTCAGAGTTTTAAGATGCAGATTGGCAAAAACTCAATAGATAATGTGATTCTTTTGAAGGAGTTGAGTCAATGAAAGGCTGAAATGTGAATAATTAACTATGACTCACCCATAACAGTTGATGAACTAAAAAAAAGCTTTAAAGTGTTTATAGCAAGGGACCACTCTCAAACTGCTTATTGTTTTGCATTCCATTGCCATCGCCGCAGACAAAACAGAAATTCACTTTTGCCCCAGCGGGTCCCTCAAGGATCCCCTAGTCCCCTGAAGGGCCAGGAGGTCAGACTACCCCTACCCTACTCCCTTATATGTTGTTTTGTTTTTACATTCAGGACATGGGGACAAGTCCCAGAGTTCTAAAATGGTGGATACAACATTTCTCTTCATTTTGTGGTCAGCCAATCACAGCACTCGGCCCTATGGGACAGGTACAGGTCCCACAGCTCTAGCCAATCAGTATGCTTCATTTGCCGTTTAGTACCCCAATACTTCCTCTGTAATTCATCAGTAGTACCACATAGCTAGATATCATACTTTAAAAAAAAAATCTTTTTTATTAAACATACACAAAATAAAGCATCAGGTGACAGTCTTAGTTTCACAGTTGTCAAATATACAATACCATGTTCAGAATAATACCTTAGAATAATGTTTAGGGATCACGGGGGCTCCAGCTCCCCTGACACCACTCTGATAAACGGGGGAGTACATGTATTCCCCCTGTAGCAATTCCAAGCGTCCCACACCTTCCCCCACTTCCGGGGGTACCCCCTAGCAACATAAACTGATCTCACCCTGAACATGCACCAGTCTAGATCTGCAATCCACTTCCCAATCTGAGGCGCCTGACTGGCACCCCACAACGGGCTATGTTACGCTTAGCAATCATGCACGCCAGGGTCACCCATTGTTTCCCATATGCGGTCAGGTCTGTGGGTTCCCAGACATTCAGAAGACATCTTCGGGTCTCCAACGCTAATTCGACCCCCATCAGTTCTCGAATCTTATCGTGGATTTTGCCCCAGGAGTCTTGTATTTCTACGCAGTGCCACAGGATGTGCATGAAAGTCCCAATCTCCCCACAATCCATACGACACTCCCCATTCGCCGACATCCCCATCCTCACTACCCGAGGTCCTGTGGAGTAAGACCGATGGAGAATCTTCAGTTGCGCCAATCTGAGTCTCATTTGGATGGCCACAACCTTTGGGGAGGCGATTGCCTCTCTCCAGTCCTCATCATCCAGTACTAGGCCATCGGCGCCCCACTTCCCCCTAAGAGTTGCCAACGGATCCCCCATATGGTTGATCAGTTTTTTGTATATTAGTGAGATAGTTTTTTCTGGGACATGGCCATCCAAGACCCGGTCTTTCAATGGGGAGGCCTCTGGGAGCACGGCGCTCCGGGGAATATTTGTGGATAGGGCGTGTCTAACCTGGAGGTATCGGTAACGCTCACTCTCCTGCAGCTGGTATTTTCCTACATAGCTTCGAATGTAAGGATCCCGTCTTTCCCCCAGATATCCTTGATCTGTGTGATCCCAATGAGGTCCCATTTGTCAAAGCCCTTCGATTTCCACAAACTGCCCAGTTTCTCTGAACTCCACAATGGGTTCGCTAGTGTAAGTCTTTCCTCCCATTTAAGGGATCGTGTAGCTGCATGCCACACATGAACCATGTGTGCCGCTGGCCCGACAAGGGGAAAACGGTCGCTCCTAGCATAGAGTGCCCTAGTAAAGTCCCCCCAGGCATCTGAACGTGATCCATCGCATATCGGGGTCTAGAGGAGACCCGTAGACAGCGTGGTTAACCGCCGCCAGCTGGGAGGCCCAATAATATTTCCGGATATCCGGAAGGCCAATCTCTCTGTCGTACCAGGGAAGAGTAAGCTTGGAGAAAGCTATACGGGGTCTGCCCTCCCAGAGAAGCTGTCGTTGAAGGGACTCTATTTCCTTAAAGTATGTGGTGGGTACCGAATCCATTGTGTTTTGGAGCGCATATAAGAAGCGGGGGAGGGCCATCATTTTAAACAACACCGCTCGACCCTGCAGGGAGAGTGGCAGTGACTTCCACCTCAACACATCTCGGCGGAATCTGGTCAGAGGAGGCCCTAGATTATTATTATATCTCAGCTTTGGGTCCATTGTCACGTATATACCCAGATACCGAAACCCCACCGGCTCAACCCGCACCGGGCAGGAACTTGGAATGTCCGGGGGGTCTCCGCTTAGGACGAATAGCACCGACTTCGCCCAATTACTGGCGAAGCCCGAGTACCTCCTGAATATAGCCAGGACATCCAAGAAACTAATCAGTGAATTCCTTGGGGTGGTGAGATAAAGCAGAATGTCGTCTGCGTAAAGCGAGATCTTATCTTCCCATTCCGGCGTCCTGCGTAGACCCTTGATCGTTCGGTCCCAACGGACCCACGCCGCGAGCGGCTCAAGCTCCAATGCAAATAATAATGGGGATAGAGGACACCCCTGACGTGTGCCCCTGTCCAAGGTGAAGTCAGCGGATTTATGGTTATTCACCACAACCCTGGCTAAGGGACTTGTATACAAGAGACGGACCCAGCCAACAAACTTGGGGCCGATACCCATCTTCCTCAAAACTACAAACAAATAGGGCCACTCTATCCTATCAAAGGCCACAGTAGCATCAAGTGACAATAGAACCGCCGGCTCATGAATATAGGATGCGCCTCCCAGAATCGCATGCAGCCTTCATAAGTTAAGGGCTGTGTTTCGGCGCGGCATAAAGCCAGACTGATCTGGATGGATCAGAGTGGTTATGACCTTGATCAGCCGGGTCGCCATTACTTTTCCCAGTACCTTAGGTTCAGCGTTTAGGAGCGAAATTGGCCGGTAAGAACGTCTTGGGCTTGAATGACGACTATATTTGCGACTCGTTGATCGTACGGGAGCTGGCCCTTTTCCTTACTCTCAACAAACATGCCCCAGAGGAACGCACTAACCTGTTCGCGTTGAGCTGATATAGCTCTATCGGGATACCGTTCAGGCCCGATGCCTTCCCGGAATAAACCCCCCTTAAAGCCTGTGCTACCTCATCGTTCGTGAGGAGGGATTCTGGGTAACCCCTATCCTCCTCCGACAGGACGGGCATTGGAATACCCTGAACTATAGCTGCATTGTCTGCCTCTAAATAAGTGCTCGCGGACGAATACACCGATTTATAATAAGCCGAGAACTTATCGACAATCATTTGTGGATCCGTCACTCTATTCGAGTCTCCTATTTGCAACTCCGGTACCAACCTTGATCCCCACTCACCTTTCTCCAGCCACGCAATCAGTTTCCCTGCCTTATCGCCGTGCTCATAACCTTGCTCTGGGTGTCCGCATGTTGCACTTTAGCCCTCTCTCTAGCCATGCCCCTGTATTCATCTCTATGGAGGTTCAAACGGTGCATCCCCTCAGGAGTGGCAACTAACGCCAGCTCCTTTCCATGTCAGCCAATTCTGCCTCCGTCCTGTCCAGCTCCACCTGACCTTTCCTCTTCTTCCCTGAGACCAGCGATAAAACCTCCCCTCTGATGACTGTCTTATACGCCTCCCATAGGGATTGCACAGACTGTTCCCACATTTTCTTGGAAGTACCTTATTGTGGCCTGTGTCACCTCTTTCTTAATATCGGGGTCTCTTAAGTGCCAGGCATTTATGGGGGCGATCCTGCCTACGTCCCTTTGCCCCACCTCCACCCTTAACCAAATTGGGGAGTGGTCGGAGATTCCCCTGCCCACGTGCCGCACCTCCCGTACCCATGCTGCTTGCGACTGTGGCACTAGAACGTAGTCTATCCTGGACATCGAGTGATGCGCAGCTGAGACGTGCGTGTATTGTATTCCGCCCGGGTTCCTCAGTCCCCACCCATCCTCTTGGCCACCCTGGGCCCCACGGCACTCTTCTGCACAGCGCTCTTCCTGGCCGCTTGGCCCTCCCAGGGCTCTTGATGGTGGCTGCCGGTCTCCCAACTCTCCCGGCCAGGCCCCTCAGAGCTGGGCCACTTTTTCACCCAGGCGCCTTCTTCTTGACGGGCCTGCCTCACTCCACCTGCTTCCGGCCGAGTTCAAAGGAGCCCGAGGCACCGGCACCCCCAGATCGCAGCAGGGCCCCCCCGGTCACCAGGCTCCCGAGGGCCACCCCGACGCGGCTGTTGCGTGTCTCCTGTCGTAGCCTGCGGCGGCCAGTACCAGACATGAGCTCACCTTTAAGTCTGGAAAGGCTCGCATGCAATTCGAGCCGGACCGGAAACGACCAGTATTGCTAGACTCCGGGCGGCCTCAGGATCATTCGAGGCCCCGGCTGCGGCACCCGACAAGGCCCCGTCTCTTCAGGCAGTGTACCTCCGCCGCAAAACCAACAAGAGAGCCCGGGAGAGCTTCGGCGGGCGTCGTTTCTGCTCCTGAATCGGGGAGCGGGGCTCTGGCACAGGATAAGCCTCAGGATGGATATCGGGGGACGGAGGTCGACAGAGCCGAGTCCCTAAGCGGCCATCCTGGTCGCCGGCTTGGCTCCTCCGATATCATACATTTTTAAGCCTGCTGTCTCTTCATCGGCTGAACTGATTTACAACAAATCACAAAAAGCATGCTTTCTGGGTGAAGATATAGTTTTCTACCAAATTTCGTATAATGCCTTTCAGCCACTTTGGCTGGAGCGTTGTCTAAACCTCCCGTGGGAAACTACAGAGAGAAAACAAGTTTTGGGACTCCCCCTTTTTCTCGGCCCCTGCTTGACGGATCAGACCAAACATTTCCAGGAAACTTTTCTAGGAAGGAGCTGAGGTGGTGGATGAATTTTTATTGTGGAAATTTTTGTGAAGATTCATCAAACAGTGCCACAGTAATTAGTACACCAAAATATCAATATCCTGTGTAAACATAGTCCTAACTATAAGTAAACATATATATATTTAAATATATATATATAAATATATATATATATATATATATACATATATATATATATATATATATTAGCGAGATAGATAGATAAACACATAGATAGATAGATAGATAGATAGATAGATAGATAGATAGATAGATAGATAGATAGATAGATAGATAGATAGATAGATAGATAAACACACACACACCTCTCAACTCATAACCTACTACTTACATCTGTTCATTGTGGCCTGGTGGCAGAAGAGCATTCTCAAACACAACTGCCACATTATTATTACATTTTGGAACAAACTTCCTATAGAACTGAGATTGAGTGATACCTCAGCTTCAGGAAACAACTAAACACTTTTTGTTTCAAAAACTTGTTAGGACATTTTGCTTGCGATCACCTTTACTTTTAGCACTAACAGACCAACAGTGGTGAGCAACTGCTTTAAAAGATAATCAACATTAACATAAGATCATATTTTTGAGGTGGGCCAAGTGTTATATTACTGGTCGTGCATTAATACAAGTGATGCTCAGATGCAATGAGGTAGCAGTTTAAAAGACCTAGGGCCAGATGTAGGTGGCCAAATACCGAGCGCCGTTTGCGACCGGTAAATAGCCATGTACAATAGTAGTAATGCCAAACGCCATTGCAAAATAAGGAATCGCTAAAAATAAGGGAAACTAGTTAGCGATTCCTTAATTTGTGAATAGTACACACCGAATCCCTAAATAGCAAATCGTAAAATAAGAAATCCTTAAAATAATTCACAAATTGATGTACCAAAAATCGCTATTTCCGATTTTTCAAATATTCGTTATCTATAAATCGCAAATTACCACTAACTGAAAGCAAGTGGTAATCAGGTGCACTGCATTTAAACAGCCCCAAAATGCAAGTGTGAACACAATGGCCGCCCTCTATGTCATTGCAAGGATGCAAGCAGCATGACTGAGGATCTGGAGACGGGAGGAATGCGTGTATAGACTATGCATTATATTATTCCAACTGACTGAGGCTGAAAACAATGAGAGATACAGGCTTCATTCTCAAACCATCCTAGACTGATACGGAACCTGCACCCGCTCCTGGAGCATTAGACACCGAGGGTGCACGCTATACCACCAACTGTCCAGGTGCTTTGTAGTCTGCACCTACTTGCATCAGGTAGTTACCAGGGGGTGATAGCTGTGGCAGGTGGTGTGTCACAGAGTTGCCTGTCCCGATTTTCCAACACTTTCTTGGATGTCATGATGCAAAGAATGCACCACTACATACGGTTCCCCAGCACACAGGCGGAACTGCATAAAACCAAGATGGAGTTCTATCAAAAGGCACAGTCCCCACATGTAATAGGGTGCATTGATGTGACACACATATCAAACTGCCAACCTGCAGCTACAGAGTACATATATCGGAACCGCAAATCTACACATTCTATCAACGTGCAGGTAATTTGTGATGTGGCCCACATCATCACCGACATCGTAGCCAAATTTCCAGGGAGCACCCATGACCCCTACATATTCAGGAACAGTGGGATCTACACACGTCTCACTGGGGGAGAATTTGGGGAAGGATACCTGCTAGGTAAATCAATGTGACACACCCTGATGTATACCTTTGATGAATGTGTTGGTGACTGTTATTAATGACTCTTCCTTTCTCACTCAGGTGATAGCGCATATGCCGTGCAGGCCTTTATCCTGACTCCATATCTCAACCCATCTTCCCCAAGTGAGAGGAGATTCGATGTGGCACATAGATCTACGCGCAATGTTATGGAGCGCACATTTGGTCTCTTTAAAAGCAGGTTCCGCTGCCTCCACAAAAGTGGAGGTGCACTGCAGTACCGCCCTATCATCTGCTTTAAAATGATAGCAAGATGTGCCATGCTGCATAATGTTGGACAGGCCTCGTGAAGGGGCCGCTCCCTCCCTGCATATTAAGGCCCGAGCACCGGCTCTCCCGGTGTCCCCAGAAGAACCACCCCGGCAACCCACAGAAGCAACCCGCAACCCGTCCCCAACGGGACGCCTGCTCCCGAACACCCCGACATCGGCTGGCCCGGGCCTCCATCAGCAGCATTGCCCCGGCCCAGCCGCCATCTTGGACACTGCACCACGAGGCCGCGTGGCCTCAGCTCGACCCCAACCTTGGGCCTGACCAGGCCCCGACATCGAGGCACCACCATCCACCCAGGAGGTGAAGAGACCACTTGGCAGGTCAATGGGAGAGAGGAGTGTCAATGGCTCTCCCCCGCCAGTTGCCGATCGCCCCCGGTCTCCCCGGGCGCTGGCTCCACCCCCCTGCTGGGTGTCTGGACTCCCTCATCCCGGACCTCCCGACCTCCAGGCACGAGGGTCCGGACATCAAAGGAGGCCAGACCTATAACTGGGGCAGCTCCAGAGCAGGAAGGCAGTTGTATCCTGAAGTCGAGAGACACCTTGAAGAACTCATCCTTGACGGACTGCTGGCGCTGCCGCAGCCCCCTGCAACCTACACCTTCGTCGGGACCTGCTGGCGCTGCCGCGGCCCATCCTTGTAAACCATCGTTCCCTCCTGCTGGCGCTGCCGCGGCCCTCTGCAACCTACACCTTCGTCGGGACCTGCTGGCGCTGCCGCGGCCCATCCTTGTAAACCATCGTTCCTGCCTGCTGGCGCTGCCGCGGCCCTCTGCAACCTACACCTTCGTCGGGACCTGCTGGCGCTGCCGCGGCCCATCCTTGTAAACCATCGTTCCTGCCTGCTGGCGCTGCCGCGGCCCTCTGCAAACCTACACCTTCGTCTGGACCTGCTGGCGCTGCCGCGGCCCATCCTTGTGAACCATCGCTCTTGCCTGCTGGCTCGGCCGCGGCCCTTCTCAACCGAGACTTATCATCCTAGCCAGCTGGCGCTGCCGCGGCCCGACCTTCCAGAACTCCGAGCTCGAGGATTGTGAGCTCCCCCTCTTGCCAAGCCCGTACTGGACCGGTACCAAGACTGTCCCGCTACCCCTTTTCCCCTTCAGAGACTAGAATTGAGAGGACCCTCGTGTCCTGACCTCCCTGTATCGCTGATAACCTTGCTCCAAGAATCGTATATAAAGAGTGTTGACTTCATCCTTGTGTGGTGTCCATCTGTGGGGGGGAAGTTACTTGTCTGTACGATCGCTGGAGACGGTCCTCACCGGAGGCCTCTCCCCCTGTCCTCGGCCGACCCTCCGGGTCCCCGTCTAACACATAACCTTTTTTTTTTCCAGCCAACATAAATACACATTTATTGCCATAATAAATCCTCTATTCGTACAATTCAAATTGTCAACTGTATATAAGCACATTCACGTTCCATATCATTTGTGCATTTATAATCTGAATCAGATTTACAAAAGAAAGTAATACATAATACTTTTTTTTATTTCAAAAACCTTTATTGAATTATTGTACATTACATCAGTGCAATACACATTCAGTGAATCAAAAGTTGCATTGTACATCAGCATTTGTCACCTTCCTGTAGCTTCATCATTTTAGTAATAACTCCCCCCCTTTAATACCCTCGATGTCATCGTATTCCCTTTCAGCACAAACAGTTACATATTCGGAAGAAGATAGCAACGTACAGTGTAGACAGTGATAGCTCTCCATGCTGGTTAATAGTAAATGACATATCCTCAAGAGCACAATCCTCTAACCCCTGGACCTCCCTCCCATATTGCTATTCCAGACCAGACACTCCAAACTGTCCCCACATCCCATCCAGCAGCATCAAATTCCAAGTTACAATCCGACTAGTCTGTTGTGAGCGTTTAGGGGGTCCTCCCTCAGGCTCGGTATTATTCTCTGCCCCTGTGCCAATTCCCTCCAGCCCCTCATCGGCAGTATTATCCTGTGCTAACAGATAAGTAGTCAATGGGCCCCCAGTATCCTTCAGGCGGGACTTTATGGGTAACATTTCTGCATAAAAACTCAGGTTTTCTAGCCATGTAGTCATGGCAAAGATCCAACATTTAAATTTGGGCGCGCGCCCTCTCCCCCAGCGGCAAGCTACCTTCCGTTTCGCCAGGAGCAAACTCATAGTAAGACATTTTTTGTGTGGATATTGATATCTTGGGATAGCCCTAGCAGGCCCACCAGTGGGCATGGGTCTAGTCTAATACCAAGCATAGTTGATAGGCCCTCGCATGTTTGCGTCCAAAAGGTTGCTACCTGGGGGCAACCCCATGCCAAATGGAGAAAATCCGCTCCCTCCCTGCCACACCTAGTGCACCTATCGTCCTCCCTGAGATGTAATCTGTGCAGTCTAGGTGTGATATAGTCTATGTAAAAACTTGAAGTGTATTATACACTATCTGCTATTCCCGGTGATGGTTTCTGTGTGTGTACAGCTACGTTCCCATTGCTCATCTGACAGTGAGACTTCTAGATCCCTGTCCCATTCTTGTCTGGCCCTAATCTTGTGAGGTTGGCTTGCTGCCTGTGTGTGCTTATAGAGAAGAGACACTGCGTGCCTGGGAGGGTCTTTCTGCAAGAACACATGTAGGGGGTCGAATGTAGTCGGTTTCTCAGGAAATGCAGGGGTTGCCGCTTTCACACTCTGGCGAAGCCGAGTATAAAGGAATGTTTCCATCACCGTAGGTGTGCGTGGGGAGAAGAATTGTTCCCTGGTACGAAATTACCCCCAAGATAAAGATCTCCCCAAGTGGAGTATTTAAGGTTCTCAAGCATCCTAAGACAAATCCCCTCGCTAGTGACAGCAAGTAGGGGATTACGGATCAGGGTCATGTTGGGAGAGTATAGCATTAGGGATTCCAATTTATGGGCTATCCTCTGCCACGCCACTACCGTACAGTCTACAGTGGAGGGATCTCGCCCATGGTCACTCACTGACGTAAAGAGGTAGGCCGAGGGAGGCGTTGGCGCCATGTAGCCATCCTCCACCGCAAGGTGGAGCATATAGGGTGGCGGGTGGTGTGGTAAATAAAATTACCGGACTATTTTTCTATACATTAATAACAATAAGAATAGCTCATAAAATGAGAGGCAGAGTCCGTGGTATCTGAGTCATACGGGCTTTAATTAAGATGACTCGAGTCAACGAGAATCGGGTTCCATCACCACTAAGGTTCAGGAAGGGATATCTAACGTTTTATTAACATCACACATTATATATAGTAAAACCGTTCAATTGTAATGAATACAGTAGGCGTAACAAGTGAAAGTAGAGAGAGATAAGGACATATGGGCGTAAAAAAAGGCGTGTAAGGAGGCGTACACGGAGGTGTGTACCAGATGAGTCACAGAGGTGTCATAGGTGGGTGGATGCATAGAGAAAATCTGCAGGGTCAGCAGAAACCTTTTCCCTACATGTGCGCGCAACTGAACATGATGTGAGATTGACGTGTAACTGGGGAGAGCTGGGGGGTTTGACATTAGCACTAGTAGAGGAGACTGGAGTCTGGGATGTCAGAACGACCTGCACCTTTGGCATATCTGATATCTTGTGTTTGGAGGATGTATTATCTGAGGTAAAAGGTCTCTCGGGCAGAGGCCGTTCATCACTGAATGCAAGTGAGTGCATATATTTCTTCGTGCAATGAAAAGGACCATATGCCTACTATGGCAACGGGTTCAGTAAATCACTTGCATGGAGACAGGAAGGCTGGGCCCTATGCTCTGCAGGCGGAAATATGTTTACCTATTTCACTAGACTGGAATGTGTTTTTGAGGAGGCTGAGCAGATAACTGTAGGCAAAATACCGTCTTGGCAGGCAGGCCAGGCCGGGCCGGGCACCGCTCGACTGGGCAGGGAGTAAGGTAGAGGTCAGGGATGCATTCCTAAACTGCAGCTTTCAGAGACAGAAGAGGCTCGGAGCCTGAATTCAGGGCCTGGCTCGGCTGAGCCACAAAAACGTGTGCTTCTCGATGTTAAAACGTATACCATGTAAATGCATTGGCAACGTAGGCTTTGAGGCTGAATTATCGTTTCGTTCATGGAGGGCCTGGTAGATGACATGTTAACGTTGGACGCAAATGCTAATGCGTCTTCATTTTCGGCCAAAGAGGGAAAGTGCATGGATGTCATGCATATATACACGTTGGGGTACACGTAGGGGATACATAGATCATATAAAATTCCATTTTCCTCATTCCCTCCTTGTCCCCTACGTTCCCTTCAGGATATATCTATCTTCATGAGACCATCTATTTGTTCATATAGCATCATTTGCTCGTCCCTTTTTATTCGAGCACGGGAACGTGAACGTGGACTGGGAATACAGGCAGTGGCGCACAAGCCGCAAATCGCTGGACCACATTGCAGACAGAGACAGCAACTGAATACTATGAGCAGTATTATTCCTAGGAATGACAATACTTTCCATCCCCAGGCTGATATCACACTCCAGAGCCAACCGGACCAAGTCCAGGTGCCAGGATTCTGGTGTATCTGGTGAGCTATTTTATGGAGCCTTGTTATTGCTGAATACACTGACGGTGCGTTATTAGGAATAAACACACAACAACTGGAGCCGATCACTCTACAAGCTCCGCCCCTATCGGCCAGGATGACGTCAAGAACAAGGCGGTTCTGAAGAACGACAAGTCTCATAGCAGACTGCTCTTCCGTTAAGTTCCCTAGGGCAGAAGTAGTCTCATTCACTACTGCTTCCAAAGTTCTGGTTAATCTACGTATTAATTTACTATTTTGAATGGGACCTATGAAGAAAAAAAATCCTTTATTGAAATCTGTATATTGCTCCAATTTTGTCTCAGTCTGATCGACAATTGGGGACTCAATCTCCCTCTTATGTCTTACATGTACGAGTCGGGAATCTCGATGATAATCGGATGGGGCTAGGAAAACTGGTGGCAATAGGAACGCAATATAACACGTTCCACCCCAATCCAAGGGCAGACGTACATAAGCTGTCTGACCACAAATAAATTAGGAATGGCGGGAAGCTTTGAAAGTAGATTTTCCTTTATCACTGAATTCAACCACAGTATTGCAATCACTGTATTCTAAGTGCACTGAACCATTTTTTCTAATGCATAATTCACCTTTTACTGGTAAGACGGTTATAAACGGCAAATCTGTATTAGTCTCAGACTGGACGTTTAGGATCATGAGGTTAAGGGAAAAATTTCCTAATTCGTACACTTCATTTTCTAGGTCAGTCCCTGTCCTTTGGGGAAGACCGTCCTTGTCTGGGAAACATGCCTTATTCATAACTGTGTTTAGATCTCCCCATATCCAATCGCCTTGGGAAACTGTGGACTTACTGTCTAATGATGACATTAAAGCAAACCATGCTCCACACGAACCATTGTGTGAAAACGGATAAGGAAAGAGGGGCAGAGCTCCCTTCATTTTCTGGTAGGGTGGGAGTCGGCCACATACCCAGCAATTCGTGACATTGCTGGTCTGGTGAGAATGATGTAACATACGGATGAAAGTGTTGTTACGCAGTGCTAGTCGATAGGACAGTTCGTGAGGTGGCAGGTCGCTGAATGTGTGCTCTACAGTGTCATTGAAAGAAGAATGTGAACCAAAGGGAGGAAAGAAAACATGTAGCGTCAAGCTTATACATATAATTGTAATACTCAGAAAAAACATAATGAGTAAAGTGACTATGCACCGACTGCGTAGATTTTTGCAATATTTGACTTTCATTTTTCTCTGTCTATCTCTCTCACTATTTGGGTCTACAGTCTCATACATATCAGGAACCTGTCTAACCGCTTCACCCGAGGGGGACTTAAACAATTAAACGCTGCCTGACTTACTAGATCGTAGCTTGGAACGATACTCCTGTTGCGGAGTTTTTTTCTAGAAAAGGGAGTTTAGTGTCAGTATCAGGAATGTTCTCAGAAGCTTTCGCAAAACAGTCTTGGGAATCTGAGCCAAGTCCATGAAATCGCTTCACATGGTGGGCATGGATCCAGCCCTTTCGTCCTTCCACTTTGATTGCCGTCCTCGTCGTCAGCAGCACAAGTTTCGGTGACTTCCAACGCGGCTCCAAGGGGCTTGACCGGTCGAAATTGCGCACAAGGACGAGATCACCTGGACTAATAGCGTGATCTTCAACCTGGGTGTTGTCTGGAAAAGCGGCGGCAACCTGTGAACGACAAGAGAGTAGTGCAGACATCAAGGAAGCCAGGTAATCTGTCAGCATATTACTGTCGACATCGGTAATTTTCCTAGGCATAGGCGTACCCCACATGTTTGGCGGTCTACCGAACACAACCTCATAAGCAGATAGTCCGGTTCTGGAATGGGCTACCATACGCATGTAAAAGAGGGCAACTGGCAGTGCTACCATCCAATCCACGCCTTTTTCTGCACAGACCTTCGCTAGTCGTGTTTTTAGAGTCTGATTGTGTCTCTCGACGAGGCCTGCTGCCTCGGGGTGTCGTACGCAATGGAACTTCCACTGGTACCCTAACAGGCGAGATACCGGTTTCATAAGTTCAGATGAGAATGGCTGTCCATTATCTGAGTGCACGACACGGGGCAAGCCGTATCGTGGGAAGAATTCACGGACCAACTGTTTGGCAGTGGTCACAGCAGTGTAATCTGGGACTGGGTACGCTTCTGTCCATCTGGATAGGGCACATACAACTACGAGGACATACTTGAATCCTCGACATCGGTCCATCTGGATATAATCCATCTGGAGGACTTCAAAAGGGTGGTCAGGAGGATGAAATCCACCTTGTTCCACGGGAATGCCTTTGCCTGGGTTGAACTGACAACAGATCATACAGGTACGTACTTTCTGTTTCGCTGCTGCACGTAAGTGTTTGTTGGACCAGATGGTCTGTATGCTGTCTAACATGGCTTTTTCTCCTAGTTGAGCTGGACTATGTGCTGTATTAATAATAGCTTGAACCATAGAATCAGGGAGAAACCATGTGGCTTTTCCCTTTGTCATCCATCCCTGATCTGTCCGGACCCCTCCTTGTTCAGTCCATTTCTTAATTTCGTCTGAAGTGGCATGTGTCTGTATGTCGAGTACATCTTGTGTGGGATCTTTGACTGTCATGCAATTCGTCAGTGATGGTACTTCAGTCTTTGTCATGTCAGCTGGAATATCTGTATGAGTCTGTGCTGTAAGTTTGGCTGTTCGATCTGCCAGGTCGTTACCCTGGGAAATAGTGTCAGTGACTTTCGTATGTGCTTTGCACTTCATGATGGCTATGGCTGTAGGCAAGTGTATTGCATCTAACAGAGCTTGAATGAGGGGACCGTGCTGTATCTTGGCACCGTGGGAGGTCAAAAAACCTCTCTCTTGCCAGAGGACTACAAAGTCGTGTACGACTCCGAATGCATACTGTGAGTCTGTGTATATGTTTACTTTCAGGTTCTTGGCTCGTATACAGGCTTGGGTCAGAGCAATGAGCTCTGCTGCTTGGGCAGACAAAGTGTCAATACGTTGTGTTTCTATGACTTCAGTATCGGTGGTCACTGCATATGCGGCCACTAACTCTCCTGTGTTTGTCCTCATACATGAACCGTCCACATAAAGTGTCAGGTCTGGGTCGGGCAATGCGATGTCTGTCAAGTCTTGTCTTGGCTTCGTCACTGTGTTAATGACTTCCACACAGTCATGTGGTGCAGGATCTGATGTACTTGAGGGTAAAAGTGTAGCAGGGTTTAATATGTTACAACGTCTGATCTCTATGTGTGGCTGGAACAGTGTCAATTCATATCCTGTCAGTCTTGCTATGGTCAGGTGTTGTGTCTGTGTCCTGTTCAAGAGAACTTCCACTGAGTGTGGAACCTGTACTGTCAGGGGATGTCCTAACACTATGGAATCGCTTTGTCTGATAGCTAGAGCTGTGGCTGCAACTGATTTCAGGCACGCAGGCAGAGCCTGGGCCACTGGATCCAATGTACTAGAAAAGTAAGCACAAGGCGTGTGTTTTCCTGCTTGATCTTGTGTAAGAACAGATAATGCTGTGCCATCGTGTTCAGTAACAAAAAGTGTAAAAGGTTTGCTGTAACATGGTGTCGCTAAAACAGGTGCTTGACATAGAGCTTTCTTCAGTTCATCAAAAGCAAGTGTATGTTCCTGAGTTCAAGGGAGGACAGTCGAAGTCGCTGCCTCCTGTGTTGTCAATTGTATGAGTGGTTTGGCTAGATATGCGTACTGGGGAATCCATTGTCTACAGTAAGAGGTGAGGCCTATGAAGGCCCGTACTTCTTTTTGCGTCCTGGGCTGTGGGAGATGTGCAATTAACTGAATACGGTCTGGTGTCAGCTGTCTACCCCTCTTGGACAGCAAGTGTCCTAGGTAAACCACTTGCTGGGCACAGAATTGCAGCTTCGAAGGGGACACTTTATGCCCCTTTTCGGCCAGGGAATATAAGACTGTCAGTGATGCACGTTCACAATCATGTTCTGTCCGCGCTGTGATCAAAAGATCATCAACGTATTGGAGCAGGGCAGTGTCAGTAGGCATGTGAATACTGTCTAGTTGTCGTTTCAGAGCTTGGCTGTAAATACTAGGGCTTTCTGTGAACCCTTGAGGAGCCCTTGCAAATTTGAAGCTTCGGCCATTTAAACAGAATCCGAAAAGGTATTGGCTTTCCGGATGGATGGGGACTCTAAAGAAGGCGTTCTTGAGATCAATTACAGTAAAGAACGCAGCTTCAGAATCAATGGCAGTCAATAGAGAGGAGATGTCTGGGACCACTGGGTACTGGGGTATTATGCACTTATTTAGTTCTCGAAGGTCAATCACCAGTCTATAGACCGGTGGTGCATTTGGGTCAGTTCGTTTAAGAATCGGAATGATAGGAGAATTACATACATTGGAGTCAGTTTCTACAACCACTCCTTGTGCAATTAGTTCGTCAACAATTTTCAGTAAGGCCACTACAGCCTCAGGTGGTAACTTGTATTGTCGGATTCGGGGCAGTACAACTACTTGCTTGAGGGTGACACGGTATGGTGTAATGTGCATGTAACCTACATCAGTCGGACCTTGTGCCCATAAATGCTGTGGTACATTTTGAAGTCTTGAATCAAAATCTCTCAACACATAATGTCCCTTAAAATCACGTAAAAACAATCTCACTCCTTCCGGAGAACAACAAATCACTGCTCCTAGTTCTTTCAATGTTTTTATACCAAGCAAGTTTTCTGGACATGATTTCGTAAGTAACAAGTCTGTAGTGCGGGACAATGGACCAACTTCTAGGGAAACTGGCTTTGACACTTCATTAACAATAGGCTTTCCGGAAAATCCCAGGGAAATATTCTGTGAGCCTGAGAGGGGTGCCCCTGGAACCTCGTCATGACTGATGGTAGTTCTGCTCGCCCCTGTGTCAATCAGAAATTTTCTGTCTTTCCATAATACATGACTATGCACATAGGGACCCTCTTGATCTACAGGAACCTCAATAAGGGGCAAGCCAACCTCCCTCTCTAGGCCGTTTCATGAATACTGTTGATAATCTGGGTAGTCAGACTGCGCATACTGGTACATTTGTTGCGTGACATGTTGTGTGGCAGCTATAGGTTGAGGTACAGCTACTGTCTGTTGTGCGTTCTGTGGAGGTTGCGTGTTCTGCTGGATGTGTTCCTGTCTAGGAGGACGCGGTCTTTCTTTCGTCTTGCCTGTAGCGATATTGTGTTTCAGGACAGTACATTCATTTATATAGTGACCTGGCTGTTTACAGTAGTTGCAGGTCCCTTTTACAGGTGGCACGGCCTTTCTCTGACCATCAGCGGCTGGAACTGATTGGGCAACTAATACTTTCATTTTCGTGTCTTTCATGCGTCTCTTTTCGTGTTCCTGTTCTTCTCTAATTCGGTTCTGGTGGTACTGTAACATCTGTAACATTTGGGAAGGGCTATTGGCTTGCCAGGTACTTTCAACCTTTAGTACTCTATTTTTAATCTGGGGTAAGGAATTCTCTACTAGTTTGGACACAAACAGATGTGGATACGATTCACTACTTGTTTTTAGGCCGCTGTTAATAATAAAACATTTCTCAAATCTAGAATAGAAATCACTAGTGTCTTCATCTTGTTTCTGTTTGCAGGCTGAAATGGCATCCCAATCCTCCTTTTTAGTTGTCAATAATATCGGCAGAACCTGTATCAATAACTCTGGTAATTCTTTAACCTTATCCCCGAGACCAGTACCTGGAGTTCGTGCATTATCCTCGTCTTCTAATTCTGTCCAGTTAATCTTTTTCTCTCCCACCTCCCATTCTTTTTCTTTGAGTTTTTCGTAAATGCCTGTAGGTAACAGGACTTTTAACATTTTGATCGTATCAGCATATGTATACTCTCCCATGCGGAGCATGTCTTTTAATTCACGGTGGAACCCTGCTGGATCTTTATCATGACAGGGTAGTAATTTTTTCATTTCCAATAATTCCATTTTTGTTAAGGGTGTATAAACAAATACTCGTTGAAGTGTACCTGCGTTATCTCTAACTGGGTGAACCTCTTGTAAGGGATTCTGTCTGTCTATGTAAAAGGTCTTCCTTTCTTGGTGTGGAACAGGAACGAAATGTGGAGTCAGGAAAGTCCTGTATTTATGTCGTTGTTCTAATATAACATTAATTAATTCCGTACCTAGACCTCTCCATCTTGCTAGGAGTAAATCGTCTAATAATTTATACAGGGGACCTGGATCAGAATGCTGACTCTCGTACAATGTGATGAGATGTTGAATCATGTACATACCAGCTAAACGCTGTTCTTCTGGAGGAAGACTCAAAAATGTTTGCGCTACTACGTCATCCTTATATACGTTAGTATTGCCAGCCCATTGCACTGCTGACCGGGCTAGTTCCTGTTCATGCATGGTACTAAGTTCACTACTCCCTACTCGTCTTTTTAATGCTTGGTCAGTAGCTTGAAATATGTGTTCAAGGGAATATTGTTCTGGTATGGGAGAAAGAGAACGTTTCTTGTATTCTAGTCGTATGGGTCTATCGAAAGGTTTTGCCCTACCTACGTAATTTATTTTACTTGGTTCCTCAATTGCTAAATCACCGTCCTCTGAGACCTCGTCATCTTCTTTCTCGGTTTCTCTCTCGTGTATCACAATGATTTCTTTACGAATCTTTCTGTACATGGCTTCTACACAAGTCTGTTTATCATGTTTACCAGCAGCTATGTTGTCACTCCAGTTTGTCAGGACTTTAATCCCATCTCTATTTTTACTTGGCTGGTCTTGTTCCCTGATCAAACAATTAATCAAAAACTGTAAGATCATACGTTGAAGCTCCACTTTTCTGTGTGCCATGGCCTCGTGAATGCTATCTGGTCCCTTCCCCGTTCTGATGAAGTGGTATATTTTGTCTAAATGTACCTTCATGTCTGGTAAAATAAGCAAATAATCTGCAACACGTCTTAAACGTATTGAATATATGAGCATAGAACCTTCACCTGGTACTGGATCATATATACAGTCGGTAAGGTACTGTCTAAGGGTTGCGTACGTAGCTGCTTTTGGCGTGCGTTGTAATGCTTGTTCTCGTAATGATGATCGTTTTATCTGAGGCGGAGTGGAGGGGCCCCCTCCTGCTGCTCCCAAACTGAGATCGCCTAGGCTTGCATCAGGTGTTACTAGCTGTGCTGCTGGTTGCGTAGTTACTGGTAACGTTGTTACTGGTAATGCAGGTTGAGCTTGTACTACGGGTGCTGGGAGAAAAGGATTCGGAGGGGGGTTGGTGACGGGAGGAACAGTGGGGGGAGTCGCGTTATTGACAGGGTTGGGAGGAGGATTAGTAGGTGGTACACGTACATTTACATCATCTAAATAGGAAGAAAGGAAAATGTCCGCTGCGGTCTGTTTATGACTACGGAGTGTAGTCGGGATCAGTGGTGGTGGCAAGTTACTGGGTACTTCCGGGGTCACCCTAGGTAGGCCCTCGGCGAGAAGAGGATACATACCTTTAATAAGGGCATTTCTCTGTCGGTCTAATTGTTCTGCTCTAACTCGTTCACCTTCTTCTAGTAATTCTTTTTCTTGTGCTTTTTCTGAAGCCTCTCTATTTTTTTCTGCTTTCCTTATTTCTTTCTCTGTTCTTCTATGCGCTTCTTTACGCCACAATTCTATGGCATCTTTCTGGGATTGTCTGGCTTTCTTTTTCCACAGTGTTTCTTCTACTCTCATGATGCAATCAGCATCCCATGTCCCTGAAACAGGCCATCTATATTTCTCTTCCAGATCCTTAGTGTAGTCCGCCCATAAATCTAAGTACAGTATGGCATCTAAGCCATGTTTATGGTACATAAAATGTCCGGGAGTGTCCCTAGGCGGGACGGGAACTGCTTCTTCGAGTATCCCTTTCCTGGTTCCTATCTGACGTAATTTCGAAAACAGCGGCATGTTTGAACTGACTTGGACAAAATATACAATGAGCACAATAATAAACTGTAAACAATCATTCATACCACGACATTAAAACATTTCGGACAACATACTACCTGGTACATAGAATAACACAATTCTGAAAATCTCGAGAAACAATACTAGAATACTGGATGCACTGCTAGAACAGTACTGCTAGAACAGTACAGTCATACCGGTCCCATAAAGAGACACGTCATACCGCATCCACCTAAATGGACACGTCTATACCGGATCTGTGTACCCAGACCCGTCTTGACCGGGCTCAAATAAATGAACCCGTCTAGATGCGTTCCCAACAACGGTACTCACCGGGAAGCAAGAAACTTGAAGGCCTCGGAAACTCGTCACTGGACTGGACTGGACTGCTACGGCTTCTGGTTGCTACGCATGCGCCTCGGAAACAGGTGGGCCTCTGGATACCTCGGACCTTGCTCTCTCTCTTCGGGCTCTGGTCGGGACAGTCCGCATTCCTCACCGCCTCGTGTGGATGCCTGGTCGCAGTCTCCGTCTCCTCCGTGGGCCTGAGGGAGTTAGCAGGAAAACCCGCGAATGTGCACAGAAGGGGGGTCCGTCACGGCTTTAGAAGGGGTCAGGGGCCTGCGTTACATCGCCGGCGCGTGGGGAAGGGGACTCGTCCCTATTCGTGCGCCAGATTATGTGGTAAATAAAATTACCGGACTATTTTTCCATACATTAATAACAATAAGAATAGCTCATAAAATGAGAGGCAGAGTCCGTGGTATCTGAGTCATACGGGCTTTAATTAAGATGACTCGAGTCAACGAGAATCGGGTTCCATCACCACTAAGGTTCAGGAAGGGATATCTAACGTTTTATTAACATCACACATTATATAAAGTAAAATCGTACAATTGTAATGAATACAGTAGGCGTAACAAGTGAAAGTAGAGAGAGATAAGGACATATGGGCGTAAAAAAAGGCGTGTAAGGAGGCGTACACGGAGGTGTGTACCAGATGAGTCACAGAGGTGTCATAGGTGGGTGGATGCATAGAGAAAATCTGCAGGGTCAGCAGAAACCTTTTCCCTACATGTGCCCGCAACTGAACATGACGTGAGATTGACGTGTAACTGGGGAGAGCTGGGGGGTTTGACATTAGCACTAGTAGAGGAGACTGGAGTCTGGGATGTCAGAACGACCTGCACCTTTGGCATATCTGATATCTTGTGTTTGGAGGATGTATTATCTGAGGTAAAAGGTCTCTCGGGCAGAGGCCGTTCATCACTGAATGCAAGTGAGTGCATATATTTCTTCGTGCAATGAAAAGGACCATATGCCTACTATGGCAACGGGTTCAGTAAATCACTTGCATGGAGACAGGAAGGCTGGGCCCTATGCTCTGCAGGCGGAAGTATGTTTACCTATTTCACTAGACTGGAATGTGTTTTTGCGGAGGCTGAGCAGATAACTGTAGGCAAAATACCGTCTTGGCAGGCAGGCCAGGCCGGGCCGGGCACCGCTCGACTGGGCAGGGAGTAAGGTAGAGGTCAGGGATGCATTCCTAAACTGCAGCTTTCAGAGACAGAAGAGGCTCGGAGCCTGAATTCAGGGCCTGGCTCGGCTGAGCCACAAAAACGTGTGCTTCTCGATGTTAAAACGTATACCATGTAAATGCATTGGCAACGTAGGCTTTGAGGCTGAATTATCGTTTCGTTCATGGAGGGCCTGGTAGATGACATGTTAACGTTGGACGCAAATGCTAATGCGTCTTCATTTTCGGCCAAAGAGGGAAAGTGCATGGATGTCATGCATATATACACGTTGGGGTACACGTAGGGGATACATAGATCATATAAAATTCCATTTTCCTCAGTGGAACCAGTACATCGCAAAGTGGGCCTGTGCGCAATAGTAATAATATTCGAAGTTGGGCACATCAAATCCTCCCTGATGATAAGGCAGATTCATAGTGTTCAGGCTAGGACGCGACTGTTTCCCACCCCATATAAGCCTCGTGAGTTGCGTTCTGAGTGTTTTAAAAAAGAATCTCCCTGGGTAGTACTATATATTAATAAAGAGGTACAGCAGTTTAGGCAGCAATACCATTTTGATCAGTGAGTTTCTCCCAGCCATAGAGAGGGGTAGGCGCAACCATTTACTGATGGAATCAGTGATTTTATCCATAGTTGTGCCGCAATTAGCCCTCATCAAAGCGTCCCTGTCCCTAGTGATGTATAGGCCTAGGTATTTAAGTTCTTCCGATTCCCAGACCAGTGGGTAGTCCTGCTGGTGCAGTTGGGTGGCCTCAGTTAGGGGAAAGATTGCAGATTTAGACCCGTTAATCTGAATACCAGATATGGCCCCAAATTTAGTGATTTCCCCGAGGATGGGTTTCAGATTTTCCTAGGGTTTGCGGACATATAAGGTCATATCATCCACATATAGGGAAATAAGCAACTGCCTGGACGGGTAGATCAATGCCTTTTCATTGTGATGCTGACGCAGCTTTGCAGCAAGAGGTTCAATGGCCAGAGCAAATAATATGGGAGGAAGGGGGCAGCCCTGGCGCGTTCCCCTGGAAATGGGAAAGGAGGAGGATCTGGCGCCATTTAAAAGTACCGATGCCACTGGACGGCAATATAATAGTTGTATCCACTGGAGGAAAGAGACAGGCATACCCATGCGGCTCAATATGCTCATCAAATAATCCCATTCCAGGGAGTCGAACGCCTTGGTAGCGTCGAGTAAAACCGCCACTGCAACACTCTTGGGGTCTATATCTTGCAGTACTGAGGCCAGGGTTCTGAGGTTGTGTGCTGTGGTGCAATTCGAAATGAACCCCGCTTGGTCAGGCAACACTAGTCTTTGCATTAGCAAGTTGAGTCTGGTCGCTATAACTTTTGCGAGTATTTTCATGTCACTGTTTAGTAAAGACAGGGACCGGTATGAGTCACAGCTCGTTGAGGGCTTCCCCAGTTTGAGTAAGGAAGTGAGCAAGGCTTCACGCATAGACTCCGGGAGGCACCCCTCCTCCTGCGCTGCATAAAAGACGTCCCTCAGGATAGGGGCTAATATAGAAGCATACGCTTTGTAAAATTCAATCAGTAACCCGTCCGATCCAGGGGCCTGCCCCGACTTCATTTGCATTATGGTGTCCGTTATTTCGTCTAACTCTAGATCAAGATCTAGGAACTTACGCTGAGTACCACCTAGACACGCCAAGGCCGTGTCGTCCAGGTATGCTGCAAGATCTAGTGGGGCCCCTCTCTGGGTTGAATATAGCGTACTGTAAAAGTCTTTGAACGTACTGAGCAGGTCAGGGAGATATCTGTGGAGGTTACCCTGCGAATCTTATATAGCTGTAATATAGTTGAAAAACTTGGGGGCCTTAGTTGCGGCTGCCAGAGATTTTCCCGGCCGGTCACCCTCACCGTAAATTCTCGCTATGTATGGTTTGCCTCGGAACTTGCTCTCTCTCTATCAGCCAGTTCTTCGTATTCTGTCAGCGTGTCTGCAGCGTGGCCCTAAGGGTATGTCCATCAGGGTTCGTGTCAATGTCAGTTTCGAGCTGCTTAAATGTCTTTTCTAGTTTGTTAAGGTTGTTGCGTAGTGTCTTTAGAACCCCCCCCCCCCCTTTGGAAATGCACCACCCCTGAGTCGTGACCTTGAAGGCCTCCCACACTGTGGTAATACTAGAGACTGAGTCAATATTACGTTAAAAAAAATCCTGGATATCCTGCTCTAGTTCTGTTTTATAGACTGCATCTTGCAAGTGTAGGGAATTTAGGCGCCAGCCCTGTAAGGAGAGTGCTGCATCAGGATCTGCATGTCTACTTTGACAGGTGAGTGGTCAGAGTACGTTCGGGCTAAATGTGTCACGCGCCCCATCCAGTGTGCCATTCCTGCAGATAAAAATATGTAATCAAGTCTGGCCCAGGAGGAGTGGAACACCGAGTAATGTGTGCCCTCACTCCCAGCGGGATGTATGTGCCTCCAGGAGTCTATGAGGTAGTTGTCTACTATGAGGTCCTGCAGCACCTTCCTTGTGTTAGTGTAGTGGGCAGGTGAGGCATTAGACCTGTCCAGTTGAGGCTGCATCGTTGAAGTCCCCGCCCCATACATACATAGGTAGTGACTATCTCTTGAATCTTGTTCCATAATTGTAGGAGTGTGTGGGCTTTGTCAAAGTTGGGCCGTAATAGTTGGCAAAGGTCACGTCATATGAGTTTAGCCTTCCCCAAAGGAGGCAATAGCGTCCACCTCTATCGGTTTCTGTTCCACCCAGTACAAATGACACTCCCTTTTTAACTAGGATCGTGACCCCTCGGGCATAGGTTGAATAGGATGCAAAGGAGCGATGGGATGCCCACCGCGAATCAAACAGTGGAGTAGTTTCGGGGCACAGGTGCGTTTCCTGTAACATGGCAACCGAGATATGGTGGCGATCTAGGTATCCCAGCACCTGACTCTTCTTCCTCGGGTTGTTCAGCCCGCTCACATTCCAAGACAATATTGTAACAGAGTGCTTGTCTCGTGTACTATCCTTCATCACCCCAGTAGAGTTGACATATACTCAATCGTGCTATTGTTACTATTAGTACATGAATAAGTAACCATGTGACATCTAAGGAATTGTCTCCCCCCTCCCACTCCGGCATCCCCAACTTGCCAGGTATAACCGATCCCACCCACCCTTTGAACTATCCCAACATAATTTTTACGTCCCCATTTTAACATGACTATATGGGGAACAGTCAGATTCGGCTGGATGGGGGCAGTTTGCAGGGCAGATTTTATAAAAAACATATGTAGTAATTAGTTTCATATATCAACCCTACAGAGCAGAACAACAGCAGCGGAGCGATCTTGAGGCCTGTAAAGTTTATAGATTTAGTAGAGTCCACAGTCCTGGCCAGATAGAGGAGCGTGAGACCGGGAACGATCTCGTGCTGCAGATCCCGCTGATGTAGCCTTCCGGTAGCGTTTAAGATAGTCCTCGACCTGTTGCGTGTTCTGAAAAAATTGTTGCTTCCCAAGATGAGTAATCTTCAGTTTTGCTGGGTACAACATTGCATAGGGGATCTCCTGCATTTGAAGTTTCTTCTTAACTGCGGAAAACTTGCGCCGAGCTTACTTTACTGACTGAGTGAAGTTGGGAAAGAACGCCAAGGTCAGGTTCTCAAAGTGTACTTGCTTACGCTCGTGAGCAAGACGTAGAACCATGTCCCCTGTCAAGATAGTTCAGGAAGCAGGCTATATCCTGGTCGTGGCGCCGCTCCTGGGGGAGGCCGAGCCGCCAGAGACCTGTGTGCCCGCTCCACTACCAAGTGAGCCGAGAAGGATTCCCTGACGAACAGGTCTGTCACCAGTGTCTCAACGAAGTCTTCCATCCGGCCTACATTGGTGGATTCTGACAGGCCTAGTATTTGTTTGTTGTTCCTTCTGGAGCGCGCCTCCAAATCCTCATTCTTCTCGGCTATGACGCGAAGCAGTTTGTCCATGTGTGTGAGTTGACTTTTACTGGTGGTGGCACCGTCCTCCAGGTCGGACACCCTGGTTTCGACCTCCTTGATGCAATGGTCATGCTGGTCTAGTTTGTTAACCATTGCTTCCATTTTCGAATTCAGTGTGTCTATTTTGGTGTCTATAGAAGTGAGGCTTTGTTCCATGCCTAATAAGAAGTGACTTCCAATCTTCTTACATCTCCCCCGTAGTCCCTGAGTCCGCACGTTCCACAGATTGTGATCTGGGCGCCTTGCGCGCTTCAAACGGGATCTTCGATTGTTTTGTGTCCGTGCGCCCCATCGCAGCGGAATCCTGGCTATTTCACAGGGTGGAGTCAGGCTCAAGAGGAAGGAGTGCAGTACTCAATAATCCTGGAGGGGCCCAGTCAGGTCTGCAAGGATTAGTAAAGTAGTAATGTGCAGGTGTCGAGTTCGCCTCGGCGACAGTGATGATCAACCACGGGGGGCTCCTGTACCACCCGGGGCCTGCTTAAAGGTGCTGTCCGTGGGGTCCGAATTAGTTAGCAGCTACAGGTAGAGATCCACTGCTATTATGTAAGTGCCAGTACCTTCACAGGTTAAAATGGTGTAGTAGGATGCCCAGTCCGTCTGCCACTCCGCCAGGGCCAGCCAGATGCGTGGTTCAGGGGCAGGGTTTCTCACTGTCCTTATTCGCCGTATTCTTATGCCCTCTGTGACTCAAAGTCAAAGTCAAAAACTTTATTCGGAAACATGTAAATCATGTCCATAAAAGTACATACATACAATACATATTAAAAGAGAAAATACACTTAGCAATCGCAATCTGCTAAAAATACAGTATGATACATATAATGAATCAAATAACACACTTTAAAAAATTTCCAATGAATACATTATTTTAAAAGTTGTTAGCTTAAAAATTCATGCTTTTCCTAGAGCTAATGGCCCTGAGTAAATAACTAGCCGTATAAAAACAGATGTCAGGGTGATGCAAATTAAAAAGTAATTTCATTGCCGTTTTAATAGTTCTTGCTCCAAATTTAATAAATAAAGGTTTTAAAAAGAATTTACGATATTCACTATACAGGTTACATATAAGTAGAAAGTGCTCTGTGCTTTGTTCTGAAATGTTGTCGCACCGACATGGACCTATAGGGCGCATCTTAATCTCAGGGAATGCAACCAATAGGTGAGCCGTGCCCATCCTCATCCTGGTAAGGACAAACCGATGTTGCCCTTTGGTTACCTGGGGGAGGTAGGGGTGTAGGCCCGCAAATTCATTCAGTTGGTTGTAACGTATACAGGTGGAAAGTTTGAGATCATCCGTGGCTCGTCTTTCTGCACAATGATTTAAAAAGATTGATTTCAGACTCTCTTTAGAGAGATCCGAAGCAGAACAGTAATCTAATGTAACGTTTAACCCAAACACACTAGAAAAAGATTCAATTGTGTATTTAATCCATGGGATTTTGAGAAAATAGTCAAGACGTAAACAATCCTCAATGATGGCCCTATTAAATGAGGTTTCGTCTTTCATCCAGACCGAACGCCATAACATCAGAGGTCTCAACAGCAATAGATCATTTAGATGATGTAGTCCTAATTCTTTGTGGACCAAACTATTAGCAGTGGATGTCGGGAGACACAATAATTTTTTCAGAAATGTATTCTCTTCTACCTGTAGAGGTTCAACCCTGGATACCCCCCATACCCCTGCTCCGTAGAGAGCAGTCGAGAGACACCTAGCTTCAAAGATCTTAAGCATTACCTTAGGCCTTCTACTACCTAATTTACTTGCAAAAGCAAATATTCCATTGGCACTCCTGATCATTTTGTCGCGCACCACCTTGTGCTCGACATCCCAGCGACCATTTTTGGAAAAAGTAACCCCCAGGTAGCAGAAATTTTCCACACACTGCACCACTTGGCCATCAATAAGATACCTATAGGGCTTTTTAGTTTTGACATTACTAGCTCCACACTCCATCACATATGTCTTGCTCTTGTTAATGACCAACTTTCTTTTTTCGATAAAGGCCACAAATTTGTCCATCAAAAGCTGTAGACCCCGAGGAGTCCTAGAGAGCAACACAGCGTCGTCCGCATAGAGTAACACGGGGATGGTACTTGTGTTTACTCTAGGGGCGTCCGCTGGTGCTTTCTTAAGGATCGAGTCTACTTCATTAATAAACAGAGTGAAAAGCAGGGGTGCCAAAACGCACCCCTGTCTAATACCTCTCCTGACCCAGAATTTGTCTGTACATTCGCCCGAAGGCCCGTACCGGACACTCGAGCTAAGCCTCTCGTACAAGCGGGCCAGAAAATATATGATTTCCCTAGGTGCTCCCATTTCTAGCAAGGTAGTCCATAGTATGGCGTGATCCACCAGGTCAAAAGCGCTGCTCAGGTCAGCGAAACAAAGGTAGAGTGAACCATTTTTTGCTCGGGTGTATTTCCCTATCAGGAGTTCCAGGTTTAGACATTGTTCAATGCAACCTCTTCCTTTCCTGAACCCGTATTGGCAGTCTGTCATTATCTGATTAGACTCTGCCCACTCTTCTAATCGGACGAGGAGTACACGGCTCATAATCTTGACGGACGAATCCAGCAATGAAATTGGCCGGTAGTTTTTAACGTTTCCTCGGTCCCCTTTCTTGTGAATCGGAACTATTATTGATTCAGACCAGGTGCACGGGATAGTATAGTGAACAGCAGCATTAAAAACTTTGACTAGTACTGGCCCCCAAGTCTCAGGTGCAAATTTATATACATCAACTGGGACACCGTCGGGTCCCTGGGCCTTTCCGCCCTTACTAGCCCTGATACTACTTAGGACCTCCTGTAAGGTGATATCTAGGCTAAGTACTGGCCATGAGCAACTTATCGGCAACATTACCGTGTTAGGATTAAAAATGCCAGAAAAATGCTGTACCCATGATTCCTTACCTACGTTTGAGGTCAACACGGGGAGTTTATCATCTTTTAAAAAGGGGCTGTTAACTGCTGCCCAGAAAAGAGTACAGTTATTCGATACAGCCGCTTGATCAAAACGCTCCCAAGCTTCCTCACGTAGTTCAGCTTTCCTTTGCTTAAGAGCTGAATTATAGTCAAATCTAAGCTTAGCTACAACCGTTTTGTCTCTAGGTTTGATGGATAATGCCTTTTTTAGAGTCTTCAGTGCCACAGTACATGCATTATTGAACCATCCCCTTGCTTTATTGTTAAAATTTCCAGCAGCCCTAGTAAACTTACCACTAATAAAAACATTGATTTTTGTAAAGTGAAAAATACAGGCCTCCATATTTGATTTCTCATCAATAATTGATGAGATGTCATTTAGGCAGCATGAGATAATGCAATTAGAAGTTACTTCAGCTTTATCCCCAGCCCACCTTATTCTAAATCCGTTCGGCCTATGTACCTCAATGTTTGTGATAGGGCTACTATCTGGGATTATGCAAACTTCCCAAAACCTAGTTTCAATAACAAGACAGTTATGATCACTAACCATGTGGTCTACAACCTTGACATCAGAGCTAAAATGAGCTAGTTCGGCAGACATGCAAATAAAATCAATTACAGTGTTCGCCCCTCTCCCCACAAAGGTTGGCAAGCTATCACCCTTCTCATCCTGCTCAATCTCTAGGATCTCCATGTCGTGGGCGAGTAGGAAAGAGTTCAGGGTTTCTCCATATGTATTGTGTTGGAAATGTGTAGCTGGCTCTCCAACACGGTTCAAAGTGCCACACAACTTTTGATTAGAGAGCGGGCAAACAGAAATGTTAAAATCTCCAACATATATGAACTCAAAAACTGTATTAGAAGCTTTCATCAATTGTTTGATTGCGACGTCTAATTCTAAAATAACCATATAACTGCTAGCATCAAAAACATTATTATACATGTTAATCAGCAGAATGTTTTTGTCTGCCTCATCAGCTAACCATAGCAGTTGGGAATTATTGCCCACGGTGATATGCTCCTTCACCCTAATTCGCATTTTCACAGAAATCAGAATTAGCAAACCACCTTTGGCCCTCCCTGAGGTAGTTGCCACTGCTGGTAGCTCATATGCTACAAAACCATCAAGGCCCTTGAAATTTAAACACCAGGTCTCTTGTAAACAAAGGATATCAAATGTTCTAATTAGTTCTAACCACCCTAATACTTCAAATTTAGAAACTAGTCCTGCTATATTCCAGCTGGCAATGTGGCAAGATGTTGATGCCCCCTCTAAGGTATTACAAGATGTACCCACAGACTTAGGCAATGTACCACCTATAGAATTTGGGGACTGATTCAAGTCTACTCCTGCGGACACTTCGGCAATCTCGTGTCTGACCTCTTGTCAATCGCAGTTGTTAAGACCAGACAGGGCATCAAATCTGTTATGTAATAGCAGGCTTGGTACTAGGGGAGAAGCCCAGCGGTTATGCATATTCAAGTTGTTATCCCATCCTAGTGCTGGCGTTTTTGGCAGGGTTACATTTTACTGTTCCCCATAGAAGAATTTTAATGTTAGGGGAACCACCGTACCTCTTCTACGCTGAGGCGGAAGAATATGTGTTAGGACATTTGGAAGCACATCGGGGTGTGCGAATGTTATCGCCACACAGTCCCCTTTAAATCTTTTAGGGCGATTCCCTATCCAAGGGACACGTTTAACTGCTTTAATGTCATGCGCCAGTTGCTGTAACCCTCCAGGCGCTAACCTCATATTACCTGAGAGCCAATGGAGGGCCTTACTACTCAGAGAACTAGATGACTCGGTGATGCCGTCATCCAAGAGGGGTACATTAGCTAACACCAGTACAACGGGTGAGGCTTCCTCAATAAACTGCAGTGGGTCTGTACCGTGAGCCTGTGCTTGTGGTAAATTTACTATCAACGGACGCCCTTCTGCTGTTGTTACATGTTGATTAACTTTCGGGGCCGGCATGTGGACTGGATTAGTCAACACACCAGATGTCCCTTCTCCAACTTGGTTAATCCCTTCGGTACTATTTCTTGTTATTAATAAAGTATTAAGGTTGCCTATTTCCTCCGTCAATTTTGTTTGCACACCTCCAAGTCTTTTTACTTCAGCCTGCAATTTATCGATTTTAGAGATCAGAGGTTTTACAATTTCAATAAGTTTGCCCTCTACAACCTCAAGCAGTTTACTCAACATTTCATCATCCCCCCTGTTTCTTAAAGTCCCTTCCCCTATAGCCTTTTGGGGAGCTCTCGAGGAACCTGGGGATAATGTTCTTTTCCTTTTCACTCTTGGCCTTGGACCGCCCTGTTTCCGCTGATTCTTCACACAGGTGCGCACAGGCCGGGGGGTGTGCTCAATCGGTGGTAAATCATCCTCTACAGGACCGGTTTCAGTTTCTGGGTCTGAATCTATAACATTTTCAGAATCTCCATCCAGGATAACAGGGGATGGTATCATGATCAATGGCTGGCTGCTAGACTCAATAATAGGTGGTGCATTTGGTGAGACCCTGGTTTCCACCAACACGAAAGGGCTATCATCAGTTGACAGAGGAAAAGTAGGACTTAGCCTACACAAATCTGGTGACTGGCTTAGCCCAAGTGATTCCCTCCTTTGTTCGTTTATTTTCTTGACTGTTTGCACAACATAGTTGTCCATGGTGTTTGTGGGCAAAGCAGCAGGTTTCTTTTTAGACATCTTCAATATATATACAGGTGTTAGCTAACAACACAGGGAGGACAACAGAGTCTTACTTGTGGGCGCGTCTCTGCTGGAACAGGGGGTCGAGCCCTGCCCCTGCCTCCTCCTGCCGATGAGGGCCGTAGAGGGCCCGCCCTTTGCCCGGGCTTCGCCCCGGGCGTCCCGCGACGCGGGGGTTCCCGGACTTTATGTCCGCGTTGGCGCTCTCTGGGCGCGAGGATGCGTCACTCAACACGTGCCGCCGCGGTGCCTGCCGGGATTTGTGGTCTCCCGGAGCGGCGGCGCGGAGTCCGGTGCCTTGGGACTCTTGGCGGTGGCGGCGATGTTAGTTGGAGCTCCCTGGTGCTCCCTGTTGCTGTGTGTGCCTTCCTCTGACTCTCGGCGGTGGCGGCAAAGGTTAGTAATTCCCCCCGCTCTGCCGGGGTTCCCGGACTTTATGTCCGCGTTGGCGCTCTCTGGGCGCGAGGATGCGTCACTCAACACGCGCCGCCGCGGTGCCTGCCGGGATTTGTGGTCTCCCGGAGCGGCGGCGCGGAGTCCGGTGCCTTGGGACTCTTGGCGGTGGCGGCGATGTTAGTTGGAGCTCCCTGGTGCTCCCTGTTGCTGTGTGTGCCTTCCTCTGACTCTCGGCGGTGGCGGCAAAGGTTAGTAATTCCCCTCTGTCCCTCTGTGACTCATTGAGGGACATATCTCTGGCCGGTGAGTCTCGTCGTGCAGGCTGGAGGCCACAGTTATTAGTATAGGCCGGGGGTATTGTAGCTGGGCCCGCAAGTGCGTAGAGCTGCTGAAATGGCGGAATCCTGGTGTGGGATTACCCTGTGCTGGGCTCCAAAATGGCGGCCGCACTTCACCCGGGCTGCCCCAAGGGCCCACTACAATCTTCTGGCGGGGGGGGAGAAGGGTCGTCGTGTACGGCTCACCCTTGCGGGGGGCCTACCCGCACAGTCCTGGTCCTGGGGGCGCAGTCGACACTGCACCCGCCTCACCTGCCCTCCGCGGCGATGGCTCACCGCGGCCGTGCAGCTTCAGGTCACGCACGCTCTCGGCTCCCCACCGAGGTGCCTCCTGAGCCTCGGACCTCCGTTCACGTCCACAATCGATTCTCTGGGGTGGGGGAGCACAACGGTCACTGATGTAGAGATCTGCCACAACCTCCGCTGCTCAAAGGGCGTGATAACAGCGAGTGCGCCCAGCGCTGTTCGCCGCAGAGCGCTCCGTTGTCCGCCGCAGTTCTGGCCTCGGGCTGTCCCAGTCACTGCCGCCGCATATGTGCCTCCGCAGGAGCTCCCCTCTCACCGCTCCCGGCAGCCACGGTGATCACTCTGCGATCTGGCTGTCCACGCACATGAGGAGGGTACCTATGGATTCAGCAGGGATCGGGGCAGCCAGCGGTGAGGATGAATTAAGTCCTACATATGAGAGGATGGCATTAATGAATGATTTACTGCCCAGCTGGGCTGGAGCCTCACAGGTGCGCGGCCATCTTGGTCATGCGCCACCTACCGCCCCGCCATGCTGCATAACCTTGCCACAAAGAAAGGAATAACAGCGGAACTAACTGACTCAGAGGATGAGGGGGAGGATTGTCCACAGCCAGAGCACTGCGCAGCAGGTGTGGCAGCAGCACCAGATAGGAAACACAGACGGGCTGAGATCACACACAACTATTTCTGAGTAAGTAATGAGAAAATGCCAGTAACTGTAATTGCGTTGCGGTGTTTTATTAACCTTAACTCAGGCAATAGCACAGCACACCGCCACACCATGAAGGCCTCAACATGCTATGCCAATATTCAAAAGGTGAAATGGGTTACATCACCCATCTCACAATGCCAGGTGATGGCTGTCAATATTTTCTGCATCCACGCGCAGCACTACCGCATTCCCTAGGCACACTGTCCACCTTGGCGGTTAGTCCTGCGGCAGCTCCGTGCCGTTCACTGCGCCTCCTGGACTCAGTTATCGGGGGTGTGATGCTGCTGAGGTTAGTTGCCTCCTCACTTCCCCCCCCATCCCCTGCACCTGTTGTGGCTATTTGGGTGGTCTGGAGCACTTCTAGAGCACTGGTAACTGTGACCAGCCCACTTGCAGCGTCACAGCTGCAGTGGGCCATCTCTTCCTGCATGGCCACCAAGTGCCTGCTGAAAACAGAGGTGGCAGTGGAGAGGCGGTTCACCACCTTATTGTAGCCTTCCAATTTCTGTTGGTCCCTGCACCTCGCCACACGATCTTCATCCAGTTTGCTGCACCGCAGCCTCACAGTCTCTGACATGTCCCGCATGCCCTCAGCCACAGCGTTGTTCATGCTATTTATGCCCTCCTTAATTTCCAGCATGTGTCTGTTCATGTACACCATCTGGCGTTGAACTGATTTAATCGCTTTGCCTTGCAGGCGCTGTACCTTCAGCATATTCCCCTCCAGACCGGTGAAAACGCTGGACTCCGCGCCCTGTGCAACAGGACTGGCTGCCCTCGATCTGCGGCGTTTGACACCTGTGTGGGCGCGCTCGGTGGGGGACTGTGTCCCTGCACTGTTCTCATTCTCTACCAGCGTGGAATGTTGGCCTCCCATGCTCCCCTCCTCCGACCCCTCCATCTACTGGAGGATAGCCACTGTATGCGTCCTGGCTCTTGGTGGTCATGGCGATGGTGGTGGTGATGGTGGTGGAGGTGGTGTGTGCTCAGCAGAAGACAAGACCTCCTCATCCTGTGTGTTGGCTCTCCTGGGTGCCTTTCCTTCGTCCCCTTCAGCAGCCTTATGCGCTGCCTCGCCTGTGGAGACAGAATGTACATTTACTCACTTGTCTGGCAGCATTGGGGTAATATTTAATTTCATGACTGCCAATCAAACTGACTGTCCTCCGCTTGCTAATTACTGATGTGTGTCACATGCCACATTACTTTTGACTACATCTCCAATGATGCATTGCTGTTTTTTTGGAAAACATGTACTGGAGTGGGAAATCATACTGGCTCATTGGAGATTGTGGATTGGGGTTAGGGAGTGGGGGGCACAGCATGCATCTTACCTTGCCTGTTGCCAGCTCTGGCTGAGCTGTCTGCTTCTCCAATGCCACTCAGGTTCTCTGGGTGAAGGGTGGACTCCACCAATAGTTCCAGGGTAGTTGGTACAGGCGCTGTAGATGTCCCACCACCTGTCTGTGTGGCTTGCTTGAGCCTTTCAGCCACCCTCTCTTTGGCACGTTTTCTGAGGTCATACCAGCGCTTCTTTAGTTCATCTACTTAGCGCTGTGTTACGCCAATTGAATGTATCCTCTCCTGGATCACCAGCCATATTTTCCTCTTTTGGGATTCCGTGGCATGCAGAGAATGTTTGCCGAAGAGCTTGTCGTGGTCCTTTGCCACCTCCTCTATCAGCACCTCCAGCCCCCTTTCTTTTTCGCTATCCTGCCTCCTTTTCCTTCTCCTCGTTGTCCATTTTTGGTTTGGGGTGTCTGCAAGATGTTTGCAAAGCAGGTCCTGTGTTGTAAGGTCTGCTCCCTGCCGCTCCCACAGCTTCAGCCACAGTGTAGCAGCAGGTGTCAAGCCACTTCCTGCTTGTGATGTCATCAGAATGCACCGGAATAGCAATTTAAATAGTTAGCCATTTCTTAAAATACCGATTCGTTAATACCGATTCGGTAATACATAATTGCTATTTGCAAATCGGTAAATCAGAATCGGTATTTCATTTTACCAATTTTTACCTATTCGCTATTTTTTAACGAATAATTACCTACATGAGACTTTGCGAGTTCTTAATAGCGATTCGGTTAACATCGCTATTAAGAACTCGCAAATTGAGTTTTACCTACATATGGCCCCTAGAGTCCACAGTTTTTATTTACACAATGTAACCCCAAAGGCGGTATTAACTTTATTATTGATAAGGATTAGTGTTTACCACTGGAAGCCATGGACCCCCAGCAATTTGTATGATTTAAACTTCAAACATTAAAAGAGTAATTAAAAAAAAATAAACACACATGTGCACACAAAAGAACTACTCGAATTACTAAGGATTTTTGTATTTTATATTGAGAACATTTTAATGGGAAGGCTGGTGCTGCATCTCCGTGATTAACTTTTAAATGGTTAGTTCTATTTTGCAGTACAAGGCTCCTGCTCCTGCCAGGAAACCCAAAGCAGCCCTGGCAAATGTTTTCAGACCTGCCCCAATACAGTGCACACCAAGTGCAGTGAGTGGGTCTGACCACTACAAAGGGGGTTTGGGAGGCTCTCCCCCCAGGAAACTTTAGGATACAATGGTGCATTCTACTACACATTTATCATTATATATTGATTTGTATTAGCTTCTAAAGAAAAGTAAATGCTGACCTTACTATGCACCAGGATACAACAATCTTTGTTGGGGGTCTTTAATGATTCCCTTATTATCACAGTTCAACAGTGCCTCTCATTTCGCCATAGCACATCTGTCACATGTATTTCATTTGTTGTATAGCATTTTTCATACCATTGCAGGATGTCAGAGCACTTTACATCACACACATATAGAGACAATGAATCATACTTGTAAATCAGTGTAGAGAAAATGTTACATAAGGCAAAGGGGACTACAAGATGTAGAATTCACATGTCTTTCATACTAGTATATGTTTTAAAGAACAAGGGAACCCCAGTATTGAGACCTGGGGTAGTATAGAGTTGGGGCGTATAAACAAGGGTCTAGGAGAGGCCTGAAGGGTCCTCGGGTAGCCTGGGCTACAGATAATGTAAGAGCAGTTTAAGTAAAAAAAACATTAATTCAAGAGAGTCATGGAGGGACTCAGATACTTAATCTATAAGGACACAAGCTTTTGTTTGGAATGATAACACATTTATTATCTGCATAAATAGAGTATCATATATTTAGACAGTATTTCTAGTGCTCACATAGGAAAGTGGGAGTGCGTGAAGTGAGGGTATATTGGTGACATTTTTAAAAATACATCGCATTTGGAAAACAACTATAATTATCAAAACTCCGCAGTAAAATTAATGTGATAATGGAGTTTTTGTTGGAGGTGTCGACGGCGTTTCGATCTCAAACAATTGAGATTATCTTCAGGACGTGTGCATGTAAGCAATTAGAATCTACAGGAGGAGAAAATATTATTTAGAACCTTGGTCCAGAAAATGTACATTTTCTGGACCAAGGCTCTAAATAATTTTTAGACCATTGTTTATACTCACCAATTTCATACTGGTAGGCATTTTTAAAGAGTGCTTGTTCTGGAAAAGCACAAACTCAGGTTTCAGAACGTAACACAGCGGTTAGCATTGACTAACAATAAAAATGTATTTCCACCCAAATAAACCCTTTTAGCAGCATCAGGATAATGAAAAACTGGGGAAAAAATATGTTACTAACTTGTACCATGCAGTGAGTAAGCAGCTCCTTGATGACAGTTTATAGGTCAGTGTGATAGATTATGAGTGTCTCTTATGAGCTGCAGAGTAACAAAAGAATCTCTGTGACAAAAGCAGTAACCCAAGGATCTATGCACATAAAATACTGTTTTTAAAATGCATGGCACGCGTTCTTTGCAGCAGGCATATTAACCCTCTGTGCTACATTAGATAAGTCAAACCTGGATTGGACAAAACTAATTTCTCTCCTGCAGGTACGTTAATCACTGGTGTTATCTTGACACTATTATTGTTGCTCGAAAACTGCTAAATCTACAAGGAACTTTGCAGTGCTTTTAAAACTGCTGCCTGCGGACCCCCTGGGAAAGTGTCACAGACCCCAGTTTGGGAAACACTGATCTAGTAGTTTGGCTCAATGGTGGTAGCCAGAATAGAAATCGGGGGTGAATGGATGGATGAATAATGATTGTAGAAATTAAGCTTGACTGCCTCAGCCAATCGAAATTTAATGTGCTTGCTGATGGAAGTGGCTGATGGGCTAGGAATAGAGCATATTGGTCTGCAGGTTTATTAACTGGAGACTCAAACGAATACTATATTGTCAGGAACTAATTCTGTTAGTTGTATCAATATTTTGCGAGAATGCATCTGAAAGTCGACACTGCCCCGAATAAGATTTACACTATTAATAAAGCCAACTTCCCTGCTGGGTAACAAAATCATTTCATCTTATTTCCTCTGGATTTTAACCATTATTACACGGTATAATGGAAATGACTAAGTACCAGTGGGAATTCAGCAGCATGATAAAATAAGATCTGCAGTGTGAAAAATAAGCGGTATTATTATACAAAGATCCTGTTTTATTATAATTAGAGAAACATCTAATTATCTTTGATTTAAATAGTCTAATAGCTTAACAATTAGCCTCTTGGCTGTAAATTGTTTCCAAGGTCGTTAAGCTAGATTCCTCTTTCGATTCATTTGAACAATGAAATTTGTACTTTAGGACTTGCATCCTTTGCCATACAAGAGTGGGTTGCATTTTTTGACTTCTCTCCGAAACATTCTTGCTAAATTTTAACCATCTATATTTCCATTGTGGACACAGGAAACCCCTAAACCTTCATACCCTAAAATATTAGGTCAACAGTCAGCCCACAGGTTGATGAATTAGAGACGGCTGTAGACCTCATTTTCATGAGGCAATGTGTCCCTGAAAAAAGGCACCTCTCAGCATGTCAAAATACAGTCAATTAAGTAGGTACAGGCTCAATAGGTGAGCTCGAGAGCAGCAGAATGAATGTAAAAGATTACAAAAATGTAAAAGGTGTGCAAGAGTTGGCAAATACAAATGCATAACGTTTTTGCCCCAATCGCTCTCAGTGAATTGGGCATTAAGAATAATGTGCAGAATCAAAATAATTTTAAGTCCCAAGCGAGTCGCACAATCAATAGAGAAATGGACAGTATCCCTAGTAGTATCAGAGTCTTCTGGCTCATTGCTAAAATCGAGGATTTATAAAAACTATTCTTGCATATTAAATCAATAAACTGAACATTCATCATGGTGGGAGCAAAAGTATTACATTCTCAAAAAAAAGCACAGTTTTATTAAACGTCATATTCCCTTAGCACTTAAACTCTATCCCACTACATAAATATTGCTTCTGCCCACTCTATGCTAATAATAACAAAAACACACTGGTCTCTAGTAAGAATACTTTAGATCCAAAGAACCAAATAGTGAATTAACTTTTTTCAACTGAGGTTATGAAAAACACTTTCAAGACACAGAGCAGCACAGTGAATACTGGTGCAAAATAAATATGCTTGGTGCTCTCTTTGAAGGTGATACACTCAGATGATAATTCGGGATCAAAAATCAACAAGTCTGTCAATCAACACAAGAACAGCACAACCCTTTACAGCAAATTCTCAACAATCATATAGGGTCCGTGTTTTTAAAGTCCACGGCGTTTCGATCCCAATAATAATGGCAGGATCATGCTCAGGACTCAGGGGGATACAATGAGCACGAGAGAGAGACTATGAAAGGTAATGCAGTTGCTAAAGCAGGGGTCCCTGGAGACAAGCCCCAGGAACAGGGTGGCCGAAATGGCCTGAGCTGGAAATATCCTGAATACCCATTTGGGGCAACAAGCAGCCCGCAGTGGGAGGCACAAGTGTGGTGTGGGTCTCAAGGTTGAATGCAAGGTTCCTTCACTGGGCTCGAATCAGCCCAAAAATGAAGAGTCGATAGTAGTGCGATCTAGCAGCATAGTCATTGAGGGACAATGATTTCTCAGAGGGAACCCGCTATTTCTATTGGAATTAAAATGCCCTAAAAACACGGACCCTATATGATTGCTGAGAATTTGCTGTAAAGGACCCAGCTGTTCTTGTGTTGATTGATGCACAGGGTGATTTTTTATCAATTGAGTGTATTACTGCTAAAGAGCATGTTTATTTTGCACCAATATTTACTGCGCTGCTGTGTCTTGAAGTTGTTTTTCATAAGTTCCTTTGAATAAATGTTATTTGTCATTTGGTTCTTTGCATTTAAAGTATTGTTATAGGGACCAGTGTGCTTCTGTTTTAGTTATTACCCAAAGCCCTCAGTGATCCTTGGGGCTCCCTTCTTGAAATATTATTATATCTCTATGTTAATGTTATCCAGAGACGGCAGAACAAGCTACTACATGAACAACAGTAAGACAGAATAAGGACCTTGAAACATTACATTTTTAAGTCTGTGTTGAAGTTTTCTTTGAGAACTGCAATAATAGCGTCAACAGGAATAAACAAATCTGACTCTGCTTGACTGCATACTGCAGAAATAATGAACAGTGAAATGTGCAGATGGGGGGACATCCATTTTGAAAAAGATTGCGTTTAGGCCAATTTTGAGGCCCAGTTAGCATGAGCCAGGAAACACACATCTACAAGTCGTAGGAAATTTGCTTTGAATGAATCAACACTTTATCAGTGTGTACATGTAAAATCAAGACTCATTCCACATTCTGCATGTTGTTAATGATGAACAAAATTATAAAATGCACAAAAATCATAGACACTATGAGTTGCTGAAGTCCGAGCACTGTGATTCAGGGACAGAATTACCATTAACCAAATATGGATACGTCCAGATGGGCTAATCAAAAAGGAATGCTCATCTTGATAGAAATATGATTTCGCAATATAGCCAAACTATTAAGCGCTATGACTACACAAAAAAGTCTCTTAATTTTGGATAACGGTCAATAAATATTTTTTTGCTCTTCATCAACCATAAAAATCTTTTTAAAATCTTTTTTTACAAAAAGACGTTCTTTGGTACAAAAGGCTACATTCTACTATAAAACTAGTTTCAACTAGCTCTTTGCCACAAACATGCAATATACAGAAACATAATTCATAAAATAAGACTCTGTTAAATAACCATCAATGCCTAACAGGAAATTCTTCTTCGCTTCAAACTCTATAGATTATGTTAATAATCGTTTTCTTTTATAAAGTTCACTTGGTTGTAAGAGATGGTACATATGGAAGTATGTTAAAGGCTTTGAAGCTTCTCTGTTCAAATTTTCAGGCACTTCACTGTACGTGTTGTCAATCCTTAATAGTGGAACCTCAACATGTAAATGCGTTTCTAGAGCGGTGTTGTGTAGCCAGTGCAGCCTCTCGAGTCTCTCAGTCTAGCATGCTATGGTTGGACTGTTGGTAGACACAGTTACTCATACTGGGTCGTTTCTACGCAAGTACAGAAGGATCTTGAGTAAAGTTTTCCATTCACTCCTGTTCTTCTCTAATTCGCAGGACTGTGTTTCCATCTAACAGGGCAATTTATTTGATCGTTTCTCAAGGGTAATTTCTAGGCCTGGGTTGTAAATTCCGTTCCGTTCGCGGAATTTGTGGATTTTGGGTAATTTCACGTTTCGCGCGGAGAACGCAGAATTACCCAAAATTCTGCATTCCGCGACTTCGCAAAATGTTTTGTTTGTTTGCGTTCTCAAATGCTTGTTCGCAAGATATTTCCCCTCGAGCACGCGAACAGTAAAAGAGCATTGCGAACAAGCAATTCCGCGTGTTTGCGGAATTTCTTCATGTTTGCGGAGATTTTTACCGTTTCGCAGAGATTTGCGTATAGCGATCATGCAAATTCTGCCCACCCCTAGTAATTTCTGACTTTAAAGAGAACATAAAATCTAATGTCATCAAATGAATAAGATTAGCCACAAACTGCTCAACCTCAAACTATAAATCCCAGACACGTTCAGCAAACCAGACACGCAACAAGCCATGTGTGAGAACAGGCATGAATTAAAAGCCTTTTTAGTAGAAAATACAGCTATCTGGCAGTCGTTTCAATGCTCTGGGTATTATCTGATATTTATTTTAATATACTAAATAAAAAGTTACAGAAATTTGACCTTTACTTTTTTCATCTTTCAACTGCTTCACACACAGTAAGGCTGGAATAATACTTTTCAGAATTCTAATTCCCTTTATTTGCATTACTCAATTAATCCACAGAGATATATTTCATATGATGTGATGGTAATTTGCTCAAATGGCTAAATATAATAAAACAAAAACGTACTTAATGTGTTTGCTACAGGATAGCCTACTCCCTGTGAGATTAAGAAATAGGACCAGGTAATGTTGTATTTCGACCTGCATGCTATTTTGCTGGCTCCCCAGATGAATGAAGAATATCTAACAACAAATACTTGAGCAATATTGAGTGACAATGTTATAATTTCCAGGCAGTTTTATGAACTGACAAAATAACTGATGATACCGTGCGTAGCCAAGGCAATAAACAAAATGTACACTTAGCATCTTCCCCACCAGGCTGATTTACACAGCCTGGTGGGGAACATTGTGGTATCTTGTATTCTGTGCCATGCATCTTTCCTACTTCCCTGCCTTGCTGCTCAGCCAGAGTGGATGTGTTGTGGAATGCTGGTGCATGTGATGTAATGGAATGTTGGGGATGCCTGGTGGATGAGTGTCAGTTGGGAGTATGGGCTGAGCAGCAAGGGAGCTGCTCCTGGTGGAGCTCGCATTATAATCTACAGGACTCTTGATTACTTGATTATTACCATCTTCAATAAATACCATCTTCATCTACACCTCAGCTTCAATGTACTTATTTAACATTACCACATTTGGCGACGAGGGTGGGATCTACCAGTGCATCTGAAGAACTCCTGAAGTAATTCTAAGGTAATGAACTGTTTAATCTACAACTACAGCTTCGCACCTAAAAGCATACTGGAACCCCTGAGAGCCCCACCAGTGACCACTCCACCGGTCGCCCACTTCCCAAGCGTGCCAGTCCCTGCTGTAATTTTCTCTCCTGATGCCTGCTGTTCTGATGCTGCCTCCCTGTTTCTGCTACCTGCCTGCTTTTCTGCTCCTCTAATTGAAGGTCGCCATATCCAGCAGCAAGTTTGACATTTTCTGTGTTCCTCTCAGCCTAAAGTTCACCTTTACTGTTGTCCCTGTGGTCGACTGGAGAACTGTGTTCCTCTCAGCGGTGTTTGTCTTTACCATAGTGCCCCAGTGCACTAAAAGATCATCTATCGTCCCTGTGGTGGACTGGAGTATTTATTTTCTGATTAAGAGGAACGAGCAGTGTGTGGTAAAGCTATTTGGCAGAAGGTTTATCTGGCATTGTGTTTTATTTTTCTGACTTTTGATTGCATTCCACTTCAGCACTCCCGTGTTTGAATTGCCATTGTGGGATTGTCATTAAGTGCTTATGGTGAGTCAATATTGTTATATGATTTTTGGGAGCTCAGACAAGATTTGGTCACAGAGCACGTTATAACGTCAATCGGTTGTTTAAAATGCTGGCACAAGTCATTTTCAAATTGCTCACGAGCTCTACCATCGCACGCAGCCTTACCCATTGTCAACGTTGCTGCTATGTTCCTGTTTGTTCGACAATTTCTTTCTGCGTCATATAAGCTGTTCGGCAATTCTTGGAATGTCCTCTTGCCGAGAGCCTCCCGGCTGGAACAACTAAAACGTGCCACCATTTTATGTTTGGCATTCTTCTAAGTGTTCTTGATGCTTTTTACTGCAACATTACATGTCCTGACAAACAAGTTTTTCAGTGAAGGCTTTCAAAGTTGAAACTCCACAGATGGCACGTTTGCTTCGTGGGAGAACTTTGGATTTATTAGCGGTACTGCTCACTGCCGTATTTAGATTGTTTTAGTGACTTTCCATGTCAATTTCAGCGACGCAAGATTCCTACTTCTTTGTCACACATATTTTTTAACAAATCTCAGCAACAGCAAGTATTCATTTCATGAAGATGCCGCGGTATGTACTTTACATTGGTTCCATCTTCCATTCTTGGTTTTCGTTCCGGAACTGCATTCACCTGACTTTGATTAACATCTTAAGTACATGGGACTTCAGTGCGATTTCAGATGGTACCTGCAGTTGAGATGGACTTCGGGTGAGGAGTTCGCTCACCGGAGAGAAGTATCACCTCTTTAAAACTGTTTTGATGGTCATTTATTTTCTCTTTTTTGTACAATGCATTACTGTACTGTTGATCTTCACGTTTATTGGTCTATCTACTTTATTATTTTCATAATGCCTTGCCATTATGAGACTTTCCACCTCCGGCGCAGATATTTGTGCGTGGATATGTCACTTACTGCTTTATAATTAAGTTTCAGTCATTTATTTTTGGTTCCGTTTTGGAATTTTTCTCTTTAAGGTTTTGATGATAGTCTTTTGGCTATGTGACTTTACATGTCACCTACATTTTCCTGCATGTTTTTACATTAATGTACTTTGTACAAGTTTAATTAAGGGAATTGTTCCTGTTTGAGGTATGATTTATGATAGTCTTTTGGACTATGTGACTTTACATGGTACGTTATTTTACGTTATGCTTTGACAAGCTTATTTACATACATTTTTCTGATTGAGGTATGCTTTACATAGCCCAGCTATGTGACTTTCCACTGAGCTTGCATTATAATCTACAGGACTCTTGATTACTTGATTATGACCATCTCCAATAAATACCATCTTCATCTACACCTCGGCTTCAATGGACTTATTTTACATTAAAACAAACATGCAAAGCCTCTAAGTCCCTGTCTCATTCCTGCATTAACATACTCCTAGCAGGTACCAACACAAAATCCCCTGCTAAAATATGGCGTTTTAAGTAACAATGACATATTATCCAACTCAGGTGACAAGAAAAGATTTGAAGAGGCTATATCGAACTACCTTATTGACAATGACCTACCGAACACAAATATACAAACACTTTAGGATGCTCTCAAAGCATCGCTGAGAGGAACTCTCACAGATATCAAAACAAAAATCAATAAAACAAGCAATGCCAAACTAGCAAAATTGGAAGAAGAAAAAAGACAACTTGAACTGACTCACACTAGAAACCTAGATAAAGATATCCTTTCTCTCCTCACACAGAAAAAATAAGACTAGAACAAGATTTTAAGCGAAAGAGCCTTGAACAAAATACAGATTTCTTGCTTGACAGAAGACAAAGGGTCTCTATGTAAACCTATCACCCTGACTGAAACTTCCAATGCAATAGGAACACTAAAAGAGAATAAAGCACCCGGGCTGCACACATAGAAGTTGCAAACAGTCATTTTAAAAAAATTACTTGTTTATGTGCAGGAAGGGGGACTTTCCTATACATAAACAAATATTGGCCTTTTGCTGTTTTCATGTGTGCTGCACAACACAGCACACATGAAAACAGCAAACACGAAGAGAAACTAAACATTTCTCCCCGTTGCGCCAGGGTAAAACCAGGTTTTCCCTTGTCTTCATTTTAGCGCTGCCTCCTTTTTACGCAACCCTTGTAAATAAGTGGCAGTACCAATGGGTGTAACACCCACTGCCATCCCCTAACACGCTAAGCATAGGATGAAAGGGGGCCTTACTTACAAGGCAATGTTAAGCCACGTTAAGTGGCTTAAAGCTGCCTTGTAAATAAAGCGAAGCCCCTATCGCCACAGGAACGTCGTAAAAAGTGATATTCCTGTGGCGATAGGGGCTTGTAACTATGCCCCTATGCTTGCACATTGCGTTTTATCACTGTTTCTCGCTATTTAAAACATTAATTTTATAACATATTACCTAAATGCTCTTTAAGAAAGTGTCATAATCACTTGTATTGTATGTTTATTTTATGGTTGTTATTAATCGCATAATGATAGATTGACTGACTGGCTGTATACTGCATAAAATAAGTTGAATACAGAAATGCAAAAAAAAAAATCTCTCAAAACAAGTACATGCAAAAGCCAAATGACTAACATGCATTTTTCAACTGTGTCACATTTCTCTTCCTCTCTCTTTCTAATAGACCAGAAATGAATACAGTAAACTGCTAATATTTCAGAAAAATGCATTTTGCTATGAAACAAAAAAGATCACCATGGTGCATTATGCCACTTCCCTGAATTGTAAATATAATTTTAATAGCAGCAGGAGAAGTTTCAGTTTGCAGAGAAAGCTTTATCAATGACCAATCTTATCATAAATAAGTGTTTAGAGTTCAAATGTTTGTTCTGCCGCACTGATGGCTACGTGATCAAGAATCACCTAATACGAATGTCCTTCGAAGGTCATAAGTATCACCTTTATGCAGATAATCTCTGGTGTCTAGTGGGAGCTTGTACATGAGAATACTAAAATTCTCAGCTGCGTTGTTTTACTGGAAACTACTGAGTAAACAATGTCTGAAACCTCAATAATGAGTCTGCTGCAAACCAACTATCACTATAATGACCCTTTAGCACCGAAATTTCCTTTAGCATCTCATGACCTAGAGCAAACTTTTGCTTTTTGTGACAAATGACACCTTTATTGCCATTTCAAAATGTACTGTTATGTTGTACAATAAAATCAAAAATAAAATTTTAAAAAACACAAAACTTTATTGCCATTTCTAAAAGACTTGTGGAAGTTTCATTAACTAACATTCAATTTGCTCTGTGGGGGTCTTTCAATGTTTCAATGGCATTTTCTTGTAAGAGAACATCAACCATTAGACTCATCATGCAGAGCCAGAGAGTCGCAGAAATACCGAATTGTTCCAATTATATGTAATGCGAGATGGTTTTGTGGGTATTCTATTAGAAGCTGACTCTCTTTCCAATGGCAGCTCCTCTTTTATCGTGGACATACTCAGCACCTTTTTCACCTGAACAGAGCTGAAAACTTTCCGAAAATTAGGGGCATATGCACAATCACAGTTTTCATCTCAAAGTGGTACCATAAGGAAACTAACCTTCCAACTCCCTTTTTATGTCTTGGCCAACACAAAAGAGAAAGAGATTCTCGTTAAAGCAGCTTCATTGATATTTCTCAAACTACCTTTTTCAGTCAATTGGTGTATAAACATTAACTATCAAGAAACAACCACCAATACCCGAAATTCAAATCAGACCACACGTGATACCAAATTCCTACTGAACACAATAAAAACAAATATTTCAGACTAATCCCATTCATATGTCCTTAAAATCATAAAAGGATATTTAAAGACACAAATTTACAAATAGATTTTAACGTAAAAAAAGACACACTGCAGGTTCAAAAGGTGACAAAATATCAAAACCCATTCAACAAACAAAGAGATCTACCGACTGCAAAAGACAAAGATTAGGTGACTAATTCCTATCTAGATCACCATCAGTTTCACAAACAGGATAAGGTAAACAATGAACACTCACCTCGACATATTTTCTGGAATGTAGCCAGAACCTGGAAATCCATCACTCCTCCTTGATGTCAAAGAGTTTTGAGATATGTCAGAGTGTGTTTTCCACGTTTCAACAAGTGTACTGACCGGAGGAAAATGCTGAAATGACTGGTCTCTGCTCGCAACAGTCCGTGGTAAGGATATTGTTCCTTGGGCTCCAATCCTGTAGTGAAATGACTGCCCTCCCGAGTTCACACCAACAATGGCCGATGAAGGCATGCTGTTTTGTTCATAGTAGCTGCCATTGTCAAGCTCCTGTTTAATCCCCATGGAGAAGTCTAGATTTGGGAACCGACTGCCTTCACAGTTACCAGTAAATGAAGAAATTGGTGGTCCTAAAATCCCAGAAAGTGAGTAATAATCTTTATCATCCATGAAAGAAAAATAGGATCCCTCCATAAATGGAAAAGGGTTTATTGTTTGGCTGCCTTTGAAGGAGGAATTAGAACAAGACATGTCTGCTGATTCATGCTTCACAGATGCAGAGAAAGCTGAATTAGGAGTGACTGTATTACTGTCTCCAAGACAAGCGCTACTGAAAGCTCCATCTGGGTCAGGTTTAATAAACTTAATAAGGCTGGAATGATCAGCATCACTGTTATTTAAGATTGCATTTTCCAGTACTTCCATTCTAGGAAAATTGATTTCATGAGAGTTCTTTGTTTCTGCATCAGGAACTATATCTGTAGGTGTCCCGCATGCAGCAGGTGTGCCTGAGGTTGGGAAGTTTGGGGCACTGTGTCCTGGACTACATATTGAGGATCCTTTCAAACTTGCAGCAGGGCTGGAAAGAGTAGATCGGTTTAAGATTGAAGGGCTGGAGATTGAGCCTCTAGAACTCTGAATATTTCCAGGACTGCATATTGACGATTTCATAGCAATATTATTTGGACTAGAGACAGGGGATTTTACACTGCAATGACTAGGTGGGCTTGAAATGGGTGATCTCATGTTACTTAGGGGACTAGAGAGAGGAGAGCCCATGTTACTGGCATGAGCAGGGCTATGGGACATGGAGCTCCTGCTTTCAATGTTTGGTGAACATTCTATGGGTGTTCCCCTGTTCACTGGACTGTGCATTGTTAAATTACCAAAGCTAGCAGAACAAGCAGTTGATGAAATGGAGTTATTTACAGCAGGACTGCAAAGCGAAGATGCCATATTAGGACTACAACCTGAACAACTCCTTTCGTTGCAAATGATAGGGCTTTTGACAGTGCTCCTCAATGCCCCACCATTCAAAGGACTTTCAGAGGATGGTATTACAGATCTTGAGGGTCTATTTGTATTGTTTAAAATGAATCCACAATTATTGTTTTCCTTGTAAAACCTGGCCATTAGTTCCACATTTTGATTATTCTTAGAAGGGCTGCGGGTTCGCTGCTCATGGTGTGGATCGTAGGTGAAATCTGCATCCCGTATCGAGTCCATATATAAACCCATTGATTCAGCAACTGTTGCAGATAATTCTTTTGATTCTAGATCAGGTTTTGCATTTTGTGTTAAAATGCCGGACTGATCATTGTCTTGCTGGAGGTAAGGGAGTAGGTCTGGCTTTTCCTTATTGATTCCTTGATCACTGTTTTGGGGAAAAGAGCAGGAACCGCGGCTAATGTTTAGAATTTCCATTGAGGAGCTGCTGTGTGCTTGCTGCCCAGCCCCTGCAGCTGAACACCCTGCTGAAGGAGGATCTTGGCCCCATCTTCTCTCCATATTGGCTCCCTTTGGACAATCTGAGTATTCTTTGGTCTCCATACCTAGCACAAATAGATTAATAAAAGAAGTTTAGACAAGGTGCATTCACTTATGTGCTAAAACTGATTAAACAGATGGCAAATAAACATGTCAGAGGCAAAATATAATTGCACTTCTCAAGGTAAAGCAACTGTAGACAAGAAGAAAAGCAATTTACGGAATGCTTTATCCTTCACGGACTTCTCAAGAGAGAAATGATGAATAAATGCATCTGGAACATAACATGTGGCTTAAGAGGAGTAGATGACCTTGAAGGAATAGGAGGTCTTAAAAACTGAGCAAACTTTTAAGTCACACACCACGTACTTCCAGTTGTCACATTTTAGAAAATGAAACACCCGTTCTGCTGTAGACACTCTTTCTTCGCATATTATAAAAGGGAGTAAAAATATGGAGAAGTGTGGCTCAACAGTTAGAGGCGGCAGACCCGGATGCAGAGGTCGGCCCGGGACCAGGGTTCAATTCCCGGGTGCAGGACCAATGTCAGCGGGCCCGATAAATCTCGCCTCGGTGCCACTCTAACCATGGGGTCCCACGCTGCAACTCTGGCAAATAGCTTGCTTAATCTCCACTCTGGCCCCATCACCGCCGGGGATGCCTGGCTGCACCTTGGGGATGCCCAGTAAAGGGACCATCTCACAGGGAAAGCCAGGACGGGTTCCGCAGTGGTACAGCGCTGGGACGCCTCCGGGTAACCACGCGCTCTATAAATCCAACATTCATTCATTCATTCATATATCTACACTTGACTTGACAAAGAACAGTAATTGAAAATTGCACAAAGAACTGCAGAACGCATCAGCTAGGTTGTTTATATGTAACAACAACTACAACATACGCACACAGTCACGCAAACAACTGTTCTCAAATTTAAACTACTTTTCATGTGCATTTGCTATTAGTTACGTTAACAGGAATTTATAGAGCGCAACTATCACTACGAGGAGCATCATGGCGCAAAAGCGGATCACTTGACAGACAGGGTCGCTGAGGCTGGAGAAATAGATTACATGAGTGCTCTGCAAAGTGCATCCGGGGCATTAAAAATCCAGGTTTTCAGGACCTTCCTGAAGAGAGTTTCTGATTGGATGAAACAAAGGTGGTAGGGGAGTTGGTTCTAGGCTTTGGACCTAATCACTGCAATAGATTTTCCCCCTTTTGAGACACATCTGAAAGCTGGGGGTATTAGCAAATTTGCGTTAGATGATCTGAGAGTGGGGTATGGTACATAGCGTGCAAAGCTAGGCTGAAGGCAGTCGGGCCTGAGGAATGGAAAATTCTAAAGGTGATTATCAGAATCTTGAACAGGATTCTTTTGTGGATTGGTAGCCAATGTAATGCTTCCAGTGCAGCCGATGCTGATGACGTCCTGGGCCATTTTAGTACTAGGCGGGCTGTTGCAGTAGTCCAGTCTAGATGTGATTAAGGTCACTGTGACTGCTTGTCTCGCCGTACTGGGGAGTAAGTCAAAGAACTTTTTAAGTGATTTTATCAGGTGGAAACAGGTACCTGCCACTGCTAATGATTGCTGGTGGAAGTATAGTATTGAGTCAAATTTGACCCCCAGATTTCTGGCTACCGTTACTGTGTTGGGGGGAGTGGGGATGCTAGAGGGCCACCATAGACTAGGGGAAAGGGTGTTTCATTTCCCCCAATGGAATGATTTCTGTTTTTTCTGAACTACATTTTAGGTGATTGGCTTTTATCAAGTGAGAAACCGCTGTGAGGCATTGACGGAGATTTTCCTCGGCCAGTGTGGTGTTTTTATCTAAGACCAGGATTAGTTGTATGTCATCTGTATATGAGATGGTCTCGATGTTAAAGGACGATATCAGAATAATCAGTGGGGCCATATAGATCTTAAAAAGCACTGGGCTGAGGATGGACCCTTGAGGAACCCCAGAAAGAAGAGGTTTTTCTGCTGACTGGTATTGCCCAAGGGTAATGACTTGTCTACGGTTTTGTAGGAACTAATTTGGCCAGCCCAGGGCAAAATGAGAGATGCTGTAGGATTCGAGACGGTCCAAGGGGATGACATGTAAGACTATCGAAAGCAGCTGATAGGTCTAATAAGACCTATACAGCATTCTTTCCCTGATCAAGGGCGGCTTTAAGGGATTCAGCAGTGTACAGGAGGGCTAATTCCCTAGAGTACTGAGGCCTGAAAGCTGATTGATTGGGGTGTAAGATATCTGCTCTTTCCAGTTATGTCATAAGTTGAGAGATAACTACTTTTTCAGTAATCTTGCTTAGACATGGAAGTAGGGAGATGGGTCAAAGATTGGTAAGGGTGGTGGAATCGGCAAGTTGTTTCTTTTGGAGAGGTTTGACTGCTCCAAGTTTCCATTCATTGGGAACTTCGGCTAGTGACAGGGAGGCATTTATTATATTGTTGATGACTGGGTTAACAGTATCTATCATAGCATGTAGTATAAAGGCGGGACAAGGATCAAAAGGAGAACTCGATTTAACAGCAAGAGTGGCCTGGTGAGTTTGGTCTAGGCTGATAACCTGAAAAACTCGGAGGGATGGTCTGTTGTTTCCTAAATCGACATCAGTATTAATGGGAGGGACAAAGGTGCTGGGAAATCCTGTTGTATTGATTGGGCCTTCCGTTCAAAATAATCCGCTATGTGGTCACAGAGTGACCTTGATGGGGGGGATCTCTTGTTTAAGGGATATGGGGTAGGTGAAGGAGTTGACTATCTTAAAGATAGTTTTTTGGTTTGAGTTAGCCAGTTTAAGCATTTCGGTAAAGTAGGATTTCTTGTCCGCTTTGATTTGTTGATGGTAGTGTTTAAAAGTAGCTTTGAACTTGGTTAGTATAGCCTGTTCATATTTTTGTCGCCATCTATGTTCCAGGTTCCGGCAGTGGCTATGTTTTTCTTTTAGGATTTGAGAGTGCCATGGAGCGGAGGGTTTCTTGCCCGGTTGGTTGTTTTGTGGGCCAAGGGATGCGAAACGATCCCTCAAGGTGGACATCTACTGCATGAAGAGTTGGTTGTCTATTACTGGATCCCCTGACAGCCTAAGCCTACAGACTGAGGCTTCTCGGTTGAGATCTGGAAGGGCTCCCATATCCTACCACCTGGGCTTGACTATTTGAGGGGTGGGGATGTGTCCCTTGAAGTTTTCCGGGCGCTGATATCTAATTCCTAGAGGTATAAGCTTGTGGTCGGACCAAGTTAGGCCAACTGGGCCTTGACTGTAAGGGTCGTAAGATTAGAGCAGATACCATCAAGAGTGTGGCCTGCGTTATAGGTCAGATTGAGTATCAGCTGCTCCGAGCCAAGGGTATCCATGATTTCCCAGAAGTTTATTGCACCCGGGTTGTTTTGAAGGTCTAGGTGGATGTTAAGATCTCCTAATAGGGTGAAATTGGAGAATCTGAGATTAAGTGAGCTCACAATATCTCCAATGCTATCCAGGAAGGTTTTATAAGGGCCTGGTGGGCGGTAGAGCAAGGCTCCTGCGAAAGCGAATGAGTCCTATAGTTGGAAGGAGAAGCCGGTCCCTTCTGCACGTTTGAGGTCTGATATTTCAAATACTGAACATTTGTACAGTAAGTCAAAAGCTTATGGAGTGGTGTGGCTCACTGGTTAGAGGCGGCAGACCCGGAAGCAGAGAACGGCCCAGGATCAGGGTTCAATTCCAGACGCGGCAGGGTCGTGGACCAGGGTCAGCGGACTCGATAATTCTCGCCTCGGTGCCTACTCCAACCAGGGATCACACTCGGCAACTCTGGACATTAGCTTGCCTCATCTCTACAACGGCCTCCCACATTCGCCGGAGATGCCTAGTTTCACCTTGGAGATACCCAGTAGGGACCATCTCACAGGGATAGCCAGGACGGGTTCCCCAGCGGTCTACAGCGCCACAACGCCTCAGGGCAGCAGTGCGCTTTACAAGACCACATACATACATACATACATATTCACTATTTGTGAGGCTCGACTGTGTGAAACCCCGCGCCCCTTTATGTTACCATATGTTACCATGTAGATAGAGGTTTAAACTTGTTCTATATCACAGCTGACTAGCCCTTGTTGGTGGAGATCAACACAACACTTTCAGTCACCATGAGAGTGATTTCATGAGGACATCATTACATGCTTTTTAAATATGCTCTATAATTTCATATAAAGTAAGTAGTACTGTGATCCTCCTCCTTAACTACACATTTTGAAATGATTTGTTTATAATTACAGATAGCTGTGCATTTGGTGCAATGTTTTATTTCAGAATATAAACTTCACCCCACTGAGGTTCAAGAACACATTTGAGAATTGACCGTCTTTAGCGGGCAAAGTGACGTTTCCTTTAGATTATAGCCTCATTTGGAATTTGTTTGAAATCACTGGGACTCAAACAAAAGCAATCCTGAGTGAAAAGGTGCATAATCACAGCTTCTTCTTTTAGTATGTCTCGAATGTTATTGTCACATGTCTAACTGTGAGTTTGGGTGATGCTGTTGAATTTTTCTTTACTACTGCTAAATAAAATCATTGAAAATTTGAGACATTTCTATTGCTATTTGAATTTCCAGCACTGTTTATACCAGATGTAAATTGCTAGCATGTTTTAAATGAGTTTAAGGCTTAGCTATTTAAAGTTGGATGCTATGGTTTGAACCTCACTTCGTTGTCAAGTTCAAACGGAAGGAATAGTCTAATTGTTTGCCTTTAACAAAACGTACTCACCTTTCACTCTAGCATCTCCAAAAAACAAAAAAGTTGCCCTCACTGATGGACAACTAGTATTTATGTAAGACTCACTAGCGTTGATGTCCTATTTGTATTGGTTTTCAACAAATGTAAAGATACAAACAAATATTTTATCTACTTTTGGATATACATAGACATTTCATTATTTTGATAATCTATATTTCAAATACTGGATCAAAGAATACAAACTGTTCCCAGATTGTATCATATTTATGCAGCAAATTCACTCTTTTGAAGTGCATTTGTTCTTTCACAAATATCTTTTTCATTTTATTAATTAACTTGGTGAACTGAGCAGGATATTTAGCTTTCCAAATTTCGGCCACGATACAGAGCGCTATCAACATAGAAATAAAAAGCATTCTGTTTGTGTAGCAACTTCCAGAGTGTAATAAAAAAAAGCCATTGGGAAAATACTTGCATTCTTTTTTATTTACCCCCTTACTTCTTCATATATCTGCTGTGATACCTCATTCCACATCTTAAGATTTATGCCAAAAACAATCCTACTTTACCGTTTATTTATTATATTACCATTTAACCTTCATATTATTGATATTGTCACATATTTAGCTCCTTGGCCAATACCTTCATATTTAAATTTTCTTCAAAAATACAGTTTCTACAATGCTACGAGATTTTTCAAATTCTTTATTAGGAAGATGGTTTAACATTAATGGCCTGCATGTAAGAAAACCTATCTGGGTTTCTTTTTTATTAGCTGTTTAATCCCATTAGACCAGGCACCTATTCAAAAAGCATTTGCCAATTTTATCAATGTCAAATCAGCTACAGCATTTTCTTTTCTTTTCTTTTAGGTTGCTTCATACATTATATGTAGTTTTCTGCATGTACATGCAGATTTTATACATTTCTACTTATCTTCATATATCGTATGTTCAAAGATTTCCGGCTTTGTTAGAACACCAGTTTGAATTATGGGCTTCCATTTTAAAAATTATCAAATGGTAACTTTTTTACTAATGATTAGGTTAAAAAAATAATTCTCATTATAGCTTGTTTCTGAGAATCTAGTCAGATTTAAAATATTAATGGCCATAAAGTAGTTCCGGAAACCTGGAACTGCTACTCCACCCTTATCAATAGGCAAAAAGAATTTCTTAATACTTATTCTCAGTGGTTTTTGCACCATTAAAAGAGTTATCTAGACTCTCTAATAGTGTGAAAAAATTCAATAATGAATACATGGCAAACCAGACAAGAGAAATAGATACTGAAGTAATATATTCATTGTGATCAATCAAGCTCTTTCTATGAGGGTAATTGGAAGTGGATCCCAACTTCCTTGTAAACTTCAAATTTTTATAATAAAGTTGCATAGTTTAGCTTGTAAAGATCTTGCCAATTTTCAAAGATCCACACAGCCAAATATCTGTTTTATCTTTTTACTATAGTTACTTGCAAAGGGATTTGCAATACTTCCTTCATGGCCTGAAATAATAATACATCCATTTCAGTTGGATTTATTTTATAGTTTCCAGCCCAGTAAATGTTGCTATTATATCTCATGCTACCTGTGTATTACCACTTTGAGCTTGTAGCATCAGCAAAATAATCTGATTCTAGGTGAAGAAGGATGCCTTTGATTCTGGATACAGAAGGATAAATTGATGCTACGTTAGGAATTTTTCTAAGTATAATAGTCAAAGGTTCAATATAAAAAGCAAACACACAGGAGACACTGGACAGCCCTTGTGTGTACGACGAGTAATAGTTACATATTTAATTCATTTGATATTAAGTATCAGACCTGTCAAAGAGTCTTTATAAAGAAACATTATTTACAACGTATGCATTACAACGCGTGTAATGAGAACTAATGTTTTACCACGTGAAATCCATTACAACGCATGTCATTACATCGCATGTCGTTACATCGCATGATCCATTACAACGCATTCCCCAAAGTAACGCCCAGGCGGAGTTAGAAAAGTAATTGCGTTCTAATAGAGTATGCATTGTAATGACATGCGTTGTAACGAAATATGTTGAAATGGATTTTGCGATGTAAAAGATTCATTGTAAAGACACGCGTTGTAACGTGTGCATTGTAAAGTGTCATATTCATCTTTATATAGTGATGCTATCAACTTCGTCATCTAGGAGGGAAACTCAATGCTTGCTAACACCTCAGGGAGCTAGAGGGTTCTTTCCTTTTTTCAAAAAGCATATCTGAACGCCTTTGTTGAAAGCATTAGGAACCCTACCATCTGCCAAAATATAATTAGGCAGATTGGTTTTTGAGTTCACTGTTAAGGATTTTATACCTGGTTAATATTCGAAAATCATTAATTTTTCCACTTTGGAGCCTGACTGGTATGCCAACTGTCCAGCTGCCTGATTTGGGCTGTCTCTGGGATACGTAGAAATTTAGATACTTGGGTATCCAGATTACAAAAACTGAGGCACGTATAAACGATTGAATGTGGAGTTATTGGCGGTGTCTATTGCCTCCTGGAACAGACTCCCTTTGTCAGTGATGGGTCAGGCCGCAATAGCCAAGATGGTTTTTCTCCCTCACTGCCTCTATCTTTTTCAAAATGCGATATTTCCGCTCTGAGCGTAATATTTTTGCAAACTGGATAGCTTACTCACCTCCTTGGTCTGTGCGACATAGCAGGGTGGCACAGTTGGTCCTTAAGTGCGACTTGGAGGCGGAGACCATGATCTCCCGGATGTACAACACTACTATTATGCGGCAAATTTACTACATGCCGCAAGGTGGTTGTCTGAATCCGACTGTGTGGAAAAGAGTTTGTTAGTTGACATGCTAGGAGAGAATACCTTGGTGTGCCTGTTGATGCGGGGTGTGGGCGGAGTACAGTCAAATGCCTGGTCCCATACTTTGTGAAGCAGACAGCGGTGATCTGAGAGGAAGGTGCTGCACAGTGCCCCTTTGACAGGGAGCTTTGTCTCAGGGATCTTGTGCTGTTTCCGGTGATTGATATGTCCATGGAACAATAGAGGGCGAGGGATTGCCGGGTGGCTGGAGGAGGTCTTTATTACCTTCCAGGAGATCTTTGTGGTGGGACCACACCAGTTCCTCCATTATGCTAAGCTGTAAAGCACCGTGTGGGAGGTGTGGCTGGGTTCCTGGTGGGTGCCACACCCCTCTCAAATGATCAGTGCCCCTGTGCTGCACATAGGGCCTCAGAGAAAGATATCGAGGAGCCCATTGCATATACAGATTGGATGCGTGCATGTGAGTTGGTGCGGAGGATGACCTGTAATCATAGATTTAGGTTACTACATTTCAACTTTCTGCAATGCACCTATGTCACCTATAGACAGCTGAATAGGATGGACCCTTCCAAGGAGGCAAGCTGTGCATGGCACAGGAGTTGGGGCAACTTTTTTGCACTTGGCCTGGGCCTGTGTTGTGATTCAGGGATTCTGGAGAGAAGTAGTGCCTACGATTGATAGGACAACGGACCTAGTAATCCCACTGGTTCCACTGGCATGCATTTTGGGGGTGGTGGCAAGATCCAAGGGGTGCAAGATTCCCTACAGCTTGCATTGTTATAGGCCAAAGGCGAATAGCCATTGGTTGGTTGGGCACAAAGGCGCTGCTGAAGTCTTTACGGTTGCAAGATTTGCTGGAGTGGGGTATTGTGAAGGAGACGCAGCTGCGCCTTGCCCGTAGGGACGAGGGTGCCATGGACGCGATCATGATGAGGGGGCTCCTCCTCAATAACCTAATTGATGAAGGTAACTCTAGATCAGAGGATGGCTGGTATGATGTGGTGTGAAGTATTGACATGCTATGCCTATATATAACCAATGTGACAGCCAAGTGAAACTTGATGAAATATTCACTGTATACCTGGCTTGATGACTTAGCACTCTTGTGATATTATCCCTTTCCTGGGACATTTCTCTGTCTTTCTGAAGTGCCATAATATATGACTGTAATATTCTCTCTGGAGTATGCACAGGACCTTGCATGGCTTGTGTTGTTATATTTGTTGATAAAACCAATAAAATAAATTGTTTAAAAAATGATTTTATACCTCACTGCAGGACAACTATCATCACCTGGATGTTTACAATTTTGTAGGCTGCTCGCTGCTATTTCTACTAATTCTCGTGTAAAGGTGCTATTAAAATGTGTGCATCATGCCTAGGACAGGAATTTTTAATTTCTCTAAATATGCCTGAATGTTGAATGTTTGCAGAGGGGGCAATATCTGAAATGTGATGTGTGTTTCTGAAATGGACTTGAAAAGTCTGGCCTATATTAAATATATTATTCTTAGGCTTGTGCACTGATAGACGTATTTCTGGTAAAAGACACTTTTGTAGGCCAAGCCAATATTTTGACCGCTATTTCTCCTCCTTCGCCCTGTTTCAGAATTAGCCATCTCATTTTCTAATATTTGTTGTGTTGTGCCAATGACCACGGTAGAAGATCTCTTTGTTTCTTTATTTCTTGTCCCTAGGCCCCTGCCCACACGCACGTCTAATCCCTTGCCCCTAGCCCCCTGGAAGTGCCCACCCCACTCCCTGACCAGAGGTGGTGTCTGGTCTCTGTCCCCTACCTTAGGTCGTCCGAGTGCAGGGTCCTAGTGCCCCTGACCCCAGGTCACTACAGCTCCCCCTTTGTCACGAAAGAATGCAGGAAGATGGTGATAGATCTCATTGTGTGTCCAGAAAGAACTAGTGATAGAGGGAGAGAAAAAGTGAGAGAGAGAGAGAGAGAGAGAGAGAGAGAGAGAGCGAGAGAGAGAGAGAGAGAGAGAGAGAGAGAGAGAGAGAGAGAGAGAGAGAGAGAGAGAGAGAGAGAGAGAGAGAGAGAGAGAGAGAGAGATGGAAAATGGAAAAGGGGAAGGGGAAGAGGCATGCCATCCTCCTCATCATTGCATTTCTTCAATCAGTCTTTTTATCTTTTTTCTCACTCTTTTCCCTTCTTGTGACTCCTCGTCTTGTCCTTCGCAGTTGTCCGTGCTTTTTCCTCCATTGTCTACTGCTTTGCTTCTCTCCTGGACGCTGATATTCTCTACCGCAGTGTCCTGTCCTTTTTCATCAATTGTCTTCACTCCTTTAAAGTGAGTACTGTTCTGTGTTATTTGATAGGGGCCCAATTCCGCTATTACCATTGGCCCGTTGACTTCTGTTATTGTCATTTGGTACTTTGAGAATGGGCTGTCAGACTTTCTCCTCTGACGCACCACTACTTGGTCTCCTTGCTTCAGGTGACTCGGAGTGTCATGTCGCCTGGCGTCCGCGTATGCTTTCATCTTCTCGTTGGCCTCATGGTCCTTGAGATGCTGCTGTGTTCTGGTGACTTCTTTGCTTCTAGCTGAGGTAGCCTTGTTTTGCTTGACCTTCCTAGCACTAATTCAGCAAGGCATCCATTTATGGAGCTGTGGGGGGTGTTTCTGTAGTCCCGTAGCACTTGACAGAGCGCCTGTCCTATGGAGATCTGCGTTAGCTTTGCTTGTTGTACAGCCTTTTTTATGTTGCCCATTGTTGGACAGGCCACGTGAAGGGCCGCTCCCCCTCTGCCCGACCAGGCCCGAGCCCGGTCCCTCAAGTGTCACACACCACCACTTCACGTTTTCCGTCCCCTCCGGGACCCTTGCCTCTGAACATATCGACCTCGTGGGCCCGATCCATTACTGGCCCGCGCGCCCAGCCTGGGCGCCATCTTGGACACTCCGCCACGAGGCCGCGTGGCCCCCGATCGACCCCAACCCTGGGCCTGGCCAGGCCTCAGACATCCCGGCACCACCATCCACCCAGGAGGTGAGCGGACTACTTGGCAGGTCAATGGGAGAAAGAGGTGTCGATGGTTCTCCCTCGCCAGGTGCCGCTCGCCCACAACCTCCCCGGGCGCTGGCTCCACCCCCCTGCTGGGTGTCTGGACCCCTTCATCCCGGACCCCCCAACCTCCAAGTGCGAGGGTCCGGATATCAAAGGGCACCAGCCCTATAACTGGGGCAGCTCCAGAGCAGGAAGGCAGTTGTATCCTGGAGTCGAGAGACGCAGTGAAGAACTCATCCTTGACGGACTACTGGCGCTGCCGTAGCCCTGCCTTGCGAACCATCGTCCTGCCTGTTGGCGCTGCCGCAACCTTCGTAACCATCATCGTCGTCGGGACCTGCTGGCGTGGCCGCGGACCGTTTGTAACCACCATCTTCATCGGGACCTGCTGGCTCCGCCGCGGACCGTCGCTTCCTTCATCCATCTCGGGACCTGCTGGCTCCGCCGCGGCCCGATCATCTAGAACGCCGAGCTCGAGGATTGAGAGCTATTTTCATCTGTTGGTAACAAGACTGTCCCGCTACCCTTTTCCCAATCCAGAGACCAGAATCGAGGGGACCCCTGAGTCCAGACCTCCTTGTATAATTTTACCGTACCTAAAGAATTGCTGATAAAGTATCGTTGAACCTTATCCTGGTGTGGTGTCCGTCTGTGGGGGGGAAGTTACTTGTCTGTACGATCGCTGGAGACGGCTCTCCCCGGAGACCTCTCCCCTTGTCCTCGGCCGACCCTCCCGGTCCGTCTAACATTGGTGGCCAGCGGCGCGATCCGAATCACCGCATAATCGTACAGAGAGTAGCTCACCCCACGACGAAATCACGATGACAACCAAAGAAAGCGGATCCACCGAGAAATTTCAAATGGAGAAATTGAACGAGTACAGCCATCGTGAACTAAAACAATTCTGCATCGAACTAGGTATCGCTACCACCGGTCTAAGTACCAAAGACGATTTTAAGCAGGCCTTAGAGTCCTGGGCAGAAACCGGGGCCGTGGGAACCACCGACCAAAACATCGCAGCAGTAGAAAAAAACACCACGGCCCCCGAGGAGCAAAGAACGGGTCTCTCGCAAGACGAGATCCAGGAACGAGAAAGAACACGACTACACGAACTAGAAATGGCCCGGCTCAAAATGGATGTTGAACTTAAACTGGCCGAACAAAAAATACGCTTCGAGCACCTGCGTCTCCGAGAAGAAAGAGAGGAAAAACAGAGACAAAGGGAGCTCGAGGAAAAGAGGCTGGCGTATGAACATGAGCGCAAACTAGCTGAGATAGACTTACGCAAGCAGAACAGAGAATTAGGGGTGCCCGAGCAACCCCGCGACCCAGGGGCAACAGAGAAAAAGGTACACATCCCCAAGGATGTCGTTCGAGAATACTTCCGAGAGGACGACATCCAGCAATGGTTCAAGGCCTACGAAATCGCTATGACCGCCCACCGGATCGATCGAAGCGATTGGGGAGCCGGTCTATGGGGGAGATTCCTCAATGAGGGCCGCGATGCCCTGCTACAGCTCCCGGACCATCAGATGACCTCCTATGACCACATGAAAGCTGCCCTCCTCACCCGCTATGGGCTCACACCCGAGATGTACCGTCAGAGGTTCCGAGACTGCACCCGCATCCCGGGTACAACTTGGGTGGACTACGTGAACTATTTTAGCCGAGCCTTCGAGGGCTGGATCAAAGGAAGCAATGTCACAACGTACGAACAACTCTTCAACCTCATGGTGTGGGAGCATCTATCAAACAATTGCTTCATTGAGCTCCGGCAGCACCTCCTCGACAGCAAATTGACTGATCCACGGCAGCTCGCAGCCGAGGCTGACCGGTGGGAAATCACCAGAGTGGGCCGAAATGGATCCTATGAACAGAACCGGAACAACAACGGTCAGCACCGTCCCCGAGGAGGAGGAGGGGGCCAAGGGCGAGGAAGAGACAACGCTCCGGTCGCCCCCGCTACCAGCACCCCCCCCCCCGGCCAACCGGGGCAGCACCCCGGCGCGACCGCGATACAGAGCCAATTTCACGTGTCACCGATGCCAACGAGTCGGCCACTATGCAAACGACCCAAATTGCCCGCAGTACCAGAGCCCAAGACCCCGCCAAGTGGCCGCTGCTGCCCTCGGGGAAGAACATATCTCCGAGGAGCAGGAAGAATACGAACAAGAGCATCAAGAATGGGAGCCAGCCGCCATGACTTTAGCATGCTTAGGGGGGAAAGACATGGTCCCGCGGGTCCCCCTACCCGCTAACACCCGGAAGTACAGCCAATGGGTGAGCATCAATGGACGCCAGGCCGAAGCCCTCCGTGACACCGGGGCCAGTGTAACAGCCGTCCGCTGTCACCTGGTGACCCCAGAACAGTTCATACCAAACATTCTCTGCCCTGTCCGTTCAGCCGATAACTCGGAAAGTCTGTGTCGGATGGCCTGCGTCCCTTTCGAATGGGGAGGGGTCTCCGGCATGTTGAAAGTAACGGTCCGAGATGATGCTCCCGTAGACTGTCTCCTGGGAAATGACCTTGAAAGCTCTCCCTGGGCAGCCGTAGAACGAAGAGAACACCTGGGGATGTTGGGCGTCCCGGACTGGGCGTGCGTCACCACCCGGTCCATGGCCGCCCGTGCCAATCCCCGACAAGAGGAACCCGAATGGCCGGCGCCTCCTCCCCCGGTCGCCCCAGTCGAAGACACCACCGTGCCGTCCCCCCAGAACCAGCTCAACCTCCGGACCTCGCTGGCCTCGACCAGTGGCATCAAGAGGGGGGACCCACACAGGAACAGTTTCGCCAAGAGCAAAAGACCTGTCCCTCCCTCGAGGGACTCCGCCAACAAGCCCTCGCCCAGAGCGCAGGGGATACCTCCGGAACACATTGGATCTACTGGGACAATGATCTGCTATACAGTGAACAAAGGATCGCGGAGTTGGGGGCCAGCCGAGTGCTAGTGGTGCCCCTCCGTTTTAGAGACTTCTTGCTAAACCTGGCCCACGATGTCCCCCTGGCTGGACACCTGGGTCAGGATAAAACCTACAGCCGCCTAGTAACCCACTTCTTCTGGCCCAAAATGAGGAATGATGTACTCCAGCATTGCCGATCTTGCCCCACGTGCCAAGCCAGTGGAAAGAGCGGCCGCAAACTAAAGGCCCCCCTGCAACCATTTCCCGTGGTCACCACCCCGTTCGAGAGGGTCGGGATAGACATTGTGGGGCCCCTGGACCCCCGTACAAAACAAGGACATCGGTTCATCCTGGTACTGGTGGACCACGCCACCCGCTACCCCGAGGCTATTCCCCTGCGAACTGTGACAGCCCCGGTGGTCGGCCGGGCCCTGATGGGGATCTTCTCCCGTGTGGGCTTCCCCAGAGAAGTCGTCAGCGACAGGGGCACAAACTTTATTTCCAAATATATGAAGTCCCTCTGGCAACAGTGTGGGGTCACCTACCGATTCACGACCCCCTATCACCCTCAAGGAAACGGACTCGTTGAGCGGTTCAACCGCACGCTCAAAGGGATGATTGGGGGGTTGGAAGAGCCCCTCCGTCGCCAGTGGGATGTGCTGCTGCCGTGCCTCCTCTTCGCATATCGAGAGGTCCCCCAGAAGTCCCTCGGCTTCAGCCCGTTTGAGTTATTGTATGGACACCCCGTACGGGGGCCTCTCAGTCTAGTCAAGGAAGGCTGGGAAATGCCCCCTCTAAAGAACCCCCCAGATGTCTTCAACTACCTCCTAACCCTCCGCAACCAGACCCGACGGTTCAGAGAGCTGGCAAAAGCAAACCTGGAGGCCAGTCAAGAGGACATGAAAAAGTGGTATGACCAAAATGCCTCCTCCATCGAATTTGAACCCGGACAACAGGTATGGGTGATGTCCCCCACCGAGCCCTGCGCCCTGCAAGACAAGTGGACGGGGCCCTTCAAAGTAGTCGAGCGTAAGGGTCCTGTCACCTATCTCATCGACATGGAATCTTCACGGAACCCCCTCCGAGTCCTCCACGCTAATAGGCTGAAACCCCACTTTGTGCGTTCAGAACTCAGCCTCCTGATGGCCACAGACAATGGAGCCGAAGAAGACTCCGAACCCCTTCCTGACCTCCTACGGACTCGGGAGAAAGATGGCTCCGTGGATGGGGTCCGGCTCTCGGGAGCCCTCACCCTGGACCAACGCCAGGAATGTCGAGACCTCCTGTTGCAGTTCGCCGACCTGTTTTCCCTCACCCCAGGTGTCACTTCCTGGTGTGTGCACGACATGGACACGGGGGACAGCCCCCCTATCCGCCACCGGGCCTACCGCGTACCAGATCGGGTACGGGCTTGCATCCAGGGAGAAGTAACCAAAATGCTCACCCTCGGGGTCATTGAGCCCTCAGACAGCCCCTGGGCCAGCCCAGTAGTACTGGTCCCCAAAGCAGCTGCTCCCGGCACCACACCGGAACTCCAGTTCTGCGTCGACTACCGGGGCTTGAATGCGGTCACCAGGACGGACGCACACCCCATCCCCCGCGCCGACGAGCTAATTGACCGCATGGGAGCTGCCCGCTACCTCAGTATTTTCGACCTGACGGCGGGCTACTGGCAGATCGGCCTCACACCCCGGGCCCAAGAGCGATCTGCATTTTCCACTCCTGATGGCCATTATCATTTCAAGGTCATGCCCTTCGGCATGAAGAATGCCCCCGCAACATTTCAGCGGCTAGTCAACCAGGTCTTGGCCGGGCTCGAAGGATTCAGCGCCGCCTACCTAGACGACATCGCTGTGTACAGCCACCACTGGTCCGACCACCTCCACCACCTCCGAGCGGTGCTACAGGCCCTTCAGCAAGCTGGCCTCACGATCAAGGCCAGCAAATGCCAAATTGGTCAGGGGTCCGTAACCTACCTCGGACACCAGGTGGGAAGCGGCCTGGTGGCCCCTCTGCAGCTTAAGATTGCCGCCATCCAGTCCTGGCAGCCCCCCATCACCCAGACCGAGGTCCGCGCCTTTTTGGGACTCACGGGCTATTACAGACGGTTCGTGAAAGACTATGGTACCATAGTGGGGCCCCTCACAGAGCTCACGTCCAAAAATCAACCCAAGAAGGTCAACTGGACCCCCGATTGTCAAACAGCCTTCGAACAACTGAGGGCCGCCATGTGCTCCGCCCCTGTGCTCCAGGCCCCCGACTACAGCCGGGAATTCGTCGTCCAGACGGATGCCTCCGACCACGGCATTGGGGCGGTCCTGTCTCAATTGAACACCGAAGGCCTTGATCAGTCAGTGGCCTTCATCAGCAGGCGACTCCTACCTCGAGAACAACGCTGGAGCACCATCGAGAGGGAGGCCTTCGCCGTGGTATGGGCCCTCAAAAAGCTCCGGCCCTACCTCTTTGGCACACACTTCCGGGTGCAGACCGACCATCGACCCCTGCAGTGGCTGATGCAGATGCGGGGGGAAAACCCAAAACTACTACGTTGGTCCATCTCCCTACAAGGGATGGACTTCACTGTTGAACACCGGCCTGGGCCAGATCACGCCAACGCAGATGGCCTGTCCCGGTTTTTCCGCCTCGACGAGGAGAGTCCCCAAGAGGATGGGTGACTCTCCCCGCCTTCAGCTGGGGGGGACGCATGTTGGACAGGCCACATGAAGGGCCGCTCCCCCTCTGCCCGACCAGGCCCGAGCCCGGTCCCTCAAGTGTCACACACCACCACTTCACGTTTTCCGTCCCCTCCGGGACCCTTGCCTCTGAACATATCGACCTCGTGGGCCCGATCCATTACTGGCCCGCGCGCCCAGCCTGGGCGCCATCTTGGACACTCCGCCACGAGGCCGCGTGGCCCCCGATCGACCCCAACCCTGGGCCTGGCCAGGCCTCAGACATCCCGGCACCACCATCCACCCAGGAGGTGAGCGGACTACTTGGCAGGTCAATGGGAGAAAGAGGTGTCGATGGTTCTCCCTCGCCAGGTGCCGCTCGCCCACAACCTCCCCGGGCGCTGGCTCCACCCCCCTGCTGGGTGTCTGGACCCCTTCATCCCGGACCCCCCAACCTCCAAGTGCGAGGGTCCGGATATCAAAGGGCACCAGCCCTATAACTGGGGCAGCTCCAGAGCAGGAAGGCAGTTGTATCCTGGAGTCGAGAGACGCAGTGAAGAACTCATCCTTGACGGACTACTGGCGCTGCCGTAGCCCTGCCTTGCGAACCATCGTCCTGCCTGTTGGCGCTGCCGCAACCTTCGTAACCATCATCGTCGTCGGGACCTGCTGGCGTGGCCGCGGACCGTTTGTAACCACCATCTTCATCGGGACCTGCTGGCTCCGCCGCGGACCGTCGCTTCCTTCATCCATCTCGGGACCTGCTGGCTCCGCCGCGGCCCGATCATCTAGAACGCCGAGCTCGAGGATTGAGAGCTATTTTCATCTGTTGGTAACAAGACTGTCCCGCTACCCTTTTCCCAATCCAGAGACCAGAATCGAGGGGACCCCTGAGTCCAGACCTCCTTGTATAATTTTACCGTACCTAAAGAATTGCTGATAAAGTATCGTTGAACCTTATCCTGGTGTGGTGTCCGTCTGTGGGGGGGAAGTTACTTGTCTGTACGATCGCTGGAGACGGCTCTCCCCGGAGACCTCTCCCCTTGTCCTCGGCCGACCCTCCCGGTCCGTCTAACATTGGTGGCCAGCGGCGCGATCCGAATCACCGCATAATCGTACAGAGAGTAGCTCACCCCACGACGAAATCACGATGACAACCAAAGAAAGCGGATCCACCGAGAAATTTCAAATGGAGAAATTGAACGAGTACAGCCATCGTGAACTAAAACAATTCTGCATCGAACTAGGTATCGCTACCACCGGTCTAAGTACCAAAGACGATTTTAAGCAGGCCTTAGAGTCCTGGGCAGAAACCGGGGCCGTGGGAACCACCGACCAAAACATCGCAGCAGTAGAAAAAAACACCACGGCCCCCGAGGAGCAAAGAACGGGTCTCTCGCAAGACGAGATCCAGGAACGAGAAAGAACACGACTACACGAACTAGAAATGGCCCGGCTCAAAATGGATGTTGAACTTAAACTGGCCGAACAAAAAATACGCTTCGAGCACCTGCGTCTCCGAGAAGAAAGAGAGGAAAAACAGAGACAAAGGGAGCTCGAGGAAAAGAGGCTGGCGTATGAACATGAGCGCAAACTAGCTGAGATAGACTTACGCAAGCAGAACAGAGAATTAGGGGTGCCCGAGCAACCCCGCGACCCAGGGGCAACAGAGAAAAAGGTACACATCCCCAAGGATGTCGTTCGAGAATACTTCCGAGAGGACGACATCCAGCAATGGTTCAAGGCCTACGAAATCGCTATGACCGCCCACCGGATCGATCGAAGCGATTGGGGAGCCGGTCTATGGGGGAGATTCCTCAATGAGGGCCGCGATGCCCTGCTACAGCTCCCGGACCATCAGATGACCTCCTATGACCACATGAAAGCTGCCCTCCTCACCCGCTATGGGCTCACACCCGAGATGTACCGTCAGAGGTTCCGAGACTGCACCCGCATCCCGGGTACAACTTGGGTGGACTACGTGAACTATTTTAGCCGAGCCTTCGAGGGCTGGATCAAAGGAAGCAATGTCACAACGTACGAACAACTCTTCAACCTCATGGTGTGGGAGCATCTATCAAACAATTGCTTCATTGAGCTCCGGCAGCACCTCCTCGACAGCAAATTGACTGATCCACGGCAGCTCGCAGCCGAGGCTGACCGGTGGGAAATCACCAGAGTGGGCCGAAATGGATCCTATGAACAGAACCGGAACAACAACGGTCAGCACCGTCCCCGAGGAGGAGGAGGGGGCCAAGGGCGAGGAAGAGACAACGCTCCGGTCGCCCCCGCTACCAGCACCCCCCCCCCCCGGCCAACCGGGGCAGCACCCCGGCGCGACCGCGATACAGAGCCAATTTCACGTGTCACCGATGCCAACGAGTCGGCCACTATGCAAACGACCCAAATTGCCCGCAGTACCAGAGCCCAAGACCCCGCCAAGTGGCCGCTGCTGCCCTCGGGGAAGAACATATCTCCGAGGAGCAGGAAGAATACGAACAAGAGCATCAAGAATGGGAGCCAGCCGCCATGACTTTAGCATGCTTAGGGGGGAAAGACATGGTCCCGCGGGTCCCCCTACCCGCTAACACCCGGAAGTACAGCCAATGGGTGAGCATCAATGGACGCCAGGCCGAAGCCCTCCGTGACACCGGGGCCAGTGTAACAGCCGTCCGCTGTCACCTGGTGACCCCAGAACAGTTCATACCAAACATTCTCTGCCCTGTCCGTTCAGCCGATAACTCGGAAAGTCTGTGTCGGATGGCCTGCGTCCCTTTCGAATGGGGAGGGGTCTCCGGCATGTTGAAAGTAACGGTCCGAGATGATGCTCCCGTAGACTGTCTCCTGGGAAATGACCTTGAAAGCTCTCCCTGGGCAGCCGTAGAACGAAGAGAACACCTGGGGATGTTGGGCGTCCCGGACTGGGCGTGCGTCACCACCCGGTCCATGGCCGCCCGTGCCAATCCCCGACAAGAGGAACCCGAATGGCCGGCGCCTCCTCCCCCGGTCGCCCCAGTCGAAGACACCACCGTGCCGTCCCCCCAGAACCAGCTCAACCTCCGGACCTCGCTGGCCTCGACCAGTGGCATCAAGAGGGGGGACCCACACAGGAACAGTTTCGCCAAGAGCAAAAGACCTGTCCCTCCCTCGAGGGACTCCGCCAACAAGCCCTCGCCCAGAGCGCAGGGGATACCTCCGGAACACATTGGATCTACTGGGACAATGATCTGCTATACAGTGAACAAAGGATCGCGGAGTTGGGGGCCAGCCGAGTGCTAGTGGTGCCCCTCCGTTTTAGAGACTTCTTGCTAAACCTGGCCCACGATGTCCCCCTGGCTGGACACCTGGGTCAGGATAAAACCTACAGCCGCCTAGTAACCCACTTCTTCTGGCCCAAAATGAGGAATGATGTACTCCAGCATTGCCGATCTTGCCCCACGTGCCAAGCCAGTGGAAAGAGCGGCCGCAAACTAAAGGCCCCCCTGCAACCATTTCCCGTGGTCACCACCCCGTTCGAGAGGGTCGGGATAGACATTGTGGGGCCCCTGGACCCCCGTACAAAACAAGGACATCGGTTCATCCTGGTACTGGTGGACCACGCCACCCGCTACCCCGAGGCTATTCCCCTGCGAACTGTGACAGCCCCGGTGGTCGGCCGGGCCCTGATGGGGATCTTCTCCCGTGTGGGCTTCCCCAGAGAAGTCGTCAGCGACAGGGGCACAAACTTTATTTCCAAATATATGAAGTCCCTCTGGCAACAGTGTGGGGTCACCTACCGATTCACGACCCCCTATCACCCTCAAGGAAACGGACTCGTTGAGCGGTTCAACCGCACGCTCAAAGGGATGATTGGGGGGTTGGAAGAGCCCCTCCGTCGCCAGTGGGATGTGCTGCTGCCGTGCCTCCTCTTCGCATATCGAGAGGTCCCCCAGAAGTCCCTCGGCTTCAGCCCGTTTGAGTTATTGTATGGACACCCCGTACGGGGGCCTCTCAGTCTAGTCAAGGAAGGCTGGGAAATGCCCCCTCTAAAGAACCCCCCAGATGTCTTCAACTACCTCCTAACCCTCCGCAACCAGACCCGACGGTTCAGAGAGCTGGCAAAAGCAAACCTGGAGGCCAGTCAAGAGGACATGAAAAAGTGGTATGACCAAAATGCCTCCTCCATCGAATTTGAACCCGGACAACAGGTATGGGTGATGTCCCCCACCGAGCCCTGCGCCCTGCAAGACAAGTGGACGGGGCCCTTCAAAGTAGTCGAGCGTAAGGGTCCTGTCACCTATCTCATCGACATGGAATCTTCACGGAACCCCCTCCGAGTCCTCCACGCTAATAGGCTGAAACCCCACTTTGTGCGTTCAGAACTCAGCCTCCTGATGGCCACAGACAATGGAGCCGAAGAAGACTCCGAACCCCTTCCTGACCTCCTACGGACTCGGGAGAAAGATGGCTCCGTGGATGGGGTCCGGCTCTCGGGAGCCCTCACCCTGGACCAACGCCAGGAATGTCGAGACCTCCTGTTGCAGTTCGCCGACCTGTTTTCCCTCACCCCAGGTGTCACTTCCTGGTGTGTGCACGACATGGACACGGGGGACAGCCCCCCTATCCGCCACCGGGCCTACCGCGTACCAGATCGGGTACGGGCTTGCATCCAGGGAGAAGTAACCAAAATGCTCACCCTCGGGGTCATTGAGCCCTCAGACAGCCCCTGGGCCAGCCCAGTAGTACTGGTCCCCAAAGCAGCTGCTCCCGGCACCACACCGGAACTCCAGTTCTGCGTCGACTACCGGGGCTTGAATGCGGTCACCAGGACGGACGCACACCCCATCCCCCGCGCCGACGAGCTAATTGACCGCATGGGAGCTGCCCGCTACCTCAGTATTTTCGACCTGACGGCGGGCTACTGGCAGATCGGCCTCACACCCCGGGCCCAAGAGCGATCTGCATTTTCCACTCCTGATGGCCATTATCATTTCAAGGTCATGCCCTTCGGCATGAAGAATGCCCCCGCAACATTTCAGCGGCTAGTCAACCAGGTCTTGGCCGGGCTCGAAGGATTCAGCGCCGCCTACCTAGACGACATCGCTGTGTACAGCCACCACTGGTCCGACCACCTCCACCACCTCCGAGCGGTGCTACAGGCCCTTCAGCAAGCTGGCCTCACGATCAAGGCCAGCAAATGCCAAATTGGTCAGGGGTCCGTAACCTACCTCAGACACCAGGTGGGAAGCGGCCTGGTGGCCCCTCTGCAGCTTAAGATTGCCGCCATCCAGTCCTGGCAGCCCCCCATCACCCAGACCGAGGTCCGCGCCTTTTTGGGACTCACGGGCTATTACAGACGGTTCGTGAAAGACTATGGTACCATAGTGGGGCCCCTCACAGAGCTCACGTCCAAAAATCAACCCAAGAAGGTCAACTGGACCCCCGATTGTCAAACAGCCTTCGAACAACTGAGGGCCGCCATGTGCTCCGCCCCTGTGCTCCAGGCCCCCGACTACAGCCGGGAATTCGTCGTCCAGACGGATGCCTCCGACCACGGCATTGGGGCGGTCCTGTCTCAATTGAACACCGAAGGCCTTGATCAGTCAGTGGCCTTCATCAGCAGGCGACTCCTACCTCGAGAACAACGCTGGAGCACCATCGAGAGGGAGGCCTTCGCCGTGGTATGGGCCCTCAAAAAGCTCCGGCCCTACCTCTTTGGCACACACTTCCGGGTGCAGACCGACCATCGACCCCTGCAGTGGCTGATGCAGATGCGGGGGGAAAACCCAAAACTACTACGTTGGTCCATCTCCCTACAAGGGATGGACTTCACTGTTGAACACCGGCCTGGGCCAGATCACGCCAACGCAGATGGCCTGTCCCGGTTTTTCCGCCTCGACGAGGAGAGTCCCCAAGAGGATGGGTGACTCTCCCCGCCTTCAGCTGGGGGGGACGCATGTTGGACAGGCCACATGAAGGGCCGCTCCCCCTCTGCCCGACCAGGCCCGAGCCCGGTCCCTCAAGTGTCACACACCACCACTTCACGTTTTCCGTCCCCTCCGGGACCCTTGCCTCTGAACATATCGACCTCGTGGGCCCGATCCATTACTGGCCCGCGCGCCCAGCCTGGGCGCCATCTTGGACACTCCGCCACGAGGCCGCGTGGCCCCCGATCGACCCCAACCCTGGGCCTGGCCAGGCCTCAGACATCCCGGCACCACCATCCACCCAGGAGGTGAGCGGACTACTTGGCAGGTCAATGGGAGAAAGAGGTGTCGATGGTTCTCCCTCGCCAGGTGCCGCTCGCCCACAACCTCCCCGGGCGCTGGCTCCACCCCCCTGCTGGGTGTCTGGACCCCTTCATCCCGGACCCCCCAACCTCCAAGTGCGAGGGTCCGGACATCAAAGGGCACCAGCCCTATAACTGGGGCAGCTCCAGAGCAGGAAGGCAGTTGTATCCTGGAGTCGAGAGACGCAGTGAAGAACTCATCCTTGACGGACTACTGGCGCTGCCGTAGCCCTGCCTTGCGAACCATCGTCCTGCCTGTTGGCGCTGCCGCAACCTTCGTAACCATCATCGTCGTCGGGACCTGCTGGCGTGGCCGCGGACCGTTTGTAACCACCATCTTCATCGGGACCTGCTGGCTCCGCCGCGGACCGTCGCTTCCTTCATCCATCTCGGGACCTGCTGGCTCCGCCGCGGCCCGATCATCTAGAACGCCGAGCTCGAGGATTGAGGTTCATCTGTTGGTAACAAGACTGTCCCGCTACCCTTTTCCCAATCCAGAGACCAGAATCGAGGGGACCCCTGAGTCCAGACCTCCTTGTATAATTTTACCGTACCTAAAGAATTGCTGATAAAGTATCGTTGAACCTTATCCTGGTGTGGTGTCCGTCTGTGGGGGGGAAGTTACTTGTCTGTACGATCGCTGGAGACGGCTCTCCCCGGAGACCTCTCCCCTTGTCCTCGGCCGACCCTCCCGGTCCGTCTAACACCCATGAACCGTTCCACCATACCATTTGCCTGTGGCCACAGAGGCGTTCTCTTCCTGTGATGACTGCCTAGAACTTTTTGAACTCCTCCCCTGAGAACAGAGTACCGTTGTCTGTCTTTAGTGTCTCTGGTTATTCACCAGGCTGCAAATACATCATCCAATATTGGCAGCGCCGCAGTTGCTGATGTGGAAAATAGTTGCATGTGTCTGGTGGCCCATAGAAGTCTCCCCCTAACGTTATCCATACTGCGTTTGGGAGTTCTGACATTTGTAGTGGTTCTGGTCTTGCTGGTTTGCCTGTTGTTTGACAGATGTGGCAGCTCATGATGGTGTCTTCCACCACTCGGTCTAAGCCAGGGAACCACACCTTTTCCCACAGCATCTTCTTTGTTGCAACAATGCCTCGGTGTGACTCATGTGCTAAGCTAACAGTCCGTTGACGCAGCCCTTTTGGTATCACTATCCGTGTTCCTCGCATCAGTATGCCATTCTCAGTCTCTGAGAGTTCATTGTGTATCTTTTTGAATGCCATCATTTTCTCCTTGTTGACTCCGTCTCCCATTGTGCAGTTGTTGTTGATGTGTCTCCATCTCTGCTGTCTTGTTGTTACTTTCGCTGCTTGCATCCTGTTGTCCTTTGTTGTCTCTTGCTCCAGTTCCGGCAGTGTTTTTTGTGCTGGTGTGTTCTTTCTTAGTGCGAAGTTAAGGTATTCTTCTGCAATGGAGGTCTTTTCTGGTACCAATGGTAAGGGGTGCCGAGACATGTAGTCAGCCGGGTTGTGCTCTTTGCCTGGCTTGTGCACTATTTTGAAGTCGTAGTCCATTAGTCTTATGTCCCAGCGTTCAATGGAGGGTGGCATCTTTGCATTTGGATTGCCATATATTGTCACCAGGGCCTGATGTTCAGTTACGATGTTGAAGGGTTTGCCATCAATGAACATGCAATAGTGTTTGCACGGCCATACTACCGCTAAGCTTCCTTTTCAGGTTGTGAGTATTCTCTTTCAACGTCAGACAGACTTTTGCTTGCGTACGCAACAATTTTTCTGGGGGAGTCTTTGCCTGGCAGGTGCTGTGCTATGATTGCCCCTAGTCCGACCGGGCTGGCATCTACGGTCAGCTCAGTGCATAGCAATGGATCAAAGTATGCAAGGCGATTACGGCCAGCACTACTTGTCTGATGGCTTCAAATGCCCAGATGCACTCTTGTGACCAGATGAACTTCTGACCCTGTTTAGTTAAGTCCCGCAGTGGTGTGCTCACTGTGGCGAAGTCCTTTATGTAGCAGGTGCAGTAGCTGGCAAGACCAAGGAACAACCTCACTTCTGCAATATCTACTGGAGGATTCACTTTCTGCAGTGTCTCGATCTTGCTGGGGTCCGGCCTCATTCCCTTCTTGGAGAAAATGTGTCCAAAAAACGCCAGTTCACTCCTTCCTAGCTTGCATTTGTTGGCGTTTAGTGTTAGTCCTGCTTGCTCCAGCTGTCGGCATACCTCATTTAGGGCACTGTCATGCGCTTCATCAGACCGACCAAATACCAGGATATCATCACTGTAGTTTAGACAGTTTTTTACCAGCCTTATCACTTGTCTTATCGTTTCCTGAAATATCTCCGAGGCAGATGACATGCCAAAACTCAAACGCTTGTAGTGACAAAGGGGAGATGGAGTGACCTGAAGTCAGGGGCACTAGGACCCTGCACTCGGGCGACCTAAGGGAGCGGATAGAGACCAGACACCACTTCCGGTAAGGGAGTGGGGCGGGCACTTCGAGGGGACTAGGGGCAAGGGATTAGACATACATGTGGGCACGGGGCTAGGGACAAGAAATAAAGAAACAAAGAGATCACCTATCGGTCTATGGGTGGTCATTGGCAGAACGTGACAACAGGTGAGCACGCTGATCTCTTTTTGCCTTTTCCCACTAGTCTATAGTATTTTGAAAATTTAAGAAGTTCTCTGCTTCTTTTAATTTGGTATATTAAGCCCGATATTTTAAGTTATTCACTTTCCATATCTGCCTTTGTTATTTGATAAACTTGCCTCTTACCGTTGCTTAAGCTTCTTGAATAACTTCAAGCGCAGCTGTGCCTCACTTTGATATAAAAAAATGGATAATTCTATTTTTTGTAATTATGAATTAAATTATTTGTCTATGCTCCATCTGTTCGGATTGCCTGCTTCTCGCACGATCTCTGGTCTGAAAAACTATTGGGTGAATTACATACTTCTGATTGTTTCAGAGAGCCAGAAAATCAATAAATGATCCATCCAAGGTGCTGACTGGTATTGTTAACAAAAATATGAAAACTGTTTAATATTACTGCTTCCTGATCAACAATAGATCAACCATCCCAGGTTTTTTTCATAGCATTCATTGTTTTGGTGACATTGGGTTTTTTTAGGACTGCATTATACCTTCGTATCTGAGTGACTGTGATAGTTAAAGTCCCCCCCCCCCCCACTCCCCAATATTAAATGTTGAGGAAATCAAACCAAAGGGTACAATAATCCATTCAGAAAGGTAATACAGGTCCTGTGGGAAAGTTTTACCACTAAAACTATATGTTACCCTACCTGGTCATGTGCGGTCTTAAACCTTTTATCCAAAACACTTTTTAGCTACTAGAGTATTAACACTTCTATGAGCTGCTGATGAATAATATGCCTCCTTCTAGCCTTGCCATTTACTCTTAGATTCAGATTGCTTCTTAATAGGTGTCTCTCGTAAAAGGATAAAAAAAATACATAAATCTGTTGAGTTGTGTCAATATTGCCCTATTCTTAGTAAGAATATAAGCCCATTCACATTTAAATGCTGAAAGTAATCACCTGCCATCTTTTTAATCAGATTCAGGTAACCCACATTATCTCCTCTCCCCTCAAGTACATCTCCCCCCCTTATCATCTTCTTTTCTCCCCTCCCATCCTTGCCTTCCCTTTTCCCTCTCTTATGCATTCCCTATCCTGAAAGCTTCTGAGTAGTTGTGCCTACATGTAGGATCCCGCCCCATTATGAAAATATATGCCCCTGATATCGCATCTAGTGCAAGCCCCACCGGGCCTTGCCACTTTCATACAGTTCTATTCCCTTACTATTTGAATACACATATCCAACTATACATTATTTTTTAGATATTTAACTATACTTCCCCCTTCAGTTTCCCTGCATCCTTTTTTCTTCTGTATTTTATGCACTAGTGAAGGTTATGCACAGGGTCAAAAACATCTCGACCTACTTTGAAAAATATGAAGAAACCACACACTATGGTTGTTTGCAACTGCTTTAAGTACAGAATGTTTCTACTACGTAAACAAATACTAAATATAACTCATTAGTTAAGAGGACTTTTAGATGTTTATAATTGGTTATCTCAAGGAAACTGAGGGTAATACAGAATAATCCAGGATATATTTGCTTATTTGTTCAGGTGTTCATGATTTTTTGTCTATGAGTAGTGCTGATTGATTTTGGTATCTTACGGTGAGAAATATGCATGCCTGAAACTTACATGCAGAATTACACAGAAAACTGTCTCACTCATCTGTGACTACACACATGCATTAAGTTAGAGAAAATGTTACCCTCCCCTTTTATTATCACACTATTTACACTAACCAGTAGTTCTTAATTGGTGAGTGAGTAACCAAAAAAGAAGAGCAGAGTCAGTACCAATTTGCACTGTCTAGAGTGGCTTAGTGGGCGAAAAAATGATGGGCTGGAATACGGCCTTGAGCGAACACCAGTGGCTGAGCTTATATTAACTATTCTATACATCACCTTGTTTTCAATTGTAGTTGAAGCCCGAAGTGCCCAGATGTGGGTCCAATGCTCACTGTGGCACAAGACTCAAGTTACACCTGACTGAAGAGTCCTAAATATGCCAAAACTGCTCAGGCTTTGGTTGTGGTCCCTTCTGAAGGGGGACTCGTCTGGTAATTTGAGATGGACTGTTCCCATACAGAGCTGGGTTAGTACTGATTTGCTAAAGGAAGGTCTTTGTCTATAGCAGTATGGTGGGTGAAAAACTGTGGACTGAAATGTGGTCCCAAATGTTCGCCAGTGGCCGAGATTAATTTATGCATTCCATCCATCACCTTGCTTTTTATAGCAGTACATAACCAGAAAAGTTGTTTTTGTTAGGTAAAGTTGAATCATCAGCTATAACCAGGGTTTTCTTCTGAGATGCATACAGGTCAAACCATGACGTTTCTAAAACTAAGAATGAATCTCATTATTAACAGATGAAGGAAGGAAACTAAGATCCTGATTCATAAAGGTAAATTTGCATGTGTAGATTTACTTGCATGTAAATCCAGTGCTACACCAAGGTGTATTTCTACCCTTACTGTAACTCACAATTTCAGAGTATAGATTTGCACCTACGTGTAGACCTACAGGTTGCCAACCCCTGGTGGAGCCATCTACAACAGGATTCAAAGGGTAAAGTTACTAGTAGTAACTTTTCACATGTAGGTGGAGATCTCCACCATCACCGTAGAGATCATCCTATAATAATTTTTATAACATATATAAATATATTCATATATTTTTTAAGTAAAAATAATGTTATTGTTATGACATTATTTTCTAAAAGAGTGTTATTTGGGGTGTGTGGCCAAGATGGTGGCCGGGTGTGACATCTTCTCTTGTCTCTCCGTGCCTGCCACCGGCCTACCACACTACTGCTGACCTGCCATCCATATGGGAGCTGTCGCCAAATGCTGGCAACTATCTAGGCCCTGAATCGGAGCTGAGAGTGGCCTGGGAGGGGAGAAGACAGCTGTCCGCCCCGGGCTTCGGCAGCCGGTGGGCCCACGAGAGCTCTCTGTGGCCCTTGCCCAGAAACAAGACAGGGCCTGCAGCGACTGGCCTCTATGGGAGTGCCGGTGGGCAGAGAGGCCTGCTAAGGAGCACAGCATTGACGGGGGATGCCAGCGCAGGGGGGGTAGGAGGGGCGGAGGCACAGGGGGACCACTGGCTACATACCAAGGCTCCAGAGCGACAGTGCCCAGGCCCAGACACCTGCCGAGTTGGATCGGATACCCGTGCCCACCGGCCCCTAACTGTTCAAAATTAGGATCTCGGCAGATGTGGTCTGTCGCCCCCGGTGAGCGGCATAGGGCGGGGAAAGTCAAGAGGGAGAACTAGGTGCACCCGGGAAAGCGAGGGCCGCCCCTCCAGCGACGCGTGGCTGACAGCACCAACAGAACAGAGAAGGAGAGCCGCTTATACCACCTGGTAATCAGCACCCGGCCACACCTGGCGTGGCTTGACAGACACAAATCTCTGCATTTAGCTCTGGTTTGGAGTGTTCCAAGCGGTGATGGCTGCACATAATTCACAGAGGGACCGGGAGGCCAGTGAAAGATTGGGGGAAATGAGTGCTGGGCCAGAGGTCTACAACACTGAGCCCATTTGTGCACCTGCTGGTTCGGGTGGGTGGGGCTTCGTCAAACCGCCCACGATAGGAAGAGAGCCTACATCTGTCAGCCGCTTCCTGCCTGGGACAAACACGACCAGACCCAGTCTCTGAGCTGTACACGATTCTGAACCAACGTAATAGATATCCAGCCAAAATCGTGGGGAAGGAAGATAGGGAGGCAGTTCAATGAAAAAGAATGGGAAGAGATATGTTACAGAGCCAAACATACAGCCTGCAGTTCAGCACTTACTGAAACAATCACCAAAGTGGTTACATACTGGTACTACACCCCTGTCCGTCTACATAAGGCAAAGCCCACTCAGGTGTGGAATGCTGGAGAGTCTGTGGGGCTCAGAGGACACTGGTACACCTACTCTGGGATTGCCCACAAATACATCCATATTGGACACAGGTGCTTGACGACGTTGATTTACATTTCAGTACACAACTAGCTAGGTTCCCCTCTTATTTCATACTGGGCTTACCCAATATTCCTACATACCCACTTAAATCCAGGCGGAGGAAACAGACAGGTACAGCACTACGGGCTGTTATGCAGAATATTCTCTCACACTTGGGAACACCGAGGGTACACGCTCACCTGGGATGGCTGCACCGGCTATGGCACATTCTAGGCATGGAAAAGATCTTGTTAACACTTGCCAACCAGGGTATCTCTTTCCAGAGAACTATGGTGCCCTTATTTAGCTCTGCTTTCACAGGACTTCGGGGAATTAACTAGCCCAAATATCTTTGCCTCCTGTGTTTGCCGGAGGCCAACCTGAAGGCTTGACTAGGTTAAATGTCGACTGTGTATTTTTGTAACAACCCTACGTTTCACACAAGATATGGAGTGAGTGGGATTGGGTGGGGGAGGGTTGGGACTTATTTGTTTAGAAACCTGAGAGCCTAGAATTGCAAATACTATGAGTGGCTACGAGATGTATTGATGTCTGTACTATTAGTTTTGGCACTTTCTGAATCAATAATGATAATAAAAAGATCTAAACCATAAAAGAGGGTTATTTTAAGTCCCTGTCTCAATTATTTTCTATGGTACTTTGTTGCAGTATCAGTGAGTAGCTAAGTGTGGTGCAAGATTTACTTGAAGGCTGAGCTGGAGTACATGTATTACTGTTTTGTGACCTTTCTGGCTGTAGTAACTTTAGAAGTGTGGTCTTACTCTTGTTCGGTGAGTTTTCTTATTTCATTTCCTACTTAGGAGTAAATATTCCGTATTTTCCAGCCAATCCCCTTGTCCCTGCCACATTTTCCACAAAAACGAATATGTATGTATTTGGTATGTCTAAACCAAATATAAAAGGCAGATGAGACAGAGGTCTCCACTGAGAGATTTGTGAATAGCATTTTGCAGTATGTGAGGAGTACTACTCTGGTTATACTAAACATGCTACAAAATGCAGTTTCTGAATAGGCTCTTGTGAGTGTGCAAGAGTTTCCTTATATTTCTAGGAACAAGAGAACATTTGTAAATTGGTTGATTTTAAAAGTTCATCTACAAATCCGAAGAGAAAACTGCTCCAGCCAAAATAGCCCAACATAAGTACCCAAATGAGCACGGCATATGTAAAATGTTATCCAATCAGGCAAATGCATTTGGAGCTAGCTACTTCTTAGGACTGATAGTTATACTTTCAACATATTTTGAGACTTTTGAACTACTCTAATTTTCACCCATAACCATCAGATTTCATCTGCGTCACATTCTGAGAAGGGACGAAAGCTGAAAATGTTTACACGGAAAGGTTCTTGATTCATCAAACTTAAAATACGACTGATTATGAATGATCCTTAAATATACCACATCAATCAAGAAGTAAGGTCACTGTAAACAAATTCTCCCAAAAACACGTTCCTAAAAGATCTTGACAGAACGAACAACAAATTCCCAGGGAGGTATTCATAAAGTGCTTTAGACCACTAGGGACAGTACTGAAGATTGAAAATCTTAACTCATAGCATCAAAATAGTTACACTAACAAAAACCTTTGTAGCTAATGACAATAAAACTATCTTAGATTAATGCCTTCTCAGAGTACAACATGATGTGCAAAAACATAAAAGGGAAAATGAGTCGCTGTATCTCTCTAAAGTAGTCCATCTTGAAAATGTGCACAAAAGTTGCGAAACTAATTTTCAGCTCTTTGCAAGAAGTATTCTACTAAAGAAAACAGCCACGTCAATCTTGAAAATGTGCACAAAAGTTGGGAAACTAATTTTCAGCTCTTTGTGAGAAGTATTCTACTAAAGAAAACAACCACTTCTCAAGGTGGTGACAATGTATCTCCTTCTCCCATCCCATGACACATTTGGCAACTACATAAACGCTCATCCAATTATCATTGCTAGCAGAACACTTGATTCTGCTCATTTTTGCCATTATGTCACAACAGTAATTGCATAAAACATATTTTACTACTGCTCTTAAGAAGTGATGTGACAGAGCAGTACTTGTGAGGTTTTGAAACATGAAGGATAGTGATATCAGGTGATCAACACCCTGAAGGATAACAGGATCTGGCTGCAGGTTGATTTTACCGTAGGCAAAGTCAGAGCTAAATGGTCAAATCATCTTCTTGATAATACTACGGAATTCCGAGCCTAGGAATATTACGATCCACACAATATTGATGGACAAAATATGGATTTACTATCCTTAACTTCACATCAATGTACCTTGAAGATATGAAATTCATCAAGATGCACATATGCAGAGTTGGGTATAAAAAAAATCTATATTTACTTACCTTTCGATATGTTGTCCTTCAATATTGATTCCACGATATTTGGTGCCATTGAGATACCTATTCTCATATTTCAGGAGCATGCTATTTTTTTAGTTCTGATGAAAAGCAGTTGGGAAAACTGTAGCCTAAATATGAAGCAGAAAAGAAGATGTATTTACCTGATTCTGGTCAGCGGAAACATACTTAAAAATCAAAATGGACATAAACCTTGCTTACTTGCATACCCATGTTGGACTTTTTGGCTGAGCATTTTTCTCCTTGAATTTGTAAAACCAGTTTCTATTATTCCGACTTAAAAACTGACCCACCGTAGTTGTATCTAGGTCAGAATTATCTCTTAGATTGTGAGTTGCACAGAGAGTGACACAGCCTTCAGATAATTATACTATTTAGAGGTTGTGCTTGAAAGCATTAAAGCCACTGTAAATGTGTTCTTCAGTGAAAACGAGTAGATCCACAATGTGAAAATTCAAGTTTATCAATGGTGTGGTAGAGACTTTGAACAATATGAACGTTTCTAATCAACAGCACAGATCAGCTGTACAAATTCTTCATTTTCTAACTATCCACATTTAAACCAAAGGCCATCTATACATTTCCGAAGCCATCTGTCCCAACTCTAGCTATTTTGTCCAGGATTTAGTTTCTTCAGACAGCTTTCTGTTGCAAGACCAGTGAAAATAATGAAAGATGAGAACAAAATAACCAGCAGCAACCTCCACAATTGTATCTTTTGCTGGGTAATCAGAAACGCCTTTGCTTTTTGACTAGATTTGTATCCTTTAATAGGTGACACAAATCAGTTGCCACAGCTTGCCTCCAGACTCATCAGATCATTGAGGAATGGGGAACGAAATTAACATGCATATTCAACACTACAATAGGTCAACTTCATTTAAAAGAATGTACTAAATGTGTGTAAGTTTCTTCTTTGATTATGCAAATACTGTCCATGTATAAAGCACAAAAGTAAATTGGGCTGTTTCGCACTTAATAAGTGTAAATTACTACCATATACAATCTCGGACAGAAAACTGAACGTTTGGTTTACACTTGCAAGGATTCGTACTAAACTCTTGCTGGTTAAAAGATATACACCTCCACCCGCCAGCTCCGCTCCGCCGACCTCGCCCTCGCCACAGTCCCCCACATCCGAAGAGTGACCTCCGGCGGCAGATCGTTCTCCCACCTCACCGTCAAGACCTGGAACATCCTCCCCATCCACCTACGGCAGACCCAAGACCTGCTGATCTTCAGAAGACTCCTCAAGAACTGGCTCATCGAGCAGTAGAAGCATTCCCCACTCGACCCCAGTGCCTTCAGACCCTCATGGGTAAGTAGTGAGCTTTACAAATGCTATTGATTGATTGATTGATGTATAAATCTAGTAACTGTGTGCCACAATAGAAACTTTTGATCTGCTGGCTATACAATGAGCTCTGCAAAAAATGGAAAAGACTGCACCGCTTTATTAGGATTCAAACATATGACCTGCTGGTTCCAAGAAGGGAGCTCAATTATCTAGCTTGTGGGACAAACCACTACCTCTACAAACCACTACCTCTATGCTGTGACCTTCACAGAAGCCTGCTTTAAAGTGTTCAAGAATGTAACTGTTCTCTGCAGTTTCTAATAACTGGCTAAAAGCTAGCTTTTCCACAACTTCCACTAGTAAAGCTATAATAGGCAGTAGGTATTTTACAACTGCAGACGTTTGGGTTCCCAGAAAAATACCTTGGCTGTGGAATCTATTAAATGGCATAAGAAGCTTGTTTATAACCATGGTCACGGATTATTCAGCAGGGAGGACCAAATTATGCAGAGAGAAAAGCCAAATTATGCTGCATTATGCAGCTCATTTTGAGTTAGTATCATCTCGTTATTTTGTAATTTTTACTCATGGTAATACTGCCTGCCAAATTGTTAATCTCATTGTACTTGTTTAACAACTAAATACAGCAATAGGCAACTGAAAGATGGCTAATCAATTTTTGCGAAGGGCCTTCCCAATGCGTGGGAAAACTTGTTGCCACGTTTTTTGCAACATTTCATCCGATTGAGCTCGAACCAAACGTTTTTGGCTAAAATCTGCAGATTACACAGAAAATGATCGATTATGTGGCAAATCCATAATTATGTCTGCAGTATTGTATAGTTCCAGTGGCCCTGTTTATAAGAACAGTACAGAACTAGACAAGAGTCACTGCTCGAACCAAATGCAGAACTTCCTGTAATAAGAGAAATTATTAGAGATTTGGTGGGTAACTTGCATGTATCCCGAGCGTGTTGGTATCTGCATTACAATTACAAGGTATTGGGACACTTTCAAAGGCGATATTAGGTCGGGTCTACAAGACCTTCCCTACAAAGAAAAGTGAGAGATCTTCACAAAGTTGAAGGGAGGGCAAGAAAGCTAATAACCTAGTTCTAGGAGATTGCAGCTCATCAATGATATTAAACAGTTCTTTTGACAAATCAGAAGCTTGGGCGGTGCGCTCTAATAAACAAAACATGCTTTGCCTCCTTAATGTTATTATTATATGCGGTTGCTAGGGGGGCAATGATGTTGCTTAGCTCAGTAGAAGAACAGTGCATCCCCTGTCTTCGTTTTAAACTAGTAAGCGTGCAGCCATAACATGTGTTTCCTCTGGGTTGATTAAAGAAATATGTTTTTCCTTCTGAGTCAATGGATCTCAATCAGAGAGAAGAGAAGATTCAGAAGAGTGGCGGATTGGGGAAAACAAAACCTGAATTCAGACAGTGCATTGATCATAAGCAGTGTTGTCCAATAGCTTCCAGGTTAATGTTCTTTCAAAAAGGATCAGATAGGGTTAACGGAAACCTCTGGGTTTTCATGAGCCGAAACAGTAATAAAAAAAGTGGACCCCAAAAAGGTACGCCTAGGCAAAAGGAATTGGCTCCCTTGTTTTGATGGCTTCAATCATCGTCCACTTGGGATACATGAGTTGAACAGCCACATATATAGGCTTTGTGCTGGGCAGCATGATATTAGAAACAACAAGGACAGTTATGAAATTACAGACAGCCCCTGCATTGGCCTCCAGCAAAAGATGCAAACACCCAAAAGATCTATATCTTTTCCTGCCTAAAGCATGGAGATCAATTGCTCATTCAAACATGGGCAATTTAAACACTGCTACATTTGGAGAGCATTAATTAACAAAAATGTGTGGGTCAGATTAAAAGCAGTGAACGAGAACGTCAGTATTTCGTTTTCGACGTTAGCCTGGATATCTACTTCAATAGTGAAGGAGTTATGGGCTATCACAAGACCTCTCTTTAATGGTTTAATGTAGACGCTCCTGTAAATTATTAAATTGGGCGGCGCAAGTTCATCTAGAAAAGGAGTGCTGTACCGTTAGCCAGGCTTTAAATCAACAGATCACTGAGAATGGATGGCAAACAAATCAGCAATTTGATAAGAGTGCTGAACCACTGATCTATCATTATAATCATAGCATACAACCAAATTATGTACTCATCTCCCATGAAGGTCTAAGCAGAAACTTTTACAAGGGGAGCAGGTTGTTTTTCAGTTTCATTAGCCAGAAGTCATTAGATTGCAACTGTTGCGGAGATTGAAAAAGAGAGATGCAGGAACCACAGAGAGTCAGTTATTTTGAGCCTGATACCTTGTTTAGAATCGGAAAGCAGCTCTGCAATGTTCGGGATAGCATGACTGATGGGTCCAGGCCTAGAGAGATGCAGATGGGTTTGCTTTATATGGGACTCCGGGATACCCACTTCGTAGCTGTTGTACACCTGACCTTAAACCATGATCTGCTTCCCAATGCATGACTCTAGAATGTGAGTCGAGACTGCTAACCGTCAAAAGGGCAGCTGTAAATTGCAAAGTGAGGCGTACATCCAAGATGACAGTGAAGACTGGTGTTAGACATGCCATCATTAGGGTGGTCTTCCCCAAACATTTTGCCAGCTTACTTCCACTTATTGTTGATTCTTTTTGTTGGTCTTAGGACTCTGAGCACTTTACCACTGCTGACCAGTGCTAAAGTGCATGTGCTTATCCCCTAAACAAGGTAACATTGGTGTAAACACACGTGGCATAGTTTACTTGTAAGTCCCTTGTAAAATAGTATACCATATGCCCAGAGCCTGTAACCTAAATGCTACTAGTGGGCCTGCAACACTGATTGTGACACCCACACAAGTAGCCTTTCAAACATGTTTCAGTCCTGCCGTCGAAGGGCCTGTGTGTGCAGTTAACTACCACCTCAATTTGGCATTTAGAACTGCATGCCAAGCCTTAAACTAAGGTAGGCACTAGGTAGTCGAAAAGGCAGGGTGCTGTGTAAGTTAAAGTTAGGTCTTGCATGTCCTGGTAGTGACAAACACCCTAGTTCGTTTTTCACTACAGTGAGACTTACTCCTCTCATACGTTAACATTCAGAATTCCTTAATTCACTTTTATGCTGTAATTCCTGATTAGAAAGGAGTCGCTGCATCATGTTTTATATCTTGAGAATGGTAATAATAAATCCTCTTTACTTGCGAAGTTGAATTTACCATAAATGTTTTCGAAATACTACTTTTAGAAAGTGGATATTTCTCTGCTCTTACTGCTCTGTGTGCCTTCTGCCTGTCTCCAATACACTTCTGGGGTGAATGACAGCTATGCTTTGTGCATTCCCTTTAGACAGCCACAAACACAGGAAGGGTAGGTGTGTCTGATCTGCATTCTGATGGGTCTTCCAAGACACACTTGAATATCAGTGTCCTGTTTCCTTCACAACATGCTGATTACCCCCTACTGATAGTCTGGAGCCAGGGCTGGAAAGATAGGACCTGTGTGAACTTTAAAGACCCTTCTTTGAAGTCACCCCCACCCAAAAGGCATAAGGTATAAATGCTAGGTCTCTGACCCTACCAAGATCAAACACTAATCGACCTGTGATAAACTCTACCAAGAGTAAAGACTGCTGTGATACAAGGGTTGCCTCTCTGCTTGACTGCTGCCCTAGAAAAACTGCTTTTCTGCTTTGCTGTGCTGCCCTGGGATCTGCAGATCTCTGCCCTGCTGAGGGTAAGGACTGGACCCAATTTACTTGAACCCAGAGTGACTCCAAGGGTATGCTGGCTTGCCCCCGTTCTGAAGAATCAGGACCATAAAAGACTTCCTTCAACCCTGAAACAGCACCTGGATTCTGCCATCTGTGAATGCGGCCCTGCTATGTGGTTCCAATCCAGTACTGGGTCCTTGAAAGATCACTTCTGTTGTACAGCACCATCAAAATTGATGCAGTGATGATTTTGCACCGGTCTAAACCGATGCATTGCTCATGGAGCCCACTCAGGAGCTGATCGACAAAAGAACTTCGACGACTGGGTGACTTGAAAACGATGGACAGCGCAGCTCAGTGACAACGCAGTGCCTGCATCGTAAATAGGTTTGAAGCCTTCATCGTCTGCGCGGATCAGAACTGATGCATAGAATCTTTGACCTCGAATCTGGCTCCATCAAGCTACTTTTTCAGCGGGACCTGCTAGAGTCCTGTAGCCGGCCTGCCCTCTATCGAGGTTGGCCTGAACTTTGGATTTACCATGGTCCATCGTGCCCTCAAGTTATCCTATAGCCCCATTCGCTTATAAGCACTACATTTTGGTTCTACTTATTGGATTTTTGTTGTTTTCGTCTTGCTTTACTCATAAACATAGTAACTTTTTTTCTAACCCTGTGTGAAGTATTTCAGTGGTGTTTTCATTGTGCTATTGTCTGTGTGTACTTTACACATGGCCTCTTTAGATAAGCCTGACTACTCTGTGTCAAGCTACCAGAGGGTGAGCACAGGCTATCTTTAAGTGCATATCTAGCTTACCCTGACTAGAGTGGGGGTTGTTTCTGCTTGGACAGTGTGCATACCTCTGCCAACCAGAATCTTCATTTTAAAAATTGGCTATAAAGTGAACAATGAACAAGATAAACATGGAATGGGACAATCAAGGTGAAGACAAATACAAAGAAGCACATTAAATATTAACCAAAGAAAATGAATGAATGTAAAAAAACACACGCCATTCCACCTCTATCAAACATATTACCCAGCAGGCCTTAAAATAGAGAAACTGAAAGCACTACTACAGAAATAAACTTTGAGCAGCATAAAAAATAACTGTTTTTGGGATTAGTGATGGTTTCATGTGTGAAGTGCAGCTGATGTTAAAGAGCAATCAGCTGCCCGGCACAGCACTCTAGGGTGTGAGGGTAGATCGCCAAATAGTCAAAATGGCAGCATTAATTGGTCCGCACAGGTATACACCCAAAATGGCAGACTAGATCCTCTACACAATGAACAAAAAAATCACAGCATGGCAAACTCAATGTGAAATACAATCAACCAAATTTACCGATAAGCAAAGAAAAAAAAAGGAAAACAAAATACAAACCACTCCCATCTTATCAAACATCTTGAGCAGAAGTTAAAACACAAAACGTCAAAGCACTACTACAGCAATAAACGTTAAGCAGCACCAAAGAGCAACCAAAAAAAAAACTTGTGTTTAGATTTGTGTTGGCAGAGGAAGCCTGATCATTGTCTCTTTGAAATATTTTATGACCCCCCCCCCTCCCAGCGCGTGACCAGATGAAGTAGCAGGAAGTTTAGCAGGTAGACTAGATGAAAAGAAAGACGGCTACAAGCGAGAGTGGTAAGGAGGACTGGGAATGGTATCCTCGGGGGAGAGAGCGCACAGTGATTCTCCCCCCGGGGATTTTCGCCCATTTGGTTCAGCCCAGAACCAAGGAGCAAGCGCGAGGGCAGGCAGGGAAGCTTTGTGACGCACATTGTGAAGTGCGCACCGAGGCAGACATTCTTCGGTAGGGGCTGCGCTTTGAGAGGCCCACCCACCCAACCCTTTAAAAAAAAAAAAAAAATGAAAAAAAAAATATATATATATATTTATAAGGTTTTACATAGTTACAAATAGCGTAATAATTAGCCTTTCTGCCGTTTTGAGCAGATCATTAGCCACAAATAGGACAGGCAATTTGCTCTATGTGTCACTGCAAAGGCGGATTGGGGGGGGGGGGGGTCAATGCCTAGAGCGGGCTTGACCGTCCTTCATGGGAGAGGGTGGGGGGAAGGAGTAGGTTGGGGGAAAAAGGAAGGAAAACAAGGAAATTGAATATCTTAATTCATGGGGGTGATTTTCATGAAATGACTTTTATGGTTTTTGGAAAATAAATGTGACAAGAAATAAAGTTGCGAAAAGATATATATGGTTTTGGCCTGAAGTTCTAAATTGCACGGTTTGGATGACAATATTTTACAAACATAGAGTTAATTAATTAATTATTATAAAATTGCCTGATCTTATGAATAAAGTGGCCTTTTATGCTACAAGTGATGTTGTTGGTGATAATTTGAGTTGTGGACTGAGCTATATTGGGCGATACTAACACAAGTGTGAATAGTGGTAGGAAAGTAGCCAGGAGTAGGAAAAGCTGCAAAGAGTGTAGTGGGACATGATAAACACGAATCATGAGGCACAAAGGTGTGCTTTTGAATTACTGTGTCCATATAGTCCATGTTGTATCAGAGACACGGAAGCGACCCAGAGCTATTCATGCAATACTGAATATAAATGATGCAAGTGGGCCAAATGCTGTGCAGCATGACTAAAAATAATTAAAAAAGGACTATGATGCGCACAGTGCTAATGCACTTTTTAAAAAAAAGTGCATTTGTCCTTGCTGTGTCGTAGCATTTTTTAATGAGTTTTTAGCCCAACTGCAAGTATCTGCGCTACTGTACAAAACATTGCCAAAGCCAATAGCTCTCATAAGCAAGACCTATTGGCTTAGGCAATGGTTGTTTTTAGAAGTATCTTTTAGTAACACCCAGGGCAGGGTGAGATATATAGTATTATATTAGCTGCACATAAAGTTCTAATTGACTCTTACATGGCACAGTAATACTGAGGGTTTAGTGAACTGATACAACATTTAAACAAGTGTACTTACTCTCAGTATAGGATTTTATATTGGCATTTATTTAGTGACACACTTTACATTAGATTACACCAGCATCTCCAGTGGTACCAATATTTGCCTGGTGTGGATCATTTTTTTGTATCCAACATATAACTCGCTATGTACGTGACGTTTTTCTTTTGCCGTGAACATGTTTCAAGAAAGTATGCACTAAAATGCATCATTTAGGTCCACGTTTTAAATTTTCATTTTCTATGGGAGGGTGAGCCCGTACCCCACTCCTCTGGTGAGGAATGAGTTTGACTCATCACGCATGCCTGCAAGATGTAATGTGGGACTGAAAACGTCTGCAGGGGCTGATTTGGGTTCCCTGTCTAGGCTGAATTGCTTCCCTGATGTAGCATTGCACCACAAGGCACACATTGAGCAGCGCCATCTTGCTGTGTAGTTTCAAAGACCACATTTTTTGCTTCATATTTCACCTTAGCCGGATTTCTGATATATCCCCCACTGGGCCTGGCTTCTAGTTTCATGGCATCCCTAGCAGATACACTGTCGCCATTTGTATTACGCTATTCCAACTTTACTGTCATTGGAAACCTCAACCTCCATTTTGAAGATGCTCGCATGTCTGGCGGCAGCCATGCTGGTTATGGGCCTAGAAGCTCTTGAGCCAGCTCAACTAGTTCTTTCCCCCTCACATAGGCTGGGACACGTGCTGGACCCTATTTTTTCGACTCTGCCCAGCCTAGTGGTGTATTCTCCTCTTCCACTTTTGTGGTCTGACCATCTGCTCATACCCTTTCAGGTTTCCATGGCCAAACCTCTGCCAATATCCGCTCCTAGTTAGCCGGTAGGGCACAAAATTGGCGAAGGTGACCTCTGTCGATTTTACTCATGCTTTGGACAGGAGTCCTCTTACTCTAGGGGACTGTGTAGATACAGACAATTCCAAATTGGAAGGATGGATACTGGGTGCGCTTGACCAAGGTGCACCTTTGGAAGATCATATTATCAGTAGATACAAACCCTTGTCGGAATTAGTTCAGCGTTAAACTACGTGTTCTGAAAATAAAAACACAAGCGCTTAGAACGAGTTTGGCCAGAAACTTCAAGTCTACTGAAAAGGCCAACTATTGTTTGGCCTTGAAGGAATATTATAGTCATATCAGGGTTACCCCTCCACATTTTTATACTAGGAAAATCGTAGATGCCCAGAACTCCCCTGAAGACATCTTCTCAATTGTAACGTCACTATCTTCCCTGGACTGAGTTTCAGCGTCTACTCAGCCTTTCGGAGGAACGCTATAACGTCATTGCCCAATTTATTTCTGATACAGTCGTTTCTATCTACTCCACTTTTCCTGAGGCAGCTAGAGACTCTCCTTGTCTCAATGTGGGGTGTAAACCCCCCCACTGATAGCTCGGGATGTCTACTTTTAAACCTATCACATCTTGTTTTTGATAGCAGTTAAGTCTAGTTCCGCTGTTGATCCTGTATCTCCAGCTGTCCTGGGGTGAGGAATAGCTGCTAGATTACCCACGTTGTGGGACCTAATCAACAGTTCATTAACAGGCAGGCTGTGTACTCCAGTGCTGGAAACATGCTACATTAGTCTCACTTCTAAAAAAAATGATTTTTGACCCTACTAGTCCTGAAAACTTTAGGCCCATTTCTCTGCTTCCCTTTTTTCTCTAGGGTGGCAAAAAAAATACGTAAATCAGCATCTCTCGACCTTTATTGAGACAGGACACAGTCGGGCATTAGTCCCCTTCACAACACAGACTCTGCGCTACCGTTTACCTCCGAGTCTATCTGCCAAACTGTTGACAGGGGGAGATTGTAGCGCTGCTGATGCTGGACCTCAGCACGGCCTTCGATCCTGTATCCCACAACCTTTTACTTGAGTGACTGTGGAGCTGCAGCATCAATTACAAGGCTTTGCAGTGGTTTGCTTCTTTTTTTCAGAACCTCACCTTTCAGGTGGGACAAAGCCCTTTCCAATTTAAGGCTTTTCAGCTGCAGCAGGGGGTGCCTCTGGGCTCCTCCTTGAATCGTACCTTATTCAGTCTTTCCATGCGCCCCCTGGCTGATATCATCGAGCCCTATGGCTTTAATATTGTATCATGCGTGATGATACACAACTGATTATCAGCCTGTCACAGGATGAAGTCAACACAACGGTTCAGTTAAGGACCTGTCTGTCGGAGGTGGCTGAGTGGATGGATCTCAGTTGTCTTAAGCTTAATGCCGGGAAGACAGAGGTCATTTTCCTTGGTAAGCAGCCTTTGATTTGGTCCTCCGCTTGGTGGCCAGACTTGCTTTAACCCTTACCTGCCCCAAAACCTAAAGTCAAGAAACTTGGCATCTGGTTTGATGCTAGGCTCTCTTTTGATAGCCAGGTTATGGCCTTAGCAGGCAAGTGTTTCAGAATCCTAAAAATACTCAAAAAGATCCTTGGACTTCTCCCAGAAGCTGCCAGAAAGACCCTGGCCATGTAGACGGCTGGACTACTGTAATATCCTGTAGATGGAAGTTTAACAGTCGCATCTGTTGAGACTTAAGTGTGTACAGCACACAGCAGCCTGTTTGCTGCTAAATCTCCACAGTCGGTCTTCCATTGGCCCTGTACTCTCAAACCGTCACTGGTTACCCGTGAAGAAAAGGCTCTTCTTTAAAGCAATATATTATTACTATAGGGCCCTTATCAATAAGGGTCCTCAATATGTGCATACTTTTGTTATGCTCTACTCCCCTAGAAGAAATTTAAGATCAGCAGGAGCCATACTGGCATGCATTCCCATTGTAAAAAGAGTTTGCTTTGGAGGATGCTCTTTTAGTTTTCTAGCAGTCAAGATGTGGAACTCCCTGCCCCTTTCACTCAGACAGGGGAAAAGATTTGAACTATCAGTTGGCAAAATTAGAGCTGCCCTCTAAGCATACTGTTTGGTTCCGACTTTCGGGAGCAAGACCTTAGCACTGGGACACTTCTGTAGAAGTAACTAAGCGCTCTATAAGTCATTTTATTTTTTATTATTACCAAGCTACTTAGGTGGTGCTTACTCTCCCAACTACATTATTTGCATTCTCTAGGAACTTAATCAACCACATCTCTAACTAGATCTCCAAAGTAAACACCAAATCAGACTATGGCCCTGTAAAAAAACAGCCCTCTCTGAAGGGTCACACCAAACCTTTTGCCTTCCTCCTCCTCCTCCTCTTTTTCTGACCTTCATTTTGTTGGCTTTAGGACTCTGAGCACAATACCACTGTTGACCTGTGCTAAAGTGCATGTGCTCTCTCCTCTAACCTCTTAAGTGCTGCGTCGGGCGTTGGCCGACGGCAGCACTACCTCCCCAGTGCTGCGCACGTCCATTGGACGTCCATTCAGCACTAGTTCCAATGGACAGCGCAGCACTGGGGAGGGATATTTGCGCCGCATCTAAGGTGCTAAACATGGTATAATTTGTTTACACCTGTTTGGCATATTGGATTTACTTGTAAGTCCCTTGTGAAGTGGTATGCCATATACCCAGTGCCTGTGCTTCATATGCTACTAGTGGGCTTGCAGCACCGATTGTGCCACCCACAGAAGTAGCCTTTCAAACCTGTCTCAGGCCTGCCACTGCAGGGCCCATGTGCGCAGTTTACTGTCAATACGCTTTGGCGTTTAAAACTACTTGCCAAGCCTTAAACCCCCCTTTTATCACATATAAGTCAGGACATGTACTTTTATATTTTGCATGTCCTGGTAGGGACAAACAGCCTATTTCGTTTTTCACTACTGTGAGACTTACTCCTCCAATAGGTTAGCATTGGAAATTTCTAAAATACACTTTTAAGCTGGAATTCCTGATCAGAGAAGAGTAGCTTTTTCATGTTTCATATGTTCGGAATGGTAATGACCAACCCTCCTTACTTGTGAAGTTTGATTTAACATTACTGTTTTAGAAATGGCACTTTTAGAAAGTGTGCATTTGTCTGCTCTTAGCTCTTTGTGTGCTCTTTGTGTGCCTTCCAGCCTGTCTCCAATATATATATGAGTTTGCGTGACAGCTACACTTTAAGTATTCCCTCAAGACATCCACAAACACAGGACACTCAGCAGCATCTGCACTCGTCTGCATCCTAATGGATCTTCTTTGGCAGAGGGAAGGGGAGGGACTGACACTTATACTTCAAGGAAGAGGTGTGGCGCCGCGGCTAGGATGACCGACTCCGGAATCTGGGGATCACGGTTCGATCCCTGGCACCGGTGGCAGATTAGCCCAGCACCATGTGACTCTGGGCAATAGCTTGCTTAATCTTCCTGACGGCCCCCAGCGCCTAGAGACCCTTACGGGTGATTGTGCGCTTTACAAATGTGGATTATTAATATTATTATCATTATAATAGGTGGTGTCCTGCCATCACACAAAGCACTGATCAACTCCCCAGGGGGCAAGCCTTTAATGCCCCCTCCACTTCAAAAGGCATTTTAAGGTATAACTACTGGGTCTCTGACCCCATCAGGCAGACACTTTTGAACCTGTAACCAGACATGCTGGCTCTACATCTGTACATTGTGAGAACAGGCCAGGAGGGACTGCTACTCTAACTGCTCTGCTGTGTTGGCCTGCTGCTCGTTCAGCTGCAGGAGGAACTGCCACATTGCTACCTGCCTTGTTGTGCTTGCCTGCTGCCTGCTACTTTTAGCTGGGTCCTGACTACTAGTGTTCTCCAAGGGTTTGTTGGCTTGCACCCTGTTCCCCGAAGTCTCAGGGCCATCAAAGACTTAAACCCTGCCGTGGGACTTTGCCGATTGTGAGTCCGGCAGCTGCACTTGGACTAGGAGCAGTGAACAAACATTTCGTACTTGTTTGAGGATCAGCTCATGCCCGAGCCCTAGCAGGTCGGGTGAAATCCTGAGCGCTTCTTGTTTGCCAAAGGTCGCACTCTCTGAGTGTGGAGAGGCGCTGCAGAGTCAATGGAACACCCTTTCAGCGTGATCTTGCGAGATTGCCTCAGCAACATGGAATCCTCGACGTCGGTTGTGCACCATACCTGCTCTTCACTGCTTTATTTCATTGGGCTGCCGAGTCTGCCCCGATGGACCGAAGACAGTTCAGCGTGACCCCGTGAAACACCCTCTTCAAGTCCCAAGTCACTAGGCTAATTTCTCCACTATGCCAGCCAGGGCAAAGGTACTGTGTCTTTGAAATGGGACCTGCAAGGCCCTGTATTATAGCTGGTGCACACGTGGTGGCTAGGATCCTTCACCTGCACCGGTCCCAAGGGAAACATGGGGCAGTTTTAATTCAGTGTCATACAAGTACTACTTGTGACCCCCCACTTGCTTAGTTGATCTGGAGGGTGACTATAGCACTGTGATTTGGGGAGTATTCTGTTGGTACTCCTGTGTTGAGAAAGCACACTAGCCTTTCACAAACCTTATCGTAAAGAGTTCAAGGGAAGTGAATGCATTTCTAAAAACTGTGTTTCCCTTATGCATTTAATGTGATAACTCATAAAGTACTACTCAGACTTTTAATGTGTTGGCCTTGTTTTGTTCAGAATATAAAAAGCTGTATTTTTAAACCTGTGTGGAGTCTTTTTGTGGTGTATTAAATGTGTTACTGTTTGTGTGTGATGCACAAATACTTTACACGTTTTTGATCAGCCTGCCTGCTCTGAGCCAAGTTACCAGAGGGTTAACACAGGTTATCTCAGTTGTGTATCTAGCTTACCCTGACTAGAGTGGTGTGTTCTGCCTGGCTTGGGTATACACTTTAACCAATCAGAAACCCCATTTCTAACAGGCCAGCAATATAAAAAGCCAGTAATTCATTTTAGGGTCAGCAACCCTGTTCCTGGCCTTGTGTAATTAATATGTCTGTAAAGTTAGGACAGAACTGTCAAGTTTCCGCAGGAGCTTTCAACTGCTGAAAACAGAAAACTGAAAACTGAAGGTAAAAGATAACAAGCATTTGCAATGCAATAGGTCTCGCATTATTAAAGTTGAGCTATTGGCATCACTAATAATAATGCAACACCAATAGCTCAAACTTTAATAATGCGAGACCTATTGCAAGGGAGCTGAAATGTAAACGGGCCGGACGGGAGAGAAAACAGGCAATGGCAGCATAGTAGAAAGTCACAGCTACCATTGATAGGTAGGCTTACCTTAAGTAACAAGGGAAACCTTTGGGATGGAAATATGAAAGCTACTGAAAGGAAAGGTCTACATTCAGTAACCGGCGCAATGTGTAGTGCTCGTAATGTAAATAGGTGAACCGCCAGTCGGATCTTACCAGGGTGACTGAGATTTCGAAAGTGAGTGCCTGCAGCCTTTGGAAGGGCGGGTCTGCCGATCCTAAGGATCTGTGGATAAAAACGGGGACCTACAGTGTGAGGAGTCTAACAAAAAAGGAACTTGCAGATCGGTGGACATTGTCCACGTTCTAACTAGAAAAGCAAGATTACCTTGAGCGCGAACTTAGTACGGCATGCAGGCCCTGCTTTGTATCCCCTTCAGACACCACCCACGTCTTACTCTCGCGCATGGCTTCACACACCTAGCATGTTTCGCTTGAGCTTCAGGTATCCTGCCTGTCACACTGAGGCATGCCTTCAAAAAGCCTAGTGTGTTACACTCGGAGTCGGACATGAGTAGACACCCAGCGTGTTACACTTGGGCATGCACACTCGGAAATGCCTACAGACACCAAGCGTGTGACTCTCGTGCATGCCTTCAGACGACCAGTGTATCAAGCTCGGGCATGCCATCAGGATCAGACACACGCTTGCTTTCAGACATCCAGCATGGAAAACTGGAGTGACCCCACCCCCGCCCTGAAGGCCATTCGTGGACACAAGCTTGTAAAATAAAGTCGTGATAAATGTACCAGCTGCAGCATTCGGTACATTACTAGTAGTTCACACTCAGCCTTTCAACCTAAATGTGCACCATTACGCTAGGCTATAATTTGTCATTAAAAACGAAAGAACTGTTAGTATCAGCACAGTAGTTTTCAAGGTCAGCGTTACAAGTTCACTTGTTTACCGACTGTATATTTTAATGCTGCCTCTTCTCCACAATCTTATCCTCTACTCCACAGTAAAGCGCTTTGAAGTGGACTACACGTGATCCGCGCTATACAAAAACGTAAATAAATACATAAAAAAGAAAGACAATGGTAGATAAGACAAGGCACCTGGGCGTCTGCCTGTGGAGGTCTTTTTGTGCCAAGGGAGAGGGTTTTTCAAGTCTGCCCATGACTGGTTAGGTGCCATCATAAACACAGCGGGGACTGAGTAGTGTGTCCGAATCTTCTCCGTGTTACTCTCGTAGGCAGCAGGATTTGGGCATTTATGCAGCCTGGCCATCGCTTTGGCAAATGTAACTCCGGGGGTCTTGAAGGCACTGTTCTCACCCATAAATGCACACAAAGAAAATCCCTTTAGTTGTAGAGTATGAAAATTCATCAATTTGACCTGTATGCACCATCTAGCATAAAAACAAAAACCTACTACAAATGTAACAACAACTTCACTTAGACCTGCTGAAGGAAAAGAAAATCTATTAACACAATCATACAACTACTGTTGTAGCTGTGGAAAATACAGAGAACTGCTTCCAAGTCAATCACCGGCCTCAACCTGTCATTGGAACAGCAGTCTGCAGAGAACTGCCCTCAACCAAGCTGCGCCTAGAGCCATGCTGCGCACTGTCATCTGTAAGGAGCTACACTTTTAACCATGCGGAAGAGACAAGCATGGGAGCACGCAGCCGCCCTCACAGAGAGCCCCGCCCCTTCATAAGACGGACACTAGAAAATGACCCCCACAACTAAATTTTGCCCAGCACCCCCCAGGGCGGTGTGGAGACCTTCTTGCCACGACTGAGGTCGTACATTTCTGTGATTAAAGACCTAGCAGGTGGGGTGCAAGCGCTCTGGACCCTATACAGAGTCACAGGCTTTGCTTGCTGGAAACTTTGTGAAATATACAGATTGTGGTGACAATAAACTTCAGTGGTGTCTGCTGGCTGGCAAGAAAGTGTGCCCCGTACAGCAGCACTGGCCTTTAACAAATTACTTTTAAGCACTTCAATGTTAACTTTAATCTCAGGGATGGGTCAAGGTGAATGAATTCCACGACGAGAGGGGGGGGCGGGGGGCGGCACTGCACGACTGCCAGCAGCTGTGCCTGTGCATCCCCTATTCGGCCAACAAGGACAGCAGAGGTGGAGTGGCGGTGGAACCCACCTGGGGGGAGGGACACATCAAAAAGGCAGCAACACAGCACCACCGTTTCCTGGGGGTCCACCCTGGTTAGGTGGATAGGAAAACAGCCATTCCCTTGGTACGAGCACAGAAAGTTTGCAACGTCGCTGCTCCACTAGCCGAGTAAGTGAGGCTGCCCCCTTAATGGATACCCTTGCAGCTGGCACACTTTTCAGACCACGGGGAATCGCTGCTGGCACGCAGCGCGCCAGACCAGCACCTATGACACTGTGCTTCCATTAACACCGGGTAGTGCTGTGAACTGGGTAACAGAAGCAGAAAGGGCACCATTGCATCAGATGAGTGGTCCGCTACTGCAGTGATCAGACAGCGGTCTGTAGGTGGACTTGTGTGCCCCAGGTCCACCCCGCACAGCCCGGAGAGACAGAATAGCCTTTGTACCCCCAGGGAGGGGGGGACACAGTGATTAATCCCACTGGGATGATTTGGGAGGGCAGAGACATGGAGTTGTGGAGACCTAGGGGTCCACCCTAAACACACGGAGCAGACACCAAGCACTCACCCAGGGCAGCACGGCTCCGGCAGCCATGTGGGTGCAACCACCCCTGACGAGCAATGTTCCAGTTGGCAACCCTTTTCAGGATAGTGGTGAACTTTGTTAGCAGCAGGCAGTTTAAACCTGTGCGCTGCCTTAGGATGACTCAAACTTTACACTACAGAAACCTCCGGTCTGTTTCCAAGAAGCTGATTAATGACGGGGCTTCTTTTGACATATTAATTGATGTTTAGAAGTTGCTGGAGGGCTGGAACGAAACTGAAAGTGCGGTGGGTGCTCACGAGACACCGTGAGCGTGCACATCGCCTGTATCGGCATAAGCTGAGGATCGTCAGAGAACAAACACTGTCTATCCGCGCTGAGGCTCCGAGTCTGAGGCCGAACTGTCCTTGAGCGGCCACCTAGGTAGAGATGTACACCGAGCACCCCGTGAGCTCTGAGGACACACTGCCAGGCATCGTGCAGAAGTATGGCGTAACTGTAAGAAATGCAAGAGTAGCTGTACGGAGGGGGGCATTAGGGGCTGAAAGGTTCTGCTGCAATATTCTCGTGCTGGAGGTGGAAGGAAACATAGTCTGTAGTCGTGGAAGAACATGGAGAGGGTCAAGGGCTGACTGACACTGGAGGTGGTGCAGGGACAGCTGGGGATTGGAGAGGAGCGATATGGTGAGATACGCAGGCGGTTATGTGGCAGTAAGAGGAAGTGCTCGCCCAGGCAGGTACAACTCACGGCGAGTACACTGTGCTTTACCCGGGCCGCTGCACTCTTTGCACTGTCTGCCGCTGCGTGTGCTCCTGTGCTGCAGCTGTCTGATGTGAGCGCTGAGAATGTGTGTATAATGCAAGCAGGATACACCGTAGATGTGTATGTGCTATAGAAACAAGACAGAGCGTGCTGCGCTTGGGGCGTGCATGCGCATTACAACAAAGAAAGTGGAGCTTGCGATGACTGAAGGGAGATGTGCACATGCGCGTGTTCACGGGCGCGTACACAGACCCTAATCGGCGTGTGCCCCGGTCTGTATCACTTGGCAGGCAAGACGGTAACAATAGGTCTCGATAGCGACTGCGTCGCCATGTGCGAGACCTAAAAACTGTAGGACAAAGGGAATACAGTAGGATTACTGAGGGAAATGGACTCAGAATTTTGTTTCCCACAGTAATTTGACACCCCAATAACAGGGGCACTCATAATAAAGCCCAACAATTATTCCTCAATGTATAAAAAGAATCTTTGCTACATAAATTGCTACAATCTAATCCTCTGTACATTTGTATGTCTGTCTTCTTAGCTTTGATGTCATATGTGAGCCACTGTAAATGGTCATTATATTATGCGGTTACTACAGCTGTTAATTCTTTGCCAGCTTGTTTCTACCTTAGCATGATGCTCTCTATGTCCGAAATAAGAATTTGCAATTGCCACATTGCTTCTCCTTTCATAAGGAAAGCTCTGGTACCCACTACAAAAATCTTCAAATAAGGAATTGGGCTGTGTTTAATTTAAAAAAACTGAAAAGATGCACAAACCTTTTTTAGGAGTAGGCAGTGATTTCACTGATCATTTTCTACCCCTAAAAAATGTTTTTGTCAACATTCACAAAGGGAAAGGGGTCCCTTGGGTTTCCGTTTGCAAATGAGTTACTATCTCTTTTGAGTTGTTAGTAAAGTATTAATGTTTTGCAACCAGATTTTGATCAGAAAACATGAATACATACCATAAGGAATACACATTTGAAAGGGAAACCCTAAACACGCCCCTCCCAAATACTGATTTCTTATTGCTTATCCCATTTATTGATTAGGATGACTTTTTCCAAAATGTTATTTGGGCTTGGAACATTTCAAAATGTGTTGTTGTGGGCGCAAACCCTCAGATTTACTGCATTTGAGGTTTGCACTTTGTACATGAGGCCCAGAGTGCTTTACAAATTTACTAGTTGCATACGCTCTATTGCATTACATAAGGTACATGCTTGCCCTGATTAACATTGTGAACGGAGGCGCTTATGTGTTTGAGAACAATCGTCGGTTTTAATTCTACTATAATGCTTTGGTTATAGGTAGTGTGGAGGGATTCATTATACAGTTTTTAGTAATAATACAATTTTGCATGATTACAAGTAATACCGGATGTGGTATTACTAGGCAGTACAACTTGCTTTTCCGCTCTCAAATTACCCCTCCTTACAATAGGTGGATTTTGTCAGCAGATAGGTTTTCCCTCATATTATTCCACATTCCAGGTTTTAATATTTGTAATGGCTCATAAATCGGGTAATACCACCCACCAACAGCATTCTATGGGAGGTACTTTGCTGACAACGCCATGTGATGTATGACACTTTCTGCTAGGTATTTGCGTTTTGCATTCTGGGGTGCACTGTTTTGCTCTTAGCATGATAACTATAGGCTTGTAAATCTCAGCATGCAAAATGGTTTGGACTAAAAATTCAAAACTGGCTAAAGGCCTTCCTCATGAAGAGGTCACTTGGTAAGGTAGATAGGCAGATCCTACAGCCAAGGTTCCTTTGACATCTGCACACACATATGCAAACATGGAACACATAAGCAAAAGTAAACACAACACACCTTCCCCTTAAAATAAAACAAAATATAAAAGAAGGAAAAAAACATACTGAATGAAAAATTATTTATATTCGTCATTACAGATGAAATCCGACATCCATTTTGGTTTGGTGCGCACACACTTGTCACACCCCTCTGTGCGCTTTCCCTCATCACCAAATAGTCCACCCTTCCATACCTAGATCCACCACTGCATCACCACCGTCAGCAAGAACAACCACTTCTACTTCTTCACTCTTGTTTCCAACCAGATCCTCATTATTGTTAATGATGGCACTATCATTCGACCCAGAATGGGCACAGATTATCTGCACACACATCCCAAGCTGAATTTGCATTCCTAGGGCATATTATTTCAACCGCTATTACAATTTTCCAATATACGCAATCCATTGTGTAAAATAGTAAAACGTGTCTCAAATTCCAGACGTTACCATCACTCAATTGAACAGCATTTCTCAAAACTTTCGTGACTTTCAGGGGCACCGAGAATTGGCTCTCACCGTTCCTTACTTTCCAAGATTTTTTAATCTTGACCCAGAAACCCACATTGATAGAAACACCCTTTGAGCCACGTTTACAATCAAACGTCTCTTTATATTTTTTGTGCTTCTTCACAATTCTGGATCTCACAACATCCACGGGCACCATACTGACAGCAGCTTCTAACATCCACTCAGGGTTCCACTTGGTTCTTGCACCACAACCTCTTGTGACTTCAAACGAGGACACTTCTGAGGTATCATGAGGTGTAGTTCTGTACATCCACAAAGTCCTGAAAACCTGAATCTCCCAATCGCTGCCGTTCTTGACAGTTATTTGTATCGCATTCTTCAGCACTCTGTTAAATCTCTCAAACATGCCACTACCACTAGGGTACATAAAGAAGTCATCCAGTGTTTGACCCCCTCTCTGTCAAAATACTCCTTGGAGACATTAGACAAAAATTGGACTCCGTCGTCAGACACTGTTTGTGTTGGTAGCCGTTCCTCAATGAACACCCTGTCAAGAAATTTCAAAACTTCACCAGAAGTAATCTTGTTCACAATTTCTAAAACATGCCACCTTGAGAACACATCAATGAGAGCAATGATATACTTTACCTCGGCTCCAATGGGTCCCATAATATCTACAGCCACGGTGTGCCATGGCTTGGTGGGCACGATTCAGTCGTTTGACCTTAAGGTGACTAATGACGTATCAGAATTAGCACACAACACACAATCCCGCACAATCCTTTTCGATAAGCACATTCATGTCTGGCCATTAATACCATTGTTTTACCCTCTGTTTGGTCTTAACGGTACCACAATGTTCATTGTCACACAGTTTAATGATGTCCGATTTCAAAGAGGTGGGACGTACTATCCTATCACCCCTATGGATGGAACCTTTGACAACCGAAAGTTCAAGTCGAAATTCCCAAAAGGAGCTCAAAACATCTGGGACACCTGATTTCTTTGGTCTACCACCATCAACAAACTTCAACAGATTTTGTAAATCTTTGTCCGAGATGTAAAGACTTTCCCATTTTTTCTCATTGACATTATGCAACCTTTGATAATGAATGAATGTGATTTGCTCGTCATTCCAGTCATGACCACCACATTCTTGCAGATCAAATGGCAACCTTGACAAAAAGTCAGCGACAACATTTTTCTTCCCAGGAACATATGCAACTTTATAAATAAAGTCTTGCAAATGCATCAACATTCTCGCAAACCTGGCAGAAGCATTAAAAAGTCCTTCACAGGGTTCTTCCCACACAAATGAGCGGAAATGCTCCAAAGTCCAGACGCATGCAAGGGTTTCTTTCTCAATAACTGAGAATTTCTTCTCAGTGGGAGATAGGGCACGGGAAGCGTATGCTATTATGTTCTCCTTACCGTCAACACCTATCTGAGACCAAACTCCGCCAAGCCCCCTATTACTGGCATCAACGGTTACAATGATGTCCAATTCAGGATCAAATCCTTTAAGAGCAGGAGCCTGGACCATTACATTCTTAATATCTTCCAACTCTTATTGACATTCCTCACCCCATAAGAACTTCACTCTGCTTTTGAGTAATTGCCTAATGCAAAAAACTTTGCAGGAGAAATCCCTTACTAAATTAGAATAATATTCCACAAGTCCAAGGACCGATCTGATCTCCTCTCTATTCTTCGGACTGGGTGCATTACGAATAGTATCTATTAATGAAGGCTTACACCACTAAGTACATGGCCTAAATACGTGATGGACTTCACAGCAAACTTGCACTTCAAATGTTCTACAGTCAACCACTTTGCTTCCAAAATTCCCGGAACCTCCTCCAAAATGGTATTGTGTTCCTGCCTGTCATCACCAAATACAAGGATATCATCCTGGAAACACCTCACTCTCTTACACTTAACAAAAAGTTGGTACATAAGCCTTTGAAAGATAGAAGCAGCAGAGGCTAAACGGAAAGGAAGCCTCTTGTACTGGAAACATCCGAATGGATTAATAAACAATGTACAGTTTACTCTCCTTAGCCAAGGAAATCTGGTTATAAGCTGCAGATAAGTCAATGGACGAATACCATTTAGCATTTTTGACAAGGGACAACATCTCAGAGATCTTAGGAAGTGGAAACTTGTCCACCACAATATTATTATTGAGATGCCTTAAGTCAATGCACAATCTCAGTTTTCCATTACTACGTCTGGCTAGAACAATCGTAGAATTCACTCAGCAGATTTGAGAGGTTTAATAATATCTGCTCTGACTAGCCTCTCTAACTCCTTCTCCACATCCTCCCTGAGTAGAATGGGAATGTGTCTCACTTTATGCACCTTAGGGCAAGCATCAGGTTTTAAAACAATGCAATGTTCAAAATCATTAAGATTCCTGATGCCTCCACTAAAAACTTTAGGAAACGTTCTCAAAATCTTGTTGCAGGGCAACTCACTGTCATTTAGGACCATTATAGGATCAGGGCTATTGGGATTTAAAATTATGTCTAAATTCCCTTTATCTTTCCAGCCCAAAACAGCAGGCCCTTTTTATGCGACATACAACTTGCCAATCAACTCCCTGTTTTTAAACCTAAAGACGATCGATCAGTAACCTACCATGATGATTTTTTCTTCGGAAAAACCTTCTGGGTGAATATCTGGATCAAGCAGTCTGTCACCTAAACGCTTGACAAATAAACACTTCCAATTTTCCTCATCCACAATAGTATATGGGGAACAAGAGTCTGCATACATTTACACAATAACCCCACCAATGAACATTAAACACAGGGGCTTCTTCCTGTTCGTATCATCATTGTCATTAATGTTTAAAATAAACAATTCTTTGGAATCGAGATCCTTCCTCTCACTACTGCGATCACTAATACAACGTTTTTTGATTCTGGACTCTTCATCACTTGAACTACTTTCTGATCATCCACACACTTCACCCTCCAGTCCCCTTTCCTCCTGCAAACTTTGACAAAATTACCAATCACGCCGCAACTAGAACATTTCTGCTTGCTAGCAGGCCAGGATTTACTAGGAGCAATGTGTGTTGCACTATCACAGCGGAAACACCTCAAAGTCCCCCTTCTGATGAAGTCTTGGTTGTCAACTATCTCTTTCTTGGGCTTGGTTGTACCTTTAGCTTTAATTTTACCAATAACTTCATCAGAGATTGATTTAGCCTCTTGCTTGAGTAGCTTAGCACTGCGGCTGAACATTTCAGCCTTGCTAACAATGTTTAGAATATCTTTTAAATCTGTGTCACCATTTATCCATAATCTCTCCTGAATAGCACTATCTTTTGCATGCATCACTACTTGATGAATTGATCTAATAAATGATCAAATTTGCAATCCGCAGCTAACTTCCTCAAGGCTGAGACATACTTATCCACTGTTTCATTCACCTCTAGTTTCCCATGAAAAAATGTATACCTGACAATACAAATGCACACTTTAGGTGCAAAATAATTGTCGAAATCATTCATAATGCAATCAAAAACATTAACTTGAATAACAACAGTGCTCCTTAAAAAGAATTTTTAGAACATTTGAATAAAGTATAGCCTGTAATAAGTACTATATTCATTAGTGTCCAGCCGGACACATAATTTTAATCAATTGGGTGTATAAAGGAGTATTCAGGAGCAGCAAACATTACAGAGGGATACAATCCTGCATCCGGTACAAGAGAAAGCGACAAACAAACAAATAAACATAAGGTTTTTCAGGCAAAAAGAAAGAGGAAGCTTATGGTCAATGTTAATACATAAACAAGCTATCCAAGATAGTTAACACACTGATATAACACACTGATAAAACACTATGGTTGACTGTGTGAAACTATATGGGTGGTCGACAGCGTTTCGATCCCCTTGAACGTGTAATGGGAACATCCTCAGGACTGTTTTAATCACATTCCTGAAGATTTATAACTGCCGTGGCGGCAGTGGATCGTGTAAAATTGCGTGACCGATCAAGAACACATCGATCGCGCCATTGAGAAAGCGAAACGCGGCTACTGACGCCGGTTGTAAGGCATCGCCCTTCCACGACACCCGCCTCATTGGATCACCTCTCCCGCGGCGCCAATACCTTAAACCCCCACGATCAAGACACCAAGTCCGGAGGCTCTATCGGAGCCTAGGAACTGATTCTGCCCTGCAGGATCACGTATCAATATAGTACTTATTGCAGGCTATACTTTATTCAAATGTTCTAAAAAGTCTTTTTAAGGACCACTGTTTTTTTTCAAATTGATACCCAAGGTCCTTAATTACCTACTGGGTTCCCTTGTACCTCTGTAAACTTATCAAAAACATTAACATCATCACCCCCTGACGCTTTAGTCATTTCTTGATATGCTTTTAATCCACCTGGACCGACAGAATGTAACAAAATCCTTTTTTTCCGTTCAGGTGTCATCTTCCCATCTTCATCGATGGTGTATATGAAAATCAAAAAATAAGCTTTCCACTCGGTACATTTCATGCAGGGGTTCCCTCCAGCTGGCCAGAATGTTTGGGGAGGTTGTAGAGGGACATTTTGACTAGCCATGTCAAAACAATGTTAAAAGAACAAGGAATAACCAAACCAGCATCCTTTCTTCACCTAAAGGAGGACTAGTTTGCTGTGTAAATCACAAGGTACTGTCCTTTCTTCACCTAGGAAGGACTTGTTTTGTGTAAATTGTAGTACCAAGCAGAAAATTATAGTATGCCACGAATCAAAATGAAAGTGAGATAATGCTGAAATTTAAATTAAAACATACTTGAAATTAACTGAACGATAAAGCACCTTGAATGAGGTCTTTGCTGAGGTGTGCGCATCACTGTAAGTCGTTACGGGAGCAGACACAACTCGATGATCATCACAGAGGTGTGCGCATCACCGTGTGTAGGTACGGAAACAAACTAAACCACAAGGAGGTGTGCGCATCACTGCGCGTAGCTGTTGGGTGTCGTACTGATGAATAAACAGCTGTAGACTGCGTGAAAGGATCTTCCCAAGACGGCGGCATTTAAGGTCATGCAGCGTGACCTTGATCGGTAAAAATGTGCCCCACAATACACCGCAGAGAAGAAAAGCTGGGATGAAGACACCAACGTTCTGCAGCTGCGAGTTCCAGGGATCACAGTAGAACGGTGTCAATGTGCAAGGAACCTTAAGGTAAGCATGAGCCCTCGTGACTCAAACGTCAACGGCTGCATGCGTAACGGTGTAAAGTACAAGGCAAAGTAGTAACACAACCTGCCACAGCAATCTTGGAGTATCAGGCAGCACTGACAAAAGTATGAGTTGTTTCCTTCCAGCCTGAAACCTTCGAGACCAAACTTGACTCCAATCACTAGCCTCTTCTTGAAAAGGCTGCAATTTGTTCCAAACATGCTTAGATTCACCAGTGTTTTGCTTTTCGTCACTTGTAAAGTCGAGCCGGACATGGGTACTGTACTGATGGAGCCACCCAGCCCGTCCACACACGCACACACGCACGCATACAGCCTGGGGGCGGGTCAAGCCCTCAGGTATAAATAAACGGGCGCGAGACCGTCTCGTGGTCTTCGGCCCCTAACCTATAGCCAGGCATCCGTGTCATTTATTTGCACAGTGCATTGTAGGCCCCACTACGAGGCATAGGCGTCCCCTGACCCTAGCGAATTCTACACTGGCGACGAGGCGGGTACCTTGCCCACGCCTCGCCCCCGCGGATGCGCTTGCCGTGTCCCGCGGTGTTCTGGGCGCCACGCTCGCGCTGCCTGCGCTTGAGCCCGCGGCTACGGCCCGTACCCCTCGCGGGTGCACTCCCGCCAAGTTGGCCAGTCCGGCCCTACGTGGTCGCCTGCTTCCTCGTCGCGCCTGCACCGGCGCTCAGGTGAGCCCCCCGGGGGTCTGCGTCCGCTGCTTGCCGCGCAGGACGATCTGCACGAGTGGCGCCCACACCCGAGGCTCAGCTCTGCCTCCTTGTCGGCCCGGCGGCTCAGCCCTCCTGTGCCTGGGGAAGTAATCACGCGGCAGCGTGCCCGGCGTCAACCGGAGGGACTGTTTCGGCACTCAACGCTTGCCCTGCCTCCGCGCACGCATCACGCGGGTGCCGCGCCCTGCAATTCCCCACGCATCTCGCGGAGGCCCAAATTTCTCCTGTTGTGAAGGGCAGTGCAGCTCCGGCGCTTCGGGCACGCCGGCACAGAGGCCAAGGGGCCCGGTGGAGAGACAACGCATGGCTGAAGCACGGTCAGCGCCCCCAGAGCGACGGCAAGGGGTCCACCATACTGCCGTCACAGCAGCCAGCCAAGTGCCATCACCGCAGGCCTACGTCAGCGCGTAGCTCATGCGCCACCACGTGCCAGGGATGAATCAACAGGCAGATGCAGGCAATGCAGCAGCTGACCCGGCCCTGCAAGCTCCGGCTCACAGCCAGTGGTACCGCAAAATGTACAGGCTCCTGCCCCCGTCGTCAACACCACGCCAATCCCGCCAGGACACGCCATGGTGGCTCCGCTCCCACCATTCAGTGAGCTGTCAGACCCACCCACGGCTGCCGCGCGGTGGCGCCTCTGGTTAGGCCGGCTAGAACACTACTTCGTAGGGGTCAGAGAAACAGACGCAAAAGTCAAGCGCTTGTTGCTTATGTGCTACGAAGCGACGAGCTGTATGAACTATTCGAAAACCTACCGCACAGAGGGGACGACAACGACTACAAGGACGCCATCACGGCGCTCAATCGCCACTTTGACCACCGCGCAAACCCAGATTATGAGTGGTTCAAGTTGCGCCAGGGCCGCCAAGCGGAAGGCGAGTCAATCGACGTCTTCTACGCGAGGATTTGCAAGCTGGCAACCTCCTGTGAGTTGCCGGATAGAACACTGGAAATCAGAGCGCAGCTCATCCAAGGCTGTCGGTCAGTTCAGCTGAGACGCCTCATCCTAAGACAACCCCGAATAAGCCTGGACGAGATTCTGGTGTTAGCCAGGTCGCACAAACTTTCGAATGCCCGAGCGGAAGCGATGCAGGCCGCAATGGACAGACCTATGATGCCGGCCAAACACGTGTCTGTTAAAGAGGAGCACGTCGACGTCATCCGCAGAAGACCATTTCCGTCCGCCCAGAAAAGCCAGCAGCCTCGCGCTCCGCATGCGGGAACTGCGGAATGGACCACCTTCCGAATGGCCGGTGCTTCGCACGAGGGAAAACATGCTCCAACTGTGGGAAAATGAATCATTAAGTGTGCCGCAGCAGTGGCAGTCGCCGTGTCGGACAGAGTGGAAGGAGCGTTAGCCAAGGAGTGCGCCAAATCTCGCTCGAAGACCCCGGACCTTGCAGCGACACCCCACAAGCAGCATTCCGCTTGGACAAGGATGAGGACGACGACGTATTCTTCGTCTCTTTCGTGGGTCGTGATGGATCGAGGAGACGACCCCCGCCAATGTGTGAAGTCCAGATTGAAAGGCTCCCCGGTACAAGCGTTGATTGACACGGGGGCATCCGTGAACGTGATGGACATCTCACAGTATGAACAACTGTCCCCCCGCCCACCGCTGTCACCCTCAAAACCCAGAATATACACGTACGACAGTGACGATCCCTTGCCTCTACGAGGAGTAATCGATGTGATGGTGTCATGCAACGGCCAAAAGGTGAACACGAAGTTTCACGTGACCGGGGGCAAGCGAGGCACGTTCCTCAGCTGCCACACGGCGGAGGACCTCCGGCTAGTTTTCGCCAACCAAATACACGAACGGCATGCGGACGCCATGCTGAGTGAGTTCCCGGCGCTTTTCCAATGACTAGGCCGCCTTAGAGGGAAGATGTTCAAGCTACATATCAACCACACTGTGAAGCCGACAGCATTGCGACACAGGAGACTGCCCTTCCACCTGCGACCGCAGATGGAAGAGGAACTGAAAAAGCTCGAGGACCTTGGGGTAATCGAAAAAGTGTCGGGCCCTACGCCCTGGGTGTCGTCCCTCGTGGTGGCCCCCAAGCCTAAACAACCGGGCGCCATAAGACTCTGTGAGGACATGCGCCTCCCAAACAAGGCAGTCAAGAGGGAGCGACATCTCACGCCAACTATGGACGATATAGTGGCTGATTTAAATGGAGCCCGGTGGTTCTCCAAACTGGATTTAAACGCAGGCTACCACCAGCTTGAGCTACACCCCGACAGCCGGAATATCACAATGTTTTCGACCCACTTTGGCCTCCGCAGGTACAAGCGCCTGAGTTTCGGCGTCTCCTCGGCCGTCGAAGTGTTCCAAAATGCAATCAGGGAGACGCTATCGGGGCTTCCAGGGGTCATCAATTTAAGTGACGATATTCTGGTCTTTTCATAGACGCTGGAAGAGCATCATGGACACCTTCGGGCCACACTTCGATGGTTGGCTGACCACGGACTCACACTACACCGCGAGAAATGCTTGTTCTACAATGAGTCGGTGGAGTTCGTTGGGTACATATTCTGCGACGGCCTGAGAGTGGACCCGAAGAAGGCTGACGCCATCCAGGCAGCGCCCAAGCCGACGTCTGCAACCGAAGTTCCCAGTTTCTTAAGGATGGCCACGTATTGTGGCCGCTTCATCCCCAACCTGGCGTCCCTATCAAAGCCCCTGCGCGCACTCACCAAATCGGGTCACTCATGGACGTGCTCCGCGAAAGAGGACGAGGCATTCTGTACCGTAAAGGACGCCCTCATAGACAACAAGGTCATGGCATACTTCAGGTCACACAGACAGACGGAGGTCGTCGTAGATGCTAGCCCGGTAGGACTAGGGGCAGTCCTGATGCAGAAGACAGAAGACCAAGAATGGGTACCCACGGCCTAGGCCAGCCGAGCACTGACAGCGACGGAGATGCGCTATGCTCAGATAGAAAGGGAGGAGCTCGCCATAAAATGGGCATGTCAACACTTTCATTTGTACCTTTTCGGTCACGAGTTCAAGGTCGTCACAGACCACAAACCACTGGTGCCGCTGTTCGGGGGGTCGGCCAGGCTTGCGCCACCCCGGATTGAGAGGTGAGCCGTCCAGCTTCAAACTTACAGATTCAAAGTCATTTCCACCCAGGAGCAGACAACCCGGCGGACTTCCTGTCGCGCCATCCGGGACACTCCTTCCTCGCATCGGAGCGGGACGATCTGGAAGAGGTGGAGGAGTTTGTCAGGCTGCTATCGCAAGATGCCTGCCCCAAGGCCCTCACGCTGGAAGAGATTGGGGCAGCCACGGACCGGGACGAATGTCTCCGTCGGGTGAACACCACGCTCGAGAATCGCAACTGGAAGCGTTTCCTGGATGGAGCTAGTGCGTTAACACAGGAGGAGCAGACTTTTCGCCAACAGATGTGGCGGCCCAAAGTGAGCTTTGCACGTGGTCCTGCGTGGTGCCACCATTGTCATCCCCTCGAGCCTACAGCGGGAGGTGGTCCGCCTCGCTCATCAAGGTCATCAGGGAGTGACCAAGACGAAAGCTCGTTTGCGTGGCAGGGTGTGGTTCCCGGGCATCAACAGTGCAGTGGAGGAGGAGATCCGTAACTGCCACTCGTGTGTCATCACAAGCCAGGAGCCGGCGCCACACCCCGTCATCACGGAGGATCTTTGTGACATTCCATGGTCGAAGATAAGCATCGATTTTGGCTCATTTCCTGATGGACGACAAGCCCTGATGCTGATCGACTCGTGCTCCAGATTCCCGGTGGTGGAGGTGATACCTTCCACTGCATTCAGCCACGTGAAGCCAGCGTTGGACCGGACATTTGCCATGCTAGGATTTCCTGATGAAATAAGGTCAGACAATGGGCCACCCTTTCAGGGCAGTGACTTCAGGGCATATCTAAGTAGGCGAGGAATAAACCATCGGAGGATCACGCCACAGTGGACTCAAGCCAACGGCGAGGTCGAAAGGTTCATGCGGACAATGAACCGGGCGTTGCAGATCGGCGTGGAACAAGGGGAAGCGCCAGAAGAGTGTCTGGTGCAGTTTCTGAGCGCCTACAGGCAAACACCACACTGCACCACCAAATGTGCTCCGGCTCATGTCATGTTTCGGAGAGCGCCACAAGACTGTATACCAACGAGCCAAGCGTGGCAATCCCCGGAGCTGAACCACGAGGCAACCCAAGACAGCGCCATGAAACCGCTAGGTGTACGTGCGCTTAAGAAATATTTTAAACTCAAACTCAGAAGGCGACACACTAACGAAAGAGCAAGCCGAGCGGGAGGAGCCCGGGTCAGGCCACTGGCGGTAGGAGACCACGTGGTACTGAAGACCCGCCACCGCAACTGGAAGCATCAGACGACGTTCGAACCCGAAGTGTGGGAGATCGTGAACATCCACAGCACTATGGTGTCAGCCTCCCACGGCACGAGAGCCGTGACGAGGAATGCATCGTGGTTTAAGCGTGTCTCCGCAGAAGGGACCCCGAGGGGACCGACGTCGGAAGATATGGAGTGTGGTGACGAAGACCCAATTCTCCCCGAGACGCCGGCGAGCCAACAAGACCGGGAGCTGTCGCCGCCCAGGCCAGAAACAGTGTCAAGTGTCACCCAGGCCAGTCCCGCACGAAACGTCGAAGAACCAATGAGAGAAGAAATGGCCGGAGGGCAGCGAAACCAAAGGTACCATCTCCGACCAAACCCGGCCCCCAGTCAGAGACTCAAGGACTACGCATGGGGTCTCCTTGCTGCTGAAACATCCAAGTAGCCGGGACTGAATAACTGTGAGTTTGGAGGGATGTATTGACGGAGCCACCCGGCCCGTCCACACACTCATGCACGCACGCATACAGCCTGGGGGCGGGTCAAGCCCTCAGGTATAAATAAACGGGCGCGAGACCGTCTCGTGGTCTTCGGCCCCTAACCTATAGCCAGGCATCTGTGTCATTTATTTGCACAGTGTATTGTAGGCCCCACTACGAGGCATAGGCGTCCCCTGCCCCTAGCGAATTCTACAGGTACGTAAACAAGTTATTTCATACGGAAAAAGACACACTGGTGCGGTGCAGCAAGAAGGGGGAACCCTCCGTCCAGCGCCTAACATCCACTCCAGGGATCTAGAATCAAATCACTCATGTGGCAAGGAGCTGGGCGCGGAGCATAGAACACACAAATGCAAAAACGGAACACATAAACAAAAGTAAACACAACACTCACCAAGTCCGGATTTTTGCTTTACATTCTGTGACTTGTAGTTAGAGCGCCCCTTTCTCAGAAAAAATATACCAGTTGTTTTTGTTTTGATATTCTAGAATGGCCAAGTGCAGGTAAGTGAAAAATCACATGTATAAAATTACAATATTCTTTCATACCATGGCCATTAACCCTCAGGGGAGTTAATAATCATTTATAGAGTATTTAGACAGCTCTTAAACACTTCTGATTTCTACATGTGCATGATGTTTTGGATTTTCATTTTTGGTGCAGTTTTACGAAGGTATTATAGTACTTTACATGAGCACCAGTTAGCCCGACGCAGAGACTAGAACCTGGTCCCCAACTCCACATTTGGCAGTTCTTCTACACCCCCACTCCCCTCCCAACACACACACAATTATATTTAAAAACAGAAATAATACCGCATTTCACTGCTTTTACCAACATGTGTACTGATATGTGTATATAAATACAGACAGGTTAAAAAAACAGACCAGGCCGAACGCTTAGTTGTTAACCTAGTTATATATTTTACACAGGAATACAAATCCCAGGGCAGAAAGCAAAAGCGTGGATGGAGGAGCGAAGCACACGTTTTAGACCTGAGAAATCTCCAGCGCGCGGCCTCTCGAATAATAGTTTCAGTTTTAGGCTGTATATGACACCTTAGAACGATTAAGCCCTGTACTCGGTTTTATACTATCACGGGAAACTGGGATGCGAACGAGTGTTAACGGGTGGCACTCTCCATGCGGTACTAAAAAAGCATGCGAGCTCGTAAGAGCGAATCAAGATGAATTTATCAGTATAAAGGAGGATTCCGCAGGACGGGTGTGGGCCTCGTAACCAGTCTCAAGCACCTGCTCTGGGCTGCTGCCTGCCTTCCGTGTGTGGCGGACACGGGGCGTTATCCTAGCGAAGCAGCGTGATTCTGCCTTTGACAGTTGCTCTCAAGCCGGCTAGATAAAGCCCGAGGAGGAGCACGTGACTGGGCAAGCCTAAAACTTCTCCAGGCTTCTAGCCCTGCCCCTCTATCCTCCGTTCTGCTCAGCGGGATACGGTTCTGTCTTCTGATTGGACAAACATCCTGCCAATCACCCATAGACAAAGTTTGCTGCGCCACACAGCTAGGGAAAGAGGGATCCCTCCTCTTTTCCCACGCGCCCCCTCCTCTTTGACTAAACAGCGACTGCGGGGGTGCTTAGGGGGGATGACTCTTGTGGAATGGGGAAGCTCGCATCACGTAACTAATATAATAAATACTGCGACACCAAGGGTGTGATGCTCTCCAAGGAGACCCGGATTAGCTGTGGGGGCGTGGGGAAGACGATATAAGCATATGGGAGGAGAATACAGGAACTCCCGCTTATTAAGTAGACCTCTCAGATACCCACCCATGGGACACTCAAAACCACCATGCTCCTCGCTTGCACCGAAGGTTCAGCAATGGGCTCAGGAGACTGGCACTGCCACCATTGATGACGCCTTTGCTGGTGTCCTGTGTGCCCCCGCGGGAGGCAGACCAAGGAGGACTTGTTCGTCAGCGCAAAGCGCCAACCTCTCTCGTTCAACCTGCCGCGAGTCCAGGGGGCGGGGCCCGCTTCCCACGCACAGGTGACAGTCCAAACCTGGCTGCTGCTGCTCCTCGTCGGCTCCCCGTTTCTCATTTCCGCGTTCAGATCACAAAACGGGTAGTCTGGATGTTGTGGAAATGCACGTACCACCGAAGCGCGCAGGTGTCGTGGTCAAGAGAAAAACAAAGAATGACCCTCGCAGTGCCACTACGCTGAGCGGCTGCGAGCCAGCCGGTCACCCGTCCCACGTAGCACCAAAATCATTATCTAGTTCATACACGTTCGCTTCCCGTTACCCAAGACACCCCCTTACAACAGACAACCTCCTCCACCCACTTATCACTGTGAGCACCAGATGCCCACTGAACAATATATCACGCCCTTGCCCCCCAAAAGACAATAAGACGCTCAAAAGCATTAGTCAGCATATGCACATCAGGTCAAATCGCCTCCGGTAAACATGTATGTAGCTCCTACCTAAGATAACCAACTAAGCTCAACACCTACCCACTACACAAATCATAACCACTAAGAGATACCACTAAGAAAAATGACTCAAGCCTTCTCCCTCACAATGTGCACAGTGAGGACCACCAGAGCAACAGGTGCGTTCATACACATGCGTATGAAAACTCCCCACCCTGGATAACAGCGCTAGCAGTCCCTCGCCCCCTCCACGGCAGCAGGTGTGGGCGCGATAACGTTTCGGTAAGCCCGACTACCTACTCGCCATGTCCATCATCCCACACCCAGCTACCTGCGCCCATTGGGTCTGTTCACTTCCGAGACACATTTTACGGACCATGCACTTGTTTTTAATTGGAAATACATTTATTACCCAATAATCAAGTACGATGGGCACACGATATGCATTCTGTGCTGGAGCCCCATATTTAAGGTGTAGGGAACCTCAGAACTTCGATAAATGGGAGCAGTTTTAGACAGTGTTTGTAATGACACCGTGAATGTCTGGAGTCCCAGACTCTTAGCTCGCCCCACCTCCTACCGTAAGTCTGCCACAAACGTCATCAGGTAACTAGCAATGGCTCCGCTTCCACTGTTTTTAGTCCTCCCTGTACACACCCTGGGCATTTCATATTTTGGAGACTAATATTCTATTTATTACATACTCAGTAAAAATAAATGGAAATCTGAAACATGAAATTTAGGGTGGCGACCATCGTTCAGGAGGCGTGGTGTACCCACATGTCCCACTCAGACAGAGTGCTTTCTTCTAAAGAACATTTTTATTTTATATCTTTTTACGATTGTTGTTTTACATGTTTTTGTCTGCAATTTAGGAAACTACTGAAGGTCTTAATCCGATGTTTCTTGGGGATGCCCAAACTTCAGTTAGTGGGCGGACGTCTGACTGGAAATAAAGAAAGACATTGGTGGTCGACCAATCTTTAAAGCTGTGACTATAACCCCCGCGACATTCGTATTTAGATGGGTTTCCATGCGGTCACTGCGGTGCACAGATCTCGTTTTATTGGCACCTACCTATAAAGGAGACAACCGACGACCTTCTTTGTACAGTAGCTTTAAATACAATGATTATTTTACCACTGTAGCAGACCAGGCAAAAGTCTTAACAGTGAAGTGTAGCTGTCAGGTAACCTTTTGATGTTCCTCTGTAGACTGGAGAATTTTTAACGCTTCAGGTAATATATGCACCTCTCAAGAACATCAACAAAATAGTCTGTTCTCATTGTTAGCAATATATTGTGAGATACTTGATAAAGACGTCAAAAGCATGAAATAACCATACACAGGTATCATCAAGGTAACGAGAAGAGATTGGGTCGTTGTTGCAAATCTGGATTCAATTCGGTGATGCCTCATGCCAATTAGGCAAAGTGGACAGTTTTTCTTTTTACTAAGATAAAAAACTACGTACGCAGAAGGACCCCGGGCGCAAAATAGTAAAGGCGCAATTAACTGCCACCGCGGGAACCTGGAACAAATAGTGAAAAAAGATAAGAAAGTCGCGCAGTGCCGCGATTGCACTAGAGGGGCACGATCAACATAGGGGCAGACGGTAGCAGGAAATAAGCGGACGAGGGAGGCGCAGACAGCCCCTCCTACTCAGGTGAGGGAGGGGAGTCTGGCTGCGCACTGGCCCAGACAGGAGTGTTCACTGTCAGAGTGCCAAGTTTTCTGTTGACATCTGTGACCTTTTCATGTATATGTACCTTTTCTTTATTTATACCATGCCCATACCATTATTGCACCCCCCGCTGAATTTGTTGTCAATGCAGACTACTATCTAGAATGCAAAGTCCTGGTGACCTGTAACTCTCAACAGACACACGCCCAGGTTAAAAACAGGAGATGCCCTTTCACTCACCTGGCAGCTGCAATCTATGCCATGTCTGCGGGAGGGTTTAGGGTGACTTCCCTCCCCAGCACAGAGTAATCCGAGAGAGGTTGGAAAATTCAAAGTATATCAGGAGCAAATCCCAAAGACACCAGAAAGGAAACAGCAGCTGATCATAATAAGTGTATGGAGGCTGACGGGTGGTTGTCCAGGTTCCCTTGGCGCCCCCACCGCCTCTTGACGCAGATCACAGCAGCAGGTGAGGCACTTCTGCCAGGACAGGGTGCAAACTTTCCAAGCGCCCCCTGTCCGACGTGGGTGTGTCTGATATGCCACCTCCTGTGGCCGACGGGCTGCTCTGGCGCTGCCAGGTGCCCGCTCAGCAGGGTGACAGGGGGAGGGGCGCTGACAGCCAGAGGGGGTGAGTGGAAGGAGGCGGGGGCGATGGTGCTGCGCGAGGTGCTTCTGTTGCTGAACTGTCTGCGCGGCTGTCACAGACTCTGGCGCTGTCTGTGCGGGAGGAGGAGAAGGCGTGGCTGATGCCGCTCTGAGTGACGGGCGGCTGGGTAAGCGGGAGCGCGGACGATCGGGGCAGGCTTTCCTGAGCACGCGCTTCTACCTATGTCCTTGCTTAGTCTGCCAGTTCCGCTGGTGCGCGCCCGCGCTGTTCCCAGGCGCGCGCCCGCTCGTCAGCCCGACCTCTTTTTCTGGCTCCCCTCCTCCTCACGCGCCAATGTCGGAAGCTCGCGCACAGACGAGCCGCACAGCAGGCACGTACTGTGGGAAGTGAAGGGGGCGGATAAGGACACGGCGTGACGTCACCCGCGGCTGGCTGCTGCTGCTGGTTTTTCTTTTTTTTTCTGCCCCTTTTCCCCGACGAGCCTGTCTGGAGGAGGAGGGGAGAGTTACCTGGCGTGCCCCGGTGAGGAAGGGACACGTGCTGTGCAGCAGCCGTCCCAGGGCAGGGCGACGATGCAGCAGTTTCTGAAGGGGACCTCTAGACCTCACTGCTTGGCTGGCATTTTGTGGTGTGACAAGGGGAAGATGCCATGCTGATCACCTCTAGACTTCGTGTGCCCTGCGCATGCTGTTGGGGATGGATGACCACTTGACCAGCTCACATTTGTTACCTCCCGCCGCTTATTCTCAAGTCTCTTTGGTTTCGCCCGTCTAAACCGTATACATTTGAAATGCTTTGCAAATACATCTGACTTCATGGTAAATGGAGATGGCACGGCGTTTCCCACTGCTCCTGCAAATTGAAACACTGTATTTAATTGGGTCCTCACCAAATATTCATGCGGTGAAGTGTGTTTCATTCTGACTACGCCTCTGCCAGCAAGAGCTTGTTTATTTATAAGTACAGTGTCCCTACTGTACACAGCACACGCCTTCTATATTGGGTGCAGCTTGCAGATGTATTCTCGGCCTCTCGGAAGCTGCAGGAAAATGCTCTGCACAAAGGCACCGTGCCATTGTCGGACACAATTCGTGTTTGTACTGCGTGGGAGGATTGTAGATATGCTTGTCAATTAAGCACATTGGGCTGACGTTATCACAGCACACATTTTGTAAGGACAGCGATTTACGTAGAAGTTCAACCGAATGAAAGGCTTTAGGATTGCCCGTATTGTTGAATAATTTGATTTGCTTGGTAGATATGGTCCTATGATTCTTTCTGCGTTTACAGTTCGAATTTCAAGCCAGTGACGCCGATCCTGCCTTTCTTCATTCTTGAATAATCTGATGAGATGCTGCCTTTCAGACGATTAATGGGTAGAAGTCTACATTGCACAAAACGTGCAAGATAGATGTGATACCAAATAAAGATAATCTGCCTTGTTGCAGTGTCTTTTTTTCCTTGAGACACTAATAACGAATGCCTTTCTGTGTTGGTGGTTGTGCGCCAATAAAGTTAAGCAGTGTTATGAAGTAGATGTACAAATATTTGTAAATACAGTTTCCCCCACTTCTGACTTCAGATTAAAAAAAACTTGTGAGCCAATGAATGTTAAAATGAGTTTATTTACAAGCACATTCTGGCACACATACAGATTCAAGCCGCATGTGGACAGAATGATAATTGAACTCCCCCAACTTTATTACAGAGAAAAGATTCTAAAGTGAATTGAGAAGGTGTGACGTGCTTGTCACATATCACATCCTCACCACCATTTCTTGTCCTGCACTCACTACACAAGCATATTTTTCTCTTTCCTTCTTTCTTGTAAGGCTACCCCTTTCCTCACATGTAAAGTGAATGGAAGTCCACCAAAAGTAATATTATCACTGTTCTTGTTAGGTCCAGTAAAGGACTACTTTAAACCTGAGCTCAATCATTGATAGCATTTAAAAGTACCAAACCAGTTAAAAGGTCAAAAACATAACGCAATAAAAATCCCAGTTCAATTTATAAAGATAGAGAATAATTGAATTAATAAAATTGCTGAAATCCAATAAGGGGAACTACAATGTGAATTTCTAAACTTTTAAATGAAAATGGTGCCAAAAAGTGTTAGGTGCCAACCACAGTTTTCTTGTTCCGCTTTAAAGGTACATAGGTGGGATTTAAGGCCTACTGCGATGAGTCAGCCATTGAAACCAGGTTTGATGCAGTCAGAAGTTTTATCTGTTGACTTAGGGCTAGATGTAGATAATTTAGATTTACCGATTCATAAATACCGAATTTTACCGATTCAGTATATATGAATCGGTAAATCCAATTTAGGTAATAATTTGATAAAAAATACCGAATCGGAAGGATTCGGTATTTACCGAATCGGTATTTGCCATTGATTCCTATGGGTCTGGAGGCCCATAGGAATGAATGTCAATTACCAAATCGATAATTATCGATTCAGTAAATACCGAAAAATTCAAGGGTGTCACTTTGACACCCTGCTGCACCCCTGATTAGTGCTTGTGTGCCATGTGGGACACATACATGCCCTTAGGGCATGTATGTGTGCCACATGGCACAGGTGTAAATGCACATATTTGAATTTACATAGGAGTTTGTTATTTACCACCAACTAATAGTTGGTGGTAAATAACGAATCCTTAAAGCCCTGTAGCACTGTTTACAGTGCTACCTACATTACAAAATACAGATTCGGTAAAATTACCGAATCTGTATTTTGAGATGCCCTACATCTCAGTATCCAAATACCGGTCGGTAACGGCCGAAAATCGGTATTTTCGTCCGTTACCGACCGGTATTTGGATACCTACATCTAGCCCTTAGTCTCTGAGATAATCCTCAACGGGGCAAGGCAGTAAGCTGTGGCCAAGAAAGGCACCACAAAGCCAGATGGTCGGAGGAGGTCCAAATGATGCCAAGTACTTTTAACGGGAAAGCTCTGAGCATGAGAAATGTTACATTCACACCCAAGGAAGATATTGGAACCCCTTTCAGAGGGCCAGGAGCAAGTAGGACCTACTGGGCCTAACTATGAGGGTTGAGGCTTTATACTACCAATGTCCCGGGGCCCAACCTACTATGGTTCCTGAGCAACAGGGCCAAATACCCCTTCAGCACCTGGCTCCTAGTATTAGCATGGGTCAAGCAGTCAAAAGCATCTCAGGGGGAGGTAATGCAGGGGCCGAGCAGTCAAAATGCATTCAGTAGCAGCAATAAATGGTTGACCAGTCAAAGACCTGCTTTTATGAAAAAGGTCTATTGATATGTGGACACAAAGTAAAATACGGCATAGACAAATAACATACAGTCCTCCTGAGGTCAGTACTCTGGGGTCATATACACTGGTTTCTTAGTCTCACTTCCCTCTCTTTATGTAGTGGTTATTCCCCATTCTTGACAGGCAACATTCAGTTTAGGCCCCACTTGAAATCAGTGTCTTAGGCGTCACAATCCATCGCTATTGGACATATCATCCTGTGATACGAGGCATATCATGTTCTCCTGGGCCCTTTGACCCTGTGATCTGTCTTACCCGCGCTTGATGGGGTTGCTCTACTGGAGTCCCAAGGAGCATTCCGTGCTCGGATGTCTCTCATGTCTCTGGTGGCTGCAGGCCATGAGTGGCTCTCTTGGCTTTGCAGGGGGAGCAGCAAGGCCATCCTCGGTGCTCTCTCCAATGACGCTGAAAGTTCCTCTGATCCCCGATTGACGATGACCAATGGCCTTTCTGTTGCTAGCAAATTAAGGAAGTATCATTAAACAGCAAGCATAAGTTGTTGCATTTTAAGTTTCTGTGGAGAGCCCACATGTCTCCGGCGAAACTCCACTCCATTGATTAGTTCAGGCCACACACATGCCCCAAGTGTGGGGATTCCCATGCTGACTTTGCACACATGACCTGGAATTGTATAAAAATTGCTGCATATTGGAGGAAGGTGTATGAGGTACTGTGTAAGATGACTGACTTAGATCTGACACCCACGCCACAAATGGCTTTGTTGGGTTATGTTCGGAACATCCCTAAAAAGTTGTGTAGATACACTTCTATTGTGTTATTACTGGCGAAAAGGGAAATAGCTGTGGTGTGGGGTAGTGGGAGAGTTCCCACCAAAAAAGCATGGATATGTAGTTTAATTATTTGTAATACTAACAGGAATATCTACTACTCCACATCGCCTACGACCTCTAGACCTAAGAACATTTGGGGGGCTCTGCAAGATTACCTCTTGACAATTGCACAATCCTCTACATCACAATCTTCTTCTGGGATTATCCCCTCTGGAGTGGGTTAGTTTTCTAAGAGACTAGATTGCCTTGGGATGTTGGCGATGAGGCCTGTAAGTGGTTACTGTGTCCTGTGTATTTTAAAGGTCTTGCTGTGCTTAGAATGAGGGCTTATAAGTGCTTGGGCGGGTGTCAAGAGATGTTATGGTGAAATATGTTTTTATTCATCATATATTGTGTTGCAAAGAAGTACCTGATGATTGTGTTATGTTGAAAATGATAAATAAAGTTAAAACAAAAAGAAAGTTTATCTGTTCCCTGGCATGGAGTTGGTGACAATTGTTTGGGGTTCTGATGCTTCAGTCGGGGCTCTTGCATTTGCAGGTCACCAGAGCAGCCTTACCTCTCTGCATCAGCAAAATCAGGTGATGACCCTGCTCTTCACAAAGGCCCCCCTCTGGCATACGGGACCGCCAACCTACTTCACATATGGGCTAAAGCCCAATCGGCATGACATCAATACCCTCTTCACTACGGCGTCCTTTGGCATACAAGGTCATTGAATTTTCTCAATGCAATAAACAACAAGGACAAATCCCTAGAGGGTTATAGTCATAGTTGATTACCTGTACCCTTTTTGCGAGGGAGCACAGACAACCAGTGGTTGTTTTAGAAGACCCCTCACCCACCTACCTAGTTGGTGGCGTGCTTCATCATTGGGGTTCCAGCTGGATTGCCGTATGCATCCACCTATGCTTCAACTCCTGATTTACAGCGGAGCAGGTTTTTTTGTGAAGTGCTATGTGAGATGTGACTAAATTATAAAAATGTCTCTAAGAAATGCCCTTGTAATGAGTTTTATTGGAAGGGTCTTAGAACATGATTAAAACATAGGCAGAATATTCTTCAGGTGAAAAGTTGTGCCTCAATGTCCCTAAAAAGTGTAAGTCGACTAGTTTCAGCCTTCTACGTTATTCGTGAGGCTTTCTTCAGGACCAAGAATGTGAATGTGGCCAAAAAGTGGAGCGGCCACTCAAGGTATACGTTTTAGCACACGTCCTAAAGTGCGCTGTGAGTGGTGGGATCGTTTACTTACTGATCCTTCACCGGTGAGTATCTGTAAAGAAAGAATATAACAGGCATACACAATTATAGACATATTACTCATTTCTTAAGTAATCCATGCGTGCCTCGCAATTCTGTCCTCCATCGTGCTCAGCGATGCCCTGTAAATTATAAGGTTGTGAACTGGAAACATACAGGTGTGAGCATGCATGATGATTATCTAGTCTTTGACCCATACGTGGCTACACTACAATGTACTGCAAAAGCACAAAGTAAAGTCTTTTTAGCAAACCAAGCGTGGTCAGAATGATGATTTTACATTGAGTTGTATAGTAGGTGACGCGTTACAAGTAAGCTGCGCCTATAAGTGATGGTATCCAGTTAAGGAGGCATAGTGTCGCATTTCAATACACGTAGTTGCCGAAATAAAACATTCCTGCTTTTCTGGTGACATAAGCGCATGGTGTGATTAAAACATATGGAAATACACAGTGAAATGGCAGAAATACGTAGACCAGACAAACTGACACATAACATAAAGGAGGAGGCTTACTTTAACTCAGAGCTATGCAGACCTACCTGTCCTGCCAAAAAGAGGAGCTCCCTGTTTTCAGACCCTTGGGAAAGTGGATATACAGGGTAAAGAGCACATATATAGCACACGCGGTTAGGATATAGTGGACTGCTTGCTACGGCAACTTACTCCGTCTAGGATAGCTTCCGCTAAAAACTACGGTAATTGGACAGGATCTCGCAGGTGTGGTGTGCCCGGCGTTTGACGAGTAAGTAGTTTCCTGAAAGAGGCCTGGCCATGTCATTAGGCATGCGTCACGTCGTTTCAAAGACTAGAGCGACAAACCACGGGGACGTGGTTACGCGAAGGCACTGAAAGTTGTACTTCCACGTTGGGGTGAACATAACAGATTGTGCCTCATTAGCATGAATAGATAAGTAGAAGCCTAAGCAGCGCAAATATTGTATAAAAGACAATGACAGTGAACTGAATGGCAGGTCATTTCATGATTAATACAATTTAAGCTGTTATTCCTGATTGGAAGAAATGTCACAGTAAATGGGAAAGGGGGAAATCGGATTGATGAATGCACTGTGGATTCAACACCAACATATATCTGCGGTCAATGTTACTGGTAAAAGGAAAAAGGAAAAAAAGGAAAAAATGCACAACGGACTGGACACGTTTTGGGTGAACAAAGTCATAGTGGTATTCAGTGACACACTGATCTGGACTACTAAGCCATTAGTGATTTCATATTCTATGTAGGGCGTTCCACGGGACCTTATCATTAAGACCTTTTATGTGGGTAGACAGTTTGTATACCCAGCGTTGTTCTTTTTCTAGGAGTAGTTTTTGCAAGTTGGTGGTGTTTTTATCTAGTTGCTCAATAATCACCCAGGTCATGTTGTTGGTAGTATGGCCTGTTTCTAGGAAGTGATCGGTTATTTTGGTAGTGTTCAGTTTACAGCGAATGTTGCTCCTATGTTCGAAAACCCTGGTCTTTATTTTGCGACTGGTCATATCCACATATCGGAGTCCACATGGGCATGTAATGAGGTATACCACGTTGGATGAGTTGCAGTTTGTATGTCTTTTGATGTGCCATGTTTTGCCCATTTCAAGGTTTAAGGTTTTTGTCGCTTTAGTGAGGTGGCACACACTACAGTTGCCACAGGGGAAGTGACCAGTTACATTGGGCAATCTCTATGCATTCAAAACCGTATTATTAGAGTTGATTTGTTGCTTGGGGCGTGTGGATACCAGGCTGTCTTATACATATTGTGCTTTTTTGTAGGAAAACAATGGCTTCTCCCATTGAAGTTTGCCTGATGTTACAATACACAGGGCACACTGGTCTTGGCAAGCAGGCAGGTACTGGTGCTCCAGGGCAGGTGGGTCTGGTCTACCAGTGTGCCATCCCCTCACCCAGCTGGGAAACTGGCAGACCTTAGCTGCCAGTCCTGGTCACAAGTAAAAGCCATGCAGAGCTTCTCCAGTCTGAATCTTTGAACTTTGTGTTGGGTGTCTGATTCCTTCTGAAATGCCCACTTCTCTATTCTGCTCTTCCTCCTGAAAGCCGTCTGTTAGAACAGGAGCAATTCCAAATCTGATAACCCCACCAAACAGCCCACGGGAAAGACTAGAGGTTCACACCTGGATGTCGGCCTCAGTGATATGTGCATCAGAAAGTTATCAAAAGTGCACCCTCCCTACTCGTAATGTTTCTTTTATTAGCCCCATCTCCATACTAAGATGTGTCCGGAACTTTTCCAATGACCTCTCTCAGAATCAAACAGCACCCATTGAAGTGTCCTGAAGTGCCTGGCTCTTCCTTCCCTCAGTTTGTCCCCAGGTCCCAGGAATGCAGCAGTCAACAAATCTGCCTGTGGGGAATCACCTACCTCCTCAGGTTCCTCCAGTTGGAAGGAACATGATGGAACCCAGAGTCTTCCATGTGTTTAACCGATCAGAGGCACACATACAGCGAGTACACGCGTTCAACCACACTTATGTTGCACAGCGGTACATATTAGCTTGATGTAGGCCAAGGGTGAGTTAAGTATACTGCTGTGGAACTTTACACGAGTAAACCTGTAGGCTTCACTCCTGTGACACAGATAAACAGGCCTGTTGACTCCACCACAGTGCTTGTGCTGCTTAACTCCTGGTACGCACTGGGCCAGGGACAGACTAATTTGCATGTAGCCAGGTTCTGAGCTGGGATGGTGCAGTGAGCTAAAAAACGGTGATGGATCAAGCCCTGATCTCTTGACTGGGTACGAGTGTTCTGCTTAATTCAGATACTCTGTCCATCACCACCCCCTTTTCTGAATCGTTTTGTCCACCATAAGCGTGGAAGGGTATGCTCAGACATGAGTCCCTTGCTCATTGCACCATCAGGATTCAAGCAAGCCGGGCCGAAGTCGGCTGAAATGCCAGAAACTGGTCCCCGGAAGCTTGTTTCCTTCCCAGTAAAAGAATTGGCTTGGTAGTTTGGTCTGCCCTGTTCCCATGATGCACTGGGCCAGGGACAGACTAATTTGCATGTAGCCAGGTTCTGAGCTGGGATGGTGCAGTGAGCTAAAAAAAACGGTGATGGATCAAGCCCTGATCTCTTGACTGGGTACGAGTGTTCTGCTTAATTCAGATACTCTGTCCATCACCACCCCCTTTTCTGAATCGTTTTGTCCACCATAAGCATGAAAGGGTATGCCCAGACATGAGTCCCTTGCTCATTGCACCATCAGGATTCAAGCAAGCCGGGCCGAAGACGGCTGTAATGCCAGAAACCGGTCCCCGGAAGCTTGTTTCCTTCCCAGTAAAAGAATTGGCTTGGTAGTTTGGTCTGCCCTGTTCCCTTGATGCACTGGGCCAGGGACAGACTAATTTGCATATAGCCAGGTTCTGAGCTGGGATGGTGCAGTGAGCTAAAAAACGGTGATGGATCAAGCCCTGATCTCTTGACTGGGTACGAGGGTTCTGCTTAATTCAGATACTCTGTCCATCACCACCCCCTTTTCTGAATCGTTTTGTCCACCATAAGCGTGCAAGGGTATGCTCAGACATGACTCCCTTGCTCATTTCACCATCAGGATTCAAGCAAGCCGGGCCGAAGACGGCTGTAATGCCAGAAACCGGTCCCCGGAAGCTTGTTTCCTTCTCAGTAAAAGAATTGACTTGGTAGTTTGGTCTGCCCTGTTCCCATGATGCACTGGGCCAGGGACAGACTAATTTGCATGTAGCCAGGTTCTGAGCTGGGATGGTGCAGTGAGCTAAAAAACGGTGATGGATCAAGCCCTGATCTCTTGACTGGGTACGAGTGTTCTGCTTAATTCAGATACTCTGTCCATCACCACCCCCTTTTCTGAATCGTTTTGTCCACCATAAGCGTGGAAGGGTATGCTCAGACATGAGTCCCTTGCTCATTGCACCATCAGGATTCAAGCCAGGCCGAAGACGGCTGTAATGCCAGAAACCGGTCCCCGGAAGCTTGTTTCCTTCCCAGTAAAAGAATTGGCTTGGTAGTTTGGTCTGCCCTGTTCCCATGATGCACTGGGCCAGGGACAGACTAATTTGCATGTAGCCAGGTTCTGAGCTGGGATGGTGCAGTGAGCTAAAAACGGTGATGGATCAAGCCCTAATCTCTTGACTGGGTACGAGTGTTCTGCTTAATTCAGATACTCTGTCCATCACCACCCCCTTTTCTGAATAATAACTCCTGGTAAAGGCAGCAGCCTTTCACCACCATAATGGCAGTGCTTCAGGCACCACTCCTGGTCTAACAAGACAGCAGTCTATGAAACAGGCACGTCTTGGTACACAACCACGATCTGTGTTCACCCATTATGAAAAAAATCAACACAAAGGATCCAGATATTGTTGCAGCTGGGCTACTCAGGGCAGGGGTGCACAACCATCATCATGTGTGGGATGTTTCTGTTCCAACAGACTCTCCTTCCAGATCAGACTTCCTTGAACCATCACCAAACCTGCAGAGGTTGGGTGGTCAGATCAATAAAACTGGTATAAAAGTCAATCAGTATTCCCGTGTGTCAATCAGGCTTTATGCTCCACTACAAAATCTAACCCTTGCAGAGATATAGACCATCTCAACAACTTTGGATTCTTTCCTTTACAGCCATCAACCACTTAAATGGCTTTTGATCCTTTCAAAATCGCAGACATTGCCATTATTATAAGCTGAAGTCTTTTTGTTTGTGGCATCCATTTTAGTTAGCCATATGTTAGCCATTTGCTTCTTCCATCTTCACTGTTGCCTGCTTTTCTATTCTGCTTGAGTCATCAACTATAGTTACCTCTTTCAGTACTGATCCAGAGCACTACGCATGCTCAGAAAGGCCTGTAGCTGCTAGAATGCACCTGTCTTAGACTGTAACTGTCAGGCTGTTTTAACGTATGTAAGCAGAAATGTCTCCCCTCCCACTTTGCTGACCAATACATATTTGAATGCCCATGTTAGTCAATAACTATTCCTGTATATGCCTGTACCTCCTCTTTGAGTCTCCATGCTGACTCTGCTGTAAACTGGGTATATAAGGCCCATGGCTACTGTATTCCTTGGACTACCTCAAACAGTGCCTGAGGGTGTTGTATAGATGTAGTCCCTCTCATGAGAGGTTAATAAATCTATTTCTTTGATATTACATCTTCCGTGCCAATCTCTTCTTTGTTGGGTTAAGAACCAGTGGACAGAAAAGGGTGAACCCCTGCACCAGTGGGACCCTAAAAAGGCTAATTTCCACAAATTTTCACCCAACTTGTGGGGCTCCTCGGAGAAGTGGGTATCCGAGTGAGTGGTCTTGACAGAAGACAGGAATCTACTGAGGAGGTGCACTGCACGAGGAGACCCTTTGTCTTTGCTGACCAATGTATTTTCCGGTTTTCCCGATCTGACCCTCCAGGTGTTGGCCGGTCCCGACTGAGATCTCGCTTCTTGTAAAGGCAGGTGGAGATTGAAGACTTTGGTTTGTTATCGTCGCTTCAGCGATACTCTTGTTTTGAATTTGCTTGGCCAAGATTCTGCTTTTGTTTTGTTTGCATATTGCAATGTACAAAGGCAGGTAATGAGGAGATGTTTTTGTCTCCATTTTTTATACTTGGATTAGTTAATATTTGATTATGATATTATATTCTGTTATAATATTTTTGGCATGCCTGCTCCTAGCACACTTCGTAGAAAGTGTTGCTGTCTTGGAGGTACCAATATGGATCTAGAAAATAGTCAGCCGGCTCCCCTAGGGGGGACACCTAATAGTTTTATGTATATTAATTACGGTATTTCTTCCATAATGTATAGCACACTGTGTTTGAGTGTCTCTGAGGATTGTTGACTGTCACCGGTGGTAATGCGTGTGAAGTACTTGCTTGAGTGAGTAGCGACTGTCCTCTTTGTGTAAGAACTGCTTACTTCAGCAATCTGTGCTGGGTGTTATGAGTGTGTGCCCCCCTTCTTGAAAATGTCTGGAATGAGCTCAATTTTGTTTGTTGTCCTATTTCTGTTCTGCTGATGCTGTTGGAAAAATTACGGTTGAATTTCAAAGTATGAATTATATAAAATATGTTCAAAGCCGCACGCTACTTTAGAGAGTAAAAGCAGTAACAAAGTATAGATGTGTGAACATTCAAATATTATATTGCCACAATGGTAAAAAATTAGAATGAAAACTCAATAGGAAAAAAATAGTCCTCACAGAAATAAAACAAATCTATGTGTTTTACACAACTCGAACTCAATACAAAATGTTACAGCATTACCCTTAGATACATTATATTAAATATTAAAAGGCATTCACATTCTATGAGTAAGTGGTTGCTGCTAATATGAAAGCGTTCTTCTTTTACCACACTGCCGTCAATAGATTTTGACTGGCTTGGAATGCCTGGTTTTTAACTAAGCCTCATTCCCAGCACTAGAAAGAGAGCTTTTAACAGCTGCTCAAGTTGCCTGTCTGAAGGAAGCTGTGTGTCAGAGCACAGGTCCAAAAACACAGCTGAATAAATAACACAGGCCTTGCTCAGACACAAACTACAAATAAACGCTGTGGCAACACGGTTTTAAGCTAGTACAGAATGGACTAAAAGCACGTGCATTAAAGACTACGCAGTCCATTAGGATGTCGGGCGGTGGCATTGCCTGTGGTGCGGAAAAAAAGATTTTTTCCGCCCGTGAGCAGTGGTACTCTCGTCCGCCATATTAGTGTGGCCAAACATAGACCTATTCCCGTTCGCCACGATGCAACGCGCACCGCCATCTAAGTGCCCCGCCACCACGGCAGTGGGAGCCAATGGATACTCACCGCCATGCGGAATGACGTCTGCCCCAAACAAGCAGATGCACTGCAGCGGAGACGGCGGAAGCTCGACGGCGGAGGGCTAAACCAGTGTCCCGGTCCACACCACCCAGTCAACATTGCCATAGACCCAGCTCTACACGTTTTTCCGGGGCTGTACATACTACATCATCAGCAACTCATGGACCGCCGGAGACGCTGCCGCAGGTACGCAATTACACAAACACAACACACGGGCTGACACAGGGTCCAAATCCACATCAAACACCCTGCTGGGGACAGGAACACATCCACAAGGGCATCCACACACGACCCACTTGCCACCAAGTCACCCCTCTGCATCCTGAACACACATGTACTGCGATCATGCACCAATGTCCCGGTCACGTCACCGCAGCGGAGAACACAAGGGAAAACATGAGCACAATGCAGACGGCAGGGCCAGTCCAAATCATGGGCAGGGAACAAAGACCTCAGGCCACACCTCCACTACACATTAGTACATCCCATGAAGACACATGCACAACAACAAGCCAGGTCAAAACACACCCTGCACCACACAACAAACAACAAGGGAGACAGCCACAGCAGGAGTGGCTGCACGGGAACACACAACACACAGCACAGTAGCACAGGGCACAGGGCCAGGGAAACACACACACCTCAACAACACCACACACATGGAAACAAAAATGAGTGCAAGCACCAATTGAACACATACAAGAAACAAACATACAAATGGACACACAACCTACATAGTAACACATACATACCACAGACCCAGGGGGCCTATAGAACAAGAGGCCGGAGAAAGAGACTGTGGGAGTGGAGAGGGTCAGATCGGGAAAAACACACACACACACAAATGCCAACAGCAATGGAGCACAACAATAGGAAAGCCAAACTCGGATGCTCACATATGGAAGGCCATGGAGACACACTTCAAGCATGTGTACATCACATGCAAGACAAGGGACACGCAACACCCCCTGGACCATCAAACCACACATGACTGGTACAGTCAGTGAAATCAAACCACAGACATCACAGTGCAACAACATAGGGAGACAGCAAAGCAAACCATGTATAGCCACAAGGATGAAAGGAAGGCCCAGAAGTCAAACTGGGATCAGACACTCGTGCACACAACCACCTCACAGGAGTCCACCAGCAGCACAACACATAGGGCCCTTTGGCACAATCCATGACTGCCAAACACCAGGAAGAATGTACACACATACCCCCCTCACACCTGCAGCACGCAACACCAGTGCTGAACACACTGAAGGCTGGAAATACTTGCCAGTCCATACACAGACAAACAAACACATACCCTGGGTGTAGCCACCAACATCACACACAGGTATGCCAGAACAAATATCTGCATAATAACTACAGACAAACACAGAACCAAACATAAACACACACAGAACCACAGCAGAAACACACATGCTCTGTGCAGCCAAACTGTAGAAAGGCAATGGGAGCACACACACAACAGGAGTATACAACCTAGCCACTCAGGAACAATGCACAGACAACTTACCACAACACACACAAGAAGTGCACCATCACAGAACAACACAGCCACATCAAACAAACAACAGATGCAGAGGCAAAAGAACAGAACAAGCACTGCAGGACATCAGGCGATGCACACCAGGCAATGACAAGGCAACACACACACACACAGCACTGCACGCACACAACAGCACACCCAGGAAGTGAAGCAATACCACAGCCAACACACATACATCCAACACAACAACAACAGATGCACAAATCTGGCACACAAAGGCAGAATCATCTTGACCAGAGGACTGGGCAGTACACACAGCTGAACAGCAGATGAGCAACCATGCTTGCCAAATAGCACAGGGACATCACAAATAAATAATTGGGCAAATATCCTCAGTGGCACATAACTCCTGGCCAAAGAACTGCATCACAAAGCACAGTGCCACAAATGAAGTGATGAGGATGCACACACATAGAAAGCAAGGGGACAGCTGGCATCTAAGTGAAGTGTACTGCACATCAGTAGTGGAAATGGCATGAATGCACCATACACAAACAGAGGGAGATCAGACCCACAAAGGGTAGGCATTTTAGGCGTAGATGGGGGATGGCTTCACACCACACACAACATGCCATTCTGGAGGCACAAAGGCACCATGTGACAGAAATGCATGAGAAAACACAACCACAATGGCAGTGTGCAGCAGGCCTGCACAGTCTACACAAACAGAAACCAGACACATGGATGAACAACCATACACCACACTGATGTGCTAGTCACTCACTCTGCATACCCACAAGTAACAATAATAACAAGTAGGAGTCAGACAGAACTGCATGGCCACACCAACACACTGCACAGTGCACAACACACAACTCACACATGTGCATACAACTACATCCACAGGGCTGAACATGCCAAACAACAGGCACCCAAATCCTGGCGGACATGTGTGTTGTTGACAATACAGAGGCACTCACACATCAACACTCCCTACAAAGTCCCACCCTTTATACTGCACACTTCTTGACTACCCAAGAGCACACATATACGTAGGCCATGGGACCAAGATGACTGGTCATCACAAGATGAACACACACATACACTGCTGGGCACAAATAAAGGTACAACACACATACATCATGACATTGCCAAACCTGCCTGCAAATCTGTGGACAGAATCACACTCTGTGCTGGCAGTGTCCCCCAACCTGACATTTGAAGACAATATCCAACACTGAAAATGCATGAAAAGGACTACTGCAGTGCAGGCTAAATTATCATCATAGACACCCGAAGTATCAGTGTCAAGAAGAACTGAAGTCCCTGACACCCTCGTGAAAAAAAAGAGTAGGCGAGCAAAGACATTGGCAATTTTGAAGTGGCACACAGGGCATGGGGCATAGTCAACAATATGCACACACCAACATTACTTTATTCAGTAGGGACACAGACAAAACAGACTACAGGAGTAACTGTCTTTATTCACATATTGCACAGATAGGCACCAACATTAGAGAAGAGCAAGGCACAAGATGCAGAGCATATCCATGAGAATCTGCACAGGCAAGCTCAATACAGGAAGGCCAGTGGCCAGTTCAGGGTGCACAGCATATCCATGAGAATCTGTACAGGCAAGCTCAATATAGGAAGGCCAGTAGCCAAGTCAGGGGGCACAGCATATCCATGAGAATCTGCACAGGCAAGCCCAACACAGGAAGGCCAATGGCCAGTTCAGGGTGCACAGCATATCCATGGTAATCTGCACAGGCAAGCTCAAAACAGGAAGGCCAGTGGCCAGTTCAGGGTGCACATCATATCAATGGGAATCTGCACAGGGAAGAGTCCAACACAGCAAAATGCAACAAGGCCAGTGTCCAGGGCAAAGTGCAAGGTGAGTACATGAGAGGCTGCATAGGGAAGAGTCCAACACAGCAATGAACAACAAGGCCAGTGTCCAGGGCAAAGTGCATGGTGAGTACATGAGAGGCTGCACAGAGAAGAGTCCAACACAGCAAAGAGCAACAAGGCCAGTGTCCAGGGCAAAGTGCAGGGCGAGTACATGAGAGGCTGCACAGGGAAGAGTCCAACACAGCAAAGAGCAAAAAGGCCAGTGTCCAGGGCAATGTGCAGGGCGAGTACACGAGAATCTGCACAGTCAAGGGCAAAACAGGAAGCACAGTGGGCATGGCAAAGTGCAGAGCGACTACATGAGAACCTGCACAGGCAAGGGCAAAACAGGAAGCCCAGGGGGCATGGAACAGTGCGAAGCGAGTACATGAGAATCTGCACAGGCAAGGGCAAAACATGAAGCCCAGTGGGCATGGCAAAGTGCAGAGCGAGTACATGAGAATCTGCACAGGCAAGGGCAAAACAGAAATCCCAGTGGGCATGGCAAAGTGCAGAGCGAGTACATGAGAATCTGCACAGGCAAGGGCAAAACAGGAAGCCGAGTGGGCATGGCAAAGTGCAGAGCGAGTAGATGAGAATCTGCACAGGCAAGGGCAAAACAGGAAGCACAGTGGGCATGGCAAAGAGTACATGAGAAGCTTCACAGGGAGTGTGTGCGACTTTACCCTTCCATGGGCAACAACACAATCAGGGGGTTAATAATGGGCAGTACAGGCCCACCTGTGTGAGAGACAGGTGTGTGAGGGGGACTACCATTCAGACTTGGCTGTCAGGCGGACTTGGAGCTGGCTGTGTGTCGGGGACAGCAGGAGCACTTGACTGGGGAGAGAGTGGCCCAGATGAGATAGAGCTATCAGTGGCTTGGCAAGCTGGAGGGCTGCTTGGACCAGGTGGTGTAGTGGCACGTGGCGGTGTAGTCAAGCAGACCTGAGACACAGTGTTGGTGGGAGATGTTTGAGGGGTGCCTTTCCACTTCTTGGGGATTCGAAATGGCTTCCCTGAACTGGGATTATTGGGAACTGGTGTGGACACAACAGGTACACGCACCAAAAAAACTGCATCAGGTGCAGACACTGGCACTCCCTCTGGGGACATGCTGGAACCAGCAGAATGCTTCGTCTGGCTTCGTCTCTGACCCTCCTTCCTCTGTTTGCCAAGTGTACCCCCTATAGTTCCCTCCTTCCCCTGCTTCACTGGACTTGGAATGGGAGTCGAGGTGGTGGTTGAATCTGCCTTGGAGCCCTTCTTAGGTGTGCCCTTGCCATGCACCACCTCCTCAGTGAGCACATAAACTACATGCCTCTCTTTGCAAGATGCTTTAGGGACAGGAGAGTCCTTAGCTGGGGATGCCTCTGAGGCATGTGAGCCCGAGGTCTGCTTCTTAGCTTTTTTGGCCGTGGTTTTGCCTGACAGGCTTTTGAATTTGCATTCTGGGGTGGCTTTGCTCTTCTGTGGGGATGGTTTCTGCGGGCGGGGAAACTTATGTTGTTGCTGCTATATGCTGCATGTGCTGCATCGGGACTTTGAGGTCTGTGGACCGTGGTCACTATCGTCAGACGTGGCCACAACCTGGGGGGTGGACAAAGGCCCTGGAGCTGGACTGGTAGTATGTGCCTGTTGAAGGGCAGACGTCACTGTAGAGGACAAAGCCTGGACAGTACGGTGCAGCCCACCCACGTCCGATTGTATGCCCTCCATGTAAGCAAGCACCTGGGCTAATTTTTTGTCATGGTCAATGAAGGCATTGAGCAGAGCTGTCTGGCCCACACAAAGCAGGTGCAAAAGCTCAACAGACCCAGCACTGAGGGCAGCAGGGGGGACAGGGGCAGGGGCAGCGGTGCCAGGTGTGAAGGAAACTCGGCCCCTTTTACTGACCCGGACACGGGCAGCACCAGAGGAAGTAGTTGGGAGGGTGGGCACTGGCTGCTGTGTGGTTGATGATGATACAGAGTCTCCATTCCCTGTGCCCGCCAACATGGATGCATCACCACTGGCATCGGATGATGTGGTACTTTGCGTCTCAGGCTGGGATTCCTCCTGCAGACTCTGGTCCCCCTCTGAGGCGCTGGTGACATCTATGTCACTGAGCTCCTGTGCAGCTGTAGTGATAGTATCACCCCCACTGGTGTCCGGCTCCTGTTCCTCCTTGACCACTGGTGAATCTGCATGAGAGAGAGAGAAGCAGGGCCAGGTTCATGGCAGCAACAGAACAAACCAATGCAATCAATGCAGTACAAAAGAGGACCAAATCGACATGTTGCACACCACAACCTGCAATCACAATCCGGCAAGTCACTACATAGATCAAGAGAGCTCGATGGGGCGGCCGCTCTTTCACCTATTCAGCGGCGAAGGCATGGAACTCCCTACCCCTGTCCCTCAGGAAAAACAGCAACCTGATGTCATTTAGGAGAGAACTGAAAACCCATCTGTTCTCAAAAGCGCATTAATCTTTCCCTGCAGTCGCACACAGAATTCAGTCTCTAGCGCTGCGAGGCCTTTGGGTGGTTATGCGCTATATAAATGGAATTTTCAATTCAATTCAATTTCATAGACCCCAACAGTGCATGTAACCTTGATCATCTGTCATGACAGAACCATGTCATGGCCACACAGAACAACACCCTGCCTGTAGTCTACCAGACACACAACTAGCTCTGCGCACACCTAGGGACATGATGGGGGCACACCACTTATTGCCACTGACAGACCTGAATGGAAAAGGAGAGGCCAACACATACACCTATTACAACATGACAGTCCTCAATGGCAAAGAGACCATGCCAACCACCATGTTGTACTCTGGGGCCCGAAGACTGGTGCACATTGTTGTCAAATGTCTAGTCCTCAAAATTCTGGGTGCATGCAATGGACGCGTTAATGAAGTCACACTCAGATCGTGAACACTGCTGTTCCCTCCCAATGTTATTCCCCAGACTAAACCAATGCTGAATAAACCTGAAGAGCACAACTCAGACTGCAATGGGAATGCACAGCATGGAGAATTACCTTTGTAGGAACATTTTGAGCAAATGCATGACACTGGCACCCAGCCCAGCAGCCACTTACATGACACTGCATCACTACACCAACATCACATAGGCCATCGCTGGCACAGGCCCTGTACACATGCAGCCACTCCCAGACAAAGTCACCCTCCCCAAATACTCACCCCTGACTTGCTGCTGACGCTCCTTCAGACGTGCATCCAGCTCAGGGTGAGTCACTGCCAAAATGCGGTCCATCAGTGGTGTCATGCTGCGCTGTGCCAAATGCCCAGTGAGAGGAAGCAGCTCCAAGGTCATCACTGCCACGTTCTTTGTTAGTCGGCTGATGTCGTCCCACCTCTTGTGGCAGTGGGTGCGCCGTCAGTTAGAGACCCCCAGAGCTCGAACCTTTGCTGCAATGACCCTCCACACAGCCTTACGCTGGTGTACCTTGAGCTGCAGGCATGGGAGACAAGAGGGGCAAATGATCAGTGACACAGTGTCATGTACCAACATCTATCAGTATAGTAGCAAGACACAAACTCATCACAGATTCTATGATATGTCCATCAGAGACTAGGGTACATCTCCACATGGGCACTCTGCATGGGATAAGCTGATGTGATTGCAGACAGTTTTGAGGGAGAACCTAGTCCCTGAACATCTCACACACATGCAGGATGCCAACACTGAAACCCCTATGTGGCCTGCACACATCTCCAGTACAGCAACAGATACATAACATATCACTCTGGGGGTGGACTCACTGTGTGCAAGACTGTGTAGCACTCAATGTTCCTTTCATGTGATCCAATAAGTATGTCATGTGTGTGGCACTGAGGGACATGGGCTCACAAATAGCAATACCTCAACACAAGTCTGGTTGTGTGCAAACTAATGGGCTGAGATGGTGCATAGCTGGAGTGCAATGTAAACAAACGTAGGAATAACACAGTAAGTGAAGTGATGAGTCCCTGTCTTGGTGGGTGGGCACTGTGCAGACCATCTGGGCTCACGCTGAGGCGGACAACAGGAGCACACACAGCCATTTTGCCACATAGTCACTGTCCTGGCTCCTGCATGACCAACATACTGCGTCACTGTATGGCTGACATTGCAAATCAGTACACTTATACCCACAACAGCAGGCAGGCCAACCTGTCACATTGGGACACTTACGTTTCACCTGGAGACTGCATGTTATGCAGTGCATGACACAACCCAAAACCTTCAGGCATATACTGCATCAGTACAATTATATGTGTGCCCACCCTGCCCTACACCTCTGCTATTCATGACTTACCACGACATTTGGGGCACCATACAGCCTTGGGTACTGTGTGATCACCTCGTCCATCAGCACCTCCAGCGCATCGCTTGTGAATGGACTGGCATGGATCTTCTCAGTCCTTGCCCTCACTGTGGGCATGGAACAACTTTGGTGGGATTGGGTGGTCAGGGGTCCCAGGCAGCAGTCCCTGGAGGCAGCAGCAGATGAGGGGTCTCAGGCAGCCATCCCTGGAAGCAGCAGCAGATGAGGGGTCTCAGGCAGCAGTACCTGGAGGCAGCAGCAGATGAGGGGTCTCAGACAGCAGTTCCCGAAGGCAGCAGCAAATGAGGGGTCTCAGGCTGCAGTCCCTTGAGGCAGCAGCAGATGAGGGGTCTCAGGCAGCAATCCCTGGAGGCAGCAGCAGCAGGTCAGAGGTCTGTGGCAGCAAGTTCTTTGAGCTGTGGAAATTTGAGGCTCCCTCCCACACATATATAGCCCTCTAGGGTTGTTTCAAAGGTGCCAAGCTGCAGCAATTGGTGGTCCAGGTCGTCCTCATTCAAAAGCATCCAATGACTGCCTCCGCCGTGGCGGAGCACGCCTACCACATTTTTCAAAATTGCATCATACCACCCCAATCGTGGTTCCCATTGGCTCTAGGGCATGCTCCATGGTGGTGATGCACCGCAGGGGCCCGGAGTGCGCTACCCAATAGTGCATCTTTCAAAAGCATCCAATTACCGCCTCTGCAGTGGCGGAGCATGCCTACCGCGATTTCAAAATTGCATCATGCCACCCCAATCCTCGTTCCCATTGGCTCTAGAGCATGCTCTATGGAGGTGATACACTGCAAGGACCCGGAGTTCGCTACCACGATGGTGCATCATTCAAAAGCATCCAATGACCGCCTCTGCGGTGGCGGAGCATCCCTACCGCGATTTTCAAAGTTGCATCATGACACCCCAATCGTCGTTCCCATTGGCTCTAGGGCATGCTCCATCGCAGTGACTCACCACCGGGGCCAGGCGGTAGCTACCGCTATTTGGGTGCCATACAATGACATGAGGTACAAACAGTGAGCAACCCAATATACCCTTGGGGCTTGGGTAAAAAGTTATGAGATGGGTAAAAAGTGCCTCCAAGGGAATTTATTCAAAGGAGTGTTCTTATATTTTGAAAATAATTATTGTGTAGGATAATTTAATGATCCTAGTCGAGTTTAGTTCAGTCAATTATATGTATACACTTCTGACTTTTCACACATGAATACAATGAACATTTACAATGAACAAAAACAACAACAAGAAGGTGTATAAGAAAAATATTGGATTTTATCAAAAAGAAGTCACAAGGGGTTTAAAATATAAGTATATAAACAGGAATACAGGAAGAATGCAAGTTAACTTCTCTGTAGAACCTGTAAACACCTATCCAAGAACACAAATGTTATTAATTCCCATAGGATAAGGGTAATGGTCGACGTTTCGGTCTCTTATGAGTAATTCCTTGAGACCATCATCAGGACTGATCGATTAATATTTGTAAAGCCCTATTGGAAAATGAAACAAAAAATATTTACAATTACAATTAAATCGAATCAAAAGATTTCATTGAGCATTATACAGCTAAAGTTGACATAACAAACTTATCGTGGACTAAACAAGACATAGTTGAGTTAACATGACAAACTAACCTTTAGACTAAACAATACATACAATGGTGACCATATAGAGAGACAGTACTTTTCAACATTTCCAAATCAATACAAAAAACAATTTGTGTAGCATCATTAAAGTCTTTGAGTCCGATAATGCGTTTAAGTGAAGGTCCTAGACGGAACTCTAATAGGCATATAGAGTAATACCGATTGCATGTCCCTATATATATTCTGATTATTTACACATTTACAAATTAATACAAAAGAGCAGTCTGTATAACATCATTAAAGCCTCTAGGTCCGATCATGTGTATAAGTGTAGGTCTTAAAGGGAACTCTGTTCAGTATGCAGAGTAATAACGATTACTAGTCATTTTATGTATTCTGACTGTTTACATCGTCATACTGATCTATAAGTTGGTCTACAGTTGTGGAGAAGTGTGGCTCAATGGTTAGAGCGGCAGACCCTGATGCAGAGGTCTAGCCCAGGACCAGGGTTCAATTCCCTGCCTCGGCGGGTCTTGGGCTCAAAAATTCCACGGACCTGATAATTCTCGCCTCGGTGCCTATTCCAATCATGGAGTCCCACTCTGCAACTCTGGGCAATAGCTTACTTAATCTCCACAACGGCCCCCACAACGCTAAGGATGCCTGGCCTCCACCTTGGGGGTGCCCAGGAGTGGACGCCTCACAGGGAAAGCCAGGATGGGTTCCACAGCGGTATTCGTAAAAGTGCCTTGAGACCCTTGCGGGTGAGTAGTGCGCTATACAAGTATCAATATACATTTTTACACGTTGCATATTAGATGGAAGAGAGCAACCTAGATAGAACTCAAGCATTTTCAAAAGTCAAGACAATTAATACCTTATTGCAGTGGTTCCCAAACTTTTTTGACCTGTGGCTCCCCTGACCTAATCGGCAGTTGGCCGTGGCTCCCCACCATTTTTTTACCGGTGGGTGGGTGGGTGGTGTGTACCTCCTGTTATCTTCCTTAAAGTATTTGGGACGCAATGAAGGTATTATATTGGTTGGAATGCTTGAATTATTAATCTCATCCACTGGCTGCATCCCAATCCATCGTTTTTTTCCCCAACAGAGTGCCTGGTCCCAAACCCTTATTTATGCCAGCTGCTGCTTTCAGTACCTTTTGGTACTGAGACCCGCTCTGAGAAAATGGAACATTGAGTTTGGTCTGTAGTAATCAGTATCCCCAGCCTTATTCTTACACTAAAAAGGTCTGTCCTTCCATCTGTGTGCCCATCTATATCCAAACATATTCAACCATTTGCACACCTATCCACCATATATCCTTCCATCCATCATTTCACTCATCCATCCCTCCATCCACCCTTTCACTCATCCATCCATTATTCATCTACCCACCCTTTCACCCCATCCATCTGTACAATCATACATGCATCCACTCTTCCACCCAGCCATCCATTCACTTACTCATCCATCCACCCATTCATTTACTCATCCATTCAACCAGTCATTTATCCTTCCACCCATTCACCCTTTCAGTCATTCATCCTCCCATTCTCTCTCCATCCCCCTTTCACTTATCCATCCATCTACCCACCCATTTACTCATCCATTCATGAATCCATCCATTGATCCTATTACTCATCCATTCTTTCACTCATCCAACCATCCGTTCACTCATCCAACCATCCGTTCACTCATCCAGCCATCCGTTCTCTCATCCATCCACCCTTTCACTTCACTTATCTATCCATCCTTTTGTCCATCTACCCCCTTTCACTAACTCATCAATCCTTACATCCACCTTCACTCATCCATCCATTCACCATTCCACTTATCAATTCATCCATCCACCCATTCCCTTGCCCATCATCTACCCTTTCATTCATCCACCCATCCATCCTTTCACACACCCATCCACCAATTCACTCGCCCATCAGCTGCCCTTTCACTCATCCATCCATCCTTTCACACACCCATCTACACTTTTACCCATCCATCTACCCTTCCACCCATACATCTACCCTTCCACCCATACATCCATCTATGTACCTTTTCTCTCATCCATACTTCCATTCATTCACTCATCCGTCCATCCTTTCTTTCATTATCTATACATTCCCCCTTTCATTCATGCATTCATCCTTTCAGTTATCCATCCAGCCATTCAGACATTCCTTCACTTATTTACTCACCCACCTTTTCACATTATGAGCTGAGCCTTTGTTTGCAGAGTGGCAGGCAGAAGAGTCCAATCAAGAATGAACTAAAGCAAGGGGTGGGCTGGTGGAGAGTTCACTATGCCCCTGCACATAGGCAGACTGAAAACGTAGAAGTCCTGCATGATGATGTAAAGTGCCAGGATGTGGGGTTACTGTAACATGGTATTGTTTCCAGGGCTTTAAGCGGTGTAAAAAAACTGGGGGGTCTCTTCAAAGGGGGTGTTTGACGTAATTAAGAGCGCAGCTTAAAACACCTAGGCTAAAAATATGCGCTTAGCATAGTGTTCTGCCTCACTGGTATTATGTTGTCTCTGTCATTGCATCCAGATATATAATACAGCAAGTATCATTGCACCCCAACAAGCCAGGACTATTGGCTTTGTCAATGGTTGCTAGTTCCTTAAAAAAAAAAAGGAGCAACCATGGCTTTGTAGAATACAATATTGAAAATACTTCAGTTCTAAAATGACAGGACAGTGAGAGAACGATAACCTGTTCTTTTAAACTTATTTTACAGGCTTCTTTGAATGAAGTGTTTTCTAACCTCTTAAGCGCTGCTGACGGCCAACGGTCGTCACGAGCGCTACCTCCCCAGTGCTGCGCACGACCATTGGACGTCCAATCAGCACTAGTTCCAATGGACAGCGCAACACTGGGGAGGGATATTTGCGAAGCAGCTAAGGTGCTAACGTTGACGTAAAGAATGCCCTTCTGTACTCTGAGGCAAGAGGAGGCTGCCACATGGTGTCACACCCCCAGACTGCCCCATTGTCATTCAGTAAGTGGCAATCAGCGGCATACTGAATGACAATGGGCGGGAGGGGCTGCTCTCGTGCTCCTGGAGGAGTGCGAGGCGCCTCCAGCAGCAGAGGTGAGGCCTTTCACAGGGGAGCAGTGCTGCTCCCTGTGATGGCCAAAATTACAGATAAAAGGCCCATGGAATTTACGGCCGGTTGGTCACCCTAGTGTGCACGGCGCCCCTGGCACCTCATTACGGCGCACCGGGGCGCCGCGGCGCACAGTTTGGGAACCACAGCCTTATTGTATTGGCCAGCGAGATGATAGACAAGGTTACTGTTACAAGGTAGTCAGATTCTAGCACGCAGTTCTAAATTGAAAGAATTTAGAAAGAATCTGTATAAAAACTGAAATTCTAAGGGCTATAATTTAATATAGAAAATATCGGTTACTGGTCATACCTATGGAAAACGTCCTTTATTAAAAGAAAGAGATGATTGGAGCACCACGGGTAGGGACCGTCAATAGATCTGTAATGGCATATATATGATACTAGGCATTAGTTAAACTGAGGGACATGAGTTACACCAAAGCCACCTACTGAGGTTAAATATTATGTATGATTATCTCATAAGAGTCCATTGGTCATATCGTATAAATATCGACAATGCCTCAAATCGGGTTATCGAGGAGTATTAAACCGTTAAATTTTGAAATCTGTGGGGTATGAAATAAAATATCATAATCTCAGTGTAGTATTAGCCATATTTTAGAGGCGCTTGCTACAAATTTGTAAATTTCAGCGCGATTTAATTACCTTTTTTAAAAAAGGGGATGCAGCAATCGCAGTCAGTGCGGCACAGATGCAGTGTAGAGGGAAGGCAATTAATGCAGAGATCGTCTTTAATCAATCTAAAGAAATGAAGTTATGGCACAATTTTTTAAGCCTATTTAATCAGGGGCAAAGCCCATCAATCAGGGCATTCAAGGCGATGGAATGCACTACAGCACAGTTAACCTCTAAAATATGGCTAATACTACATTGAAATTATGCAGTAAGTTCTTGTTCACCTGTGGATTAGATGGGAAATTGTCCTTGTAGTGCATTCCGCAAGTTTTCTGTTAGCTGTGTGTCATCCACTGTTAGTACAGTACACAATTGAGTGATCATCACATTACTTGCTATGTGCACTACTGTGCCTCCTGACATGATGCAGTGGTACATCCATTACTTGTCCATGGTGTGAAGTATCAATGCTTACCATGCAACTCGTGCAAAAATCATGTCCACAGGGACCTGTAGCCATGTAGGTACCAGCACAACATGTTTTCAATGTTGACTCCTTGTTGATTTGTCTGACAGGGCAGACGTCACATCTGGCCATGTACTGAACATTGTATTCTCCTGCATACCTTTGTCCTGTCATGTGCATATCTTGATTGATAACAACACACATGCTTTCTCTTTCTTGAAATGACCCTTGTGTTTGGGCCCCATGGCAATGCACTGATCAGTGAGTGCTGAGCATGATTGTGCCCAGTCTTTCTTGTACATGTGCATTGTTGTGTCACACTTTGGTAGCTGTGACAGTCCCCTTTGCTTACCCGTGTGCACACTGTGTGTGGCAAGTAGGGTCGGTGTGCACATTTGTGCAATGAAAGGGCTGGCATTGCCATACGGCACCATTTCTTGTGTGACATATGTGTGGCTGCACGTACTGGCTACTTACCTGTTACCTGCTCACATTTGGCTTTGTAACGTTGCACATCTGTGTGTGCCTGGAGGAGGATTACATTCTGCTCAGTTGTGTCATGAGACAGAATGATATGTCTACCTACCGAGTAATTTGCTTGAGGTGGTCCATAATATGCAACATGCATCTGTGTGGTCTGGAGTGCTCCATCTTGCTGTACTTGAGGGACAAGTGTACATGGTGGGAGTAGTAGTGCAGGCCTCCCACCCACATACACCTTCTCAGGTAAGATGGCTACCTACCTGTGAGTTTGTTTGGTGTACTGCAATGGCTTCCGAGTGCTTCTGGGTGTTGTCGGGGAGGGCTCCATCTTGCTGATGCTGTGGATGCTGTGGGACAGGGAGCATGGTGAGAGTAGTGGTACAGGACTCCCACCCACAAACAACCTCCCATGGAAGATGGCAACCTACCTGTTATGTCATTTGGTGTACTGCAATGGCTTCCAGCTCTTTCTGGGTGGGGTGGGGGAATGCTCCATCCTGCTGGGGTGTGGGCCAGGGGGCATGGTGGGAGTAGTGTGCAGGCCTCCCACCCCCAAACAGCCTCCATGGCAAGATGGCTATCTACCTGTTAGGTGAGGGTGATCCATACAATGGCTGCATGCTGCTTCTGGGTGGGTCTGGTGCTCCTTCCTGATCAGGTGTTGTCCAGGGGGCATGGTGGTAGTAGTGGTACAGGCCTCCCACCCACAAACACCCTCCCAGGGAAGATGGCTACCTACCTGTTAGGTGAAGGTGAACAATACAATGGCTTCCAAGTGCTTCTGGGTGGGGTGGGGGAGGGCTCCATCTTGCTGATGCTGTGGGCCAGGGGGCATGGTGGGAGTAGTGGTACAGGTCTCCCACCCACAAACACTCTCCCAGGGAAGATGGCTACCTACCTGTCATATCGTTTGGTGTACTGCAATGGCTTCCAGCTGCTTCTGGGTGGGGTGGGGGAGTGTTCCATACTGCTTTGGCCAGGGGGCATGGTGGGAGTAGTAGTGCAGGCCTCACTCCCACATATAGCCCTCCTTGGCAAGATGGCTACCTACCTGTTCGTTTGATGTGGGTTGTGTAATGGGTGACACAGGCTTTGAGGTGGGGTGAGGGAGGGCTCCATCTTGCTGAGGTGTGGGACAGGGTGTATGGTGGGAGTAGTGGTACAGGCCTCCCACCCACAAACACCCTCCCAGGGAAGAAGGCTACCAACATGTTAGTTTGTTGAGGGTAGTGTAATGGCTGACACATGCTTCTGGGTGGGGTGAGGGAGGGCTCCATCCTGCTAGGCTGTGGGCCAGGGGGCATGGTGGGAGTAGTGGTACAGGCCTCCCACCCCCAAACTGCCCTTCCATGGAAGATGGCTACCTACCTGTTAGTTGAAGGTGAACAATGCAATGGCTTCCAAGTGTTTCTGAGTGGGGTGGGGGAGGGCTCCATCTTGCTGATGCTGTGGGCCAGGGGGCAAGGTGGGTGTAGTGGTACAGGCCTCCCACCCACTAACACCCTCCCAGGGAAGATGGCTACCTACCTGTTATGTCATTTGGTGTACTGCAATGGCTTCCAGCTGCTTCTGGGTGGGTGGGTGAGTGCTCCATACTGCTGAGGCTTAGGCCAGGGGGCATGGTGGGAGTAATAGTGCAGGCCTCACTCCCACATACAGCCCTCCATGGCAAGATAGCTACCTACCTGTTAGTTTGATGTGGGTTGTGTAATGGGTGACACATGCTTCGAGGTGGGATGGGGAGGGCTCCATCTTGCTGAGGTATGGGTCACAGTGCCTGGTGAGAGTAGTGGTACAGGACTCCCACCCACAAACACCCTCCCAGGGAAGATGGCTACCTACCTGTTACTTTGTTGAGGGTAGTGTAATGGCTGACACATTCTTTTGGGTGGGGGGGGGGAGGGCTCCATCCTGCTAGGCTTTGGGCCAGGGGGCATGGTGGGAGTAGTGGTACAGGCCTCCCACCCCCAAACAGCCTCCATGGTGAAGTTGGTGGCTACGTTTGGGGTGAATGGGAGTGGGTGAATGTGGGATCTGTAAGACATGTTTTTGTGAGTTGTGTGGTACAGATGAATGGTATTTGTCCTAGGTGATGTAGCTTTGTAGTTGTGCAAGACAGTACATATCGGTGTGGTGGTAGTAATTTGTTTGTACTTACCAGCCTCCACTCCCCCGGCTACTCCTGTGAGACTCTGTGGATGCAGTATGGCAAGCACCTTCTTCTCCCATGGAGTGAATGGTTTTGGTGGAATGGGAGGGCCACCACCAGTCCTGTCAGTCAGCTCCCAGTTCTTGCTTCTCCCTTCTTTGACAACCCTCTTCAGATCATGCCACCGCTTCATGATCTACTTTTTGGATCGCGAGGTGGTCCCTACTGCATTGACCCTTTGGACTATCCTTTGCCACATCTGTGTCCTTGTGGCTAATGGTGTCTGTTGGACTAGGCTACCAAACAGTTGTGGTTCCACTTTGACTATCTCATTTACCATGACTGTCAACTCACTCTCTGTGAATTTGGGCCTTTTATGTGTGGACATGGTGTGTGGTGTGCAAAGTGTTTGTGGGTGCAGGGGTGTGAGTGGTGTTTGTGGTGGTGGTGTGTGTGGTGTGTTATGTGCTGGGGGTTGGTGGTGCTGCTGTGATGGTGATGGTGGTGATGTGTATGTGCTGTGTTCTTTTGCCTCTCCTTTCAGATCTGGTGTATGCCCTTCCCTTCTGGAGTGTTGCAAAGGATTGTGGTCAGGGAAGGAGCTGGTTTTATACTCAGCTATGTGGGTGTGCCCAAATGGGGTATTCCTGTCAGGTGTGTTGTGTGTGTTGTCCTTGGAATTGTACTTTTCTTTTTGGCATGTGTTTGTGTCATTGGGATGTGATTTTGTGTATTTTGGGGGGCATTTTTATTTATTTATTTAATTTATATGGCGCGTTATAACCACAGGGGTCTCTAAGCGCTACTTTGATTTGTGCAATGCTTGGCCTTATTGTGGGGTTTTTGCATCGTTCATTGGTTGAGTGCGTTACTTTGAGTGTAAACGCATCCCTGCAGTTGGGCACACTACTACCGATATCTACAACCAATGGTCACCAACCTTAAAAGCTATATCAAGGACACCACAGAATTCATCAACAAACTTTCTCAAATCACAATTAATGACGATGAACAAATAATTCTATGCACGGCAGATGTCAAAAGTCTTTACACCTCCATCCCCCATGGCGGCGGGATTGAGGCAGTAGAGAAAGTTCTATTACACAGTGACATTGCGGATCCTCTCCAAACATTCATCCTGGAACTAATGATCTTCACCCTTTATCATAGTTATTTCACTCACGATCATCAATGGTACTTACAGATGTCCGGCATGGCTATGAGCAATTGCGCAGCACCGACCTATGCGAATATCTACATGGGTGAATTTGAGTCTAATTACATATACACCAACAGCAACTGGACTGACAACCTCAAGCTCTATACCAGATACATGGACGATCTTTTTTTCGTCTGTAAAGATTCTCAAGAAAACTTAGAAATGGCTCTAACGGATCTAAATTCCAAAGATAACCGGATTGAACTCACTTGGAACATCAACAATCAGGAAATCACCTTTCTAGATGTTCTTATAAAAGTGACAAAAGACTTATTACAGACAGACCTCTTTCGAAAAACTACAGACCGCAATAACACCTTGCATCATAGTAGTTTACATCAAAATTTGCTAAAAAGACATTTACCATTCAGCCAAATGCTGAGAATTAAACGGATAGTATCCGATCCAGGAAACAGCGCCTTTCAAATGCAAACCATGGCGAAAAGATTTTTGAGTAGAGGGTACCCCAAGGAAACCATCAATGAAGCCATCCAGAGAGTATCCACCATTCCTCGATCAGAAGCCCTTAAGGGCTCAGTTAAGAAAGACAATAAAAGAATGGTACTAGTTTCCAGATATTCCATATCCAGCAAAATATATAAGAACATCATCATGAAACACTGGCATATTCTATCTTTGGAACCAGACTTTGGCGACCTATTCAAGGAAATGCCCATCTTCGCTTATACCCGCACAGCGAATCTCAAAGAGGTCTTATCAAGACCCACTACTGAACACCAAAGACACACTGGCACACGCCCATGTCATCATTGCAATAATTGCAACAACATCATTAAAGGGAACACCATCAATCATCCCATGAGAGGATTTGAGATAAAACTAAACGTTGATGCAACCTGTGATTCATCAAACCTCATCTACCTGTTGAAATGCCCATGTGGGCATGATATATATTGGAAAAACCACCAGAAAGATTAAGACCCGTTTGAATGAGCAGAAATCAAACATCAGAACTAAGAATGTTAAGTCTAATGTAGCTACTCACTTCACTGAAGCAAACCATAGCATCGCACAGCTCAAATTCCTTGTACTTGAAACTGTACCCAAGGTGGAAGGAAGAGACATTAACAAGACACTACTACAGAGAGAGATTTCTTGGATATACAGGCTTCAAGCCATGAAGCCACACGGCCTGAATGACCGTTTAGAACTAAGTTGTTACCTGTAGTACCTGCGGGTACCCATGATACACATTGTGACGTTTTGTCTCATCTGCTTGTAGTGTATGATGGATCACATCACCTATCACCTCTATAACACACTTCACCTTTTACTTTTCCCTTCCTCTAACCCTCTTTTAAGATGGCCGACCGTTTCCCACACCCGCTGCCCTTAGTCCCCTTTCGATCTCCTGTCATCCCATCACGTGTCTCTCTTTTTGAACTACGCTTTAACTTTGCGGAGTTCACGTACTCCACCGGGCATACTCCATGTCAAGGGATCCTTCGCACATTCAGATGCGTCCACACTTTCTAGTAAGTACGAATCACCACCCTGATGATACTCGAGAACGCATGATCTCCGTTAATATTATCCTTTGCTTCATTTTTCTTTAGACCACCTGAAACGGGATTAATGTCATTTACGTAAGTCTCGTCTCTGACGAGCTGCATGTATTCACTTTTTCATGGTGCCGCACCCTTTAATGCACACGTTTGATGCCAAACACAAACCGCTAATTGTTCAACCCACTAGTCACCACCCACGACCTGCTTGTTTTTAATTTCCTCTCACGAGCATTCCATTCAACACAGCCCGCCCGCATGATCCCTTCCCTTTCACATCATTTTGACGATGAGCTGTATGTATTCACTTTCTCCATTGTGTCGCCACTCCCTTTAAGAATCCTTCCCATGCGCACAGAACAGCATGTCTTTTCCCACCACTCCGCCACCAAATCACCAGTCACTTCGCATTTTTACTAGGATTTAACATCATTGTGAACGTCAGCAGTTATTGTTTCATAATTATGTTTTATCACACATATACTGATAAGCGCTTGGTTCTGTTTCTTACAGCGCTCCTAGAAAAAGGACCTTGTGGTCCGAAATGCATCGGAGCACCTTTATGATTAATCCCTTATACTAAAAGAAATACTTTTTGGATACTATGAACGTTGAATTATAATTTGTAAAGAAAGCAACCAAACAATGAATCTTTGAAATTAAAAAGATCTCCTTCATTTGAATTTTCCGGAGTCTGTTGTATTTTCGCAACGAACCACCAAAATGTGCCCAACTGCAGGGATGCATTTACACTCAAAGTAACGCACTCAACCAATCAACAGTTCCACGACGTACTTGGACAGTTACGTCACCTGATGGTGCAACTTTAAACTATATGAACTTCACAACATAGTTACATATTAAAATCCATAACGAATCCAAGCAGTGCGCCGTGCCAGCTTTACCGTTTTTGCATCGTTTGCCATGTTTTCCAAGGATTGTCCACAGCGGTGGCTATGCTGCAGCTCTCCCGCTGGTTCTACCATTCATTCCAGTGTGCGACCGCTGCGGTCGGAAACAGCAGAACGTACCGCAGGACCATCGGGGACATCCTAATTTCCCGTGCGGTGTCTCCTCTATGCTTGCGGTGAGTTGTTGTTTTTCCGCTGCATTTCCGACCGCTGCGGTCGGATTTTGGACATCACCACCCGCTACGGGCGCTTTTCTTGGGCCAGTTCTGCCGCGGTTGGTCTTTTTTGGCAGATGATCCTAATTTGACTTGCTGGTTTTTCCATGGTCCCGGCGGGCGGTTGTTTTCCGCTTACATGGCGGTCGGGGTGATTTTATGGCTGCCATCCTAATGAGCCCCTACTAATTTTGAAAGTTAGAAATACAGCTTCATTATTGTGGATAAAAGAGAAAGGATAAAATTAAGGACTTTCTTTATTGTTGCTTTCTTAAAAAGCACATCTGTGGTTCTTATGGTAAATAATTACTGCTTTTTAAAAGACAAAGGGCCAGATGTAGGTAAAAAACATTTACCAATTTTAAAATACCGAATTGTACCGATTCGGTATTTCAAAATCGGTAAATGGTATGTAGGTCCCAACATCTGGATTCGTTACCGAATCCTTAACAATTCTTTAATTACCGATTCGGTAAATACCGAATCGGTAATGCCCATTCATTCCTATGGGCTTTGAAGCCCATAGGAATGATTAGGCATTACCGATTCGGTATTTACCGAATCGGTAATTAAAGAATTCACAAGGGTGCAGGGGGTGTCACTTTGACACCCTCTGGCACCCCCAAAACAGGCACAGGTGCCATGTGGCAGGCATACCTGCCCTAAGGGCAGGTCTGCCTGTCACATGAAATAGGTGTGCAAATGTGCATGCACACATGTGCATGCACACCGGAATCTGTATTTTACCATCAAATTGGTTTTGATGGTAAAATACCGATTCGTTAAGGCTCCTGGGACTCTGAAGAGTCCCACCTACATATGGGTGGCTTCAAATTGGTAAATTTACCGATGTTTTATTTTACCGAATCGGTAAAATTACCAAATCGGTAATTTTACCGATTCGGTAAAATATTGCCCCCTACATGCCAAAACTTGTAAACCGGTCGGAAACGGCCGAAAATACCGATTTTCGGCCGTTACCGACCGACCTACATCTGGCCCTTAGTGAAACAAATTTTCTATGTTTCAGTAAAGCTTCTGTGCTTAGTTTCAAAGGAAGTTTTTTATGTTTTAGAAATAAATGCATTTAAAGACAGAAGGAAAGGAATAGGCTTGCTTTTCATATGTAGAAAAAACGAAAGGGTTGGTGATCATTGTTCAAAAAAATGACAACATGAAAAAAATTATTAAAAATCATTGCACTAAAATAGTTTTTGCATTATCATGATCTATATAATGTCTAATAACACTACTGAGAAAATGTAATAATATTTAACACTGTAGAAAATGTCCCTGTGCAAAGTATGTATTCAGATTGCAATGTGCACATTAAGATTTCTATCTCCAACTGATAAAAATATGTTGTTGCACCACATTAAAAGGTTGATTATCAGTTTATCTAACAACAGCAATATTACTGTTTCTTAGTGACAAAGTTAAAATGTAGTATGGCCTAATGGCTGCAGTGTCAAATGCAAAGGCTTTTAAAAGTCATGCAAAGAGTAGCTTTAGAGGCATGTGAATTACACTGCGCTCCTTAATGTACAATAGTTCTGGGCACATTATGGCATTCTGGAAACTGAAATTTTGAGCCAATTTTTGTAGGTGCTAGAAAAGCACATTGCACAAGAATAAAAAAAAAATAAAGAGTAAAAGTTGCATCCTACCTTTAAAAATATCAGCACGCAGGCACAGAGCAGGGATGTCCTTCATGCTTCTCGAGAGTTACTTTGAATTGTAAATGCCGCTTGGGAATAGCCTTGCTCAGACAGGGAACAACAGGTTTAAGGGTCAGAGGCCAAGTTCTGTATTTAGAACTGACCACCACTACTGAAAGCAAAATATCCACGGGAGTTTTGGAGCATTGTTTTTATCTGAGGTTAGCCACTGTGACAGTGTGTGATTTCCACTTTCAGGGGCCTACATTACACTATGAAAGCTTCACAGCATTTCCTTATGTGTACATGTACATATATAATTGTTTAAATGTAAGTTGTACATTTAGTATGTAGCCCTTGTAGTAATAATACAAATAAATAAATAAACAGGGCTCTATTTGATTGAGCGGGCAACATATTCCTTTTCAGTAGATTTGCTTCTATTTTGGCCTACAGCAAAAAACACATGTTAAGCAAATGCACACTTCAGTGCCACTTGTTCTAAATAGGAAAAATATAGATATAATACCTGCTTGTAATGTTAAAGAGTAGTTTAACAAATTAGTTCCTTTGTATTAAGTAAATTTCCTGATTCTAACATTGTAGGATAAAACACTACAGGTAATGTAAACTTTGCTCTAATGATGTCTGACGCTATAGACAATCTGATAGTACCTACTGGTCAGATCCACAGAGCTCAAATACTTTGTAGTACCTAACCAATCCACCAGCTAATTTTCTGTTGGGTTTGGATGTGCATCAGTTTTGGTAACCGCATTGAAGGTTCAGTAGTCCATACAGAACTGCAAGTCAGTAGACCTTTGCTTTGGTACAAGCACCACAGGACTAGACTACGAGATCTATCAGTGACCCCAGGTCCAACATTTTGGCAACTTCCACCTTAATGCATCCCTGAAACCGGTCAGACATTCTGTACATCCTGACATTCACTGGCAGACTCTGCATCCCTGAAACAGGTCAGACATTCTGTACATCCGACCCTTCACTGGCAGACTCTTTCCTGTGTCTATATCATGCCCACAGACTGATATCAACCCTGGAGCCAGCAAGAAGCGATTGAAAAAGCATCCCGATACCTCTCTGCACTCTTTCTGCTGGCCATGCATTAACTCAGGAGCTAACTGAACCCCTTTCACAGTGCCATCCGTCATGTCATTACACAACAGGCCAGGAAAAGGATTGCTGTCTTCTCCAAATTCCTCTGCCATATCCATGATGTTCACTGTGTAATCTCTCTGAAGGTAAAGCTTCTGTCTGTTCACATGGACCACCCTCTTGGGTTTCCTTGTGGCACCTGTGTCCACCAAGTAGTTACCATCAGTTAGGATCTCTACCAGTTGTAGGAGCTCCAAGCAGGTGGGAATCAACATAGTTGGTTCATTTGAGGCCTATCTCTCTCGTAGGTTAGCTTTGGAGCAGCCTTGTAACACTTCACAAGTATAACTTCCAGTTGGGAAAAGATAGGAAAAGTAAATTTGGTGTTTCTGGACTCACGATTTAAAAACACATCTTTTACTAAAGTTGTTTTTTTAGCTACAGGTCTGAATATGTCACTATTAGAGAGTTATATATTTTTTCTTTAACCTTTTTGTGCCTCTGCTTGTCTCTGGAATACAAGTCCGGGTTGGATGTCAGCTGGGCTTTGTGCATTCCCTTTAGGCAGCCACACCCAAAGGGAGCTGAGGTGTCCTCTGCATATCCTGATGGCCTATCACCAGGCTGGTGGGTATTCCTGAGCTAGAGTGAGAGGGAGGAGCTGGCACTTGCCCCTGAATAGGGCTGTGCCTGTCCCCACACAAATAGTTGCATACCTCCCTGTAGTGTGTCTGGAACTAGGGCAGGATAGGACAGGGTCTTGTGCACTACAAAGATCTTTCTTTGAAGTCTCCTTACCTCAAAGTCTAAAATGGTTATACGTACTAGACCTCTGACACCATATACTCAGAACACACTTCTGGAACTGAGGAAATTCTACCAGGAAGAAGAGCTGTTGTGCTGTCACAAGGGACTGACACTTTGTTGCTTGCTTTGCTGTGTTGGCCTGCTGCTTCTTGCCTGGGAGTTTGAGTACTGGACTTGACTCTACATCCTGCATCCCTAAATGTTCTCCAAGGGCTTGTTGGGCTTGCCGGGCTTGCCTGCTGTTCTGAAGTCTCAGGGATATCGAAGACTTTACCTGCATCTTCCTACCAGCACCTGGGCCCCTCTTTTGTGAGTCCTGCTCTGCCAAGTGTTGCCAATCCAGTCCTGGGACCGTGGAAGTGAGTGTTTGGTGCTGCACCCTAAAAATCCAATGCTTCGACACCAAAGCGTCAATCGGAACAGCGCATTTCTCTGTGATATCAAAGCATTGCTGCTGCCTGCACCAAAGCCATGGACACCACTCGCCAACTGTGTGACTCAACAACCTCGACTTACAATGCAACCCCAAATTGCAGAGGACTTCTAAACATTGCATTTTGATTAAATCTTGCAAAATTTGTATCTAGATGTTTATTGTTTTGGTCTTGTTTTACTCAGATAAATATTGGTTATGTTTCTAAACTGGTGTGGGATACCTTTGTGGTGGTGTTACTGTGTGTGTGTTCACAAATACTTTACTCATTTTCTCTTTAGTTTTGCTTGGCTGCTTTGTGCCATGCTACCAAAGGGTGAGCACACGTGCATCTTTAGTGTGTACTGCACTTACCCTGACTAGGATTGTGATTCCTGCTTGGACAGGGTGCATGCCTCTGCCAATCAGAAACTGAATATCTAACACGTGCCAAGGGCACTTTGTGGGCCAGTGGCAACAGGAAATTTGTGTGCACTAATGGGACCACTAGCCTCCTGCTAGTTCCTATCTCTGGATCAACAGTCTCACTATAAAGTAGGTCAGCCTCCCAGCAAACATAGTGTTTCCCCACCACTCCTTTGCCGACCTGCTCTGGGCTTCCTTTTGAAATCTCACAAGCCTAGGGCACTCTCCCTGTGCCTTGCAGAAATCATCCTGGGTAGGCGATCCAGCAGCTAGCATACCCTCCAGCTCTGGGAGGAACCCCGACTCCAGGACCTGGTCCACTTCAGGAGTCGTATACTCTTCTCCCTCTGGAGCAGAAGCAATGACTCCTGGGCCATGACCTTCCCAGAGTTCGACTGTACCAGCAAACTACCTTGTCCTGGTCCAGGAGTGATCCAAGTATCATCTTGAGACTGATGTGCAGCCTGTGCAGCTGTTCTAGTCCAAGCCAGAAAGACTTCTGATTCTGACACCAATCCAGAATCAAATCAAATCCTTGCCCAAGAAACATCTAATACCTTGATAGTCAGCTACCCAACATTAACCATGACTGACTGGCTGTTAAGCTCCATCTCAACCCTGGTAAGCAGGTACTCCATGCCCTCTCCATTGGCTCCCAAACATGTATTCTTGTTACCAGGGAGCATCTCTTCAGGCATAAGGTGCTTCCTCAACAATAGTGCTGAAAGCTCCGGTATATCTCAGAGTAGGTACTCTCCTCTACTTCCTGCACAAACCCCATTGTGTTAGGATGAATGTGATTTGGAGCAGTTGGGTGCCTCTCCCAGATCTCCATAGCTACTAGATTGTGCTAAAACAGAGCCCCTCCAGTCCCTTCACCCACTTGTAACATGCTTTGCTGTCATGGGTGCTGCTGGTTCAGAATCTTTCACCTGACAATTCCTCTTGAAGTGTCCCACCTGTTGGCATTAACAGCAATGCAGTACCCTGGACTTTGATGAACTTTCCTGTTTTCCCTTCACCAGATGCTCCTCTCTGGACACACCAATACCATTCTCATTTCGCCTTGGCGCTCCTCTGGTCCCATGGGATTAATCCTGGCCCTTACCTTCTGGTTTGGCACCAGTCTGTGGAGAGTTCCTATCCCCCTTTGGCTTAGACCTATGCTGATCTATCCCCTTATGAACCCTGTTAGCTAACCACTTGACAGCCAAAACTGCAAGGTTCTGTCAGACAGATTTCTCTTTAAGACAGATTTCTTTCAACATGACAGACTTTTCTTTTTTACATTCTTAATGTACAATGTGTGATGATGAATTGTGACAGACCTTTATATTGCAATTTTTAATCTTTTATGTATTATTGTGAAATGTAATTAATTTGTTATAAAAAGGAAGCAGGAGTCTTCGTGGGCAATGAACTTAGATTCATTTTATTTAAGAGTGAAGATGGAAACCCGACCAGCCGTGCCAGGCTGTCGACTGCATCTAACGGCTCTATATCGAACTTCAGGCTGATAAGCACGAGAACATCTCGGCACACGTTCAGCGCGAGCCAGCGAGAGTATTAAACACAACACAGCGCAAGTATTAAACATAACACATCTCCTTTCCTTTAACATAAAGATAATGAAAACAGAAAATAAAAAGAATGTAATTCTTATCAACTTAAGACCATGAGGCATTGTGATGGTAAACATCCAGAAACATGTTATAGAAGACAACATAAAAACATAATAAGCATATGCATTCCTACCTACTCCTTTCTTACACGTTAAACAAAATCTTTCAAATATGAAGGAGTTCTTTTTGTACGAACAGGTCTATTCTCCCCCACGCCAACCCACTGACGAGGGGTCAATTTAAGTGGTTGAGATCCCCCACTCTTTTCACCTTTTTGGTACAAAGGGACTCTTCGCAGATTCCATGTCTGTCCATTTTGCAACCTGACATAGTTATCAAATACCGACTTAACTCGAAAAGGTCCCCTGAATTTGTTAAACATTTTTAGGTTCCCGTCTGGCTTAACCTTAACTAAATCACCTACAGTAATATTGGTTCTGCCAGACGTAACGATGTGACTTTCCTTAACCAAATGTGATTTTTGTAACCATGTTGGAAGTAATTTTGTGCCAGGTAGTCTCCCCCTCATGAGTTCAAAAGGTGTTTTGTTCATGTTTTGGTGGACAGTCGTGCGATATGCCCAAAGCATCTCTTTAATTTCTCCTTGGATAGACCTATTTGAAGCTAAAGCAAGTTGCATTGTTCCCTTGACTAGTCTGTTCACCCTCTCGCACAAGCCATTACTCTGGGGATTATAAAGCGACGTTCGTAAATGCTTCAAACCTATATGATTAAAATATTCCTCCATTTCCCTGGAAGTAAGTTGTGTCCCATTGTCTGACAAAATCATGCCCGGGATACCCTCCCTCCTGAAAACATCATTAAGCACCTTTATAGTGGATTGTGTGTTGATACTCTTCATGAACGCAACCTCGACCCATCTTGAAGTCGAATCAACCAGTACCATAGCAAATTTCTCAGTCTCCTGAAGTTCATGAAAAAAACCTATAAAGTCTATATAAACTTTCGTCCAAACTCCTTCCTCAGATACTATATATCCACCTAATCTTGAGCTTGCCTCTACCTGAAGTCTCTTCTCTGACTCCTTACACAGTTCACAACGTTCCACCCAAACCTTAACCTGGGAATCTATCCCTGGCCACCAGAAGCTTTGTTTAAGACGCCTTGCCGTGAGAGTTTGGCCTAAATGACCCTCATGTGCTATGGCAATGATGCGAGGTCTCAATGAAGTTGGCGGAATGTACCTTTCCCCCCTCACTGCAATAGAATCTCCATGCATAAATATTTCATCCTGCAACTGAATGTGCGGCCTAAGATTCAGTGGTACTGTGCTCTGCCTGGAAACTTCTTCCCTGCACATCCTAACTAAACTTCCCATAAGTTGGTCTTCCTCCATGGCCCGTATCCATTCTTCTTTAGAAATAGACTTTGCAAGGTCTTCCACAAGGTCTTCCAAGTAAGCAACAACGTTTTCAGTCACTAATTCCTCTGGCCTAGCTTTAGTGTCTGGCAACCTGGACAAACAGTCTGCCACACTGTTGCACCATCCTGGTACATCCTCCACATTGCATGAATAATCTTGAACACTAACTGCCAATCTAGCTAGTCTGCCCGAACAATTCTTGATACCTCCTGGAGCCAAAACTTTAAAGAGAGGTTTGTGATCGGTTCTGAGTGTGAATTGAACACCCCACAGGTAAACTCTAAAATATCTAGTTGCCCATGCGGCTGCCAATGCCTCCCGCTCGATGACCGAATAGTTTCTCTCACTCGTAGTCAACGAGCGAGACGTAAAAGCAACCGTATTCCATTGTCCGCCACGTTTCTGTGTCAAAACCGCCCCAATACCCACAGAGCTTGCATCCACTGTGAGGAATATAGGCAAGGAATGTACAAAACTTGACAGAATATTTGCATTCACGATGTTATTCTTAATCAACTCAAAGCATCCCTTTGTGCTGCCCTCCAGATAAATACTTTCCCTTTCCTCAGTATGTCCCTGAGGGGTTCAACCTTCTTTGCAAAATTGTGCACAAACTTTGCATAATATTCTACCATGCCCATGAATGAACGAAGTTTGTCCTTATCGTCTGGTTGCGCAACATTACATATTGCACTGACATGATCACTTTTCGGTTGAATGCCCTCTCCAGTAACATGATAACCCAAGTAATCTACTTCCTTAGCTCCAAATATACATTTGTCTCTACGCAATGTTATTCCAGCTCTTGTCAAACATGAAAAAACTTTTTCCAAAATACAATTGTGGTCATTCAAGTCCAGACCATATATTAGTATATCGTCTTGGAAAAAGACCACTCGTTCAATGTTCTTGAGGATGTCAGTAATGATCCTTTGGAATGCACTTGCTGCAGAACATAGTCCAAAAGGTAACCTCTTGAACGATATGTACCCTCCGGGTAATAAACGAAGTATACACCTTTGAATCTTGATGAAGTTTGATTTGGTGATACACGCTTCGTAGGTCGAGCTTGGAAAACACCTTTCCACCACCTAAGCTTAGTACGATTTCATTTATGTTGGGCAAGGGAAAGTTATCCATCACTACCACCTTGTTCAGGCTTCTCATATCAACACAGAAGCGCAAGGATCCATCCTGTTTTTGCGTGATGACGACTGGACTTAACCACTGTGTTGCTTCCACTGGTTCAATAATGTCCTCTTCCAACATTTGACTTATGATCTTCCTCACCTCCTCTCTGGCAGACAAGGGTACTTTACGTGCAACATGTTTTACTGGCACCACATTCTTTCTAATTTTGATAACATGCTGATAACCTTTCACTTCTCCTAACACTGTGTTGAACGCTTTCTCATATTTGGACAAAATGGCATCAACATCACTGTTATCATCATCAATACACATAACTGGTGGATCAGCCCTTGGATCCACTCTTATATTTAAAGCATATTGATGTAACCAACCCAAAATTACAGGACCATGAGGCGATACATATATCTTACCATGAGTAAGTCTCCCTTTAAAGGTGATGCATGCTTCGAAATACCCTAACACCCCAATGCTCACCCCTTGGTAACCCTTAAGAATGACATCTGAAATGATCAATTTTTCTGTTTTACAAGAGATGTCATACAAATTCTTGGGGATGATTGTATAGAGTGAACCTGTATCAACCATGAGACTTAAAGTCATCCCATTTACATCGAAGTCTGCCTTTGGACGAGACAAGAGAATGTGATCAGCCTCCCCTGAATGATCGTTATCCACAATCATCATAACCTCTGCTCCATCTTCAGATGTGTCACACTTCACCATTGCTATATTTTTCCCCTTTCCGGATTTGCACATACGTGCAAAATGACCCTTCCTCCCGCGTTTTAAGCAATCTTTCATCAAAGCACTACAATTCTTTGAATCAGCTAAGTGAAATGGACTTCCGCATCTAGTACACGAACGTACATTCTGTTTATATTTACCCTGTGGATTTGGTTTAGAATATTAAGTGGCACCTTTATTAGTAGTCTTGAATTGTGAGCTCTGATTGTGCTTTGTGCATATTGGGTTTACGGTTTCACTATTCTCAATCTGTACTGCTCCAATCTCTGAACGGTTAGCTTGCTAAATAGTTTTCAATTCTCTCATACACCTATCACTTTCTTCTGCTACTTTTGCTATTGTGATGGCCTCTGTAAGTATAGGGTTCCTAGCCACGCACAACTTTTCCTGTGTTTTCTTACTGTAACATTGGACAATTAATTGATCCCTGATCATTTCATCTTGCATGCCCCCAAATTGAAATTTAACCTACAACTCCCTAAGTCTTGAAACAAAATCATCAATACTTTTGTTTTGTTTTTGCGGCTGGGTGTAAAACTTATGCCTTCTCATGACAATATTCTCCTGCTTAGCAAATCTTGTATATAATCTGAACAGTGCATCTTTATAAACATCATCAATTTCAACAGGTGGTGCTGGCAAACACTTAAAGATCCTTTGTCCCTCCTTGCCTAATGCTCCTAGTAGTAATGCTTTTTCCTTACAGCTCAGAATTTTGTGCCATCCAAAGCTATAATATAATTCTCAAAAGCCTCACACCAATCATCCCACTCCATGGCTGGTTCCCCAGGAGCAACTAAAAACTGAACAGGAGCTTGAATAGCATTGCTAACATTCATTTTGATGAATCTTGTATAATATATATATTACCACTATCAAAAATGTGTGTGTATCACAGTGGATCAATTAACTTAAACAGGAATGATACACGTTATGCTGTGTGTGTGTATCACAGCTGAATATTGTTGAGTTGGTTAATAACCTTTGCCAATGTCTTAAATAGAAATTCTTCCCCCCCCCAAAAATTCTCTTTAAGTCACAGTCAATGCTTTTCGTGTTGCAGTCAGTCACAAAAGCAATTTTCTAAATAGTGTGGTCCACAACTTGAATATCGCCGCTTTAATTTAAATCTTTAATTCCCTTTGAAAGCGGTATGGGCGTATTTCTCTCGTTGTCTTTGTAACACGATGAGAGCGTGTTTATTAGTGGGACCCACAATGGTATTGCCGCTTTAAATGGGAGAGGTTTCCCTGCAGTCTTCGTCAAGCCAAAGGACTGCGTGACAGGTGGTCGCAGTTACGGTGCGATCTCGCTGCTTGTGCCAAGGTAAGCATGCGCCAAAGTAATGTATTGTTTCAAACGTACCTTAGCCTCGTAAAGGTAAATTCCCAGTCCAATACCTTACGAGTTGCACGCTGTCGGGTTTTCTCTCAAATCTTCTCCCTTCCGCTGCGATCGCTCGTTATCAGTGATGGGAAGGCACCTCCAGTTTCAGACTTCCTTTGGGTACAGCGTGGTCCAAGTCGCCAAAAATGTTATAAAAAGGAAGCAGGAGTCTTCGTGGGCAATGAACTTGGATTCATTTTATTTAAGAGTGAAGATGGAAACCCGACCAGCCGTGCCAGGCTGTCGACTGCATCTAACGGCTCTATATCGAACTTCAGGCTGATAAGCACGAGAACATCTCGGCACACGTTCAGCGCGAGCCAGCGCGAGTATTAAACACAACACAGGGCAAGTATTAAACATAACATAATTGTTGGTATGTTCATTCGCTTTTGAGGTCGGGCCAGGGCAGGGCATGTGCTGCTCTGGAATGCATGCTGTACTCAGGTATGGACTTGAAGCTCCGCCGATATTTTTGATTGGCTTGTGTCATTGTCCTTTGGAACCTGTGGCTTTTGATTGGTCAGTAGGCTTAGTAGTCCCTCCTTAGTACCAACTTGTCTCATTTTGTAACCTCATTTGAGGACACCCACTTTTACATGTGTTGTTCCTCGGTAGCCTTTATTTACAGCCTCCGAGCACTATTTCATTTAATGGTTTTCACAAGCCTGTTGTGGCAGGCAGGACACACTGTCTCCCAACACTTTATTATTATTATTTTATACATAGCCCGCCACGCCATGCTGATAGTGGTGGCTGTGTCTTTGCTTTATTTGCTGTGCCAAACGTGGCCACATATTTGTTTTTTACTATTTATTAAAAAAAATAATAATAAATTGCCCCATGCTGCACTCACACCTTAATGGTGAGCCGCGCCCCTTTTCTTAGATGAGCCAAGTCTAAGGAAAGGGGCTCAGCCACCATTAAAGTGAAAGCACGACATGGGGCGATTTTACAAAAATAAGCATATTTTTGTCAACTTGACAAATAAATGTTTTTTTTTTTAAAGTGCCACATACCGCGCTTTCACTTTAACCCCTGGCCTGCGGGGCTAATTCCCCCACTGCGCTGGGGGCGCGCACAGTGCCCCAGTGCTCATGACGAGCTCAGCTCGTCACAGCCACACCCGTTTTCATAGAACGTTCAGCACAGCGGGGGAATTAGCGCCCTCGTGAGAGCGTTCTGGCTGTTATGACGAACTCAGCTCATCATAAGCACACGACCACTGTGGCTCATGACGAGCTGAGCTCGTCATGAGCATGGGAGGGGTTAATGGCGGCCACTCTTCTTTCTTTAGAAACAGTTCGTCAAAAGAAAGGGGCGTGGCTGATGTTAAAGTTAAAGCGGCGCATGGGCGTTTTTACAAACAAGTGGCTCCTTGCTCCCTATCTCCTGGAGTCCACTGTAATATCTTGTTGCATCGGGCCATGAGATCCTGGGACCACACATTCCCATCGCTCAATCGCGCAGCTCGATCGAAGACCTCCTTGACTTGGAGCAGTCGGCTGTATTTGCTGTCCCCTTTCCTCTGTAACACTGCCAACTTGACTCTTACCCATTCTCCTTCTTCCAATGACCTGTCCTTTACATTCCTCCTCTTGTTGTAGTGTTCAGAGTATATTGTCTGAGCTTTTTCCAAGTTTGCTTGTACGATCGCAGGGGACCATTTGCTGGTCACTGTCTTCTCCTTCCATGCCAAATTGTCTTTAGTGAAGGGATCTCTGCCTCCAAGGATCTGGAAGGGGCTGTATCCCGTACCCGTGGGGGTGATGCGATATGCCCAAATCATGTGTAAGATTTCCCTTTCCCAGTCCTTTCCGATCAAGATTGCTGCCTGAATGGACCCCATTAGGACTCCATTGAATCGTTCTATTTGGCCATTCCCCGCGGGATGATATATGGAAGTGTGTTTATAGATGATTCCGTTCCTCTCCATGTATTTGAGCCATTTTTCTGAAGTGAAGTGGGGACCATTATCGCTCAATATGGACTTAGGAATTCCTCCCTTGAGAAAGGTGGTCGTAAGGAACCTAAGTATAGTCTCTGTGTCCATCTCCTCTTTGATGTGCACTTCAGGCCATTTCGAGTATCTGTCTACCAGGACGCACAGATATTTTTGAGTCCCTTGTTCATCCAGAATTGGTCCCAATATATCAATGGAGAGTTCCTCCCAAGGGTTCTTCGGGGTGGCGAATTTTCCTAAGGCCGTCCTCAATGGTGTCATTGTTTTGTCTGCTCGTTGACATTGGTCGCACTCCCTTACGTTCCGTTCCGTTTGTATGTCCATGCCTGGCAACCAGTATCCCTGTTTGGCCCTCAATTTTGTTTTTCCAATGCCAAGATGGCCCTCGTGCAATATTGCTAGTAGTCTCGGGATTAGCCCTTCCGGGGGTACCACCTTGTCCCCTCTGTACACAAACACTCCTTTGTCGCCCAGAGACAGTTCCTCTCTTACTTCAAAATACTTCCTATTGTCTCCACTCAAGTGTCTCTTTTCAGGCCATCCTCCGACAATGTGTTCTATCACCTCCTGGATGTTCCTGTCCGCTTGGTACACATCCATCCATTCTTGGTTGCTTATCACCTTCTCCGGGTCCTCCATCAATGCCACCATTTCCTCTCCACCGTCCTTCTCTTCCTTTGCAGTTTTCATTGCTGCAGCCCTGCTTAAGTAGTCAGCCACCTTGTTCCAGCAGCCCGAGATGTATTCCACGTCGTATCGGTACTCCAACAGTTTGAGTGTCATTTCTGCTATTCTAGGAGTAGCACTAGCATGCCCACTGGAAGTGAGCACTCTCACCAAGGGTTTGTGGTCCGTTCTGAGTTGGAACCTCGTTCCCCACAAGAACTGACGGAATCTGCCCATGGCCCATACCACTGCTAGCATCTCTTTTTCGATAACACTAAACTTCTTTTCAGTGTCTGCCAGGGCTCTGTAAGCGAAGCTTAATGTCTCCATCGGCCCCCCCCCTCTGTCTTGCATTAGGACTGCTGCCAGCCCTTTGTCGCTGGCGTCTGTTGTTACCACCATTTGGCCCTGTAGATCATACCCTTGGAGGGGAATGGCCTGGACAACATCCCTCTTGACACCTTCAAACTCCTTCTGTGTCTCTTCCGTCCATGCGAACGCCATTTTCTCTCCCGTAAGCTGCCGCATGTGGTGGGTCTTGGTGGCAAAGTGTTGTACGAACTTGCTATAGTATTTGGCCATCCCTAGAAAGGACCATACTTCTTCCTTGCTAGCGGGGGGAGGGGCATCACATATTGCTCTTACGTTCTACTTCTTTGGGGTGATCCCCTTTTCACTAATTTCATGTCCCAGGTAGGTGACAGAAGCCATTCCTAGGCTGCATTCTCCCACTCTGCAGTCAGTCCTTTATCCTCCAGCACCTTCAGCACCTTGGACAACTTGGTGTTGTGGTCTTGGTGATCTCTACCCATTACCAGGATGTCGTCCTGGAAGTATTGGATCCCTTCCATGTCTTTAAAGAGGCGGTGCATGAGTTTCTGAAAGACAGCTGCTGCTGACGCGAGGCCAAAAGGCATCCTGCAGAATTGGTAACACCCGAATGGAGTTATGAACGACGTCAGCTTTCTACTCTCTGGGTGTAATGCTGTCTGGTGGTACGCCGACGTCAAATCGATGGTGGAGTACCATTTTATTCCTCTGGTTTTCGCCAGCATTTCCTCGATACGGGGTAACGGGAACTTCTCCACCACTATACATTTGTTTAGTTCACGCAGGTCCACACACAACCGGAACTTGCCACTAGGTTTCATGACCACAACCAGGGGCGCCAGCCACTCCGCACATGTGATTGGTTCAATTATGCCGTTCCTTTCTAGTTCCCGCAGTTCCTGTTGCACCTCTTCCCTCACTGCAATTGGCACATTCCTCACTTTGTGTGATACCGGCGTAGCATCCGTCTTGAGGACGATCTTGTGGGAGAATCTTTCCAATTTCCCGACCTTTCCGCCGAACGCCTTAGGGAAGTCTTTTTTCCATTTTTCTATGTCTGGCCATTTTTCCGGCTCCGTCATCAGTACTTGTACTGCTCCTCCGGGGTCCAGCTTGATGCCCAGGTCTCCTTGGTCCATCCAGCCCAGTACTGACGGGCCTTTTTCCGCTACATATAATTTGCAAGCGGCACTGTGTCCTCTGAACTCAAATTTTAGCGGTCTAAATCCCAATATGGGGATGCGGTCCCCCAGGTACGTGACCGGTCTGATGTCTGGCGGTTCCAACCGCGGACCCAATTGGGGCATGAATTTCTCTGTCCATACTGCCCTTTGTACTATCGTGTATGGCGATTCTGAGTCCACCACGATGCTTATCATCACGCCGCCTATTAGCATGTCCAACACCGGTTTGTTCGATCTCCTTGTGTCCACTCTCAGGACTTGCTCCTCTATGCATAGCACCTCGTCCTCTTCCTCTTGGCATCTTCCTTCCATGCCTTCTTGGTCTTGGTCTACATACTTCACTTTGGCGGGGCCCGCTTTTCTCCGGCATACCTTTTCGTAATGTCCTATCACACCGTAAAACATGCATTTGGCCCGGAACGCTGGGCACCTTTTGGCTTGTGCTTCATGGGCCGAACTGCCACAACGGTAATAGGTGTTCTTGCTTCCTTTCATCTGCTTCCCTGGTGGTCCCGGCTTCCCCTGCCACTTGTTGGGTCCTTTGTAGGTCGCACCCGTGTTCTTGTTCCCTCCTTTGGGTTCTTCTTCTTCTATTCTGTTAACCATTGGCCTCGCCGCTGTTTCTCTTTTCGCTGCGTCCACACATCTCCGCGCCAATTCTGCTTTCTTCACTATCGCTATCACCTCTTTCAACGTGGTATCTCCGCATGCCCATAGTTTGTCCTGCACGGATTTCATTGTTGTGTGCATCACTATCTGGTCCTTGATGAACTCATCATGGAGGGCGCCATAATTACATGTGGACGCTAATCTTTTTAACGCTGCCACATATTCATTGATCGACTCGCCATTTTCTTGTTTCCGCTGTTGGAAGTTGTAGCCGTCTATCGACACACACACTGCCGGCCGATAGTTCTTGTTGAGTTCTTCTAATGCATGGGCATAGACGTCATCATCTCCGGCTTGCCGTTGTTTAGGTACTAGATTCTTGAATACCCTGATCTCCTCCGGGCCTAGGTTGTGTAACAAGATCCTTCTTTTCCTCTTACTTGTGAATGCCTCCTCATTTTCATCTTCCAGGACCTCGATATAATTTGAGATGTACTCCCTCCAGTCCTCCCACTTCATTAGGGGTTCTCCCGGTTTGGATAGGAAAGGAATTGGTGCCGTCACGGAAGACGTTTGAGCGCTCATGGTTTCGCGCCTTTCTGGCTCTTGGGGCTGCCCGGTGCACTGCTCTCCTCACCTTGTTCTGGATGGAGCTGGGGACTACCGGCTTCACCACCGTCTCTACTCCCTGATTCCGCCAGTGCGCCTGTCCTATGGTGATCTTCCTGCGCAGCGTGGCCTCTTTTCCACTCTTCCTAGTGCCTTATTCTGGCCTGGGTGCACTGTTTTCCCCACTACCTCACTTTCTTGGGCGTTTTTCTTTCTCCCACACAGCCCTGGTCCATGTGTTCATTTGTACCTGGACTCCTCAGGTTGTCTTCCAGTCGAGGGTGATGCACGGTCGCTTCTGCCAAGCTCTCTGTGGTGCTGGCTGTATCCTATGGCCAACTTGTGGTGCTGTGTGTCTGCTCCTGTTCTGCTGTGGTTTTTTTTTTAACTTCCGATTTTTCTTCCTTTTTTTTTTCCAACTCCTAACCTTGTTGCCAATGTTGTGAAGTGATTTACCCCCAATGAAGACAGGACGCAGTGTCTCCTTTCCCTATATTTATTAACCATATCTAATCATTACAGAGAGCGCCGAGCGAGCTGTGTGTGCCACCAGCACCCGACTGATTGCGCTGCTCGCGCGCGAACCAAAATGGCCGCCGTTCGCGCTACATGGTGACGTAGCACGAACACGAGAGCGGCAACTCTACAGATGTCTGTGCCAAGTGTAGGTTAAAGTGTCTTAGTTAAAATATTGTTGGAAGAAAAAGGAATTTCAGGTCCATTTTGAAAGTCACCAACGAGGCAGTTGTGCGCATATTTGGCGGCAATAAATCCCAGATTCTGGTTGCCCTACCCGAGAATGATTGTTCCATCAGTCATTTTTTTCTTAAAGGATGGGGTTCAAGCAGCATGGCTTCAGCATTTCACAATGGTCTGTGGCCGCCTGATAGCTTGAGTTTGTCTGCCAGGTAGCAGGAAGTGGATATGTGCAGAGTTTTATGGGTGATGCAGGCAGTCTTGTAAATAGTCCTAGCTTCAACCTGCGCCATCAGAGAGTGATCAGCATGGTAGTAATGTGGTCATTCCTTTTTGTCCTTTAGACAAACTATGCTTCCGAATGTATAATTGAAGGGGAGGGGCGACTAGTTAAGAGACTTTCAATAGTTTATTCTGGAGAGCACAAGTGTATGAACAAGAGATTTTAGATCTTGTTCTGGGAAGTAACAGTGGATTCCCCACAGTAGACGCAGTTGATGGCGTGCGTTTTTGGCCATAGTGCTGATCTGAAAGTGCAGGTTGAGTCTTTTGTCTAAGATGACCCTCAGAGACTTGTCACTGTCAGCAGTTTAGATAAAGCTGTGTCATCTGCATATTGGTGATAAAAGATCATTGACTTCTTAAAAAGCACTCTAAGAGACTCAATGTTAAGAGACTGTTGCAAAATAAGATTTTCAAACATGTGGTAAGTAAATTTCTGTTTTTAAAAAAAAAGGCGAAGTCCACATACACCCAGCCCTCCAGCATCAACCGCCCAGGGAGGTCTGAGCAACTAACCCACAGGAGGCAGCATGGACCTAAAACACTTGTTAAACCATAACACGCCAATAAAGAATGCAACCTGCAGCAATGTGTGAGCCACTAGTTCTTTAAGCAGGACCTTGCTCCACACAAACGAAACACCTTCAATGAGCAGCACAACATGTACAATGAAACGGAGCACTGAAAGAATATCGAGGAGCATAATAGCGAGCTGCTAGAATATCAATGAGAAAATATTGAGTGACAGAATATTGAATTCCTATCTACAAACAGGTAAGTACAAAAATATTGAATCCTAAATATTGTTCTAAATAATATAGTTTGCTAAAATATCGTCTTTTTTAAATGTATTAAAAGTAATATAAAAATAATTCAATAATAAATATAATTAAGGAAAACATACTTAAAAAGAATAAAAAAACGTTAAAATTAATAAATATAATGTAAATTAAACATGCATTTTCATTATATATGAACTTAATAATATTAAAAAATATATATTTGTAATTATAAAGTGTAAAAAACATGATTTAAAATATAATTTATCTATATATATATATATATAAACCTATAATATTAATATAAAAAATAATAATATGATAAGCCTAAAACATTAAAATAAATATTTTTTAAAAAAAGTAATATTTTACACTACATTAAATATAACAGTACTAAATATCTTGCATAGCGTAAAAGATAAAATTGCTATTTCCACTCCAACAAGTGCTACAGTAGGGAAAGTGTTGGATAGTGGGTGGATAAAAATGACTATTCCTGCTCCAGCAAGTGGAACATAGGGAAAGTGTTGGATAGCAAGTGGGTAGAAATTACTATTCCCACTCCAGGGAGTGCAACAGTAGGAAAAGTGTTGGATAGCGAGTGGGTAAAAATTACTATTCTCACTCCAGTGAGTGCAACAATAGGGAAAGTTTTGGATAGCAGGAGGGTGAAAATTACTAGTCCCACTCCAGTGAGTGCAACAGTAGGGAAAGTGTTGGATAGCGTAGGGGAATAATTTAGTATACCCACTACTGCCATATGATTAACATTAATTAACAATTTTTTTTTTCAAAATGTAATTTACCTCTTACCATTTCCCCCCTATAAACGTCACCAACAATATTGTAAAATATTAATACATTACCATAATTAGGTACCAATTAATTAATTAAATAAAAATAAATTAACAATAAAATGAATAACCATCAAAACTAAATTAATTCACACAATTAACACGTTAAAATTATTTGTAATACATATTATATATAAGCAATAATATAAAATTATATTAAAACTAAATTACTTCATACCCTACTCCCCTATCAACCCTAAACCCACTCCTAAAAAAAGTATAAGGTTAACATATTTACAAATTAACTATTAATAATCAATATCGAATTAATTACTAATTAATTTAAACAAATAACACAATTAACATAATTACCAATTAATGACTAATTGCTATTAATCAATTTTATAATTAATTATTCATAAATTAAATAACTTAATTAACAATATCAATTATTAAATACGAAATAATAACTGAATAAAATTAATTAATTAAAATTAAATTACTTTCCACCCTATTCCCCTATAAACCCACAACCAGCTACAGAATTAAATTACGCAAAAAGTAATTAACAAATAATTAATTAATTCTAAATAAATATTTATAAATATATTATAATTAAATTACTTCCCACCCTATTCCCCTATAAACCCACAACCCACTACGGAATTAAATTACACAAAAAATTAATTAACATAAATTTCATTACTTGAAAAGAATTCAAACATACATTACAAAATTAATACATACTTTTAACACATATACTAACACTTAAAACACTAAAAATAAAATCGATATTTTAACAACTATATTATGACTGTCGATATTACTAACTTCGATATTATGACAAACAATATTTCTTACTTGCATTTCGATATTCTGCAGCACTATATTTTTGAAACTCGATATTATGTCCACTTGATATTTTAAACTCGATATTATGCCATATCAATATTTAAAATTCAATATTTTGACTGTTTACCCATTGAAACATCATAAAATACATAAAGGGTATGGTACAACACCCTCCCCATTTTGGAAAAACAAATTTGAAAAGTAAAAGTGAAACAAGAACCTAAAATATAAAAATATAAGCATTATACACATTGGGGTCGATTCCGAATCGGGAAAAAAAACGCCCGTACGATTTTCATCCGGAGCCATCGCCGTACGATTCGTACCCGTCTGTCCGGTTTGCGTAGTACGATACGCGCCGTACACCCAGCGTACATGGGGTACGGTGCATACCCCATGTACGCAGGGTTTACGGTGCGTAACCCCCATGATCGCAGGGGTACGCGCCGTAACCCTCCGATCATGGGGGGTACGCGCCGTACCTGGGGGGGGGGGGGGGCGTTCCGTACCTGTTTAGTCACGAACTCTGCTTTTACGGCTGTTTTCAGGTCCCATAGAAAAAGGCTTGTACAGTGCGTACCCGACACGTATTGTACTTGCTGGGTCGTATAAACCAGCCGCGAACCGTACAGATGTTGCGTGCAGCGGTATCCGAGTGAGACTCGTACGGAGATTAGAGTCGTACGGTCTCTGTACGATTCGTACGCAGTCCAGCTCCTGGTATGAATCGTACTTCGTCGTACGTACGGGGGACGTTGCAGGGTACGATTCGTATGGGAAAAGCTCTCCGAACAGCTATTCGGAGCGCTTTTTACCGGATCGGAATCGGCCCCAAAGTAAGCCATATAATAATAATACTTAGACCTAGAAGGCACGGCAGCATTGCATGAAACTCTGTGATTATTGGATTTAATTCCAGTGGTGGCTGGTGACATTTGAAAGTGGTGAGGCGTAACATTATTGTCATACTGCACTGCGGCCAGCGAGCGTAGCGAGCAAGCCTGAACAACCTACTGGGCGCTTGGGGGGGTTCTCTGCCCAAGAAATTTTAGAAAAAAGAGAGCACAAATGGTGCGTTTCCAAGCAAATTTGAGGAAGCAGGAAGGTTAATAAAGCCATTAGCGCAGGGCCTAACAAACAATGATCAGTCACTGCATCTCCCCTCACTTCACACAGCTTTGCTTATATCTGTTTGGGATCAATGTAAAACAAGGTGGCGCAACTTCAGTTAGGTCAAAGATTTGTGCCCCTTGAGGAGAAAACATTGGCTCAGCCAGAAAAGTGAAAATAGAACAAGTTGAAACAGCTGTCTGAAGAGTGTGTGGAGTTTCATCCTGGTACCCTAAGAAAATCACAAAAACCCTCAATATATCACAATTCACATGCCACTTCACAAATCTGCATATAAGCAGTCTGGGAGCTTGGAAGCTATGAGGACATACAAATACAAACCACACACCACCCACCTATGGCACATTGAAGGCCCTATAAGGAAGTGTACTCATGCCATTAATGTATCTGAATTGCTTTGATTTGCAATTGCATTTGCCATATATAGAACACCTCTTACTCCTGGCAATTTTGAAAGGTTATCATAGGCAGTGACACAATCATTTTGCGATTTGAAATAAACAAAGTCGGGTGCAGAGGGTGAAAGGTAGGTGCATGCATGTTAAAAGGCAGATGCATTTTTCACAATATTTGCACTGTACATTTCGCTGGATACACTGGTTCAGAGTTTCTCCTTCAGCGCTTACAAAAACACATTTACATGCCACCAAATGCAACTTCTGACACATTTTAAAAGCAAATATAATAAAGTGATGTTGCGCTCATATAATCCCAATTTTCTTGTTAACATGTATGCCAGCTTTAAATTATTAACATTGGTAAGTGTAGCTCATTAAAACACGACAAGAGATGTTTTGAAACAGTGTAGGATTTCAACAGAAAAGCTGTTTTGCTTCTGAAAACGGACTTTCCGATGATATGCCTTTACTACTGAGTGCCCAAAGAGCAGTTCTTTGTGGTGTCTTTCATGCGCTCTTCACAGTCCCCTTGTGCGTCTCTGAGAGTCCCCTCACCCTTGCTGTGGCCCTCCTTCTCTACCCCTTCTGTCTGTCCAGCGCCTCTCCTGCCGTTACTCTCCTCACAGCGCTCCCACAGTCCCTCAGTCCCAGAGTGTCACTCAGTGTCTCTCAGCGTATCACTCAGTCCTTCGGTGGCTCTCCCCTCATGATTGCCCCTGTTTCTTATGGTCTTCTCCCTCCCTCTCCCCACACTTGCTGTGGCCCTCCTCCTCTCCCCTTCTGTCTGTCCAGCCCCTCTCCTGCCATTACTCCCCTAGTCTCAGCGCTCTCCCTCACACTTTACTCCTTCTCTTTACACTACTCCCTCTTGCTCATTCCCTCTGCCCCACCACCCCGCTGCTCTCTAGACGCTTCTCTGGACAATTACTTCTCGTAGGGCAAGAGAGTGACAGAGCTCGTCTTGGCACATACTGTATACATATGACACTGTCCTTAGTGCAGAGCCGGTTGTTCCATTAGTGCAGTGCTGCGAGTATTATAAAACGAAACACACGTAGGCGGTTGTTTTGTCACTACCAGTTCAATGGGTATATGGTAACTCTGCAGCTATGGCCGACATTCGCTCTCCTGCATTCTATATATGTGGGCAGGGGACAATGAGGCAGCATTGGTGCCACAGGCCTGAATGCAAGCAAGGAGGTAGGATTTTAAGGCTACATACCTGTCTGAGGTTAAACGGGTACCAGCTGGGTCGGATAGAAACCGCGTGAGCCTCGGGGTGGGGAGGGACGACAGGGTGGCATGCACATGGGTCATGGGTGACTGACTGTCTGTTTGTTGAATATATAGACACAGCACCGCAGTGAGGACATTTGTGGAGAAGTTGGTTATGGGGTGGTGGGGGGTGGGGGGGTGTCCACAAAAGACTGTTTCACTGGGCGCCCCAGTGCTACATTCGGCCCTGGTACGCATTTTACCACATAGACTATAGTCCACAACCTGGAATGAAGGATTGCCGCCGCTGAAATCTCATAGCTGCGCTGATTCAATCACTGCCTGTTAACTTGTGGGTGGGTGGGGGCTAGCTGGTTGGGGCCTTTATTGTGCGGCAACTTGTGAGATTCTTCCGTAGGTACTGACTCCACGAGCAGCCTCTGACGGGGGCGTAAACATTGCGACTGCGGGAAGGAGGCAGGGCAGGGGGCAGGCAGTCTTAGGCCAGCTGGGTCAGATCAGTTAGAAACCGCGTGAGCCTCGGGGTGGGGAGAAGACAGGCAGGCTGGCATGCACATGGGTCATGGGTGACTAGACTGACTGCTTCAATATAAAAATAATTATTTATTTACCGTCAGACTCAGGAGGAGGCGAGCTGCGAGCACACAACGATGACGAAGGACGAACTGGTGGTCACGCGTCTTGTCTTCGTCACTCTCCACAGACTGTGCTTTACTGAGTTCTTCTACTTTCACTTTCTTTACCTGAGTTGTTGGTGAAGAATGTGTTCTGGAAGGGTGTAATGGCAGAGTTTTTGGCTTTATTTAGCAGTGATATAGATCATTAGTCTTGCTCGCATCTAGTATAGGTATTCTTAGCCTGTGTTGGCCCTTTTAAGCCCTTTTTCCAGATCTAGAAGAGGATAGCTGCTTAATATGCCTTTATTCTTGACTTTCACCTGTCTATTGCCTATTGGCTTTGACATATTAGACACATTGGTATGGTTTATGCAGGTATTCTGACAGAGCTAAGGAGCATTTCATCCCTTTCAGGCCTACAGGCCTAGAGCTAGAGGGACTCCATCTTGATGAAGCTGAGGGGCTTTTCAGGGCAAAGGCAATGTTTTCAGTTAAGGCTGTTGTGCTAGAGGGAGATCCAGTTAGGACTGCTTCTTATCCGAGAAATGTGTTTTTCTCTTGGGCCCAGACGTAACAAGCAGATGGCCACTGCAGTTGCGTGGAAGCCTGGGAGCTGGCACAGGAATTCGGTAGGAGACAGCCCTCCGGTGGAAATTTCCATGAGGGGAGAGGAATCCATATTAGTGAGCTACAGGAGAGGAGGAGTGGTCAGTTCAGTTTTGGAGGTCAGTGCAGCGTGGTGTGCAGTTCAGCGTGGTGCTCAGAACAGCTTGGAGCACAGAACTGCTGGGAGCTCAGAACAGCTTGGAGCTCAGAACAGCTTGCAGAGAGAGAGAGAATGTCTGCTGAAGCTGCAGAATAGAGTGCAGTTCTTGAATGGAGAAAGAAGGCAGACGATTGCTGAAGATGAGGAGAGAGAAAGCAGTGCAGAGAGCATCAAAGAAGGCTGTCAGCTGGAGCAACTGAACCAGAGGCGTGGTGATGTGGTGAAGGAGGGAGAGACAGAGAGAGCCCTAATCCCACCAGAGGCAGAGAGAGAGCCCTAATCCCACCAGAGGCAGAGAGAGAAATCTTCCTTCTAATAGGTGAGGTAGTCTGAATTAGTTACATTTACACTTTATGTCCAATCTTTTCCCTTTCAGCGGAGTGTTCCTGTTATGTTTAATCTTTTCTCTTTCAAGCGGTGTGTTCTACCTATAGTCTTTGTCATATCTGTGTGAAGGTTTATATTGTACTAATAATAAATGACCCCATTAATTAGTGAATTAGTGTGCATGAGTTCTTTTATGATAAAGTTATCCTGGCTTCAAAAAGGGGGGTAGGAGCGCTTAAATCAGGAAATGACTCAGTCACGTAGTGTGTATATCTTTATCCCCCTACAGTGAGATTACTCACTCCTGGTAGGTATTACTGTTTGAACAGATGCTACCCCTGATCAGGTAAGTAATAGTGAGGGAGAGAGGAGACTTGCAACCAAGGGACTAAGTTAGTACACCATCCCATAATATTATTGTAGTAGCAGACCCTTAGTGAAGAGACTTCCCAATATATATATATATATGTATAGGTGTTCATAGGAATGTGGTCGTCGTTGATATGCGGCGTTAGTGAGAGCACTGGGGGGTCGAACCAGTGTGGATACCCACTGGATTGTGGCTTGAATAAGTGAGAACACTAGGAGGTTGAACTAGTGTGTAGTTTCGCAGGATTGCGAACAGTTTGGAAAAGGGAGCATTGGGTTCTGCAGGCCCGTGTGTAGACGCACCGGATTGTGTGTCATATCTGCCCTAGGGTAGAACGGTCTGGGTCAGGGTGGCCGCGAGACCAACTGATGTGAATAAGTGTGGTGTAGGGTATGGATATCCCTAGTAATCAGTGAGTATTCTTAGTATCCCTATAGATTTAGTGGTGTTCTTAATAATATGAGCTTGTATATTGCGAGTTCCCCATCCTCAGGTAGGTACCAGGTGCCTGGATATAGGTGGTCCTGGGGAGGGAAGGTGAGTACGTTCTGGCTGGGTTGGAGGGGCCCCTGGGGGCTGATCCCACCTACTCAGAAAATCCAGCCATAACAAAGGGTTTCACTTTCTGGCAGCAGTGCGCCACGCGCGGTGACGTCCCAACAGCATAGAAATGGCCAATCACCTCTACATGGCTGGATATAGCCATATGGTGATTGGCCATACAGTGCAGAGCAGCCAATACCAATGCGCGGCCACATCCTGCTGCAACAGCCAATCCTGGCGCAGCGTTAAAAGCAACACTACGCCAGGATTGGCTACGAGCAGGATACTATCTGCCCATTTATGAGACCGGGGGCCCGGGTCCCTGCCTGACGGTGCCCTGTGTTTCGAGAGGGGGGAGGGTGGTCTACTGGGCCAGTCGAAACGTGTATACTCCTGGATACCACATGCGCATTGCGCAGTACTGTCTACCCATAATTAGCTATTCTCTGCCTGTGCGCTGCCTGTCACTCTCTGCCGCAGCCCCGCCCCCCACGACCCACTTCCTATAGGATGCCCGATTTAGTCGGGCTTGTCCCGGCGCTGTAAGCGCGCAGTGCCCTCCGATTTATTTTTCATCAGCCGCTGACAGCAGATGCATTTTAAAACCCTTTTAATCCAAGGGCGGTCGTCCATGGCTAGTGGGGCAACGCCCCAACGCCCCCAATGGACGCACCGCCACTGTTTAATTCAAACATTAGTTTAATCAGAGAGAGTGTCTGCATCATGCCCAATATTGGACTGCCTGTCTGCATCCTCACAGACCATCAGCCATGCCAATGTTATACTGACATGAAACCTTGGACCCAACATTATCCTCCCCTTGTCTGTCAAGTACATGTGCTTTAGTTTTCTCCAACCAAGAGCTGTCAATTTAGGAGCTGTGTTCACCATAACCTCTAACTGCTTGAATTTGTGACGCTTGTTCAGGTGTAATCTTAACTACATCTCTTCTACTCCACCACCCTCTGCCAGTTATAAGTACAGAACTCTTTGACACCTTCTCAATACATACTGGTTTGGAAAATTTTAATTTTGATTCACCTTTTCTGACTCTAGTGGTACTCTAGATTAAAGCCCAATCTCCCACTTTTAATATCATTTCCTTAACCTGGTGTTTTATGTCAAAGTTTTCTCTAACTTGACGGTGCATAGCTTCAACTGTGGCTGCTACAGTCAGAAAACTTTTATTGACAGGTACTTTCCTTTTGCATACCTCGCTCACTCAGTCAGGACAAAATAAAGACCTTGGAAGCTTTTACATAACATCACAAATTGACTCTTGGTTGTAGAACTGCGCTGTGTTACCAGGTATGACCTTGATCTGAGAAATCTTTTGACTTCAACACCCATGGTCAAAGCTGTTTGTACCCCTTCCTTTAAAAACCCATTCATGCACTCTACCAGACCATTAGTAGAAGTGAGTAGAGAGCAACCTTGAGATGAGTAGTGTGAAAGTCATTAATAAAATCTTTCATGCATGCAGATATAAAATAAGTGCCGTTGTCAGGGACAATTTCTTTAGGTGTAGCCTTTTCTTTAAGAATTTGATTATAAAATCAGTGTTAGGGACTGAAGTAAAATCGAAATACACAGCAGATCAAACGGGCCAGCAAAATCAAGTGCTACTCTCTGCCAAGCTTCTTCTCCCAAAGGGGGCCATGCGAATCGGTGATTCATGTAATTTCCAATGCTTGCCAGATACTAAGCAGGTGGTACAAAATTATCTATAAACTTAGAATCTAGAGCTTCCATAGCAGACGACCAGCAAAATTGGTCAAAAAGATTGTTGTGGGTGCTAATGAACTCTAACTGACCGCTATGCGCTTCTTTAAAAGGAGCATTTCTGACAGATGCTGGAGGCACACAAACTTAATTCCATATAACACCCCTTCAACAACAGATAGGTCCTCTGAAACCTGAACAAAAGGTCTAAATGAAAGCTCAACATTTCTTTATTTGGGCCAACCTTCAACCTTCTTTCAGGAACTTGAAAACTGACTATAAAGTGGAATCTTGTTTAGAAGACTCCAACTATTGTATATGAGTGAGCGTACCTTTTGGCTTGGGAGGTTTGGGACAGAAGGGGAGTGTGAGTTTCTGTGAGGTTTCTGCTGCCACAGTTAAGGTTTTTTACTGTTTCATATGTACTTCATCTGTTTGCAAGCCCAAGATGAATGGTCAGCCCTGTGATGCATGGACTATTGAGCGGCCAGCTCTCCGGATCTTTGGACTACCTGGGTGCCTGCATACGGGCGGGCGAGTTACGGTTCAGACCATCTTAGACGAACGCCTCATGTATTATTCAGAACGTAGCTTGCATACCAGCACCATTGTATGATATTGTGTTGATGCACTTATGACTGCTATGTATCTGCCATTAAGCTTTATGAGCAATGTTTGTACTGTTAAGAGTAACTCCAAAATAACAATAAAAGCAGATTTGACAAAAAAAATGAGTGAGCGTACCTTTGTCCCCATGTATGTCTTCCACAAGAGCAATTACACAATCATTCTCTTGAGCATTGTTCATACCCTCACCCCAAATAAGTAGCCTGGAAAGACAGTTCGTCTTTACGTTTTTTTCTTCAGGTATATATTTCACAGTGAAATTATACACTTGTAGTTTGAACAACAATCTGTCCAACCCTGATTATACTTTACCTGAATCATTGCCATTTAGTAGATGTAGCAATGGTTTGTGATCAGTGGAAAGATCAAACTGAAAGCCCCAAATAAATGTCTTAAATCTTTCCAAAGCCCAACAGCAGGCCAATACCTCCCCACTCAAATGGTATTGTAATGCGATTCAGCATCACTGCTGAAACGAGAAGCAAAAGCAATTGTGTATTCTTTATATTGAGACAATTGTGAAAACACCGCCCCAAGCCAATTTGACTAGCATCAACAGTGATGGCACACTTCCTGCCAGCAACAAATGGAGATAATACTGAGGCCAAAATAATAAGATTCTACACCTTCTGAAAAGCAGCTTGCAGTGCGTCAGACCAGACATACTTCACTCCCTTCCTGAGCAGGTTCCTCAAAGGTTGCACAATGAATGCATAACCCGGCACAAACCTTGAATAGTATTCACTAAGCCCAAGAAATGAGCGAAGCGTATCTTTTTCTCTCGGTGGTTGTGTCCCCTCACTGGCTTTAATTATAGAGAATTTCAGAGAAATCCTGCTGGAACCAATTGAATGCCCTAGGCAGTCAATTTTGATTGTGTTCAGTCTATGACTTGGCAAAAATTAGCACATCATCTTGAAAAAAATGCCCTCCGTCACACCCCACAAGTTGGCATCCATGAGATGCAGAAAAATGCTAGCGGATGATTCTAGGACACTTGGAAACCTTCTAAACCAATGGGGTCACAAATGTGTTTAACTCTTGGGAGTTCTCATCTAACAGAATCTGGGGTATACTGACTTTAGATCTAATAATGTAAAACATTTACAGTCACCAATACTAGCTAATATGTCCTGAACTATATAGGAAGGGGGTGACAATCAATAACAATATTCTTATTAAGACTGTGAAGGTCAGCACAGAAGCGAATCGCCCCATATTTCTTGTGCACAATAACAATGGGACTCACCCATGCAGAGGAGTCAGTAGTTTTAATAATGCCATCCTTAACTAACTCCTCCAAAAGATTCTTTAGCTCAGCTCTAACACTCAATGGAATGGGTCTAGCTTTGTGTGTGACAGGTATGGCATTCTTCTTCAATTTAATTGTGTGAACATATTTTTCAATTAGACCAATCTTGCCATTACAATTGGCTGGAAATCTCTTTTCAATGTCATCATCAGGGTTTAGGTCATCTACATTAACCAAAGAAATGGGTACAGTAGTTATTCTGACTGATAAGTCTGCATCCAGAACTAACATGGGCCCTAGTCAAGCAAGATCCTGCCAGCCCATGATGTTCCTACCCTTAACTGACACATACATTTTTGTTGATGTTAATCTACCAAGGCAAGATACTGTGTCTATGAAGTACATAACCATATTGATGTCTTGATAACACTATGCCTTAGGATGTATGTCAGATGTTTTTTAAAATAACATCAGAGCCCCATTGTAGACTGAACAATGTATCAGATATAATAGTAAAAGGTGGGCAAATCGATGCAAGTTTCTGCCCAATAATTGCCTTGGACAGCAAAATACGGCAGAATGGGATGGCACTGTGTGACTCACCACGCTACTCCTTCAGTAGTGAAAAAGGGGCTAATTTTCTGCAGGGATGCAAAATAAAATTGAGGCTGATGAAGGCTTTGGGGTCTAAATTCTGCTCCAAATCAGATTATTCAAACATGTTGTAAGTAAGTGTCCGGCTTTTATTGAAAAGTGTGAGGTAACACAAGAGGGGCCCACATACACCAAGCCCTCCAGCATCAACCGCCCAGGGAGGTCTGAGCAACCGACCCACCGGGGGCAGCATGGACCTCGAACACTAGTTAAACCATAACAGACCAATAAAGAATACAACCCACAGCAAAACAGGAGCCACGAGTTCTTTAAGCAAGACCGCGCTCCCAACAAACAAAACAACTTTAGCGAACAGCACAACATGAACAATAAAACATCATAAAATACATAAATGGTATGATACAACAGAGACTGAAAATGCTTGGTCTCCATGCCTCCCACTCACTCATTACATTACTTAGTGCACAACTCAACTCACTCCTGAGAGTGTAAAGTCTTATATACAATGTTCAACTTAAGTACAACACATTTCATACATATTTACAAAGTAATCATCATTTAGTTAATATCTGGTAATGAGAGAGTCTTCAAACGAAGTGTTGATGCTTAATGGATTTAATTTGTTGATTGGAATTTGTTGGCTATCACAAAGTCGATGATTATGGCATCATTGCATCAATTTAATACATTCCCAATGCATTTCAGGCACATCTTGCCCTTCATCAGGGGTATCTGCGGAAATTAGTACAATATATTAACAAAAATATACTGAGAGGAAACGTATATACATGTGCTTACTCATGGGGTTAGGTTAATACACAACTAGAGTATCAACAAATTGATCAGTCTAGATACCAGAGTGCCGCAAACCGCAGTGATGGTGAAAGGAAATGTGCCGACAAAGAAAACAGAAATAGGGAAGGTGCTGGTAAAGACGTGACACCCCTAGATATTCAACCAAGTAGAAACAAAAGGCTCATGTTGGTTACACATGCACTGTATAACTAGGATACGTAATGGCGAGTGTTATGAACCGGTATGTGCTCAATCCCGTGTGGAAACATGGTGCCAGAAGGCTAAACACTAGTCCTTACTTAAATAGGTAGCGTCTGACAACATTCGACCTCTAAATACAGCCCTGGTAAAATATTCTAAGGGGCTGAAAAACCGGCGGGCTGTCAACCGGAGTGACTGTAACAAGAGAAATGCGGGGTTTCTGGATAAGCGAACTAAATACTAGGTGCTAAGTTAATGACAAATATATAAGTGTATAGGAGCGGGACTTACCCGTCTGGGATTCACAAGTGTACCGAAGGTTCAAGGAAAAAAGCTGAATCTGTTGGGAATAATCAAGAAAGCACGTGAATTAGATTACTGTTTCACTGTGCTGCGAGGTCAGTGACAAGAACGAGAAACTGCCAACGATGTGCTAAAAACTCACTGGCACGTTGATTAATGACTCGAGTAGAATGTCCTCCGTAACGTGATAATGGGGCAATTCCATACAGAACACGCTGTGTTGCACTGGTTCCGGGGACTGGCGGTTTAGAGTGTGTGCTACAGAAAGGAAAAGCGGACTAAACTGCAAAAGTGTGTTGGCCATCTTTGAAATGGAAATGTGAATAGAATAAATGAAAGCAACCATTCACCGAAAGCCCACGAGTGTTGCACTTAGTTTCAATTTGATTAATAACAAAGGGTAAAGGGGCCTATCTAGCAACAAATACAGAAATACTCACGGGTTTTAGAGAATAATACATTAAATTAGCTTTCGCATCTGGTGTAGAATAACATTAAACACTCAGAGTTACACATAAACAGAGATCAAGCAATTTTACAAATACACACGTACGTATAGAAATGACATGCTTATGAAAATCTGCTAGTTGTTAGATAACTCTCTTATAGGAAACTAGCTAACTCAAACTTATCATTGAGCCCTGTGGGAATCAGAGTTTGCATGAACAAAATCCAATGTGCTTCGCGTTGTGATAAAAATTGAGACATGTCACGGTCTGGACGCTGGTCTATCACCTCGAGTACCCCAAATCTGAGTTGAGAAATGTTATGTCTGCTGTTGTTCCAATGTTGTGCAATGGGAGAACTGGTTGTGTTGGTGCGTATACGATTTTTTTGTTCAGTTATTCGTGTACGCAGCATGCGTTCCGTTTTACCTACGTAAAACAAGTCACAAGGACATTTTATGTAGTACACCACGTGATGACTATTGCATGTAGCATTAAAATTCAGTGTGATAGGTTTGCCCGACCTCGGGTGATGGATCTGTTTACCCGTGATGGCATTGTTGCAATTGGAACAGTTCAAACATTTCATCATTCCTTTGTGAGTGACTCTGGTAGGGGATTGGCGTTTGTTCAGAATTTCTTTGAGATTAGGTGATCTCCTGTATGCGAATAATGGAGGTTCCGGAAACGTCCCTTTAAAGTCTGGCTCTAGTTGTAAAAGAGACCATTGTTTCAAAATAATGGATTTGATCAAGTTAGATTGAGTGGAGTACGTGGAAACAAATACTTGTCTTGAGGGTGTGGTCTGCTTACTGCTCTTGGTCTGCAATTTTTCACTGTCACGGGTTGCAGCTCGTCTGGCTGCCTCATCAATCACTTTGGGGGGATACCATCTCTGTTTGTATTTAGTTTTGAAAACATCAATTGACTGCATGCCTGTTTATGGGTTTGAGTTGATCCGTTTAATTTGCAAAAATTGCGAATAAGGGATGTGGCGTTTAAGTGACGAAGGATGAAAGCTCTGGTACGACAGGGCCTTTTTGCGGTCAGTGGGTTTAGTGAAAATCGATGTAGTGATTACACCTTCGTTGATACGTAGCATTACCTTGAGAATCAGTGTGGAATGTAAATTGTATCCTAGGATTGACCAAGTTGAGTGGCAAAATGTTACTGATGAGATCAGTAAATGACCCTCGCCAGACGATAAGAATGTCATTGATGTATCGTTTGAAAACAATAAGGTTGGTGGTCCATTGGGGTTGGGTTAAAATATGCTCATGTTTGAATTTCATCATGAAGATGTTTGCATAGCTGGGGGCACCAGAAAAGCCCATAGATGTACCATTTGACTGTACAAAAAAGCGATCTTGCCATTGGAAGTAACTGTGAAAAAGACAGAAGTGTCAAATTTCCAGTAGAAAAATGAGATTGGCCCTGATTTGTCCTGCTCTCAGTAAAGCCCACTATACAGCCTCCAATCCCTCTAGGTGGGGAATAGAGGTGTATAAAGACACGACATCCACTGTGCTAAGCCACACTTGTTCATCAGTGGGAATAACAACCTCTTTAAGAATATTGAGTAGATGCGTGGTGTCTTGAATGTACGTGGGGCTGGCTTGAACTATAGACTGTAGAAAGGTGTCCAAGTAACGACCAAGTGAGTCATGTATAGAACCACATCCGGAAACGATGGGTATAAGGGGGGGTCAACAAGTTCTCTGTGGATTTTTGGCACCATGTACAGGCGGGGTCTACGGGGAAATTTGGTGAAAAGGTATTCTCTTGTTTTGACTGTAATCCATTTCATATCAACTGCTTTGGATAAAATGGAGTCGAGAACACGCAAGAATTCGTTGGTGGGATCTTTGGTAAGGGGCAAGTAAGTTGTGGAGTCTTGTAACATGTGCTCAATTTTTTGTTCATACCTAGAGTGGTCCATGACCACTGAAGCGCCACCTTTGTCTGGTTTAGTGAAGTGGAGCGTAGTATTGGATGTGAGAGAACGTAATGACATTTTCTCACCTCTGGTTAGATTTGATGAGGCATGTGATGTACAAGGTATCTTAGAAATGTCTTGTTTGACAAGAGTTTCAAAAAGGTCTATGGTCTTGTGGGAAATAGGTGCAATAAAAGTGCTTTTGGGTCTGAACTCTTGATATTCTGTCTCTTGTGAAGTCATGGGTTGAGTCTCAATAGTGGAAAAGAAGTGACGAAGTCGCAGATTTCTAGTGAATCTAAATAGTGACACCTGCGTATCTAGTGTTCTGTGCTAACCACTAGTGTTTCTTTTTCCGGCTTGGTTTGCCTGAATCGGTGGCCTCTACGGGTTTTGGGGCTGTCAGGTCGGTTGGTGGTTGGTTGGACGCCGGACTTATGGACGAAAAAGCAATCTTGGAGGTGGTGGCGCTGGTACTGGTGGCATCCCTGCCTTCAACTGAAGGTGCAGAGGCTCCTTCGATTGATGGTACTGGGGGACAAGTCAATTGCGTGTCAGAAACTGAAGCTACACTTTCCTCAGATGAATTTTTGGTAGGTTTTTGCCATGCCCGTTTCTGGGCATATACTTCAGCCCATGAGTAAACCTCGTGGAGCTTATAGTCGATTGTGTATCGACGAAATTTTCAGACTTTGCGTTCATGTATGTCATTGGCGTAGGTGTCTAGTCTAGTGTTAATATCTGCTAAAGTTGTTGTCCAAAGGTCAACCTCCATTCGTTGGATTAAATTAGCTTGAAGATCTTTAATTTCTGACTCTAATCCAATGAGAACTTGAGAAAGCTCTTCTACTATTAAAAGAATGAGGTCCAGGGAGCACTTATTTAAAATGGCGTGCCATTTTTCCATGAAATATTTATTCATTTTAAAGAGCATCGGTTTGATTGCCAATCGCAGACCTCTTGGTATGCGGCTTGCTCTGTGGTATTGGACGAGTGTGTTGGCGTGCAGTCGTTGATTGATTTCGCGACGCATTAGATATTCAAGTTGTTTAACTTGTTGCTGGATAGGACCGGAGGAAACATATAATGTCCTAACCTCTTTAATAAGCCCATATAAGTCCACTGCCTCTGTGGCTGAATATGCTTTAGTTTGGGCCTTGATATCGTCAAAGGATGACGTGATTGTTTCAGAAACAGTGATCAGTGTGGTGCACAGTAGCTGCGTAGCAGGACTATGTGAACACTATGCACAAAAGCAGCTGGTATGCACTCGTTAAACTGGTTTTATCAAGTGTGCTAATCTACAATAGCATTAAACAATATTCAACAGGGTGTGTGCGCTAGGTGAAAAGGCCCTGCTAGACCTTTTATACTAATAGTAGAACAAACATCCAGATAGAGTCCTGGAAAACCTAGTGCACAACTCAACTCACTCCTGAGAGTGTGAAGTCTTATATACAATGTTCAGCTTGAGTACATCACATTTCATACATATTTACAAAGTAATCATCATTTAGTTAACATCTGGTAATGAGAGAGTCTTCAAACGAAGTGTTGATGCTTTATGGATCTAATTTGTTGATTGGAATTTGTTGGCTATCACAAAATACACGATTATGGCATCATTGCATTAATTTAATACATCCCCAATGCATTTCGGGCACATCTTACACCAGATGCGAAAGCTAATTTAATGTATTATTCTCTAAAACCCGTGAGTATTTCTGTATTTGTTGCTAGATAGGCCCCTTTGCCCTTTGTTAATAATCAGATTGATACTAAGTGCCACACTCGTGGGCTTTCGGTGAATGGTTGCTCTAATTTATTCTATTCACATTTCCCTTTCAAAGATGGCCGACACACTTTTGCGGTTTAGTCCACTTTTCCTTTCTGTAGCACACACTCTAAACAGCCAGTCCGCAGAACCAGTGCAACACAGAGTGTTCTGTATGGAATTGCCCCGTTATCACGTTACGGAGGACATTCTACTCGAGTCATTAATCAACGTGCCGGTGAGTTTTTAGCACATCGTTGGCAGTTTCTCGTTCTTGTCACTGACCTCGCAGCACAGTGAAACAGTAATCTAATTCACGTGCTTTCTTGATTATTCACAACAGATTCAGCCTTTTTCCTTGAACCTTCGGTACACTTGTGAAACCTAGACGGGTAAGTCCCGCTGCTATACACTTATATATTTGTCATTAACTTAGCACCTAGTATTTCGTTCGCTTATCCAGAAACCCCGCATTTCTCTTGTTACAGTCACTCCAGTTGACAGCACGCCGTTTTTTCAGCCCCTTAGGATATTTTATCCGGGCTGTATTTAGAGGTCTAAGGTAGCCAGACGCTACCTATTGAAGTAAGGACTAGTGTTTAGCCTTCTGGCACCATGTTTCCACACGGGATTGAGCACATACTGGTTCATAACACTTGCCATTACGTATCCTAGTTATACAGTGCATGTGTAACCCACATGAGCCTTTTGTTTCTTCTTGGTTGAATATCTAGGGGTGTCATGTCTTTACCAGCACCTTCCCTATTTCTGTTTTCTTTGTCGGCACATTTCCTTTCACCATCACTGCTGTTCGCGGCACTCTGGTATCTAGACTGATCAATTTGTTGATACTCTAGTTGTGTATTAGCCTAACCCCATGAGTAAGCACATGTATATACGTTTCCTCTCAGAATATGTTTGTTAATATATTGTACTAATTTCCGCAGATACCCCTGATGAAGGGCAAGATTTGCCCGAAATGCATTGGGAATGTATTAAATTGATGCAATGATGCCATAATCGTGGACTTTGTGATAGCCAACAAATTCCAATCAACAAATTAAATCCATAAAGCATCAACACTTTGTATGGAGACTCTCTCATTACCAGATGTTAACTAAATGATGATTACTTTGTAAATATGTATGAAATGTGTTGTACTTAAGTTGAACATTGTATATAAGACTTTACACTCTCAGGAGTGAGTTGAGTTGTGCACTAGGTTTTCCAGATCTCTATCTGGATGTTTGTTCTACTATTAGTATAAAAGGTCTAGCAGGGCCTTTTCACCTAGCGCACACACCCTGTTGAATATTGTCTAATGCTGTTGTGGAATAGCACCCTCGATAAAACCAGTTTAACAAGTGCATACCAGCTGCCTTTTTGCATAGTGTTCACATAGTCCTGCTACGCAGCTACTGTGCACCACACTGATCACTGTTTCTGAAACAATCATGTCATCCTTTGACGATATCCTACATCTCACGGATAACAAGGCCCAAACTAAAGCATATTCAGCCACAGAGGCAGCGGCATATATGGGCTTATTAAAGATGTTAGGACATTTGATGTTTCCTCCGGTCCTATCCAGCAACAAGTTAAACAACTTGAATACTTAATGCGTCGCGAAATCAATCATCGACTGCACGCCACTACACTCGTCTAATACCACAGAGCCAGCCGCATACCAAGAGGTCTGCGACTGGCAATCAAACCGATGCTCTTTAAAATAAATAAAAAATTCATGGAAAAATGGCACGCCATTTTAAATAAATGCTCCCTGGACCTCATTCTTTTAATAGTAGAAGAGCTTTCTCAAGTTCTCATTGGATTAGAGTCAGAAATTAAGGATCTTCAGGCTAATTTAATCCAACGAATGGAGGTTGACCTTGGGACAACAACTTTAGCAGATATTAACACTAGACTAGACACCTGCGCCAAAGACACACATGAACGCAAAGTCCGAAAATGTCGTCGAGACACAATCGACTATAAGCTCGATGAGGTTTACTCATGGGCTGAAGTATATGCCCAGAAACGGACATGGCAAAAACCTACCAAAACGTCATCTTAGGAAAGGGTAGCTTCAGTTTCTGACACGCAATTGACTCGTCCCCCAGTACCATCAATCGAAGGAGCCTCTGCACCTTCAGTGGAAGGCAGGGATGCCACCAGTACCAGCTCCACCACCTCCAAGGTTGCTTTTTTGTCCATAAGTCCGGCGTCCAACCAACCACCAACCGACCTGACAGCCCCAAAACACGTAGAGGCCACCGATTCAGGCAAACCAAGCCGGAAAAAGAAACACTAGTGGTTAATATTTCCCAGAAACAACTTACTTCTAGTCTATTGTCTGTCTTGGAAAAGGGATGTTCTTTTGTTCCCACGAATCAAAACAGAACAGTAGAAACGCAGGTGTCACTATTTAGATTCACTAGAAATCTGCGCCTTCGTCACTTCTTTTCCACTATTGAGACTCAACCCATGACTTCACAAGAGACAGAATATCAAGAGTTCAGACCCAAAAGCACTTATTGCACCTATTTCCCACAAGACCATAGACCTTTTTGAAACTCTTGTCAAACAAGACATTTCTAAGATACCTTGTACATCACATGCCTCATCAAATCTAACCAGAGGTGAGAAAATGTCATTACGTTCTCTCACATCCAATAATACGCTCCACTTCACTAAACCAGACAAAGGTGGCGCTTTAGTGGTCATGGACCACTCTAGGTATGAACAAAAAACTGAGCACATGTTACAAGACTCCACAACTTACTTGCCCCTTACCAAAGATCCCACCAACGAATTCTTGCGTGTTCTCGACTCCATTTTATCCAAAGCAGTTGATATGAAATGGATTACAGTCAAAACAAGAGAATACCTTTTCACCAAATTTCCTTGCAGACCCCACCTGTACATGGTGCCAAAAATCCACAAAGCACTTGTTGACCCCCCCCTTAGACCCATCGTTTTCGGATGTGGTTCTATACATGACCCATTTGGTTGTTACTTGGACACCTTTCTACTGCCAATAGTTCAAGCCAGACCCACGTACATTCAAGACACCACGCATCTACTCAATATTCTTAAAGAGGTTGTTATTCCCACTGATGAAAAAGTGTGGCTTAGCACAGTGGATGTTGTGTCTTTATATACCTCTATTCCCCACCTAGAGGGATTGGAGGCTGTAGAGTGGGCTTTACTCAGAGCAGGACAAATCAGGGCCAATCCCATTTTTCTACTGGAAATTTTACACTTCTGTCTTTTTCACAGTTACTTCCAATATCAAGACCGTTTTTTTCTACAGTCCAATGGTACATCTATGGGCTTTTCTGGAGCCCCCAGCTATGCAAACATCTTCATGATGAAATTCGAACATGAGCATATTTTAACCCAACCCCAATGGACCACCAACCTTATTGTTTTCAAACGATACATCGACGACATTCTCATTGTCTGGCCAGGGTCATGTTCTGATCTCATCAGTAACATTTTGCAACTCAACTTGGTCAATCCTAGGATATAATTCAAATTCCACACTGATTCTCAACAGATTCCGTTTTTGGATGTAATGCTACGTATCAACGAAGGTGTAATCCCTACATCGATTTTCACTAAACCCACTGACCGCAACAATGCCCTGGCGTACCAGAGCTTTCATCCTTGGTCACTTAAACGCCACCTCCCTTATTCACAATTCTTGCGAATTAAACGGATCAACTCCAACCCAGAAACAGGCAGGCAGTCAATTGATGTTTTCAAAACTAAATACAAACACAGAGGGTATCCCCCCAAAGTGATTGATGAGGCAGCCAGACGAGCTGCAGCCCTTGACCGTGAAAAATTGCTGACCAAGAGCAGTAAGCAGACCACACCCTCAAGACAAGTATTTGTTTCCATGTACTTCACTCAATCTAACTTGATCAAATCCATTATTTTAAAACGATGGTCTCTTTTACAATCAGAGCCAGACTTTAAAGGGATGTTTGCGGAACCTCCATTATTCGCATACAGGAGATCACCTAATCTCAAAGAAATTCTGAACAAACGTCAATCCCCTACCAGAGTCACTCACAAAGGAATGATGAAATGTTTGAACTGTTCCAATTGCAACAATGCCATCACGGGTAAACAGATCCATCGCCCGAGGTCGGGCAAACCTATCACACTGATTTTTAATGCTGCATGCAATAGTCATCACGTGGTGTACTACATAAAATGTCCTTGTGACTTGTTTTACGTAGGTAAAACGGAACGCATGCTGCGTACACGAATAACTGAACATAAAAGTCGTATACACACCAACACAACCAGTTCTCCCACTGCACAACATTGGAACAACAGCAGACATAACATTTCGCAACTCAGATTTGGGGTACTCGAGGTGATAGACCAGCATCCAGACCGCGTGACATGTCTAAATTCTTATCACAACGCGAAGCACATTGGATTTTGTTCATGCAAACTCTGATTCCCACAGGGCTCAATGATAAGTTTGAGTTAGCTAGTTTCCTATAAGAGAGTTATCTAACAACTAGCAGATTTTCATAAGCATGTCATTTCTATACGTACGTGTGTATTTGTAACATTGCTTGATCTCTGTTTATGTGTATCTCTGAGTGTTTATTGTTATTCTGCACCAGATGTGAAAGCTAATTTAATGTATTATTCTCTAAAACCCGTGAGTATTTCTGTATTTGTTGCTAGATAGGCCCCTTTGCCCTTTGTTATTAATCAGATCGATACTAAGTGCCACACTCGTGGGCTTTCGGTGAATGGTTGCTCTCATTTATTCTATTCACATTTCCCTTTCAAAGATGGCCAACACACTTTTGCGGTTTAGTCCGCTTTTCCTTTCTGTAGCACACACTCTAAACCACCAGTCCACGGAACCAGTGCAATACGGCGTGTTCTGTATGGAATTGCCCCGTTATCACGTTACGGAGGACATTCTACTCGAGTCATTAATCAACGCGCCTGTGAGTTTTTAGCACATCGTTGGCAGTTTCTCGATCTTGTCACTGACCTCACAGCACAGTGAAACAGTAATCTAATTCACGTGCTTTCTTGATTGTTCACAACAGATTCGGCTTTTTTCCTTGAACCTTCGGTACACTTGTGAAACCTAGACGGGTAAGTCCCGCTGCTATACACTTATATATTTGTCATTAACTTAGCACCTAGTATTTTGTTTGCTTATCCAGAAAACCCGCATTTCTCTTGTTACAGTCACTCCGGTTGACAGCACGCCGTTTTTTCAGCCCCTTAGGATATTTTACCCGGGCTTTATTTAGAGGTCGAACGTAGCCAGACGCTACCTATTGAAGTAAGGACTAGGGTTTAGCCTTCTGGCACCATGTTTCCACACGGGATTGAGCACATACTGGTTCATAACACTCGCCATTATGTATCCTAGTTATACAGTGCATGTGTAACCGACATGAGCCTTTTGTTTCTTTTTGGTTGAATATCTAGGGGTGTCATGTCTTTACCAGCACCTTCCCTAATTCTGTTTTCTTTGTCGGCACATTTCCTTTCACCATCACTGCTGTTCGCTGCACTCTGGTATCTAGACTGATCAATTTGTTGATACTCTAGTTGTGTATTAGCCTAACCCCATGAGTAAGCACATATATATATACGTTTCCTCTCAGAATATTTTTGTTAATATATTGTACTAATTTCTGCAGATACCCCTGATGAAGGGCAAGATTTGCCCGAAATGCATTGGGAATGTATTAAATTGATGCAATGATGCCATAATCGTGGACTTTGTGATAGCCAACAAATTCCAATCAACAAATTAAATCCATAAAGCATCAACACTTCGTTTGAAGACTCTCTCATTACCAGATGTTAACTAAATGATGATTACTTTGTAAATATGTATGAAATGTGTTGTACTTAAGTTGAACATTGTATATAAGACTTTACACTCTCAGGAGTGAGTTGAGGTGTGCACTAGGTTTTCAAGATCTCAGTCAGAACTGGGGCATTTGCAGATCACCATGGCAGCCTTCCCTCTAGGCATCAGCAAACCCAGGTGAAGACCATTGCTTTTCATTGCAGCCCTCCTCTGGCATAAGGGGTCACTGACTTACTCCACACATGGGCTAAGGCCTGATCGACATGGTGGTAATACATCGCTCATGGCGGTTCCCTCTAGCATATGGGATCGCTGACTTTAACCTGCACACGGTTGACAGCCTGATCCGTGCACCAACAGGTAACTTAACAGCAGCTCCTCTGGCATCCGGGGTTGCTGAATCGAGTCTGCATACAGGCGATGGCCCAATCAGTGCAGCAGCTGTGTCAGAACACCTTGCTATGGGGATCCACTGGGCATGATCCCCCACTGGACCTTGCTCCATCCAAATGTCCTCTTCTTCACATGGTACACTGGTCTTGGCAAGCAGGCAAGCACTGGTGCTCCAGGGCAGGTGGTTTTAGATGTCCCTTTTGATGTCTCTCTACCCAGCTAAGAGACTGGCAGGCCTTAGCTTCCAATCCTGATCACAAGTAGAAGTCTTACAGAGTTTCTCTGGCAGCTCAATTGGCTGCTTAGCAATTGGCAATTTTGGGGGCCTTAAGCTCACCTTCTTATAGACTTCCTTCCAGACACAAAAAAGGATTTAGTGTTTCAATCCATAAAGTTTGTATGGAGGGGTCTTCTTCTTTTTGAAGTGCCCCCCCAACGATTATGCCCTTCTTCCAGAAAACTGTCTGTCAAGGCAGAAGCAGCTCCAGGTCTGATAGTGCCACAACACAGGCCGTGAGAGTGACTAGAGGCTCACACCCTGATGTCAGTCTCAGTGATATATGCCTCAAAGAGTTGTCAAATGACTCCAGCCATACTTTTTGTGATTCTCCTATAAGCCCCTTCTTTTTCCTAAGATATGCTCAGGCCCCTTTCCAGTGACCTTTCCCAGAATAAATTAGCACACTTTGAAGTGTACTGAAGAGCATGGCTCTTCCTTCCTCCAGTGTGTGTCCCAACCCAGTTCTCAGAAATAAAACAGTCCACACATATATCTGGGGGGTCGGGGGGGGGGGTGGGGTGTCCTCTTCTCCATGTTTCTCCAGTCAGCCATGGGTCTCTCACAATGGAACCTAGAGTTTTCCATATATTCACTCACAGGCACACATACACCTAGCAAATACATGCACCAATGCAAGTGCTGCACAGTGCTACATACTTACTTGTTGTTGGCTAATATCTTTCACCATCATGAGGGTAGCACTTTGGGAGCCCCTCCCAGTCCAACAAGAATGCAATTCGAGTGATAGGCTTATGTCATGGCTCAAACATATGATCTGTGTTTACCCATGACTAAACATAATCAGCATCAGGGATCCAGATATTTTTACAGCTGCGGCACTCAGGGCCGGGGAGCACATTTGCCACCATACGTGTAACTTTTCTGTCCCCACGCAACTTTTAACACTTTTGCCCAGTGAAGATTTCTACGTTTGAACTTAGTCAATTTTTTGGAGCTTGGATGCTTCCATCAGGGCAAGGCTGCAAGCTGTAGCTGAATAGGGCTGTGAGAGGCCAGATACTTTCTCCACGACATCCCGCTGAACAGACTTGCTGTTGTGGAAAAGCTTCAAGTGGGAAGAACCTGAATCTTTGGCCTATGGACTTGGCAGGTAATTCCCAGACCTCCAGACGTCTTTGGAGCCAAAACGTGTCTACATCTCAGAATTATCTAGATATTAGGGGCAGCACACTTTAACAACGCCATGGGTTCCATGGACGTCAAGAACAGCACTTTGGAGTCAAGACTCACTGCAGCAGAAGCCACCAGCCGAAACCAGGGCAGGCCCAGTTGGAAATTATCAGCTGGACTATTCAGGAAACAGGTCTTCTTGCAGCGGTGTGTCCCTATAGTTTAACAGGAGGTCAGCAAACGGACTCTTGGAGTCCATTTCTTTGTTCTGCGTACTAGTGGGTACTGTTCTTTTAGAAAAAACGCTGTACCATCAACAATGGGGAGACCTAGGGGGGGACTTTTGTTATTGTTCAGTCATAAACTACTGTATAAGACTAAGCTGATAGTGACAAGTTCACCAAATATTTTAGCCGTTAAACTTATAGGCAATAACCTACCAGGTTTACTGGTGGTATATTTTTATAATTCTTTCTCAAGGACAGATGATTTGGAGCACTTAAGATCTCTGGCGACCTTTTTGGATGATTATGAGTCCAACAATGACACGCCCTACCATCTATTAATCCTTGGTGATTTTAACATTCATGTTTGTCAATCCAATAGTATGCAAGGTATTGAAGATGAGAACGGCCCGCAGGGGATAACCCATTTTGAACACACGAAGTATGGGGCTTATCTAGAGAGTTTTTTATCTGTTTCCAATTTATTCTGCCTGGCACAATCAGAAACTTTGCCCCCGGTTCCGACATATATTGGGCAAGGACATCGAAGCATTATTGACTATATTTTAGTCTCATGCCCATTGATGGACCTGTTAGGAACATTTTGCGTAATGCATAGTTGTTTGAGTGATCATAACCCCCTCACTTTGGCTATTAATATTCAGGCCTTTGAAAATGTGAAACCTCTGGCACTCATCTCTAATTCTAATATTGCCACTAAAGATCAAGATCGAAGGCTAAGATGGGAGGTAATCTCCCCGGAAAACTTCCTTGATAATTTATATAGAAGTCAACCCGAGGACTTTAGTTTATGCTCGAACTTGGATTCTGAACCATCAACAATTCTAGGTGCTTTTGACCGCATATTGAAACAGGTAGCGGCCAACTTGACGCTTCGTTGTAAAACAAGGCCCAAGATACATAAAAACTGGTTTGATCAAGCGTGCACTAATGCGGACACTGCACTCCTGGGGGCGTTGAAAGAGCCCACAAGGGATGTCAACATGGTCAAACAGGCTAGAAGGGCCTATAAAACTGCAATTAAAACAAGAAAGACACATGTTAAAAGAAACGGCCTGGGACGAACTCAGCCAAGCGAGTGTCTTGTCCAGTAGCACCAGATTCTGGAGAGTGGTTAATAGCCCAATGTATGACGAGTCAAACAATTCTGTTAAAGATTGTCTTATTCCTCCAGAAACGTGGGTCGAACACTTTAGTGGCTTATATACTGACGTGAGCCAGATGTTGTCTACCTCTCAAGGGGAAAACATTTATGCCTCAAATGTGCTTTTTACAGAGCAGGAAGTGACTGAGGCGATTATGTCTACATCAAAGGGAAAAGCAACAGGCCCAGATGGTGTACTGGCTGATCTTTATAGGGCAGATCCCACTGTATGGGCTAGGATTTTGACTCTTGTTTTTAATGCTGCGACTAAGGTCGGCTTTCTCATGTCTTGGGCTAAAGCTGTTATAATCCCAATATTTAAAAAGGGTTGAAGAGAGAATCCGGCATGTTACTGACCGATCTCACTCTTGGACTCTGCAGCTAAAATAATGGGGAATGCCGTACTTGCCCGCCTAACAGATTGGTTGGGCAAAAATAGCATCATCTCAGATCTGCAGTATGGGTTTAGGCAGGGAAAGGGCACGACAGGGCAATGCCTTAATTTACACCTAGTTATAGGGAAGTACACAGTCGCTAAGCAGGGGGACATCCATTTAGCTTTTATGGATTTGTCCACTGCCTTCGACCTTGTAAATAGGCAAAAACTTTGGACTTCCCTACACAGTATCGGATTGGAACCGGCTTTGATCTCCTTCCTGGTAGCCATCCACGAAAATACCTCGGCTGCAGTTCACTATAATGAGAACGGCAGCCTAACTGAGGCATGGCCAGTCAAGGGAGGGGTGCGACAGGGGTGTATTCTTGCACCCCTGTTGTTTACACTTTACATTAATAAACTGGGAGACGCTTTGATCTCCTCCTATAAGGATATCCCTAGAGCAGGTTCAAAAATGATCCCTGCATTATTGTACGCAGATAATGCGGTTTTGGTGGCAAGGACGTCGCAAGGGTTACAATCTCTTTTAGATTGTTTTATTAATTTTATGAACTCTCTAGATTTAATAACAAATCTCAAAAAGTCCCATTCTATGTCAATCGGTAAGGGACGGGCTGAAAAGGCTAAATTTTATCGCAAGGGTTTAGAACTTACGAAAGTCCCGGCTTTTCCATATCTAGGCGTCCTTTTGATGAAAGAAGATCATGGGTTATGCAGCGTGCACACACAAAAAGAACACTCTTGCTAGAGCGACCGGGGCATTACTAGGGTTTGCAAGAAGGATAGGATCTAAACCACTCCCGGCCCTCATGAAGATTTACAACGCTAAGTACCACCCAATGGTGACATACGGGAGTGATGTATGGGGCTATATAGAGACTATTAATATACAGACAGCAGAAAATGATTTTTTTCGCAAGTAGTTATCGCTTCCAGCCTCTACTCCAATTTTTAACCTTCATGAGGATTTAGGTGCCGGCTATATTTCAGATCAGATCGCGGTTGCCCCACTACTATGTTGGTTAAGAATCTGGGCACAACCGTCACCTAATCTGAATTCAGGACTGTGTGTCTTTAGACAAAGGACTTGACATCCTGTGGATCCGTTATATTAAGACACAAATGGACTCACTGGGTTGTTCTGACTTATTTTTGAACCCTAGAGCTCTTGGCAAGGCGGCCATTAGAGTCTTGAAGTCCCAGTTCCTGAATAGATCAATGTTAATAGGGAGGATGTGGAACTGGCCAAACCCTCAGTTAGGAGTTTTGTCATGTTGAGTTCAGGCAGAGAGATATAGCCATACCTGACTTATATAAACAAACCCCATCACTTGTTTGTATTAATAAGGTTCAAGTATAATATGCTCCCCTGGCTATTGTTGTTCCCAAAAGGCTTCTCTAAGGAGGGGTCCCTGGGCCCTTGCCCTTGTGATAATTTCTCAGAGCAGAATACCCTTCACATGGTATTTTTCTGTGATTTTCATGTAACACTACGCAGGAAATGTATTTTACCATTGTAAAGAGGGGGTAACTTTGAGCAAGTTAGGCCAGCGTTAGCCTATCTGCAAATGCTTGGTTCCACGTTTGTGTGTTTTGGGGTAGCTAGCTATATTTCAGGGGTAATCAGGCAAAGGAATAAACTTCAATTATAGTGCTGTCTCTCTTCTCCTTATTTAAGTATTTTATGTAAAATTGATTTTTTAAATGAAGGTTTTTGCTGTGTGGCAAACTTTTTAATATATTTATGAACATCAAAGGCGTTTTTTGATGGGAGCGCGTATTGTTGGGCGGCAAATGGTTTTCTTGTAATTGGCATATGAATTGTATTCAATGTTTGTCTTATTTATAATGTGTAATAGGTAGCATGTAATTTGATCTGTGCTTTGATGGTTTTAAATTTTAACTGAATAAAGTAAACTTTGACTTGAGTAAAATCAAGCAATGCAAGTGGGAGCAGGCCCAGCCTTTCAGTTCTCTTCACAGCCCTCGTCAGCAGGTGAAGTCCTTCTTCTGTCTTCCAAAGGTCTAATAGTGTTTTGAAGAGGATACCTAGGGTGCCCAATTTAGGCCTGGCACTAGCCTGTGTGTGGCCACTTTCTAACTAATATGGAAAAGCATCCAAGGGGTTATCCTACCCATGTTTGCAGCAGTTCCTGTGTGCCCTACTGCAGCCAATCACATGGTGCCCCTCTCTGCCTAAATCACAGATAGTGAAACCCTTCTCCCTTTGCGCGGAGCCTGTGTGCCCACCTCAGAGGTGTGTGCAGGGAAATGAACAATCCCTCCTCTGTGGTTACTTCAACCCAGTTCTAGGAGCAACTTCTTTCCCACTGGGATTGGTGGCTGCCTGATGGGGGGAATAAAGAAGGACACTGCCTATGTGTGAGTCAACATTTGTCTGTGATAGGGTAGGCCTCTTTGAAGTTAATCGAGTTCCTGGGCACAGCCAAGATGGTCAGCCTGCCAGAGAAGCAGAACATGGCCCTACACCCAAGGCCTTTGGTTCAGCTCTGTAATAATGTTTTCACTTCATCAAGGGACTATTCAGCTCCTGGGTAGCAAATTGGCCACCAGTGGCAGTAGGTAGGGAAAAGTTAACTTTCTAAAAGTGTGTTTTCTGAAATATTTATTACAAATCTGATTTTACTAGTCAAGTGTAACAAACATTTTTAAAACGTCCAAGAATTACATTTGGATTTGTTTCCTATCCAGATATGACATTATTACATTTAATATTTTCACCCAATGCTTCCCTATGGCACAGCAAACCCTGCTACAGTCAAAATAACTTTTGGGGCCTTTTCGCGGTAAGGACATATTTAAGATTTTAAGTTTACATGCCCTACTTTTGAATATCATGCACCCTGACCCATGGGCAGTAAAGCCTACGTAGGGGGGTGGGGGGGCTTATTAATATTACAAAGGAAGGTTTGAGCCTGTCAAAAGAGGTTAACTTGACTGATTAAAATTGCACTTTTAAAATGGCACACAGTCTACAGTGTTAGTCCTGCAGTCATATTTGCATTGTCACTGTGGGGGTGGCACAATGGGTGCTGCAGTCCACCAGGGACATCTAACTCACAGGCCCTGAAAACACTTTGTATCATATTATAGAGACTTACAGGTAAGTTAAATATGCCAATTAGGAGTATAGCCAATTTCAGTATGTTTCATGGATTAGAGCCCATGCTGGAGGGCCTGGTTAGCAGAGTCCAGGTGCACAGTCCAAAAAAACAGCATCAGCCAAAAAAAGGGTGACCATGCAAAACCTACAGGGAGTCAAATACTAAGCCTAATTTTGCCCAAAAGGCACTTTTGACCTCAATTCTTGGATATAGTGTCTATTAGCCTTTTTCTTTGGGGGTGTAGAGGAACACAGTTTGTATGTCTGAGAGGATTTTCTGTATATTGGTGAGATTTAAAACAAAATCATTTAATAAGCAACATGAAGATCAAAGTATACTGCCTACTTAACTAATATATCTAATTATTCTCAACAGTTATTTTCTTCTCCTTCTTTTGTTCCATCATAATGGTCTACCCCAAATTATAATGAAGAGGGAAAGGGTGGGGAATCTTTTGGGCCCATGGGGAAGTACATTTAAAATGTGTTGCCTCTTATCTGTCTTCAAATCTTCCTCATAATGAAAAATAGCTAGTACCAGTGAGTAATGGCTTAGACAGTTTCATGGACCATCAGACCCTAAACATTCAATTAATGCTGCTGTTCAGAGTCTCTAGGAAAGAGAATGGAGAGACAATGAGAGAGCTTAAGTTCAAAGGGTTCATGGGTAGTCTGTGTTGCAAAAGGAGGCATGAAGTTAGCTCGGTCAGTAGTTTTGAATAATTTTATTAGCAAATGTGACAAGTCAAACAGCAGACATCTTGAAGACATCGGTATTAAGGCGATGGAAAGTAGGTGCACCACAATCATCTTGCTTATTAAGAATTCCTGTGTAAGCAAATCGACTTTTTGCTGAATACCTGGAATCAGTAATTCATAAATCATTTAAAAATCAAAAACATATCTGTTAGTCCTGACACCCTTGGGTAGTAGTTCCCAAACCTTGCCTTCACCCCTCCGGTTTTGCTGAGTTCATATTTGTTGGCATTAGGCATCTGTGTCCTTTACCACTGCTTGCCAGTGCTAAAGTGGCTGTTCACTCTCTTTTAAACATGGTGAAATTGACTTACAATCAATTGGCACATTTAATTGACTTACACGTCCCTAGTACAGTGGTATCACATGCACCCAGTGCCCATAAATTAAATGCTATAAATGGACCTGCCAATATAAAAAACAAGGGGACCCGTCTAGGTAGTTGAGGACCTCGGGTAGTTAATGATTTTTGAAAAGACAAAGGTCCTAAACTTTTTGATGCAATGCAAAACAATGAGCACAGACTTGAAATAAGAACTGTGTATCTTTTTCTCCAATGTCCAGCCGGACAGAGGGATGTTTATTTCAAAAGATTAAGTAAAAAGAATTCAGGATTTAAGTGAAACAAAACACAAAATGATAACTGGGCACAAGCCTGTACCAAGTAAGAAAGGAGAAAACAATACATGGGGGAAAAAATAATAACAGGCAAACAGATTGGAGCAAGAGGTGGGTTACAATATAATGTAATCTTGTGTAAGCTCAAACTAACAGTGACTGCAACACATATTACACAATTGAAAGAAGCAGTACTGTTAAAACAGTCGACGTGACGTTTCGATCCCTATCTCCAAAAATAAAATGGGATCATCTTCAGGACTATCGAATTTACTTTTGCCTGATTGTTTGTATAAAAGCCTGTGGGATTGAACAGGAGGAGGGAAGAGGGAAAAGAGACAAATTATCTCAGGAGGAAATTTCTGTTTATATACAGCATGTCAGTCACACTTTTGGTGAAACAGACGCTCTGTGCCATAAATTGCAAAAGACAACATAACATTGAGGAGACAAAAGTGGTGCGTGACTACCGGGTGGTGTCTTTCGACACTTACATCTGAGCACTGAGTAACTCTTCCATGTCCATTACGGGGCGGTGTTTTTAAATTAGGCCCCTCCCCCTCAAACTCCGCGGAGTTGGAGTTGCGGAGTTTACATTCATGGACGCCGTGTAATTGACTTGGTATGTTGTTACAGAGCTCGTTGTGTGTCCTTGCTGACGAACGCTTTCAGACTTACGCTGTAATGTGAGCTATATCCGACTGGGACTACTATTAGTCTTTAGATTGATCCAGATCGTGATTGTGTGGACGGTTGACCCTAGTTGGGCCACAAGCCTACGGCAGCTGTATAGTACCGACGCCGCCTGACCAACTTTATAATTATTTATACACGACAAGTCCTGAAGATGATCCCATTTTATTTTTGGAGATAGGGATCGAAACGTCACGTCGACTGTTTTAACAGTACTGCTTCTTTCAATTGTGTAATATGTGTTGTAGTCTCTGTTGGTTTGAGCTTACACAAGATTACATTGTATTGTAAGCCACCTCTTGCTCCAATCTGTTTGCCTGTTATTATTTTTACCCCATGTATTGTTTTCTCCTTTCTTTCTTGGTACAGGCTTGTGCCCAGTTATCATTTTGTGTTTTGTTTCACTTAAATCCTGAATTCTCTTAACTTAATCTTTTGAAATAAACATCCCTCTGTCCGGCTGGACATTGGAGAAAAAGATACACAGTTCTTATTTCAAGTCTGTGCTCATTGTTTTGCATTGCATCAAAAAGTTTAGGACCTTTGTCTTTTCAAAAATGAATGGACCTGCAGCACTCATTGTACCACCCACTAAAGTAGCCTTTTAAAACATGTCTCCGGCTTGCCACTGCAATCTACAGTGCAGTTATAAACTGCCATTTTGATCTGGCAAAATAAACCTTTTACCAGTCCTAAACCTTCCTTTTTAATACATGTAAGTCACCTCTAAGGTAGACCACAAAGGTTCAGAATGAAGGTTGCATTGTATTTAAAAAGTAGGACATGTTGATTTAGGTCTTACATGTCCTGGTAGTAAAAAACTCCTAGAGTCGTTTTTCACTATCACAAGGCCTATCCGTCCACTAGGATAACATTGGATTACCTTATTATATTTAATAAGTGATAATTTAGGATTGGGAGCAGGAAGGAAAATCATTTTTGTTCTCAAATGAATGTAAAACCCTCTTTAATGGTGAAGTCGGATTTTAAGTTGCAACTCTGAAATGTCACTTTTAGAAAGTTAATACAACAAGCTGATGGACGGAGTGCAGCAACTTTTCAGCCACTCACCCCCAGTCAAGAGATCTGGGTTTAATCCATCGTTCTTTTGATCACTATGCCACCCCAGTTTGGACCTAGCCAAATGCAAATCAGTCTTGATCCCAGTCTCAGGATGCTTGTTTCAAGTCCAGGGAGAACCTGGCCTGAAAGTCCGGGCAGGACTTTTCCCATGGGGAACAAAGTCAAGACTGATTTGTACATGGCTGGATTTCAACTGGAATGGCACAGGGAGCAAAGAAACAATGGATGTAGGCCCAGATCTCTGTACTGGGGTAAATATTTGACATTGTTCAACATTCTTTCTATCAATTGTTCTTTTCACTTTTAGAAAGTTGGCATTTTCTTGTCCTAACCATTTGGTGCCTGTACCCTGGGAACAAGATAGTGAGAGAAAGTGGGACTAGATGTTGCCAAGATGGGCCATCCTGCTAGGATGGTTGGGGCGGAGCTGTTCCCTTCCCCACTTACATTTCAAAGAGTTGTCTCCAGTGCACTCATAAAGGAGCTTGACCCCAGCCTTTTGTTCCCCTAGACCACGTAGATACTGGGCAGGGGAAGAAAGGAACTTTCCAGAACCAGATGTAGGGGTGACAAAGGGAGTTCCCCCACTTTATAGGCTGGCACCAGGTATTAATATTGGACCTCTTGTGGGACCTGGGGCGGGGTACCTGCCAAGGGCGCCGGCTCTCGCCCCTACTGTTTGCCTTGGCCTTCGAGCCACTGGCGGTGCAGGTGAGAGCAAACGTGGGCCAGTGGGGAATCCGGAAGGGAGACACAAAGCATATCATCTCCTTATAGGCGGATGATGGGCTTTTTGTTTTATCTTTCTCCGGGTTGCTGCCCCCGAGCTGCTGCGCAAAATGGATAGGTTCGGGGAGGTCTCAGGTCAGAGACTCAACCGTAACAAATCACTGCGCTTCCCATTGGCTGGCATGACTGCAGTGTCCATTGGGGACCATCCAGGTTTGGAGTTTCAAAGGGAACGGGCAAGTTTTAGCTATCTGGGGGTCCATATCGCGTTAACCAATGCCCAGGCAAAGCCTTGAACTTGGACAGGACCCTCGCGGCTCTGCAGAGTTTGACGAATTTTTGGAACACCCTCCCGCTGTCCATAATGAGCAGGCTCGCTATTTCAAAGATGGTAATGCTCCCTAGGTGCCTTTATGCACTCCAGAACTTGCTCTATCCGATCCCGACATGAGTATTCAAGCAATTTAATATGATCCAGACCTCTTACTCTGGGCAGGGAAGAGAAGTAGAGTAGCCCTCAACACCATGACACTTAGTTATGAGGAGGGGGGACTGGAAGCCCTGCACTTTGATTTATATTACTATGCCCCCCAACTGCAACCAGCGGCCAGTTGTATGACAGATTGGGAAAACTGGGAAAAACAACTGTTGGCGGTAGGGCATACCCAAGGGCCCTCCAGGTAGCGCTGATGAAGGGTGGGGGGAATAGGGGGGCCTCTCATATATAGTGCGACAAACAGCAAGCATTTAGCAGCGGTTTGTAGAAAAAGGGCTACATCTGACGCCATTCCATAGCGAACAGCTCATTTGGATCCTGACCCCCAGCAGAGAGTTGGGAAGGCTCATGTCTTTTCAGGTCTGAGGGACATAGGGTGTGAAATCCTTGCAGACCTTTTCCCGAATGAGACTTTCCAGCTGTTGCCCTCATTTTGTGCATTTCGTGATTGTAATTTCTTTATTTTCTGTTTAATTGATTTTGTGCCTCGTTAGTATTGTACCCCTGGTGTGCCCCCCGCTACCCGCCGCTGCTCCCTCACGGCCCACCCCCCTTTTTCTTCTGTAACCCCATTTGCCGCCCGCTCCCGCCTCCCAGCTGCTCCTCCCTCCCACTTCGCCTCATATGGAGCCCGCTCGTACGCGCAGCGGGCGCGCCGATTGTGCACCGAAGGCGCGCCAAAAGCAAGCCCGTCTACGCCCGTCCGTGCCTGGACCACGCCCAGCACCGGAACCCCTGGTCCTCGACGATGCCAGCACACCCGACGAACTTACGATGCCGCCACCCTCCACGCACTCAACACTGGCCGGAACCCCGCCTGCCACCGAGCCACCCCGAAAACGCACCCACGGACCCTTCACCTGCCAAGCCTGCCAATTCACCTGACTCCGAACCGGCACCGCACTCGCAAAGCCGAGCACAAGCAACAACCACCTCAAGTGCATCCTGCTCAACACCCGCTCCGTCCACAGGCACGCCGTCGAACTCTGGAACATCCTCGACACAACATCACCAGATGTCGCCTTCCTCACGGAAACCTGGAAGAACGCCTCCTCAGCCCCCGACATCGCCATAGCCATCCCGGACGGCTACAAGATCACCCGTAGGGACCGCGTCAACCAAACCGGAGGAGGCATCGCCATCGTCCACAGAAACACCATCCGCATCACAACCAACTCCGACGACACACTCACCGCCGCCGAGCACCTTCACTTCCAGATACACACCGACCACAAGACCACCCTCAGAGGCATCCTCATCTACAGACCCCCCCGGACCACACACACAATTCAGCGAAGCCATCGCAGACTTCGTCAGTCCGCACAACCTCACCTCCACAGACTACATCTTCCAAGGGGACCTCAACTTCCACCTGGAGAACAACAAGGACTGCAAAACCGCAGCCCTGCTGGACAGCCTCACCAACCTCGGACTCAAGAAGCTGGTAAACGCCCCCACCCACTACGCCGGCCACACGCTTGACCCCATCTTCTCCTCCAGCAAGCATATCTCCTTCAGCCACTCCACCAGACTACACTGGACAGATCACAGCTGCGTCCACTTCAACTTCAGACCTCTGTCAGCACCAAAGACACCACCCGCCTGATGAACACCGTCCACTCCAGCTCCCCTACCGACCCCTGCCCACACCATATCTTCAACAAAGCTGACTCCATCATCGCACCCCAACTCCGGAACATCATCAACAGCTCCTTCGCATCCGCCACCTTCCCGGAGAGCTGGAAACATGCCGAGCTGAGCGCCCTCGTGAAGAAACCCACCGCAGACCCCACGGACCTCAAGAACTTCCGCCCCATCTCGCTCCTCCCCTTTCCAGCCAAAGTCATCGAGAAGACCGTCAACAGACAACTCTCCACCTTCCTCGAGACCAACGGATCCCTCGACCCCTCACAGTCCGGTTTCCGAGCAAACCACAGCACCGAGACTGCCCTCATCGCAGCCACCGACGACATTAGGTCCCTGCTCGACAATGGGGAAACTGCTGCCCTCATCCTCCTGGACCTCTCAGCAGCCTTCGACACTGTATGCCACCGCACCCTGATACAGCGCCTCAGCAACACCGGAATCCAAGGAGCAGCACTGGAGTGGATCATCTCGTTCCTCGCCGGAAGAACACAGAGAGTCCGCCTCCCCCCGTTCTGATCCGCAGCCACCGCAAGGATCCTCACTCAGCCCCACCCTCTTCAACATCTACATGAGCCCTCTCGCAGCCATTGCTCGCCAACACAACCTCAACGTCATCTCCTACGCCGATGACACCCAGCTGATCCTCTCCCTCACCAACGACCCCGCCACCGCCAAAGCCAACCTCCAGGAAGGAATGAAAGACATCGCAGAATGGATGAAGATCAGCCGTCTGAAACTGAACTCAGGCGAGATGGAAGTCCTCATCCTCGGACCATCTCCTTCTGCCTGGGACGACTCCTGGTGGCCCCCTGCCCTGGGCACCGCACCCAACCCAACGGACCACGCACGCAACCTGGGCTTCATCCTGGACTCCTCCCTCACAATGACCAAGCAAGTCAACGCCATCTCGTCCACCTGCTTCAACACCCTGTGCATGCTCCGAAAGATCGTCCGATGGATCCCCACCGAAACCAGGAAGACGGTCACCCAGGCCCTCGTCACCAGCCTTCTGGACTACGGGAACACCCTCTACGCTGGAACCACAGCCAAACTCCAGAAAAGACTCCAGCGCATTCAGAACGCCTCAGCACGACTCATCCTGGACATCCCTCACCACAGCCACATCTCTGCCCACCTGAAAGACCTGCACTGGCTCCCTGTTAGCAAGAGGATCATGTTCAGACTCCTCACCCACATACACAAGGCTCTCCACAACGCGGGCCCGAAGTACCTCAACAGCTGCCTCACTTTCTACACACCCACCCGCCAGCTCCGATCCACCAGCCTCGCCCTCGCCTCCATCCCACGATTTCGGAAATCCACCGTTGGAGGAAGATTCTTCTCCTACCTGGCAGCCAAGACATGGAACTCCCTCCCCACTTGCCTACGGCTGACCCCGGACCATCTCTCCTGCAGGAAACAGCTTAAGACCTGGCTGTTCGAGCAGTAGCGACCCCCCCCTTAAGCTCCTTGAGACCCTTAAGGGTGAGTAGCGCGCTATACACATTTTTGTGATTGATTGATTGATTGAGGTCTCCCGCTAAGGGAAGACCGTTGCATGTGCCTTCTGGCCCATATACGTAGACCCAAAAAACGGAAACAGCCATACAAATTACTTCCCATATACGTAGACCCAAAAAACGGAAACCACCATACAAATTACTTCAGCTGATGCTTGTCTTGGCTAGACGAAGGGTAGCCATAACGTGGATGGGCAGCGAGGACCAGACATGGCAATGTGGCTCAGGGGTACCAGGGAGTGGTCTTTAGACGAGAAAACACACATGAAACTAACACGCAAAGGTGAGGGGCCACAGGCAGACCTCGTGGAATGGAGGGTGCTGTGCAGTTCAGGGCTATCAGCAGTGGAGGGGGGATGGAACAAAGTGTATCTTAGAGCAGCGGGAGTGTCACAAGCTGAGAGGAAAGCCAAGGGAGGGTGGGTGAGGGAGAATAGGTTTAATAAGTGCTTGTCCTATGGCAGAATGTCCTATCTGATGTGACGCATGTTATTGTAATGTAAGCCAGCCTCTTCTGTGGAAACCAAATGACTTCATGTTGATATCAGCTCCGGAACTCCGCGAGAGAGAGCTCTACATGACACTGTATGCTGTAATGTTGGTGTTTTAATGTCATGAAAAAAGAAAGTTATTTAAAAAAAAAATATATATATATATATATATATATATATATATATATATATATATATATATATATATATATATATATATATATATATATATATATATTGGACCTCTTGAACCTCCAATCAGATCATTTCCTGACCTATGGAAGACTCAGAAGAAGGATTGCCTTGCTGCCCTGCTGCAAGAAGGACTTCCGTCCTGCCCGAGCAAGGAAGCCTGGGCCTGCTGCTTGGATCCTGGATCACGGGAGGACTCCATGGGGTAGCTAATTAGCCTCCTGTTCTGAGCTGCAGGGATACAACAAGCTCCAGAGGCCTCCCTGCAACTGCCCATCCCAGCTGACCGGCTGCAATTGAACCTGCTGGGACCCACAACTGGGCCTGTCTGAGCCCTGCTGACCTCTGCTAGAGTGAGTACCTGATCCCCAAGAGGTGCCTTTGCAGGTCCTGGACCCTTAACTGGCATCAGTGTGCACTCCTCTGCCAAGAAAGATGAAATCCTGAAGTTTTCGGTTCTTCGCGAACGGGTTAGTTCGCATTGAGACTTTGTTGCCCATGATGACTTCTAGCGTGAAGCTCAGGTGAATCCAACACTTCTTGCTACAGCAACTGCCAGCAACGGCATTTCTAACAACTCTAGTAGAAGTATGGCCTTGGCTCGCCTTAACTCGCTACACTGGCTTCCGGTGAGTAAGAAAGACAAGTTTAAGTTACTTTGTTATGTTTACAAGGTACTCTGTGACCTAGGGCCAGACATTTTGTGTGACCAAGTGGCTTTGTACAACACACGCACTTTGATCTCCGAATCAAGCTCTGGTATGCAGTAGATGAATCAAGAAAGCCAGAATGAGTGGTCATGCTTTTAACTATTAATTGGTACTCCATTGAAATTCTCTACCTCTGGAAATTCATCTCACAAAGGATCTCCTTGCGTTTTGGAAGCAGTTAAAGTCCTAGTTATTCCCTCTTTAGTGTAGATGAGTATATGGAGCTCGGTATCTTTGTTTCGGTGCCGGGATAGCCCTTGGGGGATGATGAGAACTTTATAAAAACTTTAAATAAAAATACAGCACCCATCATCCACGATGGTATCCTTGTGGCCTTCTCAACCATGAACTGGACTCTTCTCAATGGACTACTAATCTGGTACCTGTATTTGCCCTCGCTCCATCGCAGTTGGCTTGAACTTGTTACTTTTGCCTTATCTAGCACGGCCAGATGACCGCGAGTCACACTTTTTGTTTGTCAGCGCTACACTCACCTAATACTTTACAATTGCATATCTCTGGTTCTTCTGATTGGATTTTTGCCATTCTGGTATCCTTTTATTTATTAACATTTACCCTATTTGCTACAATAGGTGTGGGGTGTTCCTTATATAGTGTTTTGACTTTATTGCTGTTTGTGTGCTGTATAATTACTTTACAATTTGCCTCTAAGTTACGTCTAACTGCTTTTGTGCATATTTACCAGATTGCTAAATTCAGGTTAATCTATTCTAGTGGCTTTTGTAGTTAACCCTAACAGGGACTGTTGTTGTTGAAAGCGAAGGGTCTTCACTCCCCTCAATCAAATACCAATTTCCAACAATATCCAAGTGTTTTGTCATAGATCAAAGTATTTTGAGAGAAATGCAAAGCTCTATATTTACTTCAAGCAAAAGAAACCTGTGATATATTCAAATAAATCATGCTTCTAGCCTAGAGGTCATCAAGGCAGCTCAACTACAGTACATCCTCAGGAACCAAGGGTAAATTGATGCTAGTGTTCCTGACTATGTTGGAATGCTGGACCTTCAGATTCTTGTTGGAGGTCATTTGGCTCTGTTTTTGGAGCAATGGAGGCATTTTGTCAAAGACAATTGTGCTCTATTGATAGTTTCTCAAAGGTACTTCATGCATTTTCATTGATACCTACAGATTCAAGTTTCCATGCTCACCGGAATCGCGGCTCAACTGGACCAACTATCCACCCGCCTGGACTTGGTCAAGGCCAGCGTGGACTCTCAAGACTCCCACCTTCTGCATGTTGAGTCCCTGGTTACAGACGCTAAGACGCTAAGGGTGCCGCAACTCAGGACCGCCAGAAGTTACTGCACGTGAACAAAATCCTGGACATTATTCGGAATAAAAATGAGGATTTGGAGGCCTGTTCCCGGCGGAGCAACCTCCGCATCACGGGAGTGCCCAAATCCACCAATATTTCCCGTATGGAGGACTTTGTGGAGCAGCTAGTAAGGTAAATCTCTGGTGACATCCTCTCCCCCGTCTTTATTGTCGAGCGGGCACATTGCTCCCTCGGCCCACGCCCTGACCCTGGACTAACTGCTCGTCCTATAATTGCAAAGATTTTGAATTTTAGAGACCGCAATGCCATTTTACGTGCGGCTCGAGACTGGGGCAAAATAAGTTATCAAGGCAATTCGCTCTCATTTTACCCAGACTACACCATTGCAGTCCAAGCCGCCCGACGTGAATTCCTCCCAGCCAAAATAATCCTCCAAAAACACAAAGTCACCTACTCATTGGCATACCCAGCAAAGTTGAGGGTCCGACAGGACGCAAAGACACATGTTTTTTCAGATCCCAGAGACAATCTCGTTTTTGCCAAGAAACTCGACAAATCTCATCGCGCTTCACCATCTAGCTCTCAAACTGCTGCACCTGACCACCTCAGTGACAATGATTAACTGGTTGTGCTTTACTGGTTTAATATTCTCATCTCGTTGTCTGACGCTCTGGTAGCTTGGCCATCCTGCTATACCACGGGGGGAGTTCGCTGAGCAATGCCATACCCTCACAGGATAATTCCCTTATCTAACATGGTTTTCCCCTTTCCAAGTTGTGGGCCCCTGGGGTGGGAATGGGTGGTATCTCAGCCTGATTGGGGGGTTGGAGTGAGTGTGGGGGTGGAGGGACATTTAGAAATGTTTTTTGGTTATGGGGGTGTGGTGGGTTGAACTGGGGGTCTGTTAGGAAATTGTTGTTTCCTTTGTGAACTACTGTATTGCATCTTGCTGGGTGCGTGGGTGAAGGTTGGGTTTGAGGGAAGTGTAAGTTTTCTTGTTCTTATTTTGTGTATCCCTTCAGTATGCAACACTGTACTTTTACGCATGATCACTGTCCTATGTCTGTGCAATGCACCTCCCCCCTTTATAGGTTGGCACGGTTTGGTTCAACACCGTCTGCCTTATCCCTCTCTCCCTATTAGTGATGTTCCTCATAGCCAGAATCTCTACATCTGCATGATCTGGTCGGCTCCATTGTATTTTTTCTGTGACTGCTCCGTCCATTGTACATCCAGGTATACCTGCCCTCCGTTTCACACTCCAGATCACGGTCACGGACTGAACTCGCTATCCTGCGCTCCATGTCACCCTGGTCTAGCGGGTTTTGACTGACACCATATGCTGGACTTGGAATATCCGCGGTCTTAATGACCATTGCAAGGCCAGGCTCATACATTCCCACCTAATCCGACATAAAGTAGACATATGCCTATTACAGGTAACCCACCTGCTACCTGCGTCCTCCGCCAGGCTTCAATCGCGCCATTGGGGGGAATCCCACTCCTCTTTTTACTCTTCTTATTCCCGGAGGGTGTCCATCTTGATACGGAGGGGGCTCCCTTGGAGAACGACACAAGTTCTTACTGATCCTGACGGACGCTACGTTATTCTAGATGGCTCCCTGTTGTTCCAACCCATGACAATCGCTGCTGCATATGGCCCTAATTCAGACGACCCTGACTTCCTCACTCATATATGGCACCTTATCTCGGCCTTAGGGCCCGCAGCACTTCTCTGGGGGGAGATTTTAAAGTAAAAATTTCAGCTGACTTGGACCGCTCTGGCCCCTACTTATCCCACCCTCTCCCCACCACTCTCCTTCAGTCTATCCTCACCGACTACTCGTTATATGAGGCATGGCATTACACGTGGCCCGAGGCTAGAGAGGGCACTTGCGTCACCGGCGCCCATGGCTGTTGGTCTTGTATCGATCTTTGGATCACCTCCCCTGATGTCCTCACGTGGCTCACCTCTGCTAACAATATGGCTTGTACTCTCTCGGATCATGCGCCAGTCCAGCTTTGCCTCTGCCTCCCCCACTCCCCTCAGCGTGCCTTCACCTGGAGGCTCCCTCCGAACGCTCTCTGTGACTCCGATTTTTGTGAAGAGATTCAAACTGCTATTTCCAACTATTTCAACTTGAACGTCGGCTCCGTAGATTCGGCATCCACTTTGTGGGAAGGCTTCAAGACTGTGATTAGAGGCGAGTGTATCTCCAAACATTCTGGTGTCCTTCGTTCCATCTGCTCTACTTTACACAGGCTCGAAGCTGAGATTAAGGCTCTAGACGCTGCTCAGGTGTCTCATCCCAGCTCTGAGATCCTCGCTCTCCTGCGCGAAAAACACACAGAATTCACTGAGGAGGCCGACCGGGAACTCTCTTTGCTTGGTAGGGAGGCCTGGGCTCGCCGTTTCGGTGATGGTGATCGGCCTGGCAAGACCCTGGCCAACCTTCTCCGTCCCCCTCATGCCGCTTCATATAACACAGCCCTCCGGGATGGCGGCCCCACCAGAACCACCTCCCCTGAGGAAATTAAGACTAGATTTACGGACTATTACTCGCAACTATATACCACGGACTCCACTCCCTCGTGTGAGGATTTTAAACAATACTTTGACACTATTGCTTTGGTCTGGCTTGAGGATTACAATCGTAAATGTTTAGATGAGCCCTTCTCTAAAGAAGAAATAATTGCAGCCATAAATAGCTTACCCAGTGACAAAGCCCCTGGTCTGGATGGCCTCCCTGCCTCGTTCTACAAGATATTTGCATCGCTACTTGAGCCGCATCTGGCCGCTATGTATAATGACTCCTTTGACAATGGCCTCTTTCTGCAATCCCTTCGCGAGGCGATGATAACTCTTCTACTTAAGCCGGACAAGCCTTCAGACTGCCAAGATTCGTATCGTCCCCTGTCTAAGATTAACATTGACAACAAAATCTTTGCGAAGTTATTGGACTCCCGACTACTTCTCCTCATGCCTGCCATAGCTCTTCCCGACCAGTCCGGTTTCATCCAAGGCCGCGCCACATCTCACAATCTCCGAACTATTTTCTCTGTCCTCCATCAGAATAACCCTAGCCTTCCAGCTGTTGCTGCTTTGCTCGATGCCACTAAGGCTTTCGACACACTTGAGTGGCCTTTTTTATTCTTTCTTTTACCTCGCCTCGGCTTCAGTGACATCTTTATTCGTAAGATATCACTCCTCTATACCAGTCCCTCCGCCAGCCTTCGTATCAACGGCCAGATCTCTGACCCTATCTCGTCGGACGGAGTACTCGGCAGGGGTGCCCGCTTTCCCCTATGCTCTTCGCTATTGCGATGGAGCCACTCGCCGCCCGGCTCCGGCAACACCATACCCAGAGGGGCATTGGCTTCTCAACCCGCGCCCTCTTGGTCTCTATGTACGCGGATGATATTACACTATAAGTCTGCCACCCTCAAGACAACCTCAGCCCTCTAGTGCACAAGATAATACGGTTTGGTGGTCTGTCCGGCTCACAGGTGAACTGGAGCAAGTCAGTTCTGTTCCCGCTCATGGATGCCACTAAGCCTTTTACCCCAGACTTCCCTTTCGTATGGGCCTCCGGCCCCACTCTCTATCTGGGTGTTTGGCTGAGTAGAGACCTGGACGATCTTTGGCGAGCCAACTTCGGACGCGCAGTGGATTGGCTCGAGTCTAAAATACCTCAATGGAATCGGCTCCCTTTGTCTCTGGACCGTCGTATCGCCATCGCCAAGATGGTGGTCCTCCCAAAGTTTCTTAACCTCTTTTTGAATATCCCCTTGCCACTATAGATAAATAGATAAAGAATGCTTTATTCGATTTTAGCAACAGAATAAAATCATAAAAGCAACAATTAAAAATAATTAAATTCATACATGGTTACCATTAAAAAGGGAAAAAAAACACAGCTTTCTATACAAACACTAAAAAACAGCACATCTGCAATATTGATGGTCATTCCATACATAAAAAGCGCTTGTATCTACCCAGATTATAAATATGTTATTACATTTCGCCTCTTCAATATGCTCTTTACCAAACCAGTCATGATCATGATACAATATTCACTATGCAGTTGTTGCAAGAAAATGTAAGCTGGGCGGTATTGCCGCCATGCCCCCTGCTTCAAGAACCACTTAATCCACCTTACGCGTTCGTTAGGCAAGTAACGACAAAATAGGACCACGTGTATGGTAGATTGCTGAGAGATGTTATCGCAAGGGCAAAGCGTCAGGTCCTTAGACCAGTCGTTTTTCTCCGGAAAAGATCCAAGTCGATGAAATAGATCAAACCTAAACCTGGTCAATATAAATCTGTCAAAGCCCTTCAGACAATTACGCAGATAGGGTTGCATCGTCTAACAGACCATGATCATCTGATGTTGCATGACTGATTTTTTATTGATTTCACCTGTTATTCTAAGTGTTTCAAAATGGCTCATGCATAATACTTTCAATGCTTTTCTGGATATATCACAAACCGACTCCGGCTTATCATAGTAATCAGGTCTGCCCAGGTCAGTTAGCATCTTCCGGACATAGTTTAACCATGGAATATTTCTTGCCTGGTCCAAGGCCATAGCATCCTTAATAATTTCTCTATTCAATCCCAAAGTGGGTGTGGACCAGATTCTGTGCCATAATAAAATTGGTTGCAGTTTAATGAGATCCGTAATAAACTCAATACCTAATTCAGCATGGCAATTAAAAACAGGTTTACTCTGCGGAACCGCTAAAGTGTATCTTAGAAAATTATTTTCTACAATTTGAATTGACGCAGCGTTACAAAGTCCCCAAAATGTCCGCCCCATACATTGCTATGCTCCTATATTTTACTATATATTTTTTAAGTAGGATCTCCGGAGGTCTTTTGCCAAGTTTTTGTGAGAAGTTTATTAATGCCGGGGTCGATCTTTTAAATAGGAGGGTCCTACTCCTGACCGCTGGACTCCAAGAGCCCGCTCCCTCTAAGACTACACCTAAGTGCCACTAACTGCGCATTTGTTTTGGAAACTCCGCACACTGATCATATCTCTCGTCTGGGCGCAACCCAGGATTGCCCATGACATCCCCACACTCCCCACGTCTGTTGGCAGCATGGGCACTCCTAATTTTAAACTCTATGCTTTATGCGCACAGGCCAGCTTCCTTCACTTTTGGATTCACCCCTCCCCTTTTCAGCCGCATGTCGCGGTCGAGGCTGACCTCGCGGCCCCTTGGCCGTTGAATACCACCCTGTTTGCCCTGGCTGTCCGTCCGCGGGCTGAGGTGGACACGGTAGAGACACGGCCCTGGGCCTGGCTGGGTCTGATTCATCTCTCCAATTTCCCCATGTTATCTGCTAACGCCATGCCGATTGTACGCCACCCTGCCTTTCCTCCTCTCCAACCATCTGGCATATCCAGACATGCCGCCTGTCTGGGACTTGCAACACTGGCGGATCTATACCCTGAAAATTCTTTCTATTCTCTTCCAGCCTCCTCAGGTCCTCTGGACACTTTGCTCTTTTATCAGTTACAGGCGATTTGTAGGGAGTTACATCCTACGTTACCCCAGCCTCCTCCGTCGATGCCCACTCTCGACTTCATTTATTCCTCCCCCTCCCCCAAGAAGCTGGTGACCAAATTATAAGCAATCACCCTGTCGTCCGCCTCCATTTCTACCGACCGTGCTCGAGTGGCGTGGGGTGAGGATCTTGGTGAGGACATTTCCCAAGCTGACTGGCTCTATTGCTGCAACCAGACAAAATAACTATCTCCCAATTATCGCCTTCGTCTTATACACTTCAAATACTTACACGGGGTATACCGCACTCCCGCTCAGCTACACAAACTGGGACTCATCCCAAATGATAGATGCCTGCGCTGCTCTGCCCCTGCTGCAGATTTTGGTAATTTGGCCTGGCTATGCCCTAGAGTGTCTGATTTTGGCAGGAGGTTTGCTCAGCTATCTCTGAGATCACCTCTTCGCTGGTTCAGCCTGACCCACCGCCTGCTGGGCTTCGTTAAATTTTGCCTGGATGCCTCTCGCCAACTGATCGCTATGTTGCTCATTCTTGCGCGGCGTAGGGTGGCCATGTGTTGGGGGCGCAGACCGGCACCTAAATTTGCCCATTGGCTCGAGGATGCCTCTAGATGTCAGACCCTACTATTGGACTTCTGGGATCGTATGCCTGCTAGATCTCGTCCCCATGACATATGGGGTCCCTTGGTGACATACCTTCATACCCGTTCTCCTAGCTAGCCTGCCTCCCCTGCGCTCCCTTCTGGGACTCCGCCCGCAGCGGCCGCCGGTGCTGGATAGTAGCTATCTCCTCTCTTGTCCCCAGTGTTCTGGAGTCGGTCCTGCTCTCTCCTCTAAGGTGCTGACATTATACTCTACCTGATGTGTTTGGCTTACTGATGCGTTTTTCATATTGTACTGGATAATGCCTTTACTTGATCGGTCTCTTTCCTCTGGTGTTGTGCTATGTAATTGATTCGTCATGTATGATGCTCAGACTTGATGCAGATTTGTACTCTCGTTATGCAGAATCTTTCAATAAAGGTTTTAGAATTTTTTTTAAAAAAAGTTATCTTCTATTTACTTGCCATTGCAACAGCAAAAAGAACAGGCTATTAGAAGAAGAACAATATGCCTAGTTCAGGAAAGGGCCTTAGTTCTAGTACTCCATTAAGAGAGGGGATGGTTCTCAATGTGTTTCTTCTAAAGAAGTTACCAGGTAATCTCAGATTAGTGATAGACCTGAAAGACCATCTTTGCTTCCTGGCAAGTAATTTCACAATTAACACTTTCCAACAGGCTATCCTCCAGCATTGGATGCTTTTTTTTGTTTTACCTCAATAGACATGCATGGTGCATATCTTCATATCCCCATCAGAAGTTTCTCTGTTTCACTGTATGAACAATGCATTGACAATTTCATGTTCTCCTTTTTTTGTCCAAAAGCGTCTCCAAGGGGCCTTTACCAAGATTCTACCTCATTTGATGGCAACTTTGCATGAAGAAGGAATAGTTCATTTTCTACCTAAGTGACATCTTGGTAGTATCTCACTCTCAGTAAAAGACATAGGAGTACTGTTCAGATATTACATAGATTTGCATTTCTAGTAAAAAATCCAGAGTCTTATTTCTAGCTGTCACAGGGCTTGGAACATGTCAGAGCAATGTGTAGTATGTTGTAGTGTTATGTTATATTTACTTATGTTTTCTGCCGTACTATGGAATGTTGAGGTTGCTTAGCTACAGTTAAGTCATAGGGATGGAATGTGTTCTGTTCATTGAGATACTGAACTGCTGAGCCTGGTGGAGTATCCTGCGTGCTCCACGACCTTGTAATTTAATAAATCTACTTGATCAACTCCCTGCTTCCAGTTAAATTACTACAAAATTGTTGGCGACGATTCTGTTTAATTGGTCATCTATTTTTGAACCCAGCGTACTTAAACCTACTACTGTCTACAACAGTGACTTCTAATTACTGCAACGACTTTCATCCTCACATGACAACAACATTCAAGTTTCTTTTTTCTACCAGAACAAGCATTACTGTCATATTGACTTCAGTTGTGGCCTTGTGCACCTACAGCCTTCACTACAAGATCATTTTTGGCCTGTACTGCGAAGTGGTAGGGCGTTCCGGCGCATTTCTATGTTGTTTTGTGAGACTGTCATGTTTGTGGCTCAGCAGCGTTTCAAGTACTATTCTCATTTATGGCGCAATTATAGTCTACAACGCTTCAAGAATCATTTTTTTTAACGTTTCTAAGACTCATTTATGGCAGTATTTTCTTTCAAATCTTGGCGTGTAACCGCCTCTTACTTTCTCATGCTCCTGTTCTTTGAGCCTGTGGCGTCCTTCAGTTTTTCAGAGGAACAGCGTTCTCTGCCTTCTTGCCTGCGTTTCAGTGTCTTCGTCATTTCCTATGTGACGTGGTCACAACGCCCTGGTGGATACGTAACTACGTTGGTGGCCATCTTGTCTTTGTTTCTGCGTTTCAATTGCCTGGCAACAGAAACACAAAGCTTTGCTTGCGTTCCACCATTCACGAAGACCCAACTTGCTAACGCACAGCGCAGCGCTCACTTTCACGGTGATGCGCACACCATTTAATTTATTCAGACTGTTGTTGGGGCATTCAGCTAATGCACAGCGCTCTTTTTCACGGTGATGCGCACACCTTAAGGGCATTACTGTGCTATTCAACTTTGTTTCTTCAGTAAAGAGCACATTGTTACATTAACAGCGCCAATAAGTCTCAAGTTTAAGAGCTTATCACGCAGTGATACGCTCGCCTTTCTCATCAATTAATATATTATTACAGGATTTACATACATACTGGCTCGTCACACGGTGATGTGCACACCATATTTTTGAGATTGTACTCCTCGTTTTTTAGTTGTTTTACGAATTGTTTTTGATGTTACAGTAAAATGCATAGTTTTCTTGATTTGTTCTTCCTTTCTCAACCAGACTTCACTGTGCGTACTTAATTCATTTTGTTTACACTACACCCCAGAGTATTACTTTAACTTTCTTATTTCATTTCATATATTTTATACATTAACAGTCACCATGCAGGCGGTTAATCCTCCTTCTTTCTTAGAGTCTCCCGGGGAACCACCTGTGCTTTGGGAGAAATGGTTTGATGCCTTTCAAACTTATTTGGGGCCAATAGGGGCCACCAGGTATGCCGCAGAGAGGAAGAAGTATCTTTTGCTTCACTCTCTGGGGTTTGAAGGTCGATCCATCTTTAAACATTTGCCTGATCTCAAGCCTGAAGAAAACAATGATCTTGATGAGTATAACAGCACTATATTGAAGCTCAAAAAACGTTTCGACAAGCAGCCCAGTCTCATTGTCTTGAGACATAAATTTTTCAAGAGAAAGCAAAGTGAAGATGAAGATGTGGACCCCTACGTTTCAGCACTAAGGCTTTTAGATGCTGTATGCAAATTTGAAAATGTCACAGAGCAACTCATTAGGGACCAATTTGTTTGTAAATGTAAGGATAAGAACATTAGACAAAAACTCTTATCGTTATCTGACCCTTCTCTTGATGAAACGTTAAGAATTGCTAAAAGTATTGAAACATTGATGTCATCTTTGAAAGAACTTGAAGACAAACCTACTGAAAAGGCTAATGATTCTATCAATGTTGTGAAGAATACCAAAGTTACATCTAAAGTTAAAAACAATGTTCCTAGGTTTTCTCCCAAATTTAGGAAACCTGATCTTAATGTTTGCATTAGATGCAGTAATCCTCCTCATGGGAAGAATGGAAAGTGTCCTGCCATTTCTTTTACCTGTAACTACTGTAACAAAGTAGGACATTTTGCTAAGGTTTGTCTCAAAAATAAAATATTCAAAGAAACCTCGTTTGTGTTGTAGAATCAGATTCAGAAAGTGATACTGAAATTGTTTCAGTTATAAGGGAGGTAGGAGACGCATCTACTCAGATTGGGGCTACATCAGAGGTAGTCTAGGGTGACCCCTCTAAATGTAGAGATCCAATTGTAGATATTGTCATCGGAGATAAAACAGTTCCACTGTTGGTTGATTCTGGTGCTCGTATCACCATGATTACAAAAAAATTCTTTCAGGAGACGTGGGGTGACTCCATCAAGCTGCTTCCTCCTGATCGTTCTCCGGTATCTTAAGAAGGACGCAAAATCGACCTTTCAGGTTATTTTGAAGATAAGTTGTACTTCAAAGGGAGATGCATCAAGGGAAAGATTTATGTTGCAGTGAAAGGTTTGAACATTCTGGGGTGGTTTCACCAGGGTCTTTTCGGAATGATCCTGAGACCTGGGACCCTAGAACAAGTTTTGGTTGTTGATTGTTGTGATGACATCACGCAAAAATGAAAAATTAAATATCCAGCTGTGTTTAGTAACTCCCTTGGAAACGTTAAGGGTTTCAGATATAAAATTGTAGTCAAGAATGATGCCATTCCAGTCAAACACAAGCTTAGGGGTGTTCCCTTTAGTGTTAGGTCTGATTTAGAGAAAGAATTAAAGGAATTATGTACCAAAGGGATTATTGAACCAGCTGAGTCGTCCTTATGGTTAACTTATTTGGTTGTTGCCCGCAAGAAGAATGGACAACTTAGGGTCTGTGTAGATTTGAGGTCCCTTAACAAGGAGATTTGGGTAGATTCCCATCCCCTTCCTAAAATTTCAGATCTTTTTGCAGCTACCAAGGGTGCCAAGTGTTTCTCTAAGCTAGATTTAGCTAGCGCTTACCATCAGGTTGAACTTCATCAAGACTCATAGCATCTCACAGCATTTGTTTCCCCTTTAGGCACATCAATATTGCAGGATGCCTTTCGGACTGGCCTCAGCGGCGTCTGTTTTTCAAAGGATCATGAATAATATTCTTCGTGATATTAATTCTGTTATTGTGTTTCAAGATGACGTCTTGGTGTTTGGTAACGACAACTTTTCCCTGATTAGTGACAATGAGCAAGAGAATGTTAAATTTGACACACTCATTAATGAGGACTGTGAAGACTGTTTTGTTGCCGGGATTGATATTCCTTGCCACAATGTAGGATCTGAGGAAGATTGGAGGTCAGCCTTTCTCTCAGATTCCATTCTTCAAGACGTTTGTGAGTTAGTTGTCAAAGGTTGGCCACGTGAGAAGGTTCTTTCACCTTTACTACAACCCTATTGCAAAGTCAGTCAAGAATTATCTATTGCAGATGGATTGTTATTAAGAGGTGAAAAACTTATTCCTCCTTCTTCTGTTGGACCTAGTATTTTAAAACTTGTACATGAAGGCCATTTAGGGTCAACCCTTACCAAACGTCGTGTTCGCGATGTTTTCTGGTGGCCTTCGATGGATAGAGATGTTGAAAATATGGTGAGAGATTGTGTGGTTTGTTCTTCCTCAGACAAATCCATGAAAGTTAATACACCTCCTTTGAAACCCATAGAATGTCCTGAGAAGCCGTGGGTTAAGGTTGGCATTGACGTACAGGGTCCGTATGAAGCCCTTAGTGGTCATTTCAAATACATCTTAGTTTTGGTTGATTACACATCTAAATGGCCAGAAATAGGATTGGTCAAGGAAGCTAATACCAAATCCATTATTGAGTTTCTCAGTGATGTTTTTTTGAGAGAAGGGTTTTCTGAATCTGTTGTTTCAGATAATGGAACACAGTTCATGAATTCCAATCTTTCCTCAAGTCTGTTTCTGTCAAACACATCAAAAGTTCACTCTATCATCCCCAAACTAACGGTCTTGTCGATAGAATGAACCGTGTGGTTGGGGATTGTGTGAAGTGGGCCAAGTTTGGTCATCACGCCGTTAAACGTGCTCTTGAGGATATGTTGTGATTCTATAGAACTACACCCCACTCTATCACCAAGGTCTCTCCTTTTGTGCTCATGAGGGGAAGAGCTGCTAACACTTCTTTTAGACCTGGGTGGATGGGAAACTTACTCAGGTTTACTACTAGTGTGGAAGAATTGATGTGCAAAGTCAAAGAAAATGTAACAAATTCACAAGAAAAACAGAAAGTGTGGTTTGACAAAAAAAGGGGTGTCAAGATGTCTTTGCTCAACATAGGAGACTTTGTTAGGTTTAAATCTCCTGTTTACACAAAGAAAGGTGAATGTAAATTTGGTGATCCACAACGTGTAATCAAAGTCTATGGAAATGCTGTACAGCTTGAAAGTGGGCATTGGTGGAATCTTGGTAAAGACTCTAAAATTGTTCACAGTTCTGTGCTAAATTCCACCCAACAAGATCATGCTGTTCAAAGTTGTGATGCTTCAAATACTAGTCAACGGTGTTATGTTTTACCTGAGACCGTGAGTAATGGTCCGAATAATTCTTCTGTTTGTCCGAATTTTCCTTCTCCAGTTAGTTTTGAGAAGTAAGGAGAAGTTCGAGAAAATGCAATGTGCCTGTTCGTTTTAGATAACTTTGTAGTGTATTTCATTTAGCTTTATTTCATTTAGCTTATGTTCGTTTTAGATAATTTAGTAGTGTATTTCATTTAGCTTATTTCATTTTTTTGTGTTCTTATTTTGTAGGAGAAGAGAAGGTTTGTAGTATGTGGTAGTGTTATGTTATATTTACTTATGTTTTCTGCAGTACTATGGAATGTTGAGGTTGCTTAGCTACAGTTAAGTCATAGGGATGGAATGTGTTCTGTTCATTGAGATACTGAACTGCTGAGCCTGGTGGAGCATCCTGCATGCTCCACGACCTTGTAATTTAATAAATCTACTTGATCAACTCCCTGCTTCCAGTCAAAATACTACACAATGGTTCCAAACGGACAAAGGGTTTTATCTCTTCTCCCAAGCAGAAGGATGAAGCTATGTCAGAGGTTACATCAATTACTACAGACCAATCATTGTCCAGCCAGGGAGTGGCTTTGAGTTTAAGAAGATATGGCATGTATTCTTCTGTTTGGTTTAATAGTTAAGGTTCTTAATTGATATATTGATTACAATCCTAGCTCCTTTCTTTATAAGTGTTTACATTTATGCTTAGTGCCTCTTTGTGGTACCTTGGTCTTGTCTACATATGGGACCTGTTATTTTACACATTCTCCAGCACTGGAATCCAGTATAGCAGAACTTCAAAGCTCTCATTACTGCAACATTGGCTGTAAAGAGACAGGTAAAATGTTGAATTTTTGTCATCTGTCTGCAGTCAATTGTATCTCTTCTTCACCAAATCCAAATATTTTAACAGCAGATGCAAGCAAAATGATTTGGGGAGGTGGTAATTGGCTTGAGTTCAGCGCAGAGTTGGTGATCAATTCAAGAGAGAACAGACTCTTGGAAGAAAACGGCAGCTATCTTTAGAGCATTACATAACATCAAACAAGAAGTACAGGGGTCAGCGCTGATGATAACTGAAAATTAATTGACAATGATGTACCTGGATCATCCATTCAAGACACGATCTCAAAGTCTCAACAGTGTGGCATGGTAGACTGTATCTTCCGCAGAGAAACATTTTTCACCTCAATCTCTCAACATGTTTCATTTCAAGGGAAGGACACTATATTAGCAGTGACTCTAAGCAGGATATTTTGCTCTTCATAGGCGTTCATGTTACCAGTTTCAGGATTTCAGATGATTTGCAAGAGATTCGGTCTGCCAATAGTGGATCTGTTTACCAGTCAACACAATGAAGTACTCTCTCAATTATTTTCTTAACCTATTAGCTCTGGGAACAAGTGCTTTGTTGATTCAGTAGCCCAAGGGTCTTTTGTTTGCATTCATGTGATTCCTTTAATCCCTCATTACACTGCAGAAATCCAGAGAGACTGGGTGATAGGCCTAGCATCCTTGGCATGACTTTCCCCCTAACTTTTTTCCCCAACCCACCTGTCTGCCGACTTTGTTTTTTCTGGTTTTAGGACTCTGCACACTTTGCCACTGCTAACCAGTGCTAAAGTGCTTGTACTCTCTGCTTGAAACATGGTAAGACTGGCTTATACCCAATTTGCACATTTATGTTACCTGTAAGTCAATAGTAAAGTGGCACTACCTGTGCCCTGGGCCTGCAAATTACATAATACTATTGAGCCTGCAGCACTGGTTGTGCCACCCACCTAAGGAACACTTTAAACATGTCTCACGCCTACCATTCCAGCCTGTGTGTGCAGTTCTAAACTGCTATTTCGACCTGGTAGATTAAATCTTTTGCCAGGCCGAGCCCATCCTTTTTAATACATACAAGTCACCCCTAGAGTAGGCCCTGGATAACCCAGAAGGCAGGATACAGTGTATTTAAAAAGTTGGACATGTCCTTCTATGTTTTACATGCCCTGGTAGTGAAAAAACCCTAAAGTCGTTTTTCACTATTGCAAGGCCTACCTCTGCCATAGGATAACATTGGAGTTACCTTATTACCTCCTATAAACATAGTTTCCAAATTGGAAAAGGTAACTAGTTCATGTTTGTTGCCATTGGAATTGTAATGAAAAATCCTAACTTATGTTGAAGTCCAATTTTAAATAGCATTTTTGAAAATGCCACTTTTAAAGAGTTGTCATTTTCCTGCCTTAGCCATTTTGTGCCTGCAGCTTGTCTCTGGGTCGCATGACTGGGTGTCGGTAACAGTTAGGCTTTGTGTATTCCTTCTACACAGCCACACATAATCCGGGTGTGCCTAGATCGGCCATCACTGGCAGGATGAAAGGGAAGAGCTGTACCCAGCCCTACTTACACTTGAATAGGCTGTGTCCTATCCCCACACAAAGAGCTACATGCACCCCATAGTTAGTCTGGAGCCAGTACCAAGAAGGCAGGGCATCTGTGAACTTCAAAGGCCTACCTCTAGATGATTCCACCCACTTCAAAAGCACAACTGGGTATATGCACTGGACCTCAGACACCCCCACTTTAGTACACTTCTGGACCTGTGAATACTCTGCCAAGAATAAGGACTGCTTTGCTGCTAAAAAGACTGCCACTGCTGGACTGCTGCTCTGAAGGACTGCTGCCCTGCTGTACTGACCCTCTTGCCTGGGTGAGAAGGACCTGCATCTCTTGAACCTGGAATCCAGAGTAGCTTTAAGGGCTAAATGGCTAGCCTCCTGATCTGAGGCTGCTGGGACACAACAGGCTTCCAACAACTTTACACCTGCACCTAGACTATGCCATCTGTGAGTCCACCCTGACAAGTGGTGCCACCCCAGTCCTTGACCCTTGGAAGTGGGCTTGCTGTACTCTACCACCTTCTTTAGATCCAGTCGAACTGATGCATCTCCTCAGATGCATTACGCAACCCTGAGCAGAACCAATGCATCACCGCTACTGTGTGAATTAGACCTGTCGCAAAGACCTGCATCACCTCCACAGCCCGTAACTCCTTAAAAACTGCTGCAGTGTGATGCATCCTTGACACAGTCCCTCATCGGCGGCAGCCGCAACAATGACGGTGAACACCACACCACAGCCACACAGCTCCAAAACGCCAAACTTTGCCTCACAAGCCCGCCGATGGGATACTCAACAACGATGCAGGCCCTCACATCACAGCCTCTCTGCACCTCGGAACCAACATTGCTTCGGCTGCAAGATACATCTTTGATACAGATTGTCGCAACACTCCACCAATCAGGATTTAATGTACTGTATTCAGCAGACCTAACTTGGTCCCCATAGCCTTCCCGCGGTCCAATATGGTTGGCCCTGAACATATGACTTTATTCAGGTATGGCACGTTCAGAAACCTCCAGTTGACACTTTGTGCTTTTTGGCACTATTTTCATTTAAATCTTTAAAATTGCATAACTCTGCTTCTTCTAATTAGTTTTTTGTCATTTTGATCTTGTTTTATTTATTAAAGAAAGTTATATTTTTCTAACCTGGTCTGGGATCATTTCTGTGAGGTGTTTTCCTTTATTACTGTTTGAAGTGTTGCACAAATACTTTACACTTTGTCTTTAAGTTAAGCCTGACTGCTCTGTGCCAAGCTACCTGAGGGTTGAGCACAGTTTAATTTAGGATAATCTTGTGCCACACCCTGACACGGATTGGTGTGGTTGCTGCTTGAACAGGGTTCACTCCCTAGTCAGCCAAAAAGCAAATTTCTTAAATTGAAGATCAGCAATGAGGATTAGGACTTGTGTTTGTGCAGTGTCATACAGTGATTTTGTGTATACTACCATCCCATATATAAGACCAATAAAAATTTAAATTCTCCTTGACTGGTCTTTTTGCTTTTTCTAATTTCTCTTCCTGACAGTTGCTTCTGAAACCACACTTGCAAAAATGGTGTTTGAGTGGGCCAACATGGATGTCTACACTGTAGCCCAGCTCAAGCAGTTCTGCAAGGTGAGGGGACTTTTGGGCCAAAAGCACCACCAGAAAGGGGAAGCTCCAAAAGGTACTGAGGGCATATTGGAAGCTCACCAGTCATTTGGTCAACCCACAGAAGGAGATGAAGTAGAAGGACACAGAGAGGACCTCCTTACAATGCAGCATTCAGCTGAGGGAGTTAACTTGACCTCCAAGTTGAAACTTCCTGTCTAAGCAGGAACCAGTTTGTCCTCTCGCAACCTATCTTCAGAGGAAATAGCGGAAAGGAAGGCAGAGAGAGGGATCAAGCTGCAGAGAGCCCAGTTGAGAACGGAAGAGAAGAAACTGACCATGGAGAGCAGGAAACTGGCCATGGAGGATAGAATTACTTTGGAGTATTTGGCTCATGAGAGAAGCCTTAAAGAGCTGGACATCAAAGCCCGACAGGTGAGTCCAAAAACGGTGTTGGATCTGGCCCTGATCTCTTGACTGGGTGAGAGCTTTCTGCTTAATTCAGAGACTCACCACCCCTTGTTGTAAATATCAGCAGTGAATGTGTCAGCACATCTGAAGTGCCATCAGTAGACAGGAGGGTCCACATCGCCAAGGATCTGGTGCCTGACTTTGTTGTGGGTGATGACATTTACCCATGGTTTAAGGCTTATGAGGTAGCTTTGAAAATGCATAGGCTCCTTGAGGAAGATTGGGGTGCCAACCTTTGGAAACCTATCCCTAATGTGGGCAGGGACACCCTACTGGCCCTAGAGAAAGGGAACAGGATGAGGTATCCCCCATGAAGGAATTCCTTGTCAAAACATTTGGCCTCAACCCAGAAGTACAGGCAGATGTTTAGGGACAGTCAGAGACAGCCCCAACAGTCCTCTGTCGATTGTGTGGGCTCCTTTTGCAAGGCACTAGATGGTGGGGTGAAGGGCAGTGAAGTAAAGGATTAGTAGGGGCTGTACAATTTGACTGCAAGAGAGCATGTGTTCAGTCTTTGTTTTATAAAGTATAACAACGAGAGAGAGGGAAAGAGGCACTCTTAGACCCCCTGTCAACTGATAAACAACAACAAAAGAGTGACTATAGTAAAACAAGGAAACACCTGGTTAAACAAAACAGCAAAGGACAAAAAACAGTGTTTGTAAAAGAACCCTCACTCACCGACCTGGTCGGTGACATGCTTCATCATAGGGTTACACAAGAGAGGCCAAATGCCTCCCTGGTGTGCTTCTACGCCTGGTTTACAGCGGAGCAGGATGTTCAGGTACGTGTGTGCGTGATGGTGAATGTGAATTAAAATGGTGACTGGTTCTAGCCTATCAACTGATTTATTAAAGGCTGACCAATGACTGTTAAAAAGGGTGAGACGGACGTCAACTAGTTCTTTCAAGTAGCCAGTAACATCCGATTTGAGTGTATAAAATTGGTCAACATGTTTCTGCTTATATATGCAATTAGCTAAGCATTCTTCATGACCTAATGTATGTTCCATGGCGGTATGCGCACCCTAAGGCGCACCCTAACCTGAGGGACAATTGGTGTATTACAACTCACGGTTATACCGGTATGGTCTCTCGTAGAGTCGTAGAACATTAAAGCCTGCAACATAGAATCAAAAAGACAAACAAGTATATAACCATAAGTCAATTTTGAAACAAAACGCAGGTTACTACAAAAATACAGGCAATATTGTCCCATGCTGTAATTGTGCAGACAGAGGTGTATTTAAGTGCAGGACACATATACTAAAATGTCTTAAAGAGTATCACAAACCGCTTCGACTGTGTATCTAATTTTAGCCCTATTTGGGAAGATGTGAGCCTATATTGGGCTTGTTAACAACATGAATCTTGTGTATAACACGATGAGGCAAACATCCCACTGGGATATGCAAATAGCTCTTACAGAAAGCTCAAAGTTTCACAGGCGACAAAATAACTTTGAAAGTGCTTGTTAAAATCCCTAGTGATAATTCGGGATCAGGACAAAAACATGCACATATCAAAGCCAACAAACACAACACTACTGAGAAAAAAGGCTTACTTTAACTTAATAAGCTAATCGCTTCATGGGTCCAGCAGGAAGGGGAAGCAAACACCCGGGTATCTGGAGGATAGGACAAAAAACTGAATGAAAAGCCCGTCTGAGCCCCGGTAACAAAGATAGAAGAAAAAAGCCCTCTCTTGAAGAACTTACTTCCCGACTTGTGTGCTCCGGTAGTGGACCTAAGTCGGTCCTCCCTGGCCCGAATATTAGCGATTATGCAAACTTCCGGGTACAAATACAACTGCGCGGTCACATGGTTGCGTGAAACAACGTGTGACGCGTGTTGTCAGGCGGGGAGTTCTAAAACAACTAGACCATTGCCCCGCTTGTAATGGCTGTTGAAAGAAACTTTATTGGTACTAAGCGCAGAAGCTATGTAGAAACCTCAGGATATGTACTAAGATTATACATGAACTGCGTTTAGTGAATATTCAGTTCACATTACGCTTCACAACACAACGTTCCTGAATTAGCAATGGTCTAGTGTTTCGTCATAAATATTTAATGTAACCCAAAGGACGAACAGAAATTAATGAGCAACTGTGGGTCTAAGCATGTATGGAGCAGAGCTAATAAAAAAGATATTAGTAATGCCAAAATGATGGTCATTTTTCATCTTAGTCAAATCTCACCCCACCTAATGTTTAGCGAAGAGATCATGGTTGTCGCTCAGCACATCACGGGAAGAAAAGCCCTCCAAAGGGTCTGAAAAAAGGCTATCTCTTTTATATGTGCAGGGTGGTGGTCAGCCTAAAAACAAGAAACAAAAAAAACACACGCCACTACAAAAAACTTTCAAGGGCGTAGTGATGTTATAATTAAGAACCTCACATATTTTTCATTAAGATATTCAGAGAACACTCTATAGAACCACAAATACTAACTGCTAGGTTGAAGAAAGGCACAGATCAACGTTTCAGGACAGAGCCCCATGGAATATTATCATTTAGTCCCATTAGGTGGGTAGATAATCGATAAATCCACCTCTGTTCTTTTTTCAAAAAGAGACTGTTGGGAAGTTGTTCCTGGTGGTAAATGCTCTATCATTGTCCAGTGTAGGTCATTTGTGGTGTGAATCAGTAGAAGAAAATGGTCTGTCATTTTTGTGCTATTTTTCTTACAGCGAAAATTGCTATGATGTTCACATATTCGTTGTTTGATCTTTCTAGTGGTCATACCCACATATCTGAGCCTGCACGGGCAGGTAATTAGGTAGACCACGTTAGTAGAGTTGCAGTTTGTATGGGTTTTTACCAGCCATTGCTTTCCTTGCTCCAGGTCAAGAATTTTTGATGTAGTTGTCAAATGGCAAACGCTGCACGAACCGCAAGGGAAGTGGCTCACCACCGGTGGCAGCCCCCACACATTCAAAACAGTTGCTTTCTGGTCACTAGTTTCAATCCTAGGACGAGTGTGGACCAGAGTCTCCTTAAGACTTCATGCCCACTGTCCGAAAAAAGAGATTTGTCCCAGTGGTGATTATTGCTCTCCAGAATCCTCCAATGTTTGCGGATTGATTTGCTCACAGCATTTGATGCGGCATTGAAGGTAGTCACACACGTTAGCGGCGGTGGTTCTGAACCTCTGGTAATATTCTCATCCAAAAGAGCTTCTCTGTTTTGATTACGAGCTTGTTTATAACTCTTTTTGATAATCCTATCAGGATAGCCTCGGTTCTGAAGTTTCTTGGTTAGTTCATCAGCTTGGCTTTTGAAGACTGAAACCTCGCTACAATTTCTTCTTATCTGTAAAAACTGGCCAAAAGGGAGATTTTCCCATAGAGGGCGCGGGTGATAGCTTGTGAAATGTAGCAGATTGTTCTTAGCCGTAGGCAGACACACTACAAATTGAAGGTCTACATCAATCTACAATTGCAAGTAGTGAAATTGGGGTGACGACCTTCCTGTCCAGATTTCAAGTTCCAAAACAAAGTAGAAACTTGGGAAAAAAGCCTTTCTGCAATTTATTGAAACAGAAAGTTAATGCTTGGACGTGGGAGATTATAAAACTAGAGGATACCACAATCATTATGGCAAGATACACCTCCACTATATCCTAACTCAGTTGGTAAGAACAATTAAACACCAACTGATAATTAGCAAACAACCAACCAGGAGCAGAGAACACATAGAGAATTTCGCTCCATAGTATAACCAATAGCAGGAACTCCAACAAACCTTTGGTACCACAAGTCAAAGCCAATTAATACAGGCTGCAATATAAAATATTAGAAAAATTGTTTTTAATATAAGAAAGTATTGTCCTGAAGAAGTTGACCAACGATTTTCACCGAAACGCCGCGTCGACAATTTTCTTTTTCTAAATGTTTTTTATAAAATGTATTGCAATGTTTTAACAAATTGTATGATACTTTTATGTAATAATGTTGAACAACAGATCATTTCTCTTTTTTTTACAATAAAATCTAATACATAACACAAATTTTCTTGCCAATTTCGCTTTGTCCATTTCTGCTGTAATTCCTATACTATTTATAATCATCAGCATTCAAGAGTTAAGAGTGTTTGTTTAAATCCTCATGACACATTTGTAAATTTGTTAATTTGCTTTTGGACTTCAGAATTGACTAAGCTTACAGGGCACCACAGAATAAGGTATAACAGGGAGACTACTTCTCGTAGTCATACCTGTTAGTCAAAACCAGGAAAGGATCTCCCTTGCATTTGTTGATTACAAACCCATTCCCGTTTTCTTTAAAAAGGGTGTCTCCTATTATACTTTTTATCGATACTTGCAATTAAATACACCTCTGTCTGCACAATATTGCCTGTATTTTTGTCAGTAACCTGCGTTTTTTTTCAAAATTGACTTATGGTTATATACTTGTTTGTCTTTTTGATTCTATGTTGCAGGCTTTAATGTTCTACGACTCTACGAGAGACCATACCGGTATATCCGTGAGTTGTAATACACAATTGTTCCTCAGGTCAGGGTGCGCTTTAGGGTGCGCATACTGCCGTGGAACATACATTAGGTCCTGAAGAATGCTTAGCTAATTGCATATATAAGCAGAAACATGTTGACCAATTTTATACACTCAAATCGGATGTTACTGGCTACTTTAAAGAACTAGTTGACATCCGTCTCACCCTTTTTAACGGTCATTGGTCAGCCTTTAATTAATCAGTTGATAGGCTAGAACCAGTCACCTTTTAAATTCACATTCCTTTTTCACTATCACGCACACATGCACCTGAAAATCCTGCTCTGCTGTAAACCAGGCGTAGAAGCACACCAGGGAGGCATTTGGCCTCTGTGGTGGAACCCTATGATGAAGCATGTCACCGACCAGTTCGGTGAGTGAGGGTTCTTTTACAAACACTGTTTTTTGTCCTTTGCTGTTTTGTTTAACCAGGTGTTTCCTGGTTTTACTATAGTCACTCTTCTGTTGTTGTTTTTCGTCTTTGTTGTGCACATCTGCACCAGCACCATATTGACATGAAGCTCACTGATCCCAGGAGGCTTGCCAATGAGGCAGACTACTGGACCAGCACCAGCATCCACAAGAATGTATCTGGATGGAATCCCCTCAAGGGTGGGCAGGGTCCCCACCAAAGGAAGGAAGGGGGAGACAAACATAAAAAATAAGGAGTTCTCTATAGGTCCCGAAACTATCTCTAAGGGTCAGGACCCCAATCCCCACCGGAATAGCAGAAGACAAAATGGTTCCCTGACTTTTCACAGGGAACCAGTTGGAAAAGAGCCAGGTCTCGAGCAGTTTCCTAAAGTGTAGATGGTTCTGGGATTTTGAAGTAGTTTGTGCTGCAAAATAGGGGCATTGTTCAGAAAGAACGGCCTTCTTGACTCAATGAGCAATGGCCAAGTTAAGGTCACCGACTGGAGCAGTCTGGATGATAGGTAATGGGATATAAGATTGTTGAGGGTGGGGGCATTTTGGGAATGAAGAATCTTGTGGGAGATACACAGGGTCTTAAAATGTACACGCTTGTCCACAGGAAGACAATACAGCCCATGGTAAAGCCTAGAAGTGGAGCAGAATGTTTGTGAAAAGAGCCTTGCCATGGCATTAAGGGCAATCTGAAGTCTTTTTGTGACAGTTTTTTTTGCTTCTAGGAATAGGACATTGCAGTAGTCGAGGCAGAACAGAATTAGACCTTGGAGGATGGTCTGTCTGATGTGAGGGTCAAAAAAGCCAGTGATGGTTTTGAGGCTTCTCGGAAGACCAAAACAGGTGCCAGTCAGTAGTTTGGCTTGGGCCTCAAAGGCAAGAGAGTCCATCCAAGCTCCAAGGTTTTTAATAAGGGGTTTGGGCTTGGACCGAGTGTAGCTGGCCACCAATGGTCTGTTCAGGGTTGAGAGTGTTTTCCTAACAAAAGAATTTACCCTTTGTTGGCATGTAGGTGCACATGCATCAAAGTTGGATTTTGCGAATCCTCAATAGCAAATCCATAATATTCGTGATCGCAAATAGCGACAACATAGTACCGAATCGCTAATAAAGAAATCGCAATCTGCGAAGTCGCAAATAGCAAATTCACTAATAGCGAAATCTCAAATTCCGTGTCCCTTTTGGTGCATGTTGATGACATCACAATCAGGAAGTGATGCATCCCATGCTGATTTCAGTGCACTGAGAGAGTCAGAGGAGGAGGCAGAGTGCAGGAGCCCAGCCGGAGTTACACATTTGTGCCTTGCAAATACTGTTCTCTGGCGAAAAATTGAATCAGGAGCAGCAAAGAAGAAAGCAGCTACAAGAAAAAGAAAAATCAAATATAGTGAGAAGGAGATAGAAATCCTCATTCAGGAGGTTGTGAGGAGCCATGTTAAGGTGTTTGGCAAACTATCTCTCCAGGTCCCTGAGTCAGAGAAGAGAAAAATCTGTCTCAGGATACAATCCAAAGTTAACGCAGTGGGGCTCCCCCTGCGCAATACCACCGACCTAAAAAAAAGGTGGTATGACCTGCGCAGCCGTGCCAAGGAGAGGATTGCGGAGAGGCTCAAGGAGGCAAAGAAGACTGGAGGGGGACCTGCAACACTGCCTGGAAACACACCCCTGGAGGACCTAGTCGAGTCCACACTCCAGCCTGAAGCTATAATCGGAGTGACGCAGTTGGACACCTCAGCAGCGGCCAGTAATTCACAAGGTAAGATGCATGCAAATGTCCATTTAAAGCAGAATATAAATTGTGAAACAGCACGTCAGTTCAGCTCTAGTGTTCAGAATCAAACTCCAGTCCACATTTTACATTCAACACCCAAATGCATTATGGGAGTAACAGGCAGGGAAGGCAAGTTGGTAGGCAATTACAACTAGGGAGTAAAACACGTGAGCATTGTGTGTCAGATAGTCATTTGAGGAGACAAAAAAATGCTGAATGTGACATTACATTCATGTAAGAATTACTGATAATTGCACTGTTTAACATCACAGATGCAGCAGCAGAGGAGTTGGAGGAAAGTGAAGGCGGAGACACACAGGAGACTCCAGCTGAGGCAGATGTGGAAAAACCTGTAGCCCCGCAAACCACAGACCCTGCACCCACTAGACCCAGGTTCTCAGTCCCGCCAATTCTGGCCAAGGAACTTCAGTGCGATCATGATCCCCAAACATCCTAGCCTGGAGGAACAGCCACAACAAGACCCCAGTCACAGGTCTGGCACAACACTAACCAGAACCGAAGGTGCAGGTCAAGGGCACAGATGACATCACAAGAGGACGACATTACAAATCTCTGGGGGGGGCTGGAGAGCTAAATGTTGAGGGTGCAGCGCCAGCAGGCAAAAAACATGAGAGTAATGCAGGCGCAACTTAGAAAAATGGCAAACAACATGGCAGAAATGAGAGACTGTGTCAAAGAGCTGACTACAGCAGCGGTGGAAGGTAATAGGCAGTCCAATGAGGCTTTGCAGGGTGATGCAGGAGGACCAGGTGTCCCAAAGAAAAAGGCATCGCCAATTATTAGTGCGCCTAGATGGCTACACAAGATTCAACAACCGCCTGAGCAACAATTGGTCTGTGGCCATGCACCTCGAAATGAGTTATTGTTGTGGGGATGTGGCCAGGGCACTGGTCCAGGTCACAAATGCTGTTGAGCAAATACAGACTGCTACTGCTGGGGGCAGCAATGCAACGGGTTAAGGGGGGGGGTGAAGAGGCTTCCAGCCTCAGTAGTCTGTTGGTGGCAGTGACAACATGCAGGAGGCGCACCACTAGGTGTACCACACCTTCCGGACCCTCCATGAGGGATGTGAATGAGGCCACCAAAAGGCGTTTGGGAGTGCTTGGTCGTAGAAAATAGTGTGGCCTTGGCAGACTAACTCCCATATGGTGAGATAACCATTGACAATGCTATAGTAGTGACTGACATACAAGTCTGATGTTAATGTATTGTTGATTTATGTTATTTAGACTCACTGTGCTATTTAGCACCTGGTATGTGTGCATTAACACAACCACATTGCTACATGAAAATACATGCTGTACAGTTCAAACATGCTGTGTCGTGTCTCCTCATTACTCACCTAAAAAAAGTTGTGTAATTTCTACAAGTCTCCTTCTCCCTTCTGCTAAGCTTGCCCCAGCTGCTGCTCGTAGTGGTTGCCCTGGCTGGTTGTCCTTCTCAGGCTTGCTGTCTGACAGTTCCAAGTGTATGACTCTCCTAGTAGCGATGTTTTGCAACATGGCACATTTGGCCACAGTTCTACAGCAGGTGTCTGGTTGGTACTGCAACACCCCACCAGTCTTATGGAGGCAGCGAAACCTACTTTTCAGATAGCCAAATGTGCGCTCTATGGCGTTTCGTGTTGCAATGTGCGCTGCATTAAATCGCTGCTCAATTGGGTTAGTTGGGTGGAGGTATGGTGTCGGGATGTAGTTACGCACAGCGAATGTGCTATCATCTACAGGGTAGTAAGCAAACCGGCAGTAACAGATATGCATTTCCATTAGGTCATAGTGTCAGAGAAAATGTAACGTTTGTTTATCAAGCAGATGTCCTTCTTCAAATTCACCCCCAAGGAGACAAGTGTATATGCCACTGTATCTAAATATGTACGAGTCATGTGTGCTGCCAGGGTATTGTGCTACAATGTTAATGATGATATTATTTGCATTGCAGACTACTTGGATATTCAGTGAATGATAGGATTTGTGGTTCCTAAAGATGTACTCATTCACTGATGGTGGACAAATAGCAACATGAGTCCCATTTATGCAACCTATTACATAGGGAAACTTGACTTCCTGATAGAAGTCTAGTTTAGTCTTAAGCAAATCTTGTGGGGTTGCAGGGAAGCTAATGTTGGTGGTGTATCCTTGTTAACATGGCCTGACGGAATGCATTGAAAATACGTGACAGGGAACTTTGTGACACCCCTCCAGCTACAGCTACTACACCCTGGAAGCTTCCTGACGCTAGTAGGTGCAGGGAACATAGGACCTGCACATGAGTGGAATGGCATGCGTCTTGTGAGTCATGTGTCCTTTGGCAATCAGATCAAGGATCATGGCAGCATTTAGCCTGTATTCTCCTTCTTCTCTGTGCTGCTTCCTCATCCTCCTCGCCATGACATAGAGCGCTGCCATTGTGAAACATTCTGAGGCCTCCTGGACCTTTTTAAATACTTTCCTAATGTTCTGCACCTGCTGAGATTGTTTTCACCTGTTTACACCTGCCTGTAAAATGTGGTAAATTGCGATTGTAAAATTGCAATTTTCATGAAAATCGATATTTGCGATTTTTCTTGCATAGTTCTGTGATTCTTTAATTGCGACTCGCAATTTAGGAATCGCAATTTGGGTACTCGCAAAATTGCGATCCCTTACTTTTGCAAATTTTTCTGACATTTTGCAGAATTGTGTTGATGCATTGTAAAGGCATATTTTGCGATCGCAAACAGGCTTTTTTTGCGATTCACGTTTGCGATCGCAAAATAGCTTGATGCATGTGCCAGTTAGTCTCAAGCAGTTGCTATTTATCTACGTAGCATCAACAAGCATTCCTTTCTGAAAATTGGTAATGTCTTGAATTGCATATTCAGAGAGTGAACCAACCATCTGGGTATCATTGGCATACGATACCAGCACAAGCCCAAATGATTTTACAAACTGTGCAAGTAATTGAACATAGATATTGAACAATGTAAAGCTCGGAAAAGAGTCCTGGAGGACTCTATAGTGCAGGGATTGTTGGTGGGATACAAAAGGGGGCGAGCACTGTATCAAAAAGAAGGTGCCACCCCAGATCTTATGTTCTGTGTGAATTTCTGGCGGTTCACAGTAGTCACCCAGACTGACACACACCCCATCCCCAGAGCTGATAAGCTCATAGATCGGTTGGGAGTTGTCAAGTTCCTCAGCATATTTGTTTTAACATCTGGGAACTGGCAGATTGGCTTGCTTGAGGTGCCAAAGAGAGGTCTCCTTTCTCTGCCTCAGATGGCACTTCTAGTTCCTGGTAATGCCCTATGATTTGAAAGACATCATTGCCGCCTTCCAGCGGTTGGTCAACCAGGTCCAAATGGGGTTGGAGAACTTCAGAGCTGCCTATCTGGATGATATTGTGGGCTTCAGTTCTAGTTGGAAGGACTACCTTTGCCACCCCAGGGAAGTCCTTCTGGCTCTGCAGATTTTAGGCTTGACTATTGAGGCCAGTAAGTGCCAGATTGGTCAGGATTCAGTGGTCTACTTGGGTCATCAAGTGGGAGGAGACAAGGTGTAGCCCCTCCAGGCCAAAATCCAAACCATCCTGGCTTGGGAACCCCCCAAGACCCAGATGGAGATAAGAGCCTTCTTAGGCCTCACTGGTTATTACCTTCAATCAATTATTTGTAAAGCACAGAACTGACACCCCTGAGGTATCTGGACACTGAGGGTGAGGTATCTCCATCGGAAAGCCATGTCTTGAGTTTCTTCCTGAAGTCTGTCGGGAAGTATGCTGTCCGGAGGTGGAGGGGCAGCTCATTCTGGGTCTTGGCAGCAATGTAGGTGAAGGAACGTCCACCCCTGCTGCTGTGTTGGATGCGTCGGGTGTGTGCAAGGGAAAGTGTGTCAGAGCGCAGGTTCCTGGAGGACTGATTCAAGTTCAGTTGGGGGTTGATGTAGGATGGGTCTTGGTTTTGAAGAGCTTTCTAGGAATGTGTGTGGATCTTGAACTGGCATCTCTTCTGAATGGGGAGCCATGGAGGTTTCTGTGGTGTGGAGAGATGTGTGTCCATTTGGAGAAGTCCAGGATAAGTCTGGCTGCGGTGTTCTGTGTGGTCTGGAGTATTCTTAGTAGCTGGATGGGGATTCTGGCATAGAGAGCATTGCCGTAGTTGAGGCGGCTGGTGACAATGGCCTGTGTGATGGTTTTTCTGGTGTTGATTGGGATCCATCTGAAGATTCAGCAGTGCATGCAAAGGGTGTGGAAGCAGGAGGAGGCGACTGCGTTGACTTGTCTGTCCATGGTCATTTGGTTGTCGTGGATGCTACAGAGGTTGCTTGCATGGTCGGTCGGTGTGGGCATGGGTCCAAGTTCTCCATGCCACCAGCTGTGGTCCCTGATGGAGGTGTTCTTCCTGAAGATCAGTACTTCTCTTTTATTGTCATCTGTGTAGGAGATTATGTTGAATCCTTGGGTTCTGATGACGTCTTTGATGGGGGCCATGTAGATGTTGATGTGGGGCTGGGGAATGATCCTTGAGGTACGCCGCATATGATGTCCTTGGGTGTGGAGGTGAAGGGGTCAGTCGGTTGCTCGGTGTGTGACCTATAAGGAAGGAGGCGATCCACTTGAGGATGTTTTGCTGTATGACGATGTTGTAGAGTCTTTCGATGAGGGTGGTGGGAGACAGTGTTGAACAAAGCAGAGAGGTCGAGGAGGATCACTGCCACAGTTTCTCTACCATTGAGTAGAGTTCTGATGTCATCTGTAGCATCGATCAGAGCAATCTTATTGCTGTGGTTGGCACAGAATTCTGATTGTGAGGCGTTGAGGAGGTAGTTGTGTTCCAGGTATTCGGGGGCTGTTGATTGATGGCTTTCTCAAGTACTTTAGCTGGGTAGGGGAGCATGGAGATCGGTCTGTAGTTTTTGAGGTCACTGGGGTTGGCAAGGGGTTTCTTAAGGAGGGGTCTGACCTCTGTGTGTTTCCATCCTTCTGGGAAAGTTACTGTGGAGACTGAGGTGTTGAGGATATTGGCGAGCCTCGTGCTGATAGGGTTGGCTCCCAGGTTGATGAGATAGTGGGGGCAAGGGTCTGTGGGTGCCCCGGAGTGGATGGATGACATGATGGCTATGTTGGTCTGAGTGGAGAACAGGTGGTGATCGGTCAGTTGGTGTCTGCTGAAGGGTTGAGGTTGCAGAGGATGAGAGAGGTGGGTTCAGGATCAAAGTTGTTGTAAATGGTGGCGATTTTGCTGTGGAAGTAGTTCGAGAGGGTGTCGCAGAGTTCTTGGGGGGGGGGGTAGATGGTGTTCTCTCAATCTGTCCAGTTGGAGAGTTATTTTACTATTTTGAAGAACTCCTTCGTGTGGTTGGCCATGGTATCAATGCAGGCGGTGATGGCTGCTCTCTTGTCTTCCTTAAGGTGTAGGTAGTAGTTGCTGAGGGCTGCATTGTGAGCAACTCTGTCAGAGGGATTCTTAGTGGCGTGCCATAGCTTGCCAAGTCGGTAGCAGTTGCGTTTGGTGTCTTTGAGCTTTGGGGTGTACCAACTTGCTTGCTTTGAGTTTTTTTGGGCTTTTGCTGGTTTCCATGGGGCTACTCTATCGGCGCACTTGGTGACTGAGTCAGAGAAGTTCTGGATGGCCTGGTCGAGATCTGCTACTGTTTTGAGTTGTTTGGTGCTGAGGGCCTGTAACCACAAAGCCTTGGTTACCTTGTTCAAGCTTCGGTGGGAGGGGCAGTGGTGTTTGGCAGTGGTGTACTGGGGGTGGGAGATGCTTAGATGGACAATGGTGTGGTTGATCCAGGTGAGATTAGTGATGTGAGTAAATTTGGAACAGTCACTAGAGGTAAAGATGGAGTAGAGTGTATGTCTGCGTGGGCTTGGTGACCAGTTGGATGAGGACAATGCTACTCAGGTTCTCATGGAGGGTGATGGAATTGGCATAGTTGGGGTCGTCAATGTGAAAATCGAGGTCTCCGAGTAGAATGTAGTGGTGGGAGTCGATGGCTTGCTGGGCGATGAGATTTAGGATGGTGTTGCAAAAAGCTGGAGGGTGTCCCAGGGGTCTGTAGAGGAGGGTGTCTCTTAGCGTGGTCTTAGCGTTGGTCTGTAGCCAGAAGTTGAGGTGCTACATGAGAGGATTCAATGGCAATACCCAAGCCCTGTTTGTTGGAGCGGTCTCAGTGGATCATCTTATAGCATCTGTTGGGAGTGGCGGTGGCAATGTCAGCATTCAATCCATGGTTCAGTGATGAAGGCAATGTCCATGGAGAGGGTGTGATGGTGTCCATGTTTAAACAGGAAGCGTGTGTTGAGCAGGATGCTTTAGAGCTGGTCCGGTCTTCTGATTTGGAGCGGTGGAGAGTTCCACTTGGGACAAGGTCCTCTGTGGCTGGCAAATCGAGAGTGTCAGCAGGTGAAGGGTCCTTTGGTTTATCGCTGGGAGGCCATGAAGCAGTAGCTGTGCGGTGTCCAAAGTCCAGGGCAAGGGGCTCTTCAGTGTTGTAGCGATGGGTGGTTGGAAGGCCAGGAGTTCTGGTGCTGGGCATGGTCCAGGCGCAGCAGGCGCAGACGGCTTGCCTTTGGCGTGCATCGAACTCCATTGCCACAGAAATAAATGTACCCAAACCAAACCAAAGAAAATGCCACTAAAACTGAGCAGAGGTAGTAGACTTGTGGAGAGCGGGACAATGGGATCAATCTGTTGGGTATCAGTGACTGGGAGCACAGTCCCAGACTCGTGGTGATGTCAGCAGCAATAGTGAATGGCACCACGACCAAGGTTCAAGGGCTATTCACTGGAGCAACACAGCGGCCTCCATATGTAGTCCTGGGAGAAGGGAGAGGCTGTCAGGGAGACGGGAGGGTGAGAAGCAGGGAGTGGAAACAGAGGGAGTGGAAAGAAAATGACGGGAGGGGCAGGGCAACTAACAGATGGAATGAGCCCAAGCCAAATACCCACGAAGGTAAAGTAAAATAAATTAACATAATTTAAATAAATTTGCCCATACCAAACCAAAGGAAATGACATGAACATTGGGAAGTGGTTTTAGACCTGTGGACAGCGGGATCGATCTGGAAGGCAGTTGTGACTGGGAGCGCAGTTCCGGACTCATGGAGCAGTCAGTAACAAAGGGGAGTAGCGCCACGACCAAGGATCAAGGGCTACTCACTGGAGCTGCATAGTGGCCTCCATAAATAGTCCTGGGAGGTGGGAGAGGCTACCAGGGATGTCGGAGGTTGGGGAGCGGGACCAGTAAGGAAGTGGGAAGAAAATGGCGGTAAGGATGGGGCAACCAACAGGGAGGATGAACCCAAGCCAAATACAAGAGCATGAACCCAAGCAAAATAACCATGAAGATAAAGTAAAATAAATGAAAGTAACTGAAATAAATGTATCCAAACCAAAGGCATTCTAACCACAATTGAGCAGTGGTGCTAGCCCTGTGGACAGTGGTACAACAGGTTCAATATGGTAAGCAGAGGTACTGGGAGTGCAGTTCCAGACTCATTGAGCTGTCAGCAGCAACGGGGGAGAGCGCCACAACCAAGGGTTAAGGGCTACTCACTGGAGTCTTGGAGCAGTCTCCATATGTAGTCCTGGGAGGTGGGAGGGGCTATCAGGGAGGTGGGAGGGCAAGAATCAGGGAGTGGGAACAGCAAGGGAGTGGGAAGAAAATGCCAGGAGGGGCGGTTCAACCAACAGAGAGGATGAACCCAAGCCAAATATGAATAGCAAAAGCCCAAGGCAATTACCCACCAAGGTAAAGTAAAATAAATTAAAGTAATTTAAATACATTTGCCCTAATAACCAAAGGAAATTACACCAAAATTGGGCAGTGGTGTTAGACCTGTGGACAATGATATTGATCTGGAAGGCAGCGGTGACTGGGAGCGTAGTCTCAGACTTGTGGAGCTTTATGCAGCAATGGGTGAGAAGCACCATGAACAAGGTTCAAGGGCTACTCATGGAGCTGCATAGTGGCCTCCATAAGGAGTCCTAGGAAGAGGAAGGGGCTGTCAGGGAGGCAGAAGGGCAGGGAGGTGGAAACAGCAAGGGAGCGGGAATGAAACAGCAGGACGGGGCGGGGCAAACAAAGGAAGGGATGAACCCAAGCCAAATAAGTGGATGAACCCACCCATGAAGTTTAAGTAGGGTAAATTAAAGTAACTGAAATAAATTTACCCAAACCAAAACAAATAACACCACAATTGGGCAGTGGTGTTAGACCTGTGGACAATGGGATCAATCTGGAAGGCAGTGGTGACTGGGAGCACAGTCCCAGACTCCTGGAGCTGTCAGCAGCAGAGGGGGAGTGGCAACACGACCAAGGATCTAGAGCTACTCACTGGATCTGCGTAGCGGCCTCCATAAGTAGTCCTGGTATTTGAGAGGGGCTGTCAGGGAGGTGGGAAGGCAGGGAGAGAGAACAGCAAGGCAGCAGGAAGAAACCGGTGAGAGGGAGCGGGGTAACCAATTGGGGGATGAACTCAAGCCAAATACGAGGGGATGAATCTAAGCCAAATAACTGCGAAGTTAAAGTAAAATAAATTAAAGTAACTGAAGTAAATTTACTCAACCAACCCAAAGGAATCTAACACCAAAATTGAGCAGTGGTGTAAGCTTTGTGGATAGCGGGATCGATCTGGAAGGCAGCAGTGATTGGGAGCGCAGTCCCACACTCGTCAGCGGCAACAGGGCCACTCTTAAAGGAGATTTGCCAAAGGGGTATGGCACCATTGTTGCACCCTTGATATAGCTGACTTTTCAGAAGCAGCCACATCAGGTGATCTGGACAGAGGCATGCCAGAATTCTTTTGATACCCTGAAGTAAGCCATATGCACCCACAAAGCATACTATGGTCACGGCCCGGTGGGCATAAAAAATATCTACCATAGGTACGCTCCCTCCAGAAACCTCAGGTCAGCTAATAAAAATCTGCTCGTGATTCCCAGATTTAAAAAGTTGAGATGGGGTGGGAGAGCTTTTTCGTTTGCGGCTGCCAAGGCGTGGAATTCTCTCCCCGTTTCCCTCGCGGGCCAACAAGTTCATTCAATCTTTCGTAAAACCCTTAAGACCTGGTTGTTTCCCGTGAGACGGATTTGAGCACGAATGCTGGCTTTATTTGTAGGCTTGTCTGTTCACAGCGCCATGATGCCCTTGGGCTAAGTCCCCGTTTAATGAATTGCTCTTTCGTTCATTCATTCATTCATTCATTCATATGCACAACACTCGTGCTCAAGGCCCTTGACTTCTGAAAGGAGTGGATTGTAAATACATACTCTTTTTTATTATTTTTATTTTCTTTATTGGTGAATTGTAATATACATATATATTGACTGGATACATCATGACCCTCAATGTACAAGTTTTTGTCAGAGCATTCCAGTGCAACATAGGACTCCAACAATAACAATAGAAATGTACACCATTGGCATTGCTCAGATCTCGGCATGTCTTACTGCGGTGGTCCCAGACCGTATGGATCCCACTGATCTCTCCTAAAGGCGCCTCAGTCACCACAGTCCTGTGGTCGCCCAAAGAGCTCTGCTATTTGCAACACCACTATGTCCACTCAACTCCCATTCTGCTTAGTGGATAATTTACAACACCTTCATTTTCCCCTCTTTACCTACTAGATAAGTTTGGTATAGGCCCCAATAACTCTTGGGGCAGCTCTGGAGTGGGAGTAGTTCCCTATATACGCCTAACTCTGTGCTACAGTATACCACATCTTCATGCCATTTCTATATAGTGGGGACTGGACTTCTAGCCCATCGCATCACCACTCGGCATTTGGCCAACAGCAGCCCAGTATCTACCAGTCTCCTAACTGCCCCAACCACACCTCTATCATACACCAGCAAGGCCAAAAATGGGTCCATCTCCAGGGTGACAACAGTGATGGACTCGAGTTGCTGAGAGACCTTTCCCCGGAAGTCATGCATTCTAGAGCAGTACCATGCAACATGTATAAAGTGAGCCTCATGCTCCTGGCATCAATGGCATTCTGCTGTGTCTTGTAGTCCATATCTTAAGAGTCTCTCTGGTGTGTAATATACCTGATTAAAATATCTGAAATATATACGTCTATGGCGTTCATTTAATGATACAGCTTTGGTCATGGAACAGCAGTATCTCCAAAACTTGTCATCTATGGCCTGCCAAGGTCTCTTTCCCATTCCAATTGTGCTTTTTTTGTTATGGTATACCTTTGCGCTTCTTGTGCAAGTGCATAACATTTTGTTACTAGTTTAGCAGGGGTATCTGTCTGTATCGGAGAAGAGAGCACCAGATCTCTATATTTCATCACCTAGTAGGTCTCAAAGTGCATGTCGTACTCTAAAATATTGAAAGGGAGTGAGTGCTGTCAGTGGCTCTGCCACATCCTAAAAGGCCCCTCAACCCTTAATTTTACCATCATTAAGGAGGTCTCCCTTCTTCGTTATACCCATCTTATATAAGGCCTTCACCACTCTTTGTTCCTGGGCTAGTGGGAGCCAGGAGCACCACTCAACCATTCAACCAATATGTGCTGAGAGTATAACAGGGGGCTAGATTGCCGTTCTAATAAGTTCCATCAAACATGTACCGTGGTGTTTGAGGAGTCAAATATGCTATGGTCTGTGTCAGATTACAAAATAACATCTGGGAGAGTAGGGGGCGGAGCTTACCCGGCTTCAAGATGGCTCGGCTTAAGAAAGCTCTGCTAGCCATTGAAACGATCCAGTAATTATCCTTGCATTCCCGGTCTACCCGGCACACGAAAATTGCCGCTGATGTGTCTGGGGAGTACGGGCTATTGAATGAGCCCAGTATAATGAAAACTGATGTGCCCAGCCCGCAGAGGCGAAGAGTGACAACACAAGGCCTTCGAAATGCGCACGGTGGGGTCTACGCACGTGCCCAGCTGTGAGTGGCTGCGGATGCCTGTTTCCCCCTGACATTGCGGGCCCTGAGCGGAAAGGGGGTTTGGGGGGGGGGTGGGGGGGGGCAGCCGACCGCAGGGAGGTGTCCCCCCGGGCATTTTGAGAAGGCTCTGGGGGGGGGGTGTTAGTGCACCTTCTGGAAGTTTATTTTTGGGCTCCTTTCTTGTAGGTTTTTGGAGCCCAATATATAAAGCATATTGTTCCCTTCTCCCAACCACCATTTTAGGTTTGGTGACCTGGTGGCTGGGAGGTTAGCTTGATAATTTTTGTGTGGTGTTTCTTCAAGTGGTTATTTGAGGCAACTATTCATTAGCGTTTAGGCTTATTATTGCTGTGTATTGCGATGGAAGATTATCGAGTTTTGGAGGCTATGCGTTTGCTGTCGGAGGCCAGAAGGATGGATTTGCTGGTCGGTGGGGGGCCGGCGCGTCCTCAGCGCCAGGCCTCTGCTGGTGTTGCGGCAGCTGTGGCGGCTTGTTCGTCGCCGCGGAAACGCAGGGCGGCTCAGGTAAGCAAACGGGGCCGGTCCCATATTCGGAAGCCGGCCCCTCTTGAGGCAGCGCGTGTTGTTGCGGAGGGCGGGGAGGGTCTGGTGTTGCGCGACACTCCGTTGGGCCCTGTGGAGGCGGAGGTGGGAGGCGTATTAGTATTGGCGGCGGCGGGGCGGGCGGCGTTAGCGTCTCGCCCGGAGGTTTCTGTGTCTATTATGGAAGCTTCGGTGAAGGTTGGAGGTAAGCGGGGGGTCGGAAGGGGAGCAAGAAGCGCTCTGCTTCCGACCCTGCTGACGAGCGTCGAGGTGAGCGAGGAGAGGTGGTCTCAGTGCACGGTGCGCGTAGGGGCTCAGTGCACGTTGGAGATGGGCAGGGCACGTGGAAGGCGAGTGTGGAGCATGTTGGGGTTTTCTTAACCCCTTTGGTGCAACAGGTGGTGGAGACACAGGCTGTGGGTGAAGCAGGTTGCAGCGGAATGGAGACAGATGGTGTGGAGGGGTTTAGGGTGTCAGAGTTTCAAGGTAGCCAGGGTTTTGCTTTTGCTGATGAGGGGGCTGACCAGTATATCGAAGAAGGGAACTTGGGCAGTCCTTTATTGTTTTCTACTCCTGCATCTGCACAGGGGGTCGCTTTATCTGTAGTTGGGAGCTCGAGAGGTGATGGGGAATGGGCTCAGGTTGGGGAAGGGAGCTCTTGTATGAGAGGTTTTTCTTTGTCTGGTGTAGGACGGCCTGGTGTGTGTGAGGCTCTTAGGGTGGGAACACCTGGGGCATTGTTAGCGTCAATGGGTGAGAACGTCGTTGATTTTGTGCCTAGCTCTTGCGCTCAGAGGAGTAGAGAGTTGGAGCCAGCTAGCAGTATGCAGGATGGGGAAGCTTTACATTTGTTTCCTTCTTGGTCTGAAGGTTTGCGGATGAGTAAATTGTATGGCTGGTCTGGTGGACAAAGCATAGATAATGCGATAGTAGATAAGGGTTGGGGTGTGTCCCGTGTGGCAAAGACTGTGGCAGTAGAAGGAGCGAGAAGTTGGGGTCCAGCGTCAGCTGTGGTGTCAGCCATGTTAGATTGGAGCGAGGATGAAGAAGTTCGTGGTTCTTCCCAGTGGACGGGTGCTGGCAGGGCTGTGCATTTTAGTAGGGTAAGGAGGAGGTCAGCTGGTGCAGTTTTTCCTAGGCAGCAAGGTTTGGAGGCGTCGTTGTTGTCGAGGGATCCCAGTACACCAGTCCAAATTTTTTCTTTTCAGTCTTTGGAGCGGCGCGGCGGCCCGGACTCGGTAGGGCGTTGCACGGCCCAATTTCGCCGAGGTGAAGGGAGGACAGAGCCTAGCACGGCGCTTTCCGTACCACCACGGGAGCCCGTCGCGGTTAGCACACGAAGGTCCGGCGCGACCTCACCAGCCCCGACGAATAGCAGGTCGAGGTGGTCAGCCTTCCCGACGGCTATGGAGCCTCATAGTCAGCGCATAGGGGTGCACCGGCGCGTACAGTCGGCTCCCCCACAGAGAGAATTTTTTGAGCATGTGAGAGACAATGTTGCTAATGTTGGGTTGAGTAAGACCCGTGGTGTAGATTTTGAGAATGCTGGGCTACAGGCTGTGGAGCCAGTTTTGTTGGACTATGATGATGACAGCTTAGAGGAAGGTGAATTACAGGAAATGGAGAGGGGTTGGCCCTCTCATGTGTCGCATAGTGTTTTGCAGGTTCCGGCAGCAGTTCAACAGGTTCAGGACAGACGAGAGTGCTGCCCACCATTGAGGGCTCCTCAGAAGAGAAATGTGCAGGAAGTGGCAACACGGCGGCTGGAGTCCGCGAGAGCAGTGTCTTTAGGGCCAGGTGAGAAGATAGTACCACGGGCCAAACCTACATGGTGTCTGTGGGGACGGCGGTGGAAGGGGTTGGAGGGGTAGGGGAGGGTAGGTTGCTTAAAGGTAAATATGTCAAGGACACAGGTGTGGGCACTGATGACAGAGTCGGGGCTACAGGGGACGAAGGGGAGAGTGGGGCTAACACAGATGCTGTGGGGGGTGTTAAAGAGCCGCTGGACAGTAAGGAGTTGAAAATCAAAAAGTTGCCCAATATGGGAGTTACTAAACCTTTGGGCGCTCATTTAATGTTGGCGACAAAGGAGCGCATTTGGAAGGGTGAGTACGTAGAGATATTGAAGGTCTTGCACCGTGAGGTACGCTCTAAAGAAGGTTCTAAAGAAGAGGAGTATGAATTAGCAAAGCGTTCTAAAGTTCCATTGACGTTCGAGAATTGGACAGCGGCTTTTCTGATTTATGCAAGCGTGTACTGCGAGAAATTTCCAGAGCGCAGCGTTTCTATATTTAAATATAAGGATGTGATTAGAAAGGCGCAGCTTACTGGTGGTGGGTATGCTTGGGCCCAATATGATGAAGAATTTAGGGCTAGGATGGCGTGGGATCCAGAGGCAAAGTGGGGGGAGTTAGATACAGATTTATGGCAGCATACGTTGGGAGCGGCTTCAGGGGCAAAACCATATTTACAGTTAGTGGTTTGCCTTTAATTTATCGGCCCTTTCAGGCCAAGCCCACCCGGGGTGGGGTGGGGAGCAGTTCAGTTACACAGGCAGGAAATGGGGCTTGCTGGGACTTCAATAAGGGGCTGTGCACTAGAGAATACTGCAAATACAGACATGAATGCTCCGGCTGCGGTAGGCGACACCCCCTTGTTAAATGTTGGGGGCCGAAACAGCCAGGTAGTCAGCAAGCGAACCAGGCGGGTGCAAGTACTTCAGGGCCTTCGCAGCAGTTTCAATGAGGTCGGGGAGGTAGAGGGGCACAGGGTCCTGGGCCAAAGGGCTCATATGCCAATTAGGCTGCCGCAATTACAATGGGCTCTCCAAGATTATGAGGACGCAGGTGTTAAACAGAAGCTATTGGACGGTTTTCAATTTGGTTTGCATCTAGGTTACCTGGGGCCAACGCAGAGGCGTTGGGTGGACAATCTGAAGTCAGCATATGAGCATAGTGCAGTGGTGTGGGAGAAGCTGAGCAAAGAAGTGCGTGAAGGACGCATGGCAGGCCCTTTTGATGACTGTCCGATCCACGATTTGATCATTTCGCCTATTGGCGTAGTGCCTAAGAAAGAGCAAGGACAGTGCAGGCTTATTCAGCATTTGTCATGGCCGGAGGGGTCCTCTGTGAATGATTTCATTGATGAGGAGGCCGCTTCGGTTTCATATTCCTCGGTTGACGTGGCCATGTCACTCGTAGTGACCGCGGGCGCAACTGCAGAGATGGCTAAGTGTGATATTAAGTCTGCATTTCGGTTGCTTGCAGTTCATCCAGATGATTGGTGTCTTCTGGGTATCCATTTTGAGAACAAATGGTACATGGACAAAGCATTACCGATGGGTTGCTCCATGTCATGTGCCCTCTTTGAATGTTTCAGCACTTTTTTGCAGTGGCATTTCGCGCTCCATTCAGGTCATACGCTGTTGACACACTATTTAGATGATTTCTTTTTTGTAGGTTCCCGGGCTCCGCGGAGTGCCAGACAGCTCTGGACACTTTCCATGGGCTCATGGAGGAGTTGGGTGTGCCTTTAGCTCCAGAGAAAACGATGGGTACTGCTACAGTCCTTTCATTTTTGGGCATTAAAATTGATTCAGTGGCAATGCTGGCTCGCTTGCCGGAACATAAAAAAGTGAAGATGTTGGAGTTGTTGGGAGTTATGTTATCGAAACAGAAAGTGAAGGTGAAGGAGATTCACGTATTGGTGGGTCACCTCAATTTTGCGTGCCGAGTGGTGAGAGCAGGGAGGACTTTTTTTTCGAAGTTTGGGCATGGCCCTGGCTGGTCAGCATTTACCTCACCATCGTGTACGCTTGTCAGCAGGTGTCAAAGAGGATTTGCGGATGTGGTTATTTTTCCTCACTTCATTCAATGGTGTGCCACTGGTCAGAGATGTGGATTTCCAGTGGGATGTGCAAATGTTCTCGGATGCTGCGGGCAGCGAGGGCTTTGGCTTGTATTGGAATGGGAGATGGTGTGTGGAGAAATGGCCAGAAGAATGGTTGAATGGTGGAAGGAGCATCACAGTTCTCGAACTTTTTCCTTTGCGAGTGGCATTGACACTTTGGGGGGAGGAGCTGGCACATAAAAAAGTTCTGTTTCGTGTGGATAACATGGCTGTGGTGGAGATTGTTAATCAGCAGTCAGCCAGGGAGGAGCAGATATTGAAATTACTGAGAGTTTTTGTGCTTGGCTGTTTGAAACATTACATTACTTTTCGAGCCTTGCACATACCCGGTGTGGACAATGACATAGCGGATGCTTTGTCTCGTTCACAGTGGGGGAGATTCTGTGGACTGGCCAGGGAGGCGGACAGATCACCGACCCCAATGCCAATACATCTGTGGCACGTAGGCAACGTCGGGTCTTACAGCTGGTGGTAGGTTCTTTGTCTGTGTCCATGCGTGCTGCATATTCCCTTGCATGGAAAGTGTTTTTGGAATCAGGCACATGCAGGCGAGAGGAGATTTGGAGTTGTTCCGAGGATGTGATTCAGTTCATCTTGGACCTTTTGGACCTTATGGATAAGGGACTGTCTGGGGTGACTATTGCAGGGAAGCTGGCAGGGATATCCTTCATGGGTAAACTCTTTTGGGCTTATTCTCCTTCAGCTGGTGAGATTGGCAAGAGAATGCTTGAGGGTTGGGCCAGAGAGCGGGGAGGTACACAAATGGCTAGGGCTCCTTTATCTTGGCAGACGCTGGCACGGCTTCTGGAGATTCTGCCTTCCGTTTGCAGAGATGATTTTGAGGCTTGTTTGTTTGCCATGTTGATGGCTTTCATGTTTTTTGGGGCTTTTTGAGTTTCAGAGTTGTTGGCTTCTAAATCTACGGGGGGGGGTTTACTGGCGGGACATTTTTTGCTCGGAGGAGGGTGTGCATGTGTGGCTTGCTAGTTCTAAGACTGATCAGAAGAAGGTGGGAAAAGGTGTGTGGTTGGAGGCTCGATCACCGAAAGTTACTTGTCCATTGCGGTTGGCTCACCGTTGGCGCACGCTATCTGGGGGTCGTGATTGTGATCTTGTTTTGCAGCATATTAATAAGGCGCCTGTTACAGCGTATCAATTGTGCATGGTTTTGTGAAAAGCCTTGCAGAAGATTGGCTTGAATGGAGAGCAATACGGAACGCACTCTTTTAGGATTGGTGCTGCAACAGAAGCGTATAATAGAGGGTGGTCTCAAAGGGACATCATGCGGCTACGGCGCTGGTCTTCTAAGTGCTTTCAGCGATATGTGCGGGGCAACGCGGGGGAGGCGCATGCGTCATCCTCTTTGCCTTGAGTATTCATTGTTTTTTCTTTTACAGGTTCAGTAGCTGGGCCCCGGTCTCGAGAGGTGACGGTGTGGATAGTGGGGCATTCGTTCGTCAAATGGGCCCGGGTTCAGGCGGCTCAAAGTTATTTTGGAGAAATGTTAGAATTTAATGCTAAAATGTTTAATATTGTTTGGAAAGGAAAAGGGGGAATGCTTTGGAAGGAACTTGTTCCATGTCTCAATAAAGGAGTGGGTGGAGGTTGCTGCCCAGATATCTTAGTCATTCACTTGGGTGAGAATGATCTTTGTGGGACCAAAGGAGTTGTTTTATTGCGGGCGATTAAGAAGGATTTAGCGTTCATTAAGGAGCGTTGGTCTGGTTGCCATGTTTTATGGACAGAGCTGGTTCCGCGTAGGATATGGAGAGGTGCGGTGAACCCTAGAGCGATTGACAGGGCTAGGAAGAAGGTGAATGCTGAAGTTTCCAGATTTTGCCGTCAAGTGGGCTTTGGAAGAGTGTCTCATAGGGAGATACGTTTTGAGTCTATTGAATTTTTCAGGGATGACGGAGTCCATTTATCTAGATTAGGAATGGATCTGTATTTGTTGGAACTGAGAGAAGTTTTGGCTAGATCTTTGAACGTTCAGCGTTGAGTTTTTTAGGAGTTTTCCTTTTCCTACTTGGGGGCAGAAAAGGGGGGTGGTGTTGCTCCCCCACCTTTCTGGGTGGCGGGGTCTAGTTGTTTCGGGGCAGTTTGTGGCAGAATTTTGTTGCTTAAAGGTTAGGTTGTGTTATCAGCAGGGAAGGTTAAGTCGGTCATTTGCTGGCTGATTACACGTTTTGGGGGTTTGACAGAGGTGAAGGGGCAGGCATGGAGTTGGTTAACTGAGGGCTTGGTATTTGTAAGTTATTGGGTTGATATGATGATGTAATGTTTTATAATGCTGTTGTAATGTTTTGAAATGTTGTATTGTATGGGTGAGGGAGGGGTCACGAAATTTTGGGGGTGGAGGCGGGGTTTAGGGTTATTTATTTATTTAGTGAGGTTTAGTTTTGGAAGGCTTTTGCCAAGGTTTATTTATTTTGTGATGTGCACCTGTTCCAATAAAAGCGACCTTTTCCACATTCAAGTTTCGTGGTCTGCTTTAACCCCCCCCCTCCATCCTCCCTCCCAAGGGAGGCTTGGGGGGGGCAGCCGACCTCAGGGAGGTCCCCCCCCCCCGGGCATTTTTTGGAGGGCTCTGGGGGGGGGGGTGTTAGTGCACCTTCTGGTAGTTTCTTTTTGGGCTCTTTTCTAGTAGGTTTTTGGAGCCCAATATATAAAGCATATTGTTCCTTTCTCCTAGACACCATTTTAGGTTTGGTGACCTGGTGGCTGGGAGGTTAGCTAGATAATTTTTGTCCCTCCCTCCCTCCCTCTAGTTTTGCTTGCAGTTAGTTTTTTTTTTTCACCCCTTATTTTTATTAGCTTTTCTTTTCCCCCCTTTCCTTTTTCTCGAATTTTTTATATTTTTGTTTTTTTATTCCGGCGTTTTTTGGTTGGAACAGGGGTGCAGTGGGATTTTAGTTGTAATTTGTCGCTTGGAGCAGGTGCAGTGCGGGGTCTAGTTGTTTCGGGGCAGTTTGTGGCAGAATTTTGTTGATTAAAGGTTAGGTTGTGTTATCGGCAGGGAAGGTTAAGTTGGTCATTTGCTGGCTGATTACACGTTTTGGGGGTTTGACAGAGTTGAAGGGGCAGGCATGGGAGTTGGTTAACGGAGGGCCTGGTATTTGTAAGTTATTGGGTTGATATGATGATGTAATGTTTTATAATACTGTTGTAATGTTTTGAAATGTTGTATTCTATGAGTGTGTGGGAGGGGTCATGAAATTTTAGGGGAGGCGGTGGGGGCGGGGTTTAGGGTTATTTATTTATTTAGTGAGGTTTAGTTTAGTAAGGCTTTTGCCAAGGTTTATTTATTTTGTGATGTGCACCTGTTCCAATAAAAGCGGCCTTTTCCACATTCAAGTTTTGTGGTCTGCTTTAACACCCCCCCTCAACCCTCCCTCCCAAGACACTGCAGTGATCGAGGGGTCCTGTTGTGGTCCCCTTACAGACGTTCCTGCTGGTGAGATGATCCTCCACCTGCAAGGTGAGGCAAGTGTACGGCACTGGAGTGATCTAGGAGCGGAACCGCCCGGAGTGACCGAACGTCCTAGACCCGATTAGCCTCATGGACAGCCATTGTAATATAATAAACAACCGCTGCAAAAAGACTGCAACAGCCGCCCTGAACTGTTTCTTCCTGATATTGCTGCTGAGCGATGAGTGACCATAACGCTTGCCAGAAGGGCTGTGAAGGAAGGAAGGCCCGGCCTGCTGACATCTTTGGCGTCAACTTCCCCCTACCGCATCTATTGCCGGACATCCAAACCTGAGGTGGTTGAGGGCTCGGTGCAACTTGGCACACATGCGAAGGCTGCTACTCCCCAGCTAAATTTGCTTTTTGACACCGAGCCTAAAACTGTGCCTTAGAAGTGACGTCAATACTTCCCAACAAGGAAGTATTGACGTCAATTGGTGCCGACACTACTGTGGAATTAAACGCGGCGAGCGGAGGGTCATAGATCTACTGAGAGATTGATTCTGTAAAGGTAAGAAAAGACGGAACTCCGCCTCTATGAGGGCATTGAGTCTCTGTTTAGTAGAGAGCATTACTCACAGCGGTTTTCTCTTTCTTTTTCCTATTTTCAAGAACGGAAGAGAAATAAATAAATAAAACACCGGACGCAAGTCTGTTACTTTACTGCGAAGACTCCGCGCTGGGTGGCGGCTGGAGGTAAGCTACATGTACCATCATGAGTCTGGATTAGAAGCATTCTAAAATCCACCCCCCAACGGGCCGACATTTATTTGATACTCCACCTTTTATGCCCTCAAACAGGTGGAGAGACCACAACTGTTTCTCACAGAGTTACCAACGCTCTCCCTTAAAAAGAATAATTTACAGTGGGAAGACCTTTAGGTAAGATTTCTTCCACAAAAGGCTCCGCCTTAATAGAAATAGGGCTCTAACTAATATGTCCTGACGAGCATTTTTCTCCTCTTTGTTTTCTCCATCCCGTACCCTTCTCCTTCACAGAACTTTCACTAAAGAAGATTTAGAGACAAATCGACTTTGGTTTTCTGAGATATTGGTAAGCTGTAGCTGTAGAACGGTGGCAGGCGTTCAGTTTTTCTTGTAAATAGTGAATAGGACTGAAACAAACCCGATTTTCTTGTCATTTTGCCATTGCAGATTATATTGGTCCTGAAGAGAATCCCAAAAATACACCAGGGATTCGAAACGCATAGACCATTGGGTTTTGCCAGAAAAGATTGCGTCTTATAGATTTGTACTGTAATAACACTGAATGCAAAAAGGGAATCATGTGTTAAAGTCATTCAGTTATATGGATTTATTCCCGTGATACATTTTACAGAATTTTTCTGTGAACTTAGTTTTGGCAAACCGTGTGCTCCTCCATTGGTTTATTTTTAATCACCTTTGGTGTGTGTATGTACCTTGCAGGTGGATTGTGAGTGGTATGGTGTAGAATAGGAAATATGATTGCATGTATGAATGATTGTTTGATTGTGTGATTGTCTATTAGTCCCCTTGTCCTCCAAATTATTTTGTTATTATTTGTTTTGAAAAAAGAAAAAAATTGTATGAAATTTTTCACGATACGTAGAACAAAACTCAAAATAAAAAGCTACTAATGAGCTTTCAAATGTGTATGGTTTATGCATTTTGAAGAAATAGACCCTGAATAATGATGAGCATTGGCACGTTTTTTCGTTATATTAGAAGTGCTAAAGGCGGAGAGCAGTGTGCCTCAATATAAACGTTTAGTGGCTGTGGGACATTTGGACGCAAGGCGCAGTTAACACAGCGAGCCACAAGCTGATCTTTATTAGTCATTGGGTTCTAGTGCTGAGGTCTCCTCATATGGAGCATGAGGCTCCTTCATTACAATACTACGGGCCTCAGCAGAGTGTGGCTGGGCTTGTGTGTTGCCGTGAGACCAAAACTGTAAAGAGTGACTGACAAGTGGGGTCTGAGTGCCCTGGGAGACTGCACTGTCTGGCAATCATCTTGGACATCACTAGGGCTGAAGTAGGGACAAAAAGTGGCCTGCGCACTCCCTCTGTCCTACACTCTAAAGATGGGCAAAGTTGACAAAACACAGCAGAAGCTGCAATTTGACCAATGTAAATCGTGCCATAGAGAGGAGGAGGCAGACCTGGCCGGGGCAGAACAGCAGACGGCTTCAGAGGAACCGGAGGGGGAGCTGAGACATATTCTAGCAGCTATGCAAAAGAGCCTGTCCACTATCAATGCTAAAGTTGACTCTCTTGCCTACAGAATGGACAGGATGTTTGAGAGCATAGACAAGCATGCAGAGCGAATAGATATGACAGAGAGGAGAGTTGTGGACGTTGAAGAGATGCAAACGGAAGCTAACGCAGCGCAGAAACAGATGGGAAAGATGCTAACGAGCCTGCAGGAAAAAGCGGAAGATTTAGAAGCTAGATCTAGGCGCAGTAATAACCGAGTTGTTGGGCTACCTGAGACCATGTCAATTGGAAACATGGAGGTCTTCATAGAAAAGTTGCTTGTCACTCTGCTAGGCCGGGATACGTTCTCAGACATGTTTATAGTGGAGCGCTCTGGTCGCTCTTTGAGACCCAGGCCGCCGCCGGGTGCCCCACCCCGCCCAATGATTGTAAAATTATTGAACTATAGGGATAGAGATGCTGCCCTGAATAAGGCCAGAGAGCTGAAAGATCTGCAGAATGAGGGCTCTTCCCTATCACTATTCCCTGATTTTAACATTAAAGTCCAGGAGGCAAGGAGACAGTTTGTCCCAATGAAGTGGAAACTCAGAGAACTGGGATTGGACTACGCTATGCTCTACCAGACTAGGCTAAGTGTCATAATGAATGGCACTTTTAAAATATTTTTTGACCCTAGGTCACTACAAAAGGCCTTTAAGAACTGTAAAATTGATTGACGAGACAGACAGTGTGTTAATTATAGTGAAAGGTATGTTATTGTTATTCTGAGGGGATGGATCTCGAGGAGTTACCCTGGGGTAATCCGGCACTCTGGGACATGGACTAGTTTGGTGAAAGCCCCCCGAGATATTTGAAGTGACTCAATATATGTTTGGAACTATTATGCAAGGATTGGGTGCTATGTCCTGATTATGCTACCTCATATGCTGTGGTGCGGCCTGCCCTGAGGAGACTTATTGCTCATATTCGGGTGGGGACTGCTTAATAGATGTGGATGGCTAGTTTTCATTTCACAAGGTAAAAAGTGTACTTTCACATGATGCTGGTAACATCCACCCTTGAGTGTTACCCACTACCTGTTTTGGTTTTGTATACATTTCTCCTATATGTTTCCCACTTGATATGGAATTGCTATGCAATAGGGGAAGGGTGAGCTGGACTCAACCACGCTGTTGGGGAAGGCAGGGTGTGGATGGGGGGGTGGAAGAGGAGTTTTCTTGTTTGGTACTACAGTGCAGGATGCAGGAAATGTGAAGGCTATGGTCTACCGTTAAGGATGTACCTGGGATGTAATCTGTGTTACTCTGGTTATGGGATGGTCCCTGATGTGATCTTTGCAATAATCCCTGATGGAAGGTAGAGGTAATAAAGTTAGACTACTTACTTGGAATATTAAAGGTCTGAATGACTATAGGAAGCTACGTAAGGTGATGGCGTACCTTATGAGGCATGAGATAGACATTGCACTGCTGCAGGAGTTTCACCTGCCTACAGGTAGCAATATGTTGAGGTACTGAGCTCTATACGGTCTCATTCACTCAGCTGGCTTCACTACCCATGCCAGCGGTTTCATGACATGGGTGAACCCCAAGTCAGGTATTAAAATACAAGTTCTTGAAACTGACGCAGCTGGCAGATACACAATTTCCAGATGTATGGGAAAGGGGATCGATTGGCTGATGGTTAATGTCTATGAGCCTAATTATGACTGCCAGTTGTTCTATCAGAACTTGCTGGGGCATATGAAAACTTGGGGGGCTTTGCCCATTCTCTGAAGTGGGGGACTTCAATTGTGTGATGGATCCTGCTCTGGACTGATCGGGTGGGCGGCGAGATGCTCTTCTGCAGCAGCAAAGGTGGTCTGTGATATAGCCATACAGCTTGATTTACTGGACGTTTGGAGGGAAAGATCCCTGGGGTGGGAGAATGTATCCAATATTCTGCACCACATCAACTACACAATAGAATAGATTATTGGTTTGTATCGAGAAGCCTGATGTAGCGAGTGCAGGACTGGAAGGTGCTTCCCCGCTCTTTCTCAGATCACTCCCCAATATTGCTAGACATAGTTAAGTTAAGGAAGAGGCTGGTGCCCTTTACGTGGCGCTTCCCGCTATTCTCATTAATGGACAGTGTTTTCCGAGCTGAGCTTGCTGAGGCAATAGAATCCTTCTTTGACACTAACATAGGATCAGTCCACAAGTTTGTAACTGTTTGGGAAACATTTAAAGTATATATCAGGGGGATAGCTATGGCCAAACATTCTTGAGTGTTGCTTTCCATCCTTCAACGCTTGAAGCATCTAGAGGAAAGGCTAGCTGAGTTGGAAAAAGAAATAGTGGAGAATGACTGCCCTGCTGCAGAGGAAAGATTGAAAGATATGCTGATTGAATATCATGAGTCTGCATATAAAGAAGTAAAGTATGTCGAGAAGTATGCCGCGGCTCGCACGTATGGTGAACGTGACCGTGCTGGTGCGGTGCTGGCTGCCCTGCTGCAAGGCAGGAGGGAGGCTGCAAGTGTGACTGAGATACGAGCAGCAGATGGGGGTTTGTTGACTGAAACCGCAGATGTTGCTAACAGGTTCAATTAATATTACACTGCTCTATATAGCAAGAAAGTCTCCACTGAGGATATGGCCATTACTGACTATCTTGAACAGATTCAGATGCCCTAGCTTTCCAGTTTGAACCCAGCCATATGCAAATCAGTCTTGACCCTGTGCCCCATGGGAACAGTCTAGCCTGAACTGCCAAGCCAGGTCCTCCCTGGACTTGAAACAAGCATCCTAGGACTGGTTTCGGGCTTCCAGCCCTCATCAGCCAGGATAGCTTGATTCCAGTGGCATGGAGAGCACGGGACTCATGTCCAAGCATACCAGCCCCACTCGGGGTGACAAATGCAAAAAAAACAGTTGATGAACAGAATGCAGAACAATGTCATACATTCCCCCCAGTACAGAGATCTGGGCCTATATCCATCGTATTTTGCTCATTATGCCATTCCAGTTTGAACCCAGACATATGCAAATCAGTTTTGACCCTGTGCCCCATGAGAACAGTCCAGCCTGAACAGCCAAGCCAGGTCCTCCCTGGACTGGAAACAAGCATCCTAGGACCGGTTTTGGGCTTTCAGCCCTCATCAGCTAGGATAGCTTGATTCCAGTGGCATGGAGAGCACAGGACTCACGTCTGAGCATTGGCAGTTCGGGCTGGACTGTTCCCATGAGGCACAGGATCAAGATTGGTTGCATATGGCCATATCTGAACTGGGGTGGTGTGGTGAGCAAAATAACGATAGATTAAACCCAGATCTGTGACTGGAGGTGAATGTTTTGCCAATGTGCAGCATTCCGTCCATCATCTTGTGTGTTTTGCTATGAGATATTGATGGCACCGAGCTCGATGAGATCCGGGGGAGCGCCTGTGGCGAATGGTCCTAATGTTGCGTTCTGCAAAGAATTTAAAGACTTACTTATCCCACACCTGTGCACTCTTTTTGAAGAGATTGGAGAGGAGGGAACAATGCCTGCTTCTATGAGAAAGGCGCTTATAGTAACTATCCTGGTAAACCGGTGGATGAATGCTCGTCATTTCATCCGTTATCACTTCTCAATGTCGACACAAAATGATTCGCGAAAGTCCTAGCTGGTTCCCTTGCTGGTAGGTTCAGAGCAAGCAGGATTTGTTCCAGAACGTAATCTTTCTCACAACCTTAGAATGATATTCAGAGCAATGCAGCATATTAGACTTGAGATTAAGGCGGCAGCGGGCTTCCTAGACACTGAGAAGGCCTTTGACTCAGTGGAATGGCCATCCATGTATGTAGTCTTGAGCCGAATGGGAGTGGGCCATAATTTCTTACTTTAGGTGGAAGTCTTATATATCCATCTGCTCAAATTTGTGTAGGCGACATTGTTACGTCCCCAATAAAAATATCCAGAGGTACGCGACAAGGGTGTCCCCCTATCCCCGCTGCTATATGCCCTAGTAGCTGAACCGCTCGCTTGTGCCCCCAGGGAATACCGCAGCCATAGGGGAATTAGATTCCCCAGGTATAACCTCATTTTGTCATCCTACGCGGATCATCCGTTGTTGTACGTAAGAGACCCGGAGGAAAATCTCAACCCAATTGTTGATGAGGTGGTAAAATATAGGTACAGATCGGGCTTGAAAATTAATTGGGCAAAGTTGACAATCTTTCCCTTAACCCCTGCTATGGTACAGACGGAGCTGGGTTAGCTGCTACAGTGGTCAACTGAAGCTATTAGATACCTTGGCAACCAGGTACACACAGACTTGTCTCCGGTGATCAAGAATAATTATGGTAGACTGATCTCTAGATTAGAGCTGAATATTGAAAGATGGATCCGTCTACCTCTGTCACTACTGGGACGTAAATCCTTTATAAAGATGGTAGTTTTGCCCAGATTTCTATTTATTTTCCTAAACTTACCCATTGTTCTGCCCCTGCATATTTTTAAAATCATTCGCTCACTTATCATTAGACTTGCCTGGGAAGGAAAACCACTGAGAGTCAGTTGGAATATATTAACACTTCCATATTCATTGGGGGGTTTGGGTGCCCCGGACCTTGAGCTCTACTACAGGGTAGCCCAAAGCTCCCACGCCTACCACTGGCTGCGAGAGGACACGTGCCCTCCGCATCTATTTATATAAAAGGTTGCAGCAGCTCTGGAGCAGTTACCAACACAACTGTTCCGGGCGCTGATAAGAAGAACAGAGGTCTTGGATTCTATAAACTCTGTAGTGCATGCTTGGCACAGCTTGCTAAACGTGAATCGTAAAGCGGGAGTCATTCTTTCTTCCCCGTTGGCCCCAATTAAGTGGTGTGATTGGATGCCAACAAGTCACAAGAGAGGAGTGATTCAGGCGCTTGATAAAATAGGTGTCTCTAAGATGGAGGATCTGTTTGTGGAAGGTAGGGCCCATTGCTGGGACGAGCTGAATGTGGGGCTCGTTCTCCCCTCGCATTTCTTTCGCTTTCAATTTCATAGGGTTAGGGACGAATTAATCAAGCTGCTGGGCTCGGAGATGCTAGAGCCCCTGGAGTTAAAAGCTCTTTCCCACCTCTTATGTTGTAAGACCCCTCATAAATTGGTCTCTATAATATACTCTATAACGAAAGACAATAGGCGGCATCACTACACCAAAGCCAGAATAGAATGGCAAACTGATTTGGGAGTTGCACTAGATGACAAGGTGTGGAGCTACTGTTGTGAGGTTACTAAACAAGTGTCACTAAATGGTAGACACCGGCTAATTTATTTTAAATTCCTCCAAAGGGTATACTACACTCCTGAGCGGCTACTTAGATATGGGCTTCGACACTTTGCTGCTTATGAGAGGTGTGGGATGGACCCTGCTGGGTTTATGCATCTTGCTAACTATTGAGAACAAATATGCAAATTACTGAGTGAAATTTGCAGCCTGGAACTCACAATAAACCCATTGATGGTCTTGTTGGGGTACATGTGGAAGTTGCCCAAGGATGTTCGTAGATTAATTGACATGGTACTAATGCATGAATTTTCACAGGGTAGGGATGCACTCCATTATCATCACAGTTTTTTCATATTTTGCCTATTTTTAAATTGAATGCGTGCACAAACGGCACCTAGGTAAATAACATCTTCAGATCTGGGGCGTCCTTTGGCCCCTACCAAACGCACAGCTGAGGTAGCCTGCTAGGCAATCATCAATGACTCCAATTTTATCCATGTATTCCTTCTTTGCTCTTTAATTCAACTTGTTTTCAACGTTTTTTTCTCCACACGCGGAGTGGAGTTGCTAATTTTCACTTTTTCTCTTGTTCAAGCTGGGCCATCCGAACCTCTGACCAATGGGGAAGGGGTGACATGTTCAAATAAGGGATGGGAAAAGGGAGGGTATTATCATTTGTGTGAAAAGAAATGAGGACGTTAGTTCGGTAACGGCAATGGCAGGTATGCCATGTGATTATAGCAGGGTTTTGATAACAGATAATGGCGATTTTTATTGGGGTCTAATTGGATGTATGAACAAGGTAAAATATGAGGAATAAATGGCTATGAGGTAGTTGTGTTGGGTTTTGAAAGAGGTAGTGTGTGAGTACGTACACTGTGGCAGTGTGAGTGGGGAGGTCATGTCTGGGGTTTTGGATTGTTTTACTTTGGTGTTTAATTGGAGAATGGAAGTGTGGATCTTTGAAATTGTGATCGAGTGGTTGTGTTTGCGTTGAGGATTACTGTTTAAATGTGGGAGTACGAGTCAAGCTGTAAGTTCGGTTGGAAAAGGTGGCTGAGAGAGGAGTGCTGATGAATTCGAAAGAAAGGGGGAGTGTATGGAGTAGTGGTTAAAAAGTGTGGTGGGGTTGTGTCAGATGTTGTGAAAACGCAGGGGAGGGAAACTATAAAGTTGTGCGTTAGGCATGTTAAGCAGAATAGACATGCATTGCGAATGAATGACGATCCGAACAGTAGAAATATTTAAATAAGAAAATTGTGGATAAAAAAGATGATTGGTTTTTGGAGCCGTTTGGGCAGGAGGGATACAAGTTTGGGAACATTTCCAAGTCCCATCATCTTAATGACATATCCCAGTAAGAACTACTAAAAAGTAGGTCTGATGACATGGAGCATTGAAATTACTTGTATGTTTATTCATGAATATTAATGACTTCAGAGGTTCATCATGGTAACATAGGTTGTTTTATTTGTCATTGTAGTGACCCCTGATGAAGAACACCAGAGGCCTGAAATGCATTTTTTTCTTCAAATAAACAACACTGCCTAAGACGACGTGTTTTTTCCAGAGGTTCGGATGGCCCAACTTGAACATTAGGAGAAGTAAAAATTGGCAGTTTCACTCTGCGTGTGGAGAAAAAAACGTTGAAAACAAGTTGAATTAAAGTGTTTACAATATGGATCAAAAAAGGAATACATGGATAAAATTTGAGTCATTTGATGATTGCCTAGCAGGCTACCTCAGCTGTGCGTGTGGTAGGGGCGAGATGACGCCCCAGATCAGAAGATGGTACTATTGCTTGCCAAACGTGGGATTTCTATCAGGTGGGCATGTGCCCCGATCCCTTCAATTTCTGATTGGTCCAAAGACATAATATACTGCAATACCCAATCCGAACTGTACAGCAAGCTGCTTCCACCGCGGAATCGCCCTAAGAACTTCTGGGGCCTGTTCAAACAATACTTGGTGGGAAAGGAAAGAGGGGACGCGGAGGGAGGAAGGGTTCAAGATAAGGAGTCAATGACTTGAACTTGCTAGGATGAATAGTAAGTTAGGTTCGATAAGATTTGTACAGCTAGAAATATGATAATAATCCCTCTACCATAGACGAAAAATATTGTTAACTCGAAAGAAGCAATGCATTAGCCGTGACATGATTGTTTATCTGTGAAGAATGCCTCTTACTGCTATCTCTGTCAATTGATGCACACTGTAATTCATTTTTTCTTCCCACTGTATATACCCTGGCATATTATTTAATAAAAGATAAAAATAAAACATCTGGGGTTGTATGTTGGGGTCCGTGGCATCTCTCTCTATGTATAAATGTGGCAAGTCATGTGGAACACAGAGCCATTGATACGCGAATATGCTCTGTGCTGCATTATAATATAACTCTAAATCCGGAGCGTTTAGGCCTTCTATGTCATAAGGAAAAGTGAGGGCCTCCCACCGCACCCTTGGCTGTTTTCCTGCCTAGGCTAGCTTGATCATAAAAGTTCGTAAAGTGGCAAACAGCTGACAGGGTAGAAGTATTGGAATATTTTGTGGAACAGAAATAAAAATCTGAGTAACACTACCTTCATGATGGCTATTCGTCTTATTAACAACAGTGGCAACTTAATGTAGCACTCTACGTCATCTTCTAGTTTTTGTTTGGCTTTTCCGTAGTTATCCAGTAGGACTGTCGCTGGGTCAGTGTGGATCTGTGGATCCTAGTATCGTACGGTTTGTGTCATCCAACGCAAAGGGTATTCCAAAACTATTGGTGTCATAACAGGAGTGAGCGGGAAGATTATGGATTTTTTCCAATTGACATTGAGGCCTGAAAGCCCCCCAAATCGCACCACTTCTCTATGGGCCAGAGGCTTCTCTCCGGATCAAGGACATATAACAATGTATCATCAGCATATGCTGAAATTACTAGATTTAACCGGGAAAACGAAATCCTCTATGCCTGCACACACCAGCGGCTCGAACACCAGTGAATGCAACATGGGCGACAATGGGCAGCTCTTCCGGGTGCCTCTATTTGCTGACATGACCACATTGCCTACTCGAACCCTGGCTGTTGGAGATGTGTACAATACCTCAATGAACCTCAAGAACACCTTGCCTACCCCAATACGGCGGAGAACAGTGTGCATGAATTCCCACTCAACAGAGTCAAATGCCTTTTCGGCTTCTAAAAAAACAGCTGCTGCTACTACCTCTGGGTCTACATGCTGTATGGTACCGAACAGTGTTTTGAGATTATACCTTAAGCTATGACCTGGCACAAATCCGGCCTGCCCTGTGAGACCCACTTCCCACATCACTAGGGCCAATCTGTTTGCCAATACCTTGGCGTACAGTTTGATATCTACATTTGATAATAATAAGGGCCTGTGTGGTGAACATCTATTGGGATGTCTACCAGTCTTTAAAAGGGTGACTATCAGGGCTACCCGCATCATGAAAGACATCGTTCCGGTCTTCACCATCTCCTGATACAGTGTAACCAAGTTTGGTATTAGTAGATCCTGGTAAGACTTATATAAGGTCACTTTAAGACCGTCCATGCCCGGCGCCTTCCCTGGCTGTATACTTACGATTGCAATACATATCTCTGTTCTCTGTCTTCTATAGGGAGCCATGTCATGGGTAAGTGTTCTAAGTAATCCGTGATAGTGGCTTCGTCTGGCAAAATACGCGAGCGATACACCTCAGCATAATATCTGCAGAAGCTGTCTGAAATACGATCTGTATCATGTATTAGATCCCCTTTATCATTCTGAAGTTCCATAATCACATCGGCCTCCCTCTTTTGCCGCATCTGGGCTGCCATATGTTCTCGCAGCTGCATATTTACCCATGTGCGTGAGTTCACTATTGGCTATTTTGTGATATTTTTCTATTTGAACCTTTATATCCCACAATATACTGGAGTCCCCTGAGCTCAGATGTCTCAATTCCAAGTCAGCGATGTCCGTCTCCAGGTGCGACAACCTACCCCTCAGTAAACGAAGGAACCCGCATGTTTTGAAATTGTAATACCCCTGATATATACCCTGAATGTCTCCCATATTGAGGCAAAGCTATCACTCAAGCCTATAATATTGGGGAAGGATTCCTCAATGGCTTGTGCCATTTCTGCCCTGAAGATAGAATCCAATAAGGAATAAGGGGGAAATCACCAAGTGAAAGGGGCGAACCTTTGACTATGGAGCTCCAACTCCAGCACCACCAGCAAATTATTTGAGTAGGTTTGTGGGAGACGCTTGCAGTCAATGATGTGGGAAACTAGGCTTTTAGATACCAGCCAAAAGTCAAATGCAAGTGTAGATATCATATGCAGCAGAGTAGTATGTGAATCCCTTGCCATCAGGGAAGTGGTGCCTCTACATATCTATCAGTCACCCTAGCCCCACTATCCCAAGAAGTGTTCTAGTGACTGCGGAGGGTCGGTGGGGTGGGCCTATCGATTGGTCATATATTGTATCCAATACACAATTGAAATCTCCCCCCCCAGATCTGTTGTATATCTCTACACTGAAGCAGACGTGCATGGAGTGAGTGATAAATCTGCGGGTTGTCATGGTTGGGACCATAAACCTCCACCAGTAGTGCTTCCAGGCCCCCTCTACAGTAGCGGGTCACCACAAACCTGCCTTCTGGGTCCATGCATACTTTGTTTAGGCAAAATCACTCAACGTCTACCTGCCCATATATGGCCCCACATACATGTGAAGTAAAACCCGCAATGCAATACTGACCATGTAACCTCTCTTTGTCAATGCACTGCTGCACGTGGCCAAGTGTGTCTCCTGTAATACTGCCACATCCACGTTGTGTATTCAAGATATGCCACCACCCTGTTGATCTTCCTAAGACCATTTAGTCCCCTAACATTCCAGGTGAGGAATTTTATCTGCAATTGGAATGCTTGTTTAGCCGCTAACTACCCTACGCCCCCCATCACACCACTTCTGTTTGCAATCGTCGGTCATGCCCAGTCATACTAATTACTCCAGTGTTTGTCAAGAATAAGAAGATTAAAACAACCCCTATGGAGAGCCCTCCAACGCTATGCAAACCCAAACTCTGCGTAGCACAACAATGTCCCCCCAACCCTTCCCAACAATCCCTCAAAGAAAAGTAGCCCATAACTACAAAACGCATATGGTGGTGCCCACATGGGATGGATATCACCTGCTACCAGACTCCTCAGCGGTCCCAGCAACCCTCACAGGGTTTTTTGTTTAAAGGGAGCCCTTAGTACGGAGGAAGATATATTAACAGTTCATTATTAGATGTCTAAAATTCTTGCCATCAAAACAATTATCGGATACCAACAAGGAAGGGCCCAACAGTTCCCCAGGCACAGCATATGATGTGCCCTCGTCCTCATGCAATCTGTTTGTCAGTGGAGGCCCGTATACATACAGTTGGAACAGTCTTACCAATATCTCGAGCCCAGAATTATCAGAGTGGAAAGTCCCCTCAACTTTTCAGCTAATTAGATCGTGTAGCAGTCCATCATGGAAGGCACAGTTCTAGTTTGTGTCAGTAGTCCCCTCTGCCACCAGAGGTGGGCACCCGTACCACAGCTCTGACACCAGCCGTTTGATTACCCTCTGTCCCCTCAAGAGCCTCCGGTATTGTCCTATTGTTCCTCTGTATCCTGTGTATAGTCGTCTTCATTAGAAGTGGTTCACAAAGATATCCATCTATTTCCATCTCCCACCATCCATTTGATGAATTGTAACACCTGCTTTGGATATGTGAAAAAGTGTGCCTTTCCCTCTGACATGACACAAAATCTAGCATGCTATATTCCAATTGGAGTTCACAGAGCTTTCTTTTGACAGGTGCGAACAGTCATCTTGCCTCCTGGACCTTCTGCATTAAGTCTGAATATAGAGACAGCTCTGTGCCTTCATGCCTAAAGGTCTTTAAATCTCATGCCGTACATAAAAAGCAGCAGCGGGTCTTCAGATGCCGCACCTCGGGATTTACACGCTACCGGCCGCTCGGACGATTTGGGATTTGGAAACTCAGTTCTTATATACGGGACCGGGCCCAAACAACACACTGACGTTAATGAAGAAATACGAGGCGGCATCTTGTCGGATCTTTTGAAACCAAGGACCGACTTTCCTGATTCCTTTATGCTGCCAGTTACCTACATAAGAATGACCCACAACTAGAGAAACCCATATTTTGCTGCTTGAGATCGAATACACATCTCTGCATGGTCTGATGCCTAACTAAACTACCAAGCCAAGACTACAGCTGACTGACATCATCTTCATCCCGGGCTCAGGACAAACCGTTTTGTCTACACTTCCAATATACTCTACGTATTTACATCTTGAAAGAACGCTACAAATCTAATTGCCCTGAGGAAGCTCCCCTTGAGAAACGCGTTGGCTGATGTATGTTGATAAATGTGGAGCTTTTTGATAAGAAAACTTGAATAAAGAAGATTTTTTTTGCATACAAACATTATTCTCTTTGGACTTCTTTTCGCTACGTGCACCCCCAACCAAACCCATACTCATGCCGTACGTAGTTTGGCATCCGGATCCCTGTAATTCAAGAGTCTGCAGTGGGAGGCCCCTAGAATCGTTCTGGGCACTAGCAAGCGGTGAGCATGCTCCACCACAACAATTTCTGATAATGTGTCCCTTCCCGGCAGGGCGATTAGTAGGCATATTGCTCCATATTATCTAAGTTCGTTGTCTCCGGTACTCTGACAATCCTTATGTTATTCCTCAGGGATCACGCTTCTAGGTCTTCTGCCTTTGCCTGCAGTTTGTCCACCTTCTTATGTGCTGTCGATTCTGCAGCTATCACATCCCCTGCGTCAGACACTCTCCTCTCAACTGCTTCCAGCCTCTCTGTGTGCTTATCAAGGCCTTCCGTCATCCCATCCATTCTGAATGTGAGGGTGTCAATCTTACAATCGATTTTTATCTGGCTGTGCTGCATTGCCAAAAAACTTTTCTTCAACTCAATGTCTGTGATAGGGTCCGTGGACTCAGATCCAGACTTTGTAGTATTTGCGTTGGTCTCCCTTGGCTTAAGGGTCCTGCGTGACTCGAACTGGCATTTGAGTTACGATCTGTCTTTCTTGCCCTTATTACGCTCCTTCTGTTTAGTGTCAACTTGCGTGAGTAAGAGCAAAGAGCCCCTGTCGCTGCATCAGACACAGTGTAGCACTCTCAGGATGTCTGCAGCTGCAGTCCTTGGTAATGATTTTAGCCCGTCCTGTAGCAGGCACTACTCACACCCAGGCTGAGGCCATCGCGCCTTCCAATGCCAGATTGTGTTGTCTGTTGGGAGTATTTACCTTCAGCCAGGTCCCGAGCAGTGAGAGCCAGCCAGTCAGCTCCCACTTCCAGCCAAGGAAGAGCAGCTCAAATCAGAGCCACAGTCAGGGAGCTCCACAGGACCGCTAAAGCATGCGCCAACAGCACACTCAATATATGTCTGCCTCCAAGACGGATCTGATGGTCTTCTCACCGAAATAATCGGGGCCTTCGTGGTTATGCCTGCCAAGAGCGCACAGCTAGGCCAGTCTCACCTTGTGTGTCACAGCCCCGGCTCAGCCCTCCCACCTCTAGGGCATCTTGCAACTCAGTCCCTTGACAGTGATGTAGCAATGCGGTAGGCCACGCTCCAGATTTTTTGCGGCAGGCGAAGTGCATCTCGCAGCGCCCACTCCATGCTGCCATGCTTTCTCCCACTCGACCCATAGGCTTCCGTCTGCTGTCTGACTAACAGCGGCTCACCTTCCTCTACAGCTGGGTCCACCCGCACACGTCGCTTCCGCAGGCAGGCAATGGATTTGTGGGAGTTCACAACGGGCGAGCCTCATATGCGTCACACGCCCGCTGCATTCCAGCGAGGCCGGGTCCATGCTGCCGTTCTATCGACGATCCCGCAGCTTGCGATCACTCCATGATTCTGTGGCTATGGGCAATACCGTCATGCAGTGGATAGATAGTGGAGTATCTGATCCGATTTTTTGTGAGGGGTGCCAGTATGTTGTCAGAACCTATGCTGGGCCATCAGAGCCTCACAAGTCCATGGCCAACTTGGAGCGAAGCAAGCTCCCCCCACCCTTGCAGGGTACAGGCTTCACCATGGAACAACATCCTGAAACAGACCACGCCAATGCTGTATGTCTCGCTAGGTTTTCCCTCCTTAGTGAATAGAACTCCAAAGGGGTTAGGTAGCTCACCCTACTTTCAGTTGAGGGGACACATGTTAGACCTGGCTTTCTTGGCATGGTTTCCTCTTTAACCTTTTGTTTTCAACCCTCCTTTCTGCTGAATTTTAAGACTCTGCACACTTTATCACTGCTAACCAGTGCTAAAGTGCTTGTGCTCTTTGCTTGAAACACTGTAAGATTTGGGCTCATTTAATGTACCTGTAAGTTCCCAGTAAAGTGGCACTACCTGTGTACAGGGTCTGTGAATTAAAGGCTACTAGTTGGCCTGCAGCACTGGTTGTGTCACCCACTTAAGTAGCACTTTAAACATGTCTATGGACTACCATTGCTGCCTGTGTGTGCAGTTTTAAACTGCATTTTCAACCTGGCAAAATAAACCATTTACCAGGCCCAAACATTCTTTTTTAATACATGTAAGTCACCCCTAGGGTAGGCTCCGGACAGCTCAGACGGCAGGATGCAGTGTTTTCAAAAAGTTGGACGAGTACCTTTACGTTTTACATGTCCTGGTAGTGAAACCCCCCTGAAGTTGTTTTTCACTACTGCAAGGTGTACCTCTCCCATAGGATATTATTGAAGTTACCGTATTGCATGCTACAAGTGTAATTTCCAAATGGAAATAGGTAACCAGTTCATGTTTGGTGTCTTTGGATATGTAATGAAAAATCCTAACTTATAGTGTAGTCGGATTTTAAACTACAATGTAGAAAATGCCATTTTTAAAACAATATTATCTAGTAAAGGTGCCTACAAGGGATATGATTTAAATATGCAAAAAATAATTTATAGTTTCTCGTATCACTTGTGAGTGCCCAAATATTAGCCTCAAGGGAACGTATCCTGTAAATCAATGCACTTAATTACAAACAAAATAGATCAATAACAAAAAACAAGGAACAGGTGTATTCTTTGGTTAAGGTTTATAATCAAATAAATTCAGTTCAAGGGTACAAAACAATATTCATATAAACAAGAGTGACAGAGACTAACACTTCTTCAACAAAATGTCTACTTGTCACTTGTGTCAATAACCCATTTTTAGTACCTCTTTACACAGAAAGTTTCCTATACATCAGGTAAAAATTTCTTGTACAATGAAATTATTTCAATGATGAAAATGGGTAGGTTGGTCAACGTTTTGGTCTTATTATGTCATCCATCAACAAGACCATCTTCAGGACAAGAGAATTTCATATGCTGAAAAAGATGTAACCATTCCAAATGTTTTTCAATGCCTATCTGTAGCCTCTGGTCGTCTATGGGCCCTCCTTGGAAGGATCTCCTCTCTGTAAATCCTATTTTTGCTGACATACAGGAGTGGGTCTAGATTTTTGGCTACATACTGAGTATGCTATAGGTACACATTATGTTTCATGCAGATAACCAGGTGTCTTCATTGTTGTGGTCCAGAAAACCCTTCAGGTGCTTCACCCTCCGCCCCACGAAAACAAACTTACACTCATAAGCTGGTTTGGTTCCATGCCCCTGATGCCAGAGGGTAAAAAGAAATAAACACGACCATGGGTCTCCAGAAAGACAGGTACGATTGTAAGCGTAGTTTAAACATACACATAATCTGTCCCTCGCTCCCAAGACCCTCACACTAGTGATGTAACATCTCCTTCTACTCTGCCCTGAACAGAATACAGGGAGAGCTCCCAGAGGTGTCCTATACCTTCTCTGCTGTGGTAGCTTAGTAAGGGTGTAAGGGTGTAAATATCGGGAGCCGATGTGGGCATGTTCCCTGGCTGTAGGTCCCTTTCGGGTCAACCTAAGTATCATGCCCTGCTATATTACCACAAGTGGGGAAATGCAAAGTGTGTGACGACAATGGTCTCAGGAATCTGAGCTGCCCTTGTGCACAGTAACTCACTCTTGGGATTTGTAGTCCTTCGTGGTGAATTGTTGCTCATCGCCCATTTACTGATTACTAACACTCCAGGATTCCTTTCTGTCCTTGGAACTTCTTGCACCTTGTCAAAGACTTTCTTCTGGAGATAATCAGCCTAGGGAAGCTTGCCTGCCAGTGGCTCTACTGGACCCAGTGCCTGTCCTTCCAGCCACCGCCTCACCTCGAATCCATTGGTTCCTGTCAGGCTGGATAACCCTGGACCAGCCAGGGCTCTCCCTTCAGAGATATGTCAGTTCCTTGTCTCCCACACCATGCTTAACAGGGAAGTATACACTTCATCTTCTTGACACTGTTCTGTAAAGAGCAAGTCTGGTCTCTTGGAAAAGGTATATTTGTTGCACCAATGTCGCAAAAATGATTTCTAAAACTGAAGTTCATTTCGTATGTGTGAACTACGAGTAATCAGTTCAAGCATCAAAGGCTCCCCTGTCAATGGCTGCTGTTAGCCATCCATCCCTTGAATCTAGGGCTATCTGAAGAATGCTCTGCTGACAACATAAAGATCTTGATGGGAGACAAAGGGGAGGAGGGCACAATGAGCAGCAGTTACACAAAGACAAGCAGGATGCTAATGCTGCTTTCAGTTATTTATTAAATAAAGGTGCTGTGGGTGGGCCCTTGACGCTCCCACTCATTCAAGATTTCCACGTCCTCTCCTAATGAGTAAATTACACAATATTTGTGAACATTATGAATCGGATGTTTTGGTTATACTCATGCATAATTTCGGTGTTTGTAGATACAGTAAACCATGCTCCCTGAAAACACTTTGCAAATCGAGCCCATTGTGTTGTCAAATAAAAATGGGCCGTAGTTGACCTTCCGTGTTCTTTTGCTTTTCTTGCTAAACTATTCTTTAAACTGAATCTGCTAGTTTCAGTAATATTAAATCCTAGCTATTTTAGATGCAGCAATTTGCTATACTGATATAGCATGCAATAATTATCCCTATATATTGATTAAAACAAACTATCACAGAGTGGCACTACCTTGACTTTCTTGGCCACATATTTAATACTTCACAGCAGTGGTTAATTTGAGCTGGTGGTTGCTGATGGGAACCACCAACACTTATTTTTGGGGACGGGACTCTTTGTTGTAGGTCAGTGTGATGTGAGGAAATTGGACAGAAGAGCAGTACACAAATCACGGATCCGGGCTGATGAATGCGTCACATGTTAAAGTAAAACTGACCTCCCATTATCATTAGAGCACCATCAGTAAAATACAAGGTTGGAGAAGTGTCTCAGCAGTACATTGGCCCATCCCTCCACAGCTCCATCTGCCTCTCCAGAACCACTATTCCTATTGCTTACTAGGGCCAAAAATCCATAAAGATGCTACATTTGGAACTTGGGAACTAAGGTACCGATTCACAGAAGGAATCTTAGACAAAATCTTAAACTTACTACTTTTGGTATTCACAGAAGGCATGTAGTAGTAGTAAAATTAGGGTGTTGCCTTAAGTCTTTCTTAAGTCTGTCTTAAGTCTGTCCTAAGTTTGTCTTAAGTTTGTCTTAAGTCTGTCTTAATTCAAACTTTAGTCAAACTTAAGACAAAATCCTAACTTTACTACTACTAAATGCCTTCTGTAAATACCAAAAGTAGTAAGTTTAGGATTTTGTCTCAGATTAGTTCTGTGAATCGGCCTCTAAGTTCAGATCTCTCAGCATCTGCCGCACATCACATAATTCCGGGTAATCACTTAATCTCCCTATGCCTAAAAAAGAATGAATCTGACTGTTACTTGGCCCTCTCTGCAGGGTCATCCCCATATCTTTTTCCGTCACCCCTCTTGTTTTCTGAGCCCATTTCAATGGCTTTTAGGACTCCTTGGATTTTACCACTGCTAACCAGTGCTAAAGTGCTTGTGTTCACTCCCTCTTACATGGTAAAATTGGCTTACACCTGATTGGCATAGTTAATTTATGTATAAGTCTCTAGTGAAGTGGTATACTGTATACACAGGGCAGGTAAATGAAATGCTGCTAGTGGGCCTGCAGCACTTATTGTGCCACCCACTTAAGTTGCCCCTTAAAACATGTGTCAGGACTGCCATTACGACCTCTTTGCACTTTTAAAGTGCTAATTTGACTTGGAAAAATAAACCTTTTGCCAAGCTCAAAACTCCCTTTTTAATACATATCAGTCGCCCCTAGTGTGGGCCCTAAGCAACCCACAGGGCAGGGTGCATTGTATTTAAAAGGATTATACTGGATTACCTTATAACATGTAATAGGTGATAGCATTTGTTTATGAGCAGGTAGAAATATCATGTTTGGTGCCTAAAGAACTGTAATTTAAAATCCTCTTTAACGATAAAGTTGGATTTTACTACACAGTTCTGAAAATGAAACTTTTAGAAAATTGCCATTTTCTTTCCAGTAGCCTGTTTCCTGGTTGAAATGACTAGTTGTAATTGGCAGTTGGCCATGTGTATTCCTCCCAGACAGTGACACAAAAGGGGGACCGAATTTTGGCAGAATGGGACATTCCTGACAGGATGGGAGAGACAGAGCTGTGTATATCCCCACTTACGCTTCAATATTCCAAAGAAATAACAATGGTTCCGTGGGTGTCTCTTCATCGCTGTATAATCAAAACCAAAATCCAATCTCTACATCATACATCAGAAATTCTCTTTTTTATTCCTAAACAACATTATGAACAATATCACAATCAAGTGGAGTGCAGACGGCGCAGTGCTCAAAAAGTGCATTGGTGTGCATTATTTACAGTAATCTATATAAAACAAAGGGATGTCCAAGAATTCTCAGGAAGTGAAACAGTCCACGATTCAGTCATTGTTTACTGTGAACAATTTCATCAATCGGACCATCCAAATAGAACAATCGACGTTTCGACCCATGTAATAATTCAAAAGGGTCTCATCAGGACAAACATGCCATCTGACATTTCACATACCAAGGCAAAAAATATATGTAGAAAGAGGTTGGCCTCCAAATACTTAATAATCACGTATTGAGAAATACACCTCAGACACCCACCGGGTCGTCTTGCACTCAACCCAGCTCAGCCACTGTAGCACCTGATTGCCTAAATTGGACACCAAGGAGAAGGACACATACCTAACTCCTACTGTCTGATCAAATCCCAAAACCTCCATCTGGTGATTAACCAATACTCTAAAAAAGTTCTCGGACCCCTTGATAAACTCATTGAGGCCTGAAACCCTCACTGAACCATACATAGAGAACATGCACTCCGCTTGCCTGTTGCTTTGTCTGCTCGTTGTGGTGAAAGCACCAAAAACAAAGAGGAACTGGGTCATGTCTTCTCCGGTCCCTGTAAAATCAATATGTGGCAGACATATTAGGCCCATATGAAATGTGAAACATGCCATGGCAATGTACCTAGTGAGTGAGCACTAATTGTACTCAATTGTGCCCCACAGGTCGCCTTTTCTCTAAAAGAGGTGTGCCCACTCACAACAGACTCTGCAGTCAAGACAAGGATGAGCCGGGAAAACAATGCTCTTATCTCCTGTGATCCTGTGTGGTCAAAAAACTAGACCACACATTGCGGCCGCTGTCTTGGGTGTGTATGAACTGCGCATCCCGGTATTCTACACCGCTTATAGCTGGTGTTAAAATGTTTACTAGATAAACTAGAAAAAAGACAGAGAGGAACATGATACATTAAAATCCTCTACCGGGGGCATCCATATATGTGTCCAAAGCGAGTAACTAGGCATAATGTGAGAACAATAAACCAATAAAAATGTCACAAGTCTGATGTTGTGTGAGTAAAATGTATGTCACATAAGTGTAATAATGTCCTGAGATAACCTTGTGCCAATACCATTACTCTTTTGCTAGAACCATAGGGCACCTTGCACAAACCTCATATTCATGCTGAATATCGTGAGCATGATACATAGCACTACACATACTCTCTAACTCATGTAGTAGATACTCTGTGGATAATGTGAACAAAATCTAATCAGCCACATGCCTCATGGGGAAGAGCCCATAGTTACACCTCTTACCCTCATGGGTGTCGCTTCATCAAAATCCCAGGGGTAGCAAAAGTGACATTACATGCCATTTGACCCCTGCCTGATGTCACAGCAAATGACATCACATGAACTTTGACCTGATGACATCACAGGAAGTGACATCACCTGCCCTTTGACCCACCCCAATGATGTCACAAGAAGTGACATCACCTGCCCTTGGACCCACCCCAATGATGTCACAAGAAGTGACATCACACAAATGTTGACCTAGTGACATCACCTGCCATATGGACCACCATGAAATCGAAGAAAATAACATTGCATGACCTTTGACTTGGTGCTATCACAGGAAGAGAAGCATCTAACTTTTGGTTACTAACATTACACACAGAGGCTCGAAAATCTCTACAGATACAAAAGAAGTACCCTTTAAGCAGAAATACTTCAAACCCTATTGAAAATGCAGCTGCAAACACTATTTCAGGTAGCATCTTCAGATATACAAATAAGATAATGTAGCATTGATTTTTAAACCTATCAAATAGTGAACAGCAAAGGAGAATAAACTAGTCAAGATGAAATCAGCCATTATCAATATCAATTAAATTATAAAATTGGAAGGTTGATGGGCCTATAATGTTCGAAACAAGTTCGCTTTTATAATTTGTTTTAGAAACTAAGAGTACCATGTAATTGAATCTAAGTCTTGGAATTTAGATAACAGCGCTATTTAATGCAGGCCATGTTCTCCCAGCAACTTTTCTTTCCATGACATGGTACCCACTTTTAAACCTGTGGAGTCATTGAACCTTTTCAGGTTAACTATCACTTATTCCTGCTACAGAAAACATGCACATCACTGGTACAGTGGACTGGTGTTGATCATTATATTTGCATTAGTAATTTAAATAGTGTTACGAAAATTTGGGCAGATTTTTCTCACATGGACGAAGATACTGGCTGTCATGTTGATACTGCATTACTGATAAGAACAAATGTTGCTCATCTACTTTGGAAAGAAGGCGACACTGACTGGGCGGATAGAAAGAGACCAACAGTTCACAGGTCCCCTTATAGAATTGTATCTGCTTGTATGAGCAGTAGTTGGTTCTAGTGATGATTGGGGCATCCTCCTTTGTAAAGAATGACTTGAAGGTAAGTTGATGTGCAGGTAATATGAAATCCTGAATAGGCCGACAGTGCCACAGAGACGGTATTCAGATTTCTGAATAGGATACTGGCTCGTATAAAGAATAGTTACTGTACTGATAATTGGCAGTCTTGATGAGAGAACAAATAGGTGGATAGACATTATTTGGCCTCAGGAAACAAGGTGGCTAACAGTGATTTGTAATGATGGTTTCATATTTTTACACGACAAGCTAATGCCACTAAATCACTGAGGGCCAGATGTAGGTAAATACCATTTACCGATTCTAAAATACAGAGTTTTACCGATTCGGTATTTTAGAATGGGTAAATGGTATGTAGATATTCATTCGGTAATTTTTACCGAATCGGTAAAATTCGGTATTCCCCATTTATTCCTATGGGCCTGGAGGCCCATAGGAATGAATGGGGAACACCGAATCGGTAAATACCGAATCGGTAGGAGGGGGAAGACCTACAAGGGTAGCAGGGTGTCACATTGACACCCTGTTGCACCCCTGAATAGTGCATGGGTGCACATGTGGCACACATACATGCCCTAAGGGCATGCATGTCTGCCACATGGCACTGTTAAAAAAGCACAAAATTGCTTTTTTAACGGTTTTCGTTATTTACCACCAACTTGTAGTTCGTGGTAAATACTAAATCCTTACAAGTGAAAAGCACTCACTTGAGTGGTTCCTACATTAAGGATTTAGTAATTTACCGAATCGGTATTTAAGAATTCGATAATTTACCGATTCCTTAAATTACCGATTCAGTAAATTCCCGAATCCTTAAATTCGGCCCCTAAATCTCAAATGCCTAATACCGGTCGGTAACTGACAAAATTCGGTCATTTCGGCCTTTACCGACCGGTATTAGGATTCCTACATCTGGCCCTGAGTCTCTTGTCTCCACTTTTAGTGTGCACAAACTTTTGTACTATTTTCATTCAGGAGAAGAATCTATCATTTGTAGCAGTAGTAATAGGTGATGTAAGAACTAGACGTAAAAGATCCAAAACCTGAGGAAACGCTCCTAGTCGGTACATGAGATACTGCCTGACAGAGTGAATACCTGGTACATTCTTGTCTGAAAGATACGATATTGCAGTTTCCAGTGCATATTGTAGAAGACTTAGGTCTACTGTAGCCTCTGAATATTTGTCAACAATAACTAGTGCAGAGGAAAATTCCAGAAGATTTCCAGCTTTTAGATTCACCATTCCGACAGTAGATATGAGGCCCATGTTGTCTGTAAATTGAGCATGAAACTCTTTTACAAACCTATCCAGAGTAGCGAAAAAAATGTCCTGCTTTAAGCGCTTAGACAGTGGAGTTTGACTTTACGAGACATCAAAATGGCTGGATCTTTTCCCTACAGAGGTACTGAGAAAATAATCTGTCAGTATTTTATTCAATTTATGTTGTCTGAAAGATGGAGCCCTTGGATTGGATTTTTCTAAAATCTCAATTCTACACTGCTCTGCAAAATCCTTTGCCTGATTTAACAATTCAGTCCACTGACTGCCTTGACGGAGTGTCACTGAATCATTTCTTGCTGACTTAATTAGATCACATGCTCTTTGCAAGTCAAGGTCTTTGCTCTGTACCACTTTGGATAGACTGTAAACCTTTTAGAGAATGAGTTCCGTACACTTTAATGTAAGCAAGAAATCTAAGTTTTCAATGTTCTTAAGAAGTCCTGTTGCTTCTGAATTAGCCTCCTTGTCATGTTGTTGTGATTCTATCACACAGAGAACAATGAAAATAGACTCAAATCTCATTTGTACTTTTCTAACACAGAAGTACCAGTAAAACCACCTCATACCTGAGAGTCTTTCTAGCTCCATCACATACAGATTACTCTCTTTCTGAGCTTTCACAAAGAGCTCATGCCTTGGTGTACTTTGTGAATGAAAAACATAAACTGCTTGAAATGTTGAAAAGAAATGTTTTACTGGTTGTATGTTAGTCACTGATTGCACTAACACAAGGTTTAGGTGATGGGCATGGCAGTGTATATAATTTGCTTGTGATGCGCTCTCTCTTATTTTTGCATGGACACGATTAAAACGGCCACTCATAATCAATGTTTCACCATAGCACTGTGCAACACATATCTTCCAGTCAAGTCGAGCTTTCTGTACTGCTTCAACAATGGCTGCAGCAAGGCTGGAGGCATCTAACTTATCCATATGGTAACACCCCAGTGCATTCTCCTGAACCATTAAGAAAAGCGGATAATAAAACTCAACTGCTTTTTATGTGAGACATATTTAGTTTTATAAGCTAGCACCGCAAAATATATATATTGTTTTGACAACACGCTCATGGGCAAGCACTGCTACCACAGATATCATTACATTTTGGTTATCAGGAGGGGTATAGAGCCCATACCTCCAGGACATTTTTTTGTTTTTCATCTCTCATCTTTATCAGAAACCATCTCTAACAATTTAATGAAATGTCCCCTATTGTGAGAATGCTCAGTTTCATTTGTGGTATGGAATGCAAGCCCTTCACAACCCAAGAAACATACTACCTTAAGCAGTTGCTCCACATGTTGTCTATTCTCCTCAATTTCCTGCTCTGCACCTCTAACTATCATAGAAGAAACTAATTGCTGGTGGTTTTTAGGCTGCTGTAATCTTTTTAAGTTGATCCAAACAATAACTGAAGATGTATGCTTCTCTGGCTGTGAATGTTTGGACAAAGAAGGAGTAAACATTTCCCACTTAATGAAGCCAATATCAGCAAATGCAACATTGCCAGATTAATGTCCTCCTCCTCCCACAGAACCAGCACTATAAAGCCTGCATGCAAAACAATAAACAGCATCTTGAATGACTGAATACTCTACCCAAGAATGGGTTTTACAATCTCCATTAAACCTACGGCATGCAATTAAGGGAAATGTTTGAAGTTTTGGTTGCACTGGGTCGCTATAATGATTCAGCGGCAAGTCATCTGCCAAGAATTCAATTGCCGGTAGCATTTTGATGTCAGTGTCTGACTAGTTTCTTTGATTCGAGGTTCCTCCATTCTGTCACTTCTCAAAAAAGAGCTGGCTGGATTGTCATCACAGGATGATGAACAGTCAGTAAAACCAGCAAGGGAAGTACTGTGGTCTAAGCTGTGAACATAAGAAGATGAGTCTTGTAATTTGTAATTTGTAATTTGTAACTGGGTTTTGTATCGCGCCAACTCACCGACAGGTCTCAAAGCGCTACTAACCAAGTACAGCAACAAGAAACGGGATGAGTATGTAAGAGAGTCTGAGGCTAGTAACCGACTACTAGGAAGTAAATGCGTCTTTGAAGAGTAGAGTCTTCAACCTCAGTGTGAAATGAACACTCAGCACTATCAGCATGTGAAGAAATATCAGTAATTTCAACAATGGCAAAACTACCATCATCACAGGGAGAAGCAGCTGCAATGGCAGAAGATGATGTTTCAGGTATGTTATAAGAATGTGAGTATATGCCTTCAGTGCTAGACAGAGCAGCATCAGACAACTTTTTTGTTCTCTTGCCTTCATTAGAACCTGGAAGAGGGTCTTTAGTACTCCTTTTTTAGTGAAGAAATTCAATAGTGATCTTTGTTTTGGAAATTTGAGTTTTGTAGTAGGAAAGATATTGTTCTGTGTTCCTTTGCAGCTTAACTCAGCAATTCCATTGCTAAAATGTCAACATACAGAAAAAGGGTTAGGGTATAGCATGTTACACTGCACATAAGCAGGGCAGGAGGGAGGGGGCAGGTGCATAGACTCAGACAACAGAGAGCAGGGAGGCAGTGAGTAGGGGCAGTAAGCTAACTGTGCAGGGCAGTCGGAAAGGGCAGTGGCAGAACAACGGCCACACAAGCTGGGTGTGGTTAAAGGGGTATGGACCTGGGCAATGGAGGGCAAAAAGGGTAGGGTTAGGGGCAGCAAGTTTGACGGGGCGGCACAATGGACAATGCCAGGCCAGACCCTGCGTCCAGCACCCCCTGCCATGCATTATGATGGACATCTTACTTTATGTTACAAAAACCCTTGAAACTCACTGAAAAAAACAAATATTAAAGTGACATTATAGTTAGGAATTGTAAGAATATCTAACTTTAAATAAACGAAACCTTGGAAATTCACTGGAAAAAAACAAAGGTTAAAGGTATGTTATAGTTAGGTGACAATGTCACATGAAACATACCATTTGAAGCTAACAAAACCACTGAAATTCACCCTAAAATAACCATTACTTGCGACCTCACCATGAACTGCTTTTGCTCTTAAGAAAGAAAGAGACAGACACAGTCAGAGATAGCCAGAGAGAGAGAGAGAGAAATATTTTAAAGATAGACTCTTTAAAAAGAGATAATTCTATCAGAAGGGATCTTGGAAGGTAAGGGCCTTTGCAATTGTCCACATAGCTCCTTCCTTAAACAATCTCTGGCTGTTTTCTTGCTCTGGTAGGCTCGAGAGTGAGGAAGGTGGCCTAGCCATAGTGAGGTGCAACAGGAAGCTTGAAAGTCCCTTACTGGTGGGGATGGTATGAGAACCACAAGCATCACTCAACATTATTAAGATCCTATTAGAAATTCAGATATTGCCCCATGAAACTATTACCAAAGTGTTTAGAAGTGCCCCTGCAGTCATATTAAACATCCCTTTAAAGTGGCAGCTTGTGCTACCTTCTTAGAAGTGACTGTACTTATTGAATTTATAATATGTTTTATATACAACCTAGTGTGCTCCAATGATTAGGGAAGGGCATGCTTAGCTTGCTTCACTGCTGAACTCTAGAACATAAAAACCAGTGCATGTAGAGGTCGTGCCAACAGCCACACAAAAGCTCCAAGGATATGTTGGCTCTCTTACTAGTGATGTGCTCCTCCAAGAGTACTCATTGAATTGCGACTGTTGATGGCATATGCTGTGACCTGGTGGTGAAGTCTTCTAACAAAGGCAAAATTATAGCATTCTTCTGAGGTTTGAATTTTGAGTACTTTTCAATTGGGTGAAAGTGACACTTCTACAGAAAGTGCTTACAAAAATGTGTACAAAAATGCAGAGTGAAGTGCTATATGAAAGCACTTGGCCGTCCTCTACAAATACACACTACAGATAAACAGGTAAGTGTATCAAGTCTAGTCCCAGCAGCAGAGCATGCATCACCACCAATTGAAGCAGACCAGTTGCACACCTCCAGGAAGCAGATAGTGAAAACATGGCTTCACTGCACTTTCTCTTATTTCTCCCTCTCCCTCTTTTACGTGCATAAGAAGTTATTCTGTACTTCTCACCTTTTCACCACCCTTGATATCACTACTTCTCATTCTTTTTGTTAACTTTTTCCCTGTCACTATTTTCTTGATCTCTCTTCCACTCACTTAGGGTACTCCTTTCACTTTCCCACTCCTTCACCACAATTGTACTCTTTCCATCCAGCACGTTCTTTCTAAACCCCACATCTTCCTGTGCTTCTGACTCTTTTCTTAGCCCTTTCTCTATCTTTTCCTTCCTCCTATCCCACATATTACCTGCTCTATCTCTCCTTCTCTGGGATCTTCTCTACCCTTTCTCTGCCGCCTCACTCTTTACGTTTTCTCCTAGTTCTCCCTCGTTGCCTTCTCCTCCGCTACTCCCAAGGTCCACAGGCTTGCAGGGACAGCACTGCTGCAAGACATGGCAGAGAGCCTGACAGAGCAGGGACAAGGGCTACATTAAGCCGGATCAGACAAGGAGGTGAAATTGTGAAATGGGCCACCACACCTGTGCTCCAGCGCGGCTGCTCAGGATCCCAACCCACTTCTATCATATGCTGACAGGCCAGGGGAGAGGTCAGATGAACAACTCTGCCAGCCTTATACACTAGGCAATGGGGTGAAAATGGCTTTTCGCAGCTTGTTGTTTTAATTGAGTGCTCCTTTGAAACTTGGTGGAAGGGCGAAGATTTCTCTTCAAACACGCCGATATTAAATATTTTAACAATTTTTGTTTATGTTTCAGATAAACCAATTCTAATTAAATTATATGGGCTGCAGATGGGTGTTGTGAGACTTTTAAGCCAAAAGAGATGTTTTTGTGGCTTCTCGCTACCGTATTTCTCACCTGCATGCCTCTAAAAGGATGCATGCATTCAAGGGAAGTGCAACAAGTTAACATACGTTTAAGAATACATTTTCAGAAGAGGTATTATTTCCTTTGGTCTCCTGGATAGTATATGCATGATCGACTTGAAAATGTACGTGTAACTTGGGCGGTGTTTGAGGCTTGGCCAGCTTTAGCTCTGGTGGTGCCCAGTGCAACAATCTTTGTTGGCCCCTGTCTCACATGCATTTTATTGTTTTATAGTGCAACTCATACCAGTAGTGTAGGGTGTCAGTGCCCTTTACGTCACATGCAATACAAAGCCAATGAATCATATGTGTGCAAATCAGTCTATAGACTCTTCACAGCTGGGCTTCAGAGATGCTGGTCCTACTTATCCCCTTCCCTTTGCCGGCCTCAATCTGCGCACATTATTGTGTCCATGGGTGGGCCGAGCCAGTCACGGCCAAGCAGGGGACACATAAGGACGCTGGCAGCCCCACCTAACCGGTAGTGAGATGACAAGATTTCATCAGTTTCTGCTGCTAGCTTTGAGAGAGCGTGCTTATGCGACACAAAGCCACTGGCGACGCCAGACAAAAAAAGTCAGCTTGCGGCGAAGCTTTTTAAAATGGCCACACCACTGTAAAAAAAACAGCCCACAACTGGGTCTCAGGCACTGGCCCTTCGCCCGTTGCCCGAATGCCTGGTTTACCAATATGACCATGGGTGTCAGGGACAGCTGTTAATGGGGTAACGTTCTTTACCTTCACTCAAGACTGTTCAGCTGACATGTGATGTTGTCCAAAGTGAGGGAAACTGCAGCAGGAGGAGAAGGATGAAAGTGAGGAGCCATGCGGGGCTGAACAAATATTTATGTCAGGCAGCTAGGGCCATCATTTACTACCACTGGCTGTTGGTTGCTTTCGGATTCTCTCTGGGCTCAGGCTTGGCTTGGCTGCTGGGCTGAGGGGAGACCTTCTGCACAATGCACATGCATTGCACAGCCTCCGAGAGAGAGCACCACCACAAGGTCTTCTGACGTCACGAAAGGAGGAGAGGCTGTGGTGTTTGACGAGGTGAGGTAGGGTATGTAGAGAGCACTGGGGCAGGACAAAGCGATATGTTTGATGTGATATTATACAAAGGCCATCATTGGTACATTGGTAGTGCTTTCTTGCACTCCTACAGATTGAAGGCCCTGTGAGCAAACACACCACTAGGGTGGTCATGTGGTGCGCAAACACTCCACTCGGGAGTGTCATGTGGTGTTGATTTTTTTTTTAAAATAACCGCTGAGTCCATGTAAGCACTGGCTGGTCGGCCCCGAGATGTGGGAAACAAGAGTGATAAGTGAGTGATGATTATGCTAGCCAAGGTATCGCAAGCAAGGTGGCAGGTGTTGTATGGGGTGGCCTAGTGGTCACAACCATCACTAATTGACGTCCATGCTTACCCTGCTTATGATCGGCTGGCTGCGATCCCTCTCAATTCACACATATCATTTAGTCCTTTTTCTTTATCTGTACTCCATAGACTATCTAGCCACCTACATTCATGGGCGGCCAGATCTCCCAGGTTTCCACCTCTTGTGTCCAACCTCACTGTTTCTAGGACAGACCAGCGCAGCATCTCCTCTTTTTGATTTGCGCCCATGTAGAGTTTGACGAGGTATGCTCTTTCCATTCTGCATCTGAAGTGGCTGCAATACTAGCAGAGCCTTTGTTTCACAATTTGAGCTGACTGGCCAACATGCACCAGTTCACAAAGACATATAATCAGGAAAGTCACATTCTTGCTAATATAGTGAGAGTGACCCTTCAGTTTTATATGATTCCCTGCCGCATCTATCGTTTTAGCGTAATTTGTGAATTTACATACTATACAGCTTGCACATTGAAAATTGTCCTTTAATGGGTAGAAGACCCCAACGCTGGATTATAGTCTCATTTCAAGTCTGTTCACTGCAAGCCCTCACCTCATGGTCCCTAATGCTTCTATTCCTTCTATACGCAAACAGAAAAAATCCTTCTTCTCCAGTCAGATGCCTATGCTCATTGATGATCTTGCTTATGGAGTCTCTCAAGGGACTGAACGTGGAAACCATAATAATGTATTTCCTACTAGTGGCAGGCTTCTGCTGTCTTGGTGCGAGCATGTAAAATGTGAGCCCATATCAGTATCGATGCCCGGGCTGCTGGCGCAAGTCGCCTCTTAGTTCTCATTCTGAATATTTACCAAATAAAGAGACGGGCGCTGGAAGCTGGAATCACAAGAACAGAGTTTTATTTCTCATGAGGAGAGCCTGTCATTTCGGACACGAAACACGGTGTCTTTCGGGAGGTGCTCTAACAAAGTGAGCTGAGATACCGTCTTTTATACTTTACAAAACACTTGGCATTACAATCAGGACATTGTGACACGAAGAAAAGACATCCCCATAATCCTCGTGTCAATCCTACCCCACATATGTTTACAATAGAGACCCTTGAACTGCCGATAAGAGAAGGGGCAATGACGCAGCTGAGTGTTCCGCTGATTATTAGGATATGTGCGCCTGATCGTATCCCAAGGGGTGGGGAAGCCAGGCTCAATAGTGGGTTCTTTGAAGAGGAGTGACTCCATACAATAAGGGGCAATAAACAGTATCTTCTGGCTTAGGCGTTGGCCTCGGACATGTGTGGATAGTCCATCGCGGAGGGAGGGTTTACTAACAGAGGGGTTATTCATGAAAGGAAAGGAGGTGCTGGTCAGGCGCGGCCGTGACTCCCAAGGACAGGGTCTTGCAGAAGAAGAAGGTTTATGACTTGCCCGTGTGAGGGAGAAGGGGAGGGGGGAAGCCAGGGTGTGCACAGGGACAGAGTCGCACAGAGAGAGGTCTTATGACCCGTACATGAGAGAGCGGGGCAGTCAGGTGCAGCTGGGGAGGGCTATGTCAGCCGAGGCGAAGGATGCCTCTTCAAGAGGAAATGGGGGGTTTGCGTGGGTCAAGCAGAAGGGTTGCCTTTCAGGGCAGGGTCGCGCAGAGGGAGAGGGTTTCATGGTCTATGCATGTGAGAGAGGGGGGGGGGAGTTTCAAATACGCGCAGAAGGGAAGCCGGTGATCCTAATGAGCGGGAAAAAGGCCAGGGTGCCTAAAATGGCTGTCATGTACACGTGGGCACGGGCTTTTACTGGCGGAGTGATGTGGTCAATATCTTATGGTATTCATGGTGCTTACAGGGAGAGGAGTGAAAAAGGGCAAATGAACACTGCTTATGTACATCACTTTTCCTAATTTTCCACAGTCGCCCCTTTTTACATAACAGAGTTCATTTTTGTAATTGATGGGGGTACATATAAACAGGCACGGTTGAAGAATTAGCATTTGTCAATACTAACATTTGGTATTTAATCATGGACAGTTGATGTGATGGGCAGAATGCAGCACATAGGAAATTGCATTTGTCGAGTTCCTAACATTCAAACGCACTACACAGCATAAATGTTTCTGACTTAAAAATGTGACCAATGAACATTTTGACCAAGTAGTTGAGGGCGGAATTCAGTTCAATACACAAGATCTCTTCGTCACAGTGTCTTTTTAGCAGTGAGCCATCACTGGTAGGCTCTAGTCCGTGTCCTTTTGTTGGCGCTGTTGAGCACCGGCGGTGGAGCTATAGGTCCAGCTCGGGTCCATCCTTACGCGTTGCAGGGTGCGGTCAGTCCTCTGCTGTTAGACCACAGTCCTGTTCCCTAACCAATCCTTTTAGTGGCGCCTTATGCTCGGCACCCATATTCCTGCGGCGTACCCCATTTCCACCTGGATGCTGTTCTTCCTTTCGACAAGAAGTCATGTGGAAAAGAGGGTGTGTGGTTTCGATAGTCGATGGGAGTGAGAGGGCGGAGTGGGGGCAGATTTTCCTGGGACACACCAAAGGGACCAAGGGAGCAAATGATAACAAGCAAGCAAGCCCATCAACCGGGCTTGAAGAGGGGGTGGGGGGGACGGAAGCTTCAGGCACGTGTGGGTAGGCGGACAGAGGGCTTCAGGGCAGCCTTTCATCCTTTCGTTTACCACATTGGAGAGTGCTGCCTCGTCCCGTATTCCTGTCGTGCTGGGGCTCCACCTTTGGTCGAGGTCGCATGTGTCCCATGATCTGCGGCCAGGCTGTATGTCACGTCCAACCCTTCTCCTCCGGTGATCGTATATCTTTGAAATAGGTACAAAACAAGCTTTAGAGAACTGGTCTGGAGAAGACATTTATGCATGTGAATTCTTCCCTCAATCCTACGCACTTGGGAGATACGCTCCTCGGTCACAGTCAGAGGTTCATTACCAAGCAGAGCATAGGTCAGCATTCCTACTGAGTTCATGCCAAGTTTTATTCATCGTCTATACATGTCACATATGGAGAAAAGTCAGACTCTTATCAACTGTGCATTTCATCAAACTCAACATTTCGGAACCTCCGGGGAGACTCGTCTTTCTAACCTGAGCCTTAACAGTCTAACATTTCCCTTCAAGGCTGGCTAACCTTTTCAAACAGGGCGGGGGCGCTATCATCGAGAGTCAGGGTAAAACAGGTTTTTCTCGAGGGACGACAGTTACTCATGGTCATCATGTTTATATCCGGGACAGCAGCTGGGGTCAATCAAGTGGGGCGGGGATGCTTCGGGCATTAGCGCTTGGGTGCAAAGGGGTGGGGCAATCTGGGCATTGGAGGTCAATCTAGACGTTGGCGTTTGTCTCTGATGAACTAAAAAATAAGGTGCCATTGACATACAGTTCCCCTATAAAAGGCCAGATTGGGGGACTTTAGTCGTCTTACCTGTCCTTTCCTTCTCAGCCAATTCGAGTTCATTCATTTTGCAGAAAGGAGAGGTAGTAATATGGCGAGATACGATCATTTTAGTTTTGGTCAATTTCGCTGAACACCTTCGCGTTCAATAAGTATCCAATCAGATTGGTGCCGGTGGGGCACAATTTTACCACAAAGAGGAAGAGGAAATAGGGAGACTCTCATAGAGAGTGAGAGTCGTCCGCAATCTAAACGAGCCATTCGGTACACGTATGACATGTAGAGAGAGGGAGAGAGAGAGAGAGAGAGAGAGAGAGAGAGAGAGATATAGACAAGGGGGTGGGGAGAGAGAGAGAGAGAGAGAGAGAGAGACGTGTACGAAAATAGGTCATTTAGTGCGCTCACAACACAGAACAGCAGGGGGTCAGGTAACGGAGAGACGCAAACAGAGGGAGGACATAAATCCCTACAGTACACACACACAAACTCCGACAAAGGAAGACAGTACATGTATTACATATATAAGACATTCACGACAAAACATAAAACAAATATTGGCCAGAAAGATCTATCTTTACATCCTGCGTATCTTTAATATCCTATTTACCTACGTGCTTAGCTCTTTTTACCTTTCCCTCCTTTTCCCTCTCGCTTGCTATCTTTGCGAGCGTTCCCAATTGTCAATACTTACACCTCGGTCAGCCGGTCAGAAATTAACCTGGTCGGGCCATTGCCCATAGGTGGATCTTAAACCACTTTTGAGTTTCTTCTTTTGGTTGGAAGTTCTCCAGGCTGAGGCAACAGAGGGTATTGATCAGGAGAACAGTCAGACAGCTTGGTTACATCTATAAGAGGGTGAGAAGGAGGTGGTACATTTCGAACATCAACAACGTTTCTAACTTCCCAGACGGGTGGTGCCTGGGAATCCTTACCCCAGGATTCTTCTTTGTCCTTTCCCTATCTAGTCAAACGTCTAGTTACATTATTTAACATGCTATTTCGAGTCAATTTTCGTCATACAGTACCCGTCAAGTTTCTATGTCAGTCCATCCTCCCAGTCGCTACATTCTAAGGAGGAACAGTCATGTCTAAGTCTACGTCTCTTTTTTAAAAAACTTATCAACATAAGGGCTATGCTCATATTTCCTCCTTCCCTTTTCGTCGGTTGTTTGATCGTCACTCCTCCATACCTCAGCCGACGTTCCGACGTGACCTGCAGAAGGGAGGAGAAGGAAGGGGGTGGGGGCAACATCCAAAACACATCAACTTGCATAAATCCGAAAATGTTTTTACCTACCACATACTTGACCTATCTCCACGGGCCGCATTCTCTACCATCTCGGCGTTTAAGCCCATAGGGATCAGTAGCATCAGATAGATAATCATCGATGGTTTGTGTATCTACATGGATCACACGATCGTGGCCTTATAGGTCGTGTGCAAGGGTGGCGGTCAGGTGGTATTTCTGTGGTGTCGTTTAAGGGCGTCTAAAACACTTTTCCGGCTGCCTGTGACACATAATGTAGCTGCTAAATATCGGGCCCTTTTTAACCTTCTGCCTTAATCATACTGTACGTTTCTTATGTCGGTGACAGTAGCCATACATTTCGATAACATTCATAAAATACAAACACTACGAGAATATTTGCGTGTTCAAAAACTTTAATGAAAAGGTTGGCGCACAAATACGGGCCTACAAACCAGTGGGCCGGCTATGGAGCAGACTGGAACTGTGCATAAGGGAAACGAAATCGGTGTCCATTTATTTCATAAAGTGCAGTAGTGTAATGAAAATCATATCGAACTTTCTTAAGCGGCAAGTATAATGCGTGTCAAGCGTTCAACAATATCATCTCATTATTCTACTATTTGCTCAATATCTAATGTATATCAATTCATTGTTTGAATGCTCACTCCGTGCCTATTTCATACCGATTCATAGCTGTCAACACATAATTAGTACCCACTCTAAATCAGTTCATCATCCCAACACATAATCAATGTTCATCTTATATCGCTTTCTTTTCCAAGCACATACTCAATATCCTTCTTATCTACTTTCATTGTCCAAAAACTGCATACATATCCCGGGGCATCAAAAGCTGAGCAATCAGGGTGCAACAAGGATTCTTTTATTTTTTTATTTTTTTAAAAGTCTCATTTTGTGTCGGCGCCATTTTGGGCGAGGTCAGGCAAGTCCCAGTATAGTCAGATTGCCTCCACTGACTCGTAGTAGGACCAGAACCTTCCGTTGGTAGTTCAAAAAAGTTTTTCGCACTGTGGTAACAGTCTAACAATATGGACCATCAGTCAAAGAGTGGGGAGGGCGGCAACAATTTTTCCTACCGGGTCATTCTGGTGTTCCACCGGAACTGAACAAGTCTGTACCTTGGCTGTATTTTAGCCATTTCCAAACTGAGGCTGGCGCAGGCAGGAGTGCGCCGATGTCGCGGCTCCCAGTGAGGGGGACGGGGGCGCCCATGCGGAGGGGTCGGGGGCCCCCCCCGGCTCTCATAGAATCTTCAAAGTTGAGGAGAGAAGGCTTGGGGCGTGTGCCCGTCTCGGGCAAAAGACCGCTTTTCGATGTGGACCCTCTTTAAGCAAGAGCGTTGGGGTGTCGCTGGAAGCCTCCACCTGGAGGGAGGTGGGGGAGGGTCGTTCGCGCCGCCTCCCCCTTCCAGCGACCCCGCGCCGTTCCTCGGCTCCAGCGCTTCGGTATTGGCCGTGCCGGCTATTGAAGATGGGGGGGGGGTCGGTGGCTGAGGCAAGACATCCCCCCCTTGACATGTGGCGGGACTACCTGCAACTGTCCAGGCGCTGCCGTGTGGCTGGACTACCTGTCACTCTCAGGCGTTGACATGTGGTGGGACTACCTGTAATTTTCAGGCATGGTCATGTGGCGGGACTATCTGCAACTCTCAGGGTTGTCCGACCTCGCCTTGGCTCCGGTCCTCGTCGATGGCCAGATCAGGCGAGAGAGGGGGTGTGGGGTGGTCGATGGCTGAGGCAAGACAGCTCCCCCCCCCTCTGTGGCCTGCAGGGCAGCAGAAGAGGGGAAAGGGAGAGAGACCTCCACGATTCCTCGGGCCGTCCACCCTACAGCCTCCCCTTCCGACTGCGGCCAGCCGAGCCCTGCACGCATCGAGGCCTCGCCTTCCGGATGGGCGTAACCGCGGACCTGTTGCACTTCGGGAGCTTCCGGAATGGGGGTAGGTACCTATTGGATTGTTCCTATTTCATGTGACCGTTATTTGGGCGTGGTGGGCAATGAGGCAGACATGTTTGGAGCAGGAATAGGCAATGGAGCCTAGCTACCTCGTGGCTGTCTTGCTGTCAAACCTTTCGCCGTTTTATATTTCTCATTACGAACTATTCCTAATGTTTCTGATTTTTAGTGAAGTCGGAAGCTCATCAGGGGGTTACTGACTTAGCCCGATTTCTTTTTATTATTCCTTCTTTTCCTTAGCGTGTTTCGAGCTAAAGTTTTCTGTTAGTAGGGTACGGTGATCACTTCATTTTTATATGTCCTTCCATTAGGGGTACTCCTGGACGGACCAGGTGAGTTACCTCCAAAAATGGTCCGGGTTGGAACTAGATTATCGATCAAAGGGGAACACATATCCCTTCATTAGGGTACCATCCTGGGCGGACCAAATGATGTACCTCCACTTACTAGGGTAGCCTCCTGGACGGACCAGATGGGTTACTTCCAATAAATGGCCAACAAGTGGGGGCATGTGTCCTCCATTAGGGTAGTCTCCTGGACGGACCAGGTGAGCTACCCCCCAAATAATAGTCAATCAGTGGGGAGTGGGTAGGACTGACGGATTACAACGGGGACAAAAGTCTGCATCACCTACCCTTTTCTATCTGCAAAGACTAGACAGAATATTTCTATTCCACGTTGTTTGCAAACAGAAAATACCTCAAACAAACAATTCCTGGAACAACAATGTCCAGTCAATCAATCAATCAGTGGGGAGAAAAACAGGCATGACGGATTACAACGGGGACAAACGTCTGCATTACCTGCCCTTCGCTATCTGCAAAGGGAGACAGAATATTTCTATTCGTCTCTGTTTGTGGACAGGGAAGATCTCAAAGAGCAACAATCGATTATTAAATCGATTTCAAACAATCAGTGGGGAGAAAAGTAGGCATGACAGATTACAACGGGGACAAAGGTCTGCATTACCTACCCTTCTCTATCTGCAAAGAGAGACGAACGTTCCTATTCGCCGCTGTTTGCAAACAGAGAACCAATATTTCAAGTAGCAACCAAAGCTAAATGAACCAATAACAACAATATCAGTATTCAAATACCGATTCCAATACAATCAATCAAACAATCAGATGGATGAAACCATCCTACCAATCAGGCGTAAAACGCCCTACTTAATCTTACCCGGACCGGACCATATGGATAGTTCTTTATCTTCCTCCTCCAGCGCCCGATCGTTCTCTTACTCCGTGTAGCATTCCTGTGGGATTCCAGTCAGGACAATAGGTCACTCGAGAGAGGTCCGTTCAGAATCGGTGAAGTTCTTTCGATCGGCAGCCGGACGAGGGCCCTCTCAAGGCAGGTATACTCCAATCATTTAGATGTTCACTTCTTCGTCTGGATCTCTCTTACTGGACCTTATGTCACTGATGGACCCCGCGTTGGGACGCCAATTGTAAATGGTGAGCCCATATCAGTATCGATGCCCGGGCTGCTGGCGCAAGTCGCCTCTTAGTTCTCATTCTGAATATTTACCAAATAAAGAGACGGGCGCTGGAAGCTGGAATCACAAGAACAGAGTTTTATTTCTCATGAGGAGAGCCTGTCATTTCGGACACGAAACACGGTGTCTTTCGGGAGGTGCTCTAACAAAGTGAGCTGAGATACCGTCTTTTATACTTTACAAAACACTTGGCATTACAATCAGGACATTGTGACACGAAGAAAAGACATCCCCATAATCCTCGTGTCAATCCTACCCCACATATGTTTACAATAGAGACCCTTGAACTGCCGATAAGAGAAGGGGCAATGACGCAGCTGAGTGTTCCGCTGATTATTAGGATATGTGCGCCTGATCGTATCCCAAGGGGTGGGGAAGCCAGGATCAATAGTGGGTTCTTTGAAGAGGAGTGACTCCATACAATAAGGGGCAATAAACAGTATCTTCTGGCTTAGGCGTTGGCCTCGGACATGTGTGGATAGTCCATCGCGGAGGGAGGGTTTACTAACAGAGGGGTTATTCATGAAAGGAAAGGAGGTGCTGGTCAGGCGCGGCCGTGACGCCCAAGGACAGGGTCTTGCAGAAGAAGAAGGTTTATGACTTGCCCGTGTGAGGGAGAAGGGGAGGGGGGAAGCCAGGGTGTGCACAGGGACAGAGTCGCACAGAGAGAGGTCTTATGACTCGTACATGAGAGAGCGGGGGCAGTCAGGTGCAGCTGGGGAGGGCTGTGTCAGCCAAGGCGAAGGATGCCTCTTCAAGAGGAAATGGGGGGTTTGCGTGGGTCAAGCAGAAGGGTTGCCTTTCAGGGCAGGGTCGCGCAGAGGGAGAGGGTTTCATGGTCTATGCATGTGAGAGGGGGGGGGGGTTTCAAATACGCGCAGAAGGGAAGCCGGTGATCCTAATGAGCGGGAAAAAGGCCAGGGTGCCTAAAATGGCTGTCATGTACACGTGGGCACGGGCTTTTACTGGCGGAGTGATGTGGTCAATATCTTATGGTATTCATGGTGCTTACAGGGAGAGGAGTGAAAAAGGGCAAATGAACACTGGTTATGTACATCACTTTTCCTAATTTTCCACAAGCAGAGCTTCACATGGACAGTACCACACACTGTTTACGAACTAGAGTTTTGAGGTATTCATTCGCCAACAATTTAGTAGTGAGCAATTTAGCTTCCTTGAAATAATCTCCTCTCTATGTACAACTGCATCTGATCCTCAGAAACTAGCCGTATGGTAAATTGGTAAATTGACAAGCAGTGCCCAAGTGTGTTCTATTAGTACTCTATTGTCTAATAGTAAAGAATGGATACCAACCGCTCTCTACATATATTCTATGTCTCGCTAGGTGAAATGTCAGATGGCATGTTTGTCCTGATGAGACCCATTTAAATTATTACGAGGGTCGAAACGTCGACTATTCTATTGGGATTGTCGGATTGCTCATATTGTGCACTGTAAGTAATGATTCTATTGTAAACTGTTTGACTTATTGAGAATCCTTGGACATCCCTTTGTCTTATATGGATCACCGTAAATAATGCACCTCACTGCACTTTTAGCGCACTGCGCTGTCTGCACTTTCCTTGATTATGATAACATTCATATGATTGTTTAAGAATAATAAAGAGCATTGCGGATGGATGATATAGAGATTGGATTTTAGTTTAGATGATACATAGTGAAAAGAGACCCACAAAACCATTGTTGTTTCTTTGGTATATTGTACCCCAGTTCTGGGTGGGCTTAAGGGGTTGGTCCTGTATGCTTTTACCACTTACACTTCAAAGCAGCTGCTTCAGCCCACACACAAAGAACTTCACACTGCCTTTTATGCCCCATACATCCTGGGGCCAGGTCAGAGAGGGAGGAAATTCCAACACTGTGGATGGAAAACTCTAGAAGTTTCTTCCACTTCAAAGCTGGCACCAGATTTAAAATTAGGACCCTCAGGTCTGCTTTTCAGTTCATTCTGGACCTGCGGAGGGCTCTAAGAGAACTGCCCTGCTGCCTGAAGCTTCCCTCAGAGGGCTGCCCAGCTGCTTGAGACCTGCTTTTCTGCTTGAATACAAGACCTCCAATGTGTCTCCTACAGCTGGTTGGCTGGCCTCCTGGTTACAGCTTCAGGGACAGAAAAGGCTTCAACCATCTTGAACACACACCTGCACCCAGCCCGAGTGAGTCCTGACCCTCCAAGTATTGCCTCTCCAGTCTGGGGCCATTAGAAGTGGTTGGTACTAAGAATTTAATTTTGTTTGCCCTGCGAACCGAGAGGAAACAGGGACCTACCGGACCGCCCAAGGAGCATTGACCGTCAGTCTGAATTTACAGTACTTTCTGCTACGCTTTTCTCTGCAGCAGCAAATCCTATACTTCAGCTGCTTGCAGAAGTGGATTCCGGCCTTGTGAATCCCTTGCCGGATGCAGCTTCATCTAGATTTTCAACTTCCAAAATAGAGACTAAGGGCCATATGTATCATCAACCTGATTTGCGATTCTGAAATAATGATTTTTTAGAAATCGCTATTTCAGAATTGCAAATAGGGATGTCTGTACAAATTCGCAATTTTTTTGCGAATTCTTAGTATTCCTTAATTGCGATTCGCAAATTGCGAATCGTAAATTAAGGAATACTTTCCCATTCATTTCTACGGGCCAGGAGGCCCATAGGAATGAATGGGAAGTTATTCTCAATTTGCGATTCGCAATTTGAGAATCATAAATTGAGAATATTTTCAAGGGTGCAGGGGTGTCCAAGGGACACCCTGTTGCACCCCTGAAATAAGCATGGGTGCACATGTGGCGCACATACATGCCCCAAGGGCATGTATGTGCGTCACATGGCACTTTGAAAAATGCAAAAATGTGCATTTTTCAAGGAATTCGCAAATTACCACCAACTTGAAGTTGGTGGTAATTTGCGATTCCTTAGGGACAATTTGCCTTTTTTTTTTTGCTTCATACATTGCTTTTAAGGAATCGCAAATTTAGCAATTCCTTGTTTTGCACCAGATTTTCCTTAATACATACCATTTGGCAAATTCCCATTCGCAAATGTCGAAATTCTGCGAATTTCTGCGTTTGCGAATGCGAATTTGCTTGATACATATGGCCCTAAGTCAGAACCTAGAAATCTTCACCGTGACTTTGTCCATCAGCCAACATCAGTGTCTAGTAAAGTAAGGGTTGGTTTAAGTCTGCCACTGGTCCCAGGGCCCCTGGTGTCATCCTTCGTAACTCTGCTCCCTCAAAGGGCGGAGTTACAAGGGGAGGGGGTAACCAGAACATTGTAATGAGACCTGGTGCCAGTCAGTACCTCAGCGTTTGGAAAATCTATCGTTCACAATGGACAGCATAATTGTCTCAAAAAATATGGACGACTTCCCACCAATTTATAAAGATGTCCGAGGGACCGATGGATAGCTCTCAATTTGGAGGGCAGATTAAAGACAGGTTGGCTAACTTAAAGTTCTTAGCCACGTTCCCTGTCTTTACCCCATCCGCCAACCCTGAAATCAGGCCTCCAGTGATCATTTCCCATCTTTAAGTTTAGTCACGATGGAGGTGGGTGCTGTAATGCCTCCACCTCTTCTTCTGTCTCAGTCTCGTTCACCACATGTAGAATAGAGAAAATGGTTTGAAATATTTGCTAATTATTTTGAGGCACTGGATGAGAAAGACTTGCTTTGAGCAAGGAAAATAGTCTTACTCCTAAGCACCTTGCACAAGGAAGAGCAACACATCTTCACATTTGTGCCAGTCGCATTAGAACGGACTCATGAAACAATGTTGGCTCTATACAAGGAAGCAAAACAGAAACCAGAGACGAGGTTTGGAAAAGATATGAGTATGGCCATCTCACAGTTTAAGTTTAATACTGGGTCACAAAGGGTGTTTGATGCCATGGATGAGTTTGTGCCATGACTGGTGAACGTATTGAGTTCAACTGATTGTACCGTGCAATAACAAAAAGATTGAAGAGAGGCTATGGCTGACCAGGAATCCATCTTTGAAAAATGCCACAAGCATACCCAAAGCTGTGGAAGAACCATGATACAGCATGTATGAGATGGAGAAAAAAGAAAGTAGTAGTGGAAGTGATATTTCTATTATTGAAAAATAAAATTGCTAGTGAAGCAAGTGTTTTTATCAAAATCTGAATAAACTGTTAGAACTGGCTATTTCTGGTTGGCTAAGGCTGACGCCAAAGCCAGGCAGAAACCACCATTCTAGTCAGGGCAAGGGAGTCACACGCCAAGATAACCCCTGCTCACCCCCTGGTAGCTTGGCACGAGCAGTAAGGCTAAACTCAGAGGCAATGTGTAAAGCATTTGCGCCAGCACACAACAGCAACAACATCCTAGGTACACCACAAAAGGAACTCCACACAAGGTTATTATAAAATAACTTTGTATTGTAAAAACACATCAGATAGTATCACACAAAATACATGGCGCCAACTGGCACGGGCATTATTCACAAGGGATTATTTACAGGAGACAGAGCCACGTGGGCCACTGTCAGAATCAGAAATAGCACTTTTAGAATAAAGAATAAAAATCATAGTAGCACTAATTAGCAACTATAGCACACAACCAGTAACCACTGGTAACAGGAACCAGGACCTCACTAGGACCACCTGTACTAAAAGAACAACCACCTAAGAATAAAATACACTTAGGGGTATAAACAAGAACACATTACCCATGATGCATGAAACACATTCAGAGGAGTAGTAAAGAGAAACACATGATGCATAAACCTACACATTCAGCGGTGTTAAGAACAAAGCACATGATGCAATAAAATACATTCAGAGATGCAGCGCAAGAAGACACATGATGCCTAAAACATTCAGAGGTGCAGCGCAGGGAAAAGGAAGACACATAATGCCTAAAAACATTCAGAGGTGCCAGAACAATACACTAGCGCAAAAATCACATGATGCCTAAAAACATTCAGAGGTGCAGGAATAACACATGATGCAAGAAAACACATTCAGAGGTGCAATAACCATACAATTGCGCAAAAACACACAGTAGGCAATTACCATCCTAAACATAGCAGGTAACCACATTGCGCAAAACTCACATTAGCAATTACTATTAAAAACATAGAAATCACATTGCGCAGAAATCACATACCAGCCCCCATCTAATAAAGGGACTAAAAGAGCCCTGTGTCCAGAATGTCAGGGCGTGCTGCCATGCAGGGCCAGTCAGGGGTGCGCCACTGGCGCAAAACCTAAATGGTGTAGGTGCCCACTACTTGCTGGGCACCTGAGAACATCCCAAAACCTAAACGGTGCAGCTGCCCACTAATTGCTGGGCAGCTGTGAATCCAAACTGCGACAGGGTCCTCACTGACCCTTGGGCGCAAACTGCGCCCACTGCTGGAGCCACACAGGCTCTGGAAACACTCTACACACGTTGGAGCCACACAGGCTCTGAAGACACATTGGAGCCACACAGGCTCTGGACATCTCACATGTCCCAAACGTTGGAGCCACACCGGCTCTTAAACAATTAGAATGGCGCTCCAGAGCCTCTCTGGGGCTCTAATTAAACAAACTGCGCCCTGAGCCTCTCATGGGCTTGCTTACAATATAATGCCCCCGGGGCTTCTCAGGGCTCTTCAACAAAGCAATGCCCCAGAGCCGCTCAGTAAAGGAAAAATGCCCCCGGAGCCCTTCACTAGGCTCAAAGACAAGTGAGGCCCCTCTGAGCCTCGCAGGCTCTTCACACCGGGAGGAGGGGCGGGCACTGGCAATGCGCCCGAAGCCCCCACCCCCTCCTTCGGCACACACTCACCGGCTCTCTGGGCAGCGGGGACTCTTCCGGTCTCCTCCTCGAGGCCGGCGATCCTTTACTTGCGGCGGGGCGGGCACCGGCAATGTGCCCCGTGCCCCCTCCGCCCTCTGCTTACTGCTGGCTGGTGCCTGCGGGGCTCTCCCTCAGCAATGGGAGCCCCGCACCGGCGGCACCGGCAGCCATCTCCTGGGTGCCTTCTTCTCTCCTCGGCTGCCACATCACCGGGGGGCTCTCCCGTCCTCATGGGAGCCCCGCGAAAGCTCACGCCGGCCTCCACTATCCTCGGGCACATCTCCGGTCTTCCACTTCCGGTTGTCTCAGTCGTCCCGCCCCCGGCCTGCCTGACTTCCGGTTCAGGCGCCGGGCGGCGGCAGGGACGATCTCGACGCAATTTACGGGGAAAAACGCCAGGTGGGCACCGGCCATGAAAATAAAGCGCTTTCAAGCGCTAAGGACAATGAGCAGAGCGCTACCAGCGCTATAATCAGAAATAAAGCGCTCCTAAGCCCTATTGTCCCAGTGAAGCGCTCACAGGCGCTAAAGAGAGGAGACACAGCGCTCCCAGCGCTAGAAGGCAGGCAGAGCACTCCCAGGCGCTCAGGGGGAAGCACAGCGCTTCCAGGCGCTAGAAATACAAATCAAGCGCTCCCTGCAGGAAAATGCAGCTTCTCCATGCTGCAAAGGTCCCAGAGATTCCCAGGGGGCAAAGCCAAGTCCCCCCCCCATCAGCCCAAGCAAGGCAGAGGGGTCCCCCAGGAGTCCTCCTGGCATCCAAGAAAGTCCATCAAGTGTCCAGGGGCTGGGCAGGGCCCAGGGATTCCCCTGGGCCCAAGCAGCAGCACGCCCCTGGTAGGATTCAAGTCAGAAACAAGAACAAATTGGAAGGGGACACAGACCCTTCTTATACAGAGAAAAGTCTTCGAAGTCTTTGTGCAGGCAGCATGAGAACCAGCTAGAACTGGTTTTACAAAACTCTCTTCAGTGTCAGGGACAGAGGTGACAGTTGCCCAGCGGGAGGTGGAGCCAGCATTGTGGTCAGGCAGGCACAGCCCTAGTCACTCCCAGGTGCCATCTCCTCCCACTTCCCTGGTAGCAGATGCAGCCTTTCATCCACGGGCTGACTCAGACAACCTCCTGGGGCTCCCCAGCCCCTGTCATCCTCAAACCAGACAGTCAATCCACAAGCAGGCCCAGGCACTCCTGGACCAGGCTCACCAGCCAATCACACGCCAGACACAAATTACACAAATATGCCAACTTCTAAAAGTGGCACTTCTAGACTAGACACAATCATGCTGCATATACCATTACGCAGCATTCAATCTCACGAGTTTGCACATATCAAACTCGCCCCTGCACTCCCACAGATCAGGAACTACCATGGGCATACATATTCTCCATTCATTCCTATGGGAGGGCAGGTCACTCACCACACATACACAGAGAGCTCAAGCACTTTACACTGTACCACAGTGAAAAAGTGCACAGAGGCCTAAAATCACCACCACCAGGTTCCAGAAACAGGCTAGGAAAAAGCAAAAAGTCTCGGGGTGAACCTGCCAAAAGGGCCGGGTCCAACAAGAACAGTAACGTGTGCAAGCAAGGGAGGCCTGGGCAACAGTATCAAAAGACACGGTAAGGGAAGGAGACATTGAGAGAGCGCTAAGAGCAGGCATTTAACAAGAATGCAAAGCAAGGAAATGCAGACCAAAGTCTGAGTTAGTAGTGCGACAAGGAAAAGTATACCTAAAGGTAAACTTTTGGCCCATGTACATTATCAGACCCAAGAAAGTGTTTAGGGCAAACTGGCTCTATGCTGTTTTGTTAGCCAAAGATTTCTTTTTTTGTGACATCAAGGTGAAAACATTGACATATTTGAATTCATGCGGTCGAGAATAGTGTTTAGAGATAGAGAGATTGATGGAAAAGTATATGTCACTGAACATGGTCTCCTAATCTTGGGTTAGATGCAACAACATGATCTGCAAATTATCATGAATAAACTTTAAAAAACTGGAAATCATCCCTAATATTCGTAATACACACGAAGATTATCATGAACATGTCTGATTTTGGGCAAGCCACAGGTACTCCACTTTAAGATTTCTACTTCTTGCAGGCTATGCCATGTGGGGTACTGGGATAAGGATTCTATATAAAACAGAAATTACTTATTTTCCAAAAGGCAACTCAATCCGGAGTGTGTGTCCGAAAGCGCACTTTACTTCCAAAGATACTTGACCTCTTATGGGTACTTCACCTATCCTTTAATGGATGTCATTTGGGGTGCGCCATATGTTTTGCTGGCTCAGACGCACAGAGGCATAACTTTCCAACAGTGAGGTTTGTGTGTTTCTTCGGAGGTACTGCAACAATTTAACTCTTTACATTAGGTAAAGCAATGATACACAATCTCACCTGTGCCAGTCAACCCCAACAGCTACTGGAAGTACTGGTGGGGATATGTAATCTCAGTTGATCATGGATCGAGGCAGCATGCAAACCCCAATGTAAAACTGCACCCGCCTTTGACTGACATGCGAGGAAAGCACGAGCCCACTCCTGCACTATGATTGAATGGCATGTCGGCCACACTGTTGAGGGGGCATGGGTCAACCATTGTGTGGAGTGCATGAGGGGAAACTTTAGGTGGACATAAGAGCCCACTGGGAAAGTATGGCATTGTGGCTGTCTGAATTTCATTGGTATGTTGTCTGAGCTATACAGTGATTGATAGAGATGTGTGAGTACCGCTAGATCTACCGTCAACACTTTGGAAGGAGTTTCAGCAAGGATGGATTTTCTTCCACCTTTTTTACAGCCAATGGTATGCAATTGACTGTGGCATCTTACCTTGCTGCTGCATTTTCTGCATAGAAATGTTCCATTTCAGAAAAAGATTACTTGGGATTTAATTCAAGATTCTTTAGATTTCATTTGTCAGGCACTGGCTTCTTCAGGGTAGATGGGCTTTCTTATTAAATCTCACCACTCACTTGCATCTTCTATATGTGGTGGCTTTGTTATGGTGACACAGGCTGAAATGAAGGATTTTTTTAATGAAGTATGGGATTACATTTTGCCCTACTCCGCTGTATAACCCCCAAGCTAATGGCTTAGTTCAGAGAGTCAACAGGATGCTCAAGGGTGTGATCTAATTGTGTTGGCCAATGGTCAAGAAGTAAAGACAGAGAGTGCGGATTTGGTGTGGCCCTGCTGCACTATATGAGCTGTGTGCCTCATAAATACCCATTTGTAGATAAAAGGAGTAGGAATCCAAGAACTAAAGTGGATGAAGGGCATGACTACAAATTAGAAGTTAGGTGTAGTTAACAACCCCTGCCAGGGTGATGAGGTTGTCGGTTGGTAATTGGGCGAAGGTGAGTGAAGGGTTTGCCAAGTTCAGTGGTCCATTAAAAATGAGACAGGTGCATGTGTATTTCATGATGTTTGTGAATGGATAGGAATGAAATTGCAGGAGGGTAGCATTGTACCAGGAAGTTGGAATGTGTAGAGACCAAGTGAGTGAAGGTTGAAGAGGGTTCGGTTGATGAAAGAAAGTGAGTTGAGGCGGTCGCAAATGAGTACTATGGAGAGAGGTAATATTGTAAGAAAGGAAGCAGGTAGTGGAGATAGTACTAGATTGGTGTTTCGATAAAATATAGTGGAAAGAATATTATGAAGCGCAATGATTGTGCCTTAGGGCTTTATTACGAGTCTGGCGGCCTTGCGACTGCCAGACTCGCGGTGGCACAGGATTGACATTCCACCGTTTTGCCGAATACGACTTTATAAATCGTATCAGTATTGGACCTCTGGCTGCGCCAGGGAACAGTCGTTCCCAGGCAGTGGCGCAGGAGCCCCACAATGCATTATGTTGAGCAGGGACTGGAGCATTCCTGCAAAGCATATTTTGAGTTCCTGTACCGCCAGCCTTTTCATGGAGAAGCCCCGCCATGAAAAGGCTGGCCGTACAGGAACAAAGGGTTCCTATAGGGCCCCCATGCCCCTCCCTCCATGGAGATACATTCAGGGAGGCATAACATGTGCCTCCCTGTCTGTATTCCCCCCCCCTCCCCGTTCCAGCAAGGCATGGATGTCACCATCCATGCTGTGCTGGAACTTTTTCGCCGGTCCATTAAGGTGCCTGATTTCAAGGCACCACCATGAAAAAGGCCAAAGGACAGCTGACCGTATTACGAGCTGTATTTTTAATACTTAATAAGGCCGGCGGTCCATGCACGGATTTGGCGCAGTGGATTCGGCATGAGCGGGTTACCTGCCATGGAAAGGCTGGGGAAAGAGACAATGGGGGACCGTAGTCGGCCCCCCTTTTCCCCCCTAGCCCTCAGTGTTGGGTTTTGGTGTCCCCCTACTTATCCCTGCACCATGTGGCAGGCACCGCATGGTGCTTGCAACACAGTGCAGGCATTTGCACAATGTGTGTTTTTTTTGACAGTGGCGTGTGCTGCAGCCAGCAGCACACGCTGCAGTACAAAAAATACCCTTTGCGACTGCCTGCAGGACTGCCGACAGCTTGTCAGGCAGTCCCATCCCGGTTATGATGACGGTGGGACGTGAGTCTGGCTGCCATCCTAATAAGCCCCTAAATGTTCATTTCAAAATGAGCTCTTCAGGCAAGAAATAAGATACAGTAGGTGGACTTTTTAACTGTTTATCTTTCCTTAGCCCTGACTCCATGTAGGTATACCTGCGATGCCTGTGGACCGCGAGAAGTCTACCAAGTGTGGCCGAAACCCTTGGCGTACGGCACAATTGTGCAAGTATACAGTGGTCACAGCTGACCCTTTTGGCTTGGGAGACCCATATGGACCTTTGAACATGTAAAGCGTCCTCACATTGCTTCAGAATTAAAAGAAAAGTTAGAATCGTACATACCATAAATGTGACAACATCATTTGGATGGCGAATGCAACCACACTTCCGTCCTGTGGTTACAGAGGGAAAATAATTATGTAGAAGCAGTACTCTAGCCCTAATTTCGAATATTCACTACAAGTGTAATTCTAGAACCTTGAGCAACAGGATCAGCACTCCAAAAATGTGTAAATCCAGTCTACGAAGTAGGGGAAATGTTTTTCATTTTGACAGAATTACACGAGGTAAGATTGCACTTGCAGGTTTTTATGTGTTTATATTTTAGTAAATCGAACCTCTGCATTCATTAGGTTGTGAGGCAGAAACGATCTGCAACAAATTAGGATAGCAATTATGTAATTTTCATAAGGAGCATATTTATATAGTTAGAAATAAAAATACATGGAAAAAAACAGAGGCTTTGATGTATATGGGAAAAATCAGCAATTAAATTCATCACACTGCTGACCCTTCAAGCTGACACCCATTTCTTGCATATCCTCTTCCATTTCTCCTGTGTGGAAGCTCTCACACACTATTTTTGTAGTTCTGCTTCACGGCCTTTAGGCGTGGGTGTCTTACAACACCAACAACCGGTTGTGCTTAGTAAACTTGCAACTGCCTTCTTTTGTTAATGTTCATCATTGGTTTTGTCCTGTGTTTAACTACAGCTGGTTTAACAGAAGATAAGAGCTTCACCGTAATGGGGCAATTATAGATGACTTAATGTATGCTCACGGTAGTGGAATGTTGCAAAGGTTAAATGGGCTTTTGATATTTGTGAACCCGTTGGACACTGCTGTCTCCAGCTCATAAATATGCATTCACCCGTGCAGAATGACGCGGCCACTCATGCACACGAGACTGTGGCTTGCCATCAATTACACAAGAGAATGTATGGCATGCGGATTCAGCGCCATTACATTCCACTCCCTTAGTTTCAAGAAATGACTGCCGGATGTGACGCAATGTACATCAGCTGTCACGATATACAGGAGATCCGGGCATGCACAGCAATCACGCCGAGAGATGAGTCAGTGCACGTGCTGACATTTGACACCTGTTTTATTTCTGTGGTTCCAGGAATCTGGACTCACCAGGCACCTGGGCACAAGCATAAGGCAAACATTTTTTCACCATTACACACTACAACAAGCAGTGGCAGGCTAATAGGTCTGGCTTATAAATGAAAGACATCGGACAATGCCTCTGCCACTCATCCTAGGACTGATGCATCCATTCATCCACCCACTGATGCACTGTTGCATTTTCCTACTTACACAACCACAATAAAACACACACAACAAACTCTACAGCCTATGTAAGATAAATTAGAGGAATAACAGTACAAAAAGAAAATATATTGCTGCCTAAACAATGCAAGCATGTGCTTCCAGCAAATACAATTAAACACAACAGTGGGTGGCCACTTGGTAATGGTATTGGTGTATCATTGTTTTAAAGTTCCAGCATGCCTAGTGGAGCTGAAACAATATTTGGAGTGGGGGTGTCACAATCAATTCTACATCATTGAAATCATTGGGACTCTGAAAAATGGAGGTGTCACACAAAGAACAGATGTAGCAAATAGGCCAGACCCATTCAACAGAAGAGTGCTAAGGGTGCGGTATGGAGCCAGGATTCAGGTATCTCGGCAGCTAGGGATGGACTCTGCTAAAAATATATTACTAAAACATGATGCGGCAGCACACTGACATTTACAGGCAGCACATTTTCCATTGAAATGGGCACTAAATGTGTACAGAAATGCAATTTTCCTGCCAAAACTATATGGCATACAAAAAATAATGGGTGGAAATTGGGTTGCAGGCAGCAAATTTTCATCATTTGCACATCAGCAAATAGTGTTTTGATGTGTTGTGACCCTATTAAAATCTGTTTACATCACATTTTAGTATACAAACACGTGTGCTTCATTTGTTCTTCCAGAAATGCTGATATATTTTAAATATTTGTACAGTAAATTTAGATGTGTTTCAGTTTAGTTGTTTGCTAAAAATAAATTATATTCTACAGCCTTTCCTTTCACATTGCTGTACCCAAGTAAGATTGTCACATAGTAACCTTTACAAATTCATCTCAATTGGCAGTCAGAGAAATGGAACACCAATCTCCATGTTAAAAGAATAAACAGCAACTTGAAGAACACATGGCCTGACAATTGAGCTCTGTATTATAATGCACACAAATGAGAAAACATAAAAACTACATTTAAAAATATCATCACTGCACATTCACCTTCTGAACTCCATGTGGTTATTTGAGAGTTTTGCCGCATCTCCCGCACCCATACTCCCGGTGCCGGGTGCCTATGAGCAAACTGCTGTTCAACTTTAATTTTATGTGTATGTATGACTGCACAACACAGTCAACCATTTTGGTCCCCCTCCTAACACAGAGTTTTGAAGCCACTTCGAGTGCGTGCACTGTGGATGAGGCGCCATTAGCTCACCCGACAAAACGGGTAAGCACTATAAAATAACTAACTGTAATTACTGCGTAGCCACATTTATGTTGAGAATGTATATATGTGGCACGTCACTCAAAGAGTTCTTGGGTAATATGTTAAAATTTATGTTTTTTAACACTTGTCTCTACAGAACGACACTGACCAGCTGACCACTGGTTCAATAATCTACTAGCTAGCCGGATCCTTTTGAGCCTCCTACTAGATCTGGCATTGTGGTTAAATTCACTTTATTTTCACACTTTACCTGGTCCTGAAGAAAACCACGTCACCTCTACTGAGGGATTAAAGGCTGAAACATGTCTACCATCTAGAGACCATGACAGGGTAAATCATCCTGCCATAGCCCACACTCTTTTTAATCCTGAACCCTGGATGCCCTATTAAAGTTTGTTCTTGACATACCAGGTAGTTAGTTTTAACCTCACTTTCAGTTTTTCACATACTCCCTCCATTTCCGGCTCATCTAATGGTTTTGGAATACCTCTTAACTACATTGATAAAACATCCCTGAGCTCCTCCCTCTCAGTGAGGGATTGTAGCCCGCAGTGCGACTAGGTGCACAGTGCGAGGGCGTTCCCGATGATGAAGCATGCCACCTACGGGTGGGTGAAAGAAACCGCCCTTTAAAAAGGGACTCCACGCACTCCCCATCTTCTTTCTAGACCCAGTGGTGTTATTTTGTGTTGCCATATTTCAAACGAGGGGAGTCACCCCCTGATGGTCTTTAAACCTCCTCAGGCCTCCTTTGTGTTTTGATGGCCAGTACCATCCCATGATGGGCACCTGGTTTAGAGGCAAAGCCATGCAGGATTCGGAGCTCTGCAGATGAAATGAGTGACAACAAGTGGCTTGTTAGTGATGGAGCAAGGTTTCACAAATAAAGTGCCTTTCTTGGACTCAACCCTCTAAAAATAATAAGCAATGAACTAATAAACATGTTTCGTCTCATTAACAATGCACCACACGGCCTTTCTAGTATCTAGGGGAAGCTTTCCTATGTGCTTCTTACTAACCGTAACTCGATCAACCTAAAATGGCCACCGCAACCGGGGAACTTTTCTACGCATGCGTCTGTCACACTCACGTGACATGACGTATTCTCTCTGCTTGGTCGGAATTTCTTGCTTCTGCGCACTTGACCTAAGATGGCTACTCTGTGTGTTAACGTGCTAATGCTTGCACTATTGCTTTTACTAAGTTGTCCATTCTGCTTAATTCTTAACGCTGAAGTTAAAATTAAGTAATGGGAATAGAGTAGAGATAAGTGGTATACAGTGAATTCATTTATTTCTTGGTCTAAAACTGTTTCTTTTCTACTTTTGCATGTATCGTATTTTGGGCCTGACATGTACTTCTGAACTCCATCTTTGGAGGAACTGCGCCTGTACAGAGAAGCTCAAATTCCTGAGGCACTGACATTGAAACCTGGCCAATTCCGGACTTGCTAGAAGATGTTCCTGGGAACCTTACCTCCTGACCCTTGGAGAGGAAGCTGAACCGAATTGTTGTATTACATTGTAGTTCTTATTGATACATTCACTGCTGGGTGGAATAAAAGTGAATGGGAAAATAAAATTATTGGGCGGGAACATAAATCTGAATATTGAAGAGCATGACGTTATAACTGGTATGGTGTGATGACCTCTCCTCGTCTTTTGACCAATCAAATTGAGGGAATTCACACATTTGCTAACATTGGGGGGTGGTACACTGCCCTGGGAAATGGTATAACTAAAGTAGGCTTAGCTAGTTAGATTGTCCGACTTGTCTGGATAGCGGACCTGTCACTGACCCAACGCACTCAATAGGTGATAGAGATCAGAGGTGCTGGCGGAGCACTCTGTCAGAAGATTCAGGAGCAGAGGTGCTGGCGGAGCACTCTGTCAGAAGATTCAATAACCCAATCGGGGTTCTGGGAAGGAGTTGGATAACCCCATCGGGGTTCCTGAGGGAGAAGATTCGCTAACCCAATCGGGGTCCGACTGTTAGCTGCAGAGAGGGGTGTGACGCAGGCGTTGCACTTTAGCTGTGGGTGCCTGTCCTGACCTGCGGTGGTCCTGTCCTGATCCAATTTGGTCCGTCCTGATTCTGGTTTACACCTATTCTATCCTGTTGGCACCTGCCCTATTGGGGGTCCTTTCCTTTATCCCAGCCCGTGACCAGGGTTGGTCTTCACCCCATACTAGGTAAATATAAAAGTCGTAAGGGTATGTCGTTGACATTTAAAGAATTATTCAGATAAAGCGTTTAAATCTTTCCTGAGTCTGTGGTTATTTAATGAGTGCAAATGATTATATACTGCCTGTTATTCTAACTCACTTGATCCCTTAGGACTCTAGGTACCGGTGACAAGGATTGGTAAGTCACGGTATAGGTCCTAAAAAAGTAAATACTACTGGTTTAAAGCGTAGGTTTACCTGTTCAAAGTGTGTAAGTGTTTATGGTCCCAGGTGAGTATTTTAAAAATTCTGGGCAGGTGAACCTGCACTCTTTCATTAGTACTATCTAGGGAGCTGTGGCATGCTGTAGAAATGAAATTAAAAAGACGAGAAGGGGGGCCTGAAGTGTCTTCACTGTCTAAAAGGCTGGCAAGCCAGTGACTGAAGTGGGTTGGTTCACAGCCCCATGCTGTATGCTGTCAGGGATTGAAGGATAGTTTGGATGATACACAAACAGAGCAACAGCAGAAGGTGCTGAACTGGAGACGCTCTGTGTGTGTGTTAGTGAGTGTGTATATATATATATATATATCATCCAAAGAGCACTCTGCATTTGAGGGCCACCCACGTTGTACATTTCCCATCTGCTGGCAGAAAGAAGGCTTGCAAGGAGTTTCCTTTCACGCACATTTATTCAGCTTGCCATCTGGCAGCACGCACTATGCAAAGACTACATTAACAATAATGCAGAGCGAGTGGAGGCCTGGAGGGGCGTGCATTTAAAAGGCGCAGGTGTGCTTCTTTGAACTAACGCTGCCGGTGAAGTTGCCTACACCAGTGATCAAGGGCAATGCTGCCCGAAACATGTTTGGAAATGCGAAAATGAGGCAAGCTGAATAAATATGCGTGAAAGGAAACTCCTTGCAAGCCTTCTTTCTGCCAGCAGATGGGAAATGTACAACGTGGGTGGCCCTCAAATGCAGAGTGCTCTTTGGATGATTTTTTACGGTATGACTCATATCGTGAGAGGCCCCACTGCACCTCAGCAGGTCCCGAGCGCTGGGAAGAATAAAAGCGCTATGCGGAACGTTGTTGCCAGCTGGTGGAAAATGAACATTTTAAAAGGTGAGCAGCGAGTGACTGACAAGCAGACCCACTAAGGGATTAACAGCGCATTCATCTGGCAGCACGCACTATGCAAAGACTACATTAACAATAATGCAGAGCGAGTGGAGGCCTGGAGGGGCGTGCATTTAAAAGGCGCAGGTGTGCTTCTTTGAACTAACGCTGCCGGTGAAGTTGCCTACACCAGTGATCAAGGGCAATGCTGCCCGAAACATGTTTGGAAATGCGAAAATGAGGCAAGCTGAATAAATATGTGTGAAAGGAAACTCCTTGCAAGCCTTCTTTCTGCCAGCAGATGGGAAATGTACAACGTGGGTGGCCCTCAAATGCAGAGTGCTCTTTGGATGATTTTTTACGGTATGACTCATATCGTGAGAGGCCCCACTGCACCTCAGCAGGTCCCGAGCGCTGGGAAGAATAAAAGCGCTATGCGGAACGTTGTTGCCAGCTGGTGGAAAATGAACATTTTAAAAGGTGAGCAGCGAGTGACTGACAAGCAGACCCACTAAGGGATTAACAGCGCATTCATCTGGCAGCACGCACTATGCAAAGACTACATTAACAATAATGCAGAGCGAGTGGAGGCCTGGAGGGGCGTGCATTTAAAAGGCGCAGGTGTGCTTCTTTGAACTAACGCTGCCGGTGAAGTTGCCTACACCAGTGATCAAGGGCAATGCTGCCCGAAACATGTTTGGAAATGCGAAAATGAGGCAAGCTGAATAAATATGCGTGAAAGGAAACTCCTTGCAAGCCTTCTTTCTGCCAGCAGATGGGAAATGTACAACGTGGGTGGCCCTCAAATGCAGAGTGCTCTTTGGATGATATATATATATATATATATATATATATATATATATATATATATATATATACACTGAAAAAAACATAGGTTATAGACCATATATAGTTAGGAATTTGCATTTACAAAACCTTGATGTCATTTGAGATGTCATGAGTGATGTCATCAGTGATGTCACTGACCATGTCATGAATGATGTAATATGTGACATCATCAGCAGTGGATTGCGGGTGCGCGATATATAGTTAGTGCAACTAACTATATATGGAATTTCATTGGTTTTATGTCAATAAAATGTCCAGCTAACTATATATGGTCTCTAACCTATGGTTTTTTCAGTGAATTTTCAAGGTTTTGTAAATGCAAATTCCTAACTATATATGGCCTATAACCTATGGCATTTTAAAGGGTGTCCGGCACCCACGCAGGCTCGCCGCAACTTAGAGACCAGGAGCAGCCGGGAATGGTGGTTTGTATATATATATATATAAATATTACCTACTGGCGGTCGCCAGTAGGTACTTATAGTTAAGATTGTTTTCTATCGGAAATCCACAACATTCTATTGGGAATAACTTTGGCGCAGGTTGCCTATAATTTTCCTTAAATTTGCCTTGCTGCACTCCGCTCCTTCCCTGAAAGTTTGGGGGGGATTCGTCAAGCGGGGGCCGAGATAAAAGGTGGGTCCCAAAACGTGTTTTCCCCTTGTTAATTTCCATAGGGCGGTTGGACTCACTTTTAGCCCGAACGGCTGAATGGATTTCCACAAAACCTGGCAAAATTGTAGGGACTGGTAGCCCAATGTGCCTTTGCTATGTCTCAAGATATGTGCTCCAGTGGATTTTGAGTAATTTAGGTTAAAAAAAATATATATATCTGGGCGGAGCCTAACCACACATCTGATCTGATTGGCTGTCAGCACTTCATCCAAGAAGTGTTGGCAGCCATCTTGGGACCATTATACATGATAGCACCTCATTAAAAAGCATTGTAGTTAATAGAGGGTTTTAGGACTTTAGTTACATTATAAATCATTTGTTGATGGTACCATACTCATTTTAGGAATTGTGGTGTGTTCTAAGGTGATTTTACCATGTGAAAAAGCCTTCTGCTGTGATATCATGAATCATGTTTGAAAGAAAACTAATATCTCATGATTTTCCCACAGTGGTTTGGAAGGGGATCTATAAGCTAAACTGAAAGCATATTTTCTGTAAATTCACATTATCTTTCTCAGTCATGTGAGAATGAAGTCTGACATTCTCAGTAAAACATGTACATCCAACAAGGACAGAGACTGTCAGTTGATTCCTTTGTGTTCTACTGCAGCCTCCTAGAGTGTTCTAAAGAACAACTAGAGCGCTAACAGTCCTACTTCTTACAAAGGTATAGCACACCTGAAGCCATCGTGATGGTAATAAAGTGGTAACTCTTAAAACATTTAATTTAAAAAGGAACAAAATGAGGGGGTATATTATGCCATAGAAAGTATTATTAGTGCTGCAGAAAGAAAAATTAGGGCACATTTTGAGTGACTTCTCAAATCCTCTTCTATTTCATGAAAAAATTCTGACATGCAGTCTCCCAAGATGGCCACCAGAGACAAAAGAGCCCAAATGTAGCCCAAATATCACCCAGATGTAGCCCAAGTATAGCCCAATGACAGAATGTCCCAGAGTGTTCTAAAGAACAACTAGAGCGCTAACAGTCCTACTTATTACAAAGGTATGGCACACCTGAAGCCATCTTGATTAGAATAAAGTGGTAACTCTTAAAACATTTAATTTAAAAAGGAACAAAATGAGGGGGTATATTTTGCCATAGAAAGTATGGTTAGTGCTGCAGAAAGATAAAATTAGGGCACATTTTGAGTGACTTCTCGAATCCTCTTCAATTTCATTAAATAATTCTGACATACAGTCTCCCAAGATAGCCACCAGAGACAAAAGAGCCTAAATGTAGCCCAAATATCACCCAGAGGTAGCCCAAGTATATCCCAATGACAGAATGTCCCAAGGTGTTCTAAAGAACAACTAGAGCGCTAACAGTCTTACTTATGACAAACGTATGGCATACCAGAAGCCATCTTGATTGGAATGAAGTGGTAAGTCCGAAAACATTTAATTTAAAAAGGAACAAAATGAGGGGGTTCATTTTGCCATAGAAAGTATGATTAGTGCTTCAGAAAGAAAAATTAGGGATCATTTTGAGTGACTTCTCAAATCCTCTTCTATTTCATTAAAAAAAATTCTGACATGCAGACTGAAACATGCACTTTGAATACCAGCAGCAGACTTCCCTGGTGAGCAGTAGCTTTACTATAGTGATCTAATGAGAAACTAGAGCGCTAACATTCGGAATTTATGGTAAATGTCTGACACATCTGAATGCCTTCTTGAAGGAACCAAAGTAAACAAGCATTGAAAATGCAATAGATCTCGCCCTCGTTTAAGTTAAAGCCATTCTGTTTGTAATGAGGTGGCTTTTTAGCTTTGCTTTTATTAGTGTTTTTTAAACTTTCATGTAAATACCATGCATCTGTATGCATATATGTACATTAATGCATGCATTTATATTTGTATTTATATAGATATACAGATTATATATGTTTATATATGTATGTATATATATATATATATATATATATACATGCACATACATATATATAAATGCATATGCATATATATGCATATATATGTGTGTATATGTGTGCGTGTAGAGCGAGGTAGAGAGGTAGAGGTGTAGAGGTAGAGGTGTTGAGGTAGCGCTAGAGAGGTAGAGACTAGTAAAGAGAGAAGTAGAGAGAGGTAGAGAGTAGAGAGTGAGTAATAGAGAGTAGAGAGTGAGTAGTAGAGAGTAGCAGAGAGCAGTATAGAGAGTAGCAGAGAGTGAGTAGTAGAGAGTAGTAGAGTGAATAGTGGAGAGAGTAGTAGAGAGTAGTAGAGAGTGAGTAGTAAAGAGTGAGTAGTAGAGAGTAGTAGAGAGTGAGTAGCAGAGAGAGAGAATAGTAGAGAGTAGTAGAGAGTGAGTAGTAGAGTGAGTAGTAGAGACTAGTAGAGAGAGAGCAGTAGAGAGTGAGTAGTAGAGAGTAGTAGAGAGTGAGTAGTAGAGTGAGTAGTAGAGAGTGAGTAGTAGAGAGAGAGTAGTAGAGATTGAGTAGTAGAGAGTAGTAGAGAGTGAGAAGTAGAGAGTGAGTAGTAGAGAGTAGTAGAGAGTGAGTAGTAAAGAGTGAGTAGTAGAGAGAGAGTAGTAGAGAGTGAGTAGTAGAGAGTAGTAGATAGTGAGTAGTAGGGAGTGAGTAGTAGAGAGAGAGTAGTATAGAGTAGTAGAGTAGTAGAGAATGAGTAGTAGAGAGTGAGTATTTGAGAGTAGTGGAGTAGGAGAGAGTAAGTAGTAGAGAGTAGTGGAGAATATTCCAAAGCTTGGCACAGCACCACTTGCACAATAAGTTCAATCAAATCATATCACTTAGAGTCCTTATTGAAGCGCTGAATCTTGGTGTATATTCAAATGCTTTTATTTTCCTTAAGTTCATGTACCACAGCCAGCCGAAACGTTTCGTTCTGTACAACAGAACTTCTTCAGGGCGTTCTTATTTTCTTCAAGTTATGTCGGTATCCTGTTGTCATATAACCAGATATTTCTTCCAAATGTTAGACGAGACGTAAGCACATTCTTATTCAAAGTGACTAGGTATCAATTTTACCCACACAATTCGGGCAGACTTGAGTAATTTATAGCATCCTCAAAGTCAGTCTTTCAAAAATTCCAAAGTATAGGACATGATAATCCAAATTCAAATGTTTCTCAAGAAAAGTCATTTTCAATCGTTCGGAATATCGGTGTTTGGGCAGATATGACCCTGGGACCCCCAGTATGCATGGGGAAATAGTCCCCCCTCTGCCAACGTGCCAGTGGCCTGCGTTGCAGAGAGGTGTAAAAAGGGGCATAGCCTCATTACACCTCTGTGCAATGCAGCCCCCTGGCGCTTACTGGAGGTTCCAGGTGGGCTAGTTGGCCCCCAGGGACCCCTAGTATGCAAGGGGAATTAGTTCCCCCTCTTCAAACATGCACGGGGCTGCATTGCAGAGAGGTGTAAAACAGGGTGTGGCTTCATTACACCTCTCTGCAATGAAGCCCCCTGGCGCATACTTGAGGCTCCTGGTGGGCTAGTTGGCCCCCAGGGACCCCCAGTATGCAAGGGGAATTAGTTCCCCTTCTGCAAACGCGGCAGGGGGCTGCGTTGCAGAGAGGTGTAACAAGGGGCATAGCCTCATTACACCTCTGCAATGCAGCCCCCTGGCGCATACTGGAGGTTCCAGGTGGGCTAGTTGGCCCCCAGGGGCCCCCAGTATGCAAGGGGAATTAGTTCCCCCTCTTCAAACATGCACAGGGGCTGCATTGCAGAGAGGTGTAAAAAGGGGCATGGCTTCATTACACCTCTCTGCCTGCAGTCCCCTGGCGCATACTGGAGATTCCTGGTGGGCTTTCAGGTCTTATATAGTTAGGAATTAGCATTAAAAAAACCTTTGAAATTCACTGAAAAAACATAGGTTTCAGGCCTTATATAGTTAGGAATTAGCATTTAAAAAACCTATGAAATTCACTGAAAAAACCATAGGTTTCACACCAGTTATAGTTAGGAATTAGCATTTAAAAAACCTATTAAATTCACTGAAAAAACCATAGGTTTCACACCAGTTATAGTTAGCTGGAAATTTTACTGACATAAAACCATTGAAATTCCCACGTTATAGTTAGTTGGACTCACTATAACTTGCGCACCTGCAATGCACTGCTGATGACGTCACATATTACATCACTCATGACATGGTCAGTGACATCACTCATGACATCACTGATGACGCCATCCTTGTGACAAAGTGACAGACCTCCTTTCAGTGTAATGTAACCCTTGAAACACATATTCAAAAATAGAAACTAAAATTTTCAAAAAAATAGAGATACCCATACCAGTTATAACAACCAATTCATTAATACCACCATCTATATACACATCCTCCCATTCACCAACAGTTCTATATAGTCACTCATACATATATTCACTCATCATATGTAGTGAAACACCTATACATCCTGTTACACACCGACAGCCATCCAAAGGTTACTTACACACATAATCACACATGCAAATAAACTATTGAACATCCATTTCTTTGCATATACAGCTATACACACACTACCACTTTACTTCTAAGGAAACTTACACTTACTTACTCTCTTAAACAATCACTTATAGAAACACATACTTATTTAAACAAGAACTCTTTCAGACTCTCACTCTCACATATACTCACTTATATACATCAATACTCACATATACTAGATTAAAACATATGTAGTTACTGATAAAGACACTAGTGAGAGTCATTCACTCACTAACACACACACATACACACTCATCCGCCCGTACAGTCCTGCACATATGCTGTCTTCAAAACACATACAAACAGTGAGTCAGTCATTGATGCATCTATGTGCTAAGTAACACCCCCATCAAACCATACAGACACTCATACTGATATTAAAAAAAATCTAATAACCCATATACACACACATGTAGCTACTCACCAACCCATGCAGCCACTTATACACAAAGTGAAACACTGATACAAACATTTAAATATTTAAACAATACTCGCTAATATATGTATTCACTAAGATACACTTAATAAGCCAGTTAACCAATCAATTAAAAAAAAAAACATCCATTAAGACACTTATTTAAACATTTATTCTTCCATCGACCTTTACATATACATATATAAAACATATTTATTTTTCCGAAAGACACACATTCACTGGATGGTGTCATCAGTGATGTCATGAGTGATGTCACTGACCATGTCATGAGTGATGTAATATGTGACGTCATCAGCAGTGCATTGCAGGCGCGCAAGTTATAGTGAGTCCAACTAACTATAACGTGGGAATTTCAATGGTTTTATGTCAGTAAAATTTCCAGCTAACTATAACTGGTGTCAAACCTATGGTTTTTTCAGTGAATTTAATAGGTTTTTTAAATGCTAATTCCTAACGATAACTGGTGTGAAACCTATGGTTTTTTCAGTGAATATATATATATATATATATATATATATATATATATATATATATATATATATATATATATATATATATATATTACCTACTGGCTATCGCCAGTAGGTATATATAGTTAGGATTAATTCCCTATGGGATTTCTGAAAATTCTATGTCTAATAACTTTGGCGTTTGTGGACAGAATCGGCTGAAATTTTCAGGAAAATGGCACATTTTGTTTCTGAGCAGCCCCTGAAAATTTGGTGGGGTTTCGTCAAGGGGGGGCTGAGAAAAAAGGGGGGTCCCAAAACGCGTTTTTTACATTGAGTTTTCCATAGGGCGGTTGGCCTCACTTTTAGCTCGAACGGCCTAATGGATTTGCACGAAACTTGGCAAAATTGTAGGGACTGGTAGCCCGATGTGCCTTTGCTAGGTCTCAATATATGTGCTTCAGTGGATTTTGAGAAATTAACGTTTAAATCAAGATATATATCTGTAACAGCGCTCCGGGCAGCGATCCGGTCCGCTTACTTTTCGGGTTTCGGAACTTTGCGCGCAGAAAGCTGATTGGCTCTCCGGTGTCTGTCAACATTCTAAACAGTCCGGAGCGGCCGCCATCTTGTCTCTCGGTAGGATCGAGAGAGAAGAAGAGGTGAAAAACGAAAGGGGAATTTAATGAAAGGGGGCAAGGTATCCCCCTCTTGACCCTCTAGGAATGTTGTTGGGGTTATTAAAGGGTCCCGTGGGGAAAAGGAAAAAAAAATGATTTTTCACGGTAGAAGCGCTTCACGGGCCGCGAACTGGGCCGCAAACTGGTAGCGAAACGGGAATTCGCCATTTTGTGCTTCGTTAATTAAATTACTAGGTATAAGGGGGTGCGGGAGACGTATCCTAATCCCCTATGTTTCCTGAGGGTGGCTGAGGAGGCTGATATATGTTGATACATCTCTTCCAGCGGCTGTGCGTGAGCTTTTTTTTATTTTGCTGCGTGACAGTCCGGAGCGGCCGCCATCTTGTCTCTCGGTAGGATCGAGAGAGAAGAAGAGGTGAAAAACTAAGGGGGAATTTAATGAAAGGGGGCAAGGTATCCCCCTCTTGACCCCCTAGGAATGTTGTTGGGGTTATTAAAGGGTCCCGTGGGGAAAAGAAAAAAAAAATGATTTTTCACGGTAGAAGCGCTTCACGGGCCGCGAACTGGGCCGCAAACTGGTAGCGAAACGGGAATTCGCCATTTTGTGCTTCGTTAATTAAATTACTAGGTATAAGGGGGTGCGGGAGACGTATCCTAATCCCCTATGTTTCCTGAGGGTGGCTGAGGAGGCTGATATATGTTGATACATCTCTTCCAGCGGCTGCGCCATCTTGCCTTTTTTCCAATGCCACAATTTTGTCGTGCACGGCAGCCATTTTAGATGCCAGGCTGGTCCCAGGCTATCACCTACCCCTGCGGATGTAGTTTATGGCCCCAGCTGTAGAGAATTCAGACATGCCAACCCTCCTGATTCAGGCGTGTGACTACTGATTTCAGTGCTAGTCTCCCGCCTCCCGATTTCTGCAAGCAAAAACCCGGGGGCATATTACGAACAACTAGCGATAATTTTTGTCTCTAACTTGTTTAGAGACAAAAATTATCGCCGCACATCGGCGATTTTTATCGCAGATAAACCTTGCTATTATCGCAGAAAAGTCAGCGATATTCATGTATTATCGAGCAAATGCTCTTAGCCATGTTATCCACCTCCCATTGGATAACATGGCTAAGAACTGCTCAGGGCAGGTGTTAGATTTTGGAGATATTCGCGCTTAGCGCGAATATCTCCAAAAGTTGGTAATAGAAGATAGCGATGTTAGGGACTGTTTCCAGTCGCTAACATCTTGGTACGCCACTTTGCTTGTCATTAGTGATAAGTATCACTGACATGCAAAGCGGGGCCCAAGATGGTCGCTATCTCCTTTTAGCTGTCACTAACTGGTGTTAGCGACAGCTTGGTAATAGGGAGATAATTTTATCTCCGCTTTCATGGCTTTTAAAGCCAAAAAAGCGGAGATAAACCCCCTTGATAATATGCCCCACGATTCCTTGGGGGTTTCAGCTGACAGGGCTTGGTATTGTGTTACATGGTAATTTTTCCAGGAAACGTCAGAGGGTCGATGCAGGGGTTCTAGAAGAGGTGATAAACCATTTTAGCCTCATGAACAAGCGCATGGTCTTTTAAAGATTTGTGAAGTACTCGGGGCGGCGGTGTGTGTGTGCCCTCTTTTAGGAGCGGGCGGGGGGGCACTGCCAGCAACTTGCCAGGTCAGGTAGTGTTCAACACGTGCATCACCCTTTCTCTGCCTGCTATTGCGCTCCATGCTTCGGAAAGGTAAGAAAAAGAACGTGCATTTGAGTTTGAAATGTCCGATCCTGCAGCAGCACACTTCCAAAGCCCACACATGACAATAACCCGATTCAAGGCCCCATTCACCCGTTTTTAAAAAAATAGATAACACTCCAACAAAGTAAGATTATAAAACTTTATTAACTATTAACTATAACGAACGGAACAAAAACTAAAAACATTTAAACATTTTTCAACACAAAAAGCAACAATGGTTAGAAGCTGTCTTTTGTGCGAATAGTCCCAAGGCAGCACAACGTGCAGAGTTCTGGACGGCACCCAGGTGATGTCGCCTGGGTGCCGCACTGGTTTTGGGATCCTACAATGCAGCACAGAAAAACAGCGTGGGGCGTCCCGGGTGGTGCGGGGGGAGGCCTCGTCAGTAGCGGTCTGTTGTGCGAATAGTCCCAAGGCAGCAGAACGCGTTGAGATGTTGATGGGACTGTGTCCAGTGTCACATGGCTGACACAACATGTACGACAGGCACCCAGGTGATGTCCAGTAAACTGGCGCACTGGTTTTGGTATCCTACAATGCTGCTCCGAAAATTGGCGTGCGGCGGCCCGGGGGTGGGGGAGGCGGCGTGAACGGGCCTCCCCAGGTGGCGGCCATCTAGCTGAGTTGCGCCCGCTCTTGCGGCTACAGCGTCTCGCTCACCATGTTGTTGAGTTGCTCCCACTCTTGCAGTGCAGCGATAGGCGGCTGCCACATGGCTCTTAAAATGGCGGACGGCTCCTCGGTTTTGGGCCTGGTCCACTGAAATGGCCCTGGGACACCTTGGAACTCGGACGCTTGCCTGCTAGGGCTTGGGCTCCATTCTCGAAAAGTGTCCCCTCAGCCGTGAAGATTCTACAAAAGTCTTGGGGGCCCCCGACTCCCGCAGGCTTCCGGTGGGGAGCGGCTGCCATGATTGCTCGCGGAATGACCACGACGGAGCCACGAGATGGTGGTGCTCTCATGCTGACGCCAGCTTCAGTCTGAATGATCCAGAAACAAGGTGGGGCTTTCATCGTTTGGGAAAAAAAAATGTTCTAAACCAATGAAAAGTGTTAGTTTTAGGTCATATGACCAAGCCTTCCATCTTTAGGAAACCAAAAGTAAAATGAACCAATGAAAAGTTTTATAAACAAGTCACATGACCTGTTATGCGGCATAGGGCTACAAAAAGCGTAGAAAATCCGTTGGCACGTGAGGCGGCGTCAGTAGCGGACCGATGTGCGAATAGGCCGAAGGCAGCACAACGCGCCGAGATTCGGATGGCACCGAGGTGGTGTCCAGCAAATTGCCGCACTGGTGTGGCCATCCTACAATGCTGCGCCGAAAGACGGCGTGTCCAGCTGAGTTGCGGTCACTGTTGCGGTACAGTGACTCGAACGCGCCGAGATCCGGATGGCACCGAGGTGGTGTCCAGCAAATTGCCGCACTGGTGTGGCCATCCTACAATGCTGCGCCGAAAGACGGCGTGTCCAGCTGAGTTGCGGTCACTGTTGCGGTACAGTGACTCGAACGCGCTGAGATCCGGATGGCACCGAGGTGGTGTCCAGGAAATTGCCGCACTGGTGTGGCCATCATACAATGCTGCACCGAAAGATGGCGTGTCCAGCTGAGTTGCGGTCACTCTTGCGGTACAGTGAGTCAAACGCGCCGAGATCTGGATGGCCCCGATGTTGTGTCCAGCAAGTTGCCGCACTGGTGTGGCCATCCTACAATGCTGCGCCGAAAGTCGGCGTGGGGTGCCCCGTTGGCTTATGAGGTGATGTCAGTAGTGGACTGATGTGTGAATAGGTCGGAACCAGCACAAGGCGCCAAGATCCGAATGGCAAGTCCTGGATGTTGAGTGCCTCAGTTGAGAGTTCTGAGCAGTGCTTGTAAGACTGTCTGAAGCTTATTTGCACCTGCTGCAGCTTCACTATTGCCCTGGTGTGGCCAAAGGTGGCACATGACATAGGCGGCCGGCTCCCGAGGTCCGGCGGAACTTTTTTCCTTTTCCTTTCTGCTTCTTTTCCTACAATCCGTTTCATCTGAAGACACGACCAGGTCCCTGAATGTGTGCAGGGGGACGCTATTGATTGAATGAAAATGGCGGCTTGACACAAAGCTGACTCAAGCGTTACTGTTGATGCTATACAGACAAAAATTGGTTTTCAGTTTGTACATTCTTCAGGTTTTTTTTTTCCATCCAAGTCTGATTGAGAGTTTGTAGAAAAATGGCTTCAGATTTTCCACATAATACTCTTCAACATTCTTCCTAAATGTAACAATGTGAAACTCACTAGGAGAATGGCTGTTTCTGTTTCCTTTCAAAATGCTGCCAACAATATTTTCTGAATGGAAGACACCATCTTGTAGCATAAAGGGCCGAAAGGGGTTCTGGTCTGGCCGATGGTTGGTGGAGACATTTTGACTATATCTTGGATCTGCCCGGCCTCGCACAAAATGGCGCCGGTATAACTCGTAACTCCTTGCCCGCAAATGTATATCTAGAAAATGTTATTGTAAGTGGCCCTGTCGTATTTTAATTACAAAATGTACGTCCACCGATTCCGCAACTGTTAGACACCTTTGTTCTTGCAACCTAATGGCCCGCTCGTTACGTTCTTCTACAGTGTAAATGTCTCCTCATCATATACGATTTCAGTTTGCTCCGTGGCCGGCCCACGTGGTTATAGGCCCGTATTTGTATACTGACATTTTCACAATAAAGGTTTTTAAAACAAAACACGGTAGTAGTATTTACATTGGTAAAGTTTTTACTTTTAGTCACTGTTTTCGAATCAGTAAAGGCAAGTGAAATAAAGCAGTCCAATTACATGACGGATAAAAGGTATAATATGTAGGAACGCAGTAAAGATAAATGCTTAAGGGCAGTTGTGTTTTTCATGTCTGCAATATAAAGTGATCGATAAGAATCTGATAATCAGGCGTATCGGCGACTAAGATAGCAGGCCGAATCTCTTTTACTCAACGGCTCCGTCATGGAAGGAAGAAACGCCCTTTTTCTCGAAAAAGGAATATATTTTACTTACAAGACAGTTGTAAATTTTCCGGGAAAGTACATTAGCCTGGAATATTATAACATATGTTTGAAAAAAAAATATTGTTCGAAAACAATAAAAAGCGTAATTTTTAGGTCATATGACCAAGCTTTTCATCATTAAATTAACAAAAGTAAAATGAACCAATGAAAAGTTTTATTAACAAGTCACATGTCCTGTTATGCTTACGTTACGCGCTGCGCGCCGCGCCTCGGATCACTTCCGGGTGCGGTAACGCGGCGTGTCATATAACGCATTACGCGACAACGTAGGTCAAGAATATAGTCAAAATGTCTCCACCAACCAGCGTTCGGAACACAACTCCTTTCAGCAGTCCAAAAAGTTCTGTTAAATGACAACAGAGGGGACAGGCAACAAGAACCATCAGTCAAAGAGGGGAGGGCAAGTTCTTCTCTTCCGGGTCATGTTGGGGCGCTACCGGAACTGATCGAATTGGTAGTCTACAGTGTTTCTGGATGTTTCAGACTAAAGCTGGCGTCAGCATGAGACCACTACCATCTCGTAGCTCCGTCGTGGCCATTCCACGAGCAATCATGGCAGCCGCTCCCCACCAGAAGCCTGCGGGAGTCGGAGGCCCCCAAGACTTTTGTAGAATCTTCACGGCTGAGGGGACGCTTTTCGAGAATGGGACCCAAGCCCTATCAGGGAAGCGTCCGAGTTCAAAGGTGTCCCAGGGCCATTTTAGTGGACCAGGCCCAAAACCGAAGAGCCGGCCGCCATTTTGAGAGTCCTGTGGCAGCCGCCTTTCGCTGCACCGCAAGAGTGGGCGCAATTCAGCTGGATGGTGGGCAAGACGCTGTAGCCGCAAGAGTGGGCGCAACTCAGCTGGATGGGACAAGGTTCAGAATTGAAGAGTCATCAAAAGGCAAAAAGTTCCGCCGGATCCCGGGAGCCGGCCGCCTATGTCGGGGGCGATCTCAGGCTACACCAGTGCTATAAGACTTGGGGAGGGTGTCGGAGCCAAGCGTCTTCTCCGAGTCCATGGCCATCACACCGCCCCTCAGGGGCCTCCGTCAAGCTGTTTAGGAAGGTAACATATCACATTGTTTTCTAATGCAGTCAGGTCCACAAACGACACTCACTTACTTTGAGAATAGTGAAGCTGCAGTAGGTGGAAATAAGCTTCAGACAGTGTTACAAGCGCTGCTCAGAACTCTTAACTATGGCACCCAACATCCAGAACTTATGCTATTTGAGAATGGCAGTGACATCGAAGCATCTCAGGGACCAAAACCATTAACGTACTTTCACGTATGAAAATCTTACTTGGGGAGGGGGCAGGAGCGAAGCGCCCCCTCCCAGTCAGCGCCACCACACCGTATGTTGAAAATTTGAAGCCATCGTTCTACAAAGTCAACCAAACTTGGATTAAAAATCTAGAAAAATGTACAAACTGAAAACCAGTTTTGGTCTGCATAGCATCAGTAGCAACGCTTGAGTCAGCTTTGTGTCAAGCCGCAAATTTGATTCAACAAAGCACAGACATTGAAAAAGGCTCAAATTCAGAACTCTAAACTATGGCACCCAACATCCAGGAGCTTGCTATCCGGATCTTGGAGCCTTGTGCTGCTTTCGATCTATTCACACATCGGTCCACTACTGACATCATCTTATAAACCAACGTTATGTAAATAGTTTTTTAATAAAATGTTTTACCCTGTTTCTTTGCTGGTGTGTTGTCTATATTTTTAATATTTGCATAGGGTTTGTCGTTATTTTGTGCGGGATGGGTGATGGAGCCGAGCTGTCTTGCAGCCCTCATGGTGTGGAGCTCAGTTCATCTCACTATTTTCGTATTTCTCATGAAGGGTTGTTCCTAATATTTCTATTTTAGCGAGGTCAAAAAGAGATCCAATTAGTGGCCTACTGATTTTGCTCGATTACTTTTATTTTTTTTACACGATTTTTCACTATCTGCAAAGACTAAACAGAGTATTGCGACTTTGTGCTTGTTTGTAAATAGAGAATGATCCAAAGAGAACCAATTCTAAAACAGTAAATGCTTGGACAACAATCAATCAAATGGAGAGACAAGCAGCCACGACGGATTACAACGGGGGTAAAGGCCTGCGTTAACTACCCTTCAGTATCTGCAAAGAGAGAGTACTACTAAGACAAAAGAGGGGAGGGGGGGGGGTGCAGCGTTCAAAGCACATCAGCGTGCATAAATACGAAAATGTTTTTATTTATCACGTACTTGACATTTTAAAGCTTTTCATATTTGCTATTAAAAAACCAATGAAATTCACAGAAAAAACCATAGGTTATAGTGGATATATAGTTAGGAATTTGCATTTACAAAACCTTGAAAATTCAATGAAAAAACCATTGGTTTTAGGCCATATATAGTTAGGGATTTGCATTTACAAAACCTTATTTTACTCGCATAAAACCATTGAAATTCCATATATAGTTATAAGCGCTAACTATATATCGCGCACCCGCAATCCACTGCTGATGATGTCACATATTACATCATTCATGACATGGTTAGTGACATCACTGATGACATCACTGATTACATCTCAAATGACATCACTGATGACATCACTGAAAACATCTCATTTGACATGACTGATAACATCACTGATGATATCATTCATGTGATAATACGATGAACCTCTTCAGACTCTAATATAACCTTAGATACAATCAGTGTAAACAGACACTCACAGACTGTCACTCATCCCTGGAGTTACTCACACACCTAGTCAGTCATGCAAAGAATCAATCACACCTCCATTTCCTCAAATATACAGTTATACAAACTTTACTTATTCAAACATATACTAACACATATTTACTCTCTTATACAATCCCTGATACAAGTTCACAATGATCCATACAGCCACTCACACATTCACTGGCTCTTATGCACAGTTATTTATATATGTCAACTCTCACATGTACTGTGTTTTACATATGTACTTACTTTGACATGTAGCACTGAGATATCCATTCACTCACTAATACACTCATGCACACAGTCAACCGCCCATACAGCTGTTTCCACATGCACTTTTGAAACCATACATCTAGTGAATCAACTGCTCACACATCTATGCACAGAGTCACTCACCTCCCAGCTACCCACACACACACTCAGTATCCCATACAAATACTTGGGCAACCAATCAATAACCCATATAGTTACTCATATAGCTACTTATCAACACATGGAACAGATTACAGAACAACAGACATAATGATGCACAAATTAAGACAGTTTAGTCATTAACCCATGCACTCAGTGAGACACATTTAATCACTCACTCATACAGTCAGTCATGCACCTACTAAATCCTTCATCCAGACACTTATAAATCCACTCATTCTTCAATATGTAAGAGATATTTTAACTTTACAGAAACATACAGTCACTGGATGATGTCATCAGTGATGTCATCAGTGATGTCATTTGAGATGTCATCAGTGATGTCATCAGTGATGTCACTAACCATGTCATGAATGATGTAATATGTGACATCATCAGCAGTGGATTGCGGGTGCGCGATATATAGTTAGCGCTTATAACTATATATGGAATTTCAATGGTTTTATGCGAGTAAAATAAGGTTTTGTAAATGCAAATCCCTAACTATATATGGCCTAAAACCAATGGTTTTTTCATTGAATTTTCAAGGTTTTGTAAATGCAAATTCCTAACTATATATCCACTATAACCTATGGTTTTTTCTGTGAATATATATATACATATATATACATATATATATATACATATATATATACATATATATATATATATATATATATATATATATATATATATATATATATATATATATATATATATATATATATATATATATATATATATATATATATATATATATATATATATATATATATATATACACAAAAAAGAGTTCGGCAAGAACAGCACTGTTAGTCCTTTACTTAAAGACTTTGCTGTAGAAATGGCAAAAGACTTTGTCCTTTTCTATCTCGGCGTGGATGACACTGTGCTCATCCTATGCTTAAAAACTTTGATAGAAAACAGACATTTGAGGTGAGCAGATCTAGAGTGTCGCTGGTGTTGAGAGTGCTCTAACAGGAGCTGCTTTCCACCTAAACCGGAGAACTACCCAGAGTTCTCCTTCTTTTTTGCATAAGTTATGCGTCACTCTATGCCTGAAAGGGTTTTGTTTTGATATACATATATGATTCCTCTTGTAGTTCTGCAAAAGGATGACGAGCCACACCAGCCAGGTACAGAAAAGTTGTTTATTCGGGCACAAACAGACGCGTTTCGAGCTCATGGGCTCTTGGTCACATGACCGCCATTTTTTTGACTCGGTAGTTATAGCAATACCAAACAAATAAAAAGGAAAGAAAGCCTCCGTGTTTACAATCTTCACACGGAAACTGCAACAGTGCAAATTCTTAAATAATAACATTTAAAGAAAAATAACTGGTGAACATTTCCCAAGAGTTTTGTTAAGACTATTTTGTTGTCTTTTTGAAATGTTATCAAGAAAAGCAAAATTCGCATAATGGTATAGTACCCATTTTCACAGTATAGAGGAAACAGTTTAGAGGGAAAGGACATGGGAAGTTAAGAGATGTAATAAGGAGAGAAAGTCTATAATAGGTACATAAGGGGGGAGATAGAAGAGAGAAGATGGAAGATTTGGTAAGAGAATAAACAAGTTAATTGGGTCTAGTACCCCAATAAAAAGCTCCATTAGGCCTGCTATCAATATTCTTTCCCAATCAATCCATAGTCTGATTACTCTCCTCACACCCATATATCCATTATAATCTATATCTATAGCAAAAGGAAATTTGAAAGGACTATAATTTCTATTATGTCAAAAAGGATATTTCTTTATTCAAAATTAATGCCAGAAAAGATAAATAGATTTATTCTCATCTTCCCTTATAGTTGATTTCATTCAACAATTGCTATCCCATGCTCTTAGTCATAAATTGTAATTTTTCGTGGAGTGGTAGTGCTCGTAACGGTATTCACTAATTGTGGTTTGTATTACTCCTTTCAGGACAGCTTGTTTCTAAAGAGATGAAAAAAGGGAAAGAAATTGTCATTACTTCAAAGCAATTTGACAAGTAAAAAAGAAATCTTTAAGAAAGCGACGTTGTCAGATCATGTCCTCTATTAACTATTCAAACAATCTAATTTCCTCAAGGGATCAACTTAGTCAAACTTCATAGTACATAAACAAAACACTACAATTTTCAGCATAAATCATAAATGATAAATTTAAAATCAGATTTTGTCATAGAATCTGAGTTTCAAGAAGGGGAATTGGGAAGGTCTCGGTCTAATAGTTCATAAGTGTACATACATCTCCTCATCAATGTTCATCCCAAAAGGTACGATACAGCCTGCCTGTAAGATAAATTTGGATTCTGCTCTGCGTAGTGCCGTTAGACGGTCTCCTCCTCTGACATGCTTTGGGATTGAATCAAGAGCGAAGAATTTCGCCTTGGTCCAATCTCCATCATGGTATTGATGGAAATGTTTGGCAGTGCTGTAAGCAAAATCTTTGTTCGTGATTGCACGCCAGTGCTCAAGGATTTGTTTTTCAACAGGGAAGGTGGTTGAGCCTATGTACCATTTGCCAGAAGGGCAAGTTACTACATATATATATATATATATATATATATATATATATATCGCCCAGAATGCCGTGAGGCCACGCCCACCAGAGCAGGGGCGATAAATTTGAACAGTGTGCGTTCCAAAGCGCTTTCCCTCAGTCTTCCCACATATGCCACTGATGAAAGGATTGACCCCTGAAACGCGTCTGGCATGAAATGGCACGCAAATGAATTTTGTTTCCTGAAGTGTTTCCTGCTGGCAGGCTGACATTAAAGTGATTCCTGAGCTACACTGCAATCTCCGTGTGGCTTCTTTCCAAAGTGGGTTCCTGCTAGTTTTGGATTTAAATACGGCCGTAACCCGGTCGTGGTGTGAAGTCCACCGCTTTCCTAGCGGGTCCGTGGTGACAGTATCGACTGTTACCATCCACGGGATGGATGTAAGCTGGTACCTCTGCAGGAAGGAACCCGTTTAAGCTCCTTGTCAGTCACAAAGCGGGGCAAGTACCTTCTGGAACACATTGCTGTTACTTATGGACAATTTTTCTGACTATGGAAAACGCACCCACTGAGGTATGAACGACGCGCACTACATCGCCCAGAATGCCGTGAGGCCACGCCCACCAGAGCAGGGGCGATAAATTTGAACAGTGTGCGTTCCAAAGCGCTTTCCCTCAGTCTTCCCACATATGCCACTGATGAAAGGATTGACCCCTGAAACGCGTCTGGCATGAAATGGCACGCAAATGAATTTTGTTTCCTGAAGTGTTTCCTGCTGGCAGGCTGACATTAAAGTGATTCCTGAGCTACACTGCAATCTCCGTGTGGCTTCTTTCCGAAGTGGGTTCCTGCTAGTTTTGGATATATATATATATATATATTCCAGCTCCAGGTGCCCCTCAGGCAGGAACGCACTCCACACAGCGATCGGAGGTTAGTCCTTTATTGGTTTAAAACTGCCCCGTGTGAGCAGAAAGCTTCATGCAGCCAAAGTCGCCGATTCAGCCTGACGCGTTTCAAAGCTATGCTGCTTCTTTTTCAAAGGCTCGACGAACAGTCATTTCAAAGCTCAGATGCTTCTCTGTTATAGGTTCGACATCACGTGCTTTTGGTTGACACACCCCTTTGGAGTCCGGACAGTATCACGCCCTCAAACCCCAAGGATCTCTGGGTCCTGTAGTGTGCCAAAATTTAGCCCTGGATGGGTGCACTGTGTCTGTTGCATGTCGCGCATTTCAAGTCCATAGATGGACCTCCGCTCACAGGGACAGTAGCAGTTTGGCACACTACAGGACCCAGAGATCCTTGGGGTTTGAGGGCGTGATACTGTCCGGACTCCAAAGGGGTGTGTCAACCAAAAGCACGTGATGTCGAACCTATAACAGAGAAGCATCTGAGCTTTGAAATGACTGTTCGTCGAGCCTTTGAAAAAGAAGCAGCATAGCTTTGAAACGCGTCAGGCTGAATCGGCGACTTTGGCTGCATGAAGCTTTCTGCTCACACGGGGCAGTTTTAAACCAATAAAGGACTAACCTCCGATCGCTGTGTGGAGTGCGTTCCTGCCTGAGGGGCACCTGGAGCTGGAATATTTTCGCGGCAGCCCTTGCCGCGAGGAGCGCACCGACCCGCGAAGTCAGGGTACCACGGGGCTTGGTATCCAACCAAGCTTCATTTGTGGAACACGGATTATGGAGTGCTACTGTCCCTGTGAGCGGAGGTCCATCTATGGACTTGAAATGCGCGACATGCAACAGACACAGTGCACCCATCCAGGGCTAAATTTTGGCACACTACAGGACCCAGAGATCCTTGGGGTTTGAGGGCGTGATACTGTCCGGACTCCAAAGGGGTGTGTCAACCAAAAGCACGTGATGTCGAACCTATAACAGAGAAGCATCTGAGCTTTGAAATGACTGTTCGTCGAGCCTTTGAAAAAGAAGCAGCATAGCTTTGAAACGCGTCAGGCTGAATCGGCGACTTTGGCTGCATGAAGCTTTCTGCTCACACGGGGCAGTTTTAAACCAATAAAGGACTAACCTCCAATCGCTGTGTGGAGTGCGTTCCTGCCTGAGGGGCACCTGGAGCTGGAATATATATATATATATATATATAAACCAAGTCCTGTCCACAAGTTGCTCAGCACAAGTATTCAGGAACGGACCACCACACAGGACGATGAATTTAAAGTGCGTATATTTCCTCCACAACATGACGCGTTTCGACCGGGTCACTCCGGTCTGAATCAGGACATTGAGCAATCGTACTGAGTAAATTGATGTTGAAAAATTCTTTTGACACCTATACAGAAGGGTACTAGTCCCGAGTAAATAGTTACATCCCTCCCTACCCTCCTTTTTTCCTATATCTGTCTCATTTCCCCAACTTTCTCCCCCCTCTTTTCCTTTCTTTTTCTCCTTTTTCTTTCTTCCCTCTCCTTGTATTCTTCCCCGCCCCCTCCTTTCTTTCTGGGATCTGAGCCATATTGTTTTGCAAATTGAATGCATATAATCTGATACTAATCATCAATTGGTGAATCATCATAAGATCTGTACATAAGGGGAACTATTTCACTTATGTAGTTAATGAAGCGTTTGCTTTTGAACAAAACGCACAACCATATCCCTTTCACTTCTGTCTCTTTCCTCCCCCCTTTTTTTCCCATCCCGCTCTGTCTTCATGTTACTCCCATTACTCTATCGGTTTAACTGTTTAACTTTTTGTGTACTATACACTTCAAGACAGCACTGTGAATATAGTTCACATGTATTCGTGTTGCCTGATACTATATCAGTACTATGCCAAATTATGGCTTTCTTGTGTAAAAATTGTTTCTTTTGTGTAAATGTTATCATGTTATTTTTAAATTGCACTACATTACCCATAATGCTGCAATAAGGCAATATGGGAATACATATGAGTGCAAGAGAGAAAGGACTCACTGAACATGAGCAAGGCCATGAAGGCTGAAAGGCGTTGTTTGAACTTTAGAAAGTAAATACTTTTTTGAACATTTGAACCCTCATGAGTGCCTAGTCATTGGTGAAATGAAACCGGCTAGAAACCGGCAAAAATCAGCACTCACAGCAGATTAAACCAAAGTAAGGTTTATTGCGCACAAATCCAAAAACCAGACGCGTTTCAGCACTTGCCTTCGTCAGTGTCAGCTGGCGACGGCAAGCCGGAAGTAAATAAGGCATAAATCATAGAAAGCAAAAATGGACCATAAACATGATAGAAGCGCCATCTTTGAATGGTGAAATAACGCTCATATAATACAAATGAAAACTCATTTCTAGCAATGCATGTAAAGCTGTACAAATCAATCACTCTTAAATGTCAGTTGGATTTAAATAAATTATCCACTTTTGATATTTAGCCCTGGATGGGAAAATCATCGGTTTAAAGTCAAAACCTAAATTCATAATTCAGCATCAGTTGCATTGCTCGGTTAATCAATATATTCCACTGGTAAACAGTCAAAAAAGTTTTAAAACCCCATAGATCTGCGATGAATTGATTCAGTGATTATGGCCTGGATGGCCGAATTAGTGAGACTGCAACTCAAATTAACCAGAACTCTACTTAACACTAATAAAACAATTACAGTATCAACTCATCAAGGGGATCAAGCTGTAAACTAATTAATTTCTTAAAGCATTTTGTGTAGATGTAAATCTCTCGGACAGTGACACAGTTCAAGATACGATACTCGTGTTATAAGTGTGATAGTAGCTCTTCCCCTGCGTTCAGTCCTCCTGGTGACTATGTTTGGAGGTCATAATATATTATATAATAATAATATATCGTGACTCCAATCGTCTAAGTCTACGTTTCAGATCTCCACCCCTGATGTCTTGAGGGATACAGTCTAGGCTGAAGAAACTAAGTAGAGTCCTATCGCTGTTGTGGTGACTAGCAAAATGTCGGGCCATCGGATAGCTTTCATCTTTATTGGCGATGGCCCGTTGATGTTCTAAGATTCTAAGCTTGACTGCTTTCGTTGTGCTCCCCACGTACATCCGTCCGCAGGGGCACTTTAGGCAGTACACCACGAATGTTGACAGGACGTAGGCTCCGTTGGCTCCCGGCAGGCCGCCACAAAAATCTTGCTGAAAACATCCTTTCAGGTCTCATGGGCTGTAAAAAAAGGTGTCCACGAGCCCAGACTGCCGAGGGGCACATCCTGGCCCACTTTGGGGCTGCTAGCAGGCTGGGAAGTGGAGGCGACAGCCCGGCTGTGCAGAGGCGGGCCGAAATAAATCAAAGGCAGTGGTCTGCGGCCTACTTCCACAAGACGGAGGCGACCTGGCGCTGGAGGGCCCGCTGCTATCGGGACCCCGGAGGAGTGGGGAGCGTCGACGATGGAGCAGGGCCCACTGCCAGCTAGGGCCCCTGTGTGGAGAGAGGCGCCTGATGCCTGATGCCGGCTGCCCACCGCTGAGGGATCCGGAGATAATACCTGCGCCAGACTGCACGGAGCGGGGGGCCAGAGTGCGCGTTCGGAGCCCTGCGGGCCTGCCCCTTGGAGGGCCGATCCGGCTTGGGAGGTGCCCACTGGCATCGGGGGCCTCCCATCTTATTCGGCGATCTGCGGGCTGTGGGAGGCCTGGAGACGGGCCCGAGTGCCGAGGCAGGTGAGCCCGGTGGTCTGGCTGTGAGGGCGCCCTCCGGCCCTCCTGCGCTGAAGCGGAGGAGCAGCGATCGGATGGAGGGGACTCCCTGTGGCATTGGGAGCCTCCCAGGGCCTGCAATCCTGCGTGTGCGGCTGCAGCCTACTGTAGGTCGGCGCTCCGGGCGGCCTGGGCTGAGGCTGCTACTGGTGCTGTTAAGGCGGGGGAGGCCCAGGAGCCAGGCGACACGTGAGGACGGCCCGGGAGGGCTGCAGAGATGGCGAAAGGGCTCCTGACATCTGAGGACCCCCGGGGGGTCCGCTGGGCCCTCTGGCCTGCCGACGAGCTTGTGGTGTGGAACTATCCTGCAAGGTGACACTGGGATTGAGGCTGCCGGTTCAGGACTCGGGGGACTGAGGCTGGGCTACAGCGTGGGACTCCTGAAGGGCCCCGGTGGAGGTGTGAGAGTCAGCCCTCGTGGGCTGAATTATAGGGACTCCTTCGATCGCGCGCTCGCCGGTTTGCGCTGCGGGGGAGAGACGGTGGCCCTGGTACTAGTTGATGGCCCTTGGTTGCCCGTTCTGAGCAGTACACATGGCCCCTAATCACCTGTGTGACTTACCTAAGTACGCTGGAACTGGCCCCGGACGCGGCATTGGTATTGGGCTCCGGCACCGAGGACGCACCGAGAAGGGCCCATGCAGCATGAGAGGAACACTGTGGTGAGTTGATGTGGACAGAGTGTGAGTCAGTGACTGAAGAATAGATTGTACATCACCTTCATCCACACAGGCCTTGGCGTGGGTCTGCTAAGAATTTCTTTGCCACCTAGGGGCCCTGGGGTGACTCTATATGATATCTGCAATGCGTAAAGACAAAACGCCCCGGGCCTCGCAGCCAAACATCTTAACGCAGTATACTACCCAGCGGCTCCCCTCTCAGAGGATCACGCGCCAGTCGGGGCAGGACGAGGAGGGTGCGACTCCCGAAGAGCCCTCCCGGGCGGAGTTGTTAAAGGCGATTCAGGGATCCCATTCTGCCCTGGAGCGTCAAATTGAAACGGTATCCAGTGACGTGAATTTATTACAGGCAGACCTGCGAAAAGTGGACAACAAGGTTTCTGATGTGGAGGGGAATATCGTCCAGTTGCAAGGATAGGTGGCGTCCCTAAAAAAAACAGTCTTGCAACTTAATGCCAGGACGGGGGCGCTGGAGCGGAGAGTGGAGGACGTGGAAGGGAGAGCACGCCGCAGTAACATCAGGGTTCTTGGTAAGCATGGGCGGATTTTGCGAATCTCGCGTTCGCGAATTTTGCGGATTTGCGAATTCGCAATCCGCAAAATCCACGAATTCTCGCGAATTTGCGGATTTTTTTTTGTGTTCGCAAGTGTTTCTGCCAGTTCGCGAGGATTTGGTACTAGTTCGCAATTTCGAACTTACTTGTCGGCTCGCAACGGTCGCGACTATGTTGTTTCTACGTCTGGTTCATCATCACAGCCTCCCAGCACCCTCTGTTTCACCACTGGCACCCTCTCTTTGACCCATGCCACCCTCTGTTACATTAATGCCACCCTCTGGTTCATCATCACTGTAGAAGATGGGGGGGAAAGCAAGCCCACCTGCCCTGCTTGAACTGACATGAATTAATTTGGGGTTAGTTTATTAACAACACCTGCCCTGCCCCAACTGACAATAATGAATTAGGGGCTAATTAATGTGTCACTGAAAGAATTTGAAGTTCCAGCCTGGCACCTGCTTGTCTGCTCCTTTAGCTGTAAATCAGGACCTTTGTGGCATACAGTTAAGGTCAGAGCAGGGTCACACAATAGTTGCAAGCAGGCAACCGAATTCTGGAGGGCCCCCTCAGGAAGCACTACAGGGAATCGTTACAAATCATGAGGTTGACCTTTTGCACCTGCTCATTGCTTTTGCTTTTGCAAAAATCGTTTTTCGTTTTTTTCACGCTATTCGCGGGGCGCGGCGTCGTGCGAAACCGACCGCGGAAGCCGCCAATTCGTGCGAATGAGCTTTTTATTTTTTTGCGGCTTGTTGTTTCGCGAGTTTTTTTGCAGTATTCGCGAGCCGCTTGCAGCGCAACACGTGAATTTACCCCAAGGTCGAGTACGGGCGCGGCCATTTTGTTTGCGTGACGTATTTCCGTTTCCGCCGGCTATGTATAATCTCGCGCAGTAAGCGCATTGCGAGTAGAGGTTCGCACGAGATCGCGAGGGAAATCTCGCGCGAACTTACTTTCGCGCTCGTGAACGGGCGCCGGCCATCTTGTTTTTCATTCATTTCCTGTGTCTGGGCATGGTGTTTAATCCTCTTGGTATCTTTGCCATCCTTTGCTTGTTTTCAGTTTTTTTTTTACGATTTTGCTTCTTCTCTATCCCTCTCTTTTCCTAGCTGTATATTTTTGTCTTTTCTGCTATTTTTCTTTACTTTTAAACTACTTTTTTAAACTCTTTTCTTTTCTTCTTCCCTATCCTATTCTTTCTTAATTTTCAACTTCTTCCTACCTTACCTGCCCAGACCATGGTCAAGCCAGGCGCCGTGAAGCTGCCCAGGCACTTGAGGACCGCAGCGGCGGCGGGGAGTAGTCCTGGACCCAGTGCCAGGACAGCATGCGGGAGATTGAGGGGGGAGCAGGTGACGCGACGGGAGATCTTCAGCCCGGAGGAAGTGGGCGCGCTGGTCTACTTCGTCCAGCGCCGCCTGCCCAGGACCATCGCGGGAGGCGGCAGGATCGCGGCCGTCGGCTACAACATGCGGGAGCGCCGGAAGCGGTGGTAGAAGGTGTGCTGGGCCATATCCCACCTCTACGGGGTCCAGCGCACCTACAGCCAGGTCACCCATCGCTGGACGGACCTCCTGGACCGGGAGCACGACCTGCTGGACCAGCTCGGCTTGGAGATCCCCGGGCTTGGTGAGTAGTAGTAGCCATTTCATCACTCACTACTATGATGTTTTCTCCTGCTCTGTGTTGTTGTATTGCAAATATTTGTTTTTTACATGGAGCAAGCCAATAATGCCGCTGATGACGATTACATTGTAGTTAAATTATATTTCAAAATCTTCTGTGCATTTCAGGTGCACTGCTCTCCTTCTCAGTGGCGTTGCTACTATGCTTATTTGTTTTCTATTTTGTGGTCTCATTGGCCTGAGTAACTATTATGTATGAGTGTACTTTACAGAACTGCGTAATGCTAGACACTAGGGGGCAGATTACATTTACAAGCCCCTTGCACCACGTTTACGTTGCCTTGCGTGACGCAACAGCGGCGTAAACGTGCCGCATCCCTGCAAGTCATTTACAGCATGACGCATCTAGGGAGATGCGTCACGTTATAAAGCCATGGGCCTGCACCACAATGGGTGCGTTCCTAGTACGCAGGGTGGGCGGTCCGGCAGCTGTGCGCCTCGCAAAATTGCCTGTGTGAAATCTACAAGATTTAACGCAGGCACTTCTGCGACGCTGCTACGTCAATTCAATTCCGCATGCCTGCTTGAAGCAGGCGAAAGGACTGACACAGCATGTTAAGTATTGGGTGGCCCTGAGCATTACTGGAGTTGCATTGCGTTGGCGACGTGACTCCAGCGATGCGCCGCTCTTACGTGACGAGATGCGTCACGCAAGTGCCTACCCTTGCGCCAGGGCGCGCCGCATTGTAAATGAGGCGCATCTGCCGTGTCGCAAGGGTAGTTTTGAGTGACGCATTTGATCTGGCGCATCTCTGGAGATGCGCCAGAACGCGTAAGTAAGTATGCCCCTAAGGGGCAGAATTGCAATTACCGTCGCATCCCTGCAAAGTAGCAGGGATGCGCCATTAATTGTGCGGCCCGCTACCACCACCAAACATGGTGCACCGTATTTGCAATGCGGCGCACCATGGGCCCAAAACGTCACCAAAGCTTTACTGCTGGAGTTGCGTCGCAACGATGGCGCAGCTCCAGCAATGCTCTGGGGTACCCTATCTCCCCAATGCTGGGTCAAGCCGTACGTCTGCTTCAAGCAGGTGCAGGGTTTGTGTGACGCATCATTGTCCTAAAGGTGACTGATTGAAATTTTGTAGATTTCCCTCAGCCACTTTTAGGATGTGTTCCAGCGCAGGAATGCCCTCCCTTGCGCCGGAACGCCCCCTGATGGCGCAGGGCTTTATAACGGGATGCATCTCCCAAATGCGTCACGTTGTTATAATATTATACGCCGCACCATGGCGCCCTTTTTTGTTTAGCTGCTGCGTCACAAAAGTCACGCAAGAACGGAGCAAAAGAGCCGCAAGGGGCTTAAATCTGCCCCTTCCTTTGTACCCCTGACAATAAGAAAAATAGTGGCGGTGGATTGATAGTTTGACTATTTAAATGACTGGTAATGTAGTAGGTAACTGTTAGTGTTGTCACTGATCTGACTGAAATCACAATGGAGTTTGTCTGTCACTTTGCGTCTTGCCTGCGGACTGCTGCCTGCCAGTCCTAGGTGAACCTTTCAGTATTTTGTTTAGTGAGTTACGTGACTTTTGAAGTCACAGGTCCGCAAATAAATGAAAAGTAACCCTAATCAATATAATTTCGCGGAAATATTTTGTTATTGTTCTTTTGAAATGTTTGATTTGGTTGACATTGACAAGCAACAATCATCCATGTTTTCTGTTCTTTCTTTCATGTTGTACGTCAGCTCCCCCCAGGGGCGAGGGGAGGACACAGGAGCAGCAGGCGGCGGATGCTGTTCAACAGGGCCAGGATCGGGCAGGCGAGGGCTCCTTTGCTGGCCCCAGTAAGTTTTCATTTTAGACTAGTACCTATTTTTCCTAGCGTTCCTCATTTGATTTTTTCAAAATCGTCTTTGATCTTCTTGTAGACTGTATCTAAATTCTTATCCTGCCTCTACTATGACTCCCTGTGGTATTACTAGATTATTCTTATTAGTCTGTCTGTGTAGCTAACTAAGATTGCACGGTTGGCGAAACTCCCATTCTAGTCAGCAATAGCTCTATCAACTTAGTGCAGTCCTCTGGGATTGTCCATAATGTCTTTTGAAGTGTTCTATCTGCTTTGAAAATTCCCAACTATAAAATGTGAATGACCACCAAGAAATAATAAGATACTACCTTTTGGTTTGGATAGGAGAACAATCCATACCACTACAGTGGCGCGGACAATTCTTCTGCAGAAACAGAACTATGGACAATAAATAGTGCATTGCTTATGAATTATAATAGGTGCTGTTAGAGTTTCCACATACCTCTGTGATAACAGACTTTGAACCCCCAATGTCCTTACTGACTGACTACTACATAGTGTGGCACAGTCATTTACCTCCCGAATTCATCGATCATTGATCCCCAATGATGATTATTATCCAACGTAGCTGAAGAGTACGGAGTCAGAGTCAAGAAGTGTCAGAGGCACGGACTCATTTTTTTTTTTTTTTTTTAAATATATTTTTATTGCAGGAATCAGTAAAACAATACAGTAGCGACCAGCATTGTATCATAAACAACATATACAAAATAAAGCCCACCGACCCCCTTCCATAACGTTTGTATACAGCCAATCAGCCCATATCCCTGGGGTTGGGCGGCAGATGCAACTGGGGTCAGTAGGATGCTGGAGCTGGTCCGGATAACACACTGTCCGTCGTCTGCTTTTCTAAACAAACCCAAAACCCCTAAAATAAACCCCCCCCTCAAAATTCCCAGTAACTGTGAAACCCCCCCTCCCCCCCCCCCACCATCAGCGCCAGGGAGCTCATCAACATAGGATCCACTGCTTGACCCACGGGGAAGGTAATAGTGCTGTCAATGCTAATGTTTAACGGGACTCGGGGCGAGTTGCTTCTTCACTTTCGGAGTCGCTGGGGGTACAATAATCCCTGAGGGCCTGCACCAGCGTTTCCCACTCCAACGCGGTCTCCTGCGCCTTCTCATTACCCTGCCTCCAAGCCAACTGATATCTTAGCGCGCTCTCACCCGCCGCCCATTTCAAAAGCTCACTGTGCCATCTGCTGCCTGTAGGACCAGCTCGTGCCTTCCAGTTCCTGGTCACCTCTCGCTTAGCAAGTAGGAGCCCCAGGTCAATAAATTTACTGGAGATTTTATTCCGGGGGGTATGGGGGAACCAGTGCAAGAGCCCTACCGCCACATCGAATGATAAGTGCCTCCCCGTCACCTCTTCCAAAGTCGTCGCCACCTCCCGCCAGTAGGGCATCAGTCCTGGACAGGCCCATAGCATGTGTAGTAGGTCCGCCTCCTGAGCCGGGCACCTAGGGCATTCCGCTGAAGCCGTGGCAAAATAACGCCTGATCTTTACCGGGGTCAGGTACGCTCTATGGAGAACATAATAGTGGACCAGTTGGAAACGGGCGCTACGTGTACCCTTCCAGGCACGCCTCACCAACTGGGACCAGGTCGTCTCCGGGATCTCCCTACCAATGTCCTCTTCCCAGCGGGACTTCAGTGTGGTGAGAGGAACCAACCCCTCGGTAATCAGCCTGCCGTAGAGGCAAGTGACCGCCTTCACCGTGCCCGCCGACATCATTACGTACTGGCACACCTGAGACAGTTGAGGTTCCTCTAGCCCGTTCTGCCAGTGCGCCTGGATCGCTCGCACAATGGCCGAGTGCAGCAGAAAGTCGCCCCGGGGGATCCCAAAGCGGTCAATGAGGTCCTGAAAGGACAGGAGCACTCCGTCCTCATACAGGTCCCCGACGAGCTGTAAACCGGAATCCTCCCAGTCCGCCAATCGTGACCAATCCCCTCCGTGGGGGAGGGCCGTCAGCATCCCCAACGGTATTTCAGGCGCATATGGCGTCCGTAGGTGGCCTCTGTTGTGAGCCCGATTCCAACAGAGTCGGATAGTCCGCTCCTCCATCGACAGGTCCCGTAGGACCAAGCGCTGTCGCAGCGCGATAAAGGAGAGGACGTGCCTGGCCATACCCGTCCCTCTACCGTCTTCCGGGCCTCTGAATTCCCTGGCTATCTCCTGGGTGTAGGTCTGGAGCTGCGCCGCTAGATAGTACTTCTCGAAGTCCGGCACAGCGAGCCCCCCCTCGTCCTTCGGCCTCATCAGGGTATTGAGGGCCACCCGCCGCCGGCCCGTTCCCCAGAGGAACCCGACCACCATAGAACGCAGGCGACGAAACGTGGCCGGTGGGACCCAGATCGGCAAAGTCCGGAAGTAATACAATAGCCGGGGGAGCGCCACCATTTTGAGCAGGGCGATGCGTCCCGCCACTGAGAGCGGCAGCGTGGCCCAAAAGTCCATGCAACCTCGGAGTGCTCGTATGCACCGGGCAATGTTCCCATCCAGGAGGTCGGGTTGGTCGTGGTACACAAATACCCCAAGGTATTTAAAGCAGTCGGGCTCCCATCTGATCTCCTTGCTTAGCGCAGGAGTGGGGGCACCCCTACGCATCGGGAAGAGGCAGGTCTTAGACCAATTCACTTGGAGGCCTGAGACCGCTCCGAACTCCGTTAGCGCTAATTCCGCTCCCCGCAAAGCGTCGACCGGATCCTCCAGGAAGAGCAACAGGTCGTCCGCATAGAGCGAGACGTAATGCGGGCCCGCCGCTGTCCATAGGCCCGTATAGTGGGCTCCCGAGCGAAGGTGCATCGCCAGTGGCTCCACCGCTAGTGCAAAAAGAAGCGGGGATAAGGAGCACCCCTGCCGCGTGCCACGCTCCACCGGATATCGCGATGAAATCAAAGGGCCCGATCTAACCCTGGCCGAAGCGGAAGCGTAGAGGACTGCAGTCCATTTGACAAATCCCTCCCCGAGGCCGAACTTCCGTAATACCGTGCATAGGTAGTCCCACTCTAGGCTATCAAAAGCCTTCTCCAGGTCCACCGACAAGACTACCGGGGACGGGGCATCCACGAGTGGTTCCCCAAGCAAGCGGAACAACCTTCGGATGTTCATTGTCGTATTCCGCCGTGGGATGAAACCGGCTTGGTCCTCATGCACTAGGGAACTCATATGTCCCAGCAGCCTCGAGGCCAAGATGCTGCTCAATATTTTGTAGTCCACCGTCAGCATTGAAAGGGGACGGTAGGACCCCGGGTCAGATGAGTCTCGGCCTGGTTTGAGGAGAGGAACCACCAACGCCTCACACATCGAGCCAGGGAGACGACCCAACCTCTTCGCCTCCCTGTAGACCACCAGTAATCGAGGGGCCAAGAGGTCAGCGTAAGCTGCATAGAACTCCACCGGAAGGCCATCTAGGCCCGGGGTCTTGTTCCTCGCCATCCGTTTGATGGCCCCGCGGATCTCCCCCAAGTCGATATCAGAACCCAGGGTTTCCGCCACTTCCTGTCCTACTGTGCGGAGTTCCAGTGGGCTAAGATAGTTATCAAGCCGGTCTGGGTCACGTGCAGAGCGACTGCGGTATAAACTTTCGTAGTAATGCCGGAAGCAACTAAGAATCTCCGGTTGGGTGCACACCTCGGTCCCATCTGCCCTACGCATATTTGTCGTCGTTTGGGACTGGCGCGTAGGGTTAGCCAACCACGCCAGCAACGCACTCGACCTGTCGCCCTCCGCAATAGACCGGACCGTATAGGCCTTATAATCGAAACAGCGGAGCCGTTCGACCTCCACCGCTACCTTCTCCCTCGCCTCTACCGTTTGTGTTTGCAATTCCGGGTGTCCGGGGCGGCTAATTTCGAGCTCGCGGAGTGCCCGGTCCGCTGTGTCTAAATCAGCCAGGATAACACGCCGCATGCCCACCTTCTTAGAAATACAGTAGCCCCTCACCACCACCTTAAAAGCGTCCCACTCGAACGCCCTAGTGCTCGCGGAGCCGCCGTTGGACGCAAAATAATCCGTGATTCTCTCCCCTAGGTCCGCCTTGAAGACACTGTCCTCGAGGATCTCGGGGCGCATCTTCCAGGTGGGTACTGCCGGCGTCCCAGGGAACCAGCGAATGTCCAGCAGGAGGGGGTTATGGTCCGAGATGGTCCGCGATAAGTACTCCGATCGGATCGCTGCCGAAACTAGTTCGGACGAACCAAGAAAGCCATCTAGCCTGACATGCAGCTCATGAAGGCTCGAAAAGTATGAATAATCTCTAGACGCGGGGTGATGCGCCCTCCAAATGTCCGTCAAACCCCAGCGGGTCTGCCAATCCTGACGACCCTTAGCCGTCCGCCGGACCGGGGAATCGGGGAGCGGGGGATGCGAGCGGTCTATGTCTACATCCACTACGGAGTTAAAGTCTCCCCCCAGCAGGAGGGGCCCGGCGAAAAAGTGGGCCAGCGAGCCCGATAACCTGGAAAGGAAGGCAGTCTGGTCCACATTAGGAGCATACACACAGCAAACGTTCAGGTCCCTCCCTCCTAGAGTGCCTGAGATGGCCACGAAACGCCCCTCTGGGTCCAACACTGTCCTCGTGACCTGGAAGGGGACTCCTGCCCTAATCCATATTAGCGCCCCCCTGGCATAAGCAGAGTACGCCGTGGAAAAGACCTGCCCTCGCCACCTACGCTGAAGCGCCGCCCCTTCCGCCTTGTTCAGATGCGTTTCCTGCAGCAGCGCCATTTGCACTCCCCTACGCACTAAATAAGCATGGACCTTGTGACGCCTGGACATAGTGTGAAGCCCCCTCACGTTCCAAGTAACACATTTCAAGTTAGCAACATCAGCCATTGTCCCAGAGTGTTCTTGCACAGTCTCCCCGTTCGGGTCCCCACCAAGAAAAAGCATCAATCCTCCCAGCGCTGACGGCGGCCATTTTCCCCAACCAGAACCAAACCACCCAAAAACCAACAAGGCCCCCCCCCCAACCACCCCAGAACAGGACCCAAACTGCACCATCTAGATCCCATCCAAACCTCGACGTAGAACAACCCCAAAACCCCCACTAGTCCTACGGTCGCCACCGTAGGAAGGCCTTATGGGCCAGGTGCGGGCTGGGCGGAGGCAGTGGGCCCTCGTCGCCCAGGCTACCAGGACTATAGCAAGCCCCCCCCGGTGTCAAAACCTTCCGGGGCTAGAGCAGAAGCCCCCCAACCCTCTCTCCTTCGTTGTCAGCAATAAAGAACGGCAACCGCCTCCCCCCTGCCGGGCCCCCACCCAAAACAAGGCAGCATACCCCGTTACCCTTGTCCGTCCAGAAGGTCCTCCACCGATTTCGGTGTGATCACCGGTGTATGGGTACTGTCTGCCACTGAATCCTCCGAGTCCGACGGTGCCCCCTGAGCACCCGGGTTTTCTTCCTCCTCCTCGATGACTTCGCCTCTTGCTCCCGACAGTTCCGACAGAACTTCCAACACTCCCCTCCGCTCCGATGATGTCTCCGCAGTCGAGGGCCCTCATGTACGGCCGCGGCGATTCCTGACCCTCTTAGATCGCCTCCTTTGTTCCGGCTCCTCCGCCTGATGGGTCGAGGCGCCAAAACCATCTTTCCCGGTCCGGTACAGTTCGAGCCAGTCACAGACCTCCTCCGGGGTGTCGAAGAACTGGGTTTTGTCGTCGACAATGACGCGGAGCCTTGCGGGAAATAGGAGTGAATATTGGATGCCCTCGCTCCTGAGTTCACGCTTAACCGCCAGGAAGGAGAACCGCTTGCGCTGCGTCTCGTAGGTGTAGTCAGGGAAGATGTTCACCTGACTGTTCGCAACCTGGAACGGGCCACTGTGCCTGGCGGCATTTAGGATCAGGTCTCTGTCCCGAAAATGTAGCAACCGCGCCACCACCGGCCTTGGGGCACGTCCCTGCTGTGGGGGCCGTGCTGGGACTCTGTGGGCCCGTTCTAGAGTGTAAAAGGAGGACAGACCCTCCGGAGCCACCGTGTCTCTGAGCCAGGTCTCCAAGTATCGCACCATATCGCCATCCTCGATTTTTTCCGGCAGGCCCACCACCCGAATGTTATTCCTCCTGTTGCGGCCTTCCGCATCCTCCGCCCTCCGTTCGAGGGTCTCAATTCGGGACAAGGCATCTTTTATTGTCGCAGCCAGGGTTCTCTGCGCCGGTTCTAAAGTTTTCACCGTGCCCTCCACCTCCTTGACCCGGTCCGAGAGTTTACCATGGTCTGCCCTAAGGAGGCCCAGGCCCGTCGCCACCTGAGCAATGTCCTGTTGGAGGGCCGACCGAGTTGCCTCTATCGCCTCCAGTACACGGTCGAATTGTTGCTGCAGTGGTGCGCCACCAGGTCTTTTTGGTTCTCCATGCTCTTCCTTGTCCTGGGCTTCAGAGTCCGAGGTGGTCTGGTTGGATCCCTTGGCTCCTTTAGGTTTCCCCATGCTGCCAGGGACTCTCCGTGAGGGTCCCGGAGTAGGCGTCTCCGTGTACAGGTGTCCAGCACGACCTTCCCGGGAATTCTTTCTCAAGTCGGGTGTGGGCGATCTCCTTCTCCAGAGCCTGTGGAGACTCCGCCGCTTCGGCTCACGCCACCGCCACGGCGTCCGAGGGCACCGATGAGGGGGCGGAGACAACCGTCGCCGGGTCGGGCAGGCCCGTTCACCCACTATAGCTCCGGGGCGAGGGCCACCAACTCCCTCGGTTGATCTGTGGCGCCAGAGTGTCGCGCCTCCCATGTAGTTGGGCTGGCCAGGAGATCGTAGCTAGTTGCGGAGTCGCGGCGCGGACCACCGCCTGGATCAGAGGGCGCCCGCACCCGGTGCCCTCTAGTGCGTGGGCACCCGCCCGGTCGTCTAATCGAGTATGAACCCGTTGCAGAAGGTCCGAGCCTGCCAATGTCCAATGTCTAAAACAACCGAGGATGGTGAAGCCGGGTGCCAGTCGACACCCGCGAGACCTCCTCAACTCCGTAGTTTCGATCAAGGGGACAAAGGAGTCCGGGCGCCATATTGGGTCGCACTCCACAACTCCGCAAACTTCGGCATTTCTTCGTATCCACCCCCGTCCAAACTCCACCAAGGCCCCCGGCAGGGTGTCGTCGCCTCGCTCAACCGAATGCGGGGTCTGGGGCGCCCCTCAGCCTCCGGTGTTCAGGATAATCTCGGGCTTAGTCCCGGAGCCGAGCTCTCAGGCGACCATCGCCATCGGCGCCCAAGCCACGCCCCCCAGAGGCACGGACTCATGCTTGCAAAAATTGCAAAACCTTTCGCTCAGTCACTCTAGTCACTCTGGACCAAAAAACACAGAGTCTCTCTAAGTTTAAAAGCTTTATTAAAAGTAAACACATTTATTAAAATGAAGTCATAATTAAAAAACGAAACGTTTAACTGAGAATGTAAAAGTGGTTAGTGCTGACGATTAATTGAAGACATTTCTTGTGGTCGAGCCGAGCTCTCACCTTGTTTCAACTTGATCTTGTTGTTAGAAGTCCATCTTCTGTCTGTGTGGAAAAAAATGGTGCGTGTTAAAAAGCCAGCCTTCATCAGTTGTGCCAAAAAGTGCTGCATTACATTGTTTTCACATGTCTTCATTCCTTGACCAAATACTAGTGAGTGGTTTATTCTAACATTCTTAAATGTACTTTGTAGGTGGAACATCAGGTGGCGGGGCCAACGCGGAGGTGGTGGTGGTGCTCGACATGGAGGCGGAGGGCAATTCCTCAGGGGAGGATGCGGCGGTTCCAGTGCCGGCTGTGAGAGTTCAGACGGTGGTGGTGGCGGGCAGAGGTAAGCTCTTATATATTCCTTACTTATTGAGATTGAAGACGTGGCTGGGAAGGAAAGAATATGAGATGCATGGCTGGGTGAATGATGAAGCAATGATTGGTGGAAGGACAACAGCCTGGGTGGGTGACACAGAAACTGTATGTGTCCATATACCTGGATCATGCTACTATCTGACTCTTAGATAGCATATGTGTATCTAGAGCAGGGGTACTCATAGTACGGCCCGTGGGCCGGTGGCGGCCCGGCAAGCCTTCCTTGGCGGTGTGCAGACCTTGCAGACAATCACTGCTCCCCCGGCCCCCACAGAGCAGAGTGGAGATGCAGGGCCACAAAGAGGTGAAATAGAACAAAGCCTCTGCTCTGTGGGGCCGGGCAAGCAGTGATTGTCAGGGTGGAGATGCAGGGGCGCTACAACAAACAAAGCCTCAATAATATGTTAATGGTCTTTTAAAGACCTGTTAAGTACTTTGGTGTGGCTGTCTGTGTGTGCGCGTTGAGGAAGCTGTCTCAGCCCGGGCTGAAGGCTGACACAGACAGACACACACACAGTGAGATGACAGAGGGGGAGGGAGAGGGAGGGCAGGAGGGAGAGAGAGATGGAGAGGGAGGGCAGGAGGGAGAGCATGAGTGAGAGAGATGTATGTAAATGCTGGGTCTGGTGGCTCAGTGGATGAAGGCATCTGCTGCAGGGACCTGTGTGCAACCTCATGGTCACAAGTTTTCGTTTTGCTTTAGCCTCGCCCCCTCTGACTCCGCCCCCACCAGTGCAGCCCTCGGCCACAAACTACACTGTAAATTTAGCCCCTGAGAGAAAGTTTGTGAGTACCCATGATCTAGAGAGAGTAGACGGTCAGTGGATGAACTAAGTGTAACTTTGATGAGCATGTAACACTGCACCCGCACGTCCGTTCCAGTGTAGGAAAGGCAAGGAAAAGAAGTTTTAATTTTGTCCAAATACTACTATCAATAGTAGCAGTAGTTTGTATTGCAAGCACAGCATAGATCCGGTTATTAGGGTGGCCACTCCCTACCTCTCTTAATAAGTTTAGTAGTACTCAGTCATTCATGTGTGTGAATGTATCACTGGTCACTCAATAAAAAGCAAAGCTCCTAAAGTCATCCCATATATAAGCAAAAACATCCCATGTGAAGTGATAGATAATCCGATTATTTATCTTCTTCAATTTTCCATTTCTAGTACTCATTTCCACTGTAGGGTGAAAGTTAAAGTAATTAAGCAGTAGCCCTTGAGTTGTAACAGAGTATTCTCAGTGCCACCCGTAATAGAAAAGTAAGAGCTTCACCACCTGCATGTACTGGACGGGTACAGTAACGCAACGCAAGTCTAGGTCACTCCTCATGGCGTGCGTCTCTTTTTCTCGGGTGCAAGTTTACTGCGCTGGCATTATGCCGGCTTGCAGAAGATAACGTACCAATTTTCCAAAACAAGAGACAAGAAGAAGAATAAGACTGGTGGACTTTCATAGACGACTCCAATGGAAGTCCATAGTGCTCGTAGAATTTGTTCCTTAAACTCCCACTAATGTTAGAGCAAGGATGAAGAAGTGTGAGGTTAGATAGATACTGGCCTCAATAGTTATGTAATGCGCTTGCAAGTTGCTAGTTGTAGTGCAACACAAATTTCTGCTGAATGATTGAGTTAATCTTAAAGAGCATTGGTTACAGACTATGTCTTTCTTTCTTCATATAGGTTCTCCTTCCAAACGAACAAGGAGGAAGGAGCTGGCTAGAGCGGCCCGGCAACGGAGGATCGATGCCACTGTGGCCGAATATCGGCGGCTGGTGGCCCTGGAGGACGAAGAAAGTGTGCAGTCGACCACAACAACTACGTCGTCTGCATCGGCCTCCGTGCCCCCATGGGCTGCCACCCAGCACAGTGGTCCACCCAGACTGAGCCGGGCTGCCAAAGCCAAACGCCACCGCCAAGTAGCAAGGACAACAGCTTCCTCTCACAGCCGTTGCACCTGCAAGGCATTGAAGGCACGCCTGCGCCGCAGTACCCTGATGGTGTCCCTCCTCCAGCAGGAGCTCCACCACTTTTCAAACGAGTTGGAGGGGCTCCGCGTAGAGCACGCCTTGCTCCGCCAGGAGCATGATGCCCTGGCCCAAAAAGTAGCCAGCATCCACCCATAGTGTCCCTTGCCCCATTTTTTAGAGACTTTTGGGGGGTGGGAATTGGGAGTTGGGTTTTTGGGGACTTTTGAAGGACAATCGTTGGGGTTAGGGAGGGTCTTGCGGGAGATTATTTTGTTAGGGATATAAATATACTTTTTCAAACTTTATCTGAGCATACCCGTTTCTTACTGCTTGCCTGGTGGGTGGGGGTTTAACAGTGACTTTGTTTTCCTGAAAGTTTAGTTCCATTTTCTTCCTTTAAGTGCAAATGCCCAAATGTTTTCAACACTAAGTGCCTCTCACAGAGTAAGTGAAGTGAATTCAAGAGTCCTAGGACTTTAGTAGTACTACCGCCAGTCTCTCGTCTCTCCTACTAATACTCCATTATACCCCCAAACCACCAAACGCTTATCTTACCTGTAATTTGTGTTTGAAAGTAGGGCTAGACCCAGTGCTGGCTCCACGGCAAACAGCGAATAAGGTTGGCAATCTTGGTCGGATAAAATTTCCTCATAGCGGTGGTACTAGTGGTGTGACACAGTGGCAGTTGCATGCCTATGAAAAAAAAGAAAATTAAATCTGGTTTGTCCTCCTGAGCAATTCAACGGTACAACTGAGAATATAGCAGGTGACAGAAGTACACTAGAACAGTGCCACATTGTAGCCTAACAAATGGTAAAGTATAACTACTAATTCGGTTGAAGTTCTTTGACATTAGCCATGGGTCTTTGTCAAGCAGAGTAAGAATATATCCTCGGATTTCTTCACCAGCCTGTTGCTATCACCTTATCCTCCCCAGCAAGTGTGTGGATTTATTGCTGTAATTTAGTCACACATCAATCAAAACCACACAGCCCGGGGGAAGAGGGTTAGGGTTTGAGAAATGGATGGGTACGGGGGTTTTTGGGAAAGGTTTTGGGAGACAAGAAAAAATAGCACAGCATGGACAAACAATTGTGAACATAAACAAATCTTTGGGTACAAACCTATCCATCAATCTTTGAAAGTGCATGCACTACTGCATGCATGTCAGTGAAAAGTAAGTAGTACTTTCGACAACTGTGGAAGAAAGAATGCGACAGTACAGGGCCTGTGTGGAATTATTGATAACGATATTCAACATAAGGTCTCTGTTGCCAGATACCCGAGAGCCTTGCTGGTCACTATAAATCCATTCACAACAACACTCAATGGGGTTGGTCTGGAAGGTATAGTAGATAGAAAAGGAGAAATTGCTTTTTTTCTAGGTGTCCCCTCACTCACCAGGGTTGCCCCTTGGTGACATGCTTCATCATTGGGGCCATCCCAGTCCTCTACGGGCTGGGGCGTGCTGCGACTTGCAAATTACGTAGGAGCACTTACAAATGACTATGTGTGGTGCAGATGTGATAGTGGAGTGGACTAAGTGATGTGTTAAGGGATCAATTTAGAAGCAGAGAGAGATCCAAGAAATGCAGTCACAGTCAGAGAAAAAGGCAAGGGATACTGTATCTATGTTGTTGTAGTTGTCCTGTTGGAAGTGGTAAGTAAGTTGCCTGCAGAAAAAAAATCCTCTTATTAGCGGCACTCCTCCATTGCAGCCGACGCTTCGTCCATCGATGTTGGTCACCAGAAGACACCCTGTAAAAAAAGCACAGCATAGACAAACAATTGAACATAAACAAATCTTTGGGTACAAACCTATCCATCAATCTTTGAAAGTGCATGCATGTCAGTGAAAAGTAAGTAGTACTTTCGACAACTGTGGAAGAAAGAATGCAACAGTACAGGGCGTGTGTGGAATTATTCATAACGATATTCAACATAAGGTCTCTGTAGCCAGATACCTGAGAGCCTTGCTGGTCACTATAAATCCATTCACAACAACACTCAATGGGGTTGGTCTGGAAGGCATAGTAGATAGAAAAGGAGAAATTGCTTTTTTTCTAGGTGTCCCCTCACTCACCAGGGTTGCCCCTTGGTGACATGCTTCATCATTGGGGCCATCCCAGTCCTCTACGGGCTGGGGCGTGCTGCGACTTGCGAATTACGTAGGAGCACTTACAAATGACTATGTGTGGTGCAGATGTGATAGTGGAGTGGACTAAGTGATGTGTTAAGGGATCAATTTAGAAGCAGAGAGAGATCCAAGAAATGCAGTCACAGTCAGAGAAAAAGGCAAGGGATACTGTATCTATGTTGTTGTAGTTGTCCTGTTGGAAGTGGTAAGTAAGTTGCCTGCAGAAAAAAAATCCTCTTATTAGCGGCACTCCTCCATTGCAGCCGACGCTTCGTCCATCGATGTTGGTCACCAGAAGACACCCTGTCCACTGCCTGCCTGATGCTGAATTGTGGCTCGCTAATGTGAAGCCTGACTCCATCCTTTTTTCCCCATTGCAGAGACTGAAACCCGGCCTGTAATTATTCAACGAAAAACAGGAAGTGATATAATATTACAACACCACTGATAAATAAATATAAGGTATGTAGGCTGTGGAGTGCAAAAAGTCACAATTTGATTTTCCTAGTAGACAGTACAATATTTTTGAAAGTGCGTACTCTGTCTGAGTCACCTTTTGAAGGATAAATAAGTAGGGGCAAAGTAATGTAGCGGATCTTTCCCCTCAAGCTAGGTGTACTGTAAACTGTGTTTTAGAACAAAATTAGATCTTCCTAGCAGTGCTCCCACCCAGACCCTTACTAAAGCCAGTCGCAAAAATGTAGAAGACCCCCAATCAAATCTCAAAAAACGAGGCCTAGCAGAAAACTGGTGACAAAACTTACTTTGAAAGTAAAAGTAGGCCGAAGTACCCCCTTCCTAATTACCCCTTACCCACCGTGGATTGCATTCAAACCACTTGCAAGCAACCAAGCAAAAGTAGCCATAGCCAGCATCGCTCCAAGACTCGAAATCCCCCCCACTCAAACACATGCAATAGAAATACTGCTAACCCTAACGTATCCTAAGTTAAGAATAGTGGCAAAGGCTTTCTTTAACTATGCCAAATCCCCCCTTTCCCACCATGGATTTTCTTCAAATGACTTGCAACGAAAATTACACATTCTCACGAGTGCTCTAAGACCCCAGAACTCAGTTGCAAAAATCTAGAACACCCCAAAACACATGCAATCCTGCTGCTAGGGCTAACCCTAACGAACCCTAAGTTACAAAAAGTGCCAAAAGGCTTTTCCGCGAGGATTTTGTCCCAACCACTTCTACCCGGTATTAGACCTTCCCAGGAATGCCCCAAGACCCGCCAACCCACCCGCCAAGAAGCATAACACCCCCAAACAGGCCAAAAGCAAAATCTCATACTTGCAATTTTTCTCGGCCTTCAGTCCAAACGCGCTGCGTAGCTAGGCCATAAGTCGGGGTTGCCACGACGGATTTCCTGAAAAGCAAATGCAATCAAGATTAGAGTGTCCCAGCAGTGCTCCCAGACCATGAAACTCACCCACAAACAGACGGAACCCCCCCTAAGAGCACCTCAAAGGCAAGCAAGTCATCAAAAACACAAAAAAAATTCCGCCTGGGATTTGGTCCAAAACACTTTTATCCGGTATTAGAGCTTCCCAGCAATGGCCCCAGAGCCGTCAACCCAGGAGAAAACGAGTAGAAGACCCCCAAACAGCCAAAGAGCAAAAGTACGAAAATGGGGACTTTGTCAATTTTTCACAAATTTCCCAAATCACTCCGCGCGCGCTCTGCAGCTAGGCCCTAACTCCCCTCTGCCACCATGGATTTGCTTAAAACCTCTTGCAAAGTAAAGTATATATAGCCAGCAGTGCGCCCAGACCCCGAAACCCACCCACAAACACCAGGAAGCCCCCCAAACAGGCCCCCGAAAACGCTACATTGAGCAAAATGTCAGAAATAGCCAAAAGAAAATCGGCCTGGATTTTGTCCCAACCACTTCTACCCGATATTAGACCTTCCCAGGAATGCCCCAAGACCCGCCAACCCACCCGCCAAGAAGCATAACACCCCCAAACAGGCCAAAAGCAAAATCTCATACTTGCAATATTTCTCGGCCTTCGGTCCAAACGCGCTGCGTAGCTAGGCCATAAGTCGGGGTTGCCACGACGGATTTCCTGAAAAGCAAATGCAATCAAGATTAGAGTGTCCCAGCAGTGCTCCCAGACCCCGAAACTCACCCACAAACACCAGGAAGCCCCCCAAACAGGCCCCCTAAAACGCTACATTGAGCAAAATGTCAGAAATAGCCAAAAAAAAATCGGCCTGGATTTTGTCCCAACCACTTCTACCCGGTATTACACCTTCCCAGGAATGCCCCAAGACCCGCCAACCCACCCGCCAAGAAGCATAACACCCCCAAACAGGCCAAAAGCAAAATCTCATACTTGCAATTTTTCTCGGCCTTCGGTCCAAACGCGCTGCGTAGCTAGGCCATAAGTCGGGGTTGCCACGACGGATTTCCTGAAAAGCAAATGCAATCAAGATTAGAGTCTCCCAGACCACGAAACTCACCCACAAACAGACGGAACCCCCCTAAGAGCACCTCAAAGGTAAGCAAGTCAACAAAAACACAAAATAATTTCCGCCTGGGATTTGGTCCAAAACACTTTTATCCGGTATTAGAGCTTCCCAGCAATGGCCCCAGAGCCGTCAACCCAGGAGAAAACGAGTAGAAGACCCCCAAACAGCCAAAGAGCAAAAGCACAAAAATGGGGACTTAGTCAATTTTTCACAAATTTCCCAAATCACTCCGCGCGCGCTCTGCAGCTAGGCCCTAACTCCCCTCTGCCACCATGGATTTGCTTCAAACCTCTTGTAAAGTAAAGTATATAAAGCCAGCAGTGCGCCCAGACCCCGAAACCCACCCACAAACACCAGGAAGCCCCCCAAACAGGCCCCCGAAAACGCTACATTGAGCAAAATGTCAGAAATAGCCAAAAAAAAATCGGCCTGGATTTTGTCCCAACCACTTCTACCCGATATTAGACCTTCCCAGGAATGCCCCAAGACCTGCCGACCCACCCGCCAAGAAGCATAACACCCCCAAACAGGCCAAAAGCAAAATCTCATACTTGCAATATTTCTCGGCCTTCGGTCCAAACGCGCTGCATAGCTAGGCCATAAGTCGGGGTTGCCACGACGGATTTCCTGAAAAGCAAATGCAATCAAGATTAGAGTGTCCCAGCAGTGCTCCCAGACCCCGAAACTCACCCACAAACACCAGGAAGCCCCCCAAACAGGCCCCCGAAAACGCTACATTGAGCACAATGTCAGAAATAGCCAAAAAAAAATCGGCCTGGATTTTGTCCCAACCACTTCTACCCGGTATTACACCTTCCCAGGAATGCCCCAAGACCCGCCAACCCACCCGCCAAGAAGCATAAAACCCCCAAACAGGCCAAAAGCAAAATCTCATACTTGCAATTTTTCTCGGCCTTCGGTCCAAACGCGCTGCGTAGCTAGGCCATAAGTCGGGGTTGCCACAACGGATTTCCTGAAAAGCAAATGCAATCAAGATTAGAGTGTCCCAGCAGTGCTCCCAGACCACGAAACTCACCCACAAACAGACGGAACCCCCCTAAGAGCACCTCAAAGGTAAGCAAGTCAACAAAAACACAAAATAATTTCCGCCTGGGATTTGGTCCAAAACACTTTTATCCGGTATTAGAGCTTCCCAGCAATGGCCCCAGAGCCGTCAACCCAGGAGAAAACGAGTAGAAGACCCCCAAACAGCCAAAGAGCAAAAGCACAAAAATGGGGACTTAGTCAATTTTTCACAAATTTCCCAAATCACTCCGCGCGCGCTCTGCAGCTAGGCCCTAACTCCCCTCTGCCACCATGGATTTGCTTCAAACCTCTTGTAAAGTAAAGTATATATAGCCAGCAGTGCGCCCAGACCCCGAAACCCACCCACAAACACCAGGAAGCCCCCCAAACAGGCCCCCGAAAACGCTACATTGAGCAAAATGTCAGAAATAGCCAAAAAAAAATCGGCCTGGATTTTGTCCCAACCACTTCTACCCGGTATTAGACCTTCCCAGGAATGCCCCAAGACCTGCCGACCCACCCGCCAAGAAGCATAACACCCCCAAACAGGCCAAAAGCAAAATCTCATACTTGCAATATTTCTCGGCCTTCGGTCCAAACGCGCTGCATAGCTAGGCCATAAGTCGGGGTTGCCACGACGGATTTCCTGAAAAGCAAATGCAATCAAGATTAGAGTGTCCCAGCAGTGCTCCCAGACCCCGAAACTCACCCACAAACACCAGGAAGCCCCCCAAACAGGCCCCCGAAAACGCTACATTGAGCACAATGTCAGAAATAGCCAAAAAAAAATCGGCCTGGATTTTGTCCCAACCACTTCTACCCGGTATTACACCTTCCCAGGAATGCCCCAAGACCCGCCAACCCACCCGCCAAGAAGCATAAAACCCCCAAACAGGCCAAAAGCAAAATCTCATACTTGCAATTTTTCTCGGCCTTCGGTCCAAACGCGCTGCGTAGCTAGGCCATAAGTCGGGGTTGCCACAACGGATTTCCTGAAAAGCAAATGCAATCAAGATTAGAGTGTCCCAGCAGTGCTCCCAGACCACGAAACTCACCCACAAACAGACGGAGCCCCCCTAAGAGCACCTCAAAGGCAAGCAAGTCATCAAAAACACAAAAAAATTTCCGCCTGGGATTTGGTCCAAAACACTTTTATCCAGTATTAGAGCTTCCCAGCAATGGCCCCAGAGCCGTCAACCCAGGAGAAAACGAGTAGAAGACCCCCAAACAGCCAAAGAGCAAAAGCACAAAAATGGGGACTTAGTCAATTTTTCACAAATTTCCCAAATCACTCCGCGCGCGCTCTGCAGCTAGGCCCTAACTCCCCTCTGCCACCATGGATTTGCTTCAAACCTCTTGTAAAGTAAAGTATATATAGCCAGCAGTGCGCCCAGACCCCGAAACCCACCCACAAACACCAGGAAGCCCCCCAAACAGGCCCCCGAAAACGCTACATTGAGCAAAATGTCAGAAATAGCCAAAAAAAAATCGGCCTGGATTTTGTCCCAACCACTTCTACCCGGTATTAGACCTTCCCAGGAATGCCCCAAGACCTGCCGACCCACCCGCCAAGAAGCATAACACCCCCAAACAGGCCAAAAGCAAAATCTCATACTTGCAATATTTCTCGGCCTTCGGTCCAAACGCGCTGCATAGCTAGGCCATAAGTCGGGGTTGCCACGACGGATTTCCTGAAAAGCAAATGCAATCAAGATTAGAGTGTCCCAGCAGTGCTCCCAGACCCCGAAACTCACCCACAAACACCAGGAAGCCCCCCAAACAGGCCCCCGAAAACGCTACATTGAGCACAATGTCAGAAATAGCCAAAAAAAAATCGGCCTGGATTTTGTCCCAACCACTTCTACCCGGTATTACACCTTCCCAGGAATGCCCCAAGACCCGCCAACCCACCCGCCAAGAAGCATAAAACCCCCAAACAGGCCAAAAGCAAAATCTCATACTTGCAATTTTTCTCGGCCTTCGGTCCAAACGCGCTGCGTAGCTAGGCCATAAGTCGGGGTTGCCACAACGGATTTCCTGAAAAGCAAATGCAATCAAGATTAGAGTGTCCCAGCAGTGCTCCCAGACCACGAAACTCACCCACAAACAGACGGAACCCCCCTAAGAGCACCTCAAAGGCAAGCAAGTCATCAAAAACACAAAAAAAATTCCGCCTGGGATTTGGTCCAAAACACTTTTATCCAGTATTAGAGCTTCCCAGCAATGGCCCCAGAGCCGTCAACCCAGGAGAAAACGAGTAGAAGACCCCCAAACAGCCAAAGAGCAAAAGTACAAAAATGGGGACTTAGTCAATTTTTCAAAAATTTCCCAAATCACTCCGCGCGCGCTCTGCAGCTAGGCCCTAACTCCCCTCTGCCACCATGGATTTGCTTCAAACCTCTTGCAAAGTAAAGTATATATAGCCAGCAGTGCACCCAGACCCCGAAACCCACCCACAAACACCAGGAAGCCCCCCAAACAGGCCCCCGAAAATGCTACATTGAGCAAAATGTCAGAAATAGCCAAAATAAAATCGGCCTGTATTTTGTCCCAAACACTTCTACCCGGTATTACACCTTCCCAGGAATGCCCCAAGACCCGCCAACCCACCCGCCAAGAAGCATAACACCCCCAAACAGGCCAAAAGCAAAATCTCATACTTGCAATTTTTCTCGGCCTTCGGTCCAAACGCGCTGCGTAGCTAGGCCATAAGTCGGGGTTGCCACAACGGATTTCCTGAAAAGCAAATGCAATCAAGATTAGAGTGTCCCAGCAGTGCTACCAGACCACGAAACTCACCCACAAACAGACGGAACCCCCCCTAAGAGCACCTCAAAGGCAAGCAAGTCATCAAAAACACAAAACATTTTCCGCCTGGGATTTGGTCCAAAACACTTTTATCCGGTATTAGAGCTTCCCAGCAATGGCCCCAGAGCCGTCAACCCAGGAGAAAACGAGTAGAAGACCCCCAAACAGCCAAAGAGCAAAAGCACAAAAATGGGGACTTAGTCAATTTTTCACAAATTTCCCAAATCACTCCGCACGCGCTCTGCAGCTAGGCCCTAACTCCCCTCTGCCACCATGGATTTGCTTCAAACCTCTTGCAAAGTAAAGTATATATAGCCAGCAGTGCGCCCAGACCCCGAAACCCACCCACAAACACCAGGAAGCCCCCCAAACAGGCCCTCCGAAAACGCTACATTGAGCAAAATGTCAGAAATAGCCAAAAAACAATCGGCCTGGATTTTGTCCCAACCACTTCTACCCAGTATTAGACCTTCCCAGGAATTGCCCAAGACCCGCCAACCCACCCGCCAAGAAGCATAACACCCCCAAACAGGCCAAAAGCAAAATCTCATACTTGCAATATTTCTCGGCCTTCGGTCCAAACGCGCTGCGTAGCTAGGCCATAAGTCGGGGTTGCCACGACGGATTTCCTGAAAAGCAAATGCAATCAAGATTAGAGTGTCCCAGCAGTGCTCTCAGACCCCGAAACTCACCCACAAACACCAGGAAGCCCCCCAAACAGGCCCCCGAAAACGCTACATTGAGCAAAATGTCAGAAATAGCCAAAAAAAAATCGGCCTGGATTTTGTCCCAACCACTTCTACCCGGTATTACACCTTCCCAGGAATGCCCCAAGACCCGCCAACCCACCCGCCAAGAAGCATAACACCCCGAAACAGGCCAAAAGCAAAATCTCATACTTGCAATTTTTCTCGGCCTTTGGTCCAAACGCGCTGCGTAGCTAGGCCATAAGTCGGGGTTGCCACGACGGATTTCCTGAAAAGCAAATGCAATCAAGATTAGAGTGTCCCAGCAGTGCTACCAGACCACGAAACTCACCCACAAACAGACGGAACCCCCCCTAAGAGCACCTCAAAGGCAAGCAAGTCATCAAAAACACAAAACATTTTCCGCCTGGGATTTGGTCCAAAACACTTTTATCCGGTATTAGAGCTTCCCAGCAATGGCCCCAGAGCCGTCAACCCAGGAGAAAACGAGTAGAAGACCCCCAAACAGCCAAAGAGCAAAAGCACAAAAATGGGGACTTAGTCAATTTTTCACAAATTTCCCAAATCACTCCGCACGCGCTCTGCAGCTAGGCCCTAACTCCCCTCTGCCACCATGGATTTGCTTCAAACCTCTTGCAAAGTAAAGTATATATAGCCAGCAGTGCGCCCAGACCCCGAAACCCACCCACAAACACCAGGAAGCCCCCCAAACAGGCCCTCCGAAAACGCTACATTGAGCAAAATGTCAGAAATAGCCAAAAAACAATCGGCCTGGATTTTGTCCCAACCACTTCTACCCAGTATTAGACCTTCCCAGGAATTGCCCAAGACCCGCCAACCCACCCGCCAAGAAGCATAACACCCCCAAACAGGCCAAAAGCAAAATCTCATACTTGCAATATTTCTCGGCCTTCGGTCCAAACGCGCTGCGTAGCTAGGCCATGAGTCGGGGTTGCCACGACGGATTTCCTGAAAAGCAAATGCAATCAAGATTAGAGTGTCCCAGCAGTGCTCTCAGACCCCGAAACTCACCCACAAACACCAGGAAGCCCCCCAAACAGGCCCCCGAAAACGCTACATTGAGCAAAATGTCAGAAATAGCCAAAAAAAAATCGGCCTGGATTTTGTCCCAACCACTTCTACCCGGTATTACACCTTCCCAGGAATGCCCCAAGACCCGCCAACCCACCCGCCAAGAAGCATAACACCCCGAAACAGGCCAAAAGCAAAATCTCATACTTGCAATTTTTCTCGGCCTTTGGTCCAAACGCGCTGCGTAGCTAGGCCATAAGTCGGGGTTGCCACGACGGATTTCCTGAAAAGCAAATGCAATCAAGATTAGAGTGTCCCAGCAGTGCTCCCAGACCACGAAACTCACCCACAAACAGACGGAACCCCCCTAAGAGCACCTCAAAGGCAAGCAAGTCATCAAAAACACAAAAAAATTTCCGCCTGGGATTTGGTCCAAAACACTTTTATCCAGTATTAGAGCTTCCCAGCAATGGCCCCAGAGCCGTCAACCCAGGAGAAAACGAGTAGAAGACCCCCAAACAGCCAAAGAGCAAAAGCACAAAAATGGGGACTTAGTCAATTTTTCACAAATTTCCCAAATCACTCCGCGCGCGCTCTGCAGCTAGGCCCTAACTCCCCTCTGCCACCATGGATTTGCTTCAAACCTCTTGTAAAGTAAAGTATATATAGCCAGCAGTGCGCCCAGACCCCGAAACCCACCCACAAACACCAGGAAGCCCCCCAAACAGGCCCCCGAAAACGCTACATTGAGCAAAATGTCAGAAATAGCCAAAAAAAAATCGGCCTGGATTTTGTCCCAACCACTTCTACCCGGTATTAGACCTTCCCAGGAATGCCCCAAGACCTGCCGACCCACCCGCCAAGAAGCATAACACCCCCAAACAGGCCAAAAGCAAAATCTCATACTTGCAATATTTCTCGGCCTTCGGTCCAAACGCGCTGCATAGCTAGGCCATAAGTCGGGGTTGCCACGACGGATTTCCTGAAAAGCAAATGCAATCAAGATTAGAGTGTCCCAGCAGTGCTCCCAGACCCCGAAACTCACCCACAAACACCAGGAAGCCCCCCAAACAGGCCCCCGAAAACGCTACATTGAGCACAATGTCAGAAATAGCCACAAAAAAATCGGCCTGGATTTTGTCCCAACCACTTCTACCCGGTATTACACCTTCCCAGGAATGCCCCAAGACCCGCCAACCCACCCGCCAAGAAGCATAAAACCCCCAAACAGGCCTAAAGCAAAATCTCATACTTGCAATTTTTCTCGGCCTTCGGTCCAAACGCGCTGCGTAGCTAGGCCATAAGTCGGGGTTGCCACAACGGATTTCCTGAAAAGCAAATGCAATCAAGATTAGAGTGTCCCAGCAGTGCTCCCAGACCACGAAACTCACCCACAAACAGACGGAACCCCCCTAAGAGCACCTCAAAGGCAAGCAAGTCATCAAAAACACAAAAAAATTTCCGCCTGGGATTTGGTCCAAAACACTTTTATCCAGTATTAGAGCTTCCCAGCAATGGCCCCAGAGCCGTCAACCCAGGAGAAAACGAGTAGAAGACCCCCAAACAGCCAAAGAGCAAAAGTACAAAAATGGGGACTTAGTCAATTTTTCAAAAATTTCCCAAATCACTCCGCGCGCGCTCTGCAGCTAGGCCCTAACTCCCCTCTGCCACCATGGATTTGCTTCAAACCTCTTGCAAAGTAAAGTATATATAGCCAGCAGTGCACCCAGACCCCGAAACCCACCCACAAACACCAGGAAGCCCCCCAAACAGGCCCCCGAAAACGCTACATTGAGCAAAATGTCAGAAATAGCCAAAAAAAAATCACCCTGGATTTTTCCCAACCACTTCTACCCGGTATTAGACCTTCCCAGGAATGCCCCAAGACCCGCCAACCCACCCGCCAAGAAGCATAACACCCCCAAACAGGCCAAAAGCAAAATCTCATACTTGCAATATTTCTCGGCCTTCGGTCCAAACGCGCTGCGTAGCTAGGCCATAAGTCGGGGTTGCCACGACGGATTTCCTGAAAAGCAAATGCAATCAAGATTAGAGTGTCCCAGCAGTGCTCCCAGACCACAAAACTCACCCACAAACAGACGGAACCCCCCCTAAGAGCACCTCAAAGGCAAGCAAGTCATCAAAAACACACAAAAAATTCCGCCTGGGATTTGGTCCAAAACACTTTTATCCGGTATTAGAGCTTCCCAGCAATGGCCCCAGAGCCGTCAACCCAGGAGAAAACGAGTAGAAGACCCCCAAACAGCCAAAGAGCAAAAGTACAAAAATGGGGACTTAGTCAATTTTTCACAAATTTCCCAAATCACTCCGCGCGCGCTCTGCAGCTAGGCCCTAACTCCCCTCTGCCACCATGGATTTGCTTCAAACCTCTTGCAAAGTAAAGTATATATAGCCAGCAGTGCGCCCAGACCCCGAAACCCACCCACAAACACCAGGAAGCCCCCCAACAGGCCCCCGAAAACGCTACATTGAGCAAAATGTCAGAAATAGCCAAAAAAAAATCGGCCTGGATTTTGTCCCAACCACTTCTACCCGGTATTAGACCTTCCCAGGAATGCCCCAAGACCCGCCAACCCACCCGCCAAGAAGCATAACACCCCCAAACAGGCCAAAAGCAAAATCTCATACTTGCAATATTTCTCGGCCTTTGGTCCAAACGCGCTGCGTAGCTAGGCCATAAGTCGGGGTTGCCACGACGGATTTCCTGAAAAGCAAATGCAATCAAGATTAGAGTGTCCCAGCAGTGCTCCCAGACCCTGAAACTCACCCACAAACACCAGGAAGCCCCCCAAACAGGCCCCCGAATACGCTACATTGAGCAAAATGTCAGAAATAGCCAAAAAAAATCGGCCTGGATTTTGTCCCAACCACTTCTACCCGGTATTACACCTTCCCAGGAATGCCCCAAGACCCGCCAACCCACCCGCCAAGAAGCATAACACCCCCAAACAGGCCAAAAGCAAAATCTCATACTTGCAATATTTCTCGGCCTTTGGTCCAAACGCGCTGCGTAGCTAGGCCATAAGTCGGTGTTGCCACGACGGATTTCCTGAAAAGCAAATGCAATCAAGATTAGAGTGTCCCAGCAGTGCTCCCAGACCACGAAACTCACCCACAAACAGACGGAACCCCCCCTAAGAGCACCTCAAAGGCAAGCAAGTCATCAAAAACACAAAAAATGTTCCGCCTGGGATTTGGTCCAAAACACTTTTATCCGGTATTAGAGCTTCCCAGCAATGGCCCCAGAGCCGTCAACTCACCTGCAAAGAGGTACAACAACACCCCCACAAGTGCTGAGTCTTTCTTCATTGGGTGTAAACCAGCCCTCTGGTTTGATGGAAATAGGAGTCTGGAGGAGGAGGATAGAGGAGCATGTTCTTCTGAACTTGTGAACCTGAGGAATGCAGACTGCGGCAACTTCAAATCAATTAGCAAACCAATGAAGACAGTTCTGCTGATGGGCTTGATTTTGTGATTATCTGATTAAAGTTTGAAATATATTAACTGTGCACAACAAAGAAAGACAGACACACAGGAATAAAAGTGAATAAGGATGAAAAAGAAAGTTATTGATTCGTTGTCTCATTTTCAGGGCTCGGTATCACGGTCCAGGAATAAGAATAAGGCTTCGTCATCATACTCTGCGAATTCAGGCAAGGTGAGCTCAGTGTCACCTGACAGAGTAGAAATTCCCTCATCTATGTTGCTGGCCACCTCCTCTTCATCCGGCACGCTTTCTCGTACTCTGAAATCTGGTGGTATGAGGTGCTGATTAAGCATGAGCGAATTTTGCGGATCTCGCGTTCGCGAATTTTGCGGATTTGCGGATTCGCAATCCGCAAAATCCGCGAATTCCCGTGAATTTGCGGATTTTTTTTTTTTGTGTTCGCCCGTGTTTCTGCCAGTTCGCGAGGGTTTTGTACACTTTCGCAAATTGCGAACTTACCTGTCGGGTCGCAAGTTTCGCGAACTTGTTGTTTCTACGTGTCCAGCCTGTTTGGGACACTCTTCTTCATCACTGCCACTCTCTGTCACCACTGCCACTCTCTGACTACTCATGCCACCCTCTGGCCCACCCATGCCACCCTCTGTTTCATCACCACACCCTCTGGTTGTCCAGTGTACATTATTTTCGGCAAAGCAAAGCACACCTTCCCTGCCTCAAGTGACCTGAATTAATTTGGGGCTGATTAATGTGTCACAGAATATTTTTTTAGCTGGCACCTGCTTCCTTAGTGCGCCCTGATTAGTGATCTTTTGCACTTGCTAAGTGCTTTCATTGTTGCAAAATTAGTTACAACACCTGCCCTGCCCCAACTGACAATAATGAATTAGGGGCTGATTAATGGATTTTAACTTCCAGCCTGGCTCCTGCTTGTCTCCCTTAGCTGTAATTCAGGACCTTTGTGGCATATGTGTAACTATTCTGAGGTTCAGAGCAGGGTCACATAATAGTTTCAACTGGCAACTGAACTCTGGAGGGGCCCCTCAGGAAGCACTACAGGAAATGGCTACTAATGATGAGCCTGAACTTTTGAACCTGGTAAGTAGTTACTTTCAGTTTTGCTAAGATCGTATTTCTGCAATTTTGCACTTATTCGCGGGGCGCGAACTCACGCGAACTCACGCGAACAGTGCGAGCAGTGCGAGCAAAATCCGCTGCTCGCGGATTTGCGGATTTTGCGGGAGATTCGCGAATCTCGCGGATTGCGGATTTCCCGAAAATCCGCAAAATCCGCGAGCGGAACGGATTTTCCGCCCATGCCTAGTGCTGATTCATCTTGATCATTGTTAGCCTCTCCACATTTTTGGGCGAGAGGCGGCTCCGTTTGGGAGTTACAATGCCACCAGCAGCACTGAAAACCCGTTCAGAAGACACACTTGCGAGTGGGCAAGACAAGTAGTTTAAAGCCAGGTTGGTGAGCTGTGGCCACAATTCTTTTTTCCCATGCCAATACGCCAATGGGTCAGAATTAACATAGACCTCTGTTGAGTCATTCAGATAGTCCTTCACCATCGACTCAAGGTCCTCATCAAAGGTTCCTCCACTTTGCTTAGCTCTTGCTGTGCCTCTGACCTTTTGAGAACCAAACCCAGGCAGAGCTAGCCAATCCTCTTCAGCCTCCAATGTTTCTGTTGTGTCTCGTGCAGATGATCCGGTTGCCGGTGTCTTTAATGGCTGAGAGGTCACTTGTGCCACAGCCACAGGTGCAGAAGTGGATTGTTTTGACTGGGGATGGCCTGCTGATGTACTGTCATTTCCTTCAATTTTCAGCCGTTCTCTTTCAAACCTCTTGGCTGACAAGGCTAGCCAACGTTTGTACATTGGAACATGTTCATCATCAAAAGGAAAGAATGCTTGGCCTGCAAGCGCCTTTTTGTAGCGTGGATCCAGAATAGTAGCACAAATGTAATGCTCTTCTGAGTGGATCTTTTTAAGACGTTCATCACCTTGTAGGAGCTCTAATAATTTCTCAGCCAGAAGCAAAGAGTCTTGGTTTTTTTCATCTTTTTCAAACACAGAACACACCTCCTTCAGTTGGTCCTCCAGCATGTACAACAATGGGATAGCTTTTCCCAAATTAGAGTCCTCCTTGCTGACTGCACGCGTGAAGATTCCAAAAGGACGAAGCATGCGTGTCAGGCTTTGAACTATGTTCCATTGCGCCGCACCCATCCTCAGCTCCTCTGTACCCTCTGTAAGGAAATATTGATCGAGTTCCTTATACTGCTCATACAGACGCTCAAGCATGTAGAAGGTTGAGTTCCAACGTGTTACCACCTCCTGGATGAGTGCTTTCACTGGCATTTGACGTTGATATAGCAGGCTCCACAGCTGCTTCCGGGCCTTAAAAGAATGGCTGAAATGCTTGCACATTTTTTGGCAGGTGTCCAATACACTGTACGCTGCACTGCCTTTATTACCCAAGAATTTTTGGACAACCAGGTTTATACAGTGCGCCAAACACGGCACTCTGAAATAGTCACCGTCCCTCATGGCCTTAACTATATTGGAGCCATTGTCCGTGGAAACATAACCAACCTGGCGTTTTAGTGGAGACAGACAGTTAAGGACCTTTGTGTTAAAGACATCCAAAATGTTATCTGCTGTGTGACGTTTCTCCAAACCAAACATGGCTAGTGATGCATGTTTCCGAGCAGCTTTAAAAACAATGTCCGCGTCAACACCTGCGTTTAGCTTTGCTTTAGCCCCTGAAAAAGAGACCCAGTGTGCAGTGATGCACATGTAATCAGCGCCTGCGCCACTGGTCCACATGTCTGTTGTCAGATGTATAGTGTGAACAGCACTCTTCTGCAAAGCTGCCCCAATCACCTTCAGAACATCTTCATGTAGTGCTGGAACCGCAACTCGGGCAAAATAGAACCGGCTAGGAACCTTCCATTTAGGGCAGAGCGCTGCCACTAATTCTAGAAAACCAACCCCTTCTACAAAAGAAAAAGGGAGAAGGTCCAGAGCTAGCATTTTAGCCAGCTTAGTGTTATACAGACGCGCCAGTGGGTGGTTGCGTTCATATTGCGCTTCTGTAAACAACATCTTTTTAATGTTGCCCTGGACCAAGAATTTACGGGATGATGATGATATCTTCGACCCAGTTACGCTCGCTGATGAACTTTTCCGCATTGATGTCTCACTCTCTCCCACACTCTTAGTGTGCCTCACATGGGGTGTGCTGCTGACAGGGGTACTGGGTGTAAGTGAAGTGTTTGACACGTCTTCTTCCTCCTCGTCATCATCAGATGAAAAATCAACGTTTTCATTACGTGCAATTCGGGCTTCCTTGATCGCCTGTAGGTGCGCAAACCATTGGACAGCATGCTTTCTTTCAAGATGACCTCTCTGGCCTCCGGTACCATAGTTGGAACCAAACTTACCACGACTAACTGCCAACTTACAAATGCTACAAATGGCGAGGTTTTCCTTTTTTGTGGAAACACTAAAGAAGTCCCAAACTGTGGACTTGAAATGTCTTTGGGGGCCGGAGGAGGCGGCGATACTGGTGGTGGTGGTCCTGCTGCTAATGCCAGATGAAGTGGAGGATGTGGATTGCCGAACTTCAGTACGTTTTGCACTTTCACCACCGCAAATTGAGGTCGAGGTGGGTACCTTCTTGCGAGGAAGAAATATGGAAGCGGTAGGTGTTGGTGTACTACTTAACTCCAAATCTAATGATTGTTGTGTTTCCATTTCCATTGCCTCCTCGTCGACATCATCATCACGCTCAGCAGCTTCTCGGGATAGGGTCAAAATGTCTCTTTGCTGCATGCCCGGTGGGGCTGCAGTGACCTTTGTGATGACTGGCTCGTCGTCATCGTGAGAGGCTTCATCAACAGCAGTATCTGTCACTTCTTGTTGAGCCTCATCACACTCCATAGGTATGAGTTTTTCGACGACCTTCCTTTTACGCTTAGGTATCTTTGTCAGATCATGGTGTGCCTCACTCTCAGGCTGCCGTTGTGGTACCCATTTGTCATCCAGATCATCAGTAGGAGGTGAGCTTGAAGAAGATGTAGACACCCCCCTTGATCTTTTCCTTGCTAGGGATGTGGAAGACAATGAATGATCATCAGGAGGAGTGGCTTCCTCAAATGATACCTCGGTCTGATTGTCAATTTCCTGATGTGCCCCTACTTCGGGAGGAACAACTATTGTGGGCACTTGTGACCCTCCATGCACCTCTGCTTGCGCATCTCCTTGCGCTGCCTCTCCTTCCACATGTACTTGGGCTTGTACTACTTGCACATGTTGTTGTTGCGGCTGTGGTTGTTCAACACTTGTCAGATGAGTTACAACAACCTGTGTTGATTCAGGGACATTGCTGCTACTTTCTTGCGATGAGCCAACATCACTGGTCGATGGTGATTGGAGAAGTACACTGACTGCCTCTGAAGCACTCAAGGGCTTTGACTTAAGTTGGCGTGGTGGTGGAGGCACTGAACCCAATGGAGCAGGGGTGCTGGTCCCAGCTTGGTCCCCAGCAGATCCTGCTGCTGCTGCAGGCGTACTTTTTTTTTCTCCCAAAAAACGTGGCGGTTGGCACACCAGCCTCCTTGGTAACTTGCTTCTTCTGCTCCTTACTAGCAACTTTCTTGCTAGAGGAGCTACGGAGAACTTTTTTTGGGGCCATCTTCTTCAGAGCAGGTCAGACAGCAGGCCGCAGTTGCACGAATTGTAGAGTTGTCTGAGGCCAGACGTGACGTCGCGTGACGTTATGCTGCACACACACACCGCTGCAGGACTTCTTCCTGGCACTGGTGGTTCTCTTGAGTCTTGTGCACCTAAAAACAATGGAAGACAGAGGAACATCAGTTCAGTTATATACCACAAAAAAATCGGAAAAAACACAGAAAAATCAGCACAATCCCATTCCATCCATGCCCTCCATTATGTTTACGTTCAAGACAGCCCACAGAAAGACTAGGCCCATGCTAGACTCAAATACCCCTGGTGAAAAGGCCACAAGTACAGCCCCAAAAAACGAAAATCACTGAAAAATCAGCACAATCCCAATCCATCCATGCCCTCCATGATGTTTAAATTCAAGACAACCCACAGAAAGACTAGGCCCATGCAAGACTCACTACCCCTGGGCATAAAGGTTGAAAAGTAGGCAAAATGGTTGCAGGCCTAACAACAAAGCCTGCATTCAAAATGGCCACTTGCCTCTCCCAGCACATGGCCAGTGCCTGTAGCAGCACTCAAAATGGCCACCAGCCACATGGCCTGTCCCTCCCCATGAACACCCCCAAAAATCGAAAAACACTGCAAAATCAGCACAATCCCATTCCATCCATGGCCTCCATGATGTTTAAGTTCAAGACAGCCCACAGAAAGACTAGGCCCATGCTAGACTCAAATACCCCTGGTGAAAAGGCCACAAGTACAGCCCCAAAAAACGAAAATCACTGAAAAATCAGCACAATCCCAATCCATCCATGCCCTCCATAATGTTTAAATTCAAGACAACCCACAGAAAGACTAGGCCCATGCAAGACTCACTACCCCTGGGCATAAAGGTTGAAAAGTAGGCAAAATGGTTGCAGGCCTAACAGCAAAGCCTGCATTCAAAATGGCCACTTGCCTCCCAGCACATGGCCAGTGCCTGTAGCAGCACTCAAAATGGCCACCAGCCACATGGCCTGTCCCTCCCCATGAACACCCCCAAAAATCGAAAAACACTGCAAAATCACCACAATCCCAGTCCATCCATGCCCTCCATGATGTTTAAGTTCAAGACAGCCCACAGAAAGACTAGGCCCATGCTAGACTCAAATACCCCTGGTGAAAAGGCCACAAGTACAGCCCCAAAAAACGAAAATCACTGACAAATCAGCACAATCCCAATCCATCCATGCCCTCCATGATGTTTAAATTCAAGACAACCCACATAAAGACTAGGCCCATGCAAGACTCACTACCCCTGGGCATAAAGGTTGAAAAGTAGGCAAAATGGTTGCAGGCCTAACAACAAAGCCTGCATTCAAAATGGCCACTTGCCTCTCCCAGCACATGGCCAGTGCCTGTAGCAGCACTCAAAATGGCCACCAGCCACATGGCCTGTCCCTCCCCATGAACACCCCCAAAAATCGAAAAACACTGCAAAATCAGCACAATCCCATTCCATCCATGGCCTCCATGATGTTTAAGTTCAAGACAGCCCACAGAAAGATTAGGCCCATGCTAGACTCAAATACCCCTGGTGAAAAGGCCACAAGTATAGCCCCAAAAAACGAAAATCACTGAAAAATCAGCACAATCCCAATCCATCCATGCCCTCCATGATGTTTAAGTTCAAGACAGCCCACAGAAAGACTAGGCCCATGCTAGACTCAAATACCCCTGGTGAAAAAGCCACAAGTACAGCCCCAAAAAACGAAAATCACTGAAAAATCAGCACAATCCCAATCCATCCATGCCCTCCATGATGTTTAAATTCAAGACAACCCACAGAAAGACTAGGCCCATGCAAGACTCACTACCCCTGGGCATAAAGGTTGAAAAGTAGGCAAAATGGTTGCAGGCCTAACAACAAAGCCTGCATTCAAAATGGCCACTTGCCTCTCCCAGCACATGGCCAGTGCCTGTAGCAGCACTCAAAATGGCCACCAGCCACGTGGCCTGTCCCTCCCCATGAACACCCCCAAAAATTGAAAAACACTGCAAAATCAGCACAATCCCATTCCATCCATGGCCTCCATGATGTTTAAGTTCAAGACAGCCCACAGAAAGACTAGGCCCATGCTAGACGCAAATACCCCTGGTGAAAAGGCCACAAGTACAGCCCCAAAAAACGAAAATCACTGAAAAATCAGCACAATCCCAATCCATCCATGCCCTCCATGATGTTTAAATTCAAGACAACCCACAGAAAGACTAGGCCCATGCAAGACTCACTACCCCTGGGCATAAAGGTTGAAAAGTAGGCAAAATGGTTGCAGGCCTAACAACAAAGCCTGCATTCAAAATGGCCACTTGCCTCTCCCAGCACATGGCCAGTGCCTGTAGCAGCACTCAAAATGGCCACCAGCCACATGGCCTGTCCATCCCCATGAACACCCCCAAAAATCAAAAAACACTGCAAAATCAGCACAATCCCATTCCATCCATGGCCTCCATGATGTTTAAGTTCAAGACAGCCCACAGAAAGACTAGGCCCATGCTAGACTCAAATACCCCTGGTGAAAAGGCCACAAGTACACCCCCAAAAAACGAAAATCACTGGAAAATCAGCACAATCCCAATCCATCCATGCCCTCCATGATGTTTAAATTCAAGACAACCTACAGAAAGACTAGTCCCATGCAAGACTCACTACCCCTGGGCATAAAGGTTGAAAAGTAGGCAAAATGGTTGCAGGCCCAACAACAAAGCCTGCATTCAAAATGGCCACTTGCCTCTCCCAGCACATGGCCAGTGCCTGTAGCAGCACTCAAAATGGCCACCAGCCACATGGCCTGTCCCTCCCCATGAACACCCCCAAAAATCGAAAAACACTGCAAAATCAGCACAATCCCATTCCATCCATGCCCTCCATGATGTTTAAGTTCAAGACAGCCCACAGAAAGACTAGGCCCATGCTAGACTCAAATACCCCTAGTGAAAAGGCCACAAGTACAGCCCCAAAAAACGAAAATCACTGAAAAATCAGCACAATCCCATTCCATCCATGACCTCCATGATGTTTAAGTTCAAGACAGCCCACAGAAAGACTAGGCCCATGCTAGACTCAAATACCCCTGGTGAAAAGGCCACAAGTATAGCCCCAAAAAACGAAAATCCCTGAAAAATCAGCACAATCCCAATCCATCCATGCCCTCCATGATGTTTAAGTTCAAGACAACCCACAGAAAGACTCAGTCCACCCACCACTGAGTACCCCTGGGCAAAAGGCCCCAAAACAGCCCAAAAATCGAAAATTCCAAAATTTTAGTTGCAGCAACTGTAATGCCCCAAACAAACTTACTTGTAAAATTTCTAATCCAACAGTGATCCAAAGAAAGTCAAAAAGGCCTCAAATCCAAAGATCCAGCAGCATCCACAAAAAGTAATCCTTCCAGCTCCAGATCCAAATGAAAAGTGACCAGGAGATGGACAAAGCACTGGGAGGAGCCTGCTGAACAGGAACAGGAAGTTGAAGACTGTGGGGCACTTCCTTCCTCCCACCCCCCCCCCCCCTCCCCAAAATGGACTCCTCGCTAAAAAAGTGCAGGCAAATGTCAACCTAAGGAGTTATTCAGATAAAAATCATCATTTCAAGAAGGTTTATGCTGCTTGCTGGTGGATTTCTTGTGCAGAATTGCAAATTTTATATTTTCGCTTGTGCGAGATTCTTGCTGCTCGCCGCATCTCAAATCTCGCAATTGCGAAGTACCGCGAGACGTGATCTCGCCGTACTCGCGTTGACAAACTATCGCTGGCAAGCCGCGATGACGTAATCGCGCTCGCCAATTCCCGCGGGATCACACAGCAAGATCCAAAATGGCGCAGCACTCGCAAACTATCGAGAAAAACAACTCGGCAAACGATGATAAACGCCGCGCGCCGCAAAAATTGTATCACCAACGCCGCGCGCCGCAAAAAAAATCCGCTGCGTGCGAATTTGCGGATTTTGCGGGAAATCCGCAAATCTCGCGGATTGCGAATTTCCCGAAAATCCGCAAAATCCGCGAGCGTAACGGATTTTCTGCCCATGCTTAGTTCTTGGTATTCCGGAACGGGCGGAGGCAGGCAACGCAGAACGCTCCCTGGAGCACTGGATTCGTACTACACTGTGTCCTGCGGGTCTGTCGGAAGTCTTTGTGATTGAACGGGCCCATAGAGCGTTGGTTCCGCCGCCGAGACCCGGAGCTCCACCATGGGCCCTCATTGCCAAGATCCTCAACTATCGAGATAGGGACTGCATCCTTAAAGCGGCGAGGGAGACTGCAGATCTAACGTTTGAAAATGCAAGGGTCTCCAAATTTCCGGACTACACCCAACTGGTCCAGGAACAGCGGAAGTCCTTCCTGACAGTTAAACAGAAGCTCCGGGAGTTACACCTACAGTATATCTGGGAGTGGCTTGAGATACGGGGGGATGCCCTTCCTCCAGGAGAGCGGGGAGGAAACCGAAGCACATGGGGGCACGACTGCGGAGGAGGCGCACTAGCATGCGACAATGTCGATCAAACATGGCTGAGCGAGTGGAGGGACGGTGAGTCACGGTGGGAGAGGATGGGGCCCTCCGCCTGGATCTGACGGAGTCTGAAATCTTGCCGATGACATCAAAGACTCCTCCGCCGGGAGAAGTACTGGTTCCAGATACACTGCAGCCCACCACAGATATTATTTCACCTACCAGTGCTACGATTCCAGAGACTGCAAACAAAACAGGTGATGGACCGAATGTGGATCAATGTCACACATTCACCCCAGTCCGAAGATCTGGGCTCAAATCCATCGTTTTTTTGCACTCCACACCACCCTGGGTTAGACAATGGCGATGTGCAAATCAGCTCTGACCCTCTGCCCCATGGGAACAGTCCAGTCCGAACTACAAAAGCCATGTCCTTCCCATAACGGAATCAAGCATCCGAGGACCGGACCGGTTTCGAGGTAACACCTCTCATCAGCCCGGCTAGCTTGACTCCAGTGGTGTGGAGTGCCTGGGACCCACGTCTGAGCATCCCCAGCGCACTTAGGGCGGAATTTGCAAACAAAACAGGTGATGGACCGAATGTGGATCAATGTCACACATTCACCCCAGTCCGAAGATCTGGGCCCAAATCTATCGTTTTTTTGCACTCCACACCACCCTGGGTTAGACAATGGCGATATGCAAATCAGCTCTGACCCTTTGCCCCATGGGAACAGTCCAGTCCGAACTACAAAAGTCATGTCCTTCCCAGAACGGAATCAAGCATCCGAGGACCGGACCGGTTTCGAGGTAACACCTCTCATCAGCCCGGCTAGCTTGACTCCAGTGGTGATTCCAGAGACGGCAGGGGCTCAGGGGCGGACATCGGAGGCCCTGTCATGAGGAGCGGCTGTGGTCCTGTATGGTTTGTTGGATTCCGGGGCTGGTGTCCTACCGCGCTGGGGCCGCTCCCAAAAGGGAGACTGCACTCAGTGTAATGCTTGAAGGGACGTTGCGGCTCGTAAAGGAGCGAAGGGTTGGACAAATTTTAGGATCCTTAACTGTAATGGCCCGAGCCCTGTTATAGCGGGCCTTGCTGGGAGCTGAGAGCTGGGTGGGGAGTTTCCCTTTTATCTTTTGGGAGGTTTAGCCCCCGTTGGGCGAATGGGGTGGCTGTGCACCTCCTGGCACCAGCATGGGAAGGGCATTTCAGCTAGTTGTGTTGTTGCAAGTATATTGCCCGTGGGTGGGGGGAGAGTCTGGAAGGGGTTGTTGAAGGGGAATGTTTTAGGCATCGCATGTATTACATTTCGGGCACAGGATTGGAGGGACACCGGGGGTAGCGTACTGTGGGGAGGCAGGCTACATTATCAGACATGGGGTATAAGTTTATGAGCTGGAACGTGAGGGGACTGGGCACATGCACTAAAAGGTATAGCGCCCTTTCTTTTCTTCGTAGACACGGGGTCTCAATTGCATGCCTCCAAGAGACCCATCTTACGGATGAGGGAGCACAGAAATTGGCAAAAAAGTGGCGGGTCAGGTATTCCACTCCTCCTTTTCTACGTATGCTAAGGGGTATTGGTTTGGGTGGCGCCTGGGGTCCCGTTCACAATCCAATATGTAGAAGCGGCCATACATGGCAGATACCTGCTTCTCAGGGCAAAATTAGATGGTAGGGACATTATCATATTGAATACATATGCACCCAACGTGGATGACCCGGTTTTCTTTCGGGCCCTCCAGGATGTCCTGATTCAAGATCTGGGGGCCCCAGTCCTTTGGGTCGGGATTTTAATTGTGTTCTTGACCTGGTCCTAGATAGGTCCAGCCCCGAGAAGGTACAAAACCCCATATGACTGCGCAGCTTAGGGAGGTTATGGAGAATATAGGAGCGGTGGATATTTGGCGTCAGACAAACCCAACGCAGAAAGTTTATACCCGTTTTTCCCCACTCATAACACATATAGTTGCCTTGATAGGGTCTTAGTAGCGAATGCTGAGCTTAATATGTCCATAGAGGTTACCCACCAGGCTCGCTTTTTATCTGATCACTCCCCGGTAGCATGCATGGTATGATGAGGAACCCCAGTTTACCGCCCTCGGACTTGGAGACTCCTGGTGGATATCCTCCATGATCAGGTAGGGAGGGCACATGTAGAAACAGCTCTCGGGGACTATGTGGACCTTAATTGGGAGGAGGGGGACCTCTCGCTGGCCACCGAATGGGAGGCCTTAAAAGCGGTGGTGAGGGGAGTCTGCATGGGACGTACTTATGGAGTCTGGAAGCAGCTTCTACAGGATCTCCGGACGGCGAAGGATAACCTTTTAAATGTCCAGGCCGTGGCGTCTCCTGACGACCTGCAGAGGGAGGAGGAGCAGACTGCCTGAGTTCGGTGCATGATATCCTTGACCGGCTCAACAAGTATACCCTAGGCCAATATAGGCAGCGTCTTCATAGGGAGGGAGACAAGTCGTGTCAGCTTTTGGCTTGGATCCTTTGGAAAGAGCAGACCCCGGAACGTATTGTAGCTTTGCAAGACTCAAAAGGGGACATGGTTCATTCGGAATGTGCCATCCTTGATGTTCTCCGATCCCACCTCCAACAAGTATATACTGCAGACCCAGACATATTCAAACCTTCTTATCTCCCTTATCCACATGGATTGACCCGGCCCTCCCTCTCTGAGGCGGACCCGGAGGACCTGGATGAGGCACTAACATTGGGTGAGGTGCGGGCAGCTCTGGCTCGCCTGCCGTGCGCAAAGTCGCCGGGAAGTGATGGGTTCCCACCGGAATTTTATCAGGTGTTTGGCGGAACACTGTCTCTTCTCCTCTTACAGGTATTTGCCAAGGCATTTGAGAGCGGGTCTTTCCCACTGAGCATGACAAGGGGAGAAATTTGCATGATCCTTAAACCAGGGGGGATAAACACGACCCTCCTTCGTATCGCCCGATCACTATGATCAATACAAATGTGAAAATTTTGACCAAGCTATTGTCCACCCGTCTGGCACCGCACCCGGACCAATGCGGATTTATTCCTAGGCGTAACACCGCCATGAACCTACGGCACTTGAATCACATCAACACGAGGTCCAGGGGAAGGAAGAACAGACTGTACTGCTATCTATTGACCTTGTCAAGGCATTTGATACGGTTGATTGGGGCTATTTGCAAGAGGTCCTCCGAGCGATGGGTTTGGGCCCCAATTTTTGCTGTTGGATCCGTATCCTATATAAGTCCCCTCGGGCTAGGGTACGACTTGGAATGGCGCGTTCAGAGGAGTGGCAATTGGGACGGGGTACACGAGAAGGTTATCCCCTCTAACCACTACTCTTTGCCCTATCTATAGAGCCTTTTTCAGTTCGGATACGCTCTGAACTGTCGCAGTGGGGCATATCTCACTATATGCAGATGATGCCTTGTTTTATCTGAGAGCCCCAAGAGAGGCTCTCCTAATATTGCTATACCATCTAGAAAGGTTCGGCGAAGTGTCGGGACTGAGGCTCAACAGAAACAAGTCCCTCATCTTTCCGCGGTCGGGTCTTGAGTTAGTGCCCCACGAGGACTTGCCGGAGCTTGGGCTGGGATGGGAAAGGGAGAACTTTCATTATCTGTGTATTCAAGTGGCCTCAACGGAAGCACAATTACTGGCCCGCAATATTGATCGGGTGATAAAGTCCCTGCAGCAATCAGTGTCCTTCTGGAATATCCTGCCGCTATCTCTCATGGGTCGGCTGGCCGTCGCCAAGACGGTAATGCTGCCTAGGACACTTAACGTCCTCCAGAATACGCTGTGTCTTCTCCCCCCTAGGGTCTTTCGGACCCTGAACATGCTACTTACGTCCCTACTTTGGGCGGGCCGGCGCAGTAGAGTAGCTCTTCATACAGTGGTGCGCTCCTATGAGGAGGGAGGCCTAGAGGCCCCGAGCTTTGACTTATATTATTACGCTGCACAGCTGCAACCGGCTGCCAGATGGTTCGCGGATGCAGACGTTTGGGAGACGCATCTATTGGTGGGTAGAGCAACGGTGCAGGACCCTAAAACACTACCACCAGCATGACTCCCTACACTACCCAAACACCACTGCACTACCCTAACCCCTAAATCTACCCCAGCACAACCCCCTACACTACACAAACACCACTGTACTACCCTAAACCCTAAAACACTACCCACAGCATGACCCCTTACACTACACAAACATCCCTGCACTACCCTAAACTCTAAAACACTACCCCCAGCACGACCCCCTACACTACCCAAACACCACTGCACTACCCTAAACCCTAGAAAATAAACCCCCACCCCATGCCCAATCCCCCTTACCTCTCACTCCTCGTGGGTCCTCTCTCGTCATGGTTCCTGCTTCACGTCGTCTCTAGGGGCGGTGCACATCGTTGTGAGGAAACGGAGCAGCCTCTGTTTCCTTACAACGACGTGGATCGTCTACATGTTTTTTTTTGGAACGCATGGTCATTTACCATACATACCTTTACAACAAGATTCGTTGTAAAGGCATGCATGGTAAATGACCATGCGTTCTAAAAATATGCGTAGTATCGACTTCGCGATGTACAACGCATGCGTGGTAATGCATGCGTTGTAACGGTATCGCAAAGTAAAAAAGTTGTTGTAACGTCGAAGCTGGCCCTGTTCTTCAGTGAGACGTTTATTTGATTACTTAGGAAGAAGGAATGTGTTTTTTTTACCGAAAAGTGCATTCCCGGCTGTTGTATTGTGAAAGTGTCCGCGTGGCCTGGTCTCACTTCCGGTGAGAGAGTGGAAGAGTCTGTTTGGATCTAAAGGAGTTTTGTTGTTGGACGGGGCCGCCGCGACACATCAGAAAGAAAACATAGCAAATGGAAAGCGTCCTCCCTGAAGTGTGGAGCAAAGCCATGAGAGGTCAAATGAGTGTGCATCCCACTGCAGTATGACCATACTGTGTGACCCATGTGCCACCTCCAGGGTACGGGGGCAGAAGCGGCATCGCATTCCTGCCAGATACAACGAGAAGATTATGTGTTATTCAGTGCCCTCGTTACCTTTTTTGTGGGTTGTGGTGCTTGTCACTTCGCTGACCCGCCGGTGCACACGACTGGGCACCCACCTTGTGTGCCATCTGCAGGGCCTCTGCCCTCGGATCACTCGTTTCAGTTTCTGGAGTGGCAACATAAACAGTTGCTCCCAAAGGACTAGCCTGAACACTTAGGTGAATATCCCCTGCACCAGCATTCCAGGGAAATTCTTTCCTAGATCTCCCACGTCGACGAGGACGTCATAATAGCATGGCTCCGCTCGTGACCCCTTATGACATCATCGAGCCATAAGAGGACCTTGTTGGCGTGCTGACACCAGTTCCACCCATTTTTTCCACGCCACCGAGGCAAACAGGCGTACTGAGACATTTTCACACGTATACATAGCATAATAAATATATATATGTTCACTGAAAAAACCATAGGTTTCAGGTGCGTTATAGTTAGTTGGACATTTCACTCGTACAAAACCATAGTAATGCCCCGGTTATAGTTAGGTCAGCTAACTATAACTTGTGCGCCTGCAATGCACTGCTGATGACATCACATATTACATCACTCATGACATGGTCAGTGACATCACTCATGACATCACTGATGACATCTCAAATGACATCACTGATGACATCACTGATGACATCATCCAGTGAATGTGTGTTTTTCTGAAAATTAAATATGTTTAATATATGTATATCTCAAGGTCGCTGGAACAATAAATGGGTATATAAGTGTCTTAATGGATGATTTAGATTTGTAAAATTGATTGTATAACTCACTGTTTAAGTGTATCATAGTGAATACATGGGTTAGTGAGTAATGTTTAAATATGTAAATATCTGTATCAGTCTCTCACTTTGTGTATAAGTGGCTGCATGGGTTGGTGAGTATCTACATGAGTGCCTATATGGGTTATTAGTTGGTTTTTCGAGTATCAGTCTGAGTGTCTGAATGGTTCTGTGGGGGTATTACCTAGTGCATGGATGCATGAATGAGTGACTCACTGTTTGTATGTGTTAAAGACAGCATGTGTGCAGGACTGTATAGGTGGATGAGTGTATGTATGGGTGTGTTAGTGATTGAATGACTGTCTCAAACGTTTCTTTATGAGTAACAACATTTGTTTAAAAATAGTATTTGTGAGTATTGGTGTATATAAGCGAGTATATGTGAGAGTGAACGATTGGAAGAGTTCCTGTACAAATACGTAGGTGTTTCTATAAGTGATTGTTTAAGAGAGTAAGTATGTGTAAGTTTCTGTAGAAGTAAGTGTGGTATAGTGTGTGCAACTGTATATGCAAGTAAATGGATGTTTGATACTTTGTTTCAATGTGAGACTATGTGTGTGAGTAACTCTATGGATGAGTGGCAGTGTGTAACAGGATGTATTTGTGTATGAGTACATATGATGCGTGAGTACATGTATGAGTGACTGTATGGGGACTGTTGGTGAATGAGTGGATGTGTGTGTAGATCTTGGAATTACTGAATAGGTGTGTTGTAACTGGTATTGGTATGTCCATTGTTTTGAAAATGTTAGTTTGTATTTTTGAGTGTGTGTATCAAAGGTTATATCAGGGTGAGAGGAGGTCTGCCACTCTATCACAAGGATGATGTCATCAGTGATGTCATCAGTGATGTTTTGAGATGCCATCAGTGATTTCATGAGGGATGTCACTGACCATGTCATGAGTGATGTAATATGTGACGTCATCAGCATTGCATTGCGGGCGTGCAAGTTATAGTTAGCTGAACTAACTATAACGGGGGAATTTCTATGGTTTTGTACGAGTGAAATATCCAACTAACTATAACGCCCCTGAAACCTATGTTTTTTTTCAGTTAATTTATATATATATATATATATATATTCACAGAAAAAACCATAGGTTATACTCCATATATAGTTAGGAATTTGCATTTACAAAACCTTGAAAATTCAATGAAAAAACCATTGGTTTTAGGCCATATATAGTTAGGGATTTGCATTTAGAAAACCTTATTTTACTCGCATAAAACCATTGAAATTCCATATATAGTTATAAGCGCTAACTATATATCGCGCACCCGCAATCCACTGCTGATGATGTCACATATTACATCATTCATGACATGGTTAGTGACATCACTGATGACATCACTGATGACATCTCAAATGACATCACTGATGACATCACTGATTACAACATCCAGTGACTGTATGTTTCTGTAAAGTTAAAATATGTTTTACATATTGAAGAATGAGTAGATATATAAGTGTCTGGATGAAGGATTTAGTAGGTGCATGACTGACTGTATGAGTGAGTGATTAAATGTGTCTCACTGAGGGCATGAGTTAGTGACTAAACTGTCTTAATTTGTACATCATTATATCTGTTGTTCTACAAACTGCTGCATATGTTGATCAGTAGCTTTATGAGTAACTGTATGGGTTGTTGGTTGGTTGTCCAAGTATTTGTATGGGAAACTGAGTGTGTGTGTATGGGTGGCTGGGAGGTGTGTGACTCTGTACATAGATGTGTGAGTAGTTGATTCACTATATGTATAGATTCAAAACTGCATGTGGAAACAGCTGTATGGGCGGTTGACTGTGCATGAGTGTATTAGTGAGTGAATGGATATCTCAGTGCTACATGTCAAATTAAGTACATATGTAAAACACAGTACATGTGAGAGTTGACATCTATAAATAACTGTGCATAAGAGCTAGTGAATGTGTGAGTGGCTGTATGGATCATTGTGAACATGTATCAGAGATTGTATAAGAGAGTAAAGTAAATATGTGTTAGTATATGTTTGAATAAGTAAGGTGTGTATAACTGTATAGTTGAGAAAATGGAGGTGTGATTGATTTTTGGCATAACTGACTAGGTGTGTGAGTAACTCCATGGATGAGTGACTGTCTGTTTACACTGATTGTATCTAAGGTTATATTAGAGTCTGAAGAGGTTCATGGTATTATCACATGAATGATATCATCAGTGATGTGATCAGTCATGTCAAATGAGATGTTATCAGTGATGTCATCAGTGATGTCATTTGAGATGTCATCAGTGATGTCATCAGTGATGTCACTAACCATGTCATGAATGATGTAATATGTGACATCATCAGCAGTGGATTGCGGGTGCGCGATATATAGTTAGCGCTTATAACTATATATGGAATTTCAATGGTTTTATGCGAGTAAAATAAGGTTTTCTAAATGCAAATCCCTAACTATATATGGCCTAAAACCAATGGTTTTTTCATTGAATTTTCAAGGTTTTGTAAATGCAAATTCCTAACTATATATGGAGTATAACCTATGGTTTTTTCTGTGAATTTCAATGGTTTTTTAATAGCAAACATCAAAAGCTGTCAAATGTCAAGTACGTGATAGGTAAAAACGTTTTCGTGTTTATGCACGCTGATGTGCTTTGAACGCTGCCCCCCCTCCCCACTCCCCTCTTTTCTCTTAGTAGTACTCTCTCTTTGCAGATAGTGAACGGTAGTTAACGCAGACCTTTACCCCTGTTGTAATCCGTCGTACCTGCTTGTCTCTCCATTTGATTGATTATTATCCAAGCATTTACTGTTTTACAATTGGTTCTCTTTGGATCATTCTCTATTTACAAACAAGCACAAAGTCGCAATACTCTGTTTAGTCTTTGCAGATAGTGAAAAATCGTGTAAAAAAATAAAAGTAATCGAGCAAAATCAGTAGACCACTAATTCGATCTCTTTTTAACCTCGGTAAAATACAAACATTAGGAATAACCCTTCATGAGAAATACGAAAATAGTGAAATGAATTGAGCTCCACACCATGAGGGCTGCAAAACAGCTCGACTCCGCCACCCACACCGCCCAAAATAACGGCAAACCCTATGCAAATATTATAAATATACACAACACACCACCAAAGAAACAGAATAAAACATTTTATTAAATAACTATTTACATAACTATTTTATACTTTTTATTGCCCGATCCGGCTAGCTCAATCGATCGAGCATGAAACTCATGCACTGATAACAAGCGTTGAGAGTTTGTAGAATGATGGTTTCAGATTTTCCACATACGGTGTAGTGGCGCGAACTGGCAGGGGGCGTTTGGATTCTACCCCTTCTCCAAATAAGATTTTCATACGTGAATGTTCGTTCTTGCTTTTTGTCCCTGAGTTGCTTCCATGTCACTGCCTTACATAAATGGCATAAGTCTTGGTTATTGAGTGCCATACTTCAGAATTCTAAGCAGTTCTTGTAACACTGTTTAAACCTTATTTGCACCTGCTGCAGCTTCACTATTCAAAGTAAGTGGGGTCCATTTGTGGACCTGACTGCATTGGAAAACAATGTGATACGGTGCCTCCCTAAACCGCTTGACGGAGGCCCCCGAGGGGCGGTGAGATGGCGCGGACTGAGAGGGGGCGCTTGGCTCCTGCCCCCTCCCCAAGTCGTGTTGCCCTGGTGAGGCCTGAGATCGCCCCCGGCATAGGCGGCCGGCTCCCGGGGTCCGGTGGAATTTTTTCCCTTTTGAAGAATCTTTCATTCTGGACCTTGTCCCACAATCCGTTTCACCTCAAGACACGCTGTCGTAGGGCGCCCCTTTACCGTTTTAGTTGCCATTCCGCCCGCTTTTGGTACTCTGTGCCTCTTCCGCCATTCAGCTGTTTACCGCTCGCTCTTGCGACTACAACGTCTCGCTCACCATGTAGTTGAGTTGCTCCCGCTCTTAAGATTTGACCGAACTTTTTGGACTGCTGAAAGCGGTGGAATTCCGACCGCTGGTTGGTGGAGACATTTTGACTATATTCTGCACCTGCATTGTCGCGTAATGCGTCATATGACGCGACGCGTTAGCGCACCCGGAAGTGCTCCGGTGCGCAAGGCGCAGCTTCCCGGAAACGATCCAGAGCGCGCCGCGCAGCGCGTAACGTAAGCATAACAGGTCATGTGACTTGTTAATAAAACTTTTCATTGGTTCATTTTACTTTTCTTTTCCTAATTATGTAAGACTAGGTCATGTGACCTAAAAATAACACTTTTCATTGGATTAAAACATTTTTTTTCCCCAAACGATGAAAGCCCCACCTTGTTTCTGGATGTTTCAGACTGAAGCTGGCGTCACCATGAGAGCACCACCATCTCGTAGCTCCGTCGTGGCCATTCCGCAAGCAATCATGGCAGCCGCTCCCCACCGGAAGCCTGCGGGAGTCGAGGGCCCCCAAGACTTTTGTACAATCTTCAAGGCTGAGGGGACGCTTTCGAGAATGGAACCCAAGCCCTGGCAGACAAGCGTCCGAGTTCCAAGGTGTCCCAGGGCCATTTTACTGGACCAGGCCCAAATCCGAAGAGCCGGCCGCCATTTTAAGAGTCCTGTGGCAGCCGCCTACCGCTGCACCGCAAGAGTGGGAACAACTCAACTACATGGTGAGCGAGACGCTGTAGCCGTAAGAGCGGGCGGTAAACAGCTGAATGGCGGATGAGGCACAGTGTAGCAAAAGCGGGCGGAATGGCGACTGAAACGATAAAGGGGCGCCCCACTACAGCAGACAAGCCTCCGCCATGTGCTTCAAAACTGCATATGTATCTCGTGATATCAAGGTTGGGCAACCAGTACAGAACAAGCAGTTACGAGTCCCATTTACACCGGCGCCATTTTGGGCGCGGCCGGGCAGGTCCAGGATCTACTGAAACATAAAAAATGAGGCTGACGTCTCTGAAGCAGTTCACGAACAGCAGGACATAGCAAATAAACATGAACTCTCTAAAGCTGTTAACTCACTGCAGAACAAAACAAGTGAACCTGAAACCTCTGGAATAATTGTCGCTCAAAAGAACAACACACAAAACTCTGTAGAGCCTGAAGAAAAAAAAACAGAAGGGTACTGTAGTTTCAGACACACTTAACACTAATGACGAAACAAAGATATCGTCTGTTTATAAAGCAGTTATCATCTTGACAGAATTGACAAAGAAGTGTACAGACACCAATGCATCAGCATTCTCGGAGATAACATCTTAAGGAACAAAGAAAGACCTGTTCACTCTTGACACCCCAGGTGCTGTGTATATTGCACTATAGTGCTGCATCGAGAAAACGGGCAACCCTATTGATGTGGATTTTTCATTATTGATTATTGTAAAGAAATGGCGACTCCCCCCTTTAGCAGATTAGCTAAATGTTTGCGTAATTTAGGCATAAAAGTTATATTATTGTTGTTGTTGTTGTTATCGTTATAGTTCTGGTTAATTTCAAAAAATGGTTAAATATATTTACAGTTTTTGTTGCGTTCGTTATATTTAAATATTAATAAAGTTTTAAAATGTAACTGTCTTGGAGTACTATATTTTTTTAAAAAATCGGGTGAATGGGGCCTTGAATCGGGTTATTGTCATGTGTGGGCTTTGCAAGTGTACTGCTACAAGATCGGACATTTCAAACTCAAATGCACGTTCTTTTTCTTACCTTTCCGAAGCATGGAGCGCAATAGCAGGCAGAGAAAAGGTGATGCACGTGTTGAACACTGCCTGGCCTGCAAATTGCTGCCAGTGCCCCCCCGCCCGCTCCTGAAAGAGGACACACACACACCGCCGCCCCGAGTACTTCACAAATCTTTAAAAGACCATGCGCTTGTTCAATGGGAAGTGGATAACATGGCTAAGAGCATTTGCTGACTAATGCATGAATATCGCTGACTTTTCAGCGATATTCATGCATTGCGGCCGTTTTTTATCGCATTTGCGATAAACCTTGCTAATAGCAAGGTTTATGTGCGATAAAATTCGCCGAAGTGCGGCGATAATTATTGTCTCTAAACAAGTTAGAGACAAAAATTACCGCTAGTTGTTGGAAATATGCCCCCGGGTTTTTCCTTGCAGGAACCGGGAAGCGAAAGACTAGCACTGAAATCAGTAGTCTCACACCTGAATCGGGAGGGTTGGCATGTCTGGATACTCTACAGCTGGGGCCATAAACTACATCCGCAGGGCTAGGTGATAGCCTAGGTCCGGCCTGGACAATCGGACACAGAGGAAGAGAAGTGTCAGAGGGTGCGGTAGTGAATAGGGTGAAAGGGAGGTGTCGAACGGGCACAGGGTGTGATTCTCAGAGAAGAGCAGCGCAGATGGGGGAAGTATATGGCCCATGCATGAGAGAGAGAGCGGGGGTGACCATTGCGTGGGGGAGATGCGTGCGAGGGTGGGGAGCCATGCTGAGAATCGACGGCGTGCAGAGAGTGGCCCTGGTCAAGGCATCTAAAATGGCTTCCGTGCACGACAAAATTGTGGCATTGGACAAAAACGCAAGATGGCGCAGACAATGTTTATCAATAAGGATTCATTTATAACAAAATATTTACTCGCAGTGACAAAATGGTGTTCAACACTTCCTGATTTCCATCGAATCGAACGTTAACAAACGTCACGCAGCAAAAAAAAAAAAAAAAAAAGCTCACGCACAGAGCGGTTTTTAGCCATGTTATCCAATGGAAGGTGGATAACATGGCTAAGAGCATTTGCTGGATAATGCATGAATATCGCTGACTTTTCAGCGATATTCATGCATTGTGGCCGATGTGCGGCGATAATTTTTGTCTCTGAACAATTAAAACGAAGCACAAAATGGCGAATTCCCGTTTCGCTACCAGTTTGCGGCCCAGTTCGCGGCCCGTGAAGCGCTTCTACCGTGAAAAATCTATTTTTTTTTATTTTCCCCACGGGACCCTTTAATAACCCCAACAACATTCCTAGGGGGTCAAGAGGGGTATACCTTGCCCCCTTTCAATAAATTCCCCCTTCGTTTTTCACCTCTTCTTCTCTCTCGATCCTACCGAGAGATAAGATGGCGGCCGCTCCGGACTATTTAGAATGTTGACAGACACCGGAGAGCCAATCAGCTTTCTGTTATCCAATGGAAGGTGGATAACATGGCTAAGAGCATTTGCTGGATAATGCATGAATATCGCTGACTTTTCAACGATATTCATGCATTGTGGCCGATGTGCGGCGATAATTTTTGTCTCTAAACAATTAAAACGAAGCACAAAATGGCGAATTCCCGTTTCGCTACCAGTTTGCGGCCCAGTTCGCGGCCCGGGAAACGCTTCTACCGTGAAAAATAATTTTTTTTTTATTTTCCCCACGGGACCCTTTAATAACCCCAACAACAATCCTAGGGGGTCAAGAGGGGTATACCTTGCCCCCTTTCAATAAATTCCCCCTTCGTTTTTCACCTCTTCTTCTCTCTCGATCCTACCGAGAGATAAGATGGCGGCCGCTCCGGACTATTTAGAATGTTGACAGACACCGGAGAGCCAATCAGCTTTCTGTTATCCAATGGAAGGTGGATAACATGGCTAAGAGCATTTGCTGGATAATGCATGAATATCGCTGACTTTTCAACGATATTCATGCATTGTGGCCGATGTGCGGCGATAATTTTTGTCTCTAAACAATTAAAACGAAGCACAAAATGGCGAATTCCCGTTTCGCTACCAGTTTGCGGCCCAGTTCGCGGCCCGGGAAACGCTTCTACCGTGAAAAATAATTTTTTTTTATTTTTCCCACGGGACCCTTTAATAACCCCAACAACAATCCTAGGGGGTCAAGAGGGGTATACCTTGCACCCTTTCAATAAATTCCCCCTTCGTTTTTCACCTCTTCTCTCTCGATCCTACCGAGAGATAAGATGGCGGCCGCTCCGGACTGTTTAGAATGTTGACAGACACCGGAGAGCCAATCAGCTTTCTGCGCGCAAAGTTCCGTTTCGCGAAAAGTAAGCGGACCGGATCGCTGCCCGGAGCGCTGTTACAGATATATATCTTGTTTTGAACGTTAATTTCTCAAAAACTACTGGAGCACATATATTGAGACCTAGCAAAGGCACATCGGGCTAACAGTCCCTACAATTTTGCCAAGTTTCGTGCAAATCCATTCAGCCGTTCGAGCTAAAAGTGAGTCCAACCGCCCTATGGAAAAATGAATGGGAAAAACGCGTTTTGGGACCCCCCTTTTTTCTCAGGCCCCCCTTGACGAAACCCCCCCAAATTGTCAGGGGCTGCTCAGAAACAAAATGTGCCATTTTCCTGAAAATTTCAGCCGATTCCGTCCACAAACGCCAAAGTTATTAGGCATAGAATTTTCAGAAATCCCATAGGGAAAAAATCCTAACTATATATACCTACTGGCGATAGCCAGTAGGTAATATATATATATATATATATATATATATATATATATATATATATATATATATACACAAATATGGACAAGTGGCACTAGGTATGCATTTTTTATGCATTAGGTGTGTACTCTGAGCATGTAGATGACCTTGTGGCACTTGCCCATATTTGCGTCCAGGCGTCCAGGTTTCTTCTTGCATTTCAGTTCCTAAGCCTTAAGTCTTCCTCCCACTTTGCAGTGTAGTTGTGTTTAGTGACTGGTAGTATGGTGTACAGGAGAGAAAAGCCCCTCTTTATTCTACATTGAATGAACATCTCTTCTAGTGGAGAAGTGTGGCTCACTGGTTAGAGGAGGCATACCCTGAAGCAGAGGATCAGCCCGGGACCAGGGTTCAATTCCCGCCTCGGCAGGGTCTTGAGTCAATATGTCCATGGACTCGATAATTCTCGCTTCGGTGCCTACTTGAATCATGAGTTCACACTCTGCAGCTCTGGGCAATAGCTTGCTTAATCTCCACGACGGCCCCTCGCGGCGGGATGCCTGGCTTTCACTCTGCGGATGCCCTGTTGGGTTATCTCGCAGGGGAATACCAGGACGGGTTCCCTAAGCAAGCGCCGAGATGCCTCCGGGTAGTCGTGCGCTATATAAGCACGTAATTTACATTTTTTTTTTAGTGCTGTATTACTTCACCTCCCTTCTTCTTTTCTTTTTATTGAGTTTGTCCATTGTAAATAACTTGTTATAGTGTTAACCCACCTAAGTAAATGCCTGGACTGAAGCTGCCCTATCTAATGGTACCATGTTTTCGAATAGATGTCCCAACACAGGTAGGTGTCCAGATTTTCGATCTAAAAACCTAGGTCTTCTATGTCTGAAGTCAGGGTTATCTATGAGTGGGGTAATGGGAATGTGGTTGTGTTTTGTCTTTTAGTGAAGACATTACAATATTCTAATAGTGTTAACATAAATTGTAGTTGTTTTTGTTTTGGAAAATTGTTTTAGATGGGAGCTATAGTACTTGGTGTGGTGAATCACTGAGCAACACTGTTCCAAGATCTCCTCGGCATAGCTGTGTCACATATATATGTTTCCTGTTCGGGACTCTTACCATAAGAAGCAGAATCACCAGTGATTTGCATAAGGTGGAGCCTCTGTATAGAGGATCTAGAGTGGCACAGTGATTGAAAACAATAGGTTGGAATGCTACCTCAATTGATCGCCAGCGGCTACTTTATCTGCAAGCATTCCTTCAATAACATTTGGTGAGCTTCACATTTGTGGGGCCCAGCACTCCCTTGCTCTCTCTCGTTCGGTCTTCTGTATATTGCTTTCTTGCAAACTCTCTGCACCTTATTATTCCTAACAACTTCTAATATTTTGTGTTGTATTTGTGATACTGCTTCATTAGGAAACCATACGGGCAATGCCTGTGTTACATAGAGTAGTCTTCTTTTCACATGTACTATTCTTCCTAGCCAAGGTATTTCTCGTTTGCCACATTTGTGAAGATCTTTACATATTATATCTGGTAATTTGGGCACATTGCATGTTGAACAGCTATTTTACTGAGTTATAAAGTTTAATACCTAGATATATATGTTTTCTTTTTTTAAATCTATTTTATTAAACCTTTCAGTTTTGTCAATACATGTTTATACAGTAATCACTACATTTTGGAAACACATTTGTTACAGCACATATGCTTTAAAGATTTAATGGTTCGCTGCAGGCCACATCAAAGGTGTTATTCAAGCCTGGTGCATATTATACATTCATGGTGTATCATGATGTATTTTTCAAGTGTGGGCAAACCACTGATGAACATATCATACTTATTGTTGCTTTACTAGTGGTGCATAACGTAGTAGTAGTGCAGTTAGGACTCCTAACTTTACTACTACTAAATGCCTTCTGTAAATACCAAAAGTAGTAAGTTTAGGATTTTATCTCAGTTTAGTAGTTGTAAAGTTAGAAGTCCTAACTTTACTACTACTAAATGCCTTCTGTGAATACAAACAGTAGAAAGTTTAGGATTTTATCTCAGATTAGTTCTGTGAATAGGCCCCAACGATTTTACCTGTTAAATATACACTTTAATGCCATTTTTGTCAGGATAATAGAGTACAGTACTTATTACATAGATCTTTCTTGTCAATCCCAGTTGCCAGAACTTTTCATAATAAACAGATCAGACCACTGGCATCTGAAATAACTTTTCCCAATAAACCATTCAGCTCTTCAACATAATAAACTCTGACCTACTGTACTGAGCATAAGGTTTCTCATAAGGCTCCCCTGTCGTACAATAGATTGTACCCCCTCTGCTCCCCTACGCTGATTGACTGACTAACCCCTCCCCACCCCGCCCACCCCCGGTGCCCAAGCAGGGCAGTGTGCTATTATCAATAATATTCCAATGCCGCAATTAGTTTAATAATTTGCATGTTTAGTTTTATGGTTAAATCTTATGCAATAATGTTTGAGTGCACTTTTGTGGGCAGTGCCTCACTAGTTTTTTTGTTTCAAAATGCCAATAAATAAATAAAAAATAAAATGAAAAAGGTTTCTCACAAGGCAACCATCAGGTATACACCACTTAAATTGCAGCTATGTACAGAATTTCAGTTATCAAAGCAATGTAAATACCTTTCTATGTGGGCCAAATAAAAATGATCATAGTACAAATCTTCTATCCCCAAAACATGTCTGAGTGGGTCACCTGCCCCAAAGCCCTTGTCTCCTACAGTAATCCGTGGAATTCCATCCAATAAAAATTCCTGCCTACGGGCTTTAGCACAGTGAAATAACAATCCACCCCTTCGGTGCTCATGACGAGCTCAGCTCGTCATGAAGCACAGTGCTCCTGTGCTCATGACGAGCTGAGCTCGTCATGACCACACCCATTATCATTATGGCCCAGCACAGGAGATAAATACCTCAAGCAGCCAAGGTGTTAAGAGTCTTTCTGCATTCACAATGAGTAGGCCAGGCCTACAAGCTTGGTCACAAATGTTCATAATAAACAGATCAAACCTAAGGAATATAACATAAGGTTTCCCAGTGAACCCACAAGGTCTATATCCTTTACCGTTGGCAATAACAAACACAGGCCTACTGAAGTTAACATAAGATGGTAACCATCATGCATACAGTTATACAAGTACAACTAGGTACATCATTGGGAGACCAGTACACGGCCTCTCTCAAAAACCTGTTTACAGCCTGTAACATTTTGCAAAAACAATCCACTCTCAAAGGCAGTTTATACGTTAGCATATGCTTTTTACAATAAATAAGCCAGGCCTACTGCCTTTGTCACAACATTTTTATAATAAGCAGATCAAACCTATTGCATTTAACATAACTTTTTCCTAGTGAACAAATTATGTCTATAGCCTTTAGAATTGATTTGTGACCATAAACAGTTCAAGCATACTGTATTGAACGTAAGCTTTCCCACAAGGTAACCAGCAGGCGCACACTCATAAAATTGCAAATGTATACAGAATTACAAATGGCAAAGCAAAATACTGTCACCCCTAAGGCTGTGACGTTCCATTTAACAAAAGACCTCTCTACAGGCTTTAATACAGATACAGAGTGATAACAATACCTCAACTCAACTCAAATATAGCTTTATTCGATTTTAGCAAAGGAAAATCATAAAAGCACATTTAATACAGCATAATAAAATGAGTTCAAAACTCAAGCATAAAACATGAAATTTGGGAATAGAAGAAAGAGTATAAGATTATACAAATTATGGCTGTCGGGGATCAGAAGTCAGTCAATTCATAGATGCTCTGCACCTTACTGCAAATTTCAAAAAGCTAGCAGCTGCAGTAATTGTAAGTTCATCTTCGAGCATGTATAGCTTGAGTAAGGCTGGCCTACACTGTCTTAAGCCCCACAATTTCAAGAGTGGGAGGAGATGTTTCTTTCTGCCCCAGTCATAAAATTTGCAAAATAAAAGGACGTGAATGTTGGATTGCTTGGAAACATTGTCACAAGGACAGACCGCCAAAGTAGTAGACCAGTCATTTATGGTGGGGAATGTTAGTAGACGGTAAAAACAATCCGTCCTCATCCTTGTTAGCAACATTCTCGTGTAGGTTGAAAGAGTCGGGGAAAGATAAAAAGGAGTGCCAACATCATAAAGTAAAAGATTGTGGTAAGCAATCAATGATTTATTACCTTCGAGATAAGAGCGCCTGTCAACAAGTAAACCCAAACAGCGAGCCTTAAGGTCCTTTTTAGAAATGGTTTGGCACATAGTCGGGTTGACGAATAAATTAGCCAAGTCCAAAAATGTTAAAAATTTCTGTACATAGGCAAGCCAAGGTATTTTTCTTGAATCAGTTAAGGCCATATAGTCCTTAATTACATCTTGGTTAAGCACCGTTTTTTCCGAGGACCATACTTTGTGCCATAACAGAATTGGGGCGACTTTGATTGTATCCGAAATATGTACCCGGGCGAGCTCATTGTGACAGACTGTGGTAGAAATAGATCGGGGAACAGCCAACAAATATCTTAGGAATGCGTTCTCGCTGGTTTGTATCTCTCCGCAGTCTGCCAGACCCCAGATGCCAGCTCCATATGTTGCAGTGGAGACACATTTAGCTGCAAAAATTTCTAACAAAATCCTAACCGGTTTCCCACCTAGTTTTATGGCGAATTTCTTTAAGGCACCAATATGCCTGATAAAAGCCAAGTTTCGAGTGTGGACAGCGTTTTTCCATGAGCCTGTACTACTAAAAAGTATGCCCAGGTAAGTGAAAGTTTTCGTGAGGCTGATCTTGGATGCATCAATAAATGTATTGCAAGAAATGTTCTTTTTTTTTACTGCAGCACATAGTAAAAGTTTTGCTTACATTAATCTTAAGACCTCTCACACCCATGAATGTTGAAAAGGCTGACAATGCTTTTTGAAGCCCTAGTTGGGTCCTGGACATGATGACAGCGTCGTCCGCGTATAAAAGAATTGGGACTGCGAGGCCATTTATTTTAGGATAATCAACATCTAGTTTGGCCAGGCAATCGGCAACACTGTTAATATACAGGTTAAAAAGAAAGGGGGCAAGGATGCAACCCTGCCTGACCCCCTTTTTAATAGGAAACTTGCTCGTACAGGTTCCATCCTTTCCATAGCGAACCTTGGCCCCGGCTCCTCGGTATAGTTCTTTTATAAAGGCAAGTATGTTGGAATCAATTCCCAAGTCAGTGAGGGTAGACCAAAGTATACTGTGGTTCAGGCAATCAAAAGCAGAGCTTAAGTCCACGAAAGTCATATATATATTGCACCTTTTTGCCATCACATATTTGTCGATGATCAGGGCTAAGTTTAGGCATTGTTCCACTGTCCCGAGACCAGAAACGAACCCATATTGGAATTTAGACAAAATGTTATTTTCCTGAGCCCATGATTGCAATTGGTTCAACAGGACTCTCCCAGCCACCTTCATCATGGAGTCCAATAAGGGAATTGGTCTATAACATTTTGGGTCCATTCTTTCACCTTTTTTAAAAATGGGTATTATGATCACTTCTTGCCAGGTTGCGGGGAATCCTTTGTGGGCATAGGAGTTGAGGACATTTGTTACAATTGGTGCCCACAGTTGAATGTTATCTTTAAATAGGTCTATTGGAATTCCGTCCGGGCCGGGCGCTTTGGCATTAGAGCTTTCAAGAATGGCCAATTCCACTTCTGAGTGGTTGAAGTAGATGGAAAGCGGGAACGACTCTATATGGTTGCTTTGCGGCTCATTACTCTCCGTTGGTGGAGTTTCAAGGTTAAGTGGTTCAATCTGGTCATCTAATTTATACAGTTCGGTGAAGTGATTTATCCAAACTTCTTCCGTGATGGCAATTTCTATGAGATCTGTTGACCTATCACTGAAAAAGGGGGCATTGACCTCCCTCCAGAAGGCCGTATTGTCTCTTAAAGTGCTTGCTTTTAACAAAGCTTCCCAGGCAGCCGTTTTCAGTTCCTTTTTCCTATTTTTAATTGCCTGTTTATAAGCAGCACGGGCGGATCCTATTTCCACCCGTTTTTTTGGAGATTTATTAAGGGTAGCCTTCAGAATGTTATGGGTGTTTGAACACTCGTGGTCAAACCAGCCAAGGCTCTTGGACACGTTGTTTTTATTATAATTTCTGGTCAAATTTTTCCTGATTTGTAAAACGAATTGGTCAAATGCAAGGATGATTTCATCAGGGTTGGGAAGGTATTCTAAGCAAGACCGGAAAAGATCAGGGTCAGATTTGATCAGATTTTCAAGAAATTTCGATGTGTCAATTTTTGCCCATTTTATAATGTACCCATTTCTCGATGAAAGAGATATAGAGTGTGAGTAAAGATTTTCTATATCGCTCCCAAGCTTGTTTCCACTAGAAGGGGAGTATATTTTGGCACTAATAGGGTAGTGATCGCTCAGAACCAGCTCCTCTCTCCTGATTTCTCGGGCATCGCCTTGATGACTGTTAGACAAGAGGATGAAGTCTATTGTCGTAAGCGATCCCCTACCATGAAATGTAGGTTGGAAGTCAGTCGGGGGCACTGTTAAATCATTGAAGAAGCCCAGATCCCATTCATGTAGTAGATTGTTCAGTTGGGATCCCATAGTTGAATGTTCAAAATGGGTGGTATGTTCACCATTTGGGGCTCTTAGGTCACAAACCCTAGTTCCACTGTGTGGGCATAGATGACAATTAAAATCTCCTAATATGACTAAACGTCTATCTGAACAGGACCCTCCCATACCCTTCTTTATAAGTTTGGAGAGAAACTCTATAAATTTTAGTTGGCCGTCTCTCTGTGCGCTATTATATAGATTTATAATGAATGAACTGACAACCTCCTTCCCAGACATTTTGAAAGCCTGTAGGGAGGGACCAAAGGACTTTGAACTAGGATCAGATGGAGCGAGCTCAACGCATTCTAAATATACATTGAGTCTACTTGAAACATAGAAGCAAAGACCTCCCGAAGGTCTACCTCTGTTTGACTGGGTAGCTGGGGTAAAATGTGTACTGTAGCCATCCAAATTAGTAGGTGTCAGGTCCCAACATTCCTGAAGCGCTATGATGTCAAAGGTGTTTATATAGTTCAGGAAGGTTGGGTCCTTTGCTTTGTTTGAAAGACCGGCTATGTTCCAAGTTAGAATGGACATATATAAGTTAGGGTCAGAGTGATTTGATGGGCAGTGAGGATGGCTTAAATCAAGGATTGAGGGTAAAAGGGGGGCCAGAGATTCATCAGTTTGTGCGATCGCAGGCCCGGGAAGGGACATGTTAGTGGGACCCAGAATGAGTCGTTCCAAACCAGGTTCCCCAGATTGGCTTGGAGATGACCTAAGCTACCAGGAGACGGGGGGGTTTTAGTCTTGTTCTTAGGGGATATTTGGTTGTTTGATGGTCAGTCAACCATTTCTAGGGGTGAAAAATAATTACTAGTTGGTGCCCCCCTCCACCCCTCTGCATAGGGTTGCTCTCTTCTTGAGTTCCAAGGATAATGATCCCAGTCCCTCCTCCTATGACGCGTATCTATTTGCGACCAGCTCCAACCTGGAGATTGGTTCCAACTAATAGGATAATCTTGTTCATGAGGAAACCTTGGAGGATAGAAAAAGGACAGACGATTAGTGTCTATACCCCCCTTTCTCTCCAAGGTCGACCAGGAACATATATATCTGACTGTCTCTGGGTCATCAAAATTAATGATAATACAGTCCCCCTGTATTCTTTTCCTTGTTTCCCCAATCCAGGGAACCCTACGTACCATGGAGAGTCTACTCTTAAGATGTAAAGGAAGCGGTCTGTTAATGTTAAGCCATTGCATGACTTTATTTTTTAGGGACCAGGTGGATTCACTCGTATTTTCCTCCAGTTCTGGGACCCCCGTGAGGATCACAGTGTTGGGGCTTGCCTCTGGAGGAAGATGGATTGGCCTCTTTGGTCTAACTGGTTTGTTAGTGGTATCATCAGCCTGATGGACAGCCAAAGGTTTGGGGGAAGGGGGCTTTGATTTATTTTTAGGAGGGTCAGCGGTTGTTACTGGCTTTCCCTGTACTTGCTTAGTGGTGCCCTTGGTGTCTGTTTGGATCGCTTGTGTGATGGTAGGAGTTTTGGGGTTTTACCTGTGGGTAAGGGAGTTTTGTGTGTTAAGGATGGGGGTGCAGGTTTCTGTACAGTGACTGCCTTAGTGTTGTTGGCGATCGTGGGGGCTGGAGGGGCTAAAGTGGTAGTAGGAGGTTTTAAATGGCTAGTATGGTTAATTAGTCTGGCAATTTGCTTCTCGATGTTATTTAAGGATCGTTCGATTGGTAACAGTTGAGATTTTATGAGATCCTTAATTGTAGCTAGCACTTGTGCATTAAGCTCAAAGTGGTTTATATTGCCAACAGCATAACCCCTCTGAGCATCATCGAGCGATGCAGCTGTTACAGAGGGGTCATCCACGTTAACAGGTAAGGAATTAGTAGCGCTATTTTGATGTTTGGTACGGGGGGACTTTTTAGACCTTGTTTGCTTAGGTGGACAGTTCTGCTTGTTCTTAACTACTGGCCTTGTGCTGTCTTGTTTGGGAATGGCACCCTCCCTTGACTCCTTATCAGTTTTAGTAGGAGAAAGTACTACTAAAGATGGCGACTCTGTCAGGGGTTGCGACTCTATCAGGGTTAACGGAGCCGTTTGAGTGGGACTAATCTCCAGAGTCGGTGTTTTCTCCAGATCTTCAAGGGTGACTTCCCCTAGGGATAGGCGAGTGACAGATAGGTCAACACTCATTGGGATAGTGTGTAGTTCTGCACGAATGTCTAGCAAAAGTGGGGTATTAGTTCCTTGTTGGATAGGTGTTTTGGCTAATGTGAAAGGCCCATTGAGGATCTTCGTGCTGCAGCAAGGTCTTGGGAAACACGTCTTTCCAAGAGGACAATCCCTTGGTTGATTGCATCATTTGCTTTTGTGATAAATTGGTCAATTGGACCAGTAACCTGGCCCAGACCTTGAGCAGTCTTACTCCTGCTGCCCCTTGTGGACATGGTATGGCTGTAATACACGTTGATAGGGGGGCGTAGTGGTGATGGCAAGGGTTACCAGGATACACGTCGAAGTTCAGAGGGCCAGATGAAAAGGGGTAGTCCCAGACCAGACTTGTTCAGGCTTGCGGGCTGCGACCCGCGCGCGTCCCGCGATGCGCGTTTAAGGCCCTGCTTAAGTGTCTGTGAGGTGAGGGGGGGCGGGGCACTGGGAGGGGGCGCGGCTCACGCGGGAAGAGGAAACAGCTGGTGTTATTGACGCTGTACCTCGCAGTCCCGGGGCCGCGCCTCTCACCTCCTCTGCGGCCTCTCGGTGTTTGTCTCCTCCCTCTGGATCACGATGGGCTTGGCAGATGAACGGCTACTCCTGTAGCAATGGAAGGCAGAACTTGCAAACGCTGGAACCTCAAAGGCGAGCGGCTCCCGCGAAGCGGGGGCCGCGAGAGGTTAAATACGCCTTGTTGGGGGCGAGGCACTGGGAGGGGGCGCGGCTCACGCGGGAAGAGGAAACAGCTGGTGTTATTGACGCTGTACCTCGCAGTCCCGGGGCCGCGCCTCTCACCTCCTCTGCGGCCTCGCGGTGTTTGTCTCCTCCCTCTGGATCACGATGGGCTTGGCAGATGAACGGCTACTCCTGTAGCAATGGAAGGCAGAACTTGCAAACGCTGGAACCTCAAAGGCGAGCGAGGCGGATAACAATACCACTTTAAATGCATATTGACTTAACACATTCTTTGCACAAGAAATATGACAGGCTTAGTGTCCTATGGCCTTTATTACTGGCTTGCCGTCATAATCAACTGAGTTCAGCTGTACTGAGTTAATGACAAAAAGTGCAATACAAGTTCTCTTTCCCAGTGGAAGCATTCAGCTTCTGCTCAATCAAACGCACACTCAAAGAAACTGATGTGGGCAGAGCCTTGGCCCTTCTCTCAGTAGTACTTTAGAAAGATCTTTTTCTAATAATCAAAAACATTCTGGCCACAGGTGAACCGTCAATCAATCCAGACGTATATCAACCATTGTTCCTTTTTCATTGGTCTTTGAGTTATCCTCTAGGTCTTGACAAGCAAGGTACATTTTTAAAACAAAAATGAAGCTTGAAATATACTGCGCTGATGCTTTGTTATTAGGATTGTATAGGATTTACAATAAATCATCGGGCGTAGAACAATGATGATGTACATGGAAATGGCTTTTTATTGGGAAGCAGATAAAGACCAAGGAGCAATAAGGGAAGAATTTAATACACACATTCCTTTAAGTTTGATGTGTTGGCAACATATGAGGCTGGGATTATGTTTTCCTTACAATATTACTAGAACACCCACGAAAAAAAAGATCCTTTCCAGGATCCCCTAGGTAGCTTTTCATCCAATGAAACACAGTATGCGGTACCAGTTCACAGTTAGCATAACTCATATTTCCATATTTTCCTGTTGCATCCAAAATTCACTACTGCTTGTGACTAAAAATTACTCTTGCTTTTATAATAATTCATTACCTTTACTCATGCTGTCTTTGAAATTGTTGCAATGATTGCGGATTATTTTCATTCCCTTCTGGTTTTCAGCATTTCTAAGATGTGACCTATGAATCAGTGCCTCTTCAGGGGATAAATAGGGAGCAACACCTAAGCCATGCTTCTTCTGTGGCTGGTGCGTTTATGCAACCTAATGGATGGAGCAGTTGCCAACGCACTCTGAGCAAGACAGTAATACAAAAGACTCATGCCTTAATGTGTGAAAATCTGCTTTAGTTTGATAGATCACAAAAACCTGCACACCTGGCATCTTGTAAATGTAAATCCGTATTTGAAAAGCGCAAAATACACACCCTTACGGTCTCAAGGCGCTGGGGGCCGTTGTGGAAATTAAGTGAGCTGTTGCCCAGAGTCACAGGGTGCTGAGCTGAGCTGCCGCTGGAGCCGGGGATCAAACTGTGAGCCATGTGCTCCGAAGTCAGCTGCCCTGTGTTGAGTAAATATCAACAAGTAAATGTTGTTGGAACAAGTTTATTCGTAAAAATGAAGCACTCCCTGCATACAGCTCCAATCTCTGAGAAGATCGCCGGTAACTGACCCTTATTACAGTTAGAGCAAACAGTACATGTACAACCAACTGAGCATGGTCTCGAGTGATGCACAATTGAACAATAATAACACTCGAGACCAAATTGAATGAAAACAATAGCACGAGTCGGCGCGAGTCTATGTGGAGAATACACGAGGGAAACCTCGCACCAAGCATGTACTCGCGCTGACTCGTGTAACACAACACAACACCCTGGCCGCTGCACCACACCTCTCCCCTCACAAGCTCAAAGTAGGGCATAACTAATGCAGAAAAAAATTAGCCACCCTTGCCAATAAACTCCTAAAATCTTGCCCTACTTCAAACCTGAGACCCTTTGTATGTCCACTTGTATAAAACAGTCCTTTCACCTTTCCCTCCTTAGTCACTATCAGCCCCACAGGGCTGATAGTGACTAATACTCCAAGGCTCTTCTTGAATGATAAGACATTTCTCAAGGATTGGTCGTTAATAGCTTGGAGGTGTACAAAAGATTGGCTAATTTTAGTAATAAAAACTGCCAAAAGAGTGGCTGACACAATCCTTGTTGAGATTCAAGTTCTTGAATCTCAAATAAAGACTACTATAACTAGCACCCTTTTAAAAAAAAAGGCAGGAAGAGACAAACAAAAATTACAAAGAATTTAAAGATTCCATTCTTTTCACTAAAATAGAGAAGTTCAAGAAAGACCTAGCCAGATTCTCTGCTGAGAAGATTTATCCCTACACAAGCGTCTCTTACGTCCCACAAGTTTTTCAACAGCAACGGACATAGAGGAGGGTCGACATATGGGACTTCTAGCTCTGAGGATATTTCAAGTGACTCAGACTCATCCGGTAGAAGCAACACATCTACCAGCGGTCGAGGGAGAGGAAATCAACAGAGGTGGAGAGGTAGGAATCAAAATCAATTCCCACAATGGTGGCAACCTAACCCGTGGGGCTATGGCGGCCCGGGTTTCCCATATCAAATAGGACCTTTTGTCCCTCAACAATTTCCAGTTAACTTTAATATGCAGCCTATTTTAGGCTTTGGCCGAGGCAGGTCGAGAGGCAGGCAACGGGGACAACAAGCACAAGTCCCTTGGAGCCCCCTTCCTCCATCAATGGATCTGAGAAGTGGCTAGAAGAAACCTCAAGAACAACCAGGACCCAGTGCCGGGACAGCCTCGTGATCAATTTAAGCTCAAGAATTCTCACAGAAAGCGAAGAGGCAGTACTCAATAGAGGACAAGGATTTGTAGCTACGCTTGAAGGTGATCCCTTCCAAACCCGCATTGAAATGGCCACATTTTTTCAGAAAATCAGACTACATTTTTTCTTTGCTAAAAACACTAGAATAGAAATGGATGTAATAGACATCAATACTGGCCTTCAAAAACCATCCACCTTCAATCCACCTACACTAGGCATGTCTGCAAAGGTTTTAGCATTTGAATAGGCAGTGCAGAACGTTATTGCCGGGTTGTGAAAAGAGGAAAATCATTCCTTTGTAAACCTTACTAAAAACGGGCAATGTGCTCTTCAGAGTCTCAAGGCTGATGAACAACTGACCATAAAACCGGCCAACAAGGCTGGTGCGATTGTTCTATTGGATACCACCACTTACCGGACAGAATGTCTCAGACAACTATAGGATAACAAATCCTACCGTCCCCTTACTGGAGATTCTACTGAGAGAATTGGAACCATCATTGGTCATATGGTAGAAGAGGCTGTGGCGGAAGGATGGATCACATCACAGGTGGCGGGCTTTCTCTGCACTACTCATCTGACTATGCCACACTTCTATGTCCTGCCCAAGGTTCATAAAACACAGAGACCTCAACCTGGATGTCCTATAATATCAGGAATAGGTTCTATTTTAGAACCTTTATCTAGTGGAGAAGTGTGGCTCACTGGTTAGAGGAGGCAGACCTGGAAGCAGAGATCAGCCCGGGACCAGGGTTCAATTCCCGGCTCGGCGGGGTCTTGAGTCCTAAAATGTCCATGGACTCGACAATTCTCACTCCGGTGCCTACTCGATTCACAGGTTCACACTCTGTGACTCTGGGCAATAGCTTGCTTAATCTACACAATGGCCCCCCGCGGCGGGATGCCTGGCTTTCACCTTGCGGATACCCTGCCGGGGTTATCTCACAAGGGAATACCAGGATGGGTTCCCTAAGCAACCGCTTGGTGATTTGCGCTATATAAATTCCTGTACATTTACATTTACCTTCGTAGACTATTTTTTACGCCCGATGGTAAGAGAAATGCCTACTTTCCTACAAGATACCAAAGAAGTTCTGCGTTTACTACCAGACATCGAGTTTGACACCATGACAGATCACCTGGTGTCGTTCGACGTAGAATCGTTATATACCTCTATCCCTCAGGATGACACCCTAGAGGTGATAGCCACTTTGTTGACCAAGAGGAATCTTGATTCTATTACTCCTGTCCATTTCATCATGGCATGCGCTTGTCTTGCCATGAAAGAAAATTTCTTCGGTTCTGAGGACACAATCTACTTAAAGATGTCAGGTACCAGCATGGGAAGCGTTTTCGCTCCTAGTTTAGCGAATCTCTATGTGCACAACTTTGAGCAGGAACACATTCTGACACCTACTAACCCATATATTGATTCGATACGTATGTGGAAACTCTATATCGACGATATTCTTGTCATATGGCGGGGGAACATAGGATCTCCTTCTGTTTTTACAGTGGCTTAACAACTGGAATAACTTCTCGCGCTTCACAGTGGAGCACAATAAACACCAGCTGGCTTTTTTGGATTTGCTAATATCAGCCACTCCTGCTGGTCTTGTGTCCGAGCTTTACAGAAAACCCATGGCACGCAATTCACTGCTATGTTATGACAGCTATAATCCCAGGTCACTAAGGAATAACCTGCCGTATGGACAGTTTTTGTGAATTCAAAGAAACTATTCCACCAAAGAAGCTTTTCAAGAACATTCTTATGCCCTGGAAGAACAGCTTAAATTAAGGAAGTATCCAAAGAAATTAGTGTGCCAATCACTCAAACGCGCTGCCAACAACAACCGGGAAGCACTTCTGGAACCAGCAACACCGAAACAAAATACCCAGAGACTGACCTTTGTGAACACCTACAGTACGATGTCGAATCAAATACAAAAATTTGTCAGAAAACATTGGTCGATCTTGAATACAGGATCAGAGACATTACAGCCTCCTCTTTTTGCATTCAAACGCAGCCCTAATCTGAAAGACCAATTAGTACATACTAAACCTAAAACCAAAATACCACGGGCAGTTGGTAGCCTTTGGGACTTACCAGCTGTTGAGGGACACCATCCATGCGGAACATGCGCAGCTTGCCCACAGACACACAGATCAGTCACCATAGATATTGGTACCAGTCGTCCATGGCAGCAAAGAAAGTTCACTAATTGTAATAGTGAGAAACTAATCTCTATGATCACCTGCCCATGCCAACTTAGATACATAGGCATGACGACAAGGAAAATCAAACTGCGTATTTCGGAACATAAAAGCACTATACGCTGTAAGAAACAAGCCACAAGGCTAACTAGCCATTTTTTAGAAGCTAAACATGGTCCGACAGAATTTACGTGGACTGTCTTAGAACAGCCGTTTATTCCTGATCATGTAGCAGACAGTTGCAAATATCTGCTGGTAAAGGAACAAAAATGGGTGTTTAAGCTAGGGACAGACAAAGAAAGTCTAAATGATGAAATTCCCTGGATGTCACTCTAACATGTAACACAAGTCATTACATTTACTGATATAACCAAAACTGTAGTTCTACTGGTGGTTTGATATAGAGTGTACGCAGCAATTCAGACTGTAGATTTAACTCTAAAGAAGACTCTACTTTGTCCTTCTAGAAGTATCAATAGCATATACAGTACCTGATGAATCAGTGCATTGACTCTTTTATTATTATTTTTTTACCATGATCTTGTTAGATTTGGCAAAGCTTAAAATACGATGGCGAATGGTTTTCAATATCTAATCAACACTGGAGACTATTGTATAACCCCCTCACACTGATCATACACGTACTGTTGCCAGATCGTGTGATTTTTATGAAAGCGATATACTGATGTGACCTCATAGCACACCTGTGAGCAAGGCTTCAGAATACTGCTCGCTACCAGTATTTAATTAAGTTTTGTTGAAATGGCTAACAGACACAAACATATATGTAAACTAGAGTATAGAGCTACGCGCACGCTGCCAATGAGGATAGGGACGCGTATGATCATAGGGCTTTACACAAGATTCAACATTTCTTGCGTAAATTGTGACTGTTTCATTATCGAATAGTCATTTACTAACAATATTGGAGAAAGAGACTCCATTTCCATGATGCTTGTGTATTATGACGCGATTACGCGACTTTCTTCTCACATGATTTTCTTTTCATGTTTCCTGACGATAAAGATGACGCCCTTACACTGCCGATCACCTCCCCGAGACGGCTCAGCAGACCGCCAGGAGTACCGACGGAGAGGTGAGTCAGCAGTGTCTTTTCAGTGTGTCTGTCATGGAGTGTGCTACCTCGTCTGACTGCCATTAGTGGGAGCGCTTCTTGCTAACACCATGCACGACCTTGAGTGAGGCAATAAGTACGCTCTCCACTCTCAATACAACTAGGCAATGGCTATACAGTGCACTTTTTAAATGACAGATTTAGCCGCCACTATTGGTGAGATAAGGGAGAGCCGTCCTCCATTTACTGACTTTCTCAGCCTAATGCAACGCGTATACCCCTGCTGAATGGGTATTGACATTTAATCCATACGGAAGAATGTTTTGTTGGCATGTTAAGCACTCCGTTTGATGTCACTGGTTTAACATTTGCCATATAATATTTTTGGTCGTTGTAACACACTTCCTAAGGATAGAGTCTTTTGAACAGTAATCGAGCTGGTCTCTACTCTGTCAGCTGGAATAAGACTCCTTTGTGACTTAAGCTTGAAGTCCACCAGCTTTGACTAGGATGGTGTGATTTATCCTAATATGCACATACTGATCAAAACAAGTAGGCCTTGTGACATTGGTTATGTCCATACCTTCTTTTTGTTTTTAATAGAGCGGTGCTCCATTTCCCTGAGCCGCAGCCAGGTGAGGTGAGGCCATACCCTCCTGCTAACTAGGTAAGCAGGGACGGATACATATTTGAGTATATTGTGTCGGTTTTCACTTTTTTAATGACACTGGCTTAATGGTGACTGTGCTACATTTGGATGTTAACTGTCAATGAAACCAACAACGTATGTTTTTTGTATTTCCCTTCTAAGACATGAAACCAACATCATCTAACAACAGTGGTTACGAAAATCGACTAACAAGAGGTGAAACCAGAAAACCTAGGATTCCAGGTGAAATGGTTTATTATTAGTATTTATATTATATTTCACTCATTGCAGTAGCAAATATTCATTTAGGTCCTGACGAAGGCCAAGGACACTGGTGTCCAATTGTTCTACTGAAACATGTTGACCATATAGATTCCACTGGCAGATATTTGTTAAAACTGCCATTCTTTGCACTGTTTTCAACCTTGGGTAACTGAGGGATAATAATAAATTCAAGCCTCTCTCATTTACCCAATTTTATTGCACTTATTTTTCCACACACTTTTATGCACTGCAATTTATTTGTCACAAATCATTTGATACCCTGACTTCACACCTCCTCAAACATTCTAAGCTATTGGACACATACATCTAGTCCTTGTGTATGGCTCGTATGTTTTACGTTATGAGGGGTATAAGGAAGCCCAGATGATGACTAGGGCGGTATCGGACAGAGACTGATGGGTATCCTTATTCACTAAGGGTGTGGTATTGGGTTCTCCAGGCCTACATACTCCGTAGAATACCCTCTACACCATAACAGATGTTGGCACGGAAACTAGAAAATGCAAAAGACAAGTTTATTAAGACCCCATGGGGTGGTGGTACATTCCTACAGCACCCTTCGGCAATGCAAGAAGTATCACACCGAACATCGGTGCGAGTCCTTCTTTTATACAGTTTAACAGTAATAAAAATGTAGGCGGCACAAAATTACAGAGGTTTAGGTACATATATGGTCATTTTTGGAACACAGCCAACTCATGGGAGGAGTTATAACACCACAGGTCAGTTTAGAGGACATTCCTAAGTGATGACTGATCAGACTTAACTGCGCATGTGTGAGCTAGACCAATACTAAAAATAGCCTGTTGCTGGGCAAACTCAAGTGGTCAGTGGTACAGAGGAAGGACAAAGGGCGTGCTGACCACGAGGCAACGCATTTATCTAAAATGGACGCCGATACATACAAAATGGCGTCCGACAACTATAGTCAAAATAAGGGAAATACGTGTAGCAAAGCTTAACGCTAACCCGATCACTGTCAAATTACGACAAGGGGTACTCCTATTTCATCAGTTATACCTTTAAGATCCTCTTTTTACACTTCTATTGTGTTTATTTTGTTGGTTCATGTCGTACCAAGGTTTACTTACTCTAGACCCTTGGGCACTCTGTGTTTTCTACGTAGATTCAAATGTGCATTCTTCTGTTGTAAAAGCCTAGCACGGTTAGGCTTATAGAGAGATTAGCAAGCAGATGCTTCAACATCAATTAGCGAAGCACTCCCCATGCCAACCCCTTAGCCCCTCCACAGTAATTTAGAGCCGGCTTTGTTAGCTCTGTCATGGAAAGTCTTTGACCTGGTAGTCTTTCCACCATTAAACCGCCTGTCACAGTGGTGGTCGAACCACCTTGTTGAATTTCTCTGAAAAGAGCCATATTGCAATGTATGTCTTGCCTGATCACAGGAAACAAACAAGTTGTGACATGCACTGATAAAACTACCAGGCAATTGTTTTTTTTCATTTTACTGAAATAAACTCTTGATTTGAGAGTCTGTTTCAGTAAAGTAAATCAATACAGACGAGGTGAAATTCACATGGCATCTGCACTTTATTTTATCAGTGGACTCATGGCACAGATACCCTACCATATCAACACAAACAAAATGGAGGGAATGCTCAACATTGTCAAAAATTCACCCCAGTACAGAGATCTGGGCCTAAATCCATTGTTTTTGCGCTCACCACGCCATTTCATTTTGGACCCAGCCATATGCAAATCAATCTTGACCCTGTTCCCCATGGAAACAGTCCAGCATGGAAAGGCCAAGCCATGCCTTCCCTGCCTGGAAACAAGCATCCTGGGACTGGTTTTGGGGTACCACCCCTCATCAGCCACGCTAGCCAGAATCCAATGGCAGCGACCCACACCCTTACAAATCAGGGTGACTATAGCAACACAAAACGATGATGGGAGGAATGCTGAAAATTGTTAAACATCCACACCCAGTACACAGATCTTGGCCTAAATCCATTGTTTTGTTGCTCTCCAAGCCATTCAGTTTGGACCCAGCCATATGCATATCAGTCGTGACCCTGCTCCCCAGGGAAATAGTCCAGCCCGAACTGCAAGGCCAGGTCCTTCCTGGACTGGAAACAAGCCTCATGGGACCTCATCAGCCAGCTAGCTATAATCCATGGATAGATTCAAAACAGATCTCGGGACTGATGGTGAGTGGTAGAAAAGTTTACTCACTCCATCCATCATCTTGTTGTGTTTGCTATATTCGCCTTAACTGGCCATGGGTATGCCCAGGTGTGGGGTCCCTTGCTCACTGTGCCACTGGATTCAAGCTAGCTTGGCTGGTGAGGACTGATACCCAGAAACCGGTCCCATGATGCTTGTTTCTGGACCTGGGAGGACCTGGTGTAAAATATTTATGCAGCACACAAACAGTAATAAAGTGAAAACATGACACAAGAAAAATATCAATCCAATTTAGAAAAATTGAGTAAATTTTAGGATACCAGAATGACAAAATCCAATTAGTAGAACCAAACATGATGATTGTTATGCCCCAGGAAGTTATTTGTTACTGTCTGAGGAATTGGAAATTGCTATATCCAAGACTATGTCTAACCTGTGTTCAGTACCTTTACAGAACCATGCATTTTCTCTAAGTTTTCTCTGAGCTTGACGCTTGTTCACTTCCTCCTCATAGGGAGTGTGATTGTGCTATTATAACTGAATCTGATTTCATAATTCCTTTTAGGCACATTTAGCTGAGAAAGAAATCCTAAAGCCTTATTTACAGAAGAGTCTAGAGAATCATTTGCTTGCTCAATCTTCATCACCTGCTGATGCGTTCTTTTTGTACCTAAGAAGGATCAGGATTTAAGACCTCATATTAATTATAGAAGGTTTAGCAAGTTCACAATCAAGGATGAACATGTTTTGCTCCGTAAAAAGGGCATCTTGGAATCAGTTATTGTAGCACATGCTTACAAACCTAAACGTTTGAGAAGCCTATAAAATGCTGTGTATCAAGGAAGGCAACGACTGGAAGAGGGCCTTTAGCACCCCATGCAGACATTATGGATATCATATGATGCTGTTTGGGTTGCGTAATGCTGCTATCATTTTCACCACTTTGTGGTGAAAATATTCTCTGATGTCTTAAATACGTTTTTCTAACTTTACTTAGATAGCATTTTGGTGTTTTCAAAGATCTTTGAGGAACGTCAGTAACCTGTGGGTCTGGTACAATTGAAACCCCAGTAATGTCATTTATATTTTAAACCATATAAGTGTGATATTAAAAGATGTGAACATCTTGGATTTATATTAAAGACTTTTGCCTCCTTAACACCTTAAGTGCTGCGCCTATTCCAACGGCCGACGGCACCACTACCTCGGGAGTGCTGCCGTCGGACGTTCCAACTACACCTGCGCAATGGAATGTTCAGCACTGGAGCTGGACGTTCCATAGCTGCTAAGGTGTTAAAGATATGAAAATGTATCAACTATTTTGGATTAGCCTTCTCCTAATATGTCAAAAGGGGCTCAAACTTTCATTAGATTTATGAAGCGTCATTGTCAATGTATCAACTATTTTGCTGAGATACTAGCAACATTACTCACATCTTAATGAAGGAGAAATTTGAAGACGGTTCTTCTGGGAGAATCAGGTGGAAAGAATTTCCAATACATTAAAACATATGTTTATGTTTGCTCCAATACCTATCTTGCACTGTCCAACCAATTCATTGAAGTTCATTGTAGAGATAGGTGCACCCAAAAGGGTGGTCGGAGCAGGTTTACTACAGAAACAGGAAGATAAAGAAAAGAAGCATGCTCTATTTTATCTGTCCCATTTTATATCACATTCATGGTGGGAATATTCTGTGCTGGAAAGAGAGGTTTGCGCTTTGAAGATAACTTTCAGTGAATTTAGACATTTTTAATGGGCTCTAAAGATCAATTTGAAATCAGAACTGACCACAGAAATTAGCAATGTTTGAGAAATTTTCCATGTAGGAACAACACACATTAATTATCTTTGCACTGTACAACTATCATCATTCTCTAATGAATTATCTATAATTCCCTCTCCACATGTGTTGAAATAGTTATAGAATTAAGCCCGCACAAGAATAGATGAATCCAAATGATTTATAAAATCTTCATTCAAAAGCCTTCCTTGGTTTGATGAAATGAGTTATATATTAGTTACCATGCTACATAAAGTCCCACTAGGAGTTTCAAATGAAAGCTGTGAAGATGTGTTATGATTCAACCATTCTGGTCCTGGAGGAGTTTAGTCCACTTTGTATTTGGTCCCACAATTGTTTTGGTGCCGATCCGTTCATTCTGCTGTCCAGAAATATGCTGTTGCTTGGGCTAGTCTATGTTGAATATTAATCTTTGAATTGTAAGCCTTTAAGATACTCACAATCTTTATATTATGTTATGTTATTTATACTTATAGAGTGCACGGTTACCCTGGGGTGTCCTGGCGCTAAATACTGGTTACCTGGAGGGGCTGATAGCATGCTGCTGAGAAAAGAGCCATGTCTTTAAGCCCTTACGGAAAAAAAGAAAATCCAGGGTATTTTTAAGCTGAAAAGGGAGCTCGGTCCAAGCTCTAGATGCACAAAGAATAAAACTTCTACCTCCCCAGTTGGTTTTTTCAATGGGGCAACTTGCACTTGTTTAGCACCAGTTGACCGTAGCATCCTGCCTGGAGCATACCATTGGAGTTTGCTTCTGAGAAACTCAGGACATATTACATTAACAGCCTTAAAGACAATACACAAGGACTTAAAGCATGTTCTTAGCTTTACTGGGAGTCAGTGAAGTTTCTTCAGTTCTCTTTTGACAGAAACAAACATCGGTGTTCCAGACAGCATTCTAACTGCTGCGTTCTGGACCAAATGAAGCCTGTTCAAGTGTTTTTGAACATTAAGGTGTTAGCTATTACAATAGTCCAGATGCAACATTATAAGGGCTGTCACCACTTTCTTAAGATTGCTCTAATTAAGGAAGATCTTAATTTTCCTGATTATTCCGAGAACCATAAAGCAGGCTGAGGGCACCATACTTACTTGGTCCCCAATAGTAAGTCTATTATCCACCAGAATTCCCAGGTTTTTGGCTTTTCTTGAGGGTACTGGACATAGACCAAGGTCCTCTGGCCCCACTCCGTTGTCAACATCCAAGGATTATTGCCAAATTTTAGGACCTCGGTCTTGGAGGAGTTGAGTTTTAGACAAATAGAGGACATCCAGACCAAAATCGAGCTCATGCAGTCATGAAAGCGATCCCCGGACTCCTTTTCAGATCAATCTCTCAGCAATAACACAATTTGTGTGTCATCTGCGTAAGAGGTGAGCTGAAAGCCAAAGGACCTAATGACTCCAGCCAGTGGTGCCACATATATATTAAATAGCATTGTTGTAAGAGACAAGCCCTGCGGCACCCCACAAGGGAGTGAGAAAGGTTCTGAGGTATTGCCATCCAGGTCGACAGTTTGCAACCTATTTGATAGGAAAGATTGTAAAGGTTTCCAAGCGGAACCCTTTACACCAGTTTCAGACAGCCGGTCCATCAATATTTTATGATGGACTGTGTCAAAGGCCTCGGATAGGTCCAATAGAATAAGTACAGCATTTCCTCCCCTGTCCACGCCCTCTCTAATTTCCTCCGTGGATTTTTACAGAGCCAGCTCAGTACTATAATAGGCTCTGAACCAATATTGAGATGAGTCCAGAGAATTATTAAGATGGAAGCATGCTCATGTTCCTTGACTTACAAATTCTTAAATGTTATATGTAGATTTTTCAACTCCTGATGGCAACCAAGAATAAAAGGTGACATTAGACACTTTTTCAACTGCTGAAGAAATTACCCAGTCTCCAACCTGTTTGAACTTGCAGGCTCCTGGCCACTATATCGCTTTACAATAGACAATTGTTCATTGCATATAGGAGCTATGTATCTCCCCAGCAATTCCTCTCAAGTTTATCTCAAACGTAAGATGTCAAGAAAAGTCTTCCTCAAAGACCTGAATGGAGTAAGCTTCAATTCAGAGAAAATATCAGACTCCCGTTATAAACACTTATAATGGTACATGCAATTTTAAAAAGGCTACTCTAGTCATTTGTCCAGAATGCTTGATTGTAGACCAATAGCATCTTTCTGAAAATAGAAACCAAACAACAAATTTTGATATTAAACATGAAGAAACTAATCTATTTTCTTTTCAAGTCTACTCCGAATTGTAAGTAGGCAGACAATTCAGTGACACCAGAAGCTAACTACTAATGGGAAGTGGTAACTTGGGTGTAGGGGAATATACAGTAAGTGTATGAAACTGGACATCTCGCTTAGACCTGTCCATCTATTCCTCTTTCCTGGTCTACACCATCCATAGCACTTTTCACTCTACAGATAATTTTCGTCCTTTTTGTGACCTTGTCTTCGATTAATACCCCATGCACGGGTTTCCTCCCTATTGATTTCTAATCTGAAACCCCTTTCTGACATAGGGTAGTGGGGTTAGGGGTTGTGGGAGGGGGTTTGTAGACCAGCGTACTGAGTCCATTGTGGTCATGATACCCAGACCACCATTGGCCTAGTTTTGGGACCTTACCATCAGTCCCAAAAGATGATGGACCAGGTAGTCACCGAGCTCCCGTAGATGAAGCAGCTGCAGAGGGAGTGCAAACAACAGATGGAGCCATACTTCAAAAAGGGCTCCCTGACTGGGGTGCTGCAGGACATTTACACCTAAATGTGCTGGGCAGCACCATCTACCCCTTACTGTGGTCCTACCATATTTGAACCCTCTACATCGGCCACAGCCATGGGAATGGGATGCCCTTCCACCGGAAGAACCACCTGCAGCCCCCCAGGCCTCTGCAGCTGCGTATCCCCACCCCCTGCACCAGGGAATGTTCTAGTAGATCACCAGAAGGTGAAGATGGCAGACCTTTGCCACCGTCAGAACAAAACCTCAACACTAATTTCCTCCAATGTGTGCCTACCATTCACTCTGTGGACTATTTCTGGACAAATTTGCCTTTCTGATGCCAGTAGTATTTTGGACATTGGACTTCAAACAAATTTGGGTTTCATTCACCATGAATGACTCCAATTTTTACTAATCTTTTGTTATTTTCAAAATCTTTATTTTACTCACATATGGTACAATGAATTTGCAATTCAAAAGATCGTAGACTGGTGTTGTATAGCTCCACTCTATCAATGCATTTGTTTAATTCCAGCATAACCTGACAATGACAGAACATTAAAAGATTGTGTCAACATAGATGATTTGCAAGTAGGTATTGTTTCTTTCATGTTGCCCATCATTAATCCTAAAATATGTCATACTATTCAACCATGATCTACTATATTTATTTCAAATTCTGTTTAATAAAAATGTTCCTAGAATGTGAAACAGAAGCCTGACATATGCAACATTAGTCAAGTAGAAAAGAGAAAAAAGCAGCCCAGAGATACAGATCTCACATGTCCGTTACAGCTTCTTCACTAGATCTGTGGTGAATAAGCTTTTAAAATCAGCACAATCATTACCTATTGCAATCAATCTATTTTTTATGAACGTCCGTCAACTCTCAGGAGAGAGTAACCTGAAAAGGGAACTTACATATAATAAAAAAATGAACAAAACTATGATGTTATGGTGCAGATCATAAGACTATGGTCAGGAGGATGGGGAAGCCGGGACCACCAATCGGGTGGCTTCTGCACTGCACAGTGCCCCTATAGCTGTCTAATAATTAGATATGGAACAGGTTGAGGCCCCTAAGGCGGGGCTCAGGCCGTCAGTGGGAGCCCCTGCAAAAGATAGCTCACCAACGGAGACCAAATATAATCAAAGCCTTTTCTGGCATCGTCAACAATGTCAGCCATGTACTCCAACGCCCTCCACAGCCTCGCATGCCATTGGGTTAGAGATGGTGCGTCCTGTGTTTTTTCATGTTGCAGCCACTTCCATTTTTGCTGCCCCCAACAACGTGTGTCCAGAGACCTGGGAATTGGATAGCCCAGAATAAGTTTAGTTTGGGGTAGGACTTCCTTCCAGAAAGGCTGAATGGAGGGACAGTCCCACCAAATGAGTCTGAAATCACCTATCATGCCACAACCCCACCAGCACCGGCCCGACGCAGTGTGAAAGATCTTGTGGAGTTTCTGAGGGTAGAGATACCAATCGTACATAAGCTTATACTGCGCTCCCCTTTGGAACATGCAGTGATTGTATTTCACTATATCCCTACTGACATGTTCCCATTTCTTGTCTTCTAAGGGGGAGTCCAAAGGTGCATACCAGAAGCGTTTAAAGGGCAGAGTCGGTCTAGGGCTCAGGATTTGTATAAGAGCATATAAGAAGGAAATACATACCTTGGGGTGGACCCAGACTGGGTGAATTTCTCAATGGGGAGTAGAGCCCTGGTAGCGGCCAGTCGCACCAGGGGTTGCTGAACCCAATGTTTCAACTGAAAGTAAAGATATTCTTCTTTGGCAGTCAGTGTGAATTGTGACTTGCATTCCTGGAAGGTAAGGAATTCACCTTTGTCAAATAGATGAGAAATCATGTGGCACCCACCAACCTTCCAGGCCTCAAAATGTCCCTCCTTAAGTGCAGGGGGAAATGCAGCATTAAAATGGATAGGTGTGTAGGGGGAGGGGAAGGTTGTAAGGTGTAACCTTTTAATCAGGACATCTGAAACCCTGAAGGTGGTAGAAGTGGGTGTGCTGATGTAAGCGTTGAGTGGTCTATCCTGCTTTGGCTTCCATAAGAGATCCCAGATGATGTGCCCCGTTACCTGTCTGTCTATGTGAAGCCAATGCTTCTCCGAGTCTCGCAGTGACCATTCCATGATTACTTGTTATTGTGCCACCTGATAATATGCCTGAAAGTCCGGTAATGCCAAGCCCCCCTCTTTTCGCGGTCTCATGAGCAGGCCATAGGGCAAGCGTACCCTTTTCCCTTGCCAGATAAATTTAGTAATCATGTTTCGGAGCTCCCCGAAGAAACCAGTATCCACTGGGATAGGCAACCCTTGAAAGTAAAGCAAGCAGTTAAAGCAAGCGGAGGGGGGGGGGGGGAATTTTGATGGCATTAATCCTCCTCAGCCAGGTAATGTATGCCACACTCCACTTACCGAGATCAGATTTTAGCTGGCGGAGGAGGGGGGGAAGTTAGCTTCATAAAGGTCTTGAATGCAGGGGGTGAGCTTAACCCCAAGGTAGGTGATCTCTTTAGTGGTGCAACAAAAAGGCGACAACTCTTTTACCCAGCTCCATTCTTCTTTGGGGAGGGTCAAATTCAGTAAGAAGGACTTAGTTAGATTAAACTTAAATCCTGCAACCCGCTAGAACCTCACCAATTCGTCTTGTATAGCCGGCAGGAAGATCCAGGGTTCTGAGACTTGGAGAAGCACGCCATCAGCAAATAGCGAGATCATATGATCGTCCGTGCCAAAACGTATCCCTCTTATGTCTGGATTCCCCCTATTCCTGTTGGGCTAAGTGTTCTATGCTCAAAAAAGGAGTGGAGATAGTGGGCAACCTTGCCTCATCCCGCGGGCCCAGTTAAAAGGAAGGGAAGCAACTCCATTGACCAGGACCCAGGAACTAGGAAAGTGATAATTGTCTCAAATCATTCCTATGAAGGCTTCGTGGAAGCCAAAGCGCTGAACTACTTTAAACAGAAAAGACCACTCCACGCAATCAAAAGATTTCTCTGCGTCTAGCGATAGAAGAGCTGCTGGGATGTTTTGTTTAGGGGACTTTTCAATTAAATGGATAATGCAACTCAGATTATCATGGGTCTGTCGACCTTTAGTAAATCCTGATTGGTCGGGGTCTATAAGGCCAGGAAGGATTGATTCGAGATGGGAGTCCAAAATTTTGGAGCAGATTTTAGCATTGAGGTTTATGAATGCTATCGGGCAATAGCAAGAGCAGGCGGAGGGGTCCATGCCCGGTTTGGGGATCACTGCCACGACTGCCTCACCCATGGAGGGGGTGACTTGTTGCGTAGAGGCATTGATATTAAACAGAAGAGTTAAAAAGGGGACTAGTTCTGGCGTGAAATTGTGATAAAAATGAGCTGAAAAACCGTTCGCCCAGGCGCTTTCTGGAGTTTAAGTGAATAAATCGCCTTCTGCACTTCCGCCCTGGTTATGGGTTGTACTAAGGCATTATTGGAACCAGCGGCGACTTGGGGAGGTCCAAGGAATCTAAATACCCCTCTTTGTCATGCGATCCAGGGAGCTACGAGGTGTAAAGAGACCAGTAAAATTTCTCAAAAGCCTGTGTATTCTCCTCCTCCGTTGTGTGGGAAATGCCATCCTTATCTTCAAAACATGTGATATATTCCCTTTCCTGTTTAGCCCGTAGTTGATGAGCTAGTAGGGACCCTACTTTGTCATACCCCCTGGTCTGTAGGGGTAAGGAGGTTTTTTCTGTTCTGTTGGTATAAATGGCCTGAAGTTTCTCCTTTAGAGCCGTGACTTTCCGCATTGTCATAACGAGGGGCTGGCCTTATGGGCCTGTTCTTATTCTAATTGGAGGCGTTCCGTGCATTGCTGTGCACGCAAGGTGGTGGCCATCGCGATGCATTACCCCCGGACTACTGCTTTGAAAGCGTCCCAGGTAATTGCATGGGAAGTAGCCTCTGGGTAGTTTTGAGCAAAAAAGTCTGTAATAGTTTTGCGGAGATCATCACGGAGAAGTATATCCCTGCAGAGAATGTTAGGGAAGTACCAGCGCGCATGTTTTGGGCGCGGATTCGGCCAGGTGAGCGCCATCTCCAAAGAGGCATAGTCTGACAGACAAATTGGGTAGAAGTGTGTTTGCAGCACCGAGGTAAGCAGGGATTGGCTCATGAAAATGTGGTCAATGCAGGAGTAAGTTCTATGGGAGCGGGAAAAGAAAGAATAGTCCTGAACCGTGGGGATTGGCCTCTCTCCATACATCTACCAACCCCATGAGCTGAAGCTGTGACTTAAGTGCCTTACTGAAAACCCCATCCAGAGCTCTCTGTGAATGTGACGAGTCCAACACCTGATCCCAAATAAGATTAAAGCCCCTCTATATCACAATATCCCCCTGAGCAAAATTCTCCAAAGACATAAGGAAGGAGAGAACAAAGTCTTGCACGCCCGTGTTAGGTGCAGAGATGACTGCAAAGGTTCAAAGGTCTCCCCTGAGTTCACCCCGAACCGTGAGAAACCTCCCATTTTTGTCAGTTTTGGTGTCTTGTGCTTGGAACGGGACCCCAGTATGAAACAGCAGCGCCACCGCATTCTGTTTGGAAGAGTGGGAAGATCGAAATATAAGGGGAAAGGCTTTATGACGTATCCTATGTTCCTCGGATCTTTTGAGGTGCGTCTCTTAAAGAGCTGCCACCTGGACATTGTGATCCAGAAGGTATTTCAAGAAGCGGTGATGTTTGTTAGGGGAGTCCAACCCCCGGGTATTCCAGGTTAAAGCCTTGACCACCATTAATAACTGGTTGGGATGTTACCTCCAGGACAAGGGTATCTGCCCAAGTGAAGCACACAGGTCTCCTCCCACCCACCCCCGGTCCCACAAACAAAATAATTAGGGCACCATGACATCGAATTAACTTAACTAACCAGAACAAACAATGAAAACAAGTGTGGAGACTCTCCCTCCCAGAGGGAAATCCCCCGATTAAGACACACTCAAGGAACATTACCATTCCCGTTTCTCTAGCCCCTCTTATGAGCAAAAATCAAGGCATATAGTTTGTAACGGTATACAGCCAGTTATCAGCGCACAAATGGGTGAAGTCTGTTGCAAACCCCCCCGCCAAAAAAAAAACCACAGTCCAATCAAAGAGTCCCGGTGGCACAGCATGCGGCAGGGAGAAAAAATGCAAGGTCTCCACATCCACCACCCTCCACTTGGGACCCCCTTACCGCAGCGGAGACAGGACAGTCCCACCATCATCTCACAACTGGCGTTGTGCATCCAGTTGGCCCCAAGGACAGGGTTCAGGCTGGATCGTCTTGTGAGGCCCAGGCGTCTGGTCCTCTCATGGGAGCAACTCTTGCAAGTCCTCTGCTCCATCCAGCTCTCCATGGCAACTTTCGGCTGTCCCCAAGGGAGGAGGCCCAGCGCGAGTCTCTCAGGCAAGATAAATGCAAGTCCTTCGCTCCATCCAGCCTCTAAGTGTCAACATATCAGTTCAGATCCGGTAGGTCCTCTAGCAGTTACTTTACTCTGTGGATTTCTTACACCCTGGGCCCATAAAATGCCACTGGCCTCCGCCTTGTTGTCGTCGACGCTGTTCCCCTTCCATGTCTTGTGAAGGGGACTCGTCACTGGAGGAGGAGAGCTCAATTCCCAGGAGATCCGCAGTTTCTTTGAGTGTCCTGGAATGATGAGACGTGTTGTCCCATTGGAAGGTTATACCATAGGGATATGTCCATTGGTATCTGGTTTTGTTGTCTCTCAGGAACTTGGTGTTTGGGCGGAACTGTTGGCATCGTAAGAGCGTGGCTTGTGCCACCTCCTGGTAGAGTGCACACAAAACATTTTGGAAGGCGACCTTATTAGCTGCTCCCACCTTGTGGAGGACCATTTCCTTGATTTTAAATTAGCTAAACTTCGCCAGCACATCCAGGTCGGACAATGTTCTCCTGGCAGCCTTGGACCAACCCTGTGGACTCTTTCCAGCCGGATCTCAGGGCCCGTTTCTCCCAGCACCGAGGAGAACAAACCCACCATGAATGCCCCTAGATCTGGGCCCTCACAAGCTTCTTCTAGGCCTCTGGCTCGGATGTTATCGCGTCGAGAGCCATTTTCTAAGTCCTCGCATTCAAGCATAGTGGCTCGCAGTTGGCTACGCAGATCCGCCGAGCCTTCTTCCAAGGGTGTGAGGCGGTCGGCCTGCTCTTGATGTTTTGCCTCAAGGTCCAGCGTGCGGGTGCCCACCGAATCGATACCTGCCTGCAGGGATACCATTTTCTCCCTCATCTCTGCTCGGAATGACGCAAAGGAGGCATCCATGTCAGCCTTGATTTCTGTCTGGAGTTCCTTTTGAAATTCCTGCAGGGAAGAGAGGAGGTCCTCTTTAGTTAGTGCCATGGCCCCTGACGATGATGTCGCCTCGTCGCCTGCCACTCCTGTGCCTGTGATGGCAAAATAATTGGAGAACTTGTTATTGTGGGTCTTTTTGGGTGATCCTCAGCTTGGTCAGCTCCAGGCCACCCCCTCCATTTTGCAGAAGCAGTGTGGACCGTCTGAGCTTATAGAAGAGACCCAAGCCACTTATCTTCCCTCGTCAGACTTTGTCTCTGCTGTCACGCAGTATACTCTGAGGATCTCCTCCCCATCCTCGTTGTGTACCTTGGCCTAGGAGAGCTCCGGGGCCATCCTGTCAATACAGGGCAAGCGAGGGGACCTACCTAGCTTTCCACTTGATGCATTTGTTGTCCTTTAGAGTGGATCTCTCGCCAGCTTGGCGGCCATGTTAGGGTCAGGAAACCAGTCTCCTCAGTTCCATTAAGATGGGGGCCCCAGAGCGACGCCGAGTCTGCCTCTTAATCATGAGATCCCCGCTGTCAACGCACATCTGCCCCCTCTTTGTGCCGCACTTGCCTGTTGGGGGTTAATGGAGTGATGTCTCCGAGGCGTGCACTCCATCAGCAGTGACAAACCGAAGTTACAGGCTCTCTTTACTGACTGTCTTCAGTGTGCATTGTAATAGCGCCGATTTGGGACGGGGAAGTATGGCCTGCTGTTCTGTTGAGGAGCCGGCGCGTCTTCAGATAAGAGATCCGTGCTTCGCCGGTTGCGTCTGCTTTAACGCGCTGAGCCTGCCATTTTGTAGGTTCGGGGCTCCCGCTGCAGGGCCTCTTCCCGCCGCCTCTGCCGGAGCTCCGGGGGGCAGTGCATGGAGTGCCCTCATCTTCTGTTATGTGCCAGTTTGGACATCCAAGACATCAGATTCCCGGTGGCGGAAAGCCACCGGGAATCTGCTGTGATGCGAGGCGCCATTTTCTCCGGGGGAGCTCTGAACGCCTTCAGGTCACCAAAGCGGCTTCCACCTCCCGCAGGTACATTACACAATCCCTCTGGCACTCCTTGGAATCCTGCTGACCGGGGGAGTGCAAATATTCCTTCAGGATGCAGCAGTTATGCCTTATTTGATGGATTATAACGGGGCCTGGGGCGGAGTCGATCTGGAACATGTCCGACCGTCCATATTAGTTTGCCATGCCTGATCTACTATATTTATCCCATTTGACCATTACTTGTCTATCAACACTTGCACTAACATAACAATCCATGCATTAGACTAATAGTCAGTGCCAGTTTTCACATTTCCAGTTCCAGACCTTGCCAAAATGGAAGAAGGGGATATGTCCAAAATAATGAGATAGAATAGGCAAATGTACGTTGATTCATGTCATCAGCTGAAGTCAGATCTTCTGGCTCATATAAGTAATCAATAACACCAAGAGAAAAAATCCATAGCAGCAGTACATTTTTTAGACACAGGATCATTACAAAACACTGTTCCAGTATCTGGTGGAATGTTGCAATCAAGTTTCGGTTTGTGTCACAAGAAGTATGTCCTACAATGATGAGACACATCAACAGCTACATACCTTTTACACACACAGGATTTTCCCAATGTGAAGGGAGATTAGCATGATTTGACTCCACTTTGAGCACATGCTGGTACACATATAGCTTTAGTGCCAATACACACCAGATAGCTAGTCCAATGCAATCATTCATTCATTTCAAAACTTTATTCGGTTATTAAGACCGAATAACCATAAAAGTACATTAAAAGAAAGTCATGATTAAAAAAGATTCTTACAATAAGATTGATTACAATACACAGAGGTTACTTCCACATAATTCAGATTGCAATTGATGTTTGTGATTTAAAAACATTTTTGAGGAATGAGGAAATAAATACGACACTTAAAATACTATCAAGCTTCTGTACAGCTAAAAAAGCAGGGCGACAGTGATTAATTCCCATAGTCTTCAGAAGTGGAATAACCCACGTTCGTCTAGGTACAGAATAAACTTTACAAAAAAATAATATATGTATGTCCGTTTGTACTGACAATTCATCACAGGGACATTTTATCAAATTTTTTGACCAATTATTCATTACTGGGAAACTAAGTAACCGAAACAGCAAGTTCAATCTAAAATGAATTAATAAAAACCTTTCATGGTCACTCATTGGTAAGCTCAAATAAGGTTGTACATTTCTAGAAAACACAATTTGTTCGTGGGCTACTACAGTTATTTTCTTTATTTCAATCGTAGTTCTATTCTCGTGCAGGTAAGTCATACACTTTTCTTTTAAGGCTTTTCTAGAAATGTTACATAAAGAAGATGGTTCTGTGAAATAATACCCTATACCCAATGCAGTGAGGAATTTCCTCGCATAACACAGCCATCTTAATTTGTCACTCTTCACTAGCCCAACCGCATTGTTCATTATTGTGCAGTTTAATTCACATTCGTCAACTGTCCATATTCTGTGCCATAGTAGAATTGGTGCCATTTTTATAGTATCTTCCAAGTAGGGCTCCCCTAATTCTACATGACAAGCATATGTTGAAACACTCTATGGAACAGTTAGAATATATTTCATGAAGAGATTTTCAACAACCTGCAATGAGCTCATACTAGCATGTCCCCATAAACCTGCGCCAAATGTTACAATCGCTACACAAGTAGCTTTATATATGGTTAGCATTTCCTTGATTGGTCTCTTCCCAATTTTACGGCTAAAGTTCTTTAGGGCCATAATTGATTTGCAGAACAGAACAATAGTCTCCTAGTACTAATAGTGGTATTCCATAGGCCCTTGCAATCAATTAAAACTCCTAGTAACAAAATGTTGGGGTAACATCAACTGGGGTAGTGCCAATATAGAGTGCCCTTCTCCTATTTTTTAATCCCGATCCACAAGACATGGTGAAGGTCTTAGAGCAATTAATACGCAAATCTAACCTTGTCATGAAATCACAGAATGAGGTAAACCAACCTCTGCATAGCCTGTGGTGTTCTGGCCATCAGGACGGCATCATCTGCATATAGCAGGGTTGGTATTGGCCTTTCCCCTACCATTGGGAGGTCCCTACACTCAGTCAGTAATGTGCTCCCCACATCGTTAATATAGAGTGTGAAGAGGAATGGAGCTAGCACACAACCTTGGCGTACACCTCTTTTAATTCCAAAAGATTCGGTACATCCGCATTTTTCCCAAATCTAACTTTTGAAGATGCTCCAGCATAGAGTTCCCGAAGAAGGTTTATGATAGAGCGATCTACACCCATGTTATCCATAACCAGCCAAAGTTTACTGTGCGAGACGCAGTCGAATGCAGAGGTAAGATCTACAAATGTTAAAAATATTCGACCCTCCTTGGCTTTGGTATACTTTTCGGTTAAAATATGCAAGTTCAGGCATTGCTCAATCGGGGCCCGGTGCTTTCCCTCCCAGAGATGCATTAATACATTCATGAACCTCTGCTACAGTCATTTCAGGGGATAAAACAATACAGGGGTGAAAAGAAGCTTCCATCTGGGCGTTCTCAATCGCACCATCCTTATTATCATCTTCGTCAGAGTACAACCTTACAAAGTATTCAACCCACTCTCTTTCTGTTATTGCCACCTCTAGCGAGTTTGTTTTATTATAGTTTAAAAGAGGAGTATTAACAACCTTCCAAAATAATGCGGGATCTTTACTCATTGAAGCCACACACAAGGCCTCCCATTTTTCCTGCCTTTAAGAGTTTGCTTATAGATGTTCCTGCATTGTCTAATTAGACCACTATCCTTTACTGAAGCATGTAGTGCTTGCTTTAAATTTGAATATGCCTTTGTGCATGCAGAGTCGAACCACCCCTTCTCCACCCTACATCTACCTTTAGTATCAACCCATAACAGCTTCTTAATTTGTTCAACAATCACCAGGAAGTTCTTAATTACATCAGAGTCTGTGGTGTTTTCATCTGTGCATACATAAAATTGTGGCAGCATTCCCTCTATCAGTTTTTGCAGAAAGTCTTCTGGGGCAATTTTAGTCCATTTTAAGGAAAAGCCATTTTTTCTACCCATGCTTGGCCTTACCACAGATTTCATTAATTTTCACTCTCAGGGTTAAACTTAGGGGAAAGTGGTCGCTAAGTGAAATATCAAGGATAGCAGAGTCCTGTATCATGTCCCCATGTCTAGCAGTCATGATAATATAGTCAATTACTGTATTTGCCCCTCTTCCATTAACGGTAGGAAGAAAGGGGGCCTCAGGGCTGATCAGTCCATTCTCAAAACCCAAGTCATTCCCAAATAATATTTCGTTTAGGTAGTCCCCGCACTTAGTGTGATCAAAGTGGCTGAAACTAATATCTTTGTCAAGATTTACTCCACATGTCCCTTTCTCTCCTTTAGTACATAAAGAACAATTGAAATCTCCAGCCCATATAACACAGGCTTCCTTGGAACTCCCTTCCATCACGGTTTTAGCATCATTTCCTAGTATTCTAAAAACATAGTCAACGTCTTCTCCTTCAATATTGTTATAGAAATTTATCAAGACTAAAACCTTCACTTTATCAACTGCAATCCTAATAATGTGATAATACCTATTGTTGGAGACTACTTCTATTTTTGTGCATCCTAACATGTTGGAAACATAGGTGCACAAACCTCCTTTAGCCCTAGTCCAATGCAATCTTCAAAGCTCCCATCCAATCACTGTGGACGTTGCCTTGGTAAAAGATTTGTACATCCAAAGACTGTGTCTGTCTTTTCCAGGATCAACCAAGGTTCCTTTTGTACTTGGAAACAGCACCATATACCTGAAAATATCACAACACTGAATTGTACAAATAAAGATGACGATTCTCAGATTCTATTTTCATTATCTAAATCCGATTCGTCTGACTCGTCTGCACTTAAAACAGGCCTCCACGAAATTTTCTGCTGGATGTCGGCCAACCAACTCAAATTAAATGGGGAGAAAACAGAGATCCTCCTTTTAGGAAACAGCAAAAATCTCTGGAGCGATTCCCATTGGCCGACCTCACTGGGCAAGCTCCCGATCCCTGCCACCCAAGTCAGAAATCTTGGAGTCATCATTGATGACAGCTTATCTATGGTTCAGCAAGCTAATAAAGTGGCTGGTATCTGTTTTACTATTCTCAGATGGCTACGTAAAATCGTCTGGATGTTACCATCAACCACCCAGAAGACCGTAGTCAATGCCTTAGTGACATCTCGGCTTGACTACGGCAACATCCTGTACCTGGGTGCAAACAAAGCAGTCATAAGACGCCTACAGCTGGTACAAAATGCTGCGGCCAGACTGCTTTGTAGAATCCCCAGATATGCCAGAATAACTAAACATCTCAGAGACCTACACTGGCTTAGGGTCGAAAACCGGATCCGCTTCAAAGCCCTGAGCTATTTGTTCCAAATTAAAGCTGGGACTGCCCCCAAATATCTTCAAGACCTTGCCAAGCCTTACTTTCCAAACCGCAATCTTCGCTCAATCACATCTGCGAAGTTTGCGGTACCAAGGTACAAACGGGCTAGACTGGGCGGAAGATCCTTTTCATTTCTGGGACCAACTCTTTGGAACACACTGCCTACTCAAATACGCAAAGAAGAAAACTACAGGAGTTTCAGAAAAAGCGTGAAAACCTGGTTATTTGATCAATAATCTTTGCTTTCAGATCTGCTCTCTCTCCAGTTGTGCCCTGTGTCTTTGCTGATTTCGGCGCCGGGAAACCCTTTGTGGGTAGCTGTTGCGCCTTATAAATGCTATAAAATAAAATAAATAAAAATAAATGGTGAAGAAACCTAAAAAAGATCAACATCATTTTTTTTTACCAATCACACAAAACATAATGGCTACATTACAAAGTCAACTTTGGAGGACACAGTTTCACAGTAAGGAATTAAGGAATAACCAATGTAACTGAACACAGTAGTCAATGTGTTGACACATTGATCTACAAACACCTTTGGCTTGATTGTCTCAGAATGTGGCATTCTCAACGAAGTACCACCACATACTACTCTTATTATCACATCAATAGTTTGTGAAACGGTGACAGACATGACACATAAAGCTATACTTATATTCATGAGAATAGGCTGTATTTCAGGATCCTCACCCGGAGTCTCTTCATGATCTCCATTCTCTGTAATGTAAGGGATGTTCGGTCGCAGGGTGATGTTGTGGAGCATACAGCAGGCCATGGTGATTTGGCACACCGTAGCGGATGAGTAGATGAAGGTTCCACCACTTTTGTCCAGACATCAAAATTGCGCCTTAAGGAGCCTGAAAGCCGGCTCCCCTGGCTACAACGTTCACCCATGGGCCTCATTGAAGCGGACTTCCCCTGAAAAAGGGAATTTTGTGAAAGCCGTTTTAGTTGTTCTCCAAATGTCCTTGAGATATGAATAGATGGTCAGGAGGCAAGATGGTGGCCGTGTAGCAGGCCGACTGCTGAGCTGGTGAGCAGTGGTGGCAGGTCCGAGTACATGACCCTGTGCTAATGTAGCACCCGAAAGAGAAATCATTGCCGTAGACTTCACTCCCCCCCACTCTACTCCCCCCCTACTTCAGATGTTATATTGTCGTGATACTCTGGGGGCCTTTCGGCAGGAGTAGCTCCACACTTTCTAAAGCGCCTTATTGAGGAGTACCTGTGGAGGTTGCTCATCCAGGTGGCCGGAGGAAGCAGCAGAGGAATACCAGGGATGGCGCCGAAGGTGATGTCAGCGGCAGTGGCATCTAAGGCAGCTGTGGCCGTGGCTGCCCGCAAGACTCGTACAGAGAGCGCGTTGGATTTGGCGGGTGTGAGTGAGAGCCCCCCCCAAGCAAACCAGCTTCTCTCCCCGGACCAGCCGGTACTCAGGAGAGGAAGAGGTGGAGTCTCTTTGAAGAACTGGCCGGCAGGTCCTTCAGTCGTGGAGATGCTACAGAGGGCAAAGGACACAGTTGCTCCGCTGTTGACTATTGGCGTTGTAGACGATGGGAGTAGGATTAAAACGAGGAGGTGAGCCAAGCAGTCATCCAGGGGGCCCCCCAAAGTGTTACTGAGTATAACAGTGGGCTAAAGGAAAATGCGACGGGTAGTGGGTTACCCCCGCCCCCCCCCCCCCCGGATTATCTCTGCTGAAATGCCGTCAGGAATCATCGGACTGCCCCCTAATGGGTAAACAAAAACTGTATCTCTAGCGCAAATAGAGGGCTCCGATAAATGCTCTGAGAGTGGTAACAAGGGCAGGAGAACTAAGAGTACTGTGAGCAATGGACAGGATGCACTAAGCACTGACCAGCCCCAGGAGTTCCAGCTTAGAAGCCAGCCCCTGTCCGGGCCTATAGTAAGCCCCTCAGCTGAGTTGGCAGGGGAAAAGGACGGGAATGAGGCAGAAAAAGAGCCAAGTGATTCCTTTTTCTCTCTGTCGGAAGGAGCGGAATGGTCGGATTACATACTGAGCACCTCACATGGGGGCAGTAGCTTAGAGTCAGATGTGGAGGACAGTGAGGCGGAGCTTCCCTTAACAGCCATAAAGTCTATGCAGCAGAATGGTACTCACAACAAGGGGGGTCACAGTAAGGGCAGGAATGAGCTGGCCTAGGATCATTCATCAGCTACCCCTCCTACAGGAACTGCAAGGCACCCATGGTAGAAGACGGCATCCCCCCCCCCCCCCCTCCCCCCTGCTGGACATAATACACCAAGCTATCCTGGCACACAGAGAGGAAACTCAATAAGATAACTGGAAAGCGCAGGCGGGGATGAGGAAAATGCAGGGTGTTGTGAGAAAGCTGCCCAAGGCATTTTCAAGTCTGGGAGATAGAGTATCCAACTTAGAGGAAAGGATTGTTGCGACGTAAGCAGATGCATCTAGCGCCGTATCTCTGGTGGAGGCTCAGGGTGCTCAAATTAAAGATATACAGTGGAAACTCGAAGAGTCTGAGAACAGACAGAGGCGTAATAATCTTCGAGTGTTGGGAGTGCAGGAGGGTCTAGAAGGGTCCGATGCCAGACAGTATGTAATCATCATTTTTAAAGTGGCCTTCCCAGAGTTGTCAGAATGGAACTGGGCGGAAGAGATCCAAAGGGCACACCGTATTCCACTAAAACCCTGAGCACCGGCAAAAGAAGGGGACAGGCCCTGAGCTCTACCAGTCTTGTTCGGAAATTTCCTCCTGCGGCAAGCGATCTATGATAAATCACGGCCTGATGCTAAAAGATTAAGTGGTGGGTTCTCTTTCTTTGTCTGGCCGGGCTTCTGCCATGCAACAGCTGAGAGGCGCTGGAGGTTGAGACAGCTCATAAAACCGTTTCAAGATAGGAAAATTCAGGTCTATCTGGTCAACCCAGCTCAATTGAAAGTAATTAATCAGGGTATCACCTTATACTTTTCATTGGAAATAAAAGCCAAGGAGTAGTTGGACTCCCTGGACAAATAAAGATGATCTATTGGTTTTCTGTCCTGATGGAAGGGGAGCTGGGGGGGGCAGGGAACTGCACTATGTCGGAATGTATATAGAGCATAAGGGGGATAGGTCTTGTAATTATGGATAGGAGGTGAGGGTTCTCTCTTTTGGGTTAGGTTTGATAATTTTTGTGCTTTCTTTTGGCAGTTACAAGGGCCAGACATATTGTTGGTGTTGTTTTGTTGAGAAGTCACTGCCCATCTTCACAGCATACATCACATGCACAGACCTTGGTCTGAGCGTCCCTGTGGTGTGGAGGGGCGATTGAAGCAAGGGAGGGTGGGGTGGATGGGGTGTCAAGGGGAGGAGGGTAGGAGAGAAGGAGTGAGGTGGGGTGCACTCGAATGGGTAGAAAAAAGGAGATTAACTGGTGCTATGTTGCTGATTTTCTTGTTTTTTGTGGTGTATGTAATATATTGTGTTGTGCTGAGACAGTGGTTAGGTGGTTTTGTACTAAGAAGTAATGGGAGTGCTTAAGATTTGCTCAATCAATGTAGGGGGTCTGAATGACTGGTCTAAGAGACAAAGATTGGGGCATTTTGTAAGATCTAATCAGATAGATGTGATATGTCTGCAGGAGACTCACCTACCCTGTGCAAAGAATTACCTACTTAGTATTGAAGGATTTGAGCTGCTGGCATGCTCCACTCAGACATCAGCTATTAGAGGGGTGGTGATTTTGGGTAAATCAAGTCTGGGTGGTATTGGGCGATGCCTGGCAGATACTTGAGGCAGGTGGGTAATAGTGGAACTCAAGGTCGGGGTCACACTGTGCACAATTTATGGCTCCAATCAGGATGAGCCTGAGGTGTTTGAAAAGTTACAGATAGAACCATTGAACTGGCCATCCCCCCTCATTGTCTGTGGGACCTTTAATATCTCTACAGATCTTGCAGACATTGATGGTACTGTAAATTATGTGGGAAGTAAACCTAGGGTATATAGAGCTTTGTGCTCTCTCATTAGACCTTACAGCCTGCTAGATGTTTGGGGGTATAAGGAGCAGTATAAACCAGGGTTTACGTACTTTTCATGTCCTCACAAGGAATATACCAAACTGGATTATTTTCTTATTTCTTCTACGGAGGCCTCCACTGTGGGTATTAAAAAGCTTCCAAAACTTATCTCGGATCATAACCCTCTAATTTTATCATATGAACAGGATGAAAGTCCTAAGGCTAGGTCCGGATGGGTATTTGAGAGGTGGTTGTTGGCGAACCCTACGTTTATTGACCATCTAAAGAAATGGGCTGGAATTTTTTTTGACGCAAATAGGTTTAGTGCCTCCTGCAACTGTGCTTGGGACTTCTTCAAGGCGGCATTAAGGGGGGAGACATTTAGCTTCTCTGCTAGGCAGAGGAGAGAATTTCGTGAAGAACATGAGAATCTGATGGGGCTGCTAATGGAGGCAGAGGAACAGCACCTGAGGGATATTATAGGGGGGAAGGAGACCGATGAAAGTCACCCAAAAATTCTGACTGTCAAGGCAGAATTAAATAAATGGATAGCGCAGAAAAATGCTGATGATTATCAAACGCATAGGGGTAAGATATATGAGACAGGGGAGCAGGCTGGGAAGCTTCTGGCATTGAAAATCATGCAGGGATATAGCAGGAATATAATATCCAAAATTTATGAAGGGGACCAGGAGTTTGTGGCGCAAGCTGATATTCGCAAGGTGTTTAAGAATTTCTATCAGCAACTTTGTAGAGAGGTGGATAGGGCAGGGTTTGATAATGTGGGGCCTGATGATATTGGCAATAAATTGTTGGAGCAAGATAAAATAGCACTCAATAGCGAACTGATACTAATTAAAGTCGAAGAAGCTTTGCAGGAATTGGCGGCTGGGAAGACCGCAGGACCTGATAGTATTCCTATTGAGGTATACAAAAGTCTGCAAGATGTGTTAGTTCTTTTTTACTGGATCTATTTAGTGGCGTAATGTGTTCAGAGAAAGTTCCAGAGTCCTGGAAAGGAACAAATATTGTTGTTTTTCATAAAAAAGGTAAGACCAAGGAAGATCCAGGCTCATATCGTCCAATATCCCGCATAAATACGGACACCAAAATCTATGCGAAGGTCTTGACCAAAAGGCTAGGAAGGATCGTTGGCAGTCTGGTCTCCCCGTGGCAGCATGGGTTTATACCGGGTCGTGATACAACTGATCACATCAGGCGGGCTATCATGCTATTTGATGTGCAGGCTTTCACGGGGGGACGGATCGCCATGATCCTTTTGGACGCAGAAAAGGCCTTCGATCGCGTCACGTGGAAGTATTTGTGGGGGATATTGGATCGGAGGAGCTTTGACCCTAATATAATGAGGGCTATAAAAGCCATGTATGCTGATCCAGTAGCAAGAATTCAACTAATGGGTGGTAGCTCAGAAGAAATTGTCATCTCTCGGAGGAGTCGACAGGGGTGCCCCTGCTCGCTAATTTTATTTGCTCTGTACATTGATCCCTTGGTCAGAAGGATTTTAGGGTGTGAAAGCATCAAACCAGTGGTGTGGTATGGGTTCAAGACAAAATGGATGGCGTATGCAGATGGTTTGGCCATAATTACATCAGAGCCAGAGTCGTCCATGGTTGCTCTTATAGAGATTACTACAGAATTTGGCCAGCATTCAGGGTATCACCTTAACGAATCAAAGACCCAGATATATGTTCGAATAATATTTATAAACGGGATGGTAAATGTTTGGATTCAGCAGTTTATCTGGGGGTTAGGATTAGCCCTACTTTTGATACAATTATTAAAGAAAATTTCTCGCCGTTGGTTAAGTCAATCGCGGCGGAGTTAAAAAGAATAGATTGTATACATCTGTCTACAATAGGTAGAGTTAATGTCCTCAAGATGACAATGTTCCCCAAGATACTGTACCTCTTTCGTTCTATCCCGCTGTGGGTGGGAGAGGACGTGCTGAAATCTAAGCAGTCTTTGTGAAATTCATCTGGCATTATGGGAAAACTAGACGGTCTCTGAATTATCTTTCACCTCCGCTGGACAAAGGGGGGGTTAGTAGCTCCTAACATTAGATTTTATCTTATCGCCTGTCTTTTTAGTCAGATAGCTATATTGTTAGACTGTGCATCAAATGTAGCTGAACCTTCTAATGGAAATAGATATCCTCCTTCTATCTTTGATTTGCTTTTAGGTAAGGAAGCTGTTGGAGTTCCGTTGCGTAAAACTGACAGACGCTACTATAATAAAAAGCAATATAAAGTATTGATAGTGCCTGGAAGGTTTGAAAACGTATTCAGAAATATATGGTAATTCCTAAGCTTAACTACTATGCTCCACTTTGGAATTCCAGCTTGTTCCCCCATTTTAGTACAGATAGGTTATGGAGATCGTGGGAGAATCAAGGAGTTAGAAGAATGGGGGATCTATTTGATCGAAATACTATGAGGAATTTTAAGGAGGTCCAGCAGGAATATGGAATACCAGGTACTCAAGGTTTTAAATTCCTACAAATACATAATACGTTAACCAGTATGAGGCCATGTATTGCTCCAGGAGGTAAAATTAATATGCTTGAGTATGTTTTGGACGGGGGTATTCAAATTAAATTGATTTATAAAGAATTAATGTCAACACTCCAAGATGACCTGGATAAAATTGAAGCAGCGTGGATGTTGAAATTAGGGGACCCGGATGCAGATCTGGACAAAGCGGTGCAATTAGCTGGGAAATGGTTTCGCTCTACAAATCTGAGAGCCCAACATTATAAGACGATATGTAACCTCTATTTAACGCCAGCTAAGCTATATGGGTGGGGTAAGAGGGAAGATTATAAATGTCCAAGATGCCTTGTGGGACCCGATGATCTCGTTCACATGTTTTATCACTGCAATAAGCTTTCTGAGATTTTTATTAATTTTCAGAAATGTTGGGAGGGGCTGCTAGGTATTAAGATCAACCTATCCCCTACCCTAATGGTCTTAGGGTACGATGCAAATCTAAGCCTGAATAAGGAAGAAGAAGGGTTTGTTTTTATGTGTGTGGCTGTCCTCCGGATCATTTTGGCTGCAGGGTGGAAGGATAGCACGGTCCCATCCTTCCAGATGTGGCTCTTGCGATTGTTAAGGATCCATAATATTGAGTCCGCCCTGTATCTAGGGAGGGGTAGGAAAATGAGAGAACTTGGGCAGAAACTCTGGGCGCCTCTCAAAATATGGAGGGATTCTTGCCTGTGATATTTTATTATGTATACTTGTTTTTACCACTCTGCTTATTGTTTATGGTGTATTTAGGTATTTAGCTTTCCCTTTTAAGACCCCCTGCAGCAAACCCTTGGCCACTATTTATGTAGTTTCTACTTTTGTAAATTGAATTTTGTATTGTATTATAATTATGGGGTCATTGTATTATTATTGTACAGTTTTGATGATAAATGGCACCAGGTATACCATAAAAATATATATTAAAAAAAAGCGGACTTCCCCAGGCGTTATTGGATTCCTCAGTGGTGCCAACAACCATGATCATTTGGGATAAGCTGAGTCTCCTAGATGTAAGACAAAAAAGGACCAAAATTACGTAACACAACTCCAGATTATGTAACTAGCAATACCCCAGACAATATTTTGAGTGATTGTACTGACCAACAAGCCAGGCCCTCTTTTGTCCAAGTTCAGACAATTGCACGGGTTTGGCATTGTTCCGTAGTACATAAGAATCATGGCAGAGCTGGGAAAATGGGTTCTTGTGCTTGTGATGTACAAATCTTGTAAGCAGACAACTTGCACGTTGATTGAATGGAAGTCCTTCTGATTATGGTACACCTGCTCTCTGGCATGTGGAGCCACTAAGGCAATAGGTGTGCCATCAATTGCTCCAACCACGTGGTAGGCTACCCAAACTGTAGAAGTCCCCCTTCACATTGGCTAAATCCTCCAGGCATGGAAACTGGATGAAGCTGTTGATGTGTCTCATCATTAGAGACAGAACGTCTTGTAGCACACCACTGAAAGGTGGTTGTGGCATACCACCAGATGCTGCAACAGTGTATTGGAGGGACCCTGGGACACAAAATGAAGTACAGCCATGATTTTGACAATTGGTGTAATAGATCTGGGATTTTTGTTGTAAGACTGTAGATCTTGCTCCAGCTGATGACATAATTCCCGTATTGTTTGCCTATGCAACCTGAACTTCTTGATGATATCTCTTTCTTCCATGGTAGCAAGGTCTGGAAATGGGCAGTACACCGGAGGCTGTTGTCTCCAGTCTCCCAGGGTTCATATGTCTGCACTGGAGACACATGTAAACTATAAACACATGATCCACAATTACATATGTGATGAGAATCATAAAAGTCACCTATTTTCAAAAATGTATATGGGTCAATACATATTCAGAAGCTACATTTGCTTATTGTCCTTAAACCATCACAAATTACATGTATGGTTTTGGTAAGAACCTTAGAAATAAATGTGTACATAACCCTTTTAAAATGTATTAAATCCCCATATTTTTATATTTTCGCTTATTTCCTCCCAGAAGACTGTCAATGGAGGTGTACATAACTCTGCACTAATGTCGCATTTCAGCACAGTAACTCACTGCACATGAATGTTTTTTTCCAAAATATAAGTGCCCATCGAAGTGTTATTATTTGAACAAAGTAGCTTCCATTTGGAATGGTGGTAACACACTAAACAGTCACTAACAGACTAGTTTGAATTCCTAAAATAGCGGATGCCTGACCTTACCCGTACAATATTTGGAATCAGATTGTGGCGCAAGTCAACTGCGCTGTGGCCAGTAAACCCCAGGATGGACTGAACCATAGGCTAAAGTTGGTAAACGTAATGGCATAAGACCAATGGCTGTGTTCGTTTCCGCTAGCTATTGCGTACGTCATATACATGTACGAGACGGTTGGAAAAAATCTCACTTGCCTTCTAACACTGCTGCTATCCAGACCTCCACTTTTGCTACTGTTTCTGACTTCTGGGAGCAACCATACCAGGTCTAACAACTCAGAGGGACCCTGCCTTCATGCTAGAGGAGCTGAAGTTGCTGGCAAAGAAGGTCCTATCCCTGTATGGCCATCTGTATGGCTCACCAGAGGAACAATTACATGTCTGGCATCCATATGGGAATCTGACTAACTGGCTCTTTTTCTTTTCCACAGGCTATAATGTCCGTTTGAGTTCCAGGGTGAAGTGTAGTGATTGATGTTAAATGTCACATTATGTGGGCCTTACATAGGACAATGATGTTAGGGAATTGTATGCTCTCTCCAATGTCAAATGTACAACACCATCAATATGTATTGTGTGTTATAAACTCTAAACTCACCTTGTTGTGTATGTAGAGATCAATGCATGTATTTATTTGATGTACATGTGATAAGTTGCCAAATAACATCAGGGTAAATGGTAAACACATCATAAGTTCTTTACACCTGGAGATATGTATGTACTGTGTCCAAACAAATTGAAAATTATGTTAGTATGTGTATAGTCCCACAAATAAGTCAGCCTAAAACAGGGCTCTCCAGAATGTAGATTGGGGGCTACCAGTAGCAATCGGACCCCTTCAGAGTATCACACAGTCATTGCGCAGTGCTCATTCAGATTCATGAGCCTGGCTAGGCCTGAGTCACAGTGTCATACAACTGATGCATTAAGGTACAGCTTGCCAGAACAACTCTTCTTTGCAGGGCAAAATCCGAGGTGTGCTTAGATTATGCCCCTGAATGCTTTTAAATGGACAACAGTTGAAAGTGAGAGTTCCCTGACTTCTTGAGATAACACTTATTTTTAATGGACTAACATTTCAATGAGTGTTGTGAACAACCTTCAACCCCCTCATTCACAGTGGCCACTATTCACTGTGCCATAATCATCAATGTTTAGCCTTTAGTAGTTTGCAGTCTTTAGCACTGATCAGTAGTGGGTCTCATCACAGATTATGTAAGGGCCCTGGGCTAGATGATGTCACTGGCCTGGATTTATGTGTTGAGACCATGACATGGGATGAGGATGGGCAACAGGTCACTATTAAAATGTGTAAGAGGATATTGGTTTAGGTCAGCATGCAACAATACACATGTTGTATGGTAATTTATGAGTTATGCTACTGATAGCTGTAGACAATTTTTGTGACAGCAATACCCACAAACAAAAAGTTAAAATATCATTGTTTGTTCTTTCCTTTCATGTATCTATACAGGTCAACACCCCTCAGAAGCGCGACATATGGAAGGCCATCACCAAAAAGGTGCCGACCCCGGTGGTCTACTGGCGGCGCAGAATCTATTTGCGGAAGAGGTAGGAGGACCTAAAAAGCTAAACCCAGAAAATTGCACTAGTCCAGCTTCGGAAATCATGTGAGCCTGTCCACACCATACACTGACCCCCCCCTCCCAATGCCCAGTATTCTTGCGGTGGCCTATCCGGAGCTTGATAGGCAATTGAGGGCCCAACAGCAGCAACAAGAGGGTAGGTTCTTATCAGAGTTGCATATTTTACATGACCCATTTGTTTTTACAGCCAGGGTTTAAACTGGAATGGCATGGGGAGCAAAGAAACAATGGATTTAGGCCCAGATCTATGTGATGGGATGAATGTTTGATATTGTTCAGCATTCTGTCCATGAATTGTTGTTTTTGCATTTGTCACCCCCAGTGGGAATGGGGTACCCAGACGGGGGTCCCTTGCTCTCCATGCCACTGGAGTCAAGCTAGCCTGACTGATGAGGGGTGAAACTCCGAAACCGGTTCCATGATGCTTGTATCAAGGAGGACCAGGCTAGGCAGTTTGGGCTGGACTGTTCCCATTGGGAACAGGGTAAAGATTGATTTGCAAATAGCTGGGGGCTTTAAACTGGAATGGCATGTGGAGCAAAACAAACAATGGATTTAGGCCCAGATCTCTGTACTGGGGTGAATGTTTGACATTGCTCAAGATTCTGTCCATCAATTGTTGTTTTTGAATGTATCAACATTCAGTGTGACACATGTCCAACCCTCCAGAAGAGTTCTTGAAGGTGTTAGTTTGTACAAGGTGTATGATGAAGTGCCTTGGCTACTGTTTTTGGATAATATTCCCATCTGATTCCTGTCCCCAACCAATGGACGGTTCTGAGCAGACACATGGCTGCCTAAACTTTATGTCATAAGGGACAGTTGTAACAAACACGCAACTGGTCTTTATTGTGTCAAGGTGTCATGTTAGCCCTTTTACAGGTGACATAGCATACTAGACACTTATGATACAGTGGATTTACCAAACGTCACTTGTTAATTTGGGATTCTACACAACCAGAGTGAGCATGTGATCCAACATGCCTGGTGACTGCAGAGGTGAAGGCTACATATTGATTTAAAGATATTTCCAAAATGTGTTCAGCATCAAAGTACTGTTTCATACTTGTTAAACAGTGACCGATTAGCATGATGTGTTACTGTTTCACAAATGTGCATGTAAGGCAGTCTTCTTTCGGCAAAATATTGAGATAGGTATGCAAATTTGATTAAACAGAGACAAGAATGTGTACACAATGGTGACAGAGTATCAAATAAGATGAACTATCAGTGATGGAGAAAAATGAGAAACTTGAAGGTATTTTGGAAGATGGAAATTTCCATCACATATATGTATGATATTCAATTAGGATAACTCTGATTCAGGCCAAACTCATGACTCATTATGCAAATGTTGAAATGCATAAAGGTGTACTATGTTACATCTTGTGATTCACATTTCCATCTTTGAAGTAAATATCATATGCGATTCATTGTATGTAATGATTAGTGTAATGTTTCACAACATTTTGAGAACAGTGAAAGCCAGCCTATTTAGTGAAACCATTTAACAAAGATACAACAATGTTCAAATACCTATAGATATCTAGGAGGAGTCAAGTCAAGTCAAGAGTTCTTTATTCGATGATTAAAAATCACCATAAAAGCACATATACATCCAACTGATTAAAATCCAATTAAATCATTATCCGAACCCTGCTTGTGATACAGTCTATTTTTATAAGAGAAAATTAACAATATGAATTCATTTGGAATCTTATCGGTCACTCCCCCCCTCTAGTACCCTCAGTCGGACCGCCACTTTAATAAAATTCATAATACAACATAATGTCAATGGATCAATCGCTTGTTGCAGAAAGAGTAGAGCATCTTTAGCATGTTTCAATGTAGCTTATTAAAGAATTCCTACCAAGAATCTTCGCCTAGGCATTGAATAAAAAGGGCACAATAATACAAAATGAAGGGAGTCCTGCGTAGACCTATTGTCGCAGCCGCAGGCTCCCTTACGCTCAATTGAAGTTAAAAATCCTAACGGAGACGCTAATAAATAAGGTAATAAATTGAGCCTAAAACGACACATTAAAAACCTATCCTGGGCATTATACATAAGGTGTAGGTATGGCTCCATTCCCTCGGTACTTTTGACAAGACTATAAGCACTCACAGTTTTTTAGACCTTTCAGCCTCAGCTCTGTGTTTTATTCTCTGGGCTAGAAAGGCTTTCTTTATGATCACTTTTTCCTGCAGTACGATTGCTACCGGATCAATAAAGAGAGACTTATAGCCAAGGTTATCTAAGCTTTCCTTTACATAATTGAGCCATGGAATGCTCATACATTTGTCCCTTTCTAGGCAATCACTTAGAATTTCCCTGCTTAAAGACGCCTCAGGGTTTGTCCAGATTTTCAACCAGGCCAGGATGGGTCTAATCTTCACCAAATCTTTGAGGTATGGCCTCCCTAGTTCTCTATGTGCCATAACAGCTGGGGTACTTTGTGGTATTTTCAGAATTGATCGTAGATGTTTGTTTTCTTCCCGCTGGAGTCGCATAGGGTTGACAAAGCCCCATACCTCTGCCCCATACATGACTTTGGAACAACACATAGAGCCATAAAGGTTCTTCACTTGTTCGGGCAGCATCTACCAACCCTCCGCCCGTAGCTCGCAATAGCACCATTAGTGGCAATCATTTTGCAACAACGATCCTCCACCAAGGAATTAAATTTTAAGGACTCATCAAATAATAAGCCTAGGTAAGAAAATGATTTAACCCCTCTCTATTTTGTGGATACCTATCATATAAGTGGATTTGGTGCAAGGTTTGTTGCCTGCCAACAGTACATATGACTTGCCTAGATTGACAAACAGTTCTAAGGATTCCATAAATTTAACAAATCCGTCTATTAAAATCTGTAGACTCTTTGGCGTCCGCGCGAGCAGGAACGCGTCATCCGCGTATAATAATACCGAGATGCAACGTGACCCTACTCTTGGGCAATCTGTCTTTAAATTCAACAAAAACTTCTCTAAATTATTAATATACAGTGAGAATAAAAAAGGGGTGAGGATACAGCCTTGCCGTACCCCGCTCCTACATGGGAATGATTCTGTCAATCCCCCCTCATGTTGTATCGTACTTTGGCTGAAGTGTCACTGTGAAGCTCCCTTAAGATGTTAATTAGGCCAACATCAATCCCCATATGAGTCATCATAGTCCAGAGCTTGTCCCTATTCACATGATCGAAAGCTGCTGCCAAATCCATGAACCCCAGATAAATGGCCTCATTGCTGGCTTTGGTATATTTAGCAGTCAGCATGTTGAGGTTCAGGCATTGATCGCTACTGGACCTCCCTGTCCTAAAACCATACTGGGTGTCCGAGATAGTGTTGTTTTCCTCGGTCCACTCAGACAGGCGGTTAAGGATTCCTCTGCCCAATAGTTTAGCAGAAACATCTATCAGTGAAATTGGTCGATAGCATTGGGATTGTCCCTGTTACCCTTTTTAAAGATAGGGACGATTATGGCCGTTGAACACGTTCGGGGCAAACCACAGCTAATCATTGCGTTTATAATTATTGTCATTATTGGGTCCCACAACTCCACACAACTCAGAAACAGGTCAGGCAGGATCCCATCTGGGCCAGGGCTTTATTTTTTTACAAACTCTCAATACCCACAGTAATTTCCTTGAGAGTAAAAACTACTGGCTGACCCTGTTGCACCATCCCCACCTCCTCCATGATAGTTCCTGCATCATGGTTGTACAGCCCCTTAAAATGAGTGACCCACTGTTACGGTAAAATATTTGTCCCAATTTCAGGGGCATTACAATCCTGAAAGCATGGTCTGTTAATAATTCTCCAGAATTCAGTGATGTCCCTTTTTTCTTCTGCCTCTCTTAAGTCTGCCCAAGCATCCCCCTGTAGAGCTAATTTCCTTCTCTTGGTCTCCCTTTTGTATGTTTGTCTACACAATGCTATTTTTTGGTTATCCCTAGGCCTAGTTTTGAGGCTACATTTAAGCTCCCTTAGGGCGCGGGAGCATTCGCTATCAAACCATCTTGGTTGACAGTTTTTTCTCGTCGGCACCCTTGTTTTTAACAGCCCGTCTACCAGGCTAGCAATCTGCCCAAATACGTGAAGTAGCGGAAGCCCATCTACTGTCATGTCTAGGCATTCCTCAATAAAGGATTTCCCAGTATCCATCAAGGTTTTATAGAAGTTTTCCCCATCTATTTTAGACCACCTCAGCCGTCTACCCTGATCCGTCACCTTCTCGAGGGTTGTACCGGGCTGTCTCCTCCTGGACCAAGCCAGGTATAGGAGCTCTAGTACTAAGGGATTGTGATCGCTGAATGGACTCCATTCAATCCCTACAGTGGTGATTCTGTTTTTTAAGGTTCTAGATGCTAGAATATAGTCAATAAATGAGGAACACCCTCTTCCCTTAGGGAGAGTACCATCCCTCTCTAAATCCATCATATTAATAGTATGCTCTAGGTCATAGCTATGCAAGAGTTTACTGAGGGCCAGACCTTCTTGTGTGTGGTCAAAATGTGGACCGTTCTCCACGGGGCAATGTGACCATTCTGCATCTATAGGGTATAAAGCAGGGCATAGGTGACAATTAAAGTCTCCCATAACAAGAATAGTAGGGGCATAAGTCCCCTTCCTAGATGTGGCTTCTTGGCTCAATCTATAATCCAATTCCCATATAAGTATGTTATTTTCTCCGCTAGCCCCTTTATTGTAAACATTAAACATGGTCAGCCTTAACCCTTTGCCCCTGAACCGCACGGCCTGTAGGTCATGCGAGCACCAGTCCGTCTTAGACCATGTGCACTGTAGGTTCAAATTTACATATATGGACAATCCTCCCATGGCTCTACCCGATCGTGATTTCTGTGCCGGGACAAAAAAAAATTTGTACCCCGGGATGTGAAAAGGGCTATTGTCAATCACCCATGTCTCCTGGAAGCTGATTATCTGGAACCGGGTAATATATTGACGCCACTCACAGTTGTTAAATTTGGTTACCAGACCAGCTATATTCCAGGAGATAGCTCTTATTCCTTCCCCTGCTTCCCCTATTTCATTGATGGCTGATTTTACATCAGGGGTTCCGGCATGCCCTGGATCCAACCCTCTACTCCCTATAGTTTGTTCAATGACTTTGGCCCTTGCCTCCCTTATGACTGAACCTTTACCCCCATTGAGTATAGTTAACTGTACTGGGGAACCTGGCGACCCAATTTCCAATGGTGAACACACTCTGTTTACATCAACTGAACAGGCCGTTCCCTGCTCCCTAGTGTTACCACCCTCAAGTCAGTCCTTAATATCCAATGAGCTCAAAGTCTCGTATCTGTTACTCAATGTAACCGCACCAATATGGGGGATTATCTAGGAGCTGGTCTGTCCCTTGCCAATAACTCAATATTGTGAGGGGGTAGAAAGAACCCAATGGGAGTACATTTACATAGTCGTGGTGAATTCTAGCTGATCCCACCTGCCTCAGAATGTCATCAACCAATCTGGGGCAGCCAAAACTCACAACGACACAGCCACCCTCCATGGAATTCTTGGACTTACCCACCCATGATACCCTTCTCACCATCTTAAAGTTATTATACAAGGGTTCACCCAACACGGTTTTAGTAGTCAGGAAGTGAAGGGCTTTATTATTTAGTGTAGTCCAGTCCTCCTCTCGACCTTCCTGAGTTTTCGGCACATTTGCCAAAATTATTGAATATGGACATGCCTCCGGGGGCAGGTGTAATGGAAACTCCCTTTTAGAGGACAGTGCTAGAGGACGTAATCTCCCCACTGGACCCCGAGGCCCATGCTTTGCTCCCTGTATGGCTCCCATGACTGCAGCTGGTATATTCGGTGCTACAACTTGGGCTGTGACTTGGGGTAATGGGGTCATCATAGAGTCCACCAAATCATTGACTGTAGATGTACCGTATTTTCCGGCGTATAAGACGACTTTTTAACCCCTTAAAATGTTTTCAAAAGTCGGGGGTCGTCTTATACGCCGGATACCAAATTTTCAGAGTGCAAGCAACGCTCTACCGACTATGAATTTGCCCCCACGAACCCTCCAATATGACCTGGGCTCTTACTCGCGCGTTCATACTCTCTGTGCCGTATGAGGACTTTATCCGAAGGTGTCTGCCCGCTTCACAATAGGACCGGCAATGACACGTACATGAAGAGAAGTACACGTTTACCGCTACATTACGTACCGTAATCAAAAATTGCACATGATTTCAAAATAGTGCAAAGTTACTTACAGTCCCGTAGTGCTGGGAGAGGGTCTCACGGGGCATTTCGTTATTTTCTTCCTGCGTCTTGAGCCTAGAGACACAGCGGTATATGCGCTGATCTGGCGCCATAATCCTCACGTTCATCGGAAGTAGAGGAGCGTCACTAGCGCACGTCATCTACTGAGTTCATGAACATGGAAAGGGGACTTCAGAAGGTTCCAGCCGGCGGAAGTGGGGGTCGTCTTATACGGCGAGTATAGGACGAAACCTACATTTCATCATGAAAAGTAGGGGGTCGTCTTATACGCCGGGTCGTCCTATACGCCGGAAAATACGGTAATTGTACTTAGGGAATGAACTACAGGTGGATAATTCCCAAGTGTTGAACCTTTTTGATCTACAAAATATTTTTAAATGACACTTAGTCTGCCATCTATTTGCCCAAGTTTGGCTATTACTGGCGAGATAAAATACCTAAGCCGTTCATCCATAAGCCTCATAAGCTCAGGAATCTTTCACCAGTATTAATTGCTACATCTTGCATAGTATGTTCATTTCTTCCTGAAACTCTGCCCCCAGTAACCTTAGATAAAGCATTTTCTTCCCGACAACCCAACCCTGATGAGGAATTTGTATTCCTAGGCTGTTTGGCTTGTTGCCGGCTTCCTTTAGGGGCATTACTAGCCTTTCTTTTCCCCGACATAACTTTAGCATTAGTGGCCAGCATGGCCCGAAGCTGCCTAGTGCGTGTAACCGGGGGTGAAGGAGGTGGACTGCGTGCAGGAGAAGGAACAGAGCTGATAGATAAACTACCCTCTAAGACTGACCCATTAGGAACCTGAGGGAGGTGTATGGAATCAGATAAAACAACTGGACAAGCAGATATATCTGGGGTTAAAATAGGAAGAACAATTTGACAAGATGGGTCCAAGGACAACCTCCTTTCTACAAGTTCGATTTCCTTTGCTGCAGCAGATTCGGCCCGTTTAAGAAAGGCATCTAAAGTCCCGACCCCACCAGCCCTAGGACACACTTTAGGGTTAACTTTGGCCATAACAATTTAATAGGCCTAAATGTGAAGACAGGTATCAGAACCCAAGTATGCCAATATAGATGGCCAAATGAAACAATGTCTCGCACCTTGCTTGTAGATGTCTCTGGTGCTATCTAGCCATGGGTGTAAGAGGGGGGGCTCAGCCCAGCCTCTCCCGGCCCCGGACGGCCACAGACGGTCCCGCCCTTGTCCCGGGCTTCTCCCGGGACGCTCCTGCGCGCTCCCGCTACGCGGGGAGTGATGCAGATATTTAAGCGCCTCCTGGCGCGATTCCCCGGTGTGCGGCTTCTGGCCGCAGGGGCTGCTGGGTATTGTAGTTCGCAGCCCCTCGAGCTCTCCCCCACTCAGCGGCCGCACTAAGATGTAAAGATGCGGCGGCAGGGGGTGAGCGAGCACGGCAGCGTAGGGCAGCGGTTCCGCCTCAATAACGGCTCCCAGGAAGGCAGGTAGGTGTTGTCAAAGTTCGCCAAGGTTCACCAAAAATGAGTTCTAGGAGGAGTCAAATGTGAAAATGCTTTTGATCTGTACTGAGGTGTATTGGAAATGTCACTAGTGCTATGTATGTTATGTTGTAGGAGTCATGTGTCATTCCACCCAAATATTATTTTCAGACTGTCTCCAACAGCATATGTATGTATATAGTATGCGATACATTGCTAAGCTACATGATTCATGTATGAATGTTGATACTTGAAAAGTATACTTTACTGACTTAATGTGACTGTTACCATCATCCTGCTTTCAGTTTATGCCAATATTGGTTCTACATTCCACTATATGTTAACAGACATTGTGTCATATTTGACTTATTGATAATGATAAGTAAGCAGATGTTAGGGCCTAGTAAACACACAGTGCAAAGGTACTATTGGTGTATATGCTTTTTGGTGACATCAGTTCACTAATCTGTACAACAAAGGCCAACTATTCTGAGGTGTGCAGCATTGCCTGAAGAGACATACTAATGGATAAGAGACAAGATCATACATGATATAGGAGCTGTCATGGGGAATTGCATCTTTCCCAAGAGGGATCTGAGTTTTTTCCTTTCCTTAACCCCTTCCACATCCCAAACCACCCCTACCACATCCCGGTCTACCCCAGACAAACAGACATCCACCCCTTCTAAATCCTAATCCACCCCTAAAAAACCCAGGAACACCAGTTCCAAAACCACAGCCCCACCTTCCAAAGCCAAGGACACCCTTCCCAAACTGAAGGGCACCCCTTCCAAACAGAGGACTCCCTTCCCAAATCCTAAGCACCCCTTCCATGTAATCTTGAAGGTGCCTGCTCTGCCTACTTGATGTCCTTTTCTGAGGTGGTCCCCTTTGTCAGTTATGTAGGAGGCAAGCTGAGTGCCACAGCACAACAGTGCCCAGGACTTATGACAGCAGGAATGAAGTGCCATTTGAATTGCGTAAAAACATACAAAATTAATTGGAATGAATAAATACCTATTTTCCTTTCATCAAGTTTGTCCTGGTATTATTTTTCTTGAGCAATTGTTTTATTTCTAGCTTTTCTCTAAGTAAAATGTATAGCACTTATTGGTCTTTCCCATGATGGCAGGTGATACACCTGATTTGATTAATGTCTACATTGTTAAGTGCATACATTGCTTAACATTTTGGGGCTTATTACGATGTTGGTTGGAGTTGCCTCTGAGCGACACGGTTTTGGTCTTCGGACTGAAGAATCTCAGGTCAGTGGTTTTGACTGCCTGATCACGATGCGACCAAACACTGTTCGGTCGCGTACTCCCATTTCTTTATGGGAGCTTGTGTTATGGCCGTAAAACAGGCTCCCATAGAAAAATGGGGGGGAGTGTAAAACCTTGCATCCTGTGGCAGGCAACCCATGCTGCCTGCCACACAGTGTAGGGATTTACAAGGGGGCACCCTAGGTCCTCCCTCGGTTACCAACCGTAGGCCACGGATGGAAGGCGGCTCTGGTAGGGGGCCCCCAAAGTCACTTTCCGACAGCCTCCGCACTGAATGGCTGTGTGAGACCAAAATCGTAATCTCAATGGTGGAAACTCCGTCCATAGTCATTTGTTGATCAGAAAGATTCTGACCGCAGTTGGAATGCTTCCGATGAGCAGTCGGAAGCTTTCTGACTGACATCATAATTGGTCCCTTTATGTGATGGTCATTTGAATTTAGATGCAGGCATTCATCATAGTAATGGGCACTTGCACTAACTATTTGATGTAGTAAATTATTTGGGGATGTGTTACAACAGATTTTAATCGGTTATTCACTTGAAAGTTGGGCAACAGCCCTACAATGACCTGTTGGGGGAAACAAGGGTGCTGGACATAGCTGAATTTCCAACATTTTGATCATTTTCCAACGCCTACAAAACATGCAGGTGGTACAACTTAAACAAACTTCAGACAGTACTAAATCTCAAGACAAAATGATATGACAGACGAACAGGGTGAGCCATTATCATACAGTGCTGGATAGTCCGATCTCCGAGCATGGGGAATATGGGTTCACTTATAAGGGGTCTGTGGGTGGCAGGGGTAGGGCAGCTCTATTCCACGATATCTCGCTCTTTGGGTCCACATTTTCCTATGTTTATTGGGGCAGCCACGAGCTAGAAATACTGCTATTTCTGCCCCCATACATCTGTCCAGTTCGGTCTTCCATTTGTCAAGTGTCGGGGAAGATGTCCCTTTCCAAATTTAGTGCGATATCTCGCCTGGCGATTGTGAGAGCTAAAAACAGTAGATGTTACTAATACTTATTTTCCCCAATGTCATCTGTGCTGTGTAAAAGGAAGAGTCGTGGGTCCAGCGGGAATACCCAGGAAAGATCTTCATTTAGTCAAGACCTAATTCTATGCCAAAAGGGTTGCAACACTGTGCAACTCCAAACTGTATGCTAGAATGTCCGGTCCTCTTGTTCACACCGCAGACAAGCAGGGGACTGGATAACCCCCATCTGCCAGAGTCTGGTTCGCGTATAATACGCTCTGTGAAGATATTGAAACAATATCAGGCAGTATCATGTAGAGACCGCTGCGCCTCGTGGGCTAGCAATAGCTTTAGCCCATGTCGTCTGTGTGTGGGTTGTCAGGGTCTGATATATTTGCTTGATCTTGTGTAGGCCCATATCCCCTATCAGCAGCTAGAACTCTAATGGGTGGAATTCAGGAAGGGTATCAAGTGTGTGGAACAAGGGAGTCAGCGCATGATGGAGTTGGAGGTATTTGTAAAATTGTGTTTTGTGTAATTTATACTCCTCCTGTAGTTGCTGGATTTCAGTGTAGTACCCCGCATCACTTCGCCGAAGGTCGATATCCCTACTAGACCCCACCCCCGGAACTCCCCCAAGGCAGCCACTGGGTAGAGGTATGTACCCTGCCATAGCGGGGTTGTCTGGGTTAGTGTCCCGCTCCAATCCATCTGTCAGACTTTAGTCCGCCACCAATGTATCACCACTTTACCTGCTGGAGGTAAAACATCCAGGTGTGTGGCACTTTATAGGAGTTGCAGGGGAGTCCCTTCCATTGCTGCATGTTCAATTGCGTAAGCCGGGTCAGTGGGTGAGTTATACCACCATTCGTTCACCACAAGTATATGAGACGCCACATAATATGATTAAACATCCGCTGTTGCGATCCCCCCACAGTATGGATTGTACACATATACGGAGTGCTAGTCTGATCGCCCCACCATTCCAGAGTAATTTGTTTAGTATGGCGTTGACTTGTTCGCACCAGGAGGGTGGAATATGATACGGGAAGTTTTGGAGGCGATATAAAATCCGGGGCAGCAATAACATCTTGAAGATGGCCGATTGCCCATATAGAGACAATGGAAGAGAGGACCATATTGCAGTTTCACCATTTATACTTGCAAGCAATGGAGTAATATTATGCGCCCATGAGACTTTGGGGCATGACAACACAAAAATGCCTAGATATTTAAAACCAACTGTCGCACGGGATAGCTGTGATGCCCAAGTATATCCATTGTTTTTTTGCTCACCATGCCATTCCAGTTTGAACCCAGTCATATGCAAATCAGTCTTGACCCTGTGCCCCATGGGAACAGACCATTCCCGAACTGCCAAGCCAGGTCCTCCCTGGACTGGAAAATAGCATCCTAGGACCGGTTTCAGGCTTTCAAACCTCATTAGCCAGGATAGCTTGATTCCAGTGGTATGGAGAGCACGGGACTCACGACTGAACATACCCGTCCCACTCGGGGTGACAGATGCAAAAACAAAAGTTGACGCAGAACAATGTCATACATTCACCCCAGTACAGAGATCTGGGCCTAAATCCATCATATTTTTGCTCACCATGCCATTTCAGTTTGAACCCAGCCATATGCATATCAGTCTTATGTTTAAATCGTTTTTATTAACCATTTTGCAATTTTTTGTTTGTTTTGCACATCCATCAGTAAACATTACAGTTAAAGCAGCACTCATGTAATAAACGAAGGGGGGGAATTAATCGTGTAGTAAGGTACACTTCGGCTAGTAATGGCATGACAATGCAAATACCGGATGTGTTAATACAACCAAGCATATGACAGTCTCTTGAGAAAGGATAAAGAGGTGCTGCTAAGTCTATACATTAGGTGGTACGTGAGTATCCCAGGAACATTGCAGTTGAAACATAACCTGGGACAGAGGGTACAACAAAATGAGGACAATAAAAGCTTAGGAAGGGTAAGAGAGAGTCGCGTTAGACCTGCCGCCATACCTAAATTCGCTAGGGGCCGCAGACACCTCCAAGACATAGTAATAGCAGGGATCCATGGCCCAGAGGCAGTGACTGTCCGAATGTCAGTGTTATTCCATGTTTACGTCATTGGGGGGAGTGAGAAAAGAGGGGGGTAATTACTCTGTGCAATGCTCCCCTGTGATGCATTTGGAGATCTTGTGCCCGTGTCTGCCCCTGAAAGTTTGGAAACCATCTTATCCCATTGAGGTGTCAGGGGGAACATACGAATGCCAAGCAAGTCCTTCTTGCACAGTACCGCACCCTCCGCCCTCACCCAATTGAGCAAGGACCTATATCAAGCAAGGGGATGCGGTGGCAGGGGGGACTTCCACCTCCTGGTAAGCAAGCGTTTGGCCGTTATTAGACCAAGGTCTAAAAACCGTGTGTCTGCTCTGTATTTCTTGTTTCTGCTGAAGAGATGTAACACCTGTGGGGGTTACAGGCAGTGCCTTTAGGTGGTTTCAGTCCTTTCTTCCGGATAGACAGCAAGCCGTGTCCCTCCCTCCTCACCAATCCGCCTTCAGAAACATCTTGCATGGCGTTCTTCAGGGCTCGGCAATCAGCCCTATTTTATTCAACATTTACATGAAACCCCTGATTGCGGTCATCAAAGAACATAATATTGACATCGTTAATTATGCTGATGACACGCAGCTGATCCTCTCTCTTGAGGGAGATCAATCGACTTCTCTGGAAGTGTTTCACAACTGCCTGCGAGATACGGCGTGCTGGTTGAAGCTAATTCTCTGCAATTCAATGCAGGTAAAACGGAGGTGCCCTAGGGACAGGGTCCCGTCTGTCCTGCCCAGCAATTTTTGGCCTTCTGACTCCACCCCCTCGGTTCAGCCAGTGAAGGTGGTGGTAACCTGGGTGCTATGTTTAACAGCCAACTCACTTTGGAAGCTCAGGTCTCAAAAATAGTTGCAGGTTGCCTTGCCATTATTAGATTGCTTAGGAAAATTCTCCCTCTGCTGCCTGTGCCTGTGAGGAATATCACACTTAACCAACAGAAGGCCCTGAATAATCTTAAAAATGATTTGTCAGTCATATTCAAACAGGCAGACAAAGGGGGAGCTTTAGTTATCTGGCCCCGCGAGATGTACATGAAAGAGGGTAAATCTCAAGTAATGAACCAGGAATGCTACAGAAAGATAAATACGGATCCAACCATGGCGATACAAGGCCAGATTGAACAAGTACTGAAGGAAGGTTTTGAACATGGGATGCTGGGCCCACGGAAATTCGACTTTCTAAATAAGAAATATCCCAGGGTCCCAGTAATCTACTTTCTCCCGAAGATACATAAGCAACTGGTAGAACCACCGGGACGCCCCGTCGTTTCTGGGTGTGATTCTACCCTAGAACCCATATCTAAGTATGTAGATGTGTTCCTTAAGCCATTCTTGGTTGAAGTAGAATCATACTTGAGAGATACGACCAACTTCATAAAGAAGGTTGAGGGAGTTGAGTTTGACATTTCAGAACAGTGGATGGTTACCTTTGATGTTACCTCCCTATATACCCAGATCCCACAGGATGAAGCACTTGAAGTGATTGAGCTTTACCTAGACAAAAGACCAAGACCACATAGAGTGTCCACAGAATTTATTTTAAAATTGGCCGAGGTGGCCCTCAGAAAAAAACTATTTCAAATTTGAGAATGAATTTTATCTCCAAACAAAGGGGACCGCCATGAGATGTCCTTTTGCCCCAGGGATGGTGGTCCTCTTCATGGCACAGTATGAAGCCAAATTAATTTTCAATAATAATCCCTTCTCGAGTAATGTGAAGCAGTGGCTCCGGTATTTTGATGATGTCTGGTGCCTGTGGTCGGGCCCAGAGGAGGCCCTAGAAAGCTTTTTCGGGAGGCTCAACTGCAGGCATCCAGACATCAAATTCAGTCACACGGAAAGCAAAACCAGATTAACATTTCTGGATGTGGAAGTAGTCACTAAAGAGAGGACACTAACAGTGCTACTGCACCAAAAAGCGACTGATAAAAACTCTATTTTGCATTATAATAGTGCGCACCCCAAGAGTTTAAAAGAGAACTTGCCTTACGGCCAATTACTATGAATTCTTAGAAATTGTACAGTAAAAGAGGATTTTGAAAGTCATGCAAAGAACTTTTGTGATCAGATGGCAGAAAGAGGCTATTCCAAAAAGATGTTGAAGCACGCAAAAAAGCGGACATGGTTCACACCTTATGAAACATTGCTTGAGAAAAAGATTAAACCACCGTTAGATAGACTAGTTTGTGTCTCAACGTTTGGATCAGATACTAACAAGTATAAACAAATTGTATTAAAAAACTGGCACTTACTCGAAAATCTAGAATGCGGTTTTCCCAGGCCTTTATTTGCTATGAAAAGAAACAGAAGTATTGGCCAAGAGATAATTAGATCAGACTTTTTCCCAAAAGATGTCAGGATGGATCTGTGGAAAAAGGTAGGGCCAATGACCTTTTTCAGAGTTGCCCGGCGTTAACCGCCTCTATACCCACTCAAGTTTACCAAACAAAGAGGCAGGCGCTGGAGACTGGAAGGCAGGAAACAGAAGTTTTATTCCGACGGAGCAGAACACATCAAATCAGACAACAGGGTATCTTCTCAAGGTGCTCTAACCGCATCTCTGAGGCCTGGCCTCTTATACACAAGTTTATTGCTTTATTGCGTAAAACACATCTCTGTCAATACTTTGATGTACGGGAAGACATCCTCGGAATCCCCGCTTCAGGACCGTTCCCACACACATTTACAGTTGAAGTCCCCACCCCGGTCACAACAGGTGATGATTATCGCGCAGCTGGACATTCCGCTGATTCACGGAATGTATGTTGTTGATCGGATCTCATGGGGTGGGGGCTTTGATCAACTCGTGGATCCTTTGATGGGGGAAGCTTCCTACTGTATAGGGGGCAATAAACAGTATCCGCAGGGCCAGGTGGCGGCCTGGGAACGAGTAAGACAAACGGGCACACAGGAAAGGGGGTTTTATCAAAGGACCCGGGATCATGAAAGGAATGAAGGGAGGTGTCGCGCTGGGAACAGGATGGTGTTCCGTGGCAGAGCTGTGCTGAAGAGGGGTTTATGACCCAAGGCATGTGAGAGCGGGGGCTGTCAACGTGCGGGGGATGCTTGCGAGGTCAGGAGAGAGAGAGAGAGATGCGCTGGCTATCGGCGATGGGCAGAGAGGCCATGGTACTCAAAAATGGCTGCCACTTACGCGCATGAATGGGCTCGAAAAGGGGGCAAGATGGCGCCGATAATGTTGACACTGCAGTCTAGGTTTTAACAGTCCTCCCTTTTCAACATATCTAGCCAGCTTGCCTACTCAACGTCAATCTGCATTAAATTCCTAACCTCAGCATCATATAATGCTCCCATGCGTTCCTTTCCAAAGTCCACAGTCTTAGGGCAAATACAATTCGCACATAACGAACACAGAGGCGGCAGGCATTGAATTCCTAAGCATAACCCACATATTACAACTACAGGAATCAGGATAATGGTAAACAGTCTCCAGCCCCAGTTCTTAACAGTACTCCAGAACCATCCACCAAGCGACCATTCTTCCTGCTCCTGGTGAACTTCTGAGGAGAGTCTGTGGAGGTGTTCGATGGCCTTGTACACTGAGGGTGAGTTGTCCGGTATATATGTACAGCAGCTGGACCCAATAATGCGGCATGCTCCACCACGGTCCGGTAGAACCACATCTAGAACAAGGCGGTTCTGGAGAGCCACCAGGCGGACCGCTTGAAGCTCGGCTGTGTTGTTAGCAAGGATACCAGCTGTGATGTTCATTGTTGTCTCGACTGCCTGAGTCAGATGTCGGATGGCACGGCTGTTTGCCATCGGGCCCCAGAGTGGAACAAGTACCTTCATAGCATCGAGGAACTGTGCTCCTGTTGAGCCGGCTTGTTCAATGTCCTTGGCTCGTTTTTGTCTATGGTGATTCGCTGGAGCCACATAGGTCGGAGGAAGGATGAAGGAGATGAAACAAGTGCCCCCCCAGCCTTTGGGGAGCCAGGTGTACGCCTTTGTGCTGCAGACGAAGTACATGTTTGGAGAGGATACAAAGGAAGGTGGATCGGTAGAGTCCAAAGTTCTGGTGAAACGGCAAGCACTGTGGCCTACCAGCTGTGTCCCAAGCCCTTCTATGCACATATGGCCTGTGACGTTGATGACAGATAGAGCCACAGTCAGAGTGGCAGCTGTTCGTTTCCGTAGGTAGGAGAAGGTGGGTCTGGCTGGATTGTTGAACACCTGCATCTCAATTCGTTCTTTAGCAGGGATGTTCATGTGGATAGATTCGTTGGAGGTCTGCGGGCAGAAGTGTGTCTTTGTTTTGTTTCGCCAGACCTCATGAAAGAAATGTGTCATGGTTTTGCTGGAGGTGGCATTGTCCTTATAGCTTTCTTGCAGGAGGATCAGCCAAGCAAGGCAGGAGCCGTGAATTGAGAAGGGTGAAGGGATGAAAGGTATCGAATGTCCAGTGGCGTGGGGTAGCAACCCACAGATCCAGCAGTTGGTGGCATTGGTGGCAAGATTGTGCTGGTGCAGCAGCTGCACAAAGGAGTTGTTCCAAAACTCCTTTCGCCTTTCTCTGGGTTGAGGAGAGAGCGAGATCAGATAATGTTCCTTCATGGTGGTAGGCTGTGCAGTGGTCAGGAATGTTTCATGAGCAGGTGCATTTTCTTCCACAATCCAGAGCGTGGTCATGAGGAGAAAGCAGAAAAGGATTGTGATGAAAAGTGCAATTGTCTTTGAGTCTGTCTGTCTTTGGGTTTCTGTAGCGAATTTTCGGATGTCCGGTTGCTTTCATCACCTTCTTATCGGGCGCTTCATCACCTTCTTATCGGGCGCTTCCATCACCTTCAAGGGAGCTCGGTAGCGGGCAGAACCAAAGACCTCGTCTGGCTTTCTCTCCTGACAGCCCTTGTTGTGTTAGGCCACCGATCTGAGAATTATGACTTAGTCAATGGCCTGCTTAGCCGAAACTCTCTCCTTTCGACGCAGGTTATACCCTTCTTTGGACGGCACGGTAGGGTCAGGAATCTTTGCAAGTTCAAGTGTCTCTGTGTCCGGGTAGCAATTCAGCGATGGTCGGTCTTTGTTCAGGAGCCCTTCCTGGGTGGTCACGTCTTTAGTTGTCATCAGAGTCGGGGGAATCTTCTTACAATGGTGCGCATGCACCCAGGTCCGCTTTCCTTCCACTCGAAGAGCTGTTCGGGTGGTGAGTAGGACTTGCCAGGGGCCCGTCCACTGGGGTTCCAGACTCTTGGCGCGCTGGAAATTCTTTATGAGTATAAAATCCCCGGGTTGCAGGTGGTGTCCGGGACCCCTGGAAGCGTCAGGGATGGCATGCAGCACCTGTTGGTGAATGACAGACAGAGTTTCAGTCAACTTATACAAATAATCAGACATTAGGACATCCGGGACGTCATGAATGGAAGTCGGTTTTGGTGCAGACCAGACGCTCATGGGTCGGCCGAAAACAACCTCGTAAGGTGTCAAGTGGTGTTTGGTGGGGGTGGAACGCATCGATAGCAATGCCAGTGGGAGAGCGTCTGGCCATTTTAGTCCTGTGGTAGCCACTATCTTGGATAACTTTAGCTTTAGTGTGGCATTGTGTCGCTCAACAAGTCCAGCAGACTGGGGGTGGAAGACTGCGTGGAACTTCTGCTTGATACCCAGCCCCTTTAAGATGAGCTGGATGACTTCGGCTACGAAGTGGGGGCCATTGTCACTCCATAAAATTCGACAAAGGCCGTAGCGAGGGAAGAATTCTTTTAGCAGTACTTTTGCAGTGGCCATAGCAGTGTTATCACGGGTTGGGTATGCTTCCACCCATTTGCTAAATGCACACACCACGACAAGTACGTATTTCAGGCCTTGGCATCTGTCTAGTTGGATGTAGTCCATCTGCAGGACTTCAAACGGGTGATTGGGAACCCCAAACCCTCCCCGGGGTACCACAGTTCCTTTCCCGGGGTTATGTTGCAGGCATATCAAGCATTGTTGGACAAGACGTTTGGCGGAGTCTGTGATTTTGTCGTTGTGCCAAACTCTGGAGACAAGTTCAATCATGGGGACAGATCCTATGTGAGCAGGAGAGTGTGCCATAGTCAGTATGGGAATCAGGTATGAGTCAGGTAGCAACCATTTGTTCGTGTCTTTTGTCCGCCAGCAGCCTTCGTCGTCTTTCAATCCCACCCGTGCCCATTCAGTCAATTCGTGTTGTGTGCTAGCCATTTGAATGTTCCTAATAGTGTCCCTAGCATCGGTCCATTTCTCTGCTTGTGACCTGGTCACGTACATGCGTGTCATCATCCTATTTTCAGCTGTCGTTCGGGCAGTGAGGTCGGCTAGTGCATTTCCCTGTCCAAAAATGTCTGTCACTTTCTTGTGTGCCTGGCATTTGATGACCGCAAGTCTTTTGGGGAGAAGGACAGCTTCGATCAAGGCGGAAACTAGATCTCCATGTAAGATGGGAGTGCTGTGTGAGGTCAAGAATCCCCTTTCCTTCCAAAGGAGCCCAAAATGGTGAACCACCCCGAAGGCATACTGGCTGTCGGTGTAAATGTTCGCTGTGGTTCCTGCTGCTAGGATGCATGCTCGTGTCAGGGCAATCAGTTCAGCTGCCTGTGCAGATCGTTGTGTAATGCGGGCTGTCTCTACTACAGTTCGGGCCGTGGTGACTGCATAGGCAGCTGAAGTGGTGCCATCGGGGAGTTTGATGCAAGAGCCGTCCACCCACAGCTCTCCGTCAGGGTCAGGAAAAGCCGTGTCTCTGAGGTCAACCCTACTTCTAGTCTGTTCATCCGTGAGGGTCACACAGTCGTGTACAGGGGGCACATTGGGATCGTTCTCTGGTAGGGGTAACAGAGTTGCTGGGTTCAGTGTGGTGCATCTTTTCAGGGTGATGTGGGGTGCGAGCAGAGTTAGTTCGTATCCAGTCAGTCGTGCACTCGTCAGGTGTTGCGTCTTGGTTTGGGTCAGTAGGGTGTCAACTGCATGGGGTACTAATACCGTGAGGGAATTCGAGAGCACGATCCCCTCACTCTGTCGGATAGAGATAGCAGCGGCAGCTATAGCTCGAAGGCAGGCAGCTAAGGCTCTGGCTACGGGGTCAAGAGTGGCAGAGAAGTAAGCGCACGGTCGTTGCTTTGGGCCAATGGACTGGGTCAGGACAGATAAAGTACACCCCTCCCTTTCGTGAGTGTAGAGGGAGAAGGGCTTTGTGTAATCGGGGGTACCTAGGACAGGGGCCGAACAAAGGGCATCTCGTAGTTCTATGAAGGAGGATTGGCATCGTTGGTGATCTTTTCCGGTGCCTTTGCTGGGAATGGGAGCAGGGAGATTGGCCGGTCATTTTTGAGTTCCCTGGGGTCGACTGAGGGTTTTTTGAGTAGTGGTCAGACTTCGGCATATATCCAGGTGTCTGGAAATGTTGCATGGTGATAGAGCTTTTCAGTAGGGTGGTGAGTTCCTGGCTGATCCTTTGGTTTCCGAGGTTGAATATGTGGTGATGGTATGCGTCTGTGGGAACTCCTGAGTGGATGGATTTCATGGTGGAGATGATATCCTGGGTGGAGAGGACATTCCAGATGATCAGATTTTGGTTTGTGTCGGTTACAATGGTGGCGAATCTGTTGATGAAGTCCATAGGTGTGGGGTGGGGTTCGAGGTTTCTGTATATGGTTGCGATCTTGCTGTGGAAAAAGTGGGTGAGGTTGTTGCACAGCTCCTGTGAGGATGCAATGTTATTTTCAATGGAAGCTGTGTTGGAGAATTCCTTAACAATGTTGAAAAGTTCCATGGATTTTTCATAATCCCTCTGACTTTAGTGACGTAACACTAAGGACAGCACCTTCACTCTGAAAATTGTTCTAGCTCCACTGAATACATCTGCATACGGGTGATATGCAACCCTTATCTCCTCTATTAAAATTCTTAGCAGTCCGTGCACAAGTTAAACAACTTGGCATATTGATAGATCTTGACAAACCCTGCCCCAGCCTATGATAGGTCAAAGGCATTATTGGCCATATTACTAAGTAGCTTATGGGTCATTACCAATGAGGTTCAACGAATGTAGTGGGTAGACTCAACTACCCTCGTGATTATGCGCTCAATTACCAATGAAACAGATAGGTTTCTTCTCAATTTTTCATTTATTTGTATTTCAAGTTCATCTGGTCTTAAATCCAATGGTAAACCATACTTTACAAACAATATTTTCTTGCGTGCATAATGGCAATCTTATGTCGCAATATGACAATTCCACGTGAATTTCACATCCACCCAATGCATTTCGGGTCAAAAACCAAGACCCTTCGTCAGGGGTCTGAAACAAAGGATAATGCAGGACCAAATTAGTTACTCCGACAATTATGGCTATTTGTCATGTTAAGTACTAAATGAGAAATTAGGAATGGCTAAATCAGCTCAACCAGTAACCCGTTATATGTGTAGCTAGTAGTCAACAAAAATTAAATTCCAGTGCACCAGGTGACAACTATAAGCGTGTGCGAGTAAAGTAACGTGCGGTGTTGACAGAGAACTGTCAGGAATGAGCTGCATGCATACCGGAGAGTTACCGAGGTGTGCGATGAACGATAGAGACAAAGATGTGACAATATCCCAAAACCACAGGGGAAGAAACACTTACAGAGGATCGGACAACGCCGTAACTCCGCAGGCTGTCGCCGGTTTACGCGGTTCAATGCAATGCAAAGGGCCTAACCGCTGTAGCCCATGCTGGATTCAAGCAGGTAACAATAAGCCACTTATGGGCAATGTTGCTGAATGTTAAAAATAAATCAAGAAAGAATAGCAGGCAGACACCACCATTATCTAGGGAGTAGAGAATGTAATTTAGGATTTTATTTTTTCTGGATTTGATGCTGTACCCTTTGCGATAGCCTGATTATTGAGGAGCTAATTTTGGCTTTCTCTTTTAGGCAGTTTAGAGCATGGTGGCAGCTGCATGCTTCTGGGATGACCTGGATTTGGAATATGAAGTAAATCAGTGCAATTGCTCTTCTGAAGAGAAATGGAACAACTAACCATATATGCCAGAAACTTTCAAACTGGAAGTTATCACACTAGAAAGTGGATGCAATTTGTATGAGACTAAAATTGTATTTGACTACAGAAAAATGAGTTTACAAAATATTGGGATTTCTAGACCGGAATGTATCTGAGCCATCATATTTTCACACAGGTGAAAGGAATTATTACTGGAGGCTTAGGCCCCTGACCCCTATACAATTCGGAAAGACAGAAGGGCATACAAAGGATGTGGTAAATATCTCAAAACTAGATGACAGACTGGTTAGAGATAGAACGGAAGTCCTTTAAATATCTCAGATATGTTCTAGCACAGCTGTGACACATTCTACTATATCATTTGGTAAAACTAGATAGCATACCTGACCACTCTCCAGTGGAAGTACAGCTACTTCAATATACTGGTACTATTCAGACTAGACATACTTGGGAAACCTGGGACCTTTGAAAGGACAAGAGTATTTAGAAGTCTATGTGAGCCTGAGAGAAGAGGCAATCTGCTCAAATCTCACAGTGTTCCAATTCAAGTGCTTGCATTGTGTGTATTACATTAGACTACGTTGGGCAAGATGAGATGACGTGATACTCTGTAATGCCTGAGATGTGGTAGAAAACACAGCTTTTTACATACAGTTTGAGGATCACTGACAAATTATCGATTACAAAAATATACCCATACACAAATATCGACACATAAATATCGATGTAAAAAATATCAACATCCTATCTTTATAATGTAAATGACAAAAATGTTGAAGAAATAATATCGATGTTAAAATTATTGATGTACAAAATATAATTTTTATATATAAAAATAATGTTAAATAAATTAATTAATAACATTTACATAAAAAAATATTTTGATGTAATGTACATTTTAACAAATATAATGAATAAACCTAATTTAAAAAATGTTAACATACATTTATAAAATATAATATATATGTATATTTACTTAAAAAATTTATAAATGTGTAATTTTTTTTAATGTGTTATAAATATACAAAAATTTACAAATCAATATATATATACATATATCTGTACCATAAAATCGAATAAAAACATATTATAAATTAAAACATATCAATATTTAATAATTTTTAAATTTACATTTTTCACTCCATTGAGTGCAACAGTAGGGAAACTGTTGGATAGTGTAGGGGTAAAAATTACTATTACCAGTCCAGTTAGTGCAACAGTAGGGAAAGTGTTGGTTAGCGGAGGGAAACAAATTACTATTCCCACTCCAATTACTGCAACATTAGAGAAAGTGTTGGATAGTGGAGGGGTACAAAATTACTATTCCCACTCCAATGAGGGCAACAGTAGGATAAGTGTTGAATATTGGAGAGGTAAAAATTACTATTCCCACTCCAATTACTGCAACAAAAGGGAAAGTGTTGGATAGCGGAAGGGTAATAATGACTATTCCCACTCCAGTGAGTGCAACAGTAGAGAAAGTTTTGGATAGCGGAGGGGTCAAAATTACTATTCCCACTCCAATGAGTGCAACAGTAGGGAAAGTGTTGGCTAGCGGAGGGGTAAAAATTACTATTCTCACTCCAGTGAGTGCAACAGTAGGGAAAGTGTTAGCTAGCGGAGGGGTAAAAATGAATATTCACACTAAAGTCAATTCAAAATTAAAAACAAACAAAATAACAACTTCAATACAAAAGATGTTAAAGAACAAGAAAAGAAAACATATATACAAATATTTAAAATGACAAAAGATAGAAACATATTGTAATGTTAAAAACAAATTACCCACAAGGATTACTTTATAAAAAGTTTAAAAATTCTTTACCAACAAATAACTGTATTTAATAGAAATGTATTATGAACAAAAACATTAATTGTTACATAAATGTATTATATTTTATTTCCTACCCTATAACACCCCATAATTCACAACACACTTCTAAATTGTACTTCCATAATTAACATAATTAAGTATCAAATAAAGAAATATTATTAGTTAAAAAAACAAATTAAAACAGATAAAAATGTATTTACTCACCAAACGTTACCCCTATAAAACCAAAATCCACACTCAAAATAAAAATAAACAATTACCATAAATATTTATCAAATAATGAATGATTATTGATGAGCCCCTAATTATTAATTAATGAAACATAAAATACTTTCCACCCTCTACCCCAATAAACAACATACACACCTAATAATCATTACACAAATTCCATAACTAATTTTACATTATTAAATTAATATCCATTAACAACAACTTATCAATTAATTTAAAAGAATTTACTTCCCAACCATGACCACTATAAACACCACAACTCACATTTCAAATAAATTACACAATTGCCATGGTTTTTTTTTCAATTAGATATTTACCATTAATTAACAAATAATTATAAATACATTTCTTCCCACCCTATTCCCGTATAAACCCACAACCCGCTCCTACAAAAATGACACAATTAACATAATAACCAGTTAATGAATAATAATAACTAAAAACCAATTAATGAATATTTAATAATAAAATAATTCCCAGAATTAACATGATAAAATGTAAATGAAAGAAATATTAATACATTAACAATATTAATAATGTGATTATAATTAAATTACTTCCCACCCTATTCCCCTATAAACCCACAACCGGCTTCAAAAAAAAAAAGCACAATTAAAATATTTACCAATTCATTCATTAATACAACTTATCAACCAATTAATAATTAGCTATTAATAACTGTATTCCCACAAAACACTATAAAATCTAAATTAAATAAATACAAATAAATAAAAACTATTAATTAATTTATTTTAATTAAATTACTTCCCTTTCTATTCCCCTTTAAACCCACAAACCGCTCCTAAAAACCCCCCACAATTAACATAATGACCAATTAATTAATTTATAACAATTAACAACCAATGAATAATTAACTAATAATACATTTATTCCCGCAATTAACACTATAAAATCTAGCTTAAGTAAATACTAATAAATACAAAATATTTAAAAATGTATTATAATTAAATTACTTCCCACCCTATTCTCCAATAAACCCACAACCCGCTACAGAACTAAAAAAATACTAAATTTTATTACCATAAATTGAATAACTACTAAAAATGTAACACATATTTTTTTTTAAAAAGCAATACTTACACAAAAAAGAAATCACAAACTTTTAAAATACATTCTAAAATACATAACACTAACTTAAAAATCGACATTTTAAACAAATATATTTTTGCAAACGATATTACTAACTTCGATATTTCCAAAAATGATATTTCTTACCTTAAAGTTGGTATTCTTGACCACGATATTCTTGCTCGATATTTCTGTATCACGATATTTCCAACTTGATATTTGTGTATGTCGATATGTAACACGCAATATTCTGTCTATACACCACAGTTTGAATTAGTTGTGAGATGCAAGATTTCTGAAAGGAGGAGGTGATTTTGGCAGTGTTAGAGCTGGGAGTGTAATTAGGAACTGTTCAGGCAATGGGACGACAAAAGGTCAATTTCAACTATTAAGAACCCAGAAATGCAATATTATACACAGGATTCTATAATCCCTGTATACGAGGTGAAAAGCAGGCCAGGAGATGAAGCATGATTGAAGTAGCTGTTTAAAGCAATTAAAACAGAATGTTGCTTTTGCTTCTTCTATTCTATTGTTTAACTTCTCAAAGACAACCAGACCAATTCACAAAAGTAAACTGAGACGAAAGTTTAACTTCACAACTTTTGGTATTCACAGAGGGCATTTACTGCTTGTAAATTACCTATGTGAATACCAAAAGTTGAAGTTTTTGACTTTCGATATTCGCAAAGGGCATTTATGAATAGTAAATGTACTTTGTGAATACTAAAGTCGTAAAGTTAGACTTTTCGTCCAGTTTTACCTTTGTGAATTGGGCCAAATATATTTATTTTTGCACTCCTTGGATTGAGAGAAGCTAGAATATTGCTGCTTTTTAATTTTTTTATAGCTGACTTGTATTGAACTGTTTCTAATATGTATTTGCAATAAATAACTAACAGGTTTTTAATGTCTTTAATTTTGCACTACAGATTTTATTTTTATTCTTCATGTTTGCCAACATGCTCGCTCTTTCACATAAAAAGAGCTATCCACAGTGGCGGCTCCTCCATTGGGGTGTGGGGTGTCGCCTCACGCTTTCTTGCAGTGTGAGAAGACAGATACATAAAATGGTAAAACTACTATTTTATGTTTCTGATTTGCACACTACGATGAAGCCGAAGTGCCTGCTCGAGGGCAGGGGGGATTGGCTCACCCACTCTTGTGGGTACTGACTGTTTGGTCAGCCCCAGGGCCGACCAAAGCAGTCATCCACAGTCAACATTTTCTCTATGGAGGCTGCATGCAGTCTACATAAAGAAAATGGCCTCCCTACTGGTGACCTGCTGGGGCGCCACCAGCTGCACCGCACCAATCACAACGCTGCCATTGCAGCGTTGTGATCGGCTTTGGGGAGCAGGAGGAGGGAGGCTGCCTAAAACGCACAAGGACTCGAGCAGCAGGAGCTGAGGCGGCAGCACGTGATGCAGTTGCAGAGGAAGGTACGTTTTTAATTTTATATAGATTACCGTGACCGTCCCACTTCCCTCCCGTCCCCCCGCGCGAACCCACCCACCCGATTGCCGGCCGTGACTGCTTTTTTGGCAAAAGAATCTCGTACGCCTGTAAACTCTGCCTCCTGCATTTACGGGTGAGACATGTTCCTACTAATTCGTGTTTTAGCTGTTAATTGATGCATTGCTGCTGACAACCTCGCTTTGTATTACCAGATGAGTTAGGCAACGGTTATCCTATACACTCTCACCTTCACTGTAAACGAAGACCCCGCCTTCTGCACTGGTAATAGGCGGAGTGCCGGGAAAGGCAGTGGCACAACCCCAGGCTGACCTCTGGCAGGAGATTCTCCATTTCCTACACTACTTTGTCCACATAGAACAACTCTTTTAAGGTTCCATCATTTTCCATTTTCTAACCTCACCAAGTTTTTTTCAACTCTAGAATATGTTGGGGTCAAAAAATGTGCTTTCGTTTTTTTAAAACAAATCCTGTTTTTTTAATCCTTACCCATTGTCCTACCTTGTGATCTGCTTGTTTGGTGTTTTACTTAACATTACAATATTTTGTATATTTATAATGTTTGAGCATAAGATTGCTTTTAACTTCTAATGAAGGCCAACTTACATGTCCTAGACCTTTTAACCATCCATGATTCCATTTAGATCTGGGCTTCCTTCCTCTCATGGGTTTGAATGGAGATATTTTAGTCGCCTCAACCTCTGTAACTCTGTATGACCATATAGTTTTAAAACCTTGAATTTCCCAGGGAATGTTATTTCAGGATGCTAATTCAATAGCCCCCTTCAAAACTGTGTTTTAACATTCCACCATGCCATTCCCACGGGGATTGTACAAAGAAGTTGTTCTATATTTAATTCCACATTTGTTCAAATACTGCACATCTGATTGGAAGTGTACCCCTTTGTCACTGATTTAGTAGATGGGGTGCCATTATTTAAAACTATTTCATCAAAAACTTTATTACAGTTTTGGTATCTAATTTCTTAATGATTTTCACAAAAGGCCATTTTGAAAGGACATCCATGAGAGAAATGATGTACTTTCCAGAACTCCCTATAGGTCCCATAATGTATACAGCAACACACTCCCAAGGAGATTCTGGACACAAAATATTGCTCATAGAAGGCATTAGATTTTTAAGAGTCTTATTTGCAGAAATGAATACACTGCACTCTCTTATCCGTACCAGGCCACCAGTAAACACTTTTCACATTCAACTTGGTCTTAATGATCTCTAAATGTCCTTCGTGACACAAGGAAATTATTATCCCTTTCGAGGTTTTGGGCAGAACCAGTCTTTCTCCTCACACGACATTACCATCATTGAACATCACCTCATTCCTGACCTTCCTTCAACTCTACGTTCGGTTGCCAACCTTTACTTATCAACTCAACTACTTTCATTAGATTTACATCCTTGTTATATTCGACATTTCACTCTTTCTTAGTGAAAGCTTTCAAACCACAGTCCCATATTCAAGCAACTTGGACGTCATCCATTAATTCGACTTGGTTTTCCTTAATCTGAATAGTTAATTGTGAAAGAAAATCCTCCACCGCATTTTTTTCCAGGTAAATACTCTATCCTGTAAAAATAGTGTAGTAACGTCATAGAAATTCTGGCAACCTTGATGAAACATTGTTCATATCCACTTTTGTCAATACTTTAACTAAAGGTTTTTTATTCTAGTATTTAGTCTTTTCAAAACCATTATACTAAAAAGCAATCATAAAAACATTTTGTGCACTTACTTCATAAAATATTTTTATATAAAATGTAAAAATAGACAAAAAGTTCATATCATCTTATTAATATACATAGTATACTTCACTAGTCTCTCATGATACAGAACACTATCAAGACTTTTAAAAAAAATGTAATTCAAGATATGTTTCTTTACAAAAAGATATAAAACAACTTATATTTTCTTTCAAGATATGTATATAACATAGGATTAATTTGTTCCTTCAAGATCATAGTTCATGCCGAATTCAAATATTGTTCATGAACCCAAAGTTTCTTCTTAATAAAGTGCGAGTGCTTAGTGCATTCTTCAATCATGTAAATTGGCCCTGCTATAAACTCCTGGTCGGTGTGTAATGCAACTGATATTTTTTTTAATAATTTGGTCTCCTTTGTGTGCTTTTTGTGTTGTTAGACCTTTATTTGGTCTATTTCTTTAATATTTAATTTAAAAAATGTTACCCCTCTGCAAGTTATTAGTGATTGCCTGCAGGTGCGGATTTTCAATGTTGTAAAATGTGTTTACAATAGTTCTTTCCTTTCTATTCCGAACTTTGGGCACACACAGAGAATATGTGTTAAAGATTCTTTCTTATATTTACACAGCCGACATTCTTAATTTTGAAACTGATATTTCCAATTAGGAACGAGATCTTTAGTTTCCCACATGCCGAAATGGAATTGCATAACTGTTGTGTTATGTTTAGTGGGAAATGAGCTGAGAGGTATTCCTGAGGCTGCCACTTTTTGCGTGAATTGATCACTGCCCAGTCATAAAGTCTTCATGTGAGAATGTTCTTGTCAGTTGTATGGGACAGATTTTTGGCTGTAACTTTAATAGCCTGATAAAAAGCAGTTTTCCCTATGCTCGCCATCCAAACTTCTTGCACGCCTAATTCCTCAATTACCTGCATTAGATAAGATCCCCAGGAACCTTTTTTGTTAATCGGTTTTTGTTCTTCTATTTCCTGCCAGAACAAATTATCAATTGAACCTCTTTCGGGTGCTCGCAGTCTCCAGCATAATTTAACAAATGCATTTTTGCTTTGAAATTTTATTTATCAAACCGAACTCAAGGCCGACTTGGGCTGTGGAGACTGATTTTAAAATGTTTAACACAGATTTATATACTCTAGTTTGAATTTTGCTTAGAATGGTTGCTTCATGACCCCTCATCGTTTCTGTGGTATATGTTACTGTTGGCATTAACCGGGCCCGCATGACGGACAACAGATCGCCAAAGGACGGGCAGCTCAATTTCCTTTTTAATAGCTTAAAATCATAGGTTAGAGATTGGGCTTTTGCCATTAAGGCTGCTTAGTGCTGTTTATACCTTATTTGATGTTCAATGTTGAATCCCAGATATTTATATGTTTCAGCTACCTCAACTTTTTACCTTCTAAGAACCAGGAGTAGGATTTATATTTGGAGTCTACCAGCTGTACTACTTTATTCTTTTGCAAGTTTAATTTGAATCCTTGTTTCTTCATTTACAATTTTAGGGCCTTCATGCTGCATTGTAAACCTATTGGTGTTTGGCTTAGTAGGACTTTGCCATCTGCATACTGAAGACATCTTATTTCCTCATGAGCCAACAATGGCGGGTGGCAGTTATCTTTCTCAAGTGCTTCTGCAAGGTTGGCAAGATTTAAATTAAACAAACTTGAGGCTAACAGACACCCCTGTTTTAATCCTTTCCTTGTATCTAATTTTTTGTCGCTCGTCTGCCATCTCCAATTTTAACCTGTTCCCAAGTTCCAGTATAATAGCCCTCAGCAAACTGCGGTTAATGCCCCATTTGGCCATTTGTTGCCATAAGAGCTCGCAAGTCACACAATTGAATGGGGACTTGAGGCCTACAAAGCAGGCAAAGAGCTGGGTCTTCTTATTTTTTGCATTTTCAGCAAGAATGTTAGTGCTGTTAAATTCGTTAACATTCCCATCCTGGCCCTAAATCCTGTTTGAAACTGTGGTATAAGCTTGTTGTACTCTATCCATGATTTAGGGTGCTCCAGTAGACAAGAAGCATAGAGCTAAGCCTCTACGTCTATTAAGGTTTATAAGCCTATAATTTGTTGGTAATGACGGATTTTCACTTTTAAATTTTTTTGAAAGATGCCGTTTTTGAATCGCAAAGGCCGAAATTCGCAGAATTTCGGCCTTTGCGACTCGCAAACGGCCGTTTTGCACGTTTTGGAATGTATGAAACATTCCCAAAATAAGGAATTGCAAACTTGTGCGATTCCTTATTTTTCCATAGCATTTAGGGCCATATGTATCAAGCCTTTTGCGATTCGTTAAGGCGGAAATTCGCAAAATGCGAATTCGCAAATAAGGAAGCTTAAGGAATCGCAAATAAAAAGCGATTTTGTTCATACATACCATTTTGCATTTCCTACATAGCGATTCCTTAAAATTAGCTATTTAGGAAATGCAAAATACTTTGATGATACATATGGCCCGTTACCTTTCCCAGAGTCCGTAATTTGATTTGTGCTGTACAGCTCGTTAAATAGAGGAAAAAAGTGGTGGGCCCAGTATGTCAAGCTCCTTTAAATAATGTTGCGGATTCCATTCCGTCCTGCTGCGCCTTCTGGCTTTCGTTTCTTTATGATTTTTATCAACTGATCTATATCCGCTATTCTTGACGTAGTTGTATTGTAATACATATTGTTCAAATTATTCTTTTCGTGATCCATATTGACTATCTGAGTTTCTAGGGATAAGCCTTCTCGCATTTTAAGCTCTCCGAGCTGTCTTTTTAGGTCAAGCCTAAACAGCGATCGCGCTGTTAGGCGATCTGATGTCTTTACTTTGTTTGGTCTAACTCCTCCCACACTTTGGATAGGATTTCCTGTGTGTCCCTTAAAAATTGTAGCCTGCACAGGGATACTGGTGGGTTCATATCCCAGCTCTTCTCCCAAGGTCCCTCCCATGGAGTATTGCTGCGGGAGCGAGCAGTGGCGCACACGCGATTTATGCCTTTATCTTTCTGGTTCTCCAGCCTCAGAGAGTTTGTATAAATCATCTGAGTGGACAGTGGATACCAGCACAATCCGTGATCCAGCCAATAATCCCGGTGGGCGGCAGGCTTGCATTACCTCGTTTGTTTTCACTGCATCTGAGAGTAGAGGGAAGGCAAACTCCTTTTATGACTTGAAAAGGATGTACAGCAGCGTAAGAATGTTTGTTTTGCGAGAGCCATGCCTTTCCTTTGAAGTCATAAAAGGAGTTTGACCTAACACTCCCTAACCTGGTTGTCCTTCGAGTTCAATAAATGCAGCAAATCAGTTTCTAACCGGCTCTTCGGTGGATGTCTCGACAGAGTCAACACAAATTGATAGTAATCTCTATAACCGGTGTTGGGCAGGTTTGCCCTTTGTGTGACGTGCCATCCTAATTTCATTTTCAGTTCCACTGTGGCTCAGGCGGTTGTACCGAGGACTGAAGGGTGCAAATAGGACACTGTACAAAGGTGGAACGGGAAACAAAACGGGCTCAGAAAGGGAGCAGAGAAGGGGAAGGTGGAAAGTAAAACTCCACTTCCCGCTCACAGATCACTTTCGTTTAATCGCGCGCACATCCTCCAAAATATAGTGGTGTCCCAACCAGAGCAATATTTGCTCGACAGGCAGGGATTTAAGTGGGCTGGGTCCTGCACCAGCAGATCTAAAATGCAGGTGCTGAAACGAGTCCCTTTTGGGCTTGACAATTTTGCCGTCACCCTCGGGGTGAAAAAAAAACTTGCCTCCTGTACTACCAAACTTCATTGTTTTTTCGTATCTCCAAAGAGACTCTTTTTTCTTGTACAGTGCAAACTCGTTCATAGATATTGGTGCACTTTACATAAGCAACAGGTACATTACACAATGACATTCATCTTTTTAGTCATTGGCTGTTGAGCGAGCCGACATTAGGTTCGAACCTGCCATGTGATACTACTAAAGTCATATATATGTTGTGGATCATGTGGGGAATGTATACTGATTGACTGTAAGTGATCAACAGCATTATCAAAACTGTGTACGCAGATCATTGTTGTTTCAATAAAAAACATTTAAAAAAAAAAAAAGAACTGAAGCATTTTCAATATTTTATAGAACGAAGTCATAGTTTTCACACAAGGAACAAGTGTAGCAGAAAAGTTCCTTGGTGTTGTTGGTGCTGGTTTCAATGTGTGCGGCAAGGGCTGTCTTCTTTGTTTCCCTCAGCAGGCGGTGGTAGAGGTTGAGAGAGGTCTAGAAGGCTGTCCTGCTAGAGGTGTGCTTGCTAGTGCAACATCTTGTCTCCAACTGTTTGCTGTCTCTTTTCACTGCTCTGGGTTCTCCGGTGTACCAGCTGGCCTTTTGGAGGATTTTCTCTGGATGTTGCGCTTGATGGGAACGATGCAGTCTGCACAATTGGTGATCCAGACATTGAAGTTCCTCCCTGTTTGTGGTTGGTGGCAGTAGCAGGGTTGGAGGTGTTGAAGGTGTTCACCCAGCTGGTCTCTGAGATTTTGTTCCACCTCCAGTGCAACTTACAACCACCATTGGCTAAGCCAATAGTCTTGGCTTGTTGTAAGTGTAATGTCACTTGCTGTATTATATAACTGGATGCAATGACAGAAGCAGCAAAATGCCAGTCGGGTGACGCGCTATGCTAAGTACAGATTTTTAGCTTAAGTGTTTTAAGTCATGCCCTTAATTACATCGGCCATACCCCTATAAGAGAGCCCCTAGTTTTTTCATCCCACTTAAAGCCCTGCCTTTTCCCTTACATCTCCAGATCATTCTGAAAGCACTGACGTCCCAGATCTGTTGCTAATCGACTTGATTGAGGGCAGTGGAACTGGTTTACACCAGGATCAAGGACCCTTTCAGAAATTGGACAGGGAAGCAGTCTCAGCACGTTTTGCACAAGTTCCTGAGATGGGGAAGGGAGTAAGATCTAAAAGGAAGTGCCCTCCCATCAGGAGTAGCACAAAATGACGTAAGAGTAACGGAGTGCATCCCGGGCTCTCCTAACACACCAGTTATATCTAAATCTGAACTGATTGCCATGTTAGAGCCCCTTGTGGGTTCCTTTACAGCTGTCCTGGACCTTAAATTAGATCCTATTGTCCAACACCTTTCAGCATTAGAATGGTACCTTACCACTTTGAACTTGCTGCTTCAAGTTAATCCTGGGGCAGCAGGTGAAGGGACCTTTGCTACAACTGCTTCTTCCATCCCAGCACGATGCAGTGTGCATATTTGTGACCTCAGGAGTCCCTATTGGAGTCAGGATTGGATGGCATCTCAAATCATACACGCGTATCTTTACTGCCTGCACACCCATCAACTTTATCTACAACACCGAAAGAGGGCCCCCCCAGCCCAGGTGCAATCAGGGAGACTTCATGAGCTGTGCAGTTATGACGTCCGGAGGAGAGGTAAACAACTTTTGTAATGAGGCATCCAACAACCCTACCCGGTGTTCGACCTCTACACCTACCACCAGAAACTAGGCCTTTCGTAATAGCCCTAGAAAATGTCCCAGTTCTCCCAACAGGAGCAAAGGAAGATTCGGCCAACTCAAGAACAAAGTGGTGCATTGGTTGAACTCCAATTCTGCCCCAGGTTTGAGGTTGGAAAGTCAAATCATTATGTTGCTGAGAATGAGCTGGGTGGGAAGTGCCAGGAAGGTTTGGAACGCTACCTGTATCATCATTACCTTTAACAATCCCAATGTTGTGGACAGAATACTTGCATCAACCTTGCAGCCGTCCAGTATTGGTCCACTAATGGTAAATATGGCCCTCCCCCTTTGCTACTTCTACAGGCCCCTGACCTACCCGTTCTTCTCCAGAGCCAGAAAATTGTGCAGACCCAATGATTTGGACCGGGGTCATGGCAGGTGTTTGCCTCCGGCATTGACACATTCAACATGCTTGCATCGTTGGGATTGCTAGACTGTTGCGACTGACTGCCTGACAAAGCCTTATCAGAATCTAAGACTCTTTTAACCCAGCAGTCAAACGGGCCTATGGGGCAGGGTATCTCAGCTTAATTGGAATGCAAATTTATCTCTTGGAATATTGCTGGGCTGGCGAGCATGTTTCACGATCCAAACTGGACACTGTATATAAAACGGTTCAACATAATATGTCTTTAGGAAACATTGTCTACCGTCAACAGATGCTTTCTGGAAGGCTATAATACATTCTTTGTACCAGCTACTCCCTATAGTATGGGCGGAGTTAAGAGAGGTTTGGTAAGTTTGGTCTCCTTGTCTGTCTGTAGTAGTCTTGTAGCGGTGCCCACAGATATGTCCACTTTGCTGGCATTGTTGTTTTCTAGAGGGACTAACAAGTTGTGGGTCTTGAATATTTATAATGCTGTACCCTCCCTTTCTGCAGATTGTAACATCTCCCATCTCTTTCTTTTCAGAGTAACCAGTGTTGAAAAAAACGGAGTCATACTAACCTTATTATTGCAGGAGATTTTAATATTCACTAGTGTTAGGAAGTGAAATACGAAGGGATCAAACACATGGGATGTGCACGATTGTCCGGCTGGTATATAGAGCATACGTTACAAGGTAACTTACTCAATGCCATTGTAAATGAGTTTGATTTAACCTTAGCCATGAACAAAGTGTATCTAGAGACTAAGGGCATCATTAGGAAGTCCGCCCGCCATCCAGACGTACAAAGGGACCGCCCGCCATAAGTGCAGCGGTCCCGTGGGGGTAATTAGGATGCACCCGCAACACTGACAGGCGCATCATGCATTTTCACCATTGCGGCGGGCGGTGCATTCAGCACCGCCCGCAACAGTGCAAAAATGCATGTTGTGCATTTGCATGCACAACGTGGCAGACACCACGCGGTGCCTGCTGTGTTGGTCATTCAAATGAAGGGGGTACCATAGGTACCCCCATGTGCACCCCCACACCCCAGAATCCCTGGGGGGCCCGCTACGGGCCCCCAATGTAAAATAATGCATGCTTTTCCGTAGCGGCAACGCCGAAACCCCGCAAGCATCCTGAAATGGATGGCCGTGTCTAACAGACACCGCCACCATATTAAAAGCTTTTCCACCTGGTCGAGTCATCGACCAGGCAGAAAACCGGCGGACGGTCTTTCCGTGCGGGAGAGAATGTCGGGCAGATCGCCACCGTCATGCGGGCGGTGGTGATCCGCCCGAAATTCTAATGGGTTCCCTAGTAAGGAGATCAACTCCACTTTCACTGGTAGAGGGTGTGAGTCATTAATTGATTTTATTTTTGTCTCCACTCCTTTTTTTGCACAAATCTTGGAGTTCTCTATACAGGAAAGTGTGCATAGTGACCATAACCCAGTGTGTATGTCTATTAGTTGGCCTCGGTCCGCCCAATCCAACAGGGCAGTACCCAGGGGGTCGTTGATAATGATCCATGGTGGGAAGAGACTGAAGTGTGTACAGATTTCCAAAGCCCAGTTCTACGAGTCTTTGTTCTCTGTGACAAAGGGAGTTTGGAACCTGCACAGACTGGTTGGCTAAGTCATTAGACAGTCTAGAGGCTTTTAATGCAATTTCAGGCGCTATTGCAAGCTTACAAAAGACCCTGGTGGAGCAGCGACCCTCCTTGGTCCTCAGATGGTTTGACCCTGAATGTTCACGAGCCTCCAGTAACCTGAAGGTAGCCCTCAGTACCAAACCAAGAGATCCCTCCACCGTTAAGGCTTGTCACAGACTATACAAAGCCGTCCTGGCTAATTGCAAGTCAAATAACAATAAAATAAAAAAACTAATAAATAAAACAACTACAGGTATTAAAAATGTTGTATGTAAACCAATGACAACCTACAGCATATCCTTTCACACTCTCTGTACCCCGGCAAGATTGCCACATCATTCACTTCACAAAATCCTCTCAATTTGCAGTCAGAGAAAGAAATGTAAATACCAATCTCTCTGTTAAAATAATAACCAGCGGTTTTGTCGGAGGACAAACCCTGTATTACCTCTATCTTTGAATGTACAGCAAATGTGAGAAGATAAAACCAACATTTAAGGAACCTTTATTGCTCATTCGCCTTCTAAACACCAGCTTGGTTATTTTGGGGATCCTGCAGCATTAACCTGCACTCCTACTTCCGGCGCCTATTGATGTATCCAAAATTATCTTCACCACAAAACATCTGTACCAGAATTGTCTAACAAAACTCCCCAATTATTTGGGATCAATGTCATTGGTTTCTCAACACCTCAGGTCATTTAAGTTAAATTACTGAGATTATAAATTGAATCATCTGTCTAAGAAATCACAAATTGCTCATACTGCCTCAGCTCCAAAAGACTCCTTCCAACCCTGAAAAACATAAACCTCTGCATCATCCTAAAAGCTTCTGAACCACAGTTCAGGCTGTTTTACTAAACTGCATCTTCACATAAACCCGGGTCTGCTAATCTCAACATTAATGCCTGAGAACGTCAGTCTGTATTCAGTGACCAGGATAATTTCTGTAACCAGAAACTATGACCACATAACACCTGCACCGAAACCCTATCAATGGCTTCCTCTAGAATCCAGAATGAAGTTTGAGTTGATATTCGCAATTAAAACACAGATAACCTTATTGACTCTCTTAAAATTTCTTGTGGCATCTAGAACTTGAGGAGTTTTGATACTTGTAGAATGCAATCTAAAAAAATCAAAGCCTCCAAACCTGCCACACAGCCCTTCTCTGTCACTGCTCTCTTCATCTATCTGGAAGTTAGTATCGGTTGATCTGATATGCCCCACAGACCTTTTGCAATATGAGAAAGGGCTCGGAATACACTGGTTTAAACTCTACCTGATCTAATCTCCTTTGCTGACCTCCTGCTTATTCTCTTTCTACCTCAGTCACCTTTCCATGACTCCTATTCCCTTCCCACCCCCTTTTAGTCCATGGTTACACACCCACTCTTTCTGTAGTCAAATATAATTTAGGTCTCATTACATTTTACCTATTTACATGCAAACTATTTTTTTAAGTTGTGGCAATTTACAGTCCCACAGCCAGGTGTCCTGATGGAGATGTACAGTAGCAGGGATGGTTTCTTCTTGGGCAGTGGGCAATCGCAATGTACCTTCATTGCAGTTCACATGGGTATGTGACCGGGAGAGAAAGGGGGTTCGCGGTGCAATGACAGTGATACAGTTGTGACAATTGGAAATTTTACAGATGGTGTCTTGGGGCCACCTTACAATTGGACCCAGTCTGAGTATCAACTACACTCTTTTAGCACTAACCTCTCAGGGTAAAGAAGCACTGCAATCTAAGGCTTACTTACAGAGGTGGAGTGAGTTAGAAACTCAGAACTTCACAAAACATGTAATACCCATTAATAAATTTATGTCCAGCCATTGCACATTATTTCACACATAACACAATACTAAGCATAAAATTACAAATGTACACAATGAGCTAGAGATTTGTGTAAAATGTCTCTCAGTGTTACACAATATAAAACCCCTTTCAATGGTATTTGTCTTGGAGTTTGAATTGTAAAATTATTGCCTGCTTTATTTGGCACAGAGTTCACAATGCAGCACCCCTTCCTATAGTATCAGATAGAGGGTTCACAATGTAAAACACCGTCTTACTGTATTTGCTGCAGGGTGCATTATGCAAAGCCCCTTCCTACTGTATTAGACATGGGACCTAGGCTAACAAAGTTTCTATCAGTCATGTGCAATGGAGCTTCTTCATAAGTGGGCCACCAGAACAGCTATCTAATTAAATGCTCATGAGAAAGATGACGAACAATGGAAATGGTACCAAAGGGGATGATGGACGGAGCATTTGAGCAAATCAAACACTCACCACCAGTCAACTGATCTGGTTTTAATCCATCATCATTCTTTAGCTCACTCCACCACCTCAGTCCAGACATGGCCATATGCAAATGAGTCTGACTCTGTGCCTCATGGGAACAGTCCAGCCCGAACTGCCAAGCCATGTCTACCCTGGAACAGAAACAAGCACCCTGGGACCGGTTTCGAGTTCATAACCCTCATCAGCCAGGCTATCTTGAATCCAGAGGCAAAGTGAGCAAGGGACCCACGTCTGGGCATACCCTGCCAACTTAGGGCAAACAAAGCGATACCAAAGGGGATGATGGACGGAGCATTTGAGCGAATCAAACACTCACCCCCAGTCAACTGATCTGGGTTTAATCCATCATCATTCTTTAGCTCACTCCACCACCCCGGTTCATACATGGCCATATGCAAATCAGTCTGACCCTGTGCCTCATGAGAACAGTCTAGCCCGAACTGCCAAGCCATGTCTTACCTGGACCGGAAACAAGCATCCTGGGACCAGTTTCGGGTTCATAACCCTCATCAGCCAGGTTATCTTGAATCCAGTGGCAAAGTGAGCAAGGGACCCACGTTTGGGCATACCCTGCCAACCTAGGGCAAACAAAGCGATACCAAAGGAAATGGAACTTACCATTGGCCTCAAGTGGAGCTCTAGATGCACCCCCTGAACTCCAAGGGACCGTCAAGCTAGCAAGGCAGAACAATCCAATACTTATGGAAGATGGTGATGTGGGTTAGAAACTAAGAAAAAACACACAATAGCTCCTAATGGATCAATCAACTAGTTCCTTAACATGGAATTATACATCTAGATATTGAAAACTAGCCCTCTCTCGCTCCTCCTAAACTAGTCAACTATTCTCTCACTTCACTATTATCAAATATCAAGCCCTTTCTTTTAGTATATGTCCGGGAGTTTGTAATGTGAAACAGCTTCCTATACTATTTTTTCACAGAGTTCACAGTGTAAATCCTCTTTCTATTTAGTTTGTAGGAGAGGTCGCAATGTAAAACAGTTACCTACTATGTTTATCATGAGATGACACCATGAAAAATCCCAATTTCACAATGTACGTATCAGTTATAAGTAATGAAACTACTTCATGGATTGGGGTAACACAATTTCTGCCCAATGCACATAACAAGATCAGCCCAGCCTCTTTCTTTATATACTGCTTTTAAAAAAAAAGTTTAATAAGCTTTATTTGAAGAATAAAAAATTACAAAGAGTAAGCAATGAACAAAACATATTGAGCATAAGATTAGTGAAAAGTAAGCAATTAACAAAATGAATATATACCTTTACTACGCATGCTTTACATCGCATGTCATTACAACGCGGTCGTTACAACGACCTCATTGTTACTACGCAAACTATTACATTGCAAGTCATTTCAATGACTTGCTGTAGGGTGCGCGCTGGACTTAGGAATAGTATAATTTAGTAATCCTACTCCAGTTTGTGCAACAGCAGATCAAACACCTTCCGCCCCTACAGCAAGTGGTTGTAACAACCAGCGAAGTAATGGTCAGCGTTGTAACAACTCAGTCGTTGTAACGCCCGCGTTGTAATGGCATGCGATGTAAAGCATGCAATCTAAAGGCTGTTTCCCCACAGAATAGAAAGCTATTTACATATTCGCAATATTAATGGGAAAAGGGGGGCAGAATATAAATCTGCAACTGAAGATCAAGTACCCTAGCATATTAATAGAGAACAAGGAAACAATTAAGATGTCTAAAAGACAATGCAATGGTGACAAATAATTAGGAAAAGGAAAAGAAAGCAGGGAAATTAACACTTTACAGAGGTTTAAAAATTTTCAGAACATTTACGACATATTTAAATAGCTAGTTAATGCTGACCAATATAAATCTCTATTAAAAATGGGTTGCAAATAGAAGCAAAAGCAAAATCCAATCTGTGGTAGTGACAAACATTATTCCACCTAGTCTTAACTGTGAGCTTAGATTAACATTTCATTTCATTTCCAATCTTTATTTCGACCATTTGGTCATAAAAGATGCACATACAATAAAATCACATGAATTCTGTCAAATTTGATAAAACATCAATACATGATTTTAAGATCAACACAGACAATAAAAACAGTTATTAAGAATTGAAGCGATTCTAAAGTCTACCCAGCATTTTTTAAAAGACGGTTACGCGTATACCAAACATTCGTAAAGAATTTGGAAAGTGCAAAAACGGTTGGGCCGGAAACATCGGATTTTAAAATCCTGTACATAGGTGTATATTCCCTGCCACCCAAATTCTTAATCAAGGGAAGCAGCCAATGCTTTCTGGCTGCCTTGTAGGCTGGGCAGAAAAAGATCACATGCAAATCATTTTCCTCTTTATCAACGCAAAGAGGACAGTATTTGGTGGAAGGGACTTGTGACCAGGTACTTGAAAAAGACCGAAAAGGCAATGTACCGTATCTCCACTGGAGAAATAACTTTCTGGTAAGTATGGGATATATGGGATCGAAAGCCTTCTCAGATCTGTAGAGATCCTTAGTTTGCAGGAATATGGAAGAAAGGGACCCCTCTGTCTGGGTAGCTAAGGCCCTTGCCCTTTTGTGTTCGTGATACAGATTCGCCAGGGATCTCTTGGGGATTCTTGGTGCTGCATTTGCTGGTTCGGTCCACAATTCAGGGAGCCCCAGATCGGTGCAAATTGACTGGATGTTTTGGACCCAGGGAATACTGAGCGCCTTGGGGTGCTTTAATAGTTCGACCAGTTCCGCCCTATAGTCGGCGAGATCATCGCTGCTCCATAGCCTGCGCCAGAAGGCAATGGGTCTTAGACTTATCTCGTCGGCAATTGGCCGTAGCCCTAGATCAAGCCTCAGAGGAAGGAGTGGAGTGCTAGGGGGAAGTGCGGTTATTTGTCTTATAAACCTATTTTCCGTGGAAGACAGGTTCCGACATGGAATGTGGCCCCACAATTCAGCCCGTACAAGATCGCCCCCCTGGCCTGGGCCTTATATATCTGAATTAAGGCCCCCAGTGGGCGGTAGGTCGAACCAGTCATCATCCGGGATATACCCCCGGTAATTTGTACTAATTTAAGGTTAGCCCTGCTCTGATGGGTCCCCCAGGTCATATTTTCGTTGAGCGTCACGCCGAGATATTCAAACGTGGCTACTCTTTCCAGCCGCACTGCTCCCAGTTGGGGATTCGGGCGCTGTTTGGGGCTCGGATTCAATACCATATATTTGGTTTTTGTGGCGTTGATTTCCAGCCCTCTATCCTGGCAGAAGGCCACAAAGGCATCGAGTATCCTTTGGATGCCCATGGGTGTTTTAGATATCAACAGTGTGTCGTCTGCGAACATTATTGCGGGCACACTGTTGCCATTTAATTTGGGGGCATCTGTGTAATCGGTGGCGTTAAGATGGGCGATTACCCCGTTGACGAAGAGGCAAAACAGGGTCGGCGCCAGCACACAGCCCTGTCTTACCCCTCTGCCAACGGGGAATCTATCAGTCAGTTCCCCCGACCTCCCACACCTCACCTGGGCATAATTATTATGGTGCAACCTCTGCAAGGTCAATAAAATATCTGGTGGTACGCCCATCCCTGCCAAGATGATCCAAAGTTTTCCCCTGGGCACGAGGTCGAAGGCGGCCCGTAGGTCCACGAAAATCGTGTACAAACTACCGCCCTCGAACCTCACTGTCCTCCAATAGACCAGATTCAATCTAAAGACCTGGTCCACAGTCGATACCCCTTTCCTAAATCCTGCCTGATAGGGACTGAGGGCGCCCACCTCCTCTATCCATTCCTGAAGCCTATTCAGGAGAACCCTGCCGAACAGCTTCTGTGCTACGTCTATCAGGCTAATCGGTCTGTAGTTGGCTGGGAGGAGGGGGGATCCCTTTTTGAAAATCGGGACCACCTCAGCCCCCAGCCAAGTACTAGGGATTTCCATCCCACCGAGGATACCGTTAAAAAGAGCAGCGAGGTAAGGCGCCCAGACGGTGGGCTCCTGCTTGAACAGGTCTCCCAGTAGCCCATCCAGTCCAGGCGCCTTCCCCGAAGCCAGGCCTGAAATAGCAGCAGTGACCTCACACAGTGTTATTAGATCCGCCTGAGGGCCCAGCCTCTCCGGTTCGATTGGCGCAGGAAGTTCTCCGGACTCAGCGCTATATAGGGACTGGAAGTGGGCCTGCCACACTCCAGGAGCTATGTTAGGCTCCGCTGCCGAATATAGACTCCCTGATCCCCCATTCACAATCCTCCAGAACAGGCGTTGATCTTGTATTGCTAGGGCCTTTGTGAGTTCTTCCCACTGGTTTTCCTCCCATTCTATTTTGGCCTGAGCAAGAAGCTTCTTGTAGACTTGCCTGCATTGCTTAAGGCGTTCCCCTCCTGTGCCCTCCTTAATTGCTCCAAGGAGTTCTGTTTTGGCCCGTCTGCAGGCTGCATTGTACCATTGTGTTTTACCTTGGCACCTCTCCCTTGGCTTTCGTAAGTTACGAGTGAAGTGGGGTGCCGCAACTTTTATGAGTTCCTCGTGGGCATCAAACAGTTTGCTCCTTATATCTATTTTATTTGCCACACTGTCAAGATCCCCAACAATTTCCAGGATGGGAGTAATCTCTGCATAAAGCAGTGGGAGTTTATCCTTGTTTGTGACCATATGCTCCCACCTGATTCTTCTCCTACTGTTATCTAGGAGGAGCGTGGGGTGATTCCCTTCCTCATAGGTCACTGGGGCCTGAGGTGCTGGATGGACAAGGTCTAACTCGAGGGCATTGTGGTCACTGTCCAACCTGTCTATTACCCTGAAATCCTGTATTGTTGACCACCTCGCTAATTGGACCAGGACATAGTCCAAATGAGACTCTCTTCCCCGACGATTGTAAGTGTTTTTGCCTGGTATATCGGATTGAATTCGCCCATTACACGCTCTGAGTCCAAACCTTAACGTAAGGGCAGTAATTTGCAGTGCCAGTGGGGTCCAAGCTTTCGGAGATGGCACATCAACCCATGGTACTGCCCACCTAACTTCTTCTTCTGATAAGGACCCTTCCTGGAGGCCGGGGAGTGGCTCAAAGTGAGAGTTAAAGTCCCCACCCACCACATAATATGAATCGGTCGACAGTTCAGATAAAAAGTTCGAGAGTTCATCAAAGGTCGGTGATTCTTTTGCCATTCCCATCGGCCTGGAATAGATGTTGACCAGCAGGAGGTTAGCTTTGTTTGGCCATGTTAATAAGACCGCAAGGATGTCATCAGAGTTGAATGGGAGCCGTGTGGCCACACAGCCCAGGTGAGCAGCAACCCACGTCGCAAGGCCCCCTGATGGGCGGCCTTTGCCTTCCCACCTTGCTGGGATGAAAAATGATGAATAGCCTTGATGTCCATAGTCCTCTCTGGCCCAGGTTTCCTGGAACATGCATATGTCACCAGTTTCTATGTACTTTGCCCAAGCCGGCTCTTCCAATTTGTTAGCTAATCCCGCGATGTTCCAGGAGATTATCTTCAAATGTTCGGAGGTGGGAGATGCCATACCATGAGGGTTGGAGGAGGTGAGTCCAGGCTCCACTTCAGTTGCGGGACCTGTAGCGGGGGCAGCAAAAGATGCATGTGGCACCGGGGGTCTCTGCGCACCATTGCCCACAAGGAAAGGAACCGTAGTTGTCCCCTCAGCAACAACTACCCCATCAGTGGCTAGGTGAGAAGATTCGGTTCTGCCGTGGTCTAAAGCAGCTGGATCATGCAGTGGGCCATAAATTGAACCGAAGGACACAGTGGGGGGTTCCAGGAGGCCACAGGAGCCCGAGACCCCTGGCACTGTCTTACAGACGGTAAGTCAGTCGACCCCATCCAAACCGTTCAGACAGTTAAAGCGATTAAAATCGCAAAAAGGTGTGTCCGGCGGTTGGAAGTGCGGGCGTTGTACAAAGCCTTTGTGTTTACGTCTATATTCCACCCTTGTCCAGTCATCGTGTATTGGGACCTGGTGCCTGGGAATCGGGGGGAAGAAAAAAGATACTGGGAGGGTCTGTATGGTGGAATCAAGGGATCGGTTCATTCCTCCACAAATGTGTCGAACCGTGCCCGGATCCTTAAAGGTTACCATAATACAGTCCCCCACTATGGTTTTCCTGGTCTTCCCTAGCCATGGGACCCTTCTCACCATGATGATTTCGTTATTAAAATGGGATGGCAAGGGTCGGTTCCAGTTAAGCCATTTGATTACCTTTTTCTTAAGGGATTGGTAGTCCTCATTTTCCCCTGATCTTAAGTGGGGGGCTCCAGCTAAGACCACCATTAATCTATTAGCTTCAGGCGGGAGGTCTGGCCTCCGTGGTCTGGGAATTGGGCAAACGGGCGTGGGTGGGGGGGCGTTAACCTGATCTTGATGTATTCCAGAGGACTCTGTTTGAGAGCTATGGGAGGCTAGATCCACTGGGTGAGTAGGTCTATTGCTTTGGTTATTGTGCCGTGCCTGGAGTTGGATGGCCATAAGGGGTTGCAGAGGGGGGGCAGGTGGCGGGTTTCTGGGGGGGGCTATATTGGCATTAGTTGCAGCTTCTGCTTTGGAAGGATCCCCAGCAGAGGAATGGGTTCCCACTAGCTTTGTCTGCTTACTTACTAGAGTGTTCAGAGTGGTAAGAGAAGTTTCTAGTAGGGTGAGCCTAATCTCGACTTTTTTTAAGCTGTCGGTAATGGGCTGCAAAAGGGAGCGGAGTAGGAATTCGATGCTCCCCTTGGCAGAGAGTGGGAGGTTTAAGTTCGACGAAATTACCTCTGGTTCTTTAGTGGTGGCAGTTATACTGGGGTTTGGGGGCTTAGGAGGTGGAATGGTAGGCACTATCTCCGTAGGCTTCCCCGGTAGAACGGTGTTAGTGCGTTTCTTGCCAAAGTCAAGATGTGATATTTTGGATTTCCCCCGCCCCCCCCACTGTTTTCCGAGCACGTTTACTGGGTGGGGGCCTATGTAACTCCGCCACTACATTTAATTTGGACTTGCTCTTATTAGCCAATTGCATAGGTGGGGTTTGAGTTACCAGGTTAACAGGGGTATGGGAGAACTCTAGAGGGGCTGGCTCTGTGTTTTTTCCAAGCGCTATCCCTGGAGTAGAGGGAATTTCCCTTAGTAAGACGGGAAAGTCCTCGAGTGTCGAATTAATTAGACTACTGGGTGGCGTGCCTTCCTCTTGAGTGGTGGGGTAAGGGATGATATCGATCAAGGGCCTGGTTTTCATAGATTCAATGGAGCGCCTGCGCTCCACCCTACGTTTCTCAAGCGAGCTTTCCTTGTCCGCCTCTCCTTTAGTGGGTTTAAAGTAATTATCCAGAGTCCCAGAGCTGGAGGCGCCATCCCTTGAAGGGGTTTCCCGTGGTGGAGGCGAAGGCATTGCCTTAATTGTAACACAAAGGGGGATCAAGAGAGTGGGCCCAGCCCAGCCTCCTTCGGCCACTGACGGCCAAAGACGGTCCCGCCCTTGTCCCGGGCTTCTCCCGGGACGCTCCCGCGCGCTCCCGCGCAGCGGTCTCCTTGGGCCAACTTATATCCTCAATAACAATTGGATGATTGTTAGGGGCGGGGCGATGAGGGAGAGCGGCCCAGGTGTTACGGGCGCGAGGTAGGCTGAGACTCTTGGGAGACTGAGTCCAGCCCCTCCTGCTCGCAGCCCTCGCAGCCCTTAGCCCCAGATGGCAGAAAGTACAACTGCACCCAAGTTCAACAGCGCCCCTGGGCGATGCGGGACCCGCGCAGCGGGTTCCGCGAGGCGTGGAGTCAGAGGCAGTCCGAGGGAGTCCGCAGGTCCGTCAGGTCACAAGGTAGGCTGCAAGTGGTATCCCACGGAGAGGAGAGAATCCGGTGGCTTTCAGCGGTCTGTTGGGGGCGGGGCGATGAGGGAGAGCGGCCCAGGTGTTACGGGCGCGAGGTAGGCTGAGACTCTTGGGAGACTGAGTCCAGCCCCTCCTGCTCGCAGCCCTCGCAGCCCTTAGCCCCAGATGGCAGAAAGTACAACTGCACCCAAGTTCAACAGCGCCCCTGGGCGATGCGGGACCCGCGCAGCGGGTTCCGCGAGGCGTGGAGTCAGAGGCAGTCCGAGGGAGTCCGAGGGAGTCCGCAGGTCCGTCAGGTCACAAGGTAGGCTGCAAGTGGTATCCAGTGGTAACATTTCAAATTAAGTGTAATTTGTTGAAAAGCTAGAGCTAACATAAGGCCAAATACACACTTTTACTATAAAGTTAACCCCAAAAAATCTGATAAACTTCCTATAAAAAGGATAACATTAGACAGAGGAAAATGTACATTAAAGATAAGGCAAATGCGAGTATAAATATTTCCCCAAAAGGAGGCTACAGCAAGGCAGGTGAACAGAAGATGCATCAGATCAGCCAAGGGAAAATCACATGACCAACAAGTCTTATTATTAGTGTGCGAATAATTAGCTACGGATAAAGGGGTAAAATACAATCCATGATATAGAAAGAACATAGATTAAGTGGTAGAGGCAGACCTGACATTTTTTAAAGCAGGAGCCCAGAGTTCGTTCCAAAACGTGATGCTCCAAACACAACCCAAATCCACTTCCCAAGTAAGGTATATTTTAGATTTAGAACAGTCACGATCTGGGTTGAAAGATATTTATAAATTAGCCAAGCTTTTGCAAGAGATTTAAGTATTCTAAGAAGGGAATCTTCTGTGGAAACAGAGTTATCAGAAGGGAAGCCATAAAAAACGTCTAAAACAATTTCCATAAGAATGGAGAATTTGTGCCAAAATGAACGAGGACATCTAAAAGTGGCTTGAAATTGAGGGAAAGAACAAGGAGTCATACCATTAAACAAACCCTCAAACTATTCCCCTAAGTCGCCAAGATTTCCAAAAAAGGGGCCTTTTGTGAATGGTGATGAGACGTTTGTACCAACATGGAGATTGTAGGAAAGAATTCCTAGAGATGTTCTTTGGTTGACAATAAGGCCATAACAATGAACATGTATGTTTAAACAGCGGAAGAGAAGTGACATTAGTCTTTGTGGAAAAAGGAAGGATTTCTTTGACAGAAAAAGATTCCAGTAAGGAATGTTCAATGGAAACCCATAAAGGTGTGAAGGGACGGTTACTGTAAGAAGCTATTTAGAAGCTTGTCTGAGACAAAAGGCTTTATGGTAAAGGCAAAAGTCAGGAAAGTTCATCCCTCCGGCAGACTTTAGTTTCCTAAGATGTGATAAAGAAATTCTAGATTTCCTATTGTTCCATAGAATTTGAAGAGAATTAAGTGTTCTAAAATGAATGGATGAAATATGATTTGGAATCATTGAAAAAATATACAACAAAATAAGAGTGATCATCATTTTATTAGAATCAAGACGTCTATTGAAACACGACCATGTAAGAAAAAGAGGGTTCCGAGAAGAAAAGAATTTAGCAACACAATCGAGCCCTTCCTGTATATTAATTTTTGCCTAATTCGAAATGGAGGTATTAAACCAAATGCCTAAGTATTTAATTGTATAACTATTCCAGAGGATTCCAGTAAAATCAAAAGAATACTTGAGGCAAAATTTGGTGATGGGACAAAATTTCTGTCTTTACAGAATTGATTTTATATCCTGAAATTAGGGAGAAATCAGAGATTTCTTGCAATAAAGGGGTAATAGAAGTCTTAGTGTTTGAAACAAAAAGCAAAATATCATCTGTGTAGGCGGACAGCATCAAATGGTGATCACCATAAAGAAAACCAGAGATAGAGATATTCTGACAAATATATGACAAAAAGGGCTCAAGGGCTAAAATAAATAAAAGAGGCGATAGGGGGCAACCTTGACGCACACCACGTTGTAATGGGAAGTATTGAGAGATAAGTCCATTAGCTAAAACAGAAGCACTGGGCGCATTATAAAGCAAAGAGATAAGAGAAAACAATCTAGGGCTAAAACCATTCTATTGAAGAGCTTGAAATTAAAAAAAACAGCCCACTGTAGCTAAGGAATAAGAAAGAGTGGAAGCCTTGTTTAATACATTAAATAATAACAGAGAATTATCTGAGGTTATTCTGCTTTAACAAAGCCAGACTGCTCTTTACCGATTAAATTCGGCAAAAGAGGCTCAAGTCGCAAAGCAAGCAATTTGTCAAAAACTTTAAAATCTATATTTACAAGAGATTGGGCGATAATTCTAATGCTGCCAAGGATCACAACCATCTTTATATATTAGACATATTGTGGCTTCTTGAAAAGTGCCAACCGCTTTACCAGTAGCATAAAAATATTGAAAACGTTGCAAGAGTTTAGAAAGGAATATGTTTGAAAAATGTAAGTAAAATTCTACCATTAACCCATCTGGTCCCGGGGTTGTAGCTTCTTTAGGGAGAGGTAAAGATCTAGATACCTCCATGAGCGATAAATCAGATTCCAGAGATGCAAAGTTAAGATTTGCGTGAGAAGGAGGGGAAACGTTGTTAATCTAATCTGCAATAAGAGAGACAGACACAGGGGATTCCGGAGTATATAAAGTTTTATAGAATTTCAGAAACTCACCTAGGATATCCTGATCTTTCAAAAGATGATTTATCTCTAGTGATTGAATTGAGTCAATAAATACATGTTCTTTCTGGGATTTGAGGGAATTAGCTAAAAGTGTAGCAAATTTATTTCTTCCCCCGTAATAGCAAGCATTGCTATGTAGATGTATAGATGAGGCATGATCAGTAGCTGTTTTTTTAAATCTAGCTTTGAACGAACATGTTCTTATAGAGACAGATGAGGAAGTCTAAAACTGATGCTCTAGACATTTAATGTTGGCTAATAGAGTTTTATGTTGATTAAAAAATTGTTTCTTTTTCTTGGAAACAAAGGATATAATAAAACCACGGGCAGCAGCTTTAAAAGTATCCCAAATCAATGAAGGAGAAGCACTCGGATCTGCATTTCAAGAAATAAATTCCTCAGCAAAAGATATGAAAGAGGAAGAAAAACAGGATCCTGCAAAAGAGAATTATTACACCTCCATCTATGAGTCCTGAGTTGCTAGTGGAGCAAATCAAAGTCAGCAACAACAGGGCATGATCAGAAATCAAGATGGGAACCATGAGAAGCGGACAAAAAAGAAAATTCTGTTACATCTGGGTTACATATTCTCCTGCCATCTACAAAATGTGTCTGAGAAATTGTACTACGGAATTGTTTATGAGCTTTGTGAGGGATAAAGCAGACTTGGGATTGACGGTCAATAAATGAATCAATGATCTGGTTGCAATCACTACCCAGAATGACAAATTCATCTTTATATTGGATATATATATTTTTGTAATATTAGGCCAGAAGGAATAATCCAGTTGAGTCAGGCCATAAACAGTAAATACAGTCAGAGAAATATTATTAATAAATAATTTAACAAATAACCATCGGCCCTCAGAATCCAGGTCTTGAGATACAACAGAACATTTTAACTTTTTATGGCATAAAATAATCACACCATTTTTCTTTGAGGACGTAGGAGACTCTAAGACTGAACCAACCCAAGTCCGTTTGAGCTTTAAAGTCTTTGTCTCCGTAAGATAGGTTTCTTGCAAAGGAGCTAAATCTGGGTTATAGGAGGCTAAATGAGATAGAATACACTGCCTCTTTATAGGGTTAACAAAACCTTTTACATTCCAAGATACAACTCTGAATGTAAAGAAATAGAAATAAATATAAAACAACACGATCAACAGTAATACGAAGAGGGAAAAAATTATGGAAAAAGGGTATAGGAAAGATAATACATTAAGAAAGGTAGGAAAGAAAGAAGGAAAGGAAAATAATAGGAAAGAGAAAAAAGGAGTAAAAGAGACAGTAAGAGAGGGCAGCACATGCCAAAACTGACGAATGAGGTACGTACCTTCAAGGGGGAACAAGCAAAAAATAGGGGGTAGCAACAGACAAATGAAGATAGCACAGCCAACAGAGGATAAAGTACCACAGTGGGAAGCCATAAAGAATGAACAGGAAGAAGTCTGGAGGATCTGCAATGATAATAGGAGAAAAAAAGAAAGAAATCTTGGTCAAGGAACAAATATCAAAACTACAACCTGTAAAGGAAGCAAAAAGAAACAGCAAATAATAAAGATCAAAGACTGTCACATAAAAAGTCAAGTTATAGGGGAAGGTCCAGCAGTCTCCATAGAAGTCGACGAAATTGAGTGAAGAAGTTTCCAGAGATCCGCAGGTTCTTCAAAAGTAGAGGTATTGTTCTGAAAAGTAACTCTAGACAAACATGGATAAGCCATAAAGTGCACCCAAAGCACACAAAGCTAGTCGTAGCTCAAAGAATTCCCTCTGTTGTTTAGCAGTTACAATGGAAATATCTTGGGACAGGATAATTTTGCTCCAGACAAGACTAGTTGTTTTTCAAGCTTAGCTGCATTTAAAACAAGTAGGAAGTCAGTAAATTTCAAGAAAAGAAGGATCACGCATCAGGGCTTTGAAGGAGCAAATGAAGAAGTCAGGCAGGGCCCCAGTCTGTGAGCTCACTGGATATTCAAGGACGTTGATGTAGGAAGGTCTAGAAGCTTTGGAAGAAAAGAGTTGAAGAGAGTAACAGGGTCATCTCCCTCAACACTTCTAGAAGACCATATAGACGAAGATTATTGTGCCTATTTCTGTTTTCAAGATCTTTAGCAAATTTTTTTAGTAACAGAACATACTTCTCCAGAGATATAATTTTAGCAGACATGTCTTGTAGATCACTGAGATGTTGTTCCACCATGGACAGCCTAGAATCCAGTGACAATCATTTATTATCCAAAACTTGTAGACGTGTATTGGTGTCCTCAATAAATTGTCTCACAGAACATATTTCTTCCGAAACAGTGTCCAATGACACAGGTGATATTGATTTCGGCGGAGAAGGAGGGTCGTGTTTAAGTCTTTTAATTGCAGAAGAGGGAGACTGCATTTTGGAAGGTGCAATAGACGAAGACGCAGACTGAGAAGAATTAGATTGAGCCATGTTTAGAGAATTGTGCAAACAGTCCATTGAAGGGCTCAATGGAGGAGGGACGCGACCACTGGCGGCTTCCCAGCTAAGGCAGAGCAGCATCTCCCCACTGCTTTTTTCGAGTGACACAAAGGGAAAATAAAGTGATAATAACTTGCATTATTATCATTTTATTTTCTCCTACTTCCGCCTGGTTTGCATTAGGGGGCGGGGGATGGGTAGGAGTGGTAGCACCCTCCTAAAGTGACACAAGCAAACTTGCTTTGAGTTTCTTGCTTGAGTCGAAGAAAATGTTTACTTCTGCCCATGTTTAAAAAAAAAGAATAGAATCCAGTGCGAGCGTTGAAAAACAATAATGCGAAGTCTCCCTAAAAAGATACTTCTCCCAATAGGAAAAAGACAGCTCAATGAAGTAAATCCAGAAATGTAAGGGAGGGATCCCAAAAGTACTAAGTAATATTCCAGTAACAAAAGGAATAGTTAGGGAGAAGTCAGAATATGCAGTAACTCAGAAAATGCCCCACACAGAAGACAATTCCTCCAGATGGAAGGAAATACAAAATGGGGCCGAAATGCAGTCACTGGTGTCCCTCGATGCTTCCGCAGATCAGGATTAAAGTACATGATTTGGCAGACAGTCTTGTGATAAGGGAATGTTCTGCTGCTAGTACACCCCAAAATGAAGAGAAGAGTGGATCGGGAACTGCCGAAATTAAGACTGCATGTCCCAGAGCAGTGCGGAGCTTTGTAGTAAGGTGGCCATCTTGAAAGTCATTGTGCGCACGTACTATATATTACTTTTTAATTATTATCTTTTAGTGATTAGATGAGCTTTGCGGCAGTGAAAGATGTTTCTAACCAGAACTAAAAATAAAAGCAATGGTCGTGAGTGGGGAGACCTGTAAAATCTGCCAGGGTTTTAAATTTGATTCAGATCTTGCTCTCATTTCTGAGTGCTCAAATCCTGTTCCTTTTATCTGCCTTTTCTCCTCATGAAAATGTCTCCTTTCTTGTAGAGTGCCTGGGGGTCTTGTTTCCTGGGTGGCTGTGTACATATATCCTACCGAGAGCCTCTTATCTCAGCTTTAAGTTGTTCACGTCCAACTATTGTACACGTTATTTGTTTGACTATGGTTCCTTTAGTTTGAGGCCCCCTCATTGATCAACCATATCCAGGAGAGTGAATATTATGTATTATGCATAAATCCGTATATGATTTTTTTAGTAAGTACATTACTGATAAGCTAACACCAGTGATTCCCAATTATTTTTCCCGTTCTATCTAAGTACATCTTCTCTAAATGAAAATCAGAAGTGATCAGAAAATCAGAGTTCATTTTTGGCCCAGGCACAACCTATGTTTTACTCCTTCCCACGTGACAACCAAAATAGCTGCAGTTTCTTGCATCATACCAGGTATTAGTTTTAGGTCTCTCTCCCTCTCTGGCTACAAATATGGAATCAGATGTCCTGTTTGATTCACTTTTTCACATTCAGCATCAAAGAAACATGAGGCATAAATATTTTTAGATAAAGACAAACATACATGGTGGCTGCTAAACGTGATAGCATGAGTCTTCTTATTAACAGATTTAATGTCTGTTGAGAAAGATCTTGTCATTATTGCCTCAAAAAAGAAGTTTAGTGAGAGGGAGTCTATGGATTACCTATTTTCTCTAGTTTTTTAAAAAAAAATGTTTGCCGTTGTTTGCTATTGGTTGTATGAGTTGGTCATCAAGGCCATGAAATTTTGAGGATGCTTACGTTGTTACATTTGTGTTCCATTTAGATTTTGGTGGTGCGATGAAGACGCTGTGCTTAAATGGTTTATTTTAGACATACTCCAGGTACTGACGTTATCACAGTTCTGCGCTACTCTCTGGACTTTGGAATAAGGGATGATTAAAGAAGAAGTAATTTCTCCCTTATTGTTTAATAATTTTTTGCTTCCATTGTCTAAACTTCCTTCACTCATGGGGTGTACAATTTGCTATGTACGGGGATGACATTTAGTTAATTCTGAGTCACCTGTCACCTCATGTCAGAAAAACCTCTTTTTTACCATTGCTGTAGCCCAAAAATGGATATTCTCATTTCTTTTTTAAATGTAACCCATCAAATACAGAATTTCTTTCTGATAAAAAATCTCCCTTCTGGTGTCACCTGGATTAATTGACATTGATGGGTTCTCTGCCCATTCCTACTCACTAGGTCCAGATTTTAAGCATTATCTTAAACAAACATCTCAAGTCTGAGTCTCAAGCGAGGAATATATCCCAGTCCTGTTTTGTCAAACTCAAACTGATTCACAAAGTCCTTCTCTTTAGAGATTCCACCTATTACACTCCTGTGGTTCTTCCGCTAGTCCAGTCACACCTGAATCATGGGAACAGCATTCGCTTCTTCCAAAGTACACATAAACTAAACTCATGCATAATGTAGCAGCCAGACCCATCACAAACACCAAGAAGTGGGAACATATCTTCCCAGCTCTTCGCAGTCATCACTGTGTCCTGGTGGAAAAGTGGGCCATATTTAAATCATTTATGCTTGCGTCTAAAGCAATTTACTGTCAATTTTCCAGTTTTCTCCTCTGCATTCAAATTGTTTCTCTCACCCTGCAAGATATTCCTCCCTTGCTTTTCTTCAAGCTCCTCCTCATCACGAGAGCAAAGCCGGTGGAAAAGCATTTTCAGTGACCACAACCAAGCTATGAAACTCGCTTCTCTTCTGTATCGTACTCTGTCCTCACTCACTTCCTTTATAAAGCAACTCAAAACCTGGCTTTTTGTCGAATGATCCATTTTGCAACCGTCATTCATCCTGGATCTGAGCTCTTCATTGTCATGAAGCTTCAATGTCTGTGCACTTCATAAATACCCAATACAAACACAAGCACAAAGGTATTTTGTTAAACCACAGAAGCAACATGAGATGTAGCTTTAAATTGAGACCCACTTTGTGTTCCTTAATATATTTATTTTGCTGTCACAACCATATTTTATTGCTGGTCAATGGCTTTACTGCTTGTTGCTTGGAATCACAAAGTAAAGGCACAGTGCTAATAACAAATTATTCATAGACTTCCATTTCTTTTACTTTGCATTCCTGATCACCTGTTGTTGATTTACTGATGTTTGTGTTCCCAAAATGCAGATATCGTTTTTCGTTTCGTATTTAAAGCTTTATTCGACATTTGCCATAAAAGCATTCACCTAGCCCTAATACAATAAATACTACATGTAAAAAATACTTTCTAAAAATACATATTAAACTTGAAATGTCGAATAAATACATGATAAAAAATACATCAAATTACATCAAATTATTGCACTTCTTAAAAGTAAATTTTCTATAAAATAAAATACAATATCCATATGGCAAAGTGCAAAATTGAGAATATACATAATTTCACTACGATGCGATTGCCATTAACGATCTGGTACGAATTAACCATGACCAAGCCAGAAATTTTGCTACCCCAACCACAAGCAATATGGAACAATCTGTTTCAAGTATCCTAAGGGCTTCAGATTGGCTGCGGGTTCCCAAATTTGAGCACACAGGTTTTAACCATTTACGTCTGGGGGACGAGTACAGTGGGCAACAGAACAAGAGATGGGAAACGTGTTCAGTTTGTTCATTACAATGGTGACAATGATCATCCCATGCTGGGGACCAATGCTTCTTAAATGCGTTCACCGGGAGTGTACCTATGCGAAATTGAAAATAAAGTTTTCTGTCGTAAGGTTTTTCAATGATGTCCCAAAAAGATTCGCAGGAAGGGTAAATTTTTATATATAAGAAGCGAGATGTTAAATTTGAACTTGTACTGTCACTAAACATTGTAAGATATACCATTTCCCAATATAGATCTTTCAGCTTTGCCTTCGTAGGAAAGCAGGTTACGTCTTTGGTGTCCCATAGATAGTCCAATTTCAATTTTATAAGGAGTCCCCGGAGCTCCCTTAGCCATGGAATACTATGGAAGCGGTCGAATTTAATGACGTCCGTCAATGCCGCCGCATGGTGGCTTAGTTCTGGGGTCACCATGATCCGTCTCCAATATAGAATAGGGCGTAGCCTCGCTATGTCCTCTATGCCTTTTCTTCCCAGATCCAATTTTAGTGGGATTGTGGGTGTGCTTTGGGGGACCATCACAATCCCTCGTAAAAACCTGTTTTCTGCTCGGCCCAGTTCTCTCAAATTAGAAAACCCCCATAGTTCAGAGCCATATAAACAAGCCCCCAGGACTTTCATAGAATAAATTTCCAACACACAGTTTACTGGCTTTGTCAGCGAGGTGCGGTGTTTTAGGGTAATTGCGCCTGCTAGCTGCCTAAACTTTAATAAAGTTGTGGTTATATGTGGTTTCCAGCTCATGTTTTCTTGTAGAGTGATGCCTAGGTAAGAAAAAGTGTCCACTCTTTCTAGGGGTGTACCTTTGTATTTTATAACACCTTTGAAGGTGGACTGCTGGTTGAGGCACATGAATTTTGTTTTGGTGGTATTCAATTCAAGCCCCCTCCCATCACAAAATACACCAAAGGCATCAACCACTTTTTGGAGCCCACTGGGGGTGCGGGAAAGTAAGAGTGTATCGTCCGCAAACATGAGGACAGGTACACGAGAGCCAGCAATTACTGGGGCGTCACTAGCAATCTTCTCTAGATGTTCAACGATACCATTTATATAAATGGAGAAGAGGGTTGGCGCTAGGACACACCCTTGTCTCACCCCACGTTCTACCGGAAAGGGATCAGTTACTTCTCCTTGCTTGCCCCATCTTATTCTTGCAAAATTATTTTCGTGTAGGCGAACAAGGAGTGTAAGCAATTCCTGGCTTAAGCCTACGTCCGCCAAGGTCTGCCAGAGTTTTTCTCTGGGGACCAAGTCGAAAGCGGCTTTTAGGTCCACAAAAACTGCATACAATGTCCCCTTCTTTAGGGTGACGTTTCTCCAGTAGATGGTTAAAAAGTGGAGGACTTGATCAACACTACTAGTTAGGGGGCGAAACCCAGCTTGGTAAGATGACAAAATATTTTTTTCGTTGATCCATTGCTGCAGTTTGTTTTGGACTAATCGGCCCATTAGTTTTTGTGCTGTATCGATCAGACTAATGGGTCTGTAGTTTTTAGCCAGGGTTCTATCACCTTTCTTATATATGGGGATGATTTCAGCTCCCTTCCATGAGGGAGGCACTTTCCCTCCCATTGCCACCGCATTGGCCAGCATTGCAAAATAGCTACACCAGGACTTCCGATCCGATAGAAATATATCAGCCGGAATTCCATCCATGCCTGGAGCTTTACCCCCTGCTACACAATCCAATACAATACTCACATCCTTTTCAACAAATATTGGAGATTTATAGTAAATTTGTGGAGGAGGACAGTCATTGTTAAACATGGGATTACAGGCGTACTGTGGTTGGAAGTATTCTACCCAATTGTTTTTCGGGACATGGTTCGTAGGCTGGAGTGCTACGCCACCCTTTGCCCATTTTACTGTGGCCCAGAAGCGCTTGGAGTCCTTGGAGGCACACGCCTCCTTGAGTTCGCGCCAGCAGTCCTCATCCCAACGCTTCTTTGCCAATTTTTGAGCCTGTCTATACTGGTTTCTCGCCAGCCTTACTGCTTCTGCACTTCCTGATCTTAGTTCCATGCTAAGATTATCTCGTGCTACCCTACAACTCTTATCATACCACCCTTTAATCTCTTGGACCTTTTTCTTTTTATTTGAGACTACTGTTTTAACGAAAAAACTTTGAATTTTGGAAAACAGTTTCTCGTGAGCAGCCATCATATAGTCTGTGAAGTCAATCATCCCATAATGGGACTTAATCTTAGAGACTTCGTCCACCACTAGTTCCTTTAAAGTCTCTATATTGGCAAAGTCTTCTAGGAGCATGCTCCACTTCAAGTGGCGGAGGTTATTTGAACTTACAAGGTCTTGCGTCACCATTTGATCCCCTCTTGGATGATCGGGGACTTCATGGTAGGGATGGAGTGTCAGGCACAAAGGATTGTGGTCACTTTCTATTTTGTCCTTTACTTCCATATCTACCAATTTATCCCAGGCCCTTACATCCAGAAGTATATAATCTATTCTGCTGGCCGCTCGGCCATTATCAAATGTGTTTTTCCCCATTGAATCTGACGGTGCCCGTCCATTGACTGCTCTAAGCCCTCTAGAGAGACAAAAGCTTTTCAATTGGATTGCTACTGTGCTCCATTTTCTGATTACTGGGATGTCTAGTTGAGGGATTCTCCACTTGGTATCCTCATCTTCGGCCAGGATCCTATCCTCTTCGCCCAAAGGTTCAAAGGTGGTGTTAAAATCCCCGCCTATTATTACATGGGGTGGCACTGGTAGCATTTCAATATGATACTCAAGGGTCGTTAAGGTCTCTGATGGTTTGCCCCTACCAACTCCCCTGGAATAGAGATTAAACAGGGCTAGTTGTTGGCCATTTTGCCAGCTAATGTCAAGTGCTAGAATATCATTGGAGGGTATAGACCTTTGCTTGACCGAGCAATTCAAAGTTTGGCGTACCCAAATTAACAGGCCCCCAGAGGGACGACCCACTCGGTTTCTTATAGCTGGAACGTAAAAGTTCAAGTACCCTTGCCGGAAAATTGGTGTGGGCGACCAAGTTTCTTGCAGCATAATAATATCGTAATGGTCGATAAAGTCGACCCAGTCTGGGATATTTAGCTTGTTTGTGATGCCAGCTATATTCCAAGAGATAATAGATAATGGCGGTATAACCATTTGAAGGAGTATCTGATCAATATCAGGAGTATTTATTGCTTCTACAAGTTCTATGCCTCGGGCTAAGCCTCCACTCAGTGTTGGTGACTTCTCAACTACCTCTAATACTCTTTTTTGTTCCATCAGAACTCTATTTACTTCCTCTGGGACGGGAGTGAAGGATACATTAGGGACCAGGGTCAATTTATCTAATGAAGGCTCGTCTGAAATAGGAGTCTTAACATGTCCCTGGTGCAGCTGGATTTCAGGAGGGACAGGAGAGGCACATACGAGTCAATCACACTCGTTTAGGTCGGATAACGCAGAGTAGTGGTTATCCAAGTTTAACCCCCACTCGCATAATGGGTTAGTCCTGGCCCTTCTATTTCCCACAACTGTCCACTTTGTTCTCAGTATGCTAGGTTTAGCTACTAGACCTCTTCTACTATAGAAGAAATCCAGTGTCAGTGGTACTATTTCTGCTGTTCTCTGTTGTGGAGGGAAGATGTTCCGTAGGACATCAGGCAATACTTCAGGGCCCTTGAAATTCAAAACCACACAGTCCCCTTGGAATTTCTTTGCCTTAGTGCCTATCCACTTAACCCTTCTTGCTGTGAGCAGATCATCAGATAGTTTTTCCTTGCCCCAGGGTGATATGTGCATGTTGTTACTAAGCCACTGCAGAGCCTTATTTCTTAAGGAATCCGAAGACTCGATCTGTCCTGTTTTCAACGGTGGTGTGTTAGCAAGTACTAGAATCAAGGGGGAAGCTTCGACAATTAATTCAACTGGGCCGGTTTCTAGATTGAGAATCTCAGAGGTAGTGTTGCCTACTGCTTGTACTGAATCTACAGTTAAAGCCGTGTCAGGGGTATCACCATGCCTAGAGCTGGCTTGTTGGATTTGCTCAGATGGAACTTGCGGGCCTGCATTCATATTCCCCCCAAGTGTTTTCCCTGCAGCCTCTATGTGTTCAAATTTGGTTATTATTAAATTTGATATTTCCCCCACCCCCTCATTAGTTTTCCTTAGAAGGGTCTCTAACTTGTTAACTTTATTAGCTAGTTGGTCTACTTTTAATATGAGGGGTTTCATTAACCCTGATAATTTGGACTCCAGTATGCCCATGAGCTTATTTAAGAGGGTATCCTCCCAGTCTACACTTTCGTACTCTTCCTCCCTTATCCCTTCTTCCGCCCTTTTCTTTGTTCTTCTAGGTGGAGTTACAGGTTTGTTCTTGCAAGAGCGTAGGCCACCTCTTCTAGGCGGTGCCTTGGTAATCCCTTTTTTAGCTCTTGGTGCAGGGACCGGAGTGGGAGGGGTATTGCTCTCTGGGTCTAGCTCCACAATTGTATCAGATTTATTTGGCTCTTCTAAGATAATTAGATCTACAAGAGGATCAGGTTGTTGGACAATGGAAGCCGTGGATACATTTATTGTGGAGCAATCATTAGGGTCCTCAATCGGGTCGGTGGTGATAATTTCATCACTGGCAGACTGGAATACCCCTGATTGATTTATTTGGGCACAAGGTGGCGAATCCATAAGTCCCAGGGAGGACCTCCGATCATTATTGATTTTTGCCACTACCTGGACCAAATAATTATCCATTGTGTTTGCCGGGGTGGCAGGTGTTTTTTGCCTCGACATAATGATCAGTCAAATCTGAGCAGCAGTTCCCTGGTGGCGAATATAGCAATAGTAGCCCAGTTACACTATAAATATATAGATATGTCGCCTTACCGCAGGTAGATTTGAAAGATAGGGGAAAGGGGGGTGGCCCAGTCCAGTCTCTCACAGTCTAGAACGGGCTAAAACGGGCCCGCCCTTGGCCCGGGCTTCGCCCGGCGTCCCGCGAGACGGGGGTGACACCAAATTTATGCGCCTCCTGGCGCTCGATTGACGCGGACAGCGTCGCCGGGAATGCTGGGAAATGTAGTTTTTAGCAGTCCCCAGCACCGCGCTCCGCTCAGCGGTCAGACCCACAGATGGGACAAGGGTCAGGCGGCGGGAGGCGGGTGGGCGAAGGCTCAACTTCTCAGGTGCTCGTTCTCCTCAGACCAGCAATAAGGACTTTGGCAGCAATTCGTTTTCTGGCAGGTTCCCCACTCGACCGGGGTGACACCAAATTTATGCGCCTCCTGGCGCTCGATTGACGCGGACAGCGTCGCCGGGAATGCTGGGAAATGTAGTTTTTAGCAGTCCCCAGCACCGCGCTCCGCTCAGCGGTCAGACCCACAGATGGGACAAGGGTCAGGCGGCGGGAGGCGGGTGGGCGAAGGCTCAACTTCTCAGGTGCTCGTTCTCCTCAGACCAGCAATAAGGACTTTGGCAGCAATTCGTTTTCTGGCAGGTTCAAGTCACAAACTGTGCCACTCTGCAGATATACAGTCGGGCCTTCCAAAAAATGCAACAAAAATGCTGACTCTGAAAAGTATCTGCTATTCAATACTTTGATAGGCATTTCTTTAATGCTCACCACTTCCTTTTTTTTTTAAATTCAAGCTTGAATACATATCAGCAGAATACCAAACAAAAATTAATCGTGGCAACTCATTATACATTATACATTACAGACAATGCGTGACAAGTTTCATAAAAGCAGAGGAGAAGGGGAAAGAGAGAAGAACATATGAATTCCTAAGAAATCAAAATAGGAGGGTAGAAAGAGTAGAAATTAGGAGGCATGGAAACAAGCAAATAATACAAACTAAAAAAACTAGCAACATACCATACCAAACCCAGATACTAAACAACAATGGAGCAACATGAAACAATACGATTCCTATCTAGTCCCTGAGCCACTCCACCAAGGGAGCCCAGATCTTCTGACCCAGCTCCCGCCTCCTTCTTCCCCACCTCAGAAAAACTGCTGACTCTAAGTTATAGAGGGCCTGGATCCTCGATCTCCAGTTTACAAAAGTAGGGGCGTCTGGGCTGATCCATTCTAAAGTAATACAAAGCCGCACTAGGGACATAGCAATTAACATCGAGAGCGGAAGCATGTCTTGATCTCTCCAACGAGCCATTACTCTCACATCCGAAGAAAACAAGATCTGATGAAAGGACAACTGGAATATTAAGCCTAGAGTTAATAAATTGCTCTACATCTTGGAGAAACATCCCAAGTTTGGACAACCAAAAAACATATGTACATCATTGGCAGCTATAAGACCACATCTCGGACAGCAATGACCTCCTCTACCCCCCCATTTAGAGATTTTGGCAGAGGTATAATAAAGATCAAATAAAGCCATATAGCTTTGAGAGCGCAAAGTACCTGATCTTAACACACTACTCGCTAGTTCAAGAGCCTGGGAGATGTCCAACCCTGTCATACCCAGCTTAGCCTCCCACTTGGCATTCTGGAAAGAGAGATCATCTGGAAGACTAGAGAGCAAATGCTGATGTACTACCCCGATTCTTGACCGCCTCAAAATCAGTTCCATAAGTGTAATCCTATCAAATAAAATAACGGCTTGATTCTTCATTTTATCTACATAACTTCGAATCTGTTAGTATTTAAAGAACTCATGCGTATTAAGATGAAACTTATCCTTTAAAAATGAAAAGGAGGCCATTTTCCCTTCGCACCCTAGATCCCCCAGAGACCTTAACCCCTGTGACATCCACCTAAATGTGGTCAAATCTTGAAAGATGGAAGGTAGGAGTCTGGCCGCGGTAATAAGGTGTATAATAGTTAATATTAGGAATGGACCGTTTGCGCCGGATCTTACGCCAAACGGAAAACATTGCTGCAGTGACCTTAAACTTGGTCTTCTTATAATAACTGCGTTTGAGAACCCGCAGTAAAGTCCCCTTAGCATCCTCTCCTAGTCCTATTTCAAAAATAGAGGGTCTGCAGAATGGCGGCAACACCGCCCTGTCCCTAAACAGTGGTAAAGCAAAATGTTGAAGGAGAGCTGACCAGCAATAAAGCACTATGTTAGGCACAGACCAGCCCACCCGGTCCCTCTGGAGGTGCATCCTCTTGGCCACCTTACGAGGGTGATGATACCCCCAGAGAAATCTATTACAACTCCTTTCAGCTCAAGCGTGGCTTGATTGTGTAAATTCAAGTGGGATGGTTCTAAATAGATATAGAAACTTTGGTATAACCAGCATTTTGGGGACATTGCCCCTACCATACAGACAAAGATGTAAATTGTTCAATCTTACTAGAGTAGAATTGACTGAATCAATAATCGGCAAGATGTTCAAGTCCGGAATATTATCAACTAGGGCAGTGATTTTGACCCTTAGGTATGATGCGATTTGAACTACTGGGGCTCCAGAAGGGCCCATGGCAGTCAATTGGACAACCTGGGTTTTGGTGACATTAAGTTTGTAGCCAGAGAGCTGGCCATACTGTTCTGCTAGGTTCTTAATAGCCGGAAAAGCTGATGGTACGTCGCTAGTCAACACTATGATGTCATCAGCGTAATCCTACACCTTGTACCCTGAGACATTGACCCTAACTGAGAGTATATTCAAGGAGCCCTCGATTTTGCTTAAAAAGGGGTCAATATAGAGGGCAAACAGCAGGGGCGAGCAGGGACAACCTTGCCCGGTTCCCCCTGCTAATACTAAAAGAGCTTGACACCAAACCAGAGACACAGAGGGTAGCCTCTGGAGCAATGTAGAGTGATTGAACCACCTGAATAAACTCTGAACTAAACCCCTTCCACCGAAGGACTGCCCATAAAAACCTCCAGGCGACCCTGTTGAACGCCTTCGGGGAGATTCTGTGACCTGGGCCCAATCCAGAAGTGCGATGCCCTGGCGGACATGGTCAGCCGTATCCCTACCTGGAATAAAGCCATGCTGGTGTAGTGAAACTAGTGGGGAAATCACTGAGGCCAATCTGGTGGATAAGATTTTAGAGTATATTTTGCTATCTGTATTAATTAAAGATATCGGGCGAAATGACGAGGGGTCTAACTCCGGTTTGTCTTTCTTTTGAAAAAGAATGATAGTGGTTTGGCACCATGAATCCTGTATGCACCCGAGCTGTGCCCCTCTAGGAATTGTAAGAAGATCCACCCGAATCTCTGATCAGAACACACTATAAAATTCCAGGGGAATAAAGTCAGGGCCTGCAGCTTTACCATTAGCTAGTGATTTATTTGCCAGCTCGACTTCATCCCATTTTGTGGGGGAGGAAAGAACTTCATTCTGTTGGGCCGTTACATGGAGGGCCCCTGCCTCAGATTCTAAATTTAAACCACTGACTTCCTCTGTATACAGAGAGCAATAAAACTGCTGAAAGACCGCCATGACGCCCTCCGATGTATCCTGAATATGGCCTTGAGAATCCTGAATCTTGATAATACGATTGGCTAAACCTCTCTGCTGGAGTCGCTTGGCCAGGAGGACCCTGCCAGATTTTTCACCAAACTCAAACATCATAGTGTGGAACTAAAAATACTTCGCAGCAAGGTCCTGGCCAAAGTACTCCAGCAGAGAGGCCCTAGTTCTAGCGACCAGTAGCTGGCTTTGATCTGTGTCCCGGCCCTCCTTGATGGCACATATCAATTGGACCATTGCAGCCCGCAGCTCCTCAATAAGCCTATTAGTTTGATCTTGAATAGTCCTCTGCCGAAAGGCTGAGAAAATCTTCGTTTCCCCCGGACCGCTGCCTTTAGTGTGTCCCAAACAGCAGTGCAAGAGGCAGTCCCTCTGTTAATATTTAAAAATTCCGAATACCAGTTCCTCATATGATTATATATGATTGTTCTAATAATAACTTTCTTTCAAATGTCCAAGCCCTTGGGATACTGAGTAAACGAGTAAAAGCACATTCAGTAATCAGAGGGTTGTGATCTGACATAATCCTAGGGGGGACTGAAATAGAGGTGAACTCTGCAAGCTGATCAGACGTAAACAAATAATCTAACCGGACCATTTTATTGTGGGGAGCAGAAAATTATATGTAGCCGTCATGGTCAGAAAGTGCTCTTGAACCAGAGCTTGGAGCGCCCTAAAGACCCTAGGTTTCTTACCTACATCACTTTGACCCCCAGCTAAATTAAAATCAGGAGACAGATTAATGTTCATATCCCCACAGAAACAGATAGGGTGAGACCAAAGAGCCAACTCTACCTTCAATTGATGTAGGTGTGCCGGGTCATCCAAATTTGAACAACAGACTGTGCAAATGGTTAAAGGTCTACCATTAATTAACAGCTCAGTAATTACCCATCTCCCACTACTATCTTGACTGGTTTTCCTGCATGACCCTGACCCCGTCTTAATAAGATTGCCACCCCTCTGATCATAGTGGTCTGGCGGGAACACCCAATTAAGTCAAACCCGGGGATTTTCAAATAATCACGGTTGCTCCAGGGGACATGGGTTTCTTGCAAGCACAGTACATCTAAATGTAAGGCCTGAAAAAACTCTTGAAAACAGGGGCCTTTTCTTGCGGTCGTTCAGCCCGCATATATTCCAGGAGCCTCTATGAAGTTTACCCTGCGCCATTTGCTTTCAGAAACAATGAACCTGAGCTAGCTAATACATGTAAAGCAATTTTGAACCACCCTTCAAAAAATAAGCAGATCCTAATGTTGCCAGTGTCAGTCAAAGAGCCACGATTATACTGTAAATCAAGCTTTTTTAAAGTTTTTAACCTCCCCCCGACCCCCTCTCCTTCCCCCATAACCCACCCCCCAACCCTTGAACCCACACACCTGCAGCCCCCTTACCCCACCACTCCCCATACAAGGCAACAGGACCTAGGTCCTAGTGATGGAGGGGCTGGTTTAACGCAAACGCCCCCGGTGTCATCGCCAAACTAAAAATACCAATGGGGGATACGCCCATGGAGAAAAGAAGAAAAAAGAAAGAAAAATACAAAAACAAGACTCTTCCCCAGCAAGAGAGCAGTACCCCCCTTAAAGACCCATAGGTTCCCAAAGAAAAAAGGACATCAGAAAGCAAAGCTTTACAGCCTAAAGTGAATTCAAAAACTCTTTAGCCTGCACTTCAGAGGCAAATAATCTGGTCTGGCCCTGATAGATAACTTTAAGTTTAGAAGGGAAAAGCAAAAATACTTGAGCTCCCTTAGACTGAAGGGGTACTATTAACTGCCGGAGCTGCCACCTCCGTTCAACAGTAGCTGGGCGAAAATCAGGCCTGACAAAGAACTCACAGCCCTTGCCGGCCCGTCTCCTATCTGGCCTAGCCAAGCCATAAAACTTTTCCCTGGCTAAGAAGCTACTCAAACATATTAAAATAGCATGAGGCCTATCGTCCATTTGGCCAGAACATTGCTTCTGCTTAAATGGAAATCGATGTGCTCGCTGGACTTCAAGTTGTCAGTCCCACTGTTTAACCTCTGGGAATGCTTGGGTGAACAATTCAACCACAAACTGCCTGATGTCCGACCCTTCAAACCCTTACGGGACTCCCAGAACTCTCAGATTGCTCCTCCGTGCTATGTTTTCAAGATCAACGAGTTTCCACTGGATATCGTCCTTTTGAGATTTAATAAGATCCGTGATTCCTCTGTGGGTGGCCATGTCGTCTTCTGTTATGTTATGTTATGTTATTAATGGTTTTATATAGCGCTCAGCTACTCCGAGGAGTGTCCCGGCGCTTTTAAAAAAAACAGATGCGGCTGTTGGGAGCAGAGGAGGGACAGGAAACTATTGAACAAAGAGCCAGGACTTTAACTCTTTCCAAAAAGTCAGCAAATTCGAGGCATTCCTCAAATGAGCTGGCAAGGAGTTCCATAGCCTGGGTGCCCGACAGCGGAAGGAACGACCCCCGATCCGGGCCCGACGTATGGATGGAACAGATGCCAAGGCCAGAGAGGCTGACCTCAGCGTTCTGGCCGGCTTGTAGAAGGCCAATCGCTTTCTAATATATTTTGCTCCAGAGTCGTGCAGTGCCTTGAAGGCGAGTGTAAGTGCCTTGAAAGCCACCCGTTTCTTAATAGGGAGCCAATGCAATTTTTCCAATAACTCTTTTGCATTGGTTCTACGATGGAGGCCGTAGATGGCTCTAGCAGCCGAATTCTGCACTACCTGTATGCGTGATAGCAGGTAATCAGGCATGCCCAGGTAGAGGACGTTGGAATAGTCCAGACGGGAGCCTATCAAGGCCTGTACAGTGACATTTCGATGCGCCAGTGAAAGCATAGGAAGAAATTTCCTAAGCATTTTCAAAATGCCGAAACACTTTCTAACAAGACCTAGGATCTGACGTTTCAGAGTGAGATCGTCATCGATCTGCACTCCCAGATTCTTAGCCCTGGTGGAGGCAGTTGATGGAGGAAACATGGCCAGAGGTCACCAAGACTGCCATCTGGGATCGGCAGGACAGCCAAAAAACAGCAACTTCAATTTATCGGAGTTGCATTTGAGGCTATGATGTTCAAACCACTCAAACACTGCCCCCAGCAGCCTCTGATCTGCACGCTGTCAAAATCCGAGCCCTTTTTGCAGATGAAGAGAAGCTGGGTGTCATCAGCGTAAGAAACGATCTGGGCACCGAAGGACTCCGCCAAGGCCGCCAAGGGTGCCAAGTAGATATGAAAGAGGGTGGGGCTCAGGACAGAGCCCTGAGGCATCCCGACCTCCAATGGCGGCATTTCAGCGGAGAAAGGGAGGGCCCAGACCGTCTAGGGTGGAAATCCTCTCTTCCGCCTCACCAATTCTGGAAGCAATATCCGAGCAAGTTTTGGCAACTCTGCGGATAGAGTTTTGCACCCTGCAGCATGCACCCTGAGTTCGGGCACTCTTCTGCCGGGTCTTTTTGCGGTGTGCCATAATCGTCTGGTAAATTACTGTAAGTGTCATCTCTCCTGGGGGCAGGTAGGAGGAGTTGGCGCCTCGATCCGTAATGTTACCTTCCGGACCAGGCTGCGTGGAGAATGAGTAATCCCAGACTAGAGAGCCAGTATGCGCACAAGATGCAGAGGGCCCCTGATCTTTAGGAGCTTTCCGAACTGTACAAAGTCCGTTAGATAAGGCTTCTGAGTTTAGTGCCTCTCTAATTCACCAATTGCCCAGCTCACTGTCATCATCATCCGTCCAGTCTTTATCCAAGCCGCCATCATCCTCGGAGGACCCGGTATGATCTGATAAAGAATTCAGCTGGTGAGTCGGCTTCTGTACACCAGGGGCCACCACAGCATTGCGTGCTTAATCGCGTTTCGATTATAGAAGTATAGCTGCCAGAGATTGCTGAGACAAGTTAGTGAAGTCCTATCTTCTTTCGGAAACCTTAGCACAACAGAGTTTGGCGAGCCGACCAGGAGAGAGCGTTTTGACCAGCTCACTCAGCCGAGTGACCGGCGGCCATCTTGCCTCCCAATGCTCACCATTTCCAATTTAAACTTCATTGTCTGTCACATAAAGCTGCATTTTTTATTTGGGCAAAAGAAGATGTAAGAAATCGGGTTACTGGTTTAGGTGGATAAAACCCGACTTAAGCAGGAACCACAAGCCTTGGCAGTGTGAAATCACAAGTAAACCACAAATTAACCTGTGCATAACTCTCTAGTAGCTTGGCACAGAGTAGTCAGGATTAACTTAGAGATAAAGTGTAAAGTATTTATGCAGCACTTCAAAGAGTAATAAAGTGAAAACGCAACACAAGAAAAATCCTACACCACTTTAGAAAAATAGAGGAAATTTTACTAAATAAATAAAGACCAGAATAACATAAAATCCCAACATTAGTGCCAGAGATATACAATTTTAAAGATTTAAGTGAAAACTGCACCAAAAAGCACAAAGCACCAACTGTGGTTAGCTGATCTTGCCAGACCTGGACAAAGTTCAGGCAAATTACGATGGACCTGAACCAGAACTCCTTCCAGTCGCTGACGTGTAGCCAGAAATGAAGCATCTACCTTTATACTGTTCAGAATGAGGAAGGAGACTGTAGAGACGTACCCCATTAATTTAATTCCTAAATCCTGAGGTGGTTATGGTACGTGTTTGTTTTGAAATTTTCAAAGAACATCAGAGAGGACTGCCAATGAAGGTGTACCATGCGTACTAGTATAAATGCATGCAAAGACGTTCCCCCATAAGTTACACTCCTCTACCAGAGTCACCATCCCAAGAGGAAGACAATTAGGGGCCTATTATGATGTGAGTCAGAAAACCTCTAACTGCAGGTCGGAGGCTTTCCGACTCACATCGTAGGTTTCAAATCCAACAGCCTTATTATGATAAAGGCTGTCAGATTTGAAACCGGCCGGTCGGTCCGACTTGCTATGTATTGCGTTTACGTCGTGAGGATGATGAAGATCGCTTTTTATGTCAGGCTTTCCAACATGAAAAGCCTGTCAGAAAATGACTTTGGGGGCTCCTAGCAGGGCCCCCCATCTCTCCGCATGCTCTGGTCGGAGACCTAGGGGGCACCTATGGTGCCCCCCTGTAAATCCCTGCACTGTGTGGCAGGCACCGTGAGGTGCCTTCCATGTGGTCCAGGGATTTACTCAGGCTCCCATTTCTCCATGGTAGCTTGTGCTATAGCCGGTTTACGGCCGCAGCACAGAATGTATGACGTGACAATGCATACATTTACAACGCATGGCTTTACAATGCAGTTTTTACACTGCAACATTCCTTAGAATGCATACATTTACATCGCATGCCATTACAACTAATTTTTTTTAACTACATTTACAACGCATTCCATTACATTGCATAATACCTTAGCAACACATACCATTACAACGCATACCATTACATTGCATTTAAGGTAAGTGTTGGATAGTGTAGGGGTACTATGCTTTGTAATGGTATGCTTTGTAATGACATGCGATGTAATGCCTGCGTTGTAGTGACATGCGCTGTAGTGTCATGCGTTGTAGTGACATGCAATGTAATGGCTGCGTTGTAGTGACATGCATTGTAAAGGATGTTGGGATGTAATTACTGAGTTGTAAATGTAGTGCGATGTGATTACTGCATTGTAAAGGTTGTTTCCCCGCAGCACAAGCTCCCATAGGGAAATGGGAGTAAGCGACTGCACAGTCTGCTGTCGCAGTGTAATGGCCGTGTCTGGACCGCCGACCAGAGGTCGGTCGGTCCCAAGAGTGCGGCAAAGTTGGGTGGATAGGACCGCTGGCCCTCGGTCTAGGTCCACTCTCTCCCCACAGCTCTGCTCTGCCGTCTCTTGCCTCCAGACCCCGGCCTTCTCCTTGGGAGGTTCGAGACTGCTGCCCGCTCGTGCACCTGCTGCCCCCTCCAACTGGGATCAGACTGCCTGCAACCACTGTAACCTTTCTCAGATCCAGCAGAAAGACCGCCCTAACCACCCAGGAGGGAGCCCCGTCATCGCCCACAAGAGCACTCTCCACCTCATCACCTCCAGCAAAACCTTCATCTCCGCCGATCACCTGCACTTCCAGATCCAGACTACCCCCAAAGACACACTCGGAGGAACCCTTGTCTACAGAACCCCTGGCCCCCGAACACCCTTTCCCACCACCATCTCTGACTTCATTGCACCCCACGCCATTTCCCCAACAAACTACATACTCATTGGAGACCTGCACTTCCACCTCGACAACCCCAGCAACCCCAACTCCATTATCCTTCGTGACAACCTTGCCGGAATGGAAGTTAAACAAGTCATCAACACGCCGACCTACAGAGCAGGACACACCCTCGATCCCATCCTCGCCGCAGGAAACATCATCCAATTCAGCCACGCAACGCAGCCGACATGGACCGACCATCCCTGCGTACACTTTGCCATCAATAAACCCAAGGCAACCAAACCAGCCCCACATCCACCACGAAGGAACTGGAGCAAGGTTACGGACGAACAACCTAACACCACCCTCACCGGAGACAACCACACATGGGCACCCGACACAAACGACGCAGCCAGAGAACTCCACACCTGGGTCTCTGACTGCGCAGAAGAGCTCTCATGCTACCCTGACAGACAACGCCCCAGGAAAGCTGCCTGGTTCACCACCACTCTCCAAGAAGCCAGATGCACCTGCAGATGCCTGGAGAAGAACTGGAGAAACACCAAGACAACTGAAAACCACACCACCTACAAGGACGCCATGACGGACTACTACAACCAGATCAGAGGAACTTCATCCACAACAATATCCTGGCTAACTCCACCAACTCTTAGGAACTTTTCAGTGTCATTCAAGAATTCACCAACCCACACAGCGAAGCCACAGACATCACTCCATCCCAAGACCTCTGCAACAAGCTTGGAACCTATTTCCACCTCAAGATCAAAAACCTCTACGACAACTTTATCGACAGTCCACCAGGTGCCACAGATGGCCCGGCCCCTAGAAACAGCAGCCAGCCCACCATCTCCAACTGGACACCGATCACTGCCAAAGACACAGCCTCGAACATGAAAAGCATCAACTCGGGGGCCCCCACTGACCCCTGCCCCCCTCACATCTACCACAGAGCTGCCGCCGCCATCGCACCCGAACCACAATGCACCATCAACACCTCCTTCAAAACAGGCACCTTCCCAGATGACTGGAAGCGTGCAGAAGTCAGACCTCTGCTCAAGAATCCCACAGCTGACCCTACCAACGTCAAGAACAATCGGCCCATCTCGCTCCTCCCCTTCTCAGCCAAAGTTCCACGGAAAACAGTCAACAGGTGTGAGAAGTTGGCCTGGTATATGGTGTTCACTATTCTAGTGAGCACCTTGCACCAGTCCAAACGACCCTTATGGTGATTGGTTGTAAGTCAACCTTATAGACCAGCTATCCTAATGGTAGCGTGGAGGGCATGTGAAGCCAGCTGTTTTGTCATATGCAATCCCTTTAAATACCAAATGAAAGGACACCACACAAGTTATATATTATAAAATATATGTATTTATTTCTAGAATAATCCCCTTAACTCTTTATGAGCACAGGAGCACAAGCGTTAAACAAAGAACACAGTATAACATACAATAAGCTGCACAATTATGGATAGGCCGGGTTGACACTCAAACCATATATTAAGAAAGTGGTATAAGTACCACGTCACGAACCATGAACAGGCCTAGGGCCTTGGGAATCACTGGGCCTACACTGGACTATTGAAGGTTAGGTCGGGAGAGGCCCACAGGATACGGGTGCAGAGTCTATAGGCAACCACGTTTACCATACAAGTCAATGGTGCGTAAAAATCAGAAAGTTATACGTTTCGGAGACTCCCGACTGGACTAGAACTTAGCCACTTAAAACTAGGACACTAGAGGTGTAATCCACTATAGGAGCACCGGAGTTAGATTGTTACCTCACCCACAGAAAGCGGGTGCCTAGGTGCCAAAGTGTGTCGGGTTTCGTCGTGAAGTTCTATGGAGTCTGGAGATGAAGATGCTGCAGGCGGCCAGGAGAGAAGAGTCGGGTTGGATCCAAGGGTGGATCGAAGATGTAGAGTACCTGGAAGCAGAGGGGACAATGTTCAAGTCACTAGCCAGTGACCAGCGAGGAACCAGGAATGAACCAGGCGATGTCGGGTTGCAATCAGGTGATGTTGAGGTGTTTGTCTCCGCTGCCACGTGGACCAGGAAAGATCGAGGATGACCAGCTGGTGAACACAAGCTGTCCCACGAAGGCTCTTGCTGTCGGCGGTGTCGGTCCTCGATTCGGAGTCACCAAGCCTTGGTAAAGGCAACCCATGCAGTACTCGAAGATGTCTTCTTGATCGGACCGGCAGGGTCAGATCGATGGCTCCGTTTCAGGAGAGCTGGGGCCAGTCTGGAGCAACCAGACCAGCAGTGTAGTTTTGAGTTTTCGTCTTCACAGAGGCCACTAGCCAACGGGCAAGCGACCGGAAAACGCGTAGAGCAGGAAAAGTGCAAAAGGGCCCCACGCAGCACTCGGAGAGTGTGGAGAGGTGATCTTTGGCGCACAGGCTGCTCGGAGCAGGGGCTTCGCAAACCCCAAAGCACAGCGTCGAGGGTACCTCGGGGGCTGCACTGGAAGCACTTCGTTGACTTTTCAAGATGGCCGGTCCCACGTCTCTCGTTGCCTCCACGGGTCTAAGCTTTGCTGGGACTGTGGATCGGGCTGTTGGAAGTCTGGGAGTCCAGGTCTTGTCCGTCTCTGTCGTTCGAGCTCCGGCGGGAGCAACGGCAAAGAAAGTCTTGTCGCGCTGATGGTGCCTGCTTGCACAGTGGGGCCACTCCTTGACCACAAGGGAGATTCTTCAGTCTTCTACGTTGAGTAGGATGTTGAAGGGTCCGGACTTGTTTCAAAGTTTCAGTCAGGATGATCTAAATTGCATTGGCACAGCTCCTACCTTTATTTATTTATTTATTTTTATTTTATGAAACTTATAGAGCGCACAAATGCCCAAGGACGTCTCGGCGCTAACAACAGCAAACTAGGACTCTAGAAGGCGAGCAGCTGAGAGTTATTGATTAAATAACCATGTTTTGATTTTTCTGCGAAAAATCATCAAGGATTGAGAGGATCGCACATCCAGGTCCAGTGAGTTCCATTGTTTAGTGGTAGACACCAAGAAATCACCCCAGGAAGCCGTTCTGGTTCTAGGCACGGACATCAAGAAGGCATTAGCAGACCGTAATTATTTATTATTATTTTTTATTTAAAATTTTATATAGCGCGCAGTTACTCTGGGGAATCCCAGCGCTTATCCAGACACCATCAGATAGTAAAAACGGCCAGTTTGATGCACTCAAGCAGGGAACAAAAAGGTTTTAAGACATTTGCGAAACCGCAGTGTGCAAGTCTCGACACGTAGTTTTAAAGGGAGCGAGTTCCACAGCTTCGTCGTGTTAAATGAAAATCTTCTCCCGCCTGAGCGGGCCCTTTTAACTCTGGGGACTAAAAGAAGGTGTTTTTGGTCAGAGCGCAATGTTCTGCTCGCTTTGTATGGGACCGCTAAATTCTTTGGAATAGGGGGGCCTTTCCCCAGAAGAATTTTATGGGCTGTACAGAGTGCCTAAAATATAACTCTCTCCCGCACTGGAAGCCAATGCAGCGCCTTTAAGGCGGGTCTTGCTGATTGCGTCCTAGGAACGTCCATGAGCAGCCTTGCCGCAGCATTTTGGACCTGCTGGAGTGTCTTGAGAATGGATTCAGGAGCGCCCAGAAAGATGGCATTGCTGTAATCTAATCTGGATGTTATCAAGCCCTGAATCAGCAGCTTCCTAGATGTTACAGGTAAAAGAGGGAACATTTTTCGGGCAGACCGTAACAGGGCGAAACACACTCCTGCAGTTTTCTTAGCATGGGTCCGAAATGACAGGTCTTGCTCTAACCAGACTCCCAAGCTCTTAATCACCTCTTTGGGGTCCGGGAGATCTCCCATACAGCTCGGCCAGCTGGACAAAGGGAGAAGAGGAGTTTTGCTCCCTAGCAGCATTATTTCCGTCTTCGAGCCGTTCAGCTTAAGGGCGGATCCTTCCATCCAGGTGTGAATGTCCGACAGACAGGAGTGCAGAATATCCGGATTCTCAGCCAGTTGGGATAAAGAAACCACCAAATGCGTGTCATCCGCATAACTGACGATCTTGATGTCATACGGAGCAACTATATCCTCCAGGGGGGCCATATATACATTAAATAATGTAGGGCTAAGGGAGGAGCCCTGTGACACTCCACACTGGAGGGGGATCGGCTTAGATCGCTCACCGCCTTCCCAGACCTGGTATGTTCGTCCGGTAAATGATCTCAGCCACTGCATAGCAACCCCAGACACGCCCACCTCAGCCAGCCGACGGATCAACACCTGATGGTTCACGGTGTCAAACGCCGCACTGAGGTCCAGGAGGACCACTGCCACTGACCCTCCTGAATCCAGAATGCGTCTGGTATCATCGACAACCGCCAAGAGGGCAGTGTCGGTACCCTGACCTGGGCGGAAACCGGTTTGCGAAACTCGGAGCAGTTCGTTAGACTCCAAGAAGGCTGACAGTTGTTGGTTGACCAGCCATTCAGCGATTTTGCCGAGACCCGGCAACAGAGAAATGGGCCTAAAGTTAGACAGGTCCGAGGGATCCAAGTTGGGCTTCTTTAAAAGCGCCTTAACAACCGCTGTTTTCCAGGTAGGTGGCACCAGGCCCTGGGCAAAGGAAGCGTTCATTAAGTCTGTCACGGGAGCCACAATGGAAGCTGCTGCTTGTTTAAGGAACTTCATAGGGACCGGATCCATAGGGGAGCCACTTTTCAGGGATGCCAAGGCTTTGGCAACTTCGGTCTCTGACACTGGGCCAAAAGAGTCAAGCTGGATGCCTGTAATGGTCTATTGGGGACATGAAATGATAGGGCATTTAAAAGAAAGCAAGGTCCTTGGTTGCGAGTTGCTTTATAAGCAATGCACAAAGCCTTGAACTTTATTCTGTTTTTCACAGTAAGCCAATGGTAACTTTTTATTACGTGGGCGATGGGCATGAGCTTAGGAGTTGCTGAAAGCATTCTGGCAGCGGCATTCTGCACCGATTGCAACTTACGAATCACTTTCTGTTGGGTGTTCATAAACAGGCCTTTGCAATAGTCCAATGAGGACATTACAAAGGCAGTGATCAATGTTCTACCTGAACTTGGAGGTAAGTAAGGTAAGATCTTTTTGATGATTTTAATTTTATAAAAGGTAGCAGATGCAATGGCATTTTACAGCAAATGTGAGCTTCTCGTCCAGAATAACTCCAAGATTTTTCACCTTGGCAACTGGATTGGGAGGACGGCCTAAGTCAGCAGCCCCCAGGAACTGGACCAGATGGGATGGAGTTTGCCAAAAACCATAACCTCCGTTTTCTCGGAATTAAGCTTAAGGCAATTCTCTGTCATCCATTTGCTGATGGCAAGCATACCCTGTTGGAAATTAGCTGCTACTCTCTCTCCGTTGTTTTTTATCGCTAGCACCAATTGGGTGTCGTCAGCATAGGATGTTATGCTCATCCCGTATAACTTGATGATTTTTGCTAAGTCCATTACATACATGTTAAAAAGCAATATACTCAGGGATGAGCCTTGCGGGACACCACATGGTAAGGTCATTTGAGCAGAGTGATATTTGCCCAACATGACCATCTGGGAGCGTTCGGAGAGAAAGGAAAGTAGCAGATCTCCCGCTTTATCCTGAATGCCCATGGAGTTGACACTGTCGATCAAGATGTTGTGATCGACCATGTCAAAGGCCGCTGATAAGTCCAACAAGATAAGGACAGCTGACCCACCCTGATCCAGAATCTTTCTTATTTTATCTGTGGCCTTGATCAAGGCTGTTTCTGTACTGTGCCCTTGGCGAAAGCCAAATTGGGTGTCGTCCAGTAAAGAATGATGTTCAATATACTGGGAAATTTGAGTATTCATCAATTTTTCGACCACCTTGGCTGCAAATGGCAGGCTTGCAATAGGTCTGTAATTTTTAACATCCTCCAGGTCTAAGTGAGATTTCTTTAGGAGGGGTTTCAATAAAGTGTTTTTCCAAATGGCAGGGTAAATACCAGTGAGGAACATTGAATTAAATATTTCAGTGAGAGAAGCAGCTACAATATTTGCCACAGGAACGAGGTTTGCCGGTGGCCATGGATCCTTAACTGAGCCAGACTTTCCTTGACTTGGTACATTTCGACCTTTTGAAAGGTCTTAAATGTAGGCTTTAATTCGTTAGTGAGAGGGACCGAGAGACGTTTATTGGTATAGGATGAAAAGTTGGTGTAAATGTCATTAACTTTCCCATAAAAATGATCGGCTAAATGATTGCAGAATTCTTGTGTAGGCGGTGGGGTAGTTTGCAAGGGTAGTTTAGACAGTTTGTTAACAACTTGAAAAAGTTGCTTATTAGAATTTTTGACTTGTTCTATTTGAGCTGAGTAATATGCACTTTTTTCTTTAATAATCATTTGTTTGTATATCACAAGTTCTTTTTTGTATATTGCCTTCCTTTCTGGCAAATATGCTTTTCTCCACTGTCTTTGCTCTCTAAGAGCACTATTAAACCATGGAGCAGATGGAGTACTTCGGTTTTTTGACAGTGATTTAGTAGGAACTCTCTCATTGATAGCATTGGTTAACCAGTGCGTATATGCTTCCGCAGCTAAGTTAGGGTCATCTAGCCTACCATATTTTGATGTAGTTAAAAGATCGGTAAGCTGTTGGTTGTCAATCTCTTTCCATGATTTGAACGTTTTGTTAGTATGTGTCACCCTTTGAACAGGAGGTGGACTATCTATGGGTATTTCAAATATGATCGCGTGATGTTCTGACCAAACCAGAGGCAGTACATTTTTTATTTTAACATTTCCAACATTCGTAAACAGTCCATCCAACGTGTAACCTGCATCATGGGTACTTTTAAGAACCCGTTGCGTAAGACCCAAGGATTGTAGGTCTGAAGGAAGGGTGGCTGTATCTCTATCAGACAAGTCCTCTAAAGGAAAATTTAAGTCACCCAATATAGTGGTGGTATTGTCTGTCGCTAGGGATTCCATTATATTGGTGATGAAGGATAGAAATGGAGCTTTACTGCCCGGTGGCCGATATAACAGAATACCTTTCAAACGCTGTGATGGTCCCAGTGCAATCGAAAAGAGCATGGCTTCACAGGCAGAGGTAGGGACTTGATTTATGGTGGTTACCAGATTTTGACGGTATATTATAGCTATTCCTCCACCTATTTTAAGAGCCCTGTCCTGTCTCAAGATATTATAACCTTCTGGGACTACTATTATTAAATCTGGATCTGATGAAGGGTTAGTCCAGGTTTCAGTAATAAATAGCAGATCCAAGTTGTAAGTACTAATTAATTCTGCTATCTCTTCTTTGTGTTTACACATTGACCTGGCATTAATAAGTGCTGCCTGGATGTTAGATTTTTTTTATGTTCTGTCCCGGTGAAAAATGGATTTCATTAGTACTAAGATTAGTGTCTATTGTAAAAGAGCAGTAAGTACATGTCTTAATGCAAGGATCGGGAGCATCATAGAATGAAAATGTATTACATTGGAAACTAACCTGCAGGCGAAGGGATAGCAGCGTCGCGCCACGCTAGCACAGATTGCTGATGGGAAGTTTTTGGGCAGGGGGTATGGCCCTGGGCCCTGTCCTGGCTTGGACGGGCGCAGACGGACGGATGTAGTCATTTATACCAGAAGAGGTCAGGAGGGGCCAGGCTGCTAGAGCGCAACCGGCGTCCTACCCCCAAGTTGGCGGCCACAGAAAGATATCGGCCCTAACAGCACCTAATCGGCTGTAAGACCTGAAGTGCTGGGGTAAGTAGAGTTCCAGCAGAGTCCCCTCGGCAATAGCAAATATAAAATTACCAATACGGTTTCTCAATTGGCAGACAACAATATAAAATATTTTCGATAGCAATTATTAAAATAGCCTTCACGCTTTATTCCAAATCAAGGGGCTGGATCACCTGCCAGGTCCCTCCTATGGGTGGGACCCAGGAAGGGGGTGGTTACACCACTTTCCTATTGTCCAGTTTCGCGCCAGAGCTGGAGCTGGAGTGCCCCAGCACCGGTTTGAACTGGGCTATGCATGGGACACCTTGTGCGCCCCAGGCAGTGTCTAGTTTCATTCAACCCTCCCTGCTACAATCCACTATCTCCTGTCTGGGGTGGTGTAACACCTCCCTGTGACAGGATACCATTTGTTCAGACCTCCCCTGCCGGAGTTTCGGTCAGCAGCAGGAGGCCAGACTTGTGTCTGTGGCAGCAGCATCCATTTTGTGATGCTAGGGCTCTGATTAGATTCAACCGCGTTTAAGCAAAGAAACACGTCTTCTCCCTCTAGAAGGGTGGAATGCTACCCCCGTCGCCAGAACTGGTGAGGGGGTAGTATTCCAAAGCGTATGACACCTTACACAACATGTTTTGATAAAGCCAAACCAAAGTTAGCAAGTAACCGCGAGGATTATAATGCACTTAAGAGTATATGGTATGGCAATATCCCAGAACAGCTAAGGGAGTTGGTCCCGAAAGCTGCAGACAAGCTCAGCTCATGCTAGAGCACCATCTCACATAAAACCAAACACTCTGCCTCCAGGATTGATAAGGCCTGCCATAGGAGTGACTTATAGGTGTATATGTGTCCAGATATAGGTTTAGATATAGGTATACTATATCTAAGCAAGGGGTGATTACACAACCTTGCCCCAGCTGAGTGATCAGCCAGTTGTGTCAGTTTGTATAGCCAGCCAGGGGTGGCAAAAGATATGCTGCAGCCGCTGGTAGGCCTTGGATGCACCTATGCCCTGGGTACCTATAGTACACTGTACAGGGGCTGATAAGGTGACCCAATATCCAATTGGAGATGTTCCTAAGGTACATAGAGTCAATTTTACAGCGAGAGCAGATAGCCTGGGACCCTGATTATCAGGATCCCAGGCCAACTAAGTCGAAAACCAGCTAAACACTAGGCAAAAAATCTGGTGTAACCATAGTCAGGTATCCACCTTCCTACAACAGGAAACTGGCACAATTCATTGAAGAGAACGCCGTTCTCGACCCGTCCCAAATTTGTATTCCGAAGCATCCACAGCACAGAGACCGCCGTACTTGCTGCCACAGATGCCATCTGCACCCCCCTGGACCAAGGCCACTCCGCAGCCCTCATCCTACTCGACCTATTAGCGGCCTTCAACACCGTCTCCGGCCGCACACTAGTCACCAGACTACACGACACAGGCATTCAAGGACCAGCCCCGGACTGGATCCGGTCATTCCTCACCAGAAGAAGCCAAAGGATCAGACCACCCTTCCTCTCTGACCCCACAAAAATCCCCTGCGGAGTCCCACAGGGTTCATCCCTGAGTCCCACCCTCCTCAACATCTACATGGCCCCCTTGCAGCCATCGTCCGACAACACGGCCTCAACATTGTATCCTATGGCACGACACCCAGCTCATTCTCTCCCTCACCAAAGACCCCACTACTGCCAAACTCACCTTCCAGAAAAGAATGCAAGACGTTGCAGTCTCGATGACCAACAGCTGCCTGAAGCTCAATGCTGAGAAGACAGAAGTCCTTGTCCTCGGTGCCGCCCCTTCTGCATGGGACAGCACCTGGTGATACGGTGGGTGGCACAGTATCAGACATAGAGCACGCTATAAAGAATATACATTATTGCTAACATTAGGCAGAGGTGCTGGTTGTTCTTTTGTTTACCGCATTGCCACCTTTGCTTTGTTTACCTAACACCTGGTGGCCGACTGCCCCCGGAAGCCCACCTAACCCCTCAGACCACACCAAGAACCTCGGCATCGTACTCAACTCATCACTCACCATGAACCAACAGGTCAACACCGTCATTTCCAGCTGCTTCAATGCCCTCTGCATCCTTCGCAAGACCTTCAAGTGGATCCCCCCTGAGTCAAGGAAGACAGTCACCCACGCACTCATCACCAGCAGACTGGACTATTGAAACGCATTCTACGCCGGCATCAACAAGTTCCTACTCCGCAAATTCCAGACAATACAGAACATCGCTGCCAGACTCGTCATCAGCATCCCCCAACACGAACACATCAGTCAACATCTACGAAGTCTCCACTGGCTCCCCGTGGAGAAAAGAGTCACTTTCAAAATCCTCACTCACGCCTACAAATGCCTACACAACAACGTACCCAAATACCTTCCTTATTTATGCTAGATGCCTTAATCCACCAGTGCAGGATTCATTCGACACTGCTGCCCTGAATTCTGCACATTGATTTTTCAATACCTACTCTAATTCACTGCTACAATTCTGCTGGTAAGTAGTCTGTCATCTACTGGGCTACAGACTTAGATATACTTATATATATACCTTTTACGTTTTTAACCCATATCCTCAAACCCTTATAGACCGCCACCTGAGCGGTTGCAATCCTGACTTGAAACAGTAGGCACACCAATTCTGTTATTACTTTTAGTCTCTAATTTATTTAGTCTCTAATTAAATCATTTTGCACCATTAGGTTCCCCCCCACTCCTCTCCCCGTCCTGAGGAAGACCGGCCTGCAGAGGATACAAACCACCCTCTATGCGCCAGGGTCAAAACGTCAACATTTTCCCCTGGTGGGCCTGTACCCTACTTCACCCCTTACCTTCCTGTTTACAGATGATTATACTCTGTACAACATCAAGAACCAGAAAAGTACTTTCTAATCCATGAGAGACAAGCCCGATTGTAAAACTGGTGCTACCGTAAAAACCGACCAGTTTACTAAGGACATTATTATGTGTAATTGATTGTTTTAACTACTCTCTGATTTCCCTCCCTGTTCTATTTTCTCAAGCACAATCCTTTTTCCACAATCCCCCTGGAGCAACCCTCTTTTCTGTTTTGAAACGTTCTCTACAGTGATCTGTGATAATAACTGTGAGATTAATCAATCACTGTTGAAGCTATCTATGGTGCTTGTGTCTCATTTTGAGGATATACTTAAAATGATTTGAGAGAGTATTGGGGTACACTTATGATGTAACTTGAGTTCTATGTGTACCTTGTTCATAGATTTTGACTTAATGAATACCTCCCTAAGGAAGTTAGTCTAGGACCATTGTTTTCTATACCAAATACCTCAACGACAGAATCAACTTCCACGTACCCAAAAGAAAGCTACGATCTTCCAACCTCACACTGGTCGAAACCCCACGCATCCACAGAGCCAGAGCAGGTGGAAGATCCTTCTCTCATATTGCAGCCAAGACCTGAAATGAGCTACCGGCAGACATCAGACGCACCCCCTCCCTGAACACCTTCAGACCTGGCTCTTCGACTAAACAGATCTTCGGACCCGCCCCCCTCATCGTCTTGAGACCCTCACGGTTAAGTAGTGCTCTCACAATTCCCTGATTGATTGATTCCGCCTGACATTTAAATCAGGCCCTTAGTCAGTATCCTGTGTTTGTCTTGTGGGTGTAGTGTACGGATACACTGATTCTAACTGGATGGTCTTATGAGCAATTCAGATAACCATTTCATCACACTTCGTGGGCGCTTCTCCCATGATACCGTTAATAGTCTGGTGACTAATGGTTTGTACTTTTGCCAGAGCTGCTGGTCCGGAGCTCAGAGTACGTTGCACAAACTGCACAAGTCTCCTGTGTAAGGCTACTGTGTTATGTAATACCCTTTCTACCTCTGCATGGGATAGAGTTTCAGGGCAAGGAACAGCAGTGTAACTAGTCATGTCTGGCCATGTAGCTACGTCTTTGCTCAGAGACCCCAAAAAACATATCTGTGCATGTGAGGCAATTGACCACCAAACCAATATTGGTGTTCTTAGTATGTTAAAGGGATTTACAATTCTTGGTAAGCCCCATAGTTACCACCATATATTAATGTATCTACCACCATATATTCATTAAACTGCCCTGAGGCAGTATCAACAGGCTCAAACTCCACCCAGGAGTAAAAAGTCTTAAAGGCATATGCTGGATGTGCATCTTTTACAAAAGTAACTGCCCCTCCCCATCATCGGGGCACCTCAAGCTGTGAGGTGTTGAATATCTGCTTCCCTGCAATTCCCCCTTATAACAATAGGTGCTGCCATGATGATGAATGGATTCAATTTTAAACGGGAATGAAAGAATTATAAAACCCACAGAGTGGGGAATGACATTTTATGAGTCCAGCGTTACAAATCTATGGAAATAGGTACTTCCTTATTCCCAATAGGAGGTAACCATGATTCCTACGGATGACTCTGTAATGAGGTAACAATGGTTCAGGTGGGTGTGATAAGTGTAAACTATTCAAGGCGCAGCCATGAGATACGAGTCCCACGTTGGGCGCAAACTGTTGTGTAAGTTAGAACTTTGGTGTTACTATACAAAGGGTGCTTTCCCACCCACAGGTGGCACGGGTGAACTTGGTTCAATGCTCCAGCAATTAATGTGAAAGACAAGGTATTGTAGCCCCAATAACACTACTACATGTGTAATTGATATAGAGGTACAGCTTTTGGATTACTAACAATCCCATAAAGGCAACAGGGGCACTATGGAAAAAGGAGCAAACCTTGATTCGTTATTCCAAGTATCACACCTAATGTACTAAGAAGAATTAACACTTTTAAGCTAAAACTATTTATTATTACAGGAACAATCTGTTTCTCAGTACATCTAAAACAACTACACAGAATATTATAAAAACAGCAAAAAGATACTTTATATATAACATGAATAAAATGAATGTTTCTAGCATTGCTGGAGTGTCATTAAAATGTCAGGTAGAAACTAACACCCTTATGCCTATTTCTATGCGCCATACGACGGTAGCATGAAAGGCAGAGCAACTTTCAGTCTAGAGTTTATGAGGGAGAAAAGACGTACTGCTTACCTTATTGTCAGCAAAGGCTGTCTTTATTAGTTGAGGTGTGAAGACAGTGTTCCCTGTGAAGGGCAAACATCCTACGGGCAGCAGTCATTTGCTCTTTTTCCAGGACATGACTTTTTCAGCTTCAAGCTTCAGGCGAGATGTATCATCCGTGAAGTGTGTAGGGAACTGGCAGCATGTGAGACCATCTCAGGCAGATTCCCGGGCGATAAGCTGGGTGAAGGACCACTCCTGACAAGTGGTCAGGTATCAGTCATTATATCCTAAATCTTTTAAAAAAATTGAATTTCTGACATAAGTTTTGAATGTCTGATATAGATTATGTACATCAAGGTATGCATCTCAGACGTTTCCTTATGAACATATAAGTTGGTTAGATGTCTGTATGTGTTCTTATTAGACTTTGACATGGTGAAGAGGAGACATTTGACCCAAACGAATGTGGTAGTAGATGTTTTATCTATGTTATTAATTGAAAAACTTGACAATATCGTAGTTCTTAGATAGATAAGGTCTGGCGACATCTGCATTAAAAGGCAGATATGACAATGCCCATTGTCTAAGTTGAGGGAGATGGGAACTTCAATGGACTAAGAGTCTGGGCCTACATAAGAAGGGACCTTCGGCACTTCACTTCAGACTGTTTGGTGGGGTGGGTTTATTGGATCATTACTCTTTGGATCTGGTGTTGGTTGAGGAATGCAAGCATGTGACACATTTTGAGAGGATTAGTTAGCACCCGGACATTCCAAGTTAAGGCATTTGCCTACATCCTATCTACCTGGGTATCCATGTGTCTATAATGCATCTTTCCAATATGGTATTATGAAGTGTTAATACATTTTGAGTTTGTTCAGTGTTAACTTTATGGTTGAAAACTGAATATACTAAAAGGTTAACATAAAGCTCCCCTCCACTCACCCACACAAGTTCCTAATCAACTCATGAATTACTCCTCCCCCATTCAATTCCCAACACATTGGCAACATGCTGATCCAGATGTTTGGTTGTTAACCTTTGGGATGCTAGTAGGACCCTCCCCTGAACCACCGCAGAACGCAGTGGACATTGGAGCAAAAAGTGCTCATAATGCTCAATCTCAGCCCATTTGTTTTACCCTATGGTACCTGGCCCATTGGAACATGCCCTGAGACTCAGAATTGTCTATATGTGTTGCCCATTCTCTTTGTTTTACTTACTATCGTAGTCTGATATATAGAACGTGGCCTGTTGGCATGAAGTCTGCAGATTATTTAAGTTGTTGGTGTACATGTGAACTCGGCAGGGACAATGTAGATCCAGACAATTCTCCCTCTTCTCGGTTTCAGCTTCAATTAGTTGACAAAGGCGACTCCTTTTTGCGGCTCTTGAAAGAGTTATTGTTTGTCCTGCCAGCTATTCCTGAGATGCGCTGGGTTTACCATTGCATACTGAGCTCCCAATTGCTGATGTTTCCTCTTTACAGGCAGTAAGGTGCCCCATATCTTCTGCACTGCCTGAATATAGTCTGTATATGACGTAATTTTAGCAGCTTGGGGGTACAGTATTTGTTTTTCTCTTGAGTCCTGAATCCCTGTCCTGAAAATCCAGTAGGTGAGCATTTATGGGGCGTAAGTGAGGCAGTTCTCTCAGCTCTACGTGCCCACTACACGCTCGTCATTGAGGCTCAGCTTGGTCTCACCATCCCTCACTCATCACCTAATGCTTACGACCTTATACTTTACAACTGCTTCATCTTCAAGTGACCTGGCAAAGTCAGGCCCTTGCAAACCCAATCAGGCCCTGGGCACAGTTATCCCAATAATGGGTTCACCACTGCCACCGAGGCTCCTCACAACCTAGTGCTGACACATGCTCCCACTCAGGCTCATCGTGACCTGTAGGCCATGATCTTGTCCAGGTCTTCTGTAGTCTGAGGTGCCAGCAGGTTGATTTCAGTGCACTCTTCCCAATGCTGCCGGGCCCAATTTTGAAGCATTCTAATAAGGGTGCATGTTTTAGTTTCTGTGTCTAGAGGCTTGTGTGGGCCACGATAGAACCAGATATGTTTTAATCAGTGCTCCCCAGGGGAGAGCCTCACATATGTGCAGCAATCACAGATCACAGCTCTCTAGTGCTCACTCCCCCAACTATAGTTTTTATACTCTCAAAATAATCCTAAATTTGCTCTGATCAAATGAACAGTGTAAAACACAATAAGTGTGCAGTTCCTAAGGGAAGGAGGGGAAAGAAAGGTCTTTTCTAAGAAGGATGTCATGCTTCATCATTGGGCCTGCTCCTCGATGGACTGGCGCTGCAATGTCCGACTGGCACCAGCGAAAGGGCTCTTTGGCGGAGATCTTTTGGGATGAAGCCGTTGGGTGACATCCTTTGGGGTGTGTGAGGGCACTTCTTAGAAAAGACCTTTCTTTCCCCTCCTTCTCCTAGGAACTGCACACTCATGGTGTTTTCCATTAGTCTCTTGGGGCATGTGTGCAGGACCTGCTTAAATGTAGCTCCTGGTTCCTCTTTTCTAAAACAAATGAACACTGTACCATAAAAAGTGATTCTGATACAATTTTGTGATCTGTTCTAATATTACATAATTGATTATGCATCTTACATTCCCTAGGAAAACCCATATATATTTGGTATCTGCTTATTCCTGACATTCAGGACAACATTTTGTGGGTTACTATTATGGGATTTATACTTGTCCATTTGAGAAATGCAACCAAATAGTGAGAAAATTGGTAAGCAAAAATAGAAATAACTCCACATTTTTAATTATATCTTCAGGCTTCAATGAAGTATTGCTGCAGGGTTTTCACCAATCTACATCCCTGAATGTACCAAAAAAACATATCGTTTGTAGGGTGGACAAGAGACCAATGAGGTACATATACTTGAAAAACTCTACTACTATTTATTTACTTTTCTCACACAGGACTGCTAACACTCTGGTATCGAAACAGTTAAAACTGCTGGTCAGGTGTCAATACATACCAATGCCAATTGCCAAACTCATTTTCAAAGCCAATAGCTCGGCCTTTTAAAGCCTAGACTGGTATTTCCAGTGGCATAATTATTCCTTAACAAAGTCCATTGGAATAAAATCTAGGCCTAGGTGATTTATTATTATATTGGCCCTTTAAGCCTAACTATGCTTCCATGGTATGATGGGTAATAATATCTTGATAAAGTGACTGTGTCAATCACCTTTCTTTTTCTTATCAAAACTTTTTATTGATACTTCATCAATATACAGTAAACAATCATGGAAATGATTAGATACTCCAAACAGAGAGGAAACACAAAACACGTTTCCACTACTGTTCTTCCACGCGTAAAAGTTCTAATTTGAAGAAACTGTTCCTCACCTCTACCTCCTCTAGACAGCTGGAGCCCAAATGTACGTATTTTGTTATCCAACTACTACTTCTCACTGGCTCAAGGCATATCCCCCAATAGTCGGTTTTGTCTTGACATACCCTGTTGTATTTGTGTGGGCATCTCTGTGTGATGTATATGGGACATTCTAATCCGAGGCTGCGGTCTAGCCCCCTCCCTAATTCCTCCATTGATTGTACCTCCATAAAAACACCTTGGCCTTCAGCCGGCTGTATTCGGGGACAGCTTACAAGTCAGAGATGTGTGGGGTAAGTGCATGTCTGATTTGCAAATAACGATAACATTGACTCTGCTGAGGGCCTATTCATCTTGTAACTCCAAGAAGAATTTGAGTCTGTGACCATGCAGCAGCTTCCCAGATTAAAAATCCCAATGAGATCTCATTTTCCAAATCCGTGTAGTCCTGTCACCTTTGGAAGTCAGCTCCCGGTCCACAGGGGAGTCTTGTAGTTAAACACCGGGACCAACACAGGATCCCCCTTATGTTGTTCTAGGCCCTAAGCATCACCTTAATTGCCGGAGGTTCGGGGACCTGACCCATCAATCCTCTTTCTTGATGTGACACTTAGGACAATCAGAGTTAGCCTTGTCGATTTGGGTCACAAAATGCCAGAAGTGGGATGATTCTAACCCACTGATGGTGTCCTGGAGGAGCTGTCATTTCATTTCTATTTCATTTTATTTTAATTTCTCTCTATGCATTTCTTGTACTGTGCCATTAACACATTCAAATATACACTACAGTCTTTTTCTTTGTTTCTGACAGCTTCAAGGAGCGTCTTATAATCATCTCGTCATCACTATTTTACCACCGAGTAATGTGGTTGCGTCTAGGGTGTATTGCACACAGGCATAGTGTTTGGGAAGAATATATTGAATTTGCAATTTATTTTGTTTATTTTGTATTTTATCTGTCAATTCACGTAGCATTTTGGTTGATTCAGAGCACACTTAGAGTTGAGATAAAGGCAGCTTTCTGATGAAATGTGGAGGTGGGAGTCCAATAGTATGGGGGCTGACCAGTGTCTGATGTTCTTAGGCCTGCCAACACACACAGTGCCACAGTTTGTCACACGATATTGGCTCAGCTTACAAAGTCTCCCGGTGAGGCGCTAATATTACACAGTAGGAAATAATGTGAGCTGGAAACCCCCGCACTAAGTAAGTTCCAGCTGATATTTGGAGGTAGGGAACATCTGACCATCATGGTGGAGTTTGCAATCTCGCCCGGATATTAGTGACATCCTCAGAATTTTTTAAAAATTTTTTGGGGAGGGATGGTGAACATTTCTTGGCAACAAACCCTCCCCCCTCTCTGGGACCCCACCTTGTTTTGGCTCCTTAGAGTAATGGTTCAAGACCCTGCTTTCTTTCCAGACCCTTTAAGCCTCCACCCCTCACACAGTGTATGGCACCGCATAGCTAGGGGGCGGTCCGCCCCAGGCGGCACTATTTTTGAGGCGGCCGCGCGGCACTGGAGGCCAGTTGCGGCGGCCTTTATAATTTATTTGGGAAGGAAAGGTGTGTCACAAATAAAATAAATTATTAAGGCGGCTGCGGCGGCAACGGGCTTCTAGTGTCGCGGCCGCACCCGCGGCCCGCCGCGGACACCCAGAGTCTTTGACAGTAAGCAGGTCAGGCTTTGGTGGCACTGGCAGTCACAGTGCGTATTAATACAGAGCCGCGCGCTCCAGCGGTCCAGCCTGCATTCCTCATGACTGACTATCATCACGGTGACTGTCACCTGCTCGTACCTGCAGAGGATGTACGACATTACAACGCATGCTTTTACATCGCATGCTTTTACAACGCAGGTTTTACAACGCATACCATCACAACGCATAGTGCTTTGGGGCGCTGGATAGTGAATAGTTTAATTTACTATTCCAACTCCAGTCCCCGTGGATAGTAGGGATGGTGTTGGATAGTACATGAAACCTATTCCCTATCCTAGAGCGCCCCCCAGCGCAATGCGTTGTAATGGTTTGCGTTGTAAAAGTTGCGTCGTAAAGGCCCTGCGTTGTAAAAGTTGCGTTGTAAGTGATGTTTCCCACCTGCAGACTGACTGCAGCATGCACAGTGCACTCACTACCACGGGACTTACTTTTGGCAATAAAAGTCCGTCCCGCGTTTGTACTGCCACTGTGCCTGCCAGCTACGCTGCAGACAGTTAAAAAAACTTAAAAGCCGGTGGTCACTTAGGCGGCCTAGCTAAGTCCCGCAGCCGCGTTTACCCCCCCACTGCGCTGCAGACAGTTAAAAAAACGTAAAAGCCGATGGTCACTCAGGCGGCCTAGCTAAGTCCCACAGCCGCGTTTGCCCCCCGGCCAGTCCGTCCCAGCCTCGCTCTGAGAAGTCCTCCAGGGCCGTCAATCAGCGCGAGTGCCACCAATGACGGCCCTGTATGGACATTTTTGGCCAGCCCTCGCCGAGTCGCGATCAGAACGTAGCAGTGACGCGTTACGCGCTCACAGCTACGCTCTCGACGTGTGACTCGTGGTGTCGGAGCCTAGTTAATTCTGGTCTGGGGGTGCCGGCGGGCACTGGGCAGTGCTTTATTATTTCAGGCGGCAGAGGCAGCTTTCAGACTGAGAAGAGGTGAGTGAGAGATCATTTACGTGCATTCGGCAAGCTCATGATTGATGTTCCCAATCCCATGAAATGAATGATGATGAATTAAAATCATGGCCCTTCCAGTACCAGCTCCACCCTGGTGCTGCCTAGAAAGTTTCGAAGATGTTTTAAAGATTGCAGATTGTCCAGGCCACGATTCACCCGCTCAGATCTGCCTTTTCACTCTAAAAGAATTCAAAGACCTCAACTGTTGAAAAACTGCGACAAACGTCTGGGAGAAAATGAATTACTCTCTGTTTTGTTCTGGGGTCTTAGATCTGCTAGCTAAGGGAAGTGTAATCAACTCTTCCAGCCAAGCTGTTCAAAACATTAACCTCTTTAACAACTGTATCAGGGAAAAATAGCAAAATAAAAGAATATATGAAAAGATTCAGATTTATCAAAACATATTTCATATTTGGATTCCATACTCAATAATTCACATACAAGACAGCGACTCTGACCTTTGTTTTGTATACCGGTCGAGGCTGACTGCCATTATCAGTGTGCTCTGAGCACGTATTGAACGACAGATGTGCTGTGTTGGTATTTGATGCAGTTCTTCAGGGAATTATAGGAGTGGGAGTCGTTGACGCAGTGATTTAACTAGGGCTGGGCAAGTACTGTCAGGTGCTGAAAACCTGCACTACTTTTAGAAAGGGAGAGTGCCGGGACTTCTTAGCGGAGGGTCAGTATATTAACTGTGAGACTAGTAGCAGTACTCATTAGTAAACTGGTGTCCTGGGATAATGAGCTAATTTACAAAAACAAAGGTCCTATGCTCTAGACAATATTTCATAACAAATGTTATATAGACCACAATAGGCTGCTATATACTTTTCCTTTGCCCAGCCGGGCAAGGGATTTATTTATAAAATATAACAAGTGTTCAGAACTTGAAATACATTTTGACAACAAAATGTTTGTCTGCAGTAAGGCACAGTCCTGTGCCGTACTTAAGGGCGAGAGGAGATTAAAGAAAAAGTGTGGTAGAAAGAAAGTGTACTTCAGGCAAGGAAAGGTGAGCACACTGGGTACTGTTTTACATCAAAATTGACAGTAATTCCCAGAGTAGTACATACAAACAGAAATATACATTAATTAGCTGTATGTCTACTAGAAAGAGTCAACGACGTTTCGATCCCGGGCTCAAATTATAAAGGGATCATCATCAGGACTTAGAAATTATATTGCCTGGTATAACAGTATGTACGCCTGTTAGGGAAGAAAAACAGGGGAAAAACAGAGAAGCAAAATAGAGTTTAGGTTGCTTTCTAATGTTGAGAGTAGAGGTCAACTGAGTCACAGTAGATACTTACATATTTCGGAATCGCAGTGCAGTGAATGTGCCAGCAACCGTGTTATTTAAATAAGGTGTACTAGAGTTTTTAATAACACGGTTGCTGGCACATTCACTGCACTGCGATTCCGAAATATGTAAGTATCTACTGTGACTCATTTGACCTCTACTCTCTACATTAGAAAGCAACCTAAACTCTATTTTGCTTCTCTGTTTTTCCCCTGTTTTTCTTCCCTGTTATACCAGGCAATATAATTTCTAAGTCCTGATGATGATCCCTTTATAATTTGAGCCCGGGATCGAAACGCCTTACTGCAGACAAAAATGTTTGTTGTCAAAATGTATTTCAAGTTCTGAACACTTGTTATATTTTATAAATAAATCCCTTGCCCGGCTGGGAAAAGGAAATGTATATAGCAGCCTATTGTGGTCTATATAACATTTGTTATGAAATATTGTCTAGAGCTTAGGACCTTTGTTTTTGTAAATTAATTGATACCTATGGTCCACAGCCACCCAGTGGGTCCCCCTTGTTTTGAGAAAGAACTGGGATAATGAGCAGCAATACTGCGTGTCTCTCGGACATCTTTTAAGTGCTCACCATCCATTTTCCCCAGTATCCCCCCCCCCCCAGGGGCGGCAATCTGAGGGATATTCCCGGGCGCCACAAGCTCAGGCTACGCCGTTTCTTGACCACTTTTAGTTTGGTTTCAGCCCTAGTATATTAAACTAAAGAAAGCAACAAAAAGGTAGAATGAGTGACCATCAAAGACCAACACTAATTTTATACTGCTGGTTCAACAAGAGACAATTTTATTTAAAAATGGGGAAAAATACATAATCTACACTACAAAGTGTGTAAACTCAAACAAAAGAATGTTGAGGTGCCTCAGCAGAGGAGAATGGCAGAACAAGAAGATGGAGGCTAGTGATTTAAAAAACACTTGTGTAACCACAACCCGAGATGGGGCTGATTCACAGAGGTAAACGTACACATTTGCATAGGTTTACAATATTTCAGTATTCACAAAACTGCATTTTAATAGTAAGTGTATGAGTACGGAGGCTTTGCAGTTGGAGAGGACTACTACGCACATACAAAGGTAGGCACAGAAGAAGTCACCAACAGAAAATGATCCATGCACAAACAAAGAAAACAATGGCATAAAATGTAACTCTAAGATCTCATCAAATTAAAATTCTAAGTCACAAAGTTTATCAGCTTTGCCAAAACAGTATATTAGAAGTGAATGATTGCAAAATCCTCAATAGAAGCAGAGCTTCTTGAAAACTTTGCAGCACTACATTAATCCACTTACAGACACACCATTGTCGCAATCACTTTAAAAATGCCATTAACCATGTCTTCACCAATAGAAAAGACAGGAACCACCACCACACCAATCCTAAATAGGTCACCGCTATTCCCACCCTCTTACTATGCAACAGACCCAAATGCACGTCTCTCTGACCACTCTAAAAGGCAGTCCTTGCTAGTATATTCCCAAACCTCAAGGCTACATTATACAGTACTAACATTCTCCCACCTGTATTAAGAACTTTCGTCTTGGAAAAGCACTCGCCTTCCTCCTCGACAAGTAGAATACCTCTCTCACTAAAGGGTACTTCTGCAATGTACTAAAAAGAACATTGATCCTTCTCTTAACTAAACAAGTTCTGGACCTTGGTGAGCTCACCAACTATGGACTCATGGATATTTCTACCATTCCTCAGAAAGATGATGGGAAAATCTTTGATCACTCAATTGCTGGAACAAATATAACACAACAGCCTCCTGCACACATACCAGTCAGGAATCAGCTTGCAAAACAGCACCAAGATGGTGATCAACCAGCCTATGTATGACATGCCAGTCTTTCTTAATTTCACAGCAGCCTTCAACATCATTGATCATGAATCCCTGATCAACGTTTTGTCAGCATCCAAGTGATTTCAATCATGGTGTTCTAATAATTGTCCCAAGCTCTTGAACAACTGAATACAACTAGTTACAATTAGTAATTGGCAAACCCTAGCATTGAATGGTAAGCCAAGGAATTCTCAAAGATATATTCTCTGCTCAATGGTCTTCAACTTGCACAATGTGGACTCTCAATTCCCACAAAATCAAGATTCATCAGTATGTGGACATTCTCAAAAAGACTGCCTTCTCGTCATCAAAGCCATTTTAATGAATCTCATTCCTCACAAAATCAAGATTCACCAGTATGTGGACATTCATGCAAAAACTGGCTTCCCATCATCACAGTCTGAATGTAAAGTATCTGCTTCAAGCCAAATCCAATAATGGCTACATTGGAGCACCAACTGGGACGAGAAATCGCAGATCCAGAAACGACTCAGGAATTTAAAGCAGATTAGACTCTCTACCAAAAACATTGCAAAGAAAATGTTATCCAGATTCTTCATCACCACAAAATCTTCTTCACACTGCACTTTGCCAAAAGTACATAAACAACTTGATTTCAACTCTCCAGTTACACAAAATATATATATACCTGACTTGGTCACACTTTTGAACCAGTGCCGAAGCACTGCTTATTTTTCAAACGATTGGTGGTAACATCATACTCTCTGAGGCGCATAGCTAATCAATAGGCCTCATTAATTCTCACATGGGGCAATATCCTTTACATCGTGGTGAGGACACCGCAATGTAGTTCCAATGCAGCCGTTCCAACGCAAGCCGTTACATCAACTTGTGCTCAATGACGCTATAACCTAAGGAATAGTATGATTTACTATTCCAATACCTTCCCTACTGTACATAGACTCGTGTTGGAATAGTAAATCTTACTACTCCTAAGTCCAGCGCCCGACTTGCGTTGTAAAAACTACGATGTAACATACCGCGATCATTTTGATCGTGTTGTTGCATCACATATTCCCTACATGATCATCTTTAAAGGCATCCACAGTGCAGATGTGCAATGCATCAATGGAGTAAGGAAGCATTACCATATCACTCCTGACCTGTCTGCCTCTGCGATTTCTCATATTCCTCTACAACACATGATGTGTCACCTAAGAAGCTGTGACAACTGGTGTGCCACGATTCCTGGCAATAAAACCAATCAGTGCAAAACATAAAACCACAACTTCTCCATAATTAAGTCATAACAATACAAATAAAGCAGCAGAAGGCACACCATCGCAGACTGTGCACCCAGGACTTATAATAGCATCACTCCACGTGCTATGTTTGTCCTGTCATCATTGCAATCCGAGAGGAGGTGTAAAAGCATCACTTCAAGGAGCGCTTATCCCACAATGACAAAGGGTTCTCAGCTCTCTCAGCTTGCTGGACCAACAGCAACAGCAAAGCAACTGCTCCCTTTCATCTACTCTATCACAGGTCGTTATTCTGTCTCCTATGTACTTGGTCTTGAATTGTTCTCTAACATGCTTTATGCATACTGTGCCACCATATTTTCCACCTTACTTTGAATGCACTAAAGCCACCAACACTAGTACGAGAGTGGATCACAAACCCTGGCGGCTTTGAATGACAGAGATACTGGGAGAGCAATGGAGAATGAAAGCAGGGAGGACACAGACAAACCCTGGCTGATTGAAAGATGAGGTACAGGTGAGGGGCAAAGGTTTGGGAGGAGGAGGGAAGGATAAAGGCTACAGACCTGGGAGGGTAGATAGAAATCAAGTTCTATGAAAGATAGGCAAGAGAAATGCCCACTTATGAGCAACAGTGGGTTGTATTTGATTTGTAAAGCGCACAGCTCATGCCCATGGGGGCACCCTGGCGTTAGGCTAGATTGTCTTCTAGACTGATTGATATCCCTCTGTCTCCACAAACTATGCAGTTTCTGTCTCCAAGAGAAAAGTTCTGTATGGCAAACAGATTGGACTGGTGAGTCCTCAGTCAAAATATGGCCCTGGAGGTTAGCTAGTGGCTGTCTGTCTTAGCCCTTATAACGTACAGATAACTGATATGTTTAGTATACACACTTTATTGCAGCCCTCAGTAACCTGCTACCTTCTGCTCCAGAAACAGTCTCTGCTTATTCAAATGGTAACATTCTATAAAAGAAGAAATAACGTAACTAGAACACACATACCGATCATGGTTCTGGAGCCACCACGCACCACCTCTCCTAAAAATTACAAACAATAGTTTAACAAAATACACAACCAAGAGCAAAAATGAATGTCAGGTGAACAAATAAAAAAAGATAATGCATTTGAATTACTATGGAGGTGAAGGTAGAACAACACCTCTGAAATGGGGGAGAGGATGTCGGTAACGGCCAGAGCTGCGACTTTGGAACTGGGGAAACAGTAACGAGTATCGGCGCTGGCTCAACATCCTGTTATTCTGGGCAAATCACTTAATCTCCCCGTGGCAACCAAAAAATGATGAGTGTGTCCTTATGTAATATAACTGGTGCTTATGTGAAGCGCTCCAATAACTTCCGGTTGAGTATGCGCCAAAAAATATATATTTGCACCCAACGTAAAAACATCATTACATTTGAAGCTCTTGAAAACATGTGCCACAGGAGCATCGGTCACCTATAATAACATTTAAGAAGCATTTGCAATGCAATAGGTGTAAAGATACACTTAATAGATGACAGAAGCTCTTTGGAGGTTTAAAGAAAGTTATTTATTGCATATAGCAAGCACACAGAGCGCCAAGCGTGTTGTCTTCACACAACTCCGGCGCCCGACTGATCGCGCTCGGAAACGCGCGATCCCTAAGATGGCCGCCGTTCACGTCACGTTGTCACGTGACGTGAACAACTCGAGCGGCGACTCTACATATCTCCCCTTTTTTGTCCAAACAAGTAAATTAGTCTGTGGTGGCTTCAGAGCCCATCGCCCATCTCGTAGTCCCGAAATCTGGAGGGCCTCACTAACAATCGCCCACTTCTAGTGCACCTTACCGGAGTGGATGTTTCTTCCGGTCCCCCTTGGGTCAGGGACTCCCCCTCCTTGCCTTTGTGGACCAACGATCTTTCTCTGTCCACCGGTTCTCTTCCCTCTCGACTCATTCTGCCTGCGCGTGGGGATTCTCCGTCATCTTGTTCCACTCCTGGTTCCGTGCTTTCCATTTCTCCTTCCTGAATGTCTGTATCATTTCCCGGTGTGCACTGGTCCATCTCGTCGGGTTCTCGCGCCTCTGGAGCCCATTGTACAATTTTGTTACATCGAGCCATGCGATCCTGGGACCACACGTTCCCGTCACTCAGCCTAGCTGCTCGGCCAAAAACCTCTTTGACTTGGAGAGGTCTGCTGTATTTACTATCCCCTTTCCGTTGAAGTGTGGCCAGTTTGACTCTCACCCATTCTCCTTCTTCCAACTGCGTGTCCTTTACATTCCTTCTCTTATTGTAGCGTTCCAAATATATTCTCTGGGCCCTTTCAAGATTTGCTTGTACTACCGCCGGGGACCACTTGCTGGTCACCGTCTTCTCTTTCCACGCCAGATTGTCCTTGGTGAATGGGTCTCTACCTCTTAGAATCTGGAAAGGACTGTACCCCGTCCCAGTGGGGGTGATGCGATACGCCCAGATCATGTGCAACAGTTCCTTTTCCCAATCCTTCCCCATCATGATGGCTGCTTGGATGGAGCCCATTAAGACCCTATTGAATCGTTCAACTTGTCCATTCCCTGCGGGATGGTATATGAAAGTGTGTTTGGAACAGACTCCATTCCTCTCCATGTATTTTAGCCATTTGTCAGAAGTAAATTGTGGTCCATTGTCACTTAGTATGGATTTGGGGATGCCTTCCCTGAGGAAGGGGGCAGTGAAAAACTTTAGTATGGTTTCCGTGTCCATTTCTTCGTTGACATGTATTTCGGGCCACTTGGAGTATTTGTCCACCAGGACGCATAGATACTTAGGGGTTCCTTGCTCGTCCAGGATAGGCCCCAATATATCGATGGAAAGTTTTTCCCATGGGTTCCTCGGTGTGTCGAATTTTCCTATGGACGGCCTCAATGGCGTCATGGTCTTATCAGCCTGTTGACATTGGTTACACTCCCTTACGTGTCTCTCTGTTTGCGTGTCCATGCCTGGCCACCAGTAACCCTGTTTGGCTCTCAATTTGGTCTTTCCAATTCCTAAGTGGCCTTCGTGTAGTATAGCTAGTAGTCTAGGGATGAGTCCTTCTGGGGGTACTACTTTGTCCCCTAGGTACCTAAAGACTCCCTTGTCTCCGAGTGAGAGCTCCTCTCTTACTTCGAAATACTTCCTCATGTCTCCACTCAGGTGTTTCTTTTCCGGCCATCCTCCTGTGATGTACCCCGTCACCTCCTGGAGGTTCTTGTCTGCCTGGTATGCATCCTTCCATTCTTGGTTGCTTATCACCTTCTCCGGGTCTTCCATCAATGCCACCATTTCATCCCCTTCTTCCTTCTCTTCTCCTGCTGACTCCATAGCTGCTGCCCTGCATAGATAGTCATCGACTTTATTTCTGCTACCCGGGATGTATATTACATCATACCGATACTCCAGTAGTTTGAGAGTCATTTTCGCTATTCTCCGGGTGGCACTCGCATGCCCGCTGGATGTGAGGACTCGTACCAATGGCTTGTGGTCTGTTCTTAGCTAGAATCTTGTACCCCATAGGAACTGGCGAAATCTCCCCATGGCCCAAACCACTGCCAACATCCCCTTTTCGATAACACCAAACTTTTTCTCAGTGTCTGTCAGGGTCCTGGACACAAAACTAAGGGTCTCCATCGTTCCTCCACCCCTGTCTTGCATAAGGACTGCGCCGAGTCCTTTGTCACTGGCATCAGTTGTTACCACTGTTCGCCCCTGTGGGTCGTACCCTTGGAGGGGTATGGCTTGTGTTACCTCTCTCTTGACGTCTTAAAACTCCCTCTGAGTTTGTTCTGTCCATTCAAACATCATTTTCTCTCTTGTCAACAACCGCATGTGGTGGGTTTTGGAAGCAAAATGCTGTATGAATTTGCTATAGTACTCTGCCATGCCTAGGAAGGACCTGACTTCCTCCTTGCTAGCGGGTGGCGGAGCGTCGCATATCGCTCTTACGTTCTCCTTCTTCGGCGTGATCCCTAGTTCACTGATTTCGTGACCCAGGTAGGTGACGGATGCCATGCCTAGGTGGCATTTCTCCCACTCAGCAGTCAGCCCCTTGTCTTCCAGCACCCTCAGTACCTTGGCCAACTTGGCATCGTGGTCCCGTTGGTCACCCCCATGACCAAAATGTCATCTTGGAAGTGCTAGACCCCTTCCATGTCCTTGAAGAGACGGTGCATAAGCTTTTGAAAGACCGTCGCTGCCGATGCCAGACCAAAGGGCATCCTACAAAATTGGTAGCATCCGAAGGGGGTGATGAATGATGTCAGCCTCCTGCTCTCCCGGTGTAACGCTATCTGGTGGTACGCCGATGTCAGGTCTATGGTGGAGTACCGTTTCTTTCTTTTGGTCTTTGCCAGCATTTCCTCTATACGGGGCAGCGGGAACTTCTCCACTACAATGTTTTTGTTAAGTTTGCGCAGGTCCACGCACAGCTGGACCTTGCCGTTAGGTTTCATCACCACCACCAGGGGGGCCAGCCACTCCGCACTTGTGATTGGTTCAATAATGCCATTTCCTTCCAAGTTGCTCAGCTCTTTCTGCACCGCCTCCCTCACGGCTATCGGTACATTCCTCACTTTATGTGCCACTGGTGTAGCATCCATCTTGAGGATGATCTTATGCGAAAAATTCTCCAATTTCCCGACTCTTCCGCCGAATACTTTGGGAAAGTCTCTTTTCCATTTCGCCATGTCTGGCCACGGTTCAGGTTCCGTCAATAGTACCTACACTGCTCCGCCAGGGTCCAGCTTGATGCCCAAGTCTCCTTGTTCCATCCAACCCAATACCTATGGGCCTTTCTCCGTCACATATAGTTTGCACTCTGCACTGCGTCCTCTGAATTCAAATGTTAGTGGTCGATAACCTGCTATGGGGATGCGGTTTCCCAGGTACGTGACCGGTCTGATGTCCGGTGGTTCCAGGTGCGGACCTATTTGGGGCATGCACTTCTCTGTCCATACTGTTCTTTGTACCAACGTGTATGGTGAGCCTGAGTCTGCCACAATGCTTATCATTACGCCACCTATTAACATGTCCAGCACTGGTTTGTTCGATCTCCTGGTGCCTACACTCAGTACTTGTCCCTCGATGCATAGTACTTCGTCCTCTTCCACATGGCATCTTCCTTCCCCCTCTTCCTGTTCCATGTCGACAAATTTCACTGTGTTGCGGGCCATTTTCCTCCAGCAAACTGTTTCATAATGTCCCATCATTCCACAGAACATGCATTTGGCCGGGAAGGCTGGGCACCTTTTGTCATTCGCCTCATGAACCCAACTGCCACACCGGTAGCGCGACATCTTACTTCCGTTCATCTGCCTCCCTGGCGGTCCTGGTTTTCCTTGCCACTTGTTAGGTCCCTTGTAGGTTGGTCCTGTGTTCCTGTTCCCGCCCTTTGGCTCTTCATCCTCTATTCTGTTGACCATGGGCTTTGCCGCCATTTCTCTTTTTGCCGCGTCCGCACATCTTCGTGCTAACTCTGCCTTCTTCACCATTGCGATCGCCTCATTCAATGTGGTAACGCCACCTGACCATACCTTGTCCTGTACTGATTTCATCGTCGTATGCATTACTATTTGGTCTCTGATGAAGTCATCATGGAGCCCACCAAACTGGCACGTGGACGCCAACTTTTTTAATGCCGCCACATACTCGTCGATAGATTCGCCCTGTTCTTGCTTCCGCTGTTGGAAATTATATCGATCTATCGACACACAAACCGCCGGTCGGTAATGTTCATCAAGTTCTTCCAAGGCGTGAGCATACACATCGTCATCACCTACTTGTCTCTGCTTGGGTACCAGGTTCTTGAACACTCTGATTCCCTCCGGGCCCAAGTTGTGTAGCAAGATCCTTCTTTTCCTGATGCTGGTGAAGGTCTCTTCATTCTCGTCCTCCAGGACTTCAATGTAGTTCGTGATGTATTCCTTCCAGTCCTCCCACTTCATTAGGGGCTCTCCTGGATTTGGTAGGAATGGAACCGGCGTCGTCGCCGAGGACGATTGGGCGCACATGGTTACCCGCCTTTTTGGCTCAACCCACTGGGTCTTGGGGCTGCCTGGTGCGCTGTTCTCCTCTCCTTCACGTGGTTGGGTTTGGTTGTCTCCCTCTTCACCACTATCTAAGGCACCTGGATCTGCCAGCGCTGCTATTCAGCTGGGTGCTCCTGTAGGATTTGGCTCCTGTGCTGCCTTGCCGCCCTTCTAGCCCGTGGAAGGTGGAGGTGGCGCCCATAGTACCTCAGGTCGTAGTCTGATGTCTGTTTGTACATGGTTCAACTGCTTCTGCCGCGCTCTGTGTGCTCCTCTGCGTGCCTCCCCTGTCTCCAGCGGTGCAGCTTGCCGATAGGCCACTGTGCTCTATGGTAGTGCCGTGGGGAGATGGTCAAAGTTCGTTTATTTTTTATTTTTATTTCTTTCTTCCTTGCTCCACTTCGTGGGTCCTCGTTAATTTGGCGTACTCCTCGTCGCCATTGTAAAGATACACTTATCAATAGATGACAGAAGCTCTTTGGAGGTTTAAAGCAAATTATTTATTGCATATAGCAAGCACACAGAACGCCGAGCGTGTTGTCTTCACACAGCTCCGGCGCCCGACTGATCGCGCTCGGAAACGCGCGATCCCTAAAATGGCCGCCGTTCACGTCACATCGTCACGTGACGTGAACAACTAGAGCGGCGACTCTACAATAGGTCTCACGTTTGTGAAAGCTAGTGCTCTTGATGTTGAAAATGACAATATTTTTTACTTTCGTTTTTTGTATGTAGTGGAGTGATGATATTTGGATAGCGGTATTACCTTTCTTTTACACTTGTGGCGCTGGAAACCAGAAAATGGGAAATAGGTTATGAGGGAGGGGAGACAAGAGTAATATGCTGGCTGGGGAAAAATGTTAACAACAATGGAATTATATGCTCCTGAAGACAGAACATTTTAAATAGGACTATGGAGAGGAGTTGGCCTAATGGCTAGGGCGGTCGTTCTCGAATCTGGGCAACCGAGTTCGAGTCTCGGCAATGACGCTAAATATCCTGTGATTTTGGGCAAATCACTTAATTTCCCCTAACAAAAATTATTGTGCCCTCATGTAAGACAACTGGTGCTATGTAAAGCGCTCTGATTTGATACCCGATACCGGAAAATCTTCGCATGATAAAAAACTCTAAAACAAAAAAAATTTACTTGCATCCACTGCAGAGGCCTGTGTTCGGCCTCATGGTCACAGGTTCAAATCCTGGCTGGTTCACCCAGCCTTTCATCCATTTGAGATCGATAAAATGAGTACCATTGAGTTAGGTAACAATAAACATCTGATATTCAGTGCCTTGAGACTCATGGGGATAAGAGCTCTTTACAAATACATGTGTTATGTTATGTTATTTCATAAACATGACACATAATCCACAACCTACTGAATTATCTCAGATTACAATAACAAACGCATCGTAGTTCAAACGAAAGCAAAAAAAAAAAGCATGACACGTGGTGCTGGGCACTGGCATGTTCTCTCTAAAGTTTAATCTGTCACTGTACAGTTGCTGATTGTTGAATTTAAGTACTAAATGGGTACTAATGGGGTTAATCTTTTTCCAAGCCAGTAGGTATTGTCACGGATAATGTTCTTAGCAAAGGCTCTCACCCATTCCCTGGGCTTTCTCTGTGCAATGAAAAAAAACCTTCGAAATAAACATAGATGCACGGATAGACACACACAAATGTGCAAGCACAGATACAAAGAAAGACCCGTAGACAGATACAAGCACACACATTTGGAAATAGCCTCCTACAGCCGCATACACATATAGATGCAACCACACAAGCATACATACATACACACACACTCATGAACATATATGCATTCAGGCACTATAACATACACACACGCACAGACAGACATGGCACAAACTATGTAGAGTATTTCCTATTTCCTGAACCACAGCTGTGAAGGTTCAGAAGACCCTGCCGTTCACTGGTTTCTGATGGGAGGTTTGAAGCGTCCCGTTGGTCTGTGAGCTGTGATGGTACAGTACAAAAATGTGAATGGGCAGATGGAGATATGGGGCAGATAGGGCAGGCAGGCAGACAGACAGAGAAACAAGAGACAGATGAACAGATGGAGATAAGAGGCAGATAGGGTGGCAGATATAGAAGCAAGAGATAGGTGGACAGATGGAGATAAGAGGCAGATAGGGTGGCAGATATAGAAGCAAGAGATAGGTGGACAGATGGAGATACGAGGCAGATAGGGCAGCAGACAGAGAAACAAAAGATAGAAATTAGTGTGTGAGAAGTGGGAGAACGGTACGGAAAACACAGATGTGAGAAATAGAGATACAGATTAGAAGAAACAAGTGATGGACAGAGAGCGAGATGGGGCAACTTGGGTGTATGGGTAGGGAATAAGAGCAAGAGAGCAAGGGGAGAGAGAGATTAAGACAGAGGTGAGTGGGTTAGGTGATAGAGAAAGATAGAAGGAGAGAGAGATGGGGTAATTTGGGTGAAGGAGTAAGACGAGTGAGCAGGAGAGAGAGGGGGAGAGATATGACAACGGGGTGGGTAAGATGTAAGATAATTAGAGAGGGAGTGAGATATTGTGTGACCAGGATGGGTGGGTTGAATAAGAGAGATAGAGAGAGGGCGAGTATGAGATGAAAAGACAAGGGAATGAGTGAGGTGAGAGAGACAGAAAAAGGGGAGAGAGAGATGAGGAGGCAAGGGATATAGAAACGCGAGAGAGAGAGCGAGATGGAGGAGAGAGGGGAAAGATTGGGAGACATGAGTGGACTGGTAAATTGGGAGAGAAAGAGGGAAGATGGTAGAGTGAGATTTGGAGAGAGAGAGACACTCGGAAAGAGAGCGAGAGAAAGTGAATGAGAGACAGGGAAACAGGGTGTACTGAGAGATAGAGACACGGATGAGCTAGAATAAAATGTTTGCACAGAGCATGGAAGGTAGAGTGGGGTGTTGGAATGAAGTGTGACAAGTTAGAGTCAAAGGTGCAGAGTCACTGCACGTTTCTCCCAAATACTGCACCAAGCAGGATATGAATCTACGGCAGAGTTTTCATTTCTGTTTTAGGTTTTAAATAGGCACGTACAGTCAATGATATAGAAGTTTGCCAACTGTCTTTTAAGAGGGAATTTGTTGAAAGTAATTGGTGCATTGCAATTTATCGACGCACTTCTCTGGTGGGCTTTCCCACCCTTGTAGAAGGACTCTCACGTATCATTTTATGCACACAGAATACAATGAATAGCACAAACAAACACACACCTACAAGATACACACCACTCACAGCACAAATGCAAATGCAGTCAGGCATCACAGGCACACACCCCATGTAGGCGCGCGCACACACAAACACACAGAAGCACACTCACTTAACCGAACTAAACACGAGAGAGAAAGAAAAAGATGACATACATTGAAATCATCTCAATATTCTCCTGATGACATTTAAACTGAACGAGGCTAACAGTTTGCTCTTAAGCAGGAGTAACCACAAATCCACATAACACATATGTTTCAATTACAAACATGAGGGTGGAAAACATGTTAGTTTGAAGCACGTACAGAAACTGAACTTGTTTTACTGACTATTATATAACACATACAACAAATCATGTTCCAGCAAGTTCCAGCGTGTACTTTCAAAATAGTAAAGTTTAAGAGAATTCATTTGAAATATACACTTCATCATGTACACGCAGCAAGTAAAGTACAGATTACATAGTAGTTACATCGGTACGCCTCTGCCCACAACCTCCCCCAACCAAATGATACACAGACAAGCATGTTGGGATGAAGAAGTTGCAGGTTTATTTGTAGAACAAATAACAGAATGGGTTAACTGACAGGCGACCCCCTACACCCCGCAACCCCTTGTTGCAGGGCGCCTGAAGTTGAGCCAAAGAAACGGACACCAGCGGCCATAGCCCGATGTGGTACTTGGGAGGAAATCCTCCCACCGGCGGACCTAACGTCCACCCGCCCCACCCTCCGGACAAGGGAGAGTCAACTCACACCTTTTCCATCCAGGCGGGGCGTTATCGGCAAGCCCCCGGTTGCTCAGGCTTACAACCGCCCTAAGGACTAACGGGGCGCCGTCGAAACCAAGTCCCCAAGAAGGGCCCCTTGGATTATGTATGACTCAGCACGGTGCGTTTCGCACTGGGGCTTCAGGTCCTGTTCCTGCGCCTGTCCTGTATGGGGATCGCCTTGTAACTCCTCCTGCAACCTAGAAAATATAAATACATTGTTAATAACACCCCCTCCCCACTTCCCCCCTTTCAGCGGGTGAGCGGCAGGGAGGGGAGCTGAAGAGCGCGGGCCTCGCGTCCGACGGGGGGGTGAAAGGGGGGCTGGAAGGCCTAAGGACCCTAAGGCTGGCGAGGAGCAGCCTAAGGCACGACCGACTAGTGAGGGGGGCAGCAGCAAAGAGGGCGCGAGGAGGGAGGGGCTCCCACTATATCTTGTCCCGAAGGGGGACGGCCTTTCCCTCAGTTGTCCCCGCCCCCACCACCTCCCTCCACTGGAATGGGCGATCGGCTCCCCACGCCCTACTACGGGGTCTGCCCTCCTATGGGGTTTCCTGCAGGGACCGCGGGCATCCTGCATAGTAGTTACATCGGTACGCCTCTGCCCACAACCTCCCCCAACCAAATGATACACAGACAAGCATGTTGGGATGAAGAAGTTGCAGGTTTATTTGTAGTACAAATAACAGAATGGGTTAACTGACAGGCGACCCCCTACACCCCGCAACCCCTTGTTGCAGGGCGCCTGAAGTTGAGCCAAAGAAGCGGACACCAGCGGCCATAGCCCGGTGTGGTACTTGGGAGGAAATCCTCCCACCGGTGGACCTAACGTCCACCCACCCCACCCTCCGGACAAGGGAGAGTCAACTCACACCTTCTCCATCCAGGCGGGGCGTTATCAGCAAGCCCCCGGTTGCTCAGGCTTACAACCGCCCTAAGGACTAACGGGGCGCCATCGAAACCAAGTCCCCAAGAAGGGTCCCTTGGATTATGTATGACTCAGCACGGTGCGTTTCGCACTGGGGCTTCAGGTCCTGTTCCTGCGCCTGTCCTGTATGGGGATCGCCTTGTACCTCCTCCACAGCCCTGGCCGTGGCACCCGCTGCGCCCAGAGCCCCTACTACCTAGCTCTTAGTCCTCCTCTATCTGCATCCGGCTGTTTCTAATGCTTCCCCTAGGTCTAATAGGAATATTGCCATGCCTACTTTGGACAAATGTACCCCGTCAGATTCCCAGCAGCCAATGGATTTAGCGTGCAGCAAGCCGTGCCTGATGAAACCTACCCCTCGCTGTTCACTGAACTTGCGCATCGCTGCGTTTACGTGCCTACGGGTGACCTCTAGTGCCTCCTGCGATGTTGCCCCATGCCAAATTGGTCTTGGAGATATTTCTGACCATAATATGTTGCATTGTCCCAATTCGCCGCTCATGATGCTCAAGTCTTTCCTCATTGCATCTAACAATCGCCTCTTGCCTAACGTTACCAGGTCGTTCCCCCCTAGGTGCACCACTAAGATGTTTGGTGTTCACCTGTTCTCCCTCAATACCCTACGCAGCGTCGCTAAAAGTGCCGCCCAATGCATCCCGGGGAAGCCAAACCAAGATATATTAGTGTTGGTGAAGCCGTGATTCCAGGTGTTTGCATTCACCCATCTCGCCAGTCTCGTGACATAAGAGTGCCCCAACACCCATACCTCTGTTCCTGCTATGAAACACAATAGGTTGCAAGATTATAGTTTATTTAAACACTTCAAAGCACTGTAAAGTAATACAACCACCAAGATGTGGCAACTGAAATTTGTAACCCACATTGTATCTTACACTGCCACCTAAGCATGGCCTACGTATTTATTCTTCTTTGTTTACACGTTGTCAACCCTAGTTCTGCTAACAGAGCGTATTACACTCATTGGTCTCACATATCTTTTGTAGCAGTTGGAGTCCCACCGACCTACTTTTTTAATTGCCTCGGCTGGGAGACCTTCCCTGAAGGCTGTGGTAGCCGCACCTATCCTGAAAGAGTGGGAGCTGAACTTGGCCCCTTTTGCTGTGTAGCCTGCTAAGAATAGGCACCCCTGCATCACATGATCCACATGATACTTCATGACCGGGGAGCCGTCTAAATGTATCAGTAGCAATCCTTCTGTATGTGGACGGCAAGACAGGAAAGCGGCCAGCAGAGCCACCGGACAGTAGCTGTCGTTGCCCAGGCGCTGTAATGAAATGCTCCTACCCTTGCCTGCCTGGTCTGTTTTTGAGGATTGTAAGAAAATCTCTACTGATTCCGCTGTCAGTCGTACGTCCTTCATCAACAGCGCCCTAGGGTTCATCTCCTTTTTGGAGCGAGCTACCAATTCACCTATCCTAAATGCTCCAAAAAATGCTAGGCTGAATGTCACTGCAAAAAGGGCTGCTTCGTAGGCAGAGTGGGTGACTGTTGGAAGGGCGTCTAGCATGTTTTTTGTCTCATAGTCTATGGGGGCCCTTTGGTCTGCTTGTTTGGGCATCACTCTTGCCCAGCCTTTGAGCGCCGCCCTGGTTGCGAATAATGAGATTGGGTCCTTCTGACCTAACAGCCGGGCATGGGGCCCGATAGCAGACAGGTGACCGGCTATCCACGAGTGGCTCTTCCCCTCATCTTTTGCCCAGACCATGAATGCCTGCACCCTCTCAACCTGTCTCGAGGCCTCCTGCTCCCAAGGTCCCATGATTTCGCAAAATGTTTTTATGCAAGTCTGATATCTTCTCATAGTCCGGGGTGCCAGGGACATCTCGCCTAGTTCTCTAATGCGCTGCGCCACTGCAGCAGGCGCCAGAGCTGAGCCGGGAAAGGTGTCATCTCTTCCCTCGCTCTCGGCCAAGCCTCTCGAAACCGCTGCCAATGAAAACGTGAAAGTGCGTCAGCAGCCGTATTTTGGACTCCTGGGATGTGCCTAGCTCTACATTCCACGTTATTGTACAGACATACTTTGACAAGTTCCCTAAGTGAGCATAACACAAGTGCACAAGAGGCCGACTGGGTGTTGATGGCCTGCACCACCGCCATGTTGTCGGACCACAGGACCACCCTTTTTGCAGTTAACAAGGCAGGCCAGTGGTTGAAAGCCACTACGATTGGGAAGAGTTCCAATACCGTTATGTTGGCAGTTATCTTTTTCTTTCTCCATGCATTGGGCCATTCCGCTGCGCACCACTCCCTGTCGAGGATCCCGCCAAAACCCTCCCTGCCCGACGCATCAGTAAACAACGTCAGCTCCTGGCTGCTGGTCCAGGGATCCCTCCATATCACGGAGCCATTAAACTGTTCAAGGAAGTCCCCCCACAACTTAAGGTCTTCTTTGACCCCCAAACTCAGCCTCACTTGATGGTGTCTGCGTTTTATTTTTGCTGCTGTCCTGGCTAACCTGCGCGCAAAAGCTCTACCCACTGGAATCACTTTTGTGGCAAAGCTTAGTCTTCCATGAAGGCTTTGTATGTCATCCAGTGACACCTTATCTTGACCCAGTACCACTTTGATCTGAGCTGCCAGTTCGGTGACTTTGTCTGCTGGAAGCCTGGCCTCACCTGCTTTCGTGTCTATTTCTACGCCTAGGAAAACTAAAACCTGCGCTGGCCCCACAGTCTTCCCCGGAGCTAGTGGCACTCCCAGATACTTTGTCATTTCTTAAAATTTTGCCCGCGCCTCCGCGCAGTCTAGTGTTTCTGCTCTGCCTACAAAAAGGAAGCCATCCAGATAATGGGTCACGATCTCAACCCCTTCCATCTCTTGAAGTACCCATTGTAGGAAGGTGCTAAAGGCCTCAAAGAATGCGCATGAGATGGAGCAACCCATGGGCATGCACTTGTCATAGTAATATTCATTGCCCAGTCTAAAACCCAGCAAGTTTTGGCTGCTGGGATGCACTGGCAGGAGGCGGAAAGCCGACTCAATGTCAGCTTTCGCCAGCCAGGCCCCCTTACCAGCTCTACGTACGAGGTCCATGGCCACATCGAATGAGTAGTACGAGACTGAGCACACCCCTTCCTCTAAGTTGTGATTGACCGACTCTCCTTCGGGGTAGGACAGGTGGTGTATCAGCCTGAACGCCCCGGGCTCTTTTTTGGGCACTATCCCCAGGGGAGATACAATGAAGTTTTCAAGCGGTGGCTGTGAAAATGGGCCAGAAACCCTCCCCAGCTCCAGCTCCTTAAAAACCTTTGCTCTCACCACATCAGGATTGTCCCTTGCTGATTTCAAGTTCTCCGTATCTCGAGCCACAGGCACCCCTATGTATGGTATAACAAAACCTTCAGCAAACCCTCCCAGGAGCAGTCTCCCATCCAATCTGTTGGAATATTTATTCAGCAGGCCAATTAATCGGTCCAATATTATCGGTGAGGGCCCTTTCACTGTGCCTGGCCTTGTCTCTAAAAGACTGGGGTGAGCAGCGCTTGGGCAGTACGGGGCTGGTGATGGCTTGGCAGGCAGCGGAGTGGGGGTGGAGAGAATTGGGGCGGGAGGGGGATTTGTTTTTGACGGCTCTGGGTTACTTATTCTGCCAGGACCCGCCCCTCCCCCGTGATGACTACTTTGCTTGTGTCCTTTAGGCATCCTACATGTTCCTGCCTGGTGCTGCCCTCCACAGTTGCTGCATGTATGTGTAAACTTGCAGGATCTCCCCCAGTGGCAGTGCCCACTGTTAAACAATCTGCATGATCCTGCTGATGACTTCCCGCCTCCCCTTCTTTGACCCCTCCCCCTTTGGCCCCCCAAAAGGGCGGGATCCTATGCTCTGCCTGGACCGTTGTGCTGCTCTTTTCATTTGACACTACCTGCGCTTCTTGCCCTTTACTGTTCGTGGCTATGCCTTGGAGCGCCCTGGACCCCATATGGTCCATCCACAGCTGTACCTCTTTGTGATCCCAGCGCATCTTAGGAGATCTGGACATTTTCTTCCTGAATTCCCTATCGTACTCTAACCAACCTACACCTCCCCACTTCTTCGCCTCTTTATGAATTAGTCTCACGTACTGGACCAAAGCTGGTCCCTGATCCGCAAACTTCTCCATGATAACAGAAGACAATATCGCAAATGCTTCCAACCATGTGCCAATGGACTTTTCTGGCCAGGGCTGAAATTTAACTTTCTTGTCGTCTTCTTTTAAGCCTGCCCTGCGTACATCCGCACCTTGCTGCCCTAACATGAGTAATGAAAAAATATCTATGAACTCCCGTCTCCATATGAATTCCTTTGCTGCCAGCAGGACCTCCCAGGACAAAGAGGATCGACCTGACAACAACGGAGCGTCCAGCACCACTTCTTCCTCATCGCTTGGCAGCGCTGGGGAAGCAGCTGGTAACGTGGGAGAAGGAATCGTTGTATTCGAAGGAGGCGTTGGCACCGCCAAGGGGGGGGCACTGAGTTCAATGGCTGTGGTGCCGGTGAAGCTGGCTGTGCAGGAATAACAGGTGACATGTGAGGTGCGGCAGGTAACGTTGGTAGTGCTGGCACGGGCGCCGGCGGGGCTAGAGGCAAGTTGGACAGGTCAGTGCCCTCCGGCTCCCCACTAGCCGCTCCAGATGAGCCAGGAATTGAAGCACCGTTCCCCCACACATTGGAAGGGGCTACCCCCCCACTAGCGCCGGACGACACACTTTCCCTCATCTCCTTCATAAACACTTCCAAGGTAGACATGATCTTACCAAGATCGCTTCTAGTGGCGTATTCCGCCGCTGGTTGCCTGATATCAGGCCAGTTTGATGGACCAGGCACCTCATGTACCACTGCAGGCAAGTTTGAAGGACCAGGCAACTCATGTACTACTGCGACTGTCATTTTTGCACCGCCTTTCTTTTTCGACGGCGGCGGGAATTCTTTGGTCTTAGGAACCCTCAACCTTTTAGGCGCTCTAGCCTGTCCCGCACCACTTGTGTCATCATCATCCAGTGCTATAATGTCATTGTTAACACAGGGGTTCGCTGTGCTGCCCTTAAGCAAATCAGTAGGCCATGCCAGGCCATTCGTTTCCACTAGTTGTAAGAAGATCGCCGCGTGTGCCGCTTGTGCGTCCGAAACCGATCCTGATCCTGCGCCAGCTGTTCTCCGTTCTGACGTCTTGTGTGGCCTACTCCCTGAAAGAAAAAATAGTAATGACCATCCGAGCGAATCCCCCGTGGATCCGTAGACCCATAACCTCATTCTAACTGCTGGCGTTCTATTGATCACTCTCATACTTACTTTGACCTACATGGCCTCGGTTATGATTTGGACCTCACTATTCCACGAATACGGTGCGGCGACGTCGGCTGTGTGCCACGCTCCTGTCTTGATTGATATAAACATCATTTAAGTGTAGCCCCACCCAATGTCCTGTACATCACAGAAGACCCAGGGAGACCAGACCATAAACACCGGTCCCCCGGTCACTGTCAGGGACCCCTCTTTTCTTAATTCGGCGCCCCCCCACTTTCTTCCTTCTTACCTTCTGATTGAGAGGGTGGCACCGTGCTCTCGCTGCTTTTAGTGGATTGTCAATCCCGGTTTGCCTGAAAATGGGGAACACGCATTATACATGTAGCAAGGCGACGCAACATGACTACACTGAATAGCGATAAACGCTTTATGTAGCACATAAGCTCTCATTGCACCCCTTTTGCGCAGCCAAACACTTGCTAGCCTTGTCCGCTTGGCCTTGTTAACCCGGCGCGTGCCCCTTCAGAGTGCCTAATGTGTCTACTTTTAACCTTGCAGATGGTCTCTGTCTACCTAAGCAATGAAGTGATGTAGCCAGTGGACCCCTAAATTATTTCAAAATTCGGCAGCGCTGACCCCAAGCCGACATGTTTGGAAGACGGGAGTGTGGCAGGCTGAACAAAGGCTATGGTAGGCGATGATGGCCTGCACCACATCTGTAGCCTTCCCCGTGACAGTGGCACCCCAGACTGAGTGAGCGCCCCGCGATGGCCACTGAACCTCCACCGTGGCCCTCCATAATTGATGATGCGACCCGCGGTGCCCATGTACCGGGGAAACGTGCTTTGCCCAATGATCCGCCTGAACTTGCGAAGAAGCAATGGAAGGTTCATGCGACAACACGCCACCTGGGCTGCAGCATACGCAAACCCCGACCTATACTTCACCGTGTTGCCCTTCCTGATAAAATGCATGCTGCATGTGAAGAAGCAATGGAGGTTCCTGCGACAACACGCCATCTGGGCTGCAGCTTACGCAAACCCCAACCTAACTTCACCGTGCTGCCCTTCCTGATAGAATGCGTGCTGCATGTGAATGACCCTTCCTGCTAACGAGCTTGCACCAGCTGAACTCCGGGTCGAGGTAACAACGCCCAACCCGATGGGAGCAGTACCGTTACCAAGCCCCATGCCTGCCTGCTAATGATGGGTTGCGTGCTGCGCGCAAACGAGTCACCCAAGCCGGAACCCGTGTCGAGGTCCTGCAACCAACACACTCGGGACAGTGACGCGGTTAGCAAAAACCGCCCGGTTAAACGAGTCACCCAAGTTGGAGCCCGGGTCGAGGCCAACAACCAACCAACTCGGGTCAGTGACACGGACTGCAAACCGTACGGTTAAGCAGGCCCATGCTTTAAGAAAATTACAAAAAACGTGGTAACTCATTAGCCCGGCATGTTCCGGCGTACCCAGGGCGCCTGCCGGAAATGCCTGCCAACTGGAAGCTGAACACCAAGGTGGTTAATAAACATGGCGTGCCTCCGTCGCCGTCCATGACCGGAAGCTATATTTCGACCTTGCCACTGGAAATGCTTGCCGACCGTAAGACCTTGCCGCCCTAAATGCTTGCCGACCGTAAAACAATTAGAAACGCTGCTTAACGAATTAGCCTGTCTATGTCCCCAGCCATAACAGCGGTGACCACATATTGCGCTCCGCCGCCTCACTGCCAGGACTGCCCCATCCTTGAAAGGCTTTTAAGAAACGCTGATTAAAGAACTATCCTGTCTCTATCCCCAGCCATAATGGAGGCCGGTAAGCTTGATTTTTTGTGGCGCCCCGCCACTTCGACCCTGATGCCGATCGCGGTTTAAGCAGTGACCGAACGTTGCGCTCCGCCGCCTCACCGCCAGGACTGCTCCGTCCTTGAAAGGCTTTTCCTGCTAATATTACTGCTTTACTGCTAGTAGTACCGGTTGCGATCGCCTGTTGTGCGCCGCTGCGGTTCCCGCGCCACTAGCCATAATTAAACGTATTTGCGCCCAGGCTGGTCAAAGTGCCCGCGGAGATCTCGTGTAGGGCTCCACCGCTCTGGCTGCCCCTCACTGTTTGGTATGGCCTGTTACCGCCGACAAGCCTATTCCTAATCCGGCCATAACCTCTGTTCTGCACAACACTCGCAGCCGGTCCTCCCGTTCAGATCCGCCGCGAGGATGTGTCCCGGCTCTAACCCTAAACCGGCCATAACCTCTGCTCCGCACAACGCTCGAAGCCAGTCCCCCCGCTTAGATCCGCCACGTGGATGAGGCTGTTGTCCTAAAGCCCAGGCTTAACCCCGCACCGGCTGCCAATCGACATACTCGGTGCCCCAGACCCGCTACAGACCCCGCACAACACAATTTCGACGGATCTCAAGACTCCCCGTGGCATAGCCACGGAGCCCTGTCGACTCGGGTTGAACCCAAGGACGGGCCCAGGGGGAGGCCTTCTGATCCGCTTACCTTCATGGGAGCTGAAGAGCGCGGGCCTCGCGTTCGACGGGGGGGGGGGGTCATAGGGGGGCTGGGAGGCCTAAGGACCCTAAGGCTGGCGAGGAGCAGCCTAAGGCACGACCGGCTAGAGAGGGGGGCAGCAGCAAAGAGGGCGCGAGGAGGGAGGGGCTCCCACTATATCTTGTCCCGAAGGGGGACAGCCTTTCCCTCAGTTGTCCCCGCCCCCATAACCTCCCTCCACTGGAATGGGCGATCGGCTCCCCACGCCCTACTACAGGGTCTGCCCTCCTATGGGGTCCCCTGCAGGGACCGCGGGCATCCTGCAGTGCAGCCAAACTCCACACAGCTCTGTAGCCAGCACGACGGGTGCCGGTAAAGGATAACGGTAATGGGTGCCGGTAAAGTAACACTTGCTGCAGCGCTAAGTGCAAGCAGCGACGAGTGGCGGCAGAAAGTAATAGCAATTTAAAAAAAAAGTTCCCCGACACATAGGGTGACCAGGCGTCCCCGTTTTACCAGGACAGGCCCAGTTTTTAACCAGCAAATTTCAAGAAATGTAGCTCATGTCCCGGTTTTTAAAGAGGGTCAACTGAAAACGGTGGGAGGTGTTTTTTATGTTTTACAAAGCAGGGATAGTTAGCAGTTGTTTCAAGAAAACAATTTAATTAACAGGCAAGCTACTGGGTTTAAAAATTGCATGTTATGTATGTTGTTACTGCCTGTTCTGTAATTCTCTGCTGAGGAGCGCTCTCATCGCTTGAAGTAACATTGTAGTCCTTCTTCTATTTTTGTCAAATGTCCCGGTTTTTGGCTTTAAAATTCTGGTCACCCTACCCACACAACATCTGAATAGAGAAGTGTAAGAAAACTGTAATTAGCCGGTGTGCCTCAGCCTCTAACAGAAGTGAAGTATCGGCAAAATGAACGAGTTAGGAGACAACAAAGAAAAGCGACACTGGAGTGAACCAATGGTAAGTAGCAGGCAGGAAAAAAGTGGTATTATTGGGTTACAACAGGTCTTACAGAAAGCGTTTGTGTGCTGTTGCCGACATAAAAAAGCAAAGCAATGTAATTTCCTCAGTGACACAACTGTCTAGATTTGATGGACGTGTGATAATGAACCCCAACGTGGTTTGCTGATAACCTCTACTCTCTACTAAGTTTTCTGATAATCAATTTCCCCACACCATCTTTTCTAGGCTCACAGCTTTGTTCCCTACATCCATGCCAGAAATGCCATCTTCCTCATCAAACAACCAGTCACATCTTCACTTACTCCCCACTCGGATTACCGACATCCCAAAGACCTCCTGTGAATTTCCTTTATAATTGGCTAATCTACTCCTATGCAAGACTCGGCCATCACTGAGCTTGCTAGAATTAATTTAAACATCCCTCACTTCCAATGATTCTGATAACACATTATTCTCTTCCATGTTTCTTTAAACAAACCATTTTTTCCTTTTCCAGATTCACCTTCTTCACCTCATGCCTCTGATTGAAGGATTGTAAACCTCGTTAGCTCTTGTGATATTTTTCTTCACTCATTTGGAATCCCACTCCACTTCTCTGGACTTTGACATTCAAATGAAATTATCTTTAGTGTAAGGAGTTCTACCAGGCATGATGGGGAAAGGGCTCCACTCAGTGATGATGCGTTCAAACTATTTTCTTCACTTGCAACTCCCACCACTTCCCTTTACTCTTTCCAACCAAGCTGAAATGTACCCTTGATAACTCTGTTAAACCTTTCTATTGCCCCTTTCTCTTCGGGATAGTAAACAGAAGTGAATTTATGCTTTACACCATCCTGTTTTAAGAAGCCCTCAAATTCCTGAGCTTTGAATTGATTCCTATTTTCCACAATCACCCTTATGGCCAATCCTTCTCTTTAAAAAATACCATTAAGGAATTTTGTGTTGTTCCGAAAATGCATGTGCCGCAAAATTCACTGCTGTCCACTTGGAAAAATAATCCATAGCAACAAGAGTAAATACTTCGTCACCATTCTCTGTAACAGGTGCCATAATATCAACACCTACTGTTTCCCAAGCCATCCCTGGGGAATGTACTGGGACAGGTGGTGGTCTTAAAGTCACTTGGGCCTTGTCTTCACCCTCAATCTCCATACAATCTTTGACTCTGCACTCATATCAACATCTACTCGTGACCACCTATATGATTTCTTCACTCTTTTCTTTCCCTTAGCAATTCCTAAATGTCCTTTGTGACATATTCTGATAATCTTCTCTCTCAATGCGATATTGGGAACTATCTTGGTGCCTGTTAGCAACTTCCAATTCTCCACAGATAGTTTATGACATACCTCCCAAAATGTATTTTTTGGGCCAACCATTCATCACAGAATCCTCCATGACACCTAACCGTTGATCCATAGCATAGGCCTTGTTCCATTCTTCTCTTGTAATTGCTACACTTTCCCCACTAAATTTCCTAACCACACCTCACACAATAATCCTCCCAGCAGTCAGTAAGATCCGCTTGCAGTCACTAGGAAGCCTACTTAATCAGTTAGCTACTAGGTTCTCGGCCCCAGGTACCTACTCAATTAAAAAATTAAAATACACATGTTTCATTGAGAATTGGACTATCCTGGGCTTGGCTGAAGACAGTCCATCCATGGTCAGGATTTTGGTAAGTGGTTTGTGATTGCACTTTGAGGTAATTGAAATTTTTATGGTCAAGTATGTCCCCTAACGTGTACCCCAACGTCTCCATGTACGTGCTTGAAGTACATGTAATTTCCCTTCATGACCGAATATGAAGACGCAAATACATTTGCGTCCAACGTTAACATGTCCTCTTTCAGATCCACCATGAATGGATCGATAATTCAGTTCCTAACCATACCATGCCAACGTCTTTACATGGTACACTTTTACGTATTTCCTGGCTCTGCCGAGCTAGGCCCTGATTTTTGTCTCCGAGCCCTTTCTGCCTCCTGCCTCTGAAAGCTGCAGCATGGACACGTATCCCTGACCTCTGCCTTACTTCCTGCCAAGCGAAGCGGTGCCTGGCTCAACCTGGCCTGCCTGCCAAGACCGTATTTTGCCTTCAAGTTATCTGTTCAGCCTCCTCGAAAATACATTCCTGTCTAGTGATTTAGGTAAACATCTCCCCGGCTGCAGAGCAAAGAGCAAGCCTTCCTGTTTCCATGCAAGTAATTTACAGTTCCCGTCGCCATAGTAGGCCCATGGCCCCTGCACGTAGACACGTAGACACATATGCCCGCACTAGCATTCAGTATAGAATAGCCTCTGCCCGAGAGACCTTTTACTCCAGATAATACATCCTCCAAACATAAGATACCAGATATGTTATAGGTCCAGGTCGTTCTGACATCCCAGACTTCTGTCTCCCCTACTAGTGTTAAAGTTCTCCCCAGTTACACATCTATGTCACGTCATGCTAGCTGCGCACGCATCCGCACTTTCTTCTGATCCTGCAACTTTCTCTATGCACCCACCCACATGTGACGATTCTTGTGACGTTTCTCTGACATGTACAGTGCACGCCTCCGTGTACGCCTATTACACGCCTTCTTTCACGCCTCTTCTTACGCACATGTGTTCTTATCTCGCTCTTTTTCACCTGTTACGCCTACTGTATTGGATTCAATTATGTTACTTTACTATATATAATGTGTAATGCTAATAAAACGTTGACTGTCCCTTCCCGAACCCTAGTGGTGACGGAACATGATCTCCAACCTCGAGGTTTTTCCATTAAACCCTGTATGACTCAGATACCACGGACTCTGCCTCTCATTTTTATGAGCTGTCTTGTAATGATAATTATACGGTAAAAATGACTAGGTAAATTTATTTACCACATAATTTGGCGCCCGAATAGGGAACCCTCCCCCATTCACGCGCCGGCGATGCGTCGCAGGCCTTGCCCCCTGCCTCAGCCGTGACGGACACCTATGCGCATCTGCAGGTTTTCCTGTATCTCCCTCAGGCCTACGGAGGTGACGGAGACTGCGGTCGACACCCAGACGAGGCGGTCAGGAGTGCGGAGGATCCCAACCTGAGCCCAGCCGAGAGTAGCAGTGTCCGAGGTATCCAGAGGCCCGCCTGTTCCGAAGTGACGAGGCGCATGCGTAGTAGCAGTACCAGTAGAAGTCCAGTCCAGTCAGAGGCCTTCAAGTTCAAGTTCAAGTATTGCTCCCGGTGAGTACCGTTGCTAGGGACGCATCTAGACGGGTGCATTAGTTTGTGTCCGGTCAAGACAGGTCTGGGTACACAGTCCTGGTCCGTACGTGTTCACTTAGGTGAGCGCGGTATGACGTGTCTCTTTAAGGGACCGGTCTGTACTGTTTAGCAGTGCATCCAGTAATTCAGTGATTCAGTGATTCAGTATTCAAGCCTTCTAGCATTATTCTCACGTGATTCTAAGTATTGTGTTTTATGTACTAGATAGTATCTATTCGAAATGTTTTAATGTGTTTCATGTCGTGGTATGAATGACTGTTTGCTTTTATTGCTGTGTTTATTGTGTTCAAGTCCAAGTAGAAATGCCGTTATTTTCAAAGTTACGTCAGATAGGAACTAGGAAAGGGATACTCGAAGAAGCAGTGCCTGTCCCGCCTAGGGACACTCCAGGATATTTTATGTACCACAAGCACGGCTTAGACGCTGTGTTGTATTTAGATTTGTGGGTGGACTACACCAAGCACTTAGAAGAGAAGTTTAGATGGCCTGTCTCAGGGACATGGGATGCCGAGTGCATCATGAGAGTAGAAGAAGCATTATGGAAAAAGAAAGCCAGACAATCTCAGAAAGATGCCATAGAATTGTGGCGTAAAGAATCGCATAGAAGAACAGAAAAAGAATTCAGAAAAGCAGAGAGAAGTAGAGAAGAATCCGAAAAAGCCAAAGAAAAAGAGTTACTAGAAGAAGGAGAACAGGTCAGATCAGAACAATTAGACCGTCAAAGAAATGCACTCATTTCCGGCATGTATCCAGTTCTTGCCGAGGGCCTGCCTAAGGCCAACCCGGAAGTATCCAGTAACTTGCCACCACCATTGGTTCCGACTAAAGTACGTCACCATAAGACCGCAGCAGATATTTTCCTTTCTTCCTATTTAGATGATGTAGCTCCCGCATATACCAATGTACCCGTACAACCTGCTAATAATAATATGCCACAGCATATTCCTGCTGATCAAGCCACGACCCCTCCACGTCAGCATATTCCCGCACCTGTTGTCACTTCCCCTACTGTTCCCTCTACTAATCCTTTTTCGACAGATGCAACCCAGGGTTCAGTCCCGTTACATATGCCTGCCCCACAGTCAGGTTATGCTCATGCTTCCGCTTCGGGAGGTGCCGTAGGAGGCTACCACCGAACCCCGCCACAATTACATCGAGTGACAATGAGAGAATTAGCAATGCAGCGTACACCTAAAGCAAGCCCAGCCGAAAAACTTAAAGAATATCTTACAGATTGTAGATATGATCCAGTACCTGGCAAGACAGGACCCATGATGTTAGCCTCATTACGTTTACGCCGTGTTACAGATTATCTGATGTTATTACCAGAAATGCCAGAGCATCAGGACAACATATATCTTTTTATTAGAACAGGAGAGAGGCCAGGTTGTGTTCGTGAAGCCATGGCACATCAGAAAGTTGAGACACAAGGTTTGATATTGCGATTTTTGATAAATTGTTTGATAAGGGAACAAGACCAGCCAGGCTTTTCGCAAGAAGAGATGGAGGGATTGTCAAAATGGAGTCAGAATATTGCAGATTGTAAACATGATAAACAGAATTGTATAGATGTCATGACCAGAAAGATCCGTAAAGAAATAGTAGCAATACATGCCCGACGAGAGGCTGATAGGCCTCCCGAGTCAGACGATAAAGATACCTCAGAGGAGGAAGAACCAGAGAATACTACAGTAACTCAAGACCTGGTAGCGTATGTAGGTAGAGCGAAACCTCCTAAACAGTATCCTTTAAATAGTCCTTTTGACAGACCCATTCGTCTAGAAAGCAAGAAACGATACCTTTCCCCGATACCAGAGCAATGTTCTCTTGAACATATATTCCAAGTTACTGATAAGATCCTGAAAGAAAGAGTAGGTTATCATGAACTCAATACCTTACGTGATCAGGAACTAGCCCGGTCAGCAGTCCAATGGGCCGGGGATGACAGTATATATAAAGATGATCTAGTAGTGCAAAAGTTTTTAAGTCTTACTCCAGAAGAACAGCGACCAGCTGGTATATACATGACTCAACATCTTATTGTACAGTATGAAAATCAACAGTCTGACCCAGGTCCGCTGTATAATCTATTGCAAGACTTACTCCTGAGAAGATGGAGAGGCCTAGGTACCGATTTAATTGATATCATTTTAGAACAACGTCACAAATATAGTACGTTCCTGACCCCACGTCTTGTTTCAGTTCCACCCCCAGTTAGACAGCCATATCACCTAGACAGACAGAATCCTTTACGAGAAGTACACCCAATCCGGAAGCCAGATGATACGCTTGAACGTGTATTTGTATACACTCCTTTGACTAAAATGGAATTATTGGAAATGAAGAAAATTGTACCTTGTCACGATAAAGACCCTGCAGGGTTCCACCGTGAATTGAAAGATATGTTACTTATGGGCGATTACACATATTCGGACATTCTTAAAATGTTAAAAGTATTATTGCCAGCAGGGATTTACGAAAAACTGAAAGAAAAGGATTGGGAGGTGGGAGATAAAAAGATTAATTGGACCGAATTAGAAGATGAAGAAAAAGGACGTACCCCAGGTTTAGGTCTTGGGGACAAAACTAAAGCATTACCAGGATTGTTAGTACAGGTTTTGCCTAGATTATTGACAGTCAAGAAGGAAGATTGGGATGCAATTTCAGCCTGCAAACAGAAACCAGACGAGGACACTAGTGATTTTTATTCTAGATTCGAGAAATGTTTTATTATTAATAGTGGCCTGAAAACAAGTAGCGAGTCATTCCCACATCTTTTCGTGACCAAATTAGTTGAGAATTCCTTACCCCAGGTTAAGAACAGAGTATTGAAAGTCGAAAGTACATGGCAAGCAAATACGCCTTCCCAAATGTTACAAATGTTACAGTACCACCAGAATAGAATCAGAGAGGAACACGATCATGAACAGAGACGCATGAAAGACACTAAAATGAAAGTATTAGTTGCCCAGTCTGTTCCAGCAGATGGTCAGAAGAGGGGTAACACGCAGAACACAAAGACTAGTCGTCCTACAGGTCCTGTTAAAGGAAATTGCAATTATTGCAAACAGCCAGGTCATTTTATTAGTGATTGGGCCGTTCTGAAACATAATATTGCTACAGGCAAAACGAAAGAAAGACCACGTCAGCCTAGGCCAGAATATATTCAACAGAATATTCCACAGAATCCGCAATCTGCTCCACAACATGTTCAGCGACAGACCGTAGCGGTACCACAGCCCCAGCCCATTGCCGCAACACAACATGTTACACAGCAGATGTACCAGTATGCACAGTCAGAGTATCCAGATTACCAACAGTATTCATGAAACAGCCTAGAGAGGGAAGTGGGTTTGCCTCTCATCGAGATTCCTGTAGATCAAGACGGTCCTTATGTACATAGTCAGGTATTAGGAAAAGACAGAAAATTTTTGATTGATACAGGGGCAAGCAGAACTATCATTAGTCATGACGAGGTTCCAGGGGCACCCCTCTCAGGCTCACAGAATGTTTCCCTTGGATTTTCAGGAAAACCTATTGTTAATGAAGTCTCGAAACCAGTTCCCCTTGCAGTTGGTCCATTGTCCCGTACTACAGATTTATTGCTTACAAAGTCATGTCCAGAAAACCTGCTAGGTATTAAAACGCTGAAAGCTCTAGGAGCTGTAATATGTTGTTCTCCGGAAGGAGTGAGATTGTTTTCACGTGACTTCAAGGGCCACTATGTGTTGAGAGATTTTGATCCCCGATTACAGACTGTACCACAGCATTTATGGGCACAAGGTCCGACTGATGTAGGTTGTATGCATATCACACCATATCGTGTCACACTCAAGCCAGGAGTTGTTCTGCCCAGAATCCGACAATACAAATTGCCACCTGAGGCTGTAGCAGCCTTATTGAAAATCATTGACGAGCTTATTGCTCAAGGAGTAGTTGTAGAAACTGACTCCAATATTTGTAATTCTCCAATCATTCCGATTCTCAAACGTACTGATCCAAATGCACCTCCTGTATATCGTCTAGTGATTGACCTTAGAGAGCTTAACAAATGTATCATACCTCAGTTTCCAGTGGTCCCGGATATTTCGTCCCTATTGACTGCTATTGATTCCGAAGCGGCGTTCTTTACTGTAATCGATCTTAAGAATGCCTTCTTTAGTGTTCTCATTGATCCGGAAAGCCAGTACCTTTTCGGATTCAGTTTAAATGGTCGAAGCTTTAAATTTGCACGTGCACCTCAAGGGTTCACGGAAAGTCCGAGTATCTATAGTCAAGCATTGAAAAGACAACTTGACAGTTTCCAAATGCCTGCTAACACTGCCCTACTTCAGTACGTCGATGATCTATTGATCACCGCTCGAAGTGAACAAGAATGTGAACAAGCATCTCTGACAGTCCTATATTTTCTGGCCGACAAGGGACACAAAGTGTCTCCTTCGAAGCTGCAATTCTGTGTTCAGCAAGTTGTGTACCTTGGTCACTTGCTGTCCAAGAGGGGGAGACAGCTTACACCTGACCGCATTCAGTTAATTGTACATATGCCACAACCCAAGACACAAAAAGAAGTACGGGCCTTTATAGGCCTCACCTCTTACTGTAGACAATGGATCCCTCAGTACGCATATCTAGCCAAGCCCCTTATACAGTTGACAACCCAGGAGGCAGCGACATCGACTGTCCTCCCTTGGACTCAGGAACATACACAAGCTTTTGACGACTTGAAGAAAGCCCTATGTCAAGCACCTGTTTTAGCAACACCATGTTACAGTAAGCCTTTTACACTTTTTGTCACAGAACGCGAAGGTACTGCATTGTCAGTACTCACTCAAGATCAAGCAGGTTCACACAAGCCATGTGCTTATTTCTCTAGTACATTAGACCCAGTAGCCCAGGCTTTGCCTGCGTGCTTGAAATCAGTTGCAGCGACAGCTCTAGCAATTAGACAAAGCGATTCCATAGTATTAGGACACCAATTGACAGTACAGGTTCCACATTCCGTGGAAGTTCTTTTAAACCGAACACAGACTCAGCACTTGACTATAGCACGACTGACAGGTTATGAATTGACGTTATTCCAGCCACACATAGAAATCAGACGCTGCAACACACTGGATCCTGCTACACTTTTACCGTTAAGTACAACAGACCCTATGGCACATGACTGTGTGGAAGTCATTAACACTATGACAAAGCCCAGACAAGACTTGACAGATATCGCATTACCAGATCCAGACCTGACACTTTATGTGGATGGTTCATGTATGAGAACAAGTACAGGAGAGTTAGTGGCCGCATATGCAGTGACCACTGAAACTGAAGTCATAGAAACACATCGTATTGACACCCTGTCTGCCCAAGCAGCAGAGCTCATCGCTCTGACCCAAGCCTGTATTCGAGCCAAGAACCTGAAAGTTAACATATACACAGATTCCCGTTATGCATTCGGAGTTGTACACGACTTCGGAGTCCTTTGGCAAGGAAGAGGTTTTTTAACTTCCCACGGTGCCAAGATACAGCACGGTCCCCTCATTCAAGCTCTGTTAGAAGCAATACATTTGCCTACAGCCATAGCCATCATGAAGTGTAAAGCACATACGAAAGTCACAGATACCATTTCCCAGGGTAACGACCTGGCAGCTCGAACAGCCAAACATACAGCACAGACTCATACTCATACGACTGATATGACAAAGACAGTAGTTCCAACACATTGCATGACAGTTAGAGATCCCGCACTAGATGTAATTGACATACAGACACATGCTACCCCAGACGAAATCAAGAAATGGACAGAACTAGGAGGGATCCAGACAGAACAGGGATGGATGACGAAGGGAAAAGCCACATGGTTTCTCCCCGACTCTATGGTTCAAGTTATCATTAACACAGCACATAGTCCTGCACATTTAGGAGAGAAAGCTATGTTAGACAGTATTCAAAACCTTTGGTTCAATAAGCATTTACGAGCAGCAGCAAAACAGAAAGTGCGTACTTGCATGATCTGTTGTCAGTTCAACCCAGGTAAAGGCATTCCCGTAGAGCAAGGTGGATTTCACCCTCCTGATCAATCACCCCTTTGATGTCCTTCAGATGGATTATATCCAGATGGACCGTTGTCGAGGATTCAAGTATGTCCTCGTAGTTGTATGTGCACTTTCCCGATGGACAGAAGCATATCCAGTCCCAGATTACACTGCCGTGACCACTGCCAAACAGTTGGTTCGCAAATTTTCCCCGAGGTTTGGTTTGCCTCGTGTTGTGTATTCAGATAACGGACAGCCATTCTCGTCCGAGCTCATGAAGCAGGTTTCCCTTTTGTTAGGGTACCAATGGAAGTTCCACTGTGTTCGGCATCCCGAAGCAGCTGGATTAGTAGAGAGACACAATCAGACTCTGAAAACACGTCTTGCCAAGGTCTGTGCAGAAAAAGGAGTAGACTGGATAGTAGCCCTTCCAGTTGCTCTCTTCTATATGCGAATGGTAGCCCATTCTAGGACAGGGCTATCCCCGTATGAGGTGGTTTTTGGCCGGCCACCGAATATGTGGGGGACGCCTCTGCCCCGTAAATTAACCGATGTTGACAGTAATATGCTGACAGATTACCTTGCTTCCTTGATGTCTGCACTACAATCATGTCGTTCACAGGTCGCAGCCGCCTTTCCAGACAACACCGAAGTGAAGCCACACAAGATCGTCCCTGGTGACTACGTGTACGTCCGTAATTTTGAACGGTCAAGCCCTCTGGAGCCCCGTTGGAAGGAGCCGAAGATCGTTTTAATGACTACAAGGACTGCAGTGAAACTCGAGGGCAGAAAAAATTGGCTCCACCCGAGCCACGTCAAGAAATGTTATGGACTTCCGCCAAAAACATTTTCCCAGGACTGCCGCATTCCAATCATTGATACTAAACTCCCCCTGGTAGAGAAAACTCCGTCCCAGGAGTACAAATTAAAGTTGAGGTCTAGTAAGTCAGACAGTTTAATTGTTTAAGTCCCCCCCCTGGGTGAAGCGGTTAGACAGGTTCCTGACATGTACAAGCTAGACCCACATAGTGAGAGAGATAGACAGGAGATCAAGAAACAGAAATATTGCAAGAATCTCCGAAGCAGATGTATTGTTACTTTACTTGTCATGTTTTTTCTGAGTCTTACGATTATATGCCTAAGCTATATGTTACATGTATATTTTCCTATACAAGCACATTCTTCTTTCAATGACACTGCAGACCACACCTTTAGTGATCTGCCCCCGCACGAACTTTCTTATTGACTTGCACTGCGTAACAATTCTTTCATCCGTATGTTACATCATTCTCACCAGACCAGCAATGCTACTAATTGCTGGGTATGTGGCCGACTCCCTCCCTATCAGAAAATGACGGGAGCCTTGCCTCTTTTTCCTTACCCGTTTACACATAATGGTTCATGTGGTGCATGGTTTACATTAATGTCCTCGTTAGACAGTAAGTCTAAAGTTTCCCAAGGTAATTGGATATGGGGAGACCTGAATACAGTCATGAATAAGGCATGTTTCCCTGACAAGGAGGGTCTTCCCCAAATGACAGGTACCGATCTAGAAAACAAAGTATATGGATTAGGTAATTTTACACTTAGCCTCATGATTTTGAATGTCCAGTCAGAAACTAGTTCGAACTTACCCTCAATATCAGTTTTGCCAGTGAAAGGTGACCTATGCGTTAGAAAGAATGGTTCAGTACATCTAGGACACAGCGATTGTAATACAGTTATTGAATTTAGTGATAAAGGCAAGTCTACATTCAAAGCTTCCCGACATTCCTATTTCATTTGTGGCCATACAGCTTATATACGTTTACCTCCAGACTGGGATGGTACTTGTTACATTCCATTCCTATTGCCACCTGTTTTTCTAGCCCCACCTGATTACCATAGAAATTCTCATCTCATTCATGTTAGACCCAAGAGAGAACTCCCGATTGTCGATTACACTGAAACAACATGGGAACAATACACAGATTTCAATAAAGGATTCTTTCCTTATTTAGGAACTGTCTCAAACAGTAAACTGATACGTAAATTGACCAGAACCCTTGAAGCTGTAGTAAATGAAACTACTTTTGCCTTAGGTAACTTAACAGAAGAGCAGTCTGCTATGAGACTTGTCGTTCTTCAAAATCGTCTCGTCCTTGACGTCATCCTGGCAGATAGGGGCGGGGCTTGTAGAGTCATCGGATCCAGTTGTTGTGTTTTCATTCCAAATAACGCACCGTCAGTATACAGAGCCATAACTCGGCTCCACAAAATTGCAAGTCAGATACACCAAAATCCAGGCACTTGGACCTGGTCCGGTTGGCTCTGGAGCGTGATATCAGCCTGGGGATGGAAAGTCCTATCCTTCCTTGGAATAGCCCTACTCATAGTATTCAGTTGTTGCCTATGTCTACAATGTGGGCCAGCGATTTGCGGCTTGTGCGCCACATCATGTATTCCCCGTCCAAGTCCACGTTCTCGTGCCCGAATGAAGAAAGATGAACAAATGATGTTATATGAACAGATAGATGGACTCATGAAGATTGATATATCCTGAAGGGAACGTAGGGGACAAGGAGGGAATGAGGTAATTGAAATTTTTATGGTCAAGTATGTCCCCTAACGTGTACCCCAACGTCTCCATGTACGTGCTTGAAGTACATGTAATTTCCCTCCATGACCGAATATGAAGACGCAAATACATTTGCGTCCAACGTTAACATGTCCTCTTTCAGATCCACCATGAATGGATCGATAATTCAGTTCCTAACCATACCATGCCAACGTCTTTACATGGTACACTTTTACGTTTTTCCTGGCTCTGCCGAGCTAGGCCCTGATTTTTGTCTCCGAGCCCTTTCTGCCTCCTGCCTCTGAAAGCTGCAGCATGGACACGTATCCCTGACCTCTGCCTTACTTCCTGCCAAGCGAAGCGGTGCCTGGCTCAACCTGGCCTGCCTGCCAAGACCGTATTTTGCCTTCAAGTTATCTGTTCAGCCTCCTCGAAAATACATTCCTGTCTAGTGATTTAGGTAAACATCTCCCCGGCTGCAGAGCAAAGAGCAAGCCTTCCTGTTTCCATGCAAGCAATTTACAGTTCCCGTCGCCATAGTAGGCCCATGGCCCCTGCACGTAGACACGTAGACACATATGCACGCACTAGCATTCAGTATAGAATAGCCTCTGCCCGAGAGACCTTTTACTCCAGATAATACATCCTCCAAACATAAGATACCAGATATGTTATAGGTCCAGGTCGTTCTGACATCCCAGACTTCTGTCTCCTCTACTAGTGTTAAAGTTCTCCCCAGTTACACATCTATGTCACGTCATGCTAGCTGCGCGCGCATCCGCACTTTCTGCTGATCCTGCAACTTTCTCTATGCACCCACCCACATGTGACGATTCTTGTGACGTTTCTCTGACATGTACAGTGCACGCCTCCGTGTACGCCTATTACACGCCTTCTTTCACGCCTCTTCTTACGCACATGTGTTCTTATCTCGCTCTTTTTCACCTGTTACGCCTACTGTATTGGATTCAATTATGTTACTTTACTATATATAATGTGTAATGCTAATAAAACGTTGACTGTCCCTTCCCGAACCCTAGTGGTGACGGAACATGATCTCCAACCTCGAGGTTTTTCCATTAAACCCTGTATGACTCAGATACCACGGACTCTGCCTCTCATTTTTATGAGCTGTCTTGTAATGATAATTATACGGTAAAAATGACTAGGTAAATTTATTTACCACAACTTGTTTAGCACTTCTGAACTCAAAATAAATAGTCTAAAGTGTTTGAATTCTCACATTACAGCAAGCTTTCTTCAATGTTAAGACCCTTGAAGTAAATGCCACTGTCATATCTTCTCCACTGTGGCCATTCTGTGACAAAATGACCTCAATAGCTGTGAAGCTAGCATCTGTTGTCACCACACATTTAGCTGTGGGATCACATCCTCACATACTATTTGCCATACACATTTACGATTTCAATTAATAAAATCTTCCTGACTGCATTCAGATTTCGTTGTATTCTTTAGTAACTGGCACATGGTATAGGTTTTGTCTGAGTAATAACAAATGTTGCATAAAATTCAATTAGACCCAAAAAGTATCTTGAATCTTCCTTACTGGATAGTGCTGGTACCCTTTGATGGCTTTTAACAAACAATTACTAGGCTTAAATTCATCTTTACTAATGTCCTGCCTATAGAAAATTGGTTCCCTCATTTAAAACCTCTGAATTTTTCATTTTCTTATTACCTGGCTTTGGACTTTCACTATGAGCGAGTCTCGCCGAGCCTCACTTGCGCAAAATTCTGCGGAAATGAACTAAGAGTGTTAACTGCCAGTGTTTGCCTTTTAAGATAAGGCTTCTGCTGTGCAGCTAGGTTAAGAAGATCTGGGCTTGTTACACACAAACATGTGAGCACACACAGGTTAAATCATGTCCAGGCTCAGAGCATGAGACTACAATCTAGCTGTAGTCTCATGCGCACAGGTAGCCTGTCGCAGAAGGGACCATTCACTGATTGGTACTGACCTGGTGTTGGTCTTATGATGTGAGTGGGCTTTCATAGTGTAGGTCTGTAGTTTTTACTGAAAGGACATGTGCTCACTATATTATAGGTATGGATGCAATCTGTGCCACCACACAGGTTCGCCATACTTATGCCAAGATACATGCATTTTAGAATAAACAAGTACGCTGAGTACAGATCCACTTTTGTGATATCTGTACTCATCATGGCGTATGAGAATTGCCATGTATCCCTGCCACAGCATATTCAGATTACAGACCTTTATGCCATCTACTAGGCCAAATAATCACTCTAATGGCCAGCAGAAGAATCAAAGGCACCCCCACACAGTAGAGCCATTGACAATGCTGCGTCCAGTTTCTGGGAAATGAAAGGATGGGAAGAAAATCTGCATCTGCTAATGAACCTTTTACACTTCACCTGGCCGGGGTTTTGGGATGGGAATGCCCCCTGCATAGTGTATATTCATGACCCCTGCCCTGGTTGCCTGAACTGCATCTAATTGTGCCATTGGTTTTAATTTGTGGTCATGCCATACACAAATCCAATGTGCGTAAATTGACCTAGGGCCGGATTTTGACAAAGCTCGGTTCTGGACCATGTTCTGAGCCTTAGTGGGGCACACTGAGTGCATCCTCCTAGTGACAGAGGATTACCGTCCTTGTTGTGCGTATCATGCATGGAGCGCGGTGGGAGCAGCATACCGTGGTAGTTAATTATAGTGACAGGCCTTTTCACCTCGGGGATGAATGTGCGTTACCGACCCTTCATCTAAAAGGTTTCCCTGATTACGATGAACCCGGGATCGTGAACGTCGACATTCTGTGTATTGTACATGTGAGTGCGTGCTAAAATTCATAATGTGAAATGCATGAGTGATACTTGCCCGTGGGTTTCATTTCTAAAGCTCACAGCCTGGACCAGAGAACAAGATGGAGGAGAGGTTGCTTTCTCCAGACAGGGTTATGGTGGCATCGCCTAGATGGCAGGGGGAGCACCCGCCACAGTGGTGAGGAAATGGGAGACAGGTTTCCCTTACAAGTGCTAGGGTCCTTCCTGATACATTGGGCTATACATGACTTTGATGCAGTTGCTATTATGTATATATTGCAGAGGGTATAGGGTGAGCTCTGCAGTACCTGTTGTTCGGAAAAAGAGTTATTTAAAGGGGCATGATTCTTGTCTCTCTACCTAATCTCTGTGAGGAGGGATGGTAAATAAGGTGATCTGCTTGTTGGCTTTGGAGGGGTTGTAGAAGATACCCCCAAAGCGGGAAAAAGCATCTGGAGCCCAGAGAAACGACAGGCCTGGCAAAGGAGTAGAAAAATCAAGCTCCCCAACAAGCATTGGAGGCCATGAGGCCTAAAGGAAATGCTTTTGGGGGTTAGAGCTGGTTCCCAGAATCAGAACAAGACCAAACTCATGTGAAAATCAGCCCTACTGGGCAAGGCAAGTCACTATTACAAACTCATTCCCGAAGGGGGATCGAGCAGGAAACAGAGTTGGAAGCTCTCCGCTGCTGATTCCCAAAATTCCAGGGGGTGGAGGGGGAGGGGGGGGGGGTGTCCCCAGCTCCACTTTTAGTCCCTGCCCCGGGGACCCCTTTTACCCCTTTCCCTGGGACCTGACACATTGAAGATTGCCCTGGGGACTCCAATCCCTTCAGAACTGAACAAGCAAAGCAGGAGGCTGCCAGGGCAAAGAAAAGTGTGACAGGTGTTTCTCCCACCTATTGTGCCTGTGTTTGGACGAGGCAGGTGTACCCATCAACTGCTCCCCACCTGAGCTCCATGGAGGAAAGTAGGAGGGCAAAGCTGGTTCCTGTGCTGGCTTCTTGAAGCTGTGTGCTGGTGCATGGAATTGCTGGGGGCGCGGGGTCCTTGGAGCTTTCCTCACAACCATGGCGGAAACAGGTTCCTGAGTGGGCATGGGCACCTGGTTTTAAAGTAACGAAAAGCTGCAGCACAAGGCCACATAGTTGAAAAGAACAGCATGAGGCAGCTCATTTGTTATTCACTCTAGTAACAAAATATGGCAACCCAATTATCCACAAGGAATTGGATAAAGTCAAATACATATACAAAGAATTCCTTGAGGAAGACTAACAACTGTATTCAAATTTCGCTGTATTTTTTACTTGAAGTAATTCATTGAGCATCACATCGACATTTCATGAAAAGTATATACACATTGTATGCAATATACAGAAAGCAAACAGCAACAACTGTAACTACCAAAACAATCCAATTATGATGCACCAGTTTGTTAGGAGATTGGAGGTAGTATAAACATCCTTTTACCATCAAGTAATATGGTCAGTACAAGTAACAGCCAATATCTTTCCAATTCACAGAATTCAATACATATTGACACAAAATTTAAAATCAAGATATTCATAGGCAATAAGGGTGTATTGTCGACGGATCAGTTTTTCATGTCCACATGGGTCCGCAAGGCCATCCTCAGGACTCAGCGTTGCACATAGAGGAACTCCTGTAGATACTTGCTGGTGTCTCACTCACTTTCTGTGAGATTTCAAAGGATTCTAATAAATCATAGCCGATTCGCAAGATAATCTCACGTTTCTAATTGAATGAATCTTTTTCCAAACAGCGTCTGACTACTCCAGGAGGTCCGCATTTGTTATTCACGTCATCTTGCCTAGGAGCTCCCCATAAGCCCTGGAGCAAGGTCTACAATTTGCATATTTGCTACTGTGGGCACCACCATTTACTTTTATAGTGTTTGGGATTCTGCTGGAGGTGCAGCAGCAACATTTCCCTAAATGCTGCCCTAAGTCTCCTGGGGGATTAAGGGTCCGATGTATGTGCGACTCGCAATTTGCAACTCGAAAACTGCAATTTGCGGCAGTGTCAAAGACATTGTTAGCGATTCCCAATGGGGTAATAAATTGCATGCCTGAACAATATTTATGAAGCAAGTGCAATATGCAACCACATTGGGAATGGCTAGCACTTCCAGGGATGGTGGCATGCTGGGGTCAGCAGACCACCATGTCTTGGACTGCTTTTTTAAAAAGCAGGTTTTAAAAAAAATGCAGCCCATTTTCCTTAAAAGGAAAACGAGATGCATTTAAGAAAGAAATATAAAACTTTTAAGTATTGTTTTTTACGGGCAGGCAGTAGTCACTGGTACCACTGCCTGCTATTAAAAATATTTTCCCACACACTCATAAAGGGGAAGGGGTCCCTACCCCTTTGTGAGTGGTTTATCACCTACTTGAAGCAGGTGGTAAACTGTGAGAGCTTTGCAGCTGAAAATGTCGAAACAAAAAAATAGTACATGGCAGTATGGCTGAGATACCCGCCACCCCCTCTCGACACAATCCCCAAGGATGGGAAACCGGAAACCGTACTGAACTTTTGGAAGGCGGGAGGGAGTGACCCTCCCGGCCGTATTTATTAAAATATGAAACAAAATCAAAACATTAAAAATAACAGTTTCATATTATGTACAATTTCATTTCCACATTACGATGTTTGGCTAACCTTAACATATTTCTAATACAAAGGTTCTCCTAGCCGAACTAACATCCTACAAAACATTTTAACTTGAAATTGTACATCCTAACGTTAAGGGCCAACGGCAAGGTCGTAACCGGTGTCAGATCCCTAAACCAGAATTACCCCCCCCACTTGCGAGGGGCGACCGCACAGAGGCTGTACCTCATGTGCATCTACCAATTTCCCTTGACTTGACGGGGGCCCCAATGAACTCGACGCCATTTAATGGTCGTCCGAGGACTCGTGTGAGGTGTCTAGAAGGTAGCGTAAACCCCCCTCCCCACCCCACACAACTTACCACATCTGCCGTCGCAGGTGTCCTGGCCCTGGGAAATTCCCAGGAGGGGCCCGTAGCCCCTCCTATCCAGGAAGGGGCCTTGACCGCCTTCCCTTTCCTTTCGGCGGCCCATCCTTAGAAGGGACCGCCTCCCCGTTGAGGGGCCAATGGCCACCTCCCCCGGGCGCTCCCATCCGTAATGGGTGACGCCCCCCCCATAGGGATCTTCCAATTACTGCTCACCGATCATGACCTTACCGCCCGACCAAAATAAATACGACAATTAACTAGAATTACTAAAATTAAAAAACAACCATAACTGCTTCACGTATGATTACTGGTCAACACTAGTGCAAAATACTTTATTCGAAAAAAACATACTGAAAAGAACCATTCACTTTATTGCATACTCAAATAACACTTCAATGGTAACGACCTGTAAGAAATAGAGTTACCACATCAAAACTTTATTTCAAAACCACTTGCTGTCTTCAGGGGCTGGTGGGTGGGTCAAAATTGGCTCTTCGTTCCGTCTCGAGCTCACGTGCAGCGGGGAGGTGCAGCTTCAGAGCACAGGAACAAGAGGATGCTTTCTTGGCTTGTTGCTCCTTTTATCCGTCTTCGGGCGGGCGTAAACCCGCCTCCGCCCGCCCCCGGGGGCGTGGCTGGCGGCTTCAGTGTCTAGGACAACCCACTCCAGGGCGGGAAAAGGCGCGCCCCGGCTAGCCGCTTCGGGCATACCAGCCGAGACTCGCCTCCCGCCCAAGATGGCCTCCCGGGGGGATCGGGGTACTCCACCATACGTTCGGGGGGACCGAGTGGTCGCCCCTTTCCATATGGCTGAGATACCCGCCACCCCCTCTCGACACAATCCCCAAGGATGGGAAACCGGAAACCGTACTGAAGTTTTGGAAGGCGGGAGGGAGTGACCCTCCCGGCCGTATTTATTAAAATATGAAACAAAATCAAAACATTAAAAATAACAGTTTCATATTATGTACAATTTCATTTCCACATTACGATGTTTGGCTAACCTTAACATATTTCTAATACAAAGGTTCTCCTAGCCGAACTAACATCCTACAAAACATTTTAACTTGAAATTGTACATCCTAACGTTAAGGGCCAACGGCAAGGTCGTAACCGGTGTCAGATCCCTAAACCAGAATTACCCCCCCCACTTGCGAGGGGCGACCGCACAGAGGCTGTACCTCATGTGCATCTACCAATTTCCCTTGACTTGATGGGGGCCCCAATGAACTTGACGCCATTTAATGGTCGTCCGAGGACTCGTGTGAGGTGTCTAGAAGGTAGCGTAAACCCCCCTCCCCACCCCACACAACTTACCACATCTGCCGTCGCAGGTGTCCTGGCCCCGGGAAATTCCCAGGAGGGGCCCGTAGCCCCTCCTATCCAGGAAGGGGCCTTGACCGCCTTCCCTTTCCTTTCGGCGGCCCATCCTTAGAAGGGACCGCCTCCCCGTTGAGGGGCCAATGGCCACCTCCCCCGGGCGCTCCGATCCGTAATGGGTGACGCCCCCCCCATAGGGATCTTCCAATTACTGCTCACCGATCATGACCTTACCGCCACAGGCCGGATAGTTGACCGGCTATCCGGACCCCCCACAAAACTCCTGCCTAAAGGTCATGCTTTAAACTCTTCAGCCAAGCTATGAGGTCTCCTATGAGTAACTCATTCCCCACCCGGGACAAATGGACCCCATCACCCAAATACATACTGTCCCCCTTGATACAACCATGAGGAATACAATGTAGTGCACTTGAACGAAACAATCTACCCAATTTGTTATTTACTTTCTTCACAGAATGATTTAAAGCAGAAACCGAATTCGCCCCCCGCCACACTTTACGTGGAATCATATGGGACCATGCAATTGTGCACCCTGGAACCCTTCTCGCCAACCAACTTACTGTGGAAAGTATCGCCTCGAGAAGAAGTCGTCTACCAGTGGTCACCAAATCGTTGCCCCCAAGATGGACTATGATTATAGATGGCGGTGACCTTGTCCGCCCTAACAAGCCCTCGAAAAAGGATTGAAACTGGTCAATACAGAGCCCGCCCCTTCCGTAGAAGGTCACCCTGTACCCGTATTCCCCAGCCATGTGAATCATGTCACCTGCTTTGAATAAGTCCGCGGCACGCCTCACGTATGAGTGGCCCACGACCCACACCACTTTTTCCGCAGCCGGTGATGTTTGACCGCTGGTTCCCAGGTGTCGGGTCGACTGCACAGTCCGCCCCGCCTCGTAAGCTTGCGAAACTGTAAACCAAACAAAAACAAGAAGCGTGAGTACATGATAACAGCTTCACAACATGTGCAACCGCACATACCTTTTGTAACAATTCGAGGACCAACGCCCCAAACGTTTCACTTTTTCTACACTCAGACCCCTGGCTGTAGCCTCAGTAGCAGCCCCTATCCGAAAGGAATGGGTCCCAAACTCGCCGGGGTTCAAGCCCGCGGCCGAAATTGCCATCGTAAGCACCCGCTGGAACTGAAACCTCGTCAGTGGGGTGGCATCAGCGTGCCTCAACAAGGTCCCCCCCCATGATGACGCCCTCTGCGCAAAATATTCCTCCACGCAAACCACAGGGCACATGGGAGATCCGGGAATCCGATGTATGACTACACAATCCCCAATCGCACCCTGATCGGCCTTGGACCTGACAAACGAGACAGTCATCGTCTCCCTCTTTACCTGAATGTGCTCTCGGCACAGTCCCCCCACCGTATCCCGCTTGTTCTTCGCCACCAGTTCGCTTACCCGCATTGCCCCATGGAATGCTAACGCAAAGGCAGCCCGGAATAACACTGTTTCATACTGGGATGAACATGTCGCAGGGAGTACGGATAATAACAGGGCCAACCTATCCAGACCTATCGGGTGCCTCTCATCTACTCTGCGACCCTCAAGGCGTTGCCACCCACGTAGCGCTTTCTGCACCACGAAAGACGCTGTCGGGTCCTGGATCCCATGAGCCCTTGCCATAAAGGAAATGGCGGCCCGATGCCTCTGGGCCGTAGCTACTGATTTGCCTGCCTGATGTAAAGACAGCAAAAATTTTACGACAAGCTCTTCCTGGCCCCAAAGCTCCCCCCTAGCAGAACCCAAAAAGGACCAATAGGAACGGAACGCCCCTTGATATGCCTTCCTTGTCCTAGGTGCTAAGCTCTCTCCCACGAGGTTTTGTAGTTCGGGGCACCGAGAGACCAGAGAGCTTCGGGAAAGGGTGCCGCTACCGGGTCCGCTGTGGGCAGAAAACCCCAGAAGGCCTGCATACGGAAACGAGAAAGCGCATCAGCCGCTTGGTTCAGTACCCCCGGGACATGTCTTGCCCTAAAGAGCACATTCAACTGCATACACAATAACACAATTTCTTTGAGCAGTCTCAGAATCCATTTGCAACGTGCTGCCTGACTATTGATACACTCAACCACGGTCATGTTATCAGACCAGAACACCACAGAGTGATCCCGAAACCCCTCAGGCCATGTTTTCAGGGCCACCAAAATAGGGAAGAGTTCAAGAAAAGCAATGTTACTCGTCAGCCCGCACTCGTGCCACCATGACGGCCATTTTTGAGCCGACCATTGCGTACCGAATATGGCGCCAAAACCCACACTCCCCGCCGCATCTGTCCACAGCCCTAGCTCCTCGGAGGACACCGCCGGCTTGTTCCAGACAATTCGACCATTAAAATCCGCCAGAAATGCCAACCAAATGCGCATGTCCTGGCGAATCTCTGCCGAGAGCCTCGTGCGGTGGTGTCCTCCCTTAAGACCGACCATGGTTTGTGCAATCGAGCGGGAAAAGGGGCGGGCCATTGGCATTACTCTAAGGGCAAAATTCAACTGGCCCACCGTTTGCTGCAATTGATGCAAGTTTACCTTAGTCTTACGAATACATGTTTCAAGGGAGGCCCTGAATTTTACCACCTTTTCTTTGGGTAACCGAAAGCAACCTTCCCCCGAATCGAGCTCTATCCCCAGAAACTCGAGTGAAGTCGAGGGACCCACAGTCTTACCTGGTGCCAATGGCACACCAAAATGATTCATTAAGCCACAAAATTCTTTTAAAGCCTGTCCACATTCTGGATCCCCGGCTGCCCCCAGGAACAGAAAGTCATCGAGATAATGCATAACATGCTGAAAACCCGTCTTTCTCCTGAATACCCATTGCAGAAAACAACTGAACTTTTCAAAATAAGCACAAGATATGGAGCATCCCATTGGCATACATTTATCCATGTAATAGCGACCCTGAAACATGAAACCAAGGAGACGCTGATCGTCCGGGTGTACCGGGAGCAACCGGAACGCTGACTCGATGTCTGATTTTGCCATCAGCGCCCCGGGCCCCAGGCGATTCAACATGGCGACGGCCTCATCGAAAGATGCGTACCGCACCGAACACACTTCCGGGTCTATCGCATCATTCACGGAAAGACCTCGCGGGGCTGACAAATTATGTATTAGCCTAAACTCACCCGGGTCCTTCTTGGGGACCACCCCTAAGGGGGAACAAACAAAGTTAGCAACCGGTGGTAAATCGAATGGACCGGCAACCCGCCCTCGAGTCACCTCTTTCCCAATCTTTACCTGTACCACCGCCGTATGCTGCAGTACCGACAGTTGGTTCTTACAACTTGTTTTACCCTGAAAATTCCCCACTGGAATGCGGAAACCATACGAAAACCCGTCTCGCAACACCCCAGCGGAGACATGATCCGGGTATTCATTGAGCCAAGGAATCATTGCCATGGTATCAACCGGGGTAGGTAAAGGCGCCCCTCAGACTATTTCAGACCTGTTTGGCGCTTCCCCTACCACCGTTATCACCCGTTTTGGCTCTGCACATGGTCTCGGGATGGGAGGACTGTCCACACCCCCCACAGTCGTGTCTAAACTTGCATGACCCCTGGGGCCTCGTACATTTTCCCCTGTTAAAATTCTAACAAATCCCCTTTTTACCTGTGTTGCCACTCGACTTTGAGTGATGCTCGTTACCTGCACCCGTCCGAAAGGGCGTCCCAGAGGATTGGCGGGAAGACTCACCCCCGTTACCCCCCGACAATGGTACCTTTAACATGCCTGAATTCTCCATTTTTTGCCAAGAAATCGAGTCATAACAATCCCAGGTCAGAGCTGGGTTGTGCTCTTTGGCCTTCCTAAAAACATTGTCATAACAAAACCACTGATTGCCCTCGTATGATTGAGAATACTCCATGATACGTGTCTGGTATATGGGCAACTCGGGCAACAACTCAGGCCTTCGCTCCCCCATAATTGAGGTGAATATGCCAAACGCTCTGCCCCAAGTACCTATGTTCTCATCAACCTTAAAGGCGGCCATTTTGGCGCGCCAAACACTCGGATGCAGAAGCTCTTTTTGGCCCTTCACATGTTCGATCTCGTAATGGTCGGTAAGCAAAGAAAACATGTTCACATACTTATCAGCCCAAATCTTTTCCTTAACTTCGAGTGGAACATGCTGGGCCACTTTCTCCCTTCTTGAGGGTACAGACCCCTCACCCGCAATCGGCAGTAGCCGCTTACCTGAACTAGGAGCTGTAATCGCTGCCGAACTCGTGCCCGCTGCGGTCTCGCCCACCGGAACCTGTGGGGGAACAGAAGATGGTGCCTTCGCAGCCTCTCTAGATTCTCGCAATTGCCTCATTACTGCCCTGGCGTCATCCGCCGTGGTGCCCTCACTCTCTTTTCCCAACCACGCTGCCAGTTGTGCAGCCAACTCGGGAGGCATATCCTCCCCGTTCACGGGGGTGACTACAACGGGGATCGGATGCCCCTCCTTCGGAACCGGGATTGGCTCCTCTATCGGTGTATCGGGAACCGGGGCCTCCCCCCCAGGTGCCCCCCTCTTGGACCTCTTGCCTCTCCCGCTGGGGACTACTCCCGGCAATGCTGGTCCGATGATTCGCTTCGGGCCTCCCACCCCGTTCATTGCCGCCATCTGTTTTTTCAACCCGGCTATGTCCTTTACGAGCATGCGGAGCATCTGATCAGTACCGACCCGCTTTCCGACCTTCTTGCCCGGCATTCTCCAACGAAGATATCTGAAAGAACAAGAACAAAATTGCAACGCTCAAAATTGGCTCTTCGTTCCGTCTCGAGCTCACGTGCAGCGGGGAGGTGCAGCTTCAGAGCACAGGAACAAGAGGATGCTTTCTTGGCTTGTTGCTCCTTTTATCCGTCTTCGGGCGGGCGTAAACCCGCCTCCGCCCGCCCCCGGGGGCGTGGCTGGCGGCTTCAGTGTCTAGGACAACCCACTCCAGGGCGGGAAAAGGCGCGCCCCGGCTACGCCGCTTCGGGCATACCAGCCGAGACTCGCCTCCCGCCCAAGATGGCCTCCCGGGGGGATCGGGGTACTCCACCATACGTTCGGGGGGACCGAGTGGTCGCCCCTTTCCATGAGTCTCGCTATTAGGAAGGGACACCCCTTTCTAATAACGAGAGTCGCAAACACTATTTTGCGAGTCAGTGACAAAAATGTGTTGTACATCTGGCCCTAAATTCCTGATTTTAGGGGAGGCTTTAAGATTTTCAAGTGCTCCCACAGCTTGTGCTTTTGCTTATAAGCTCTAAAGTGTTGGAACCCCTGTTAATTGGTCCTAAAGTATCAGTGGCAACAGTTTAAAATCAGAAAGAAGACAAGATATATGGTAAATCGACAAAATGCTTTGTTTGCAATGTTGATAATTGACAGTGCAATGTTTAATGATTTAATGAAGGCTATCGAATGTTGGGATTATCCCCATTGGTTTCAATGGTGCTGCAAAGATGGATTATAACATAAGCAGTAGGCCTACCTTTTTCACAATGACACCCCCTAACTTGTGATATTGAATTCAGTATAGGTGGGTGGGGGTGGGGGGGCGTTTTTGTGATTATAGGTACAAGTCTTGCTGGAAGTGTGAACTGCTGTTCTGAGGGTGTCAACTAAGATATTTCAATCTAAATGGTTGTTCACATTTGCAATTAATTCATACTATCTAGTAGTGTTTGTGTGTTGGAAATGGGATTTCTGGTAAGCTAGGGCATGCGCCTAAGCCAGGTAGAAACCACCACTCTAGTCAGGACAACACTGAAGATAACCCCTGCTCACCCCCTTCATAGCTTGGAATGAGCAGTCATGCTTATCTCAGAGGCAATGTGTAAAGCATTTGCACAACACACACACACAGCAGTAACACACTAAGTACACCAGAAAAGAAACTCCACACAAGGTTATATAAAAAATAGCTTTTGTATTATCCAAAACACATTAGAATTAGAATCACACATATAAACTGTGTCAACTGGCACTAGGCCATATTTACAGGGGTTATGTACACAGGACAAGGCCAATCGGGCCACTGTCAGAACCTTTAGAAAGCACTAGTAACAAGTGTAAAACACAACCAGTAACTACTGGCACAATACTGTACTTAGCATTATCACCTGCAACATAAACACATTATGTCTGCATCAACACATGGTGCATAAATCAAATTAGGCATAGAACACATTAGCATAAACACCATAAGCATAAACACCCTGGGCAAAAATCACATTAGGGCCTTGCGCCAGTTGACCCCAGGCCAACTGGCCTTTCTCTGGGGTCAAGGTGCCCTCTGTCCAGAATGTCAGGGTGTAAACTGTGGGCCTTTCAAGTAGCCCTAGGGCTGCAAAAGCAGCAAAAGCAAAGTGCGCAATGCGCTGGGGCAGAGGAGTGTACCTCACTCCTTCATCATCAGTAAGGAAAAATTCCCCGCATTGCAGGTACCACTAACTGGCGGTGCAGCTGAGGCAAAATTAGCCTGGGCACCGCTGTGCCCCTGAAGCCCTACTCTGGGTCTCCTAAATATCAAAGAAGAAGTCAGACCAGATGCCCCGGTGCCTCAGGGAGCACCAACTCTGTTTCCCTATTGAGCCCCACTCACCGGGACTCTTCGGGGGATTCTCCTGCGCAGGTCCCAGGCACTAACAATGTGCCTCGGCTGGCCTGCGCTACCGAAACCTCCCTATACTGGCTCCGGTCTTCCTCCTGCTTCCACAGCGCAATCTCCACAGGCCTTCCTCCACTTTGGCCAGGTGGGGGAAGGCGGGAAGGCAGCAAATGGAGCCCGCAAGGCTCCATCACCTCTTGCTCCTCTTTGGGGGTCCTGGCTTCCTCCAGCACCGTTCAGTGCCAGGTGGGCTCACGCCTGGATTCTCCTTCCATTTGGGGGGAGTCAGGTCATGCCCCCAACCAGGCACGCCGCCTGTCTTCCTCCTGGGGCCCAGCAACAGCAAGTCCCGAGCACAAGGAAAGTACAACATTCTCATGGGGTCACAGACCCAATATTTATACACCCTTTCCCTTTGTCTGCCCTTGGCACAGGGCTTGGGGGAACCAACCTGAGCTAGTTCTGGCTTTTTTGGAGCTCTATGTGTACAGGGTTCCTCTTCCCTATTGTCAGGTGGGGGCTTATCATCAGACACACCACAGAGGGGCAGAGCCAGCATTCACCCAGGCAGGCACATACCTATTCAGGGTCAGGGGACAACTTCGCCCACTACTCCAAATGCAGATCACCTATTCAGCCTAGCGCTGACTCGCCCTGCCCTCCCTGGAGCCACACACATCTCACCAGCTCCTATCACTCCAAAGCCAGACATACAATCCACATCAGGCAGGCAGACACATAGCACACAGAAATGCCAACTTCTAGAAGTGGTACAAAAGGGGGTGGTGATGGAAGGAGCATCTGAATCAATCAAACACTCACACCCAGTCAAAAGATCTGGGTTTAATCCATCACCGTTCTTTAGCCCACTCTGCCACCCCAGTTCAGACATGGCTATATGCAAATCAGTCTGACCCTGTGCCTCATGGGAACAGTCCAGCCCGAACTGCCAAGCCATGTCTTCCCTGGACCGGAAACAAGCTTCCGAGGACCAGTTTCTGTCAATCCAGCCGTCTTCAGCCCGGCTTGCTTGAATCCGTCCATCACCACCCCCTTTTGTACAATTTCTAGAAGTGGCATTTCAAAAATAGTGATAATAAATCCGCCCCATCATTGCGCAGCATTTGTTATTACTATTCCAACCATACCAAACTTGACCACGCTGCTCCTCTCATATCAGGAATTACCACTGAAACACTTATCAGGGAATCCCCAATGCATTCCTATGAAAGGGGCAGCTCGCAGCAGTGAGAAACCAAAATGGCTGTTTGTCACTACCAGGACATGTCACACACTTAAGGTACATGTCCTACCCTTTACCGACAATACACCCTGCCCATAGGGCTAGCTAGGGCATACCTTAGGGGTGACTGACATGCAGTAAAAGGGGGGTCACAGACATGGCACACCTTAGGTGCCACGTCACAGCAGCAGTAACACTGAGCACGCAGGCCCTCCGATGACAGAGGCCTGAGACAGGGTTGAAAGGCTACTTTGGTGGGTGGTGCAATCAGCACTGCAAGCCCACCAGTAGCATTTAATTTACCAGTCCCGGGTATATGAGATAACACTTTACAAGGGACTGACAGGTAAATTAAAGATGCCAAACAGGTGTAGACCAGTCTTTACCATATTTACCAGAGAGAGCACACACACTTTACACTGGACAGCAGCGCTAAAGTCCCAGAGTCCTCGAACCACCAACACCATGTCAGAAAAAAGGCTAGGAGGTAGGCAAAACGTTCAGGGATGACCCTGCAAAAAGGGCCAAGTCCAACAGTGAACAACAAGGTACTTTTCTTTTTTGGAAGAAAAAGAGCTGACTGGACAGTGTTTTATTGAATGTTGTTGCTTACCAGTAGTTTGGGGTATTGGACCATACCACTACTCCCCGAAGTAGGCCCTAAACTGCTCTGATTCACTACCCTGAGTCAAGTGCTGCAATGAGAAACTTGGTCCTCAGTAAAGTGAAAGTTAGGGACTTATTACCTGTAAAGGACTCCCATCCGTTGAAACTAATTACCCATTTTCTTACAACACCAAGGTAATTCAGACTTTGGACCACAAATGTACATTTTGCATACTCTGTTGTTGAGCCATATTTCATCAGAATATCCCAAACCTCCCTCAATGGTAGATCATGTTGATCTTTGCTTTTGCCCATAATCAAAATATGATCTTGGAAAAATGTGTACCTTTAGTGTTTATAAACAATTTGTGAATCAGTTGTTGAAAAACCACAACATCTGATCCTATTGTAAATGAAATGCGGGTGTATTTGAAGCACCCAACTGGTGTTAAAAAATGCACCTAACTTTTTACTCTCAGGATGTAAGTACACGTGATAGTATACAGAGTACAGGTCGGTTGAAGAAAACCATTGCTTCCCTTTAGCCATGGCCCACATTTCATTTTTCTTAGGTGAGGGAATTCTCTCCACAATTAAGCTATTAAGGTCACTTAGGTTAATGTATAAACAGGCTTTCCCATTTGCTTGGCTGGCCATGACTGAAGGGGCCAGCCATTCTGAGCCTTTAATAGGCCGAATGATACTTGCATTCAATCATTTTTTGCACTCCAGATTAACTTTGTTTCTCACGATCACAAGTATTTCTTAAGAGACTGGAGTTTTTTTGGGCAAAGACCTGAGTATGGCCTCAGCATTACTATTTAACGGCTGCCATCAGAAAAACAAAGAATTGTAATTCAAGGTCTGATCCTGTCACGATTAGTCTATGGCAACTCCCTATACCTCGGAGGTCCTGCATATGTTACCGGAAAGCTGCAGGTTATTCAGAATGCTGCAGTGAGAGTTCTGATGAGCCTCCCAAAAACAGTCTACACGCTTGGCTCTGGCCAGCCTTCATTGGATACCAGTAAAGAAAAGAAGAGATTTTAAAACACTCTGCAATGTACATGAAATAAAACATGCCCAGAGACCCCACATTTTCAGTCATCTCATTTTTCCGCACAACAAAGCAAGAGATCTACGGTCAGACAACCACTTTCTTCTGACCGTTCCCAAAATTTAAAGGGCCAGAATTGGTAGGAGCTCCTTTGCTTATTTGGCATCTCAGCTTTGGAATTCCCTTCCTATTCGGTCAAGAGTCAATGCTAACTTGCTGAGCTTCAGAAAGCAATTAAAGACCCATTTATTCACATAAGCAGTATAGTACCTACCTCACGACTTATGTTAGCACTGGGAAGACCGTTTTTGGGTAGCCATGCACATTTTAAAAAACGGTAACATAACATAACATAACATAACATAACATAACATAACATAACATAACATAACATTCTATGCACCTTTGGTACAACACCCTCTCTCAAAGTGATTTAATAGGCGAATCCTACTAATATCCCTATCGTCCCCGAAAATACACTTGGAAATTAAATTAGAACCTTAACCTCACAGCTCACACAGCCCTCCTCGATTAGGACTTGCTCTTGTCAAATAATATCCAAAGCTCTTTAGTTGATCCACTCTAACGCTGATGGGCCTTCCTCATCTACATAAACTTTGCCTACAGCTTTTTCTACAAATTGAAGTAGACAGTCCTCTACCCCACAAATGAAATGGGGACCATAGTAAAACTGCCCGGACTAATGTCTGATGGAAGCAAGTTATGACCTAACACTGTTCCAAATTTTCAATAACTCAACTTCCCCCAATTTAACTTTGAATGCAGGCTTATCACTTGTTCTTTTGTTGAGAACAAAAACCTGTCCTCGCTCACTTCACATGCTTAGCACGCAATCTTGAGGCCCATTAGCACTCTCTGATTGTAGACTCTCTGACTAAGTATGAGCAAGACCTCTGATCATTACCATGTTTAGCTCTGCTAGTGGTTAATCTTTCTACAAACCCTAACACAATGGCCTTTGATACCGCAACATTGTTGATTACTGCTGCTATGGCACATTTACTTTTTTACAAATGTCTGCCTTAACAATCACAACAATTACATCAGACAGTTAAGAATCCCCATGAACTCATAATCTCACTTGAACACCTTCATTATTTTCATACATTTGTCTCTAATTAATTTATTGTGGAGGTTCCCAGATTTGCAATTAATAGCAATTTTTTTCAGCAGGAAACATACTCGTCAATGGACTCTCTTTTTTCCTGTTTTCAATGGAAAAAATGACATTGGTCAATGACTGTGCATGCACATGAGGAAAATTAGTTGTCCAAATCTGAAAGGGCAATCATGAAAATATTTCCTTCAGTCAGAGGTCTTGTTTTTCCCATCCTATATATTTTGAGACCTTCTGGTCCCAATGAATAAAGAAGGATTTTCTGCTTCCTACCTGAAGTGAATTCCTCATCATCAATTGTGTGAATAGAATTGATAAAATATTCTTTACATTTTTTGCCATTTTTAAGGTGGATCCAGGTGTGGCCAAGAATGGTTGAGGAGGAGTCAATGAGAAGGTGTGGGCTGCATACGTGTTGGGAGGCATTAGAAAAAGGTGAGTATAATAATCAGTATAGAATTTATTTTCTCACTGACACGTAATACCCTAGGTTGCGAATTGTAATTCTCCAACTTTGTGTACATGCTGTAGGTAAACAAAGGACAAAAATTACCTTCATGAGCACAAAGGTAATCCCACTCTTCCATGAATCTGATTGAATCAAGAAATAATAGGCTGAGTTGAATGATGTTAATATGTGGAGAGAGAAATATAGAAAATAATTGCTGGCTCAAATGCCCAAAGATGGCTGACTGTATGAGTCACAGAGCATGTCTTCAGCATGGAATGTACTGACATTGGAGCGTTAATGTCGTGGCATTCCTGATGTCCTGCAAGATGACGTGAAGAGCAAGGATGCCGCAAGGAAGTAATCTGGTTGCTCACTTTGGCTTGTGCCCCCAAAAGTACTTTCTGTACCATAGATACTGGTATACAATATTGTGGGGAATAACGTCCATTATTGTTCCATTCTTCCACCACACCACATCCACAGCGGAAGAACAGTCTCTCTTCCAAGCGAAGAGCAGTGCTGTAGGGTATCAAAAAAGGTCAAGCAGTGACTCCAGTATAGAGACTTCTGTGGGTTTGTTACTTCTGAGTTGCGTGTAGTCATTGCCAAAACTTGTAGCATAGAGAAGAAAGGTAAGTGGAGTATAAATGTCTTATTGCAGCCTTGTAAACTACTAACTCCTGCCCCACTCCAGGAACGACCTAAGCTCATTCAAATGGTAATATTCCATCAAGGAGGAAAGAGCTTTATAACTAGCAGAGGGATCACTGACAGAGTATCAATCACCACAATATCGACTTACACAAATATCCTGACATAAATATCGTTGTTAAAAATATCCACCTCCTATATTTATAATTGTAATTACAAAAATATTGAAAAACAATATAGTGAAAAATATCTATGTCCAAAATATCATTTTTATTATACGTACAAAAAAAAGTATTATAAATTAATAATAAATTTAGCAAAAAGAATATTTAGATTTATTTGTAAATTGTAACAATTATAAGTAATACATTTAGGGGCCAATTCCGATTTGGTAAAATCCTGTCCGAATCGTCGTACGGAGCCTTTTTCCCGTACGAATCGTATCCCGAACCGTCCCCGTATGTACGATGTAGTACGATGTGCACCCAAATCAGTTCTCCGTATGAATCGTACCAAGGACCGTACGACTCAAGAATCCGTACGGATCGCATTCGGAACATGCAGTACGCGATTTCCGTACGGATCGAAGCATCATTTTCCGACCCAGCAAGTACGAATCGTCTGGACAACACTCCGTATGACTCTCTTGTTACGGGAGCTGAAAACATCAGGAAAAGAAGATTTCGACTCAAAATGCGTACGAGATGCCCCCCCCCGGGTACGGTGCGGACACCCCATGATTGCAGGGGTATGGTGCGTAGGGGTAGGGTGCGTACACCCCTGGATTTCAGGGGTACGGTGCGTATGTCCCGTGCGTACACCCCATGATTGTGGGTGTACGGTGCGTGTGGGTACGGTTCGTACCCCCAAGGCCGTAGGTGTACGGTGCGTACACCCCGTGCATACACCCCTTGAGTTTAGGGGTACGGTGCCTATGTGAATGTGGCTCTCCGTACGAATTGCTTCTACGCGACGTTTTCCGTACGAATCGTGTACTCAATCCCCAGTACAGATCGTACTTGTCGGGTTGTACGGCATGTTTACAATTCGTAAGGTTTACTATGAGGGTCTATGTCGTATGGATTTCAGCTCGTGTTTCGTACGGTTCGCAATGATTCGGACGTATTTTTTACCTACAGATCGTACTACGCGATTCGGATGGATCTGTACGATTCGTACGGAAACGGCTACGAATATGACTCGTCGTACAGATTTGTTTCCCGAATCGGAATCGACCCCTTAATGTAATAAAAGTTAAACATACATATAAAAAATGTAATATATATATATATATGTATATATATATATATATATATATATATATATATATATATACTTAAAAATAATTAATAATTGTAATTAATTTTAAAATATTACAAATATATACAAAATTATAAAAAATATATGTTTACATACACCTGTAACATAAAAATGAATTAAAAAAATTATATTATAAATTAAAATATTAAAATATTTAATATTTTTTAAACCTACATTTTGCACTACATTGAGTGCAACAGTAGAGAAAGTTTAGGAGAACAGAGGGGTAAAAATTACTATTCCCATTTCAGCGAGTTTAGCAGTAGGGAAAGTGTTGGATAGCGGAGAGGTAAAAATTACTAGTCCCACTCTAGTGAATGCAACAGTAGGGAAAGTGTGGGATAGCGGATAGGTAAAACATACTATTCCCACTCCAGCAAAGGAAACAGTAGGAAAAGTATTGGATAGCGGATAGGTAAAAATTAATATTCCCACTCCCGCGAGTGCAACAGTAGGGAAAGTGTTGGATAGTGGAGGGGAAAAATTTACTACTCCAACTCCAGCGAGTGCAACAGTAGGGCAAGAGTTCGATAGCGTCGAGGTAAAAATTTGTATTCCCACTCCAGTAAATGTAATAGTAGGGAAAGTGTTGGATAGCGGAGAGGTAAACATTAGTATTCCCACTCCAATGAGTGCAATAGTAGGGAAAGTGTTGGATAGAGAAGGGTAAAAATGGCTATTTCCACTTCGGCCAGTGCAACAGTAGGGAAAGTGTTGGATAGCAGAGGGGTAAAAATTACTATTCCCATGTCAAAGAGTACAACACTAGGAAATGTGTTGGATAGCGGAGGAGTAAAAATTACTATTCCTACTCCAGCTAGTGCATCCGTAGGGAAAGTGTTGGATAGTTGAGGGGATAAAATTACTAGTCCCACTCCAGCGAGTGCAACAGTAGGGAACGTGTTGGATAGGGGAGGGGAAAATAAATTACTATTCCCACTGCAGTGAGTGCAACAGTAGGGAAAGTGTTGGATAGCGGACGGGTAAAAAGTACTATTACTACTGAAGACAATTTAAATGTAAAAACAGACAAAATATCAACTACAATACAAAAGATAATAAAAAACAAAAAACTGAGGACTGTGGACTGACGAGGGAGCTTTGGACTGCAAGCACGCAGGAGCTGCTCTTCCTTCAACCCTTCACCAACTTCTTGCGGAACCCGCTCCGCGGGTCCCGCTTCGCCTTTGGTTCTCCGCTAGCGCTGCTGGAAGTGCGCTGTGACTGCGAGGACTGCATCTAACAAAGCCTCTGTGGCGGTGGTGTGGGCAGGGCTGCGAGCGTGGTCAGGCGAGGACTTCAAGTCTCAGGAGCGCCTGACCCTCGGCATCACCAGCAGCTGACCCGCTCTCCCTGCTGGCTCCTCCCCCGCCTCAGCGCGGCTAAAACCAGCGCGTCAGTTTCCTTGCTTGTTCTCTCACCTGTTGCCTATGTGGACTGACGAGGGAGCTTTGGACTGCGAGCACGCAGGAGCTGCTCTTCCTTCAACCCTTCATCAACTTCTTGCGGAACCCGCTCCGCGGGTCCCGCTTCGCCTTTGGTTCTCCGCTAGCGCTGCTGGAAGTGCGCTGTGACTGCGAGGACTGCATCTAACAGAGCCTCTGTGGCGGTGGTGTGGGCAGGGCTGCGAGCGTGGTCAGGCGAGGACTTCAAGTCCCAGGAGCGCCTGACCCTCGGCATCACCAGCAGCTGACCCGCTCTCCCTGCTGGCTCCTCCCCCGCCTCAGCGCGGCTAAAACCAGCGCGTCAGTTTCCTTGCTTGTTCTCTCACCTGTTGCCTGTGTGGACTGACGAGGGAGCTTTGGACTGCGAGCACGCAGGAGCTGCTCTTCCTTCAACCCTTCATCAACTTCTTGCGGAACACGCTACGCGGGTCCCGCTTCGCCTTTGGTTCTCCGCTAGCGCTGCTGGAAGTGCGCTGTGACTGCGAGGACTGCATCTAACAGAGCCTCTGTGGCGGTGGTGTGGGCAGGGCTGCGAGCGTGGTCAGGCGAGGACTTCAAGTCCCAGGAGCGCCTGACCCTCGGCATCACCAGCAGCTGACCCGCTCTCCCTGCTGGCTCCTCCCCCGCCTCAGCGCGGCTAAAACCAGCGCGTCATTTTTCTTGCTTGTTCTCTCACCTGTTGCCTGTGTGGACTGACGAGGGAGCTTTGGACTGCGAGCACGCAGGAGCTGCTCTTCCTTCAACCCTTCATCAACTTCTTGCGGAACCCGCTCCGCGGGTCCCGCTTCGCCTTTGGTTCTCCGCTAGCGCTGCTGGAAGTGCGCTGTGACTGCGAGGACTGCATCTAACAGAGCCTCTGTGGCGGTGGTGTGGGCAGGGCTGCGAGCGTGGTCAGGCGAGGACTTCAAGTCCCAGGAGCGCCTGACCCTCGGCATCACCAGCAGCTGACCCGCTCTCCCTGCTGGCTCATCCCCCGCCTCAGCGCGGCTAAAACCAGCGCGTCAGTTTCCTTGCTTGTTCTCTCACCTGTTGCCTGTGTGGACTGACGAGGGAGCTTTGGACTGCGAGCACGCAGGAGCTGCTCTTCCTTCAACCCTTCATCAACTTCTTGCGGAACCCGCTCCGCGGGTCCCGCTTCGCCTTTGGTTCTCCGCTAGCGCTGCTGGAAGTGCGCTGTGACTGCGAGGACTGCATCTAACAGAGCCTCTGTGGCGGTGGTGTGGGCAGGGCTGCGAGCGTGGTCAGGCGAGGACTTCAAGTCCCAGGAGCGCCTGACCCTCGGCATCACCAGCAGCTGACCCGCTCTCCCTGCTGGCTCCTCCCCCGCCTCAGCGCGGCTAAAACCAGCGCGTCAGTTTCCTTGCTTGTTCTCTCACCTGTTGCCTGTGTGGACTGACGAGGGAGCTTTGGACTGCGAGCACGCAGGAGCTGCTCTTCCTTCAACCCTTCATCAACTTCTTGCGGAACCCGCTCCGCGGGTCCCGCTTCGCCTTTGGTTCTCCGCTAGCGCTGCTGGAAGTGCGCTGTGACTGCGAGGACTGCATCTAACAGAGCCTCTGTGGCGGTGGTGTGGGCAGGGCTGCGAGCGTGGTCAGGCGCGGACTTCAAGTCCCAGGAGCGCCTGACCCTCGGCATCACCAGCAGCTGACCCGCTCTCCCTGCTGGCTCCTCCCCCGCCTCAGCGCGGCTATAAACCTCCTTTGTGACACCGCAACGCGGGAGCGCGCCGGAGCGCGCCGGGAGAAGCCCGGGACAAGGGCGGGACCGTCTGAGGCCGTCAGAGGCCGAAGAAGGCTGGGCTGGGCCCCCCCCCTTGATTCTCCGGTACCAAATTAGTGTGTTGTTGTATCCATAGGCTTGTATTGCATTTTAAGTTTTTGTTTTATTCGGGGTCTTATGTCACAATTGTTATCATTTTATTACTCTCTCCTTTTAATATAGTCTCATGACGGCTAAAAAATTACGCTCTGGGCGAGTGATTGTGGGGAGATCTGGGTCTAAAACCAAATCCAACCCCCTAAGGAACAAAATTGCTTCTTCCATGCAATTGAAAGGTCAATGCCAGCTATTCAATTTATGGGACAAAGGGAAAGATAAACCCACTGATTTGCAGTCCCCGAATGAAATCCCAGGATCTAACGAATCGGTGCCTGTTAATGGGGTCATTGATGTTTCCTCTAGTTTAAGCTTGGTTGCTAGTCAATCTTTGCCTATTCTAGTTAGTCCTGAAGTACTAAGGGATTCGCCGTCGGCGTCAAACAATGTACATTTGAAACAGAATGTTCCCCTTGAATCTCTGGGTAATAAGCCCTCAAAATCTGACAAAATTGTCCCCTCCCAAGTTGTACTAATGGACGCTCCTAAAGTCTCAGTGAATACTGATCTTTTTTCATCCGAGTTAGTTAAATCCCCTGTAGTAGGGAATGATTTTACACTGCCTGACATTGATTTAACGGCTCATAGGGCGCGGGTGGGATCGTTACAGGGGATCCCTAAAGGTGAGCCTTTAGAGGAAGCAATAACGATTTCAAGTACCGGTCCTCTAAGTAGCACACCCTCTAATAAACTAGATTTTTCCCTTCCACAATTAAATTTTACATCTTGTTCAGGTCCAGTGTTGAACAATTCAGCTGAGGGGTCTCCAAATATTAATGGGAGGTTAATTTCTAATTCTTTGTCCTCTTTGGAATCAATTCTTTCTTCAATTCTAAGTTTACTTGAAAAGTTTGTGGGAGGTTCGGAATGTATTTTTGACACTGTAACGCAAATTTTGCAAGTTCTCTTGTTAAGTAAAAGGGAGTTAGTGCCAGATCTCCCCATACCATCGGCTTCTCTGTTGGTGCCTCCGAAAATAAGCGCTCTTTCCACTTCGGCAGTTTTGGATTCAGCCCTATCCTCTCCGCTGACAGAAGATCAAAAGGAAAAGAAGCCTGTAGTTCTCTTAGCTGTCTCCAATCCTTCCAAAGTGGTTTCGGCTGGCGCTAATTGTATAGCTCCAATTAGTGACAAGATAGAGGTAATAGCAACATCCCCTCCCATTCCTAAATCCGAAATTCCATCCCTTTTTCCGATATTCTCCTTGCCATCAAGTAAAGAAGAGGAGATTCCTAAAGTAAATACGGGTTTGATGGGAAAAGTGAGCCCCTTGAAATACAAAAAGAGTAGAATGAAGAAGAGGAAACCCATCCGAAGGTTCGCGAAAAAAAGACAGAGGAAACTTCTTTTTGATAAGAATGCTGAATTAAGTATAGATGATTCCCCGCAGGTGGAGCAGTCTCCTACCTCTCATGTAGAAGTCAGGGTTGTCTCGCCCAAAGAAGACGCCCCTTCCTCTGGTTTAGGTCCTATAAGCTTTACTAATCCTTTCCTTCCCAAGGTTTCCTACTCTTCTGCCAATCCTTTTTCTTATTGTAATGTTAAAGCAGGATCTTGTCAAGTTACTTCTAAGGTTACCTCTCCTTCTGTCATCCCGTCCCTATCCTCCTTGAATCCTACAGCAATACCTTTTCAGGTTCCATCCTCAACGACAGTTATTGTCCCAAAAGAAAAAATAAATGTGGATACGTTTTATCTCGATTTTTCTCCCTTATTTGAACCAGATTTAATTTTAAATAGATCCGCCCTATTGATCTGTTTTAAAGAGATCGAAAGTTTGAAATTAATTCAAACGTCCGATCTAGACATTGTACTTCTCCTTAACTCCTACATGGGGAAACCATTAAGATCAACAAGGGTGAAATTTCATTCGAAAGTTGTGTTAAATCTTGTTCTACAGTGGGCAGAAGAATTACAAGTTAGAGGGATTGATGTCATGCCATACTTTGGGGAAAAACGTACTCAAAGTATTTTTGCTAATTCTTTACTATCATCTCCCTCTAATATGGGAGTGCCGTTGTCGGATTGGTCTAATCTCAGATCAGAGGACCTAAAAATCTGTGTGGCTAGGAATGAAAGGCTAGTTTCATACAAAAACCCTCCCCTTAAGCAGACAGTGAAGGATGATCAATCTAAATGGAGTTGGTTACCCGGTGTTCTAGCGAGTAAATCAGCTCCTGGTTCTAAACAACATTCCAATTTTTAACAGAGAGCTGAAATTTATCTCATGGAACTCTGCCGGATTCAAGGATTATAAGGAGAAATTGGGTTTCCTACATTCTTTAAAAGCAGATATAATTTGTTTGCAGGAAACTTGGGTTGAAGGAAGATTAGCTTTGGAAAAAGACTATTTTGTTTTGGATTACAGTGCAACCAGCACTAGAAGAGGCCATGCCAAGGGAGGGTTAGCATGTTTGTTATCTAACAGATTGCAATGGAACTATTCACATTATCTAGATCCAGGAAAACTGTTTCTAGCAATAACGCTAAAAGATGTATTTGAAGATTGCCCTAATAGATTGTTGATTGTGGTAAACATTTATATCCCCCCAATTGTAGTTTTAATGCTGGTCTAAAAACTCTGTTCACTTTTTTAACTAAAGTGTTGGATATTTCCCCAACTCCGCATGTGTTAATGTTTGGGGATTTAAATTGTAATATATCCAACTCTGGGTTGGAGTTGTTTAGAAATATTCCATTGGAAGAGTCTTTGAATATACCATCAGCCCAGTTTCCCTCCAAAATTAAAACTAACAAAAGAGGTAAACTTATATTAGATGGTTTACTTAAAGTTGAATGCTTAATAGTAAATGGGAGGCTTCCATCTGACATCCCGGCAGCTTATACTCGTAAATCTAATAAGGGAAATTCCATTATTGATTTTATCACGGTAGATTATGCCGGTTTTCACCTATTGAAGGATATGAAGGTCATTGAGACTAATCTCAGTGACCATAATGCGTTGATGCTTTCTGTCTCCATTAATCTTCCGAAAGTGGATCCGTGGAGTCTGGATACAGATTCTGTGAATTTTGATTCCAGCTCAGGGAAATGTTTTTGGAACCCTTGTACTGTTGAAAATCTGGTGCCTCTTTTGAATTTTACTGTTGAGAATTTACCCCTCTGGGAAGGGAGAGAGCTGCTGTGTTTTAATAATTTTTTAGATTCTGTGACTGTTAGTGCAAAAAAGAAACCAGGTGTGAAACAATCCCGCGTAGTCCCTCATTCTTTACGGGCTTTAAACAGAGAAATAAACAAAGTTGTAAGGGGGCAATTTTTACTCTTCTCTCAAGAAGCTAAGTCTAAGTTGTTTATTTTAAAAAGAAGGAGAGTTAGGCTTAAGGCCCGCTTAAAACGTTCTAAGGAAGATGCCCTCTGGATCCAACTGAGGGAAGCTTCTTATAATGGTCAAGCCAAGACATTCTGGTCCTTAATTGGCAAAGGTTGTGGTACCAGAGCCAGTCCTTCGCCTATTGCCATTGAGGAACAGGTGTGGGTTCATTATATCGAGAAGTTGTACAGTAACAATAATTCTCATGTTTTTAATGTTGATTCTGATAATGTCTCACGTATACTTGACTGTCCAACGGAAAAGGAAATTGAATGTGCCATTAAGAATATGCGTTCCTCTGGTGCGATGGGTCCTGATAAAATCCCAATTTCAGTATTAAAAAACCAGAGTGAACTTTGGAGCAAAATACTCTTTCCAGTGTTTAAATTTTGTTTCTCTAGCGGAACAGTCCCCCCCTCCTGGAAAGGAAGTATTATTGTCCCTTTACATAAAAAAGGGGCAAGAGATCTACCACAAAATTATCGCCAAATTGCCTTGCTTGATGCCATTGGTAAGGTCTTTGCAAAATGTGTGCTTACTTTAATGAATCAATGGGTATCTGAACATAAAATCCTTCCCATGGAGCAAACAGGTTTCAGACAAAATCATGGAACTTTAGATAACCTGACTGCATTGCAAGTTATCAATGAAAAATATGTGAAAGTCCGTGGTGGTCAGGTATATGGCGCCTTTATTGACTTCTCCACTGCCTTTGATAAGGTAGATAGAATTTTGTTGTGGAGAAAGTTATCTAACTTAGGTATGCCCTCATTCCTTATTAAGTTAATTCGCGCCCTCTATTCTGACACTTGGTGCAGAGTTCTACTTGGAGGTGAACGTGGTGTATCTAAATTAATCCCCACTTCCAACGGGTTGAAGCAAGGTTGCCTTTTGGCTCCATTGCTATTTTCCTTATATACAGTTGATTTACCCATCACTCTCTCTGCTTGCACCGGTATTGCCCCGTCCTTGGGTGGAGTTGCAATTGCATGCCTTATGTATGCAGACGACATCCTGATTTTGGATCTCACGCCAAAGGGCTTGAACAATCGGTTGCATGCACTTTCTGATTATGCTGAAAGCCATTTCTTATCAATAAACACGGCAAAAAGCAAGGTGATTTGTTTCTCCGGTAGAAAGAAGCCTAAATGCCTTAACTATCCATGGGTTGTGGGGGGGAAAAAAACTGGAATGTGTGAAATCTTATACCTTCCTAGGCAAAATTGTCACTTATAACTTAAGTGACAAACAACACATTGACACTAACTCTCGGAAGGCTATTTCGCAGGGAAAGAGTTTAGTTTCCCTGTATAAAGCCACAGGTAGAAGGCATTTTTCTATTCTTTTAGATGTTTTCAGAGCGAAAGTGCCGGCCTCCCTGTTATACGGAATTGAGTTAGTTGATCTAAAAAAGTGGAGTTTTTTAAACTCTGCGGAAGGGAAAATTTTACGTAGTTTAATGTCGGTAGGTACAGCAAATTCAACTGCCTCCTTGAGACAGGAACTGGGTTTACGTAGCAGCTGGGTTCAAGGTCTGGCAAGTATCATACGTTGGGTAGTAGCTCTATCTAAAGGTGAACCTAATACCTCAAGAGAGCTTATAAAAAATGAATTATTAGGATCTTTTAATGACTTCTCACTGATTGTAAAAAACTTCAGATTTGCTGTGGTACAATTGAAATTGGACGAGGAGACTTTATTTTTATTGTCCTCTCATCAATTAAAAACCGTTTTGAGGTCAGCCTCTTGGGAATTGGGGTTTTGTCAGGATAGAGACCTCTGTCTAGCGAAAAAAGGTTGTACGCCTGTTATTGAATCTTATACCCTGCGGAAAGCTCAACCGTATATGTACTGGAACATCTCCCATGGCGCCAGGCGCCTGGTATATTTACTAAGACATAATTTGCTTCCGCTGAAAGTTCTACATGCCAGCTGGTTTGGTCATTCGGCATGCTGTGATCTTTGTCAATTGTATGATCAGGACTTAGAGCACGTCATGTTTGTTTGTCCTTCACTGATGCCTTGCAGGCGTAGATGGTTAAGACCAATTTGCTTACAACTCAACATATTATCTGCTTCTTCATTTAAGGCAGCCTTGATTAACCCACCTAATGAAATGTTTGCTTTTAAACTGTACAACTTTTTTAAATGTTTTTTGGACCTGTATTAAGATGTCTTTTGTAATTGTGATGGAATAATATTTTACGTATTTCTTGTTTTGTATGTATATGTTGTTTTATGTGGACCTCATAAAGAGTTCCTTATCATAATAAAATAAACTTGAAACTTGAAACTATATAAAGTATAAAAAATTACAAAAGATAGAAACATAACATAATGTTAAAAATATCAAAAAATTACATACAGATTCATTTTTAAAAATTTGACCATAATTTACAAACAAATAGATATTTTGTAATAGAAATTATTTATAATCAAAAACATTAATTATTAAATAAATTTCATTTTATTTCCTACACTATAACACCACACAATTTACAACACACATCTAAATTCATAAAAAAAAGTGTACCTCCATAATTAACACAAATTCAAATTCAAAAACTTTATTCGATCATTAGTTAATAATCATAAAAGTACATACATACATAAGTAATAAAACATGAGGATACAGCAAATTTAAGGATAATCACATATCAAAGAGCATGTTATTCCTCAAGCATATCGCCTTTAAAATAAATACAGCAGTAAAAAAACAGATGTCCTGCGAATCAAGTCCAAATAAAAGCCCCATGGCCGATACAATAGTGGATACATTATATTTTTTAAAAAGCGGTTTCAAATATATTTTTCGAAGGTGAAGATAAAGAGGGCATAACAATAAAAAGGGCTCTGTGCTTTGCTTTGTGGTCCCGTCACATGGACAGGGGGCAGTAGTATAGGTCTTCATAACAGGATACGCGACAAGCAAATGAACAATCCCCATCCGTAATCTTGTCAATACATATTGGTGGGATCGGATAGTAACCATTTTAAGGTATCCTGAGAATCCCATTTCTACCTTTTTGTACCTGTCGTAAAAAACATGTGTGGAGAACTGAGCAGTAGCTACATTACGCTTCACCATACTAACCCTCAAAAATTCATGTTTAAGCTCAGTCTTCGGGATATCTAAAGCACAAAAAGGGTTATCATGCACAGTAAGATTAAAGACATCTGTAAATGCTCGAATAATATAGTTAAGCCAGGGGATACGGGAACATTTATCCATGTGGAGACAGTCTAAAATAATCTTTCTTGTGAAACCCGTCTGTTCCTTAATCCATATAGATCTCCATACTAACAGGGGTCTTAATCTGATCAAGTCAGATAGATGTTCCAGGCCCACCTCCTGATGGATCAATTTTGTTGAAGCAGAAGATGGTAAACACAAGAGTTTTTTGACAAATTTGTTTTCCTCCACCTGGAGCATATTGTTATTACAATGGCCCCACACACCTGAGCCATAAAGGGCCAGAGCAACACATTTATGGCGATATAGGTACAGCATGTCAGGCATCCGTCTAGAGCCTAACTTGGATGCAAACTTAAATATTCCAAAAGAACACTTGGCCATATTAGCTCTTACATTAATCATTTCTGGCGCCCACATCCCCCCACTGTTAAAAGTGATACCCAAATAACAGAATTTGTCAACCACTTGTATAGTTTGGTCCATAACTGTAAAGGGCCTTAAGTTTTTGATTTTCTTCCCGCAGGGCATTATAAAAGTTTTTGAATTATTGATTTTTAATTTTCTCCCATTAATAAAATCTGCAAATTTGTTCATAAGTTTTTGCAGCCCAAGAGGAGTTTGTGAGAGCAGAACCGCGTCATCCGCATAAAGCAATATTGGGATGGAAAGGCCGTCAGCGGTCGGTACATCTGCATTGACGGTCCGTAGTTCAGACTCAATTGCATTAATAAAAAGGGAGAAAAGAAGAGGTGCAAGGACACATCCCTGCCTAATTCCAGAGCCTATCTTAATACTAGGTGTACACTCCCCCGATTGCCCGTAACGTATCTTAGCCGTCAAATTCCTGTATAGTTGGGCCAAGAAATAAATAATATCCTGTGGAGCGCACATATCCAATAAGGTTGACCACAGAAGACCATGGTCAACCAGGTCGAAGGCGCTGGTCAAGTCAGCAAAGCAAAGAAACAACGAGCCTTGTTTAGCCCGTGTATATTTGCCTATAATGAGGTCCAAATTTATGCACTGTTCTATAGTGCCTAACCCCTTACGGAATCCAAACTGGGAGTCCGCAAGGACCCCTTTACCTTCAACCCATTCCTCCAGACGACTCAGTAATACCCTACTCATAATTTTTAGGGAAGCAGTGAGGAGAGAAATCGGGCGATAGTTTTTTGCCTCACCCCTCGCCCCTTTTTTGTAAACCGGGATAATGATTGATTCCCCCCAGGTCTGTGGGGCCGCAGTCATTGCAGCTGCATTAAAAACCTTGGTTAACAATGGGCTCCAGATGGAAACCTCGGCTTTATAAAGATCAACGGGTACCCCATCAGGGCCCGGTGCCTTTCCCCCCTTACTGACCCGGATGGCAGCATCCACCTCGGAGACTGTGATGTTAAGAGGTAGGGGGGTAGTAGTTACAGTCTCCCTATCACCCCCTACAACTAGTCCTTCAGGGTTAAAAATACTAGAAAAATGAGCCACCCATTGTTCCTCAGTCACCTGAGCAGACATTACCGGGGCTTCTTCATTTTGAAGAAAGGGACTGTTGACAGTGGACCAAAAAAGCTTGGCATCCTTAAGATCCACTGCCTTGGTCAGGTTGTTCCAGGCCTCTTCCCTTAGTTCCTGTTTCCTGTCCTTCAGATGAATTGAGTATTCCCTTCTCAGTGCCCTAACTGCTTCCTTATCCCTGGGTTTACACTTAAGAGGCGGCTTTAAGTCTTTGTAAGGATTTTGTACATTCCCTGTTAAACCATCCCCCAATGTTCCTAAGGCCTTTCGGTTTTATACCAGTTAAGATTTGTGCAATGTTTTTATTAATACTATCAAAACTAGCTAAAATATCGGCATTATCCTTATCGGGCTCAAGACAGCATTCCACCTCATCTATACAGGCTGACACTATGGTACATAGTAAACGTTCCTCATTTTGCCTACCCCATTTAATTCTAGGGCCATTGGATCTATGTGGAACTACATCTGTCACTACACCATGCAACGCCTTTACCTTATCCCCCCACAAAGAAAGATACATTGTTAAACAGTTGTGGTCACTAAGGGCTGGGTCGACTATTACAGGTGAGGAACACAAAGCCATAATGCTGGAGGAGGCGATGAGGTAATCGATAACCGTGGCACAGTTCCTACCAATAAAGGTCGGTACCGAGTTTCCCTCACTGTCTACGCCAGGTAACATGATGCATAAATCCATTTTAAGCATAAGAGTGTTTAGAGATTCCCCATAAGCCGAATGTAAAAAATGGGTCTGATCTTCCCCAACCTCCCCCCCATACCCACACACTCTTTTGCCAACGAAGGGGCACATGTGAATGTTGAAATCTCCACCCCACAAAATATCAAAGGACACACCACTGCAACCGCATAGCCTTTCCACCACCGCTTCAAGTTCATCAACCATAACTGTTTTAGAGTGGTTAAAGACATTGTTATAGTGATTTATTACTAGAACATTTCGCCCATTCCTATGTTGTAACCACAACAACTGAGAGTGCAGACCAACAGTCCGGTGGATTTTCACTTGAACCGGTAACCTCACAGAGAGCAGTATCACCATCCCGCCACTGGCTCTCCCCATGTTGGATGGCTGTGCATGACAATTATAGGCAGCATACCCATCAAGATAGACATCTTCGGCCACCCAAGTCTCCTGGAGACACAAGATGTCAAATTGGGTTATAAATTCTAACCATCCTAGACGATCTATCTTATTATTCCACCCTGCAATATTCCAACTCGCCATCTTGTAGCCCCTTTCTGTTAAACTAACAGCCTCAATAGATAGTGGGGGCGTATGGATGTGGGTTACTTCCCCAAGCACGGGGTCTTCAGATAGTCGAGTGGGTGTTATACTTCCATTGGCCGGGGTAGGAGAGTCTGGGTTACATTGAAGCTGGCCAATATTACATATATCACAACCAGAGTTACAAATAACATTATACCCATTGGGTGAGTTAACTTCAATTGGGCCTTTTACCCCCGTGCATACGCCCATGTCTCTCCCTGTGTCTCCACAGAATCCCTCACCCCCCTCCCCTGTGGCTTGATGGCATCAGTCACAGTCTTCCAGGCCACTAAACACGTCAAACCTGTTGGTGGTCTCTAGGGGCGTAAAAGGTTTAAGATGATCCATTCTCCTGTGTGTTAGGGAATTATACCTTGGGGCTACAATATTCCACCCATACGGGTCTACTGCTATAGATGAATGATTATCATTAAATATAGGGCCGTTATTGTAGACGGGTGGGCGGTATGGATTTGAGAACATTTGTCTCAATAATGGGGGGGGAGGGGCTCGCTGAGATTGATGATTGGGTGGGAACACCACTGAACGAGGATAAAAATATGTAAGAGGGCGGGGGGTAATAGATTTTCTACCGTGATCAGAGGACTAGTTAAGTATAAAATGAACGGCATTCTGGTCTCTAAAATTTATGACCACTATGTCTCCCTCAATATCTTTAGGTCTTCCTCCCAGCCAGGGGAGACGGCGAACATGGACAATTTCTCCATTGATATTATTTGCAATGGGTCTATATAGGCTTAACCAATGCGATATTTTGTTTTTCAACTGGGCAAAGCCCTCCCGTTTGTTCTTCTCCAACTCAGGTACCCCAGTAAGAACTACCACAAAGGGTACAGCTTCTGGTGGAAGTTCTGGAAGGGGGCCCTTGTTATAGTTACCTCGAGCAGCTCGCTCGTTTCCCCTTTCTCTCTTATTATTCCCTAGGACTTGGCCAGGATTATTCGTCTGTCCATTAATCATTACAGCCGGGGGCAAAGTGGATTTACTCTTAGATATAACAGAGTTACCCCCTGATGTACTTTCACTCACAGTATGTAAGGATTGAGGCAAGATGGTAGTCTGGACAGGGGTAGGTATAGTAGTTATAGCTGGAATACCTGATGAGGTAGGTAAGGTTGGAATTTGTATAGTGGGATTAGGCAATACTTTATTAATTGCTATCTTAATTCCCAGTTCATGCTCTATCTTCCCAAGTCTATCATCTAATTTATTAAGTCTTTCTACGATAGCCAGAGTGTAGGCCCTTATTATAGACTCTATGCTATTGATCAAGGCGCCATTTGGAGGTTCCTGTAACGTCACAGCAGCAGAAGGGCTGTCAGAGGTAGAGATGACCGGAACTATTATGGGGATTGCACATGGATGTGTAGGTGATATAACTATCCTTCCTTTATCTGTTACTTTTACCCGTCCTCCCCTAGTACTGTCATCATTTTTAATGCCAAAATCAGCATGATTAATTTTCCTCTTTGGAAGGTCAGATTTTTTACGCCTTTTTGTCGGAGGAGGGCCATACATTTTAACTGGCGTGACTTTCTTTGCCCTACTTTTTACTGCTTTAGTTTGCTTAGGAATAGGGGTTATTTGTGCCTTGGTTATAACTATAGATTTAGTTGTACTTGGATGAGTAACATTGGTTGTCAATATACTTGTAGCGCCTAAGGGTTCAATTTCGCTCGTAGATGTTCCCTCTCTAAATATTAGAGGAACGCTGTCCTGCGAGGGGGTACAGACATTCTCAGTAAGGGTTCCTTCCTCCGTAGAACTAATTAACACTGGTGAAACCGGAAATGGTCTATTTTTTAGGCTTTCAACCGAGCGCCGACGCTCAGCCCGAAGTTCTTCAAGGGTAGGGGTAGTTGGAGTATCCATGAGAGATTTCTTAAAATAATTATCTAATTTCCCATTAATCAGACTCACAGGTTTCTCTGGGCCAACCAGCTCCGGAGTTAATATTTCAATGGACATAATGGTTGAAGATATAATATACCCCCCAGGCACTTACACAATAGTCCTAAGCAGTTCAATAGTCGACCAGGGATTCTGGCCCAGTCCAGTCTCTTCGGGCCTCTGAGGGCCACAGAGGGCCCGCCCTTTGCCCGGGCTTCGCCCCGGTTTGCGTCCCGTGCGCGCGTCCCGCGGTCCGCGGGGAAGGCGGGGTTAAGTAAAATGAGTTCTTGTCACAGAACGAAATCCAGAAGTTAATTTCCACTTTTCCTTGTCCAGACCGGAGTGCATGTTGTGCCAGCTAGATAATGCAGCAGAGGAGCTTCAGTGCCTAAGAGACTGAGAAGCAGTAATTCGATCTCTCGCTCCTGTCCCGATAAGGGTTTCTCCCACAGGAACATGCAAATGGTCGAGAAGCGCTGAAGAAATCTTCAATACTCTCGAAGTACACAATTAATTATCAATTAAACAACTATTGTTAATTAAAAAAGAAATTAAAACAAATTATAGAACCAAAATCCACCCCAAAAAATAAATAATTACCAACAATATTTATCAAGTCAAAGTCAAAGTCAAAGAATTGCTTTATTCGGTTAAAAAGTTTAAAACCATCAAAGCACACCACAATATTACATTTCACAGTTGATCCTATTTACATACAACGGTGACACATCTAAATACATTATAATATTGAAAGTGCTTTACATTTGGCAGACACATGAGAAAGATAAAAAATTTATCACACACTGAAGATTGTTAGCTTACTAAATGTTCTAAAATTCATATAAAACTTGTCACAGCATAAAAAATCTTTAAAATACTGGGGACGGCATTCCAGATAGGGTGGAGAGAGGGGCTTTAAGGTATCGATAATTTCTTTCTGCATCTCATCACCCCAGTAATATAACTCGACAGTCGACACCCCAAAACATACCACAGTGGTCCCGAGCATTTGTAAGTAGACCAAAGCTGGTCTGACCTGCTCAAAATTATACCCTCTTAACAGTGGCAAAATGAATTTCTTACGTAGTGATACGTAAAACTTACAGAAAAAGATCATATGGAGCACGTTTTGCTCAGAATTATTGTCACATGGGCACGGCCTTAAAGTCCCACTAATAGCAAACCCTCTGGGAAAAGACAACAGCCATGGTAGCATGTTATGCTTAAACCTTCGTAAGACAAACAGATGGAATGGCTTGCTTACAAAGGTAAGGTACGGCTGTATCTCTCTCCCTATACTTAGCATAACAAAATTTCTGACCGAGGGTTTGACCAATTCCTCTTCCTCCCTTTGTAGCATCGCCCTGCTTAAAAATTGGGATTTTACTGCCCTAATTGCAATTTTACTTAAAGCCCTAGGGTTTGTGAACAAATCAGGGCTACCCATTGCATCCATTTGCATTTTAATATACCGGATCCAAGGTATAGCTAGGGCCTTGTCTAGGGACAGACAATCTTGAATACTTAGTTGGTTTAAATTCGGGCGTTGTTGTGCCCAGATTCTTAGCCACCCTAATATCGGTGCCCCAGCGATCCAATCTGAAATGTAACCAGCCCCCAGATCTTCATGTATATTAAAAATGGGTGCGGATTGAGAAAGCGACAACACTTTTCTAAAAAATACATTTTCAACAGTTTGGATCTCCCTTGCTTTAGTGTAACCCCATACCTCACTCCCATATGACACCATGGGCACACATTTAGCGTTGTAAATTTTCATGAGGGCCGGGAGAGGCTTACAGCCTGAGCGTTTCGCAAAGCCCAGCAGAGCTCATGCGGCCCTCGCTAGTGTGTTTTTCTTCAAAACGCGTTGCATGTCCTTCTGTCATCAAACACAATGCCCAGGTATGGAAAGGTGGGGACTTTAATGAGCGCCTGCCCTTTACAAAAAAATGATGCCTTTTTCGCCTGTCCACTGCCTAACGACATAGCATGTGACTTTTTAAAGTTGGTTTTCAGATCCATTGAGTCCATAAAATCAATAAAACAGGCTAAAAGCAATTGTAATCCTCTTGCTGTCCTAGCCACTAACACAGCATCATCTGCGTAAAGAAGGGCGGGGATCTTTTTTTGCCAACTCTCGGGATATCCTTGCCTGCTGATGTTAGAGCATCGCCCAGCTTGTTAATATAAAGTGCAAAAAGCAGGGGAGCCAGGATACACCCTTGTCCTACCCCTCGCTATACTGGCCAGGCGTCCGTCAGGCTCCCGTTTTCATTATAACGAACTGCTGCGGTGGTGTTCTCATGGATAACAGCTAGGAAGGATATCAGTACGGGGTCCAACCCTATGTCACACAGGGAAGTCCAAAGTTTTTGCCGGTTTACAAGGTCGAAAGCAGTGGACAAATCCATAAAAGCTAGATGTATGTCCCCCTGCTTTGCAACCGTGTACTTCCCTATCACTAGATGTAAATTGAGGCATTGACCCACAGTGCCTCTCTCTTTTCTGAATCTGTACTGCAGATCAGAGATGATGGCATTCTCTTCCAACCAGTTTGTGAACATCTCTAGTATGACTTTTCCCATTATTTTGGCCGCCGAGTCCAAGAGAGAAATCGTCCGGTAACATGCCGGGTACTCTCTTGAACCCTTCTTGAATATTGGGACAACAACTGCTTTTGCCCAGGACACCCGAGGGCCCACTTTAGTAGCTGCATTAAAAACAGAAGTTAAAATCTTTGCCCAGTATAGCGGATCTGCCCTGTATAGGTCTGCTGGCACCCCGTCCGGTCCTGGGGCTTTTCCATGGGCCGTGGACTCAATGGCATCCAGAACTTCTTCCTCAATAAAATTAATTTTTCCTGCCCATTCGGAATCACCTTGAAACGTGAGAGATGGATTATTTATGTCTGCATAAAGACCACCAAAATGCTCCACCCACTTTTCTAGAGGGATGTTACAATCCTTGTTTGTATTTTTTATCAAGTAATAAATGAATATTAACAATCAAGTAATTATTAATTGAGTTAAACTAAATCACTTTCCACCCTCTACCCCAATAAACACCACAACACACAACTAAAAATAATCACACAATTTCCATAACTCATTTTACATTAATAAATTAATAGCAATTGACCACAAATCATTAATTAATTTGAAAAACATTACTTCCCACCATTTACCACTATAAACCCCCAACTCACACATCAAATTAATGACACAATTGCCATATTTAAATTGCAATCAATTAAGTACCAAATAATTAATTAGTATGAATAAATTACCTCCCACCCTATTCCCCTTTAAACCCTAGCACCCATTTCTAACAACATGACACAATTAACATAATTAATTAACAATGAATTAATTATTTAATACCAAATAACAAGCAAAAAGTAAATAATTATTAATACATTTATTCTCACAATTAACACTATGAAATAAAATAAAATAAATATTATATAAAAAATATTAATAAACGTATTCAAATTAAATTACTTCCCACCCTACTCCCCTATCAACCCACAACCCACTCCTAAACAAATTACACTGTTAACAAATTTACCAATTAATTATTAATAATTAACAACCAATTAATGAATAATTAATAATAAACTATTTCCCACAATTAACAGTATAAAATATTACAAAAATACATATTAATCAATAAAAAATAATAATGTAATTATAATTAGATTACTACCCACCCTATTCCCCCATAAACCCACAACCCACTCCTAAAAAAGTGACACAATTAACATATTTACCAATTAATTAATTAATAAAAATTAGCAACCAATTAATAGTTAATTCATAATAAATTATTTCCCACACTTAACACTATAAAATCTAAATTAAATAAATACTAATAAACAAAAATTAACATTACATTTATTATAAATAAATTCTTCCCACCCTATTCCCCTATAAACCCACAACCCGCTACGGAACTAAAACGCAAAATGTATTAAAATAAAATTAATAACCACTAAAAAATGAACACATATATTAAAAAACAAAAGCAATACTTAGACAAAAAATAGAGTACATATATTTAAAATACAAACTAAAATACATAACACTAACTAAAAAAAGAATATTTTTAACAACTATATTTTTGCAAACGATATTAATGACTTCAATATTTTTAAAAACAATATTTCTTACCTTAAACCCGATGTTCTTGACCACAATATTCTTGCTGTCGATATTCCAGTGTCTCGATATTACGAACTCGATATTAGTGCAAGTCGGCATTTCCAACTTGATATTCTGTCTCTATACTCTAATAGAGTTACAGAGTCCAGCACCAGAGCCCTTTGAACAGATCTCCAGCTCCAGAGATCCAAGTCAGCGTGGGAGACACTGTCTCCCCATGTCATACATAAGGAAGGTTGGAATTCTTCCAGCAGGTTTTAATTTTAGAGATTAGTCTCCCCTATTCCTAAACCACCCCTAAGGCCAACCATATTTATTTTACTGAGTACCAAAGAAAATCACCTTCCATGCCACATGCTGCATGTAGCTCTGTCTGTCTAAGGAAAGCTTTCATTCCAAAGCACCTTGGGGTTGTGGGTTTCGTCCTTTGTTTGGGCTTGCATTTGAAGCCGGACAATTAGTCATCTCAGCCTCAAAAGTGGTTGGGTGTGGAAAACGACAATGAGGTGCATGTATGTATGTGTATCTGTGTGTCTGTGGTATTTGTATAGGGCAAATCTATCTGGAAAGCAGTGGAGTGCTGTACAAGGCCAACGGCAAATATACGGTCAACCAGGGGCGGCTGGTGACATTTGAAAGTGGTGTGGCGCAAAGTGATTTGCATATTGGAGCGTAGCGAGCGAGCGCAGCGAGCGTGCCTGAACCCCATAAGGGGGGTTTTGGGAGGTTATCCCCCCCCAAGAAAATTTTGAAAAAAAAGATCAAAAATCGTGCATTTTCAAGCAAATTTGAGAAAGCAGGAAGGTTAATAAAGCAATTGTAGAAAAATTTAGCATAAGTTTTCTTACCTTTAACACTGGTGTTTGCTGGGTAGTAGCTGGGGTGAAAGAGCAGCAAAGGAGGTTGGGGTCCTCTTGTTTGCCGCAAAATTGGCCCAAAATGCGGGAATATCTCAGGTTGTCAGGCTTGACCAGGTGCTGAAAATGAAAAGATAACATTTTATTTTTCTAACACTAGGGTAACATAAGGGTAATCCAACAAAGACTGTGTGAAAACATCATAACGCTCCAATTCTTTCCTTGCAGTTTGCATGCAGCTCTTAGATGACTGTTAATAGCTCGCTGTTGTATGTTAGGATTTTAAGATACAACCAGCAAGTAACAAAAGGATCACTCTGACAAAAGCAGTGACTCACCACTGACCTAATTACATCATATGCATTTTGTGACCTGCATCAGGTACATGTTCTTTGCAGCAGGCACATTAACCTCCTGCGCTGCCACCTGCTGCTATTTCACTACTGGGACCACAAACATAGGCCAGCACTTCCAAAGCACCTCCATATATAGGCCAACAACTGATTTTTCTATTTTTTGTACTATATAGCACGCACTGACTAGACCCGAGAATCAATGGGCAACTTTTCATCAGGGGAAGTCAGTGCTGCATTATAAATGCATTTGCAATTACAATATGAATTATACAATCTGAGATCAATGTAAGGAAGGTATTGTCACTGAAAAAAAATATTTTTGAAGATTGGTATTAGTAAGAGAGGGTATTGATGATGTAAATTGATATTGAAAGACCGTTTTTTACTATGCAATCGCATTTATGGTTGTTTCACAACCCAAATAAAGTTTATTGTACTGAACTGACATGAATTCTGTTCCACTGCTGATGTACACCCTCTGTGGGCGGACACCCTCTATCATCTGTGGTTGTGTACCTTCTGTATCCAGTGTGGACAAACAAACACCCTCTGTATCCTCTGTGGTTCTGTACCCTTTTCATCCTTTGTGTGTACACCTTCTCTACCCTCGGTGGGTGGGCACCCTCTGTATCGTTTGGGTTGTGTACCTTCTGTATCATATATTGGTGACCGATGCTTCCTGTGTGTGTATTCCCTCTCCGTTCCATCTGAGATTATACCCTATGCATCTCTTGTGGGTATGCACGTTTGTTTCCTGTGTGTGCCTGTACTGGTTGTGTATGCTCAGTGTCCTGTATGGGTGCATGTGTTCTGTATTCTGTGTGTATACCCTCCGTGCCATCTGTGGGTGTATACCTGCTGCACCCTCTGTGCGTGTGCCTTCTGTATCTTCTATGTGCCTGCACACTCTACAGTTGTGCAGGCAGTTGTGTATGTTCTGTGTCTTGTGTGGGTTTATGCCTTCTGTATCCACTGTGTGTGCAGTCTCTGAAACCTCTATAGACATAGACCCTCTTGACACAAGCACCAGTTGCGTTACAGACGGACACATTCATTTTTGTTCAGCATGGGCAGATTAAATGATTTGCCCAGAATTACATGAGGTCGAGAGTCTCTGCCGAGGTCCACCGCTCTAGCCTACGGGCAGGCTAACTAGAACACCGATTTTAGGAGACATACTACGAAAATGTCCTGTCTCTGGACAGACTTTGAAAGGCATGTGCCATTGTCCGAATAGGAAGACGGGGCGCCTCAGGCCATGCGGTGCAGGATAGACGGTGGAGTATATTGTTCATGACGTGCGTTGTCAAGCGCAGACCCGGGGACAGAATGGACTGCCTTCACCAAATCACAACTCACATCGGCACACACACTCCATGTGCAGTCTTTCTAACAGCTGTGTGGAGTTGTGCAGGAATCACTGTTCATTTCTAATAACCCATTTCAATGCTGACTTTGAGCATGATATTCAGATTATTTCGAGGCAATCATTATTGAGTTAGCCTAGTACTTTCGTGTAAATCGGAGTGTTTGATACTATCAATTTTTAAAAGCAACCAGTGTTGTCAGACGATACAGATGCGCACGTGCAGATGGAAACAGGCTTGCAGAAAGTTTCATACTTTTGAAAAACCCGCTGGAACTTTGATCTCTGACGATTGCCAGGCCCACACAACTTACAAGTTGGCGTTGCCTACATTTGATTTCATTTAACTTATTTAAGTGTCACTTCACTGGCACCGGCAGTGGCAGTTAAAAAATGTTATTTCTCTATGGTCATCATGTCATGTGAGTGAGTGTTTAACTTTTTACCAGTGTGCGTGGTGGGGCGTGCTTGAAAAACATCTCCGAGTCCTTGGTAATAATGAGCCCGTCACTGCCCGCCACCATTACTTACCGTCGATGCTCGAACTCGATGGAGGAGGATCCCGGTCAGACTGACTTGACTTTTCACTAGTAGTAGTCACACTCAGTCACACACAGTCGTCTCTCAGTCTCTGCTGCCTGCGCATGAGGTGTGGTGTCGTCATGAGCTGAGCTCCAGGGACCAACCACGCGCAAGAGATGGCACAATAAACCCACGCATCCCGACGAAATGGCCAACCACTGCATGGCTTCACTGTGAATCCATGCAGTGATTGGCCATTAAGTTGTGGCTGAGGCAGTGTGTGTGCCACCCCCATGCGCGGCATCCAATGATGGAGGCTGCGCGTGGGGACCAGCCAATCCTGGCGCTGCATGCATGCCAGGATTGGCTAGGGGGGCACATTTGCTGCTCGCCCTGTCGCCCTTTGTAAACCCGGGCTGTGGCAGGCGAACAAGTACCCCTGGGTCCCGCTGGGGAACTTACAGTGCGCATGCTTAGGCTAGTTGCAAACCAAGTTGCACTTACTCACTACGGTCTGCTGCAGCCTGAGTGTGTGGACTGTCTGTCACTCAAGCTGCAGCAGGCCACCCTCCTGCGCACTCTGAAATCGCCGGGTGTGTCCCGGATTCCCGGCGGCTGATTGTTGTAAAATCATAATGTATTATGTACAGTCACAGTCATTTTTTTGTGATAGGATTGCGGCCGCGATGCGGGTCCATGTTGCTGGTGGGGCTATGCCCCTACGCACCAATAGACGCACCAATGAGATAGCAATGTGGTGAAAGGGGAAGTGGGCTGATGTGTTCCTTTAAGAGGTGTGTGTTTAGCTCTTTCCTATATTGGAGCAGGGTTGTGAAAGCCCTGAAGGATACAGTGATGACATTCCAGAGTAGTGCTTGGATTGAGAAGGCTTAATGTCGTTTTTTCTGCATTTCTTTATCTCCATTCTGATGGCGTCCTGGCTGCAAGCTTGATGAGAACCACTAGGGTTGTCAGCCAGAAAGACAGGGTTGAGCTTATAAAAACTTTATAGATGATACAGCTGGTTATGAAGAGGGTGCAAGCCAACAAAGGAAGTGGAGTTTCATATATTTATGGATATTGTGGTATGACCAGCAGATGACTAAAAAGGAATTTGAATATGGATTTTCGAAAACACCGTGGCTAAGGCGCATTCAGACAATATTAATGGCAGTAGTCATTTAAAATATCGACAAAAAGAAAAAGAGAAAACATATCCAACAGCTCTTTGAATTTTGTCATTATGATTTACCTTTGTCAGATGATTTTGAACCTACATTCCAAAACACATACTGAATTGGTTCTGGACCTCTAATGTAGAGAGAAGAACAATAAATCTAGTGGAACAAAAAGAAGTTAGAAACTAACACCAGCTGAACGTAAGGTTTAGGATTTGAATACTTGAAGTCCAATTATGTTTTTGTGATTTTGAAACACAAAGAAAGAGTATTACCTCCTCCTCATCCTTAGTCATCTCATTCCTTACTCACTTTCATTCAGGGGCCTCATCCAATCTCGTCTGGATTTTAACAATGCCCTCTACCTTGGAGCACCAGACTACACCCTACAAAAGCTTCAACGCACCCAGAACTGCGCTGCCCGGGCGCTGCTGGGAATCCCTCGGAGGACCTCAATAAAAACTGGCCTAAAAACCTTACATTGGCTGCCTGTTAGGGACAGAGTAAAATTTAAAGCGCTCTGCATTGCCCACCAGACATTCTGGAAAATGGGTCCAGATATCAACCGCTCCCTGATTTCTCCTTACAGGCCCAACAAGACTCTTTGTTCCTCAACGGCATTCCTAGCCAAAATTCCCAGAATCTGCAGAGCCAGAGCAGGAGGACGCTCATTCTCGTACAATGTCTCCAAACTCTGGAACACCCTCCCTCTGCAGTTGAGAAACAATTCCAACCTAACCAGCTTCCGCAAACAGCTAAAAACTTTCCTGTTTAATGTTTAATGAATAGTAACCTTATGAGGGCTTTTTCTGTTCCCAGCGCCTGGACGCCTCAGGGCAGCTGCAGCGCTCTACAAATCTCATTTTCATTTCATTTCATTTCAGTTTCCATAGCTGGAAGGGAGTCTCGTCCTGTAGACTTCCTCCCACCCCAAACCTCTTCCAGTTACATTTTTTGCCCTCTAGCATTGCAGGGCTGAGAGCAAGGCTGCATAGGTGCCTTTTGTGTTTGGTGGGCGTGTGCTCAGGCTCCATAGTCATTCTTACAGTACACAAGGTAGGACTCGCCAGTAATAGAAGGATGTTTTCTTATGTTTGAAAGTCATTGTCAGTGAGATGCATGGTGTAGGAGGCAAGCACATCTTAGTTAGTTAGGTTTGAGAACCGGGACAATTTTTGTTTATTATGTTTCAGGATAGTTGTGTTCAGCTACCTCACTAGCATTATATTGTAGGGCCCGTTGGCCTGCATTAGTGGCGGTTGGTCTACAGTGCTATTGCCCTTTTTAGGTTTCGCCTGCACATCGCTTGCACTGTGCTTGTGAAATCTATTGTTAATATAAATCTTAAAAGGGGCTTACATTCCGCCCTTATTGCTTTTCGTTGTTTGGTGTGCTGTCACTTACATTTCCTTCATTTCTATTGGTTGTAGGATGGCCATTTCCTGTTGCTCTTGTGTGTTCTTCTTATAAGTATCCCAGGACCCAAGTAATCATTTTCATCTGTGTCAAATTTCGTACTGAGCAAGCTGTCAGCACCTCTGCTTGTTTTTTAGGTCTTGCCTACGCAGCGCGCAAGAGCTGGTAGGAAAAAGACATTTAGAAATCGATTCAGTTTTGCCATCAAAAACGTGCACGCATTGTATTGCTTTGATTGGCAATGCGTGCACGTTTGGTGATTCTCTTGCAGGAGCAAGCTTTCAAACCATCTGTTTGTAATTAACAGATGGTTCCTGCTCACTCCCGCAAAGGAAACAGGAGCAGGCCTCCTCCTCGCTCCCCTCCCCCTACTGCCTCCTCTTCTTTCAGTGCGAGGCGTGCGCTTTTTTTTTTTTTATCACCTTCTGCTCTGGCTACTTTGCTACTTCGCTTTGCAGGCTGGGCATTGCATTTCTGGGCTTTCCTTTACAAATATTGGTCTAAAAGTGGCAATAAGCACATCGCTGTTAAGTATCGAAGAGTAGCTGAATGTGTGACAGGTAACATGGAGTCTCACATCTAAACCCAAGAAGGTGCGTCCCTGATTGCGCAGCCTGTCGACGCCCGGTCCGGCTGTGTTTTTTTTATTGTTACGCTGCCTGCTCGCTAAATATAGCCCCTTCTCTTCTCAAAAGAGCGTCTTTTAATAGCGCCCGTCGGCAGGTGATGGCTGTGCCTCTGCTTTGAGGGCTGCCTGGGCAGTCTATGGCACCCGCTTCCTGTTTGACATCACTGCAGTGCACAGATACAACCTTCTGCGCTCTTCGCACGCAGCTGGAAGCAGACAACTTGTTGTTCCTCGTCCTGGTGTCTGCACCAGCCGGGGGGCATCCTCTGCCTTAAAGACGCCCGCACTGGGCGTCCTAGGTGTGGACCCTGGATCAAGTTGAAACTGTCCTTCCGCAACTCTTGGCGGATGCCATGCATTCCTGTTAAACTTCTTGCAGGAGCTCTCCGCGTCAAGATTTTTCCAGTCTGTCTTCTTTCCCTGCAAGGCGTGCCATCTGCACCAGGAAATCATGGACAACAAGAAAGGTACAGTGCTTGAAGTGATAGCAAGATATGCAGACGCTTTTTAGCAAGCACCATGCTGAGTTCTTTGATAGATGCGATTCGTCGTCCCAGCCAGCTTTTAAGTTTCCTCTCTGTGTTTTTTTTTCGGGTTGTTGTTGTCTATTATAAATTAAGGACTGGGGGGTCATTAGGATGGCCGATATGAAGAGGGACCACCCGCCATAAGGGCGGGGGTCCCGTGCGGGCTTATTAGGATGCGCACGCCACAGGGGCGGGTGCATCTGGCATATTTAACATTGTGGCGGGTGGTTCTAAAAATGCATGTCACGCATTCCAATGCACAACATGACAGGCACCGCATGGTGCCTGCCAGGTTTTCTATTGAAATGCAGGGGGGTAACATAGGTACCTCCCATGTGCAACCCCCGCCTCTCAGATTCCCTAGGGGCCCGCAACAGGCCTCCGCAAGCAATTCCCGTATGCCTTTCCTTGGTGGCAATGCCGCCACGGAAAGGCATGTTTCCACCCCCATAGTAATATGGCTGGCGGTGTCTAACAGACACGGCCACCATATTAAATTATTTTCCGCCCGGTCGACTTGTTGAACGGGCGGAAAAGCGGATGACGGTCTTTCTGTCTGCCGTGGTCCCCCCTCCATAGTAATATGGCAGGGGGGAAATAGGGGGTGGGCGGGGACAGATCTTGGGTGGATCACCACCGCCATGCGGGCGGTGGGGATCAGCCCGAGATCCTAATGACCCCCTATAAGTAGCAGCACGCAATCAAGAAAGAAAACTGGGTGGGATTGAATGGGGTATCCTAGGGCTGCCATGTGAACAACTTGAGATGGTTTCCACATTCCTTGTCACCTATGATGCAGCGTTTCCTATGTCATGTAACAGCCTAGTGCAGTCTGGGAGCTGTGGTCTTCATTAGAATGACTTTGGTTAAAGTGCAAGATTACTGTCGTTAGTAAAATAAAGCCTGAATTGAAACTGTAGCACTCATCTAAACCTACATAACTTTCTCCCTTGCTAATTTTTGAAGCCTTGCTTTTAGCTTCCAGACGCCTCTGCATACTTTGCGCTTTACAAATATGTTACTTACTTACGCTGACTTCAAGCCACATGGCTACCTTATGCAGAAAGCTAATGCCCTTTCATTTCTCTAAGTTTTTTATAGCTCCAGTTGAATAAAGCCTGTTGTGTCATCCACGGTACAGTAGCTTTATTTGGTAGTGTTGTGAATAACGTGTTCTCCAAAATCAATGATGGTCGTTTTATCAAACCTATATTCAGTAGTATGCACAGAGATATCTGCATCTGCAACAGTTACTGACTGAGCTACATTACATGTTTAATTTCTTGTGCTTGCATTCTTTACCGATCAGAATTACCGGGTGTGCATTCTTCAGAATAAGTTTGTGAATTCCTTATAAAAGAAATGCCTGCAAAATATCTTTCAGCAGTAAGGTTTCCATATGGCTCCGTTACCAGCGACACCATGTTTCAGTTCTGGGTTTTCATTTATTGGTCAGATGCATTCTGGTAGTTGAAATTCCCACCTGTGGTGCTTGTTGTACCACTAAGTTACATTGATTATTAACCCGTTCCTTTCTCCCGTCGGCCAATGGCCGACGGAGCCCCGCCCACCTAATGGAACGCCCGCACTGCGCCGAAATAACGGCTGCAGTTAAGGCGTTAAAGGAAATCCCAGGACTGAGCTATTGTGTCCTTGGTGACGGAGTCTTATGGTAACATCATTCAGCTGACAAACCAAGTGTGTGCATCCTTCAGAGAGCTGCTGCTCTGCTTTGTGATAAACAATTAAATTGAAGTGTATGAAATGTATTTTTCTTGTCAACAGAAATGCAGGATTGGAAACGTTGAGGCTGGTAACAGTCGCCAGTGAACTGTAAAACATCACAAAATAAAACAAGCATTGGCATAGCCAATAGGTTTCGCCTTTGGGGCCTTATAAGTATTTAGTTATGCAGCACAATATCCTTGGTGCAACAAGATCAACTGTTGCATGGCTAAACACTTATAAGGTCCCAAAGGCGAGACCTATTGGCTATGCCAGTGCTTGTTTACATTTCCTATTGAGCTCTCTTCCCAGCATGTTGTCCTTGCTCCTTCACCCGCTCTCCCTCCTCCCCCTGTTGTTGTTTCTCCCCCACACGCCTGCCTGCTGTTTGTGATTTACATACGGCTTCAAGTTCTCGGAGAAACGTCAGAAAGCTCACATTAAAAAATACAGCCCCTTCAAAAGAGCCCCTCCCACGCTCTCACCCTCTTCCTTCCCTTATAGCGCAATGTAATCTGTTTTGCCTCCATGGCTTCACAAAGAACACGCAATGCCCAGCGTACATAGATCATACAGATTGCAAACAGCACCATGCAAAGTGGTTGACTTGTTTTGATTTGCTCAAAAGCACTAGGCATACTAGGACTCGTAGTTTCCAACGTTAATTGTTGGAGCATCTGTGAAAGGGACTGTTTGGTTTTGTTTGTGCTGGAATTGGAAGCTCTCCAAGTCACATGGAAAGATTGCAGGGCTGATTAGCTGGTGCTCCCGGCCCAGGTGTGGGCGTGCCATGTGATCAGGGGCCAGGAACCCTGCCCAAACCCCGTCATATACCCATAGTCTCCTGAGGTACAACGAGGAAAAGCTATTGTTGCTCAGGTCGTCACCTGGACCCAAATGTGCCCACACTCTCAAGCCATACAGTCCAAAAGGAAATAATTAGGTGTGCCCAGAGCACCTTCGTTCTAGAAAAGCATACAAATAACAACAAAATTACACACGGCACCCAAAGGAAGAAAGAACAATGGAGAAAGTGGCTAATTAACAGAAGGTCTCTTCCAGGGCATAAAATTGAGATTGGGCTGTTGGTAGAAGAAGAACGATTAGATGCACTGTTTGTCACGGAGACCTGGCTCAAAGAGAGCTCGACCCCAGATATCATTATGGCCCTTCCCTGGGATATCAAATTTACAAACAGGACCTGATGGGCAAAATAAGAGGTGGCATTGCCATTATATATAAAAAAGAGTTGGATGCACCACTACACCCCTCACAATGCCAAATTGTGATATTTTGCAATTTGGAATTAACTTCTCTCTTACATGCTCATTTTCAGGAATCCTTATCTACAGACCACCAGGGCCTTGTAGCACGTCCATAGATGTCTTCCCTGACTCCCTAGCCAGCCTGATTGTGGGAAAAGGATTTATTACCATGCGTGGTGATTTTAACATACATATAGATGAATCCAATAACCCATCTACTAAGAGACAGGGCCTAGAGGCTATGCAACTTATCCAACTAGTTGGCACCTCTACCCCTGAGAAAGGGCATATTCTCGATCCCATTGTTTCCAATGACCCAAAGATCCAGGTGAATGCGCCTATCCCTGTACCATGGTCAGACCACTATTTTATCCCTTTCTAATTTACGAAAACACCGATACGAGTGTCATCTAAATCTACCTCGAAACCAGTCAGGAGCTTGTCCAAGCTTACACCTGAAAGGTGGGCCAAGACCCTAGAGGCCTCTACTCCTACCTTGACAGACAATCCAGACAAGGCATACACTCTTTGGGAACATTGGATCAACCAATCGTTGGACCAATGTATGCAAAGATCCTGACCAAGGTCTCAATTTAACACCAGAAGAGCCCTCTGGTTTAGCTGCCAACCAGCCTCCCTGAAAAAAGACTGTAACAAACTAGGAAGGAACTGGAGGAATTCCTATGCCCCTGCCCAAAAATCCCATTACAAGAGTGCCATCAGACACTATCATAATGAAATCAAACAAGCTCAGGCCAAGCACTACGTGGAGAAGATCAACATGGGGGCCAACTCCCCTAGGGAACCATTTAAGATTGTAAAATCCCTGACAACGGTGGAGCAGGTTAACTCCCCTTATCAACCTACTAAGGAGAGATGTAATGAGTTGGCTGCATGCTTTAAAAATAAAGTAGATAACATCTGTAATTCACTTCAGCAGAGCATATCTGGCAGCTATGAATCACGGCAGGGTGATTATCCTGATCCAGACTAGAATCAAGTAGCAGAATGCACAGTGTTGGCAGCTCGACCTGTATTAGATCACAGTCAGGCACTGAATAAGGAAAATACTAGGCTCCTCTTGGGCAAAATCAAATCAGGATCTCCCTAAGATCCAGCACCCCCCGAAATTTTACTCAAGGGAGGGGCTCTGTTTTCTCCACCATAGTAGGGTTCCTCACACTATCCCTCGAAGCCGGTAGAGTCCCAAAGAATTGGAAGCATGCAATTGTGAGGCCCTTGCTGAAGAAGCCCCATCTAGATCCAGCAGTATTATGGAACTTTCGCTCTATCTCACTGCTACTCAACCTGGGGAAATTACTGGAGAAACATGTTAATCATATCCTATCACAGTTTCTGGAAGAGAATAACAATCTGCAGAAAGACTCAGATGGGCTTCCGACCACAAAATAGTACAGAATCAGCTCATCTGGTGATCACTGAGTAGCTCAAAGGGATATTGGATCAAGGGGGCTCAGCTGCAATCCTGCTTCTGGATTTAAGTGTGCCTTTTTACAACATGGACCACTCTACCCCGGCACATAGGTTGAGGACCGTTGGCATCCAGGACAACACCCTACAATGGCTCACCTCCTTTTTGAGTGACAGAACATTTCAGATCATGGAATCCACCTGTCTTTCCGATACAATGCCAGTCTCATGCAGAGTCCCACAGGGCTTGCCTCTCAGCCCCACATTGTTTAACGTATATATGCGCCCATTGGAGAAAATTATTCAGGAGTTTGGGCTGTCAATCATGTCCTATGCCGATGGCAAACAGCTGGTGGTGTCGGTGGCAGAGGGGTTGAACTCAAATTACCTCCAATTGGTACCCTGTTTGGAACAGGTGGCTAACTGGATGGCCAACTGTAACCTAAAATGAAATGGCAACAACACTGAGCTGATGATCCTGGGAAATAATCACTGGCCCAGGACTACGATTCGCTGGCCAGAGGATTGGGGAATACCTCCCGCCCCCAAACCCTCAATGAAGAATCTGGGAATGTCGCAGGATAACACACTTTCAATGGAAATCAAGGCTAAAAAACCAGTAGCAACCTGCTTTGGTATACTATGAATGATCCGTAAGATGACAGGACTTACCCCCAAAAAAGCTTGAAGAATGGTGATCAAGGCCCTTGTGGTTTTATGTCTTGACTATGGCAACTTCCTGTATCTGGGTTCACCAAAATATGTTATTAACAGACTGCTTGAGATTGCTGGAAGAAGAACCCAGCTTCAGGAAATAACTTGTACCATTGCCAGCATCTCTCTCTGGCAGTGCTGGGAACCCCTTCGCCAGCTAGACACTTTATAAAACTGCCAAACATAAACATAACCATCTGGCATTTGTCCTCATTTCAATTACCTCAATTTTCCCTCTAAGCTGTATGTCCTTATGTTCCTAGATGTAATGCGTTTTCAATAAAATCCTAAACTTTCCTCAGTTTGGTGCAGGTGATGCTTACAGTTGCTTTCTTCTTCCACTTTGTTGATTTTTTATGTATTTAAGTCCAGGCGCTCCATATGAGTGCATCTGTTTGCAGGTCGTCTTCCCTTCTTCCCAGCGGGACCCCTTCTGTGTTGCTTACTCTGAACAACATCTGCTCAGGGAAAGTTGAACTGATGTCAGGCCGTTAGGGTTGTGTCCAGCAAGGAATGCATTTTATTTTTTCACATGATTTGCTGTTCTCTGTTAAATGCTTGTGAACCTCTATGGATCTGTTCCTGAATTTTGGTGTTTGTTCTTTCCCAGGGCAAGTTTTAATCCTGTAATAAAATGACTGGAGCGTGAAGAAGGCAGGTGTAATTCAATCACCTTGTTGTGCTTCAAAGAGGGCCTTTGTATATTGAAATGGCAGCAGGACTTGTAGTTCGATCTCGAATACAGTCGATCTAAACGCATTTCTAAAACTGCATCTCTAATGGAGTATAATGTTCTGCAATAAACAACGGGGTAGGTAGAAAAACAATGTTAAACTCTTGAAAGGGGAATAGTTTTCAGCAAATGTTGTGCACAAGCACTGGTACTCTTGGTATATCTGTCACCATTGTAGATCAGCACCCTACTTCTAAGCATTGTCAGATGTATAATCTGAAGCAATCTAGCACAAACCATTTCTTGTGTTTTTTTGCCATACAATTAATTCTCACAAATCTAAGCCCAATTATACCAAAGGATCTGGTGGGTTACCTGATCACTCCAACCTCCTATTGTTGTGCCTGAGGTGAATTTAGAAATCTTTCTTTATTCCAACATCTTTATTAATGCACATGCTCTGTATCCTCGTCAGTGTTGCTCACACATTACCATATCTATGTGTGATTTTTGAATCCCAAGTTAATATTTTCAGTTTGACTCCTTACGAGGGTGTTCTTTGTAGTTCGTGTGGTCTGTCATGGCAGGTTTTCAGAATAACCACCGAGTGTGTCAATGATTCACATTTAGATTACCTGTGTGATGATTTATCTCATGCTCGATTCCTGAAACTCCGACATAGCCACAGATCTTCTGGAGAAACTGCACCTCTTACAGTTCATACACACAGCAGCCAATCACCCCATTTACATTGGGCAACTATAATTTGGAAATACAGTGGTTTTTAATAAAATGCATACCGACTCATGTCACTTAAAATCTACACAATATTTGTATAAACGCAAATGAAATCAAAGATAGGTGGAACCAATTTCTCTTCAGGGGTAAACATTGCAGCTATTTAATTCATTACATTAACACCAGCTTCACTTCACTCGAATATGGACAGGTTTACAGTAAATATGTATAATAGTTTCATTTAAACTCATGTCTGCAGAAAACACCTGCATCCCTGGGACATTCGTTTCACTTCCTGCAACAGATGGGCGATAAATAGGGGTGCACCTAATTTTTTATTACACAAGATTGGGTCCTAGACACTGATGAATGGGCTACCTATACCTTGCAGGTTTTCCCACTTTCCTTACATATAAGCCACTTATGTAGGGATGGTACTCACCGCTTTTTTGTACCACAATAACAGCATCATATGTTGCCTTTCTCAATAAAACAGTCATAACACTTTAAAGGAGTTTCAGTAACTTATATTGCACAACTGCTCACCAAGCTACAACTTACAACAAAAAACAGCTTATTATTAATTCAATTCAATTAGTCTTTATTTTGATTTTCATAATCATTAAAGACATCAAAGATCGATAAATAAAAGGACTAGCAATTTCATGAGTTAAAACATAGTTGGATGAATCCATATCAATAAAACTTCAATAAATGACACAATTTTAAAACACTTGATATTAAGAGTTTAAAATAAATAAATATATATGTTTACTTAAAACCACTGGTGTTCATCATAGACCGAACCTTCACCGTTTGGCCACGCTATTACGCCCCATGATTAATAAAAGAACAGTGCTGACACATTACAGGGGTAGGGTAGTTAGCAGGCGTATACAAAATTATGGCACAACCAAAAATCAGTTGATAAAGTATTAAGGAAATTTGGCTCATCTATGGTGCCCTCATCATTTTTGCTCTAATGACCCACATCGCAAAAATTTAGCAACAGAGATCACTCAAGAGTGTCAGACTTCAAAATCCTCAGTGCCTCCACATCCGACCTAAAAACCAGAACCACACAGATAGTTGTGAGCTATTTGTTCCTTGGAGGCTTATAAGCTGGGCAAACAAACAGGACGTGTGCAATTGTTTCCTTCTGTGATGGGCATACATTACATTTATCGTCGTTCATGGGATGCCATTTACAGGTTTCAGGATTTTATTGGAAGGGAACCCACTCCAAATTGATGGTACAGTTTCCTGTTGTTAGGTATTGTAATAAGATCCCAGTAACTTTCATACTTGGACTCTTGTTTGAGTTCCAAAAAGTCCCTCGTCAAGGTAGACCTAGTTAAGGATGAAATGTGCTTCATCGTTACCATATTCCAGTATGCTGCCTTGAACTCTTTCTTTAAAGGGAAAAGATTTTCTTCTGGATCCTCCCATAAGCTATTTAACCCTATGTCCCTCAAGGTGTCTTTTACCCTTCTTAACCAGGCGATCTTACATGATCAATCTGCCCCCGTGGTTTCGAGAAGTCCTTCAGCGTACAGGGCAGTTCAGGGGTAACCCAGAGCCTTTTCCAATATGCCACAGGTCTGAAACGGGCTGTATCCTCAATTTTACATCAGACCCAAATCTAAATAAAGAGGCAACAAAGGTGTCGATTGTGGAAGACCCAACACATCTCTCACAAATTTGTTTTGGGCTGTAATCAGGGGAGCTAAATCCTCGAAGCCCCACAGCTCCGCCTCATATAGTACTGAGGCGCTAATTTTGGTTTTATAAATCTTTAAACTGGAGCCGCTGGCTTTGTGTAATAAAGTCACTGTTCTTTCATCAGTACTCCAGATAATTGGCATCTTTGAGAGCTAGCAAATCAATTTGGGGCTTCTAATTCAGTTTCCTTGCTAAAGTAAGTCCCAAGTACGTAAAAACGTCCGTCTGCTCAAGGCGGACATTATTCATAAAGACTCTCCCTTTCACAGCTTTACTTTTGTGGAGAACCATAACATTGGTCTTCTCCACATTTACCACCTATTCATGATTGTAGCAAAACACCTCAAACCTAGAAAGGGCTGACCTTTCTGTGTCTTAGAGATTATCATTGTGTTATCTTATCCACGAACATTATCAAGGGTATCTTCATGCCTGCTAAGGTAGGTGCATCTGTAGGGTAGTTAGAAAAATACTGCACTACCCTATTGATAAATTGAGAAAACAAGGTTGGAGCTAGGACGTACCCCTGACGAACCCCCTTGAAGATTGTAAACTTGTCCGTAAAGTCCCCCTGCATGCCCCAGCAAACTTGAGCATAGTTGGAGCCATGTAGGGTGACTAGGGTGGCAAGCATTTCAGGTGTTAACCCCATATCCAAGAAAACTCTCCACAGTTTAGCACAAGGCATCAAATCAAAAACAGACTTAAGGTCAATAAAAGCTACATAGATAGTACCCCCTCCTATGATGACTACCCGCCAATAAATGGTCATGAACCTGAATACCTGATCTATGGTGCAGGTGTGAGGTCGAAACCCTGCCTGTAGTGGTGACATAATGTCTGTTTCATCTATCCATGTCTGGATTCTACATAGCAGCAACCAGGCAATTTTTTTTTTAATAGTCAATAAGGCTTATTGGCCTGTAATTGCCAGGTTTAGATTGATCCCTCTTTTTAAAAATCGGGACGATTTCTGCTCCAGACCACGTTTCAGGAATGGATGCGCCACTAACTACAGGATTGGCAAGTAGCTGAATGTAGGTCGCCCAATTGTCCTCATCATGCCTGAAGAGGTCCGCCGGTATGCAGTCTGGGCCAGGAGCCCTACTTTATTTTTTATTTTTTATATGTTTATTGGTAATTTTACAGGGTAGTAACCAAAGGAGAAACATCGTTGCACAGACATTAGTATGGGCATATACACATCCTCCATGTGCAGTAATTCTACAACATCACATCTCAATGATACCTTGTCACAATGATGTTCAAGTTCAAGTTCGAGCATTTATATAGCGCACTACTCACCCAGAGGGTCTCAAGGCGCTAGAGGGAGGGGTTCATTATTTGTCGAATAGCCAGGTTTTCAGTTCTTTTCTGAAGGAGATGTGGTTCTGAGTAAGGCGGAGGTGGGTGGAGAGTGAGTTCCCGGTCTTGGCAGCCAGGAAGGAGAAGGATCTGCCACCCATAGTGGATTTTCGGATGCGCGGGACTGCGGCGAGGGCTTGATTGGATGATCTTAGTTGGCGAGTGGGTTTGTAGAAGGACAGTCGAGTGTTGAGGCATTCGGGTCCTAGATTATGAAGGGCTTTGTGTGCGTGGGTGAGAAGGCGGAAAGTGATTCTTTTGTTGACGGGAAGCCAGTGGAGGTCTTTTAGGTGTCCGGTGATGTGATCTTGGCGCGGGATGTCTAATATGAGTCTCGCTGACGCATTTCCGGATGCGCTGGAGTTTTTTCTGTAATTTTGTTGTAATTCCGGCATAAAGTGTGTTGCCATAATCCAGACGACTCGTGATCAGTGCATGGGTGACAGTCTTTCTTGTCTCGAGGGGGATCCAGCGGAAGATCTTTTTGAGAGTGCGAAGGACGTTGAAGCAGGAGGACGAGACGGCGTTGACTTGTCTGGACATTGAGAGAGAGGAGTCTAAAATGAAGCCAAGGTTACTTGCATGGTCTGTGGGTGTGGGTGCTGTGCCTAGAGCGGAAGGCCACCAAGAGTTGTCCCAAGCTGAGGGGGAGGATCCTAGGATGAGCACCTCCATTTTGTCTGAGTTGAGTTTTAGGCGGCTCTGTTTCATCCATTCGGCTACTTCTTTCATGCCTTCGTGAAGATTGGTTTTGGCGGTGTTGGGGTCTTTGGTGAGGGAAAGGATTAGCTGGGTGTCGTCGGCGTAAGAGATGATGTTGAGGTTGTGTTGACGCGCGATAGAGGCGAGAGCACTCATGTAGACGTTGAAGAGGGTGGGACTGAGTGAGGATCCTTGAGGTACTCCGCAGATGACTTCGGTGGCCTTTGAGTAGAATGGGGGAAGTCGGACTCTCTGAGTTCTTTCAGCTAGGAACGAGATGATCCAGTTCAAGGCTTTTCCTTGTATGCCGATGTTGCTGAGGGTTGTATAAGGGGGCTGTGGCAGACTGTGTCGAAAGCGGCGGAAAGGTCGAGTAGGATGATGGCCACTGTTTCTCCATTATCCAGGAGTGCTCGGATGTCGTCGTCGCTGCAATGAGGGCGGTTTCGGTGCTGTGTTTGGCTCTAAATCCGGATTGAGTTGGATCAAGGGAATTGTTGGATTCAAGAAAGGCGGCGAGCTGGCTGTTGACGGCTTTCTCGATGACTTTGGCCGGGAAAGGGAGGAGGGATATAGGTCGGTAGTTTTTCAGTTCTGAGGGGTCTGCTGTGGGTTTTTTCAGAAGGGCGCTGAGTTCAGCGTGTTTCCAGATTTCTGGGAAGGTGGCAGAGTTGAAAGAGCAGTTGATGACATCGCGGAGATGGGGTGCGATGATGGAGTCAGCTTTGTTGAAGATGTGGTGGGGGCAGGGGTCAGAAGGCGAGCCAGAGTGGATAGAGTTCATGAGGCGAATGGTGTCTTCGGTGGTTATTGGGTTCTAGGCACTGAGGTTGTTAGTTGGAGGAGTGGAATCTGAAGGGGGTGGGTCGGGTTGATCACTGGGAGTATTCTTGAAGCTGTTGTGGATGTCGGCAATTTTGTTGTAGAAGAAGGAGGATAGTGCGTCGCAGAGGTCTTGGGAGGGAGTGATGTCGTTGGATGCTGCGGTGGGGTTAGTGAATTCTTTGGCTATATTGAAGAGTTCCTTGCTGTTATGAGAATTGTTGTTGAGACGGTCTTTGAATGCTGATTTCTTGGCGGATCGAATCAGTTGGTGGTGATTGCGGGTGGCTGTCTTGAGGGAGGCCATGTTGTCTGAGGTTGGGTTTTTTCTCCAATTCTTCTCCATGGTGCGGCATAGCTTCTTGGATTTCTCAAGTTCATCATTGAACCAGGGAGCCTTTTTGCTGGCTGATTTCAGCTGGTGCTTTCTTAGGGGTGCTAATTCGTCCGCACTGTGGGTAATCCATTGTCTGAGGCTGGTGGCCGCTTGGTTAGGGTCCATTGAGGGGGTGGGAGGGTTTTGGTTGAGTGATATGAGGAGTTGGTCGGTGGTGATTTTGTTCCAGTTTCTCCGGGGAATGGGTTGTGGATGGTTGTGGGTCAGGGTAGTTATATAGCTGAAGTGAACACAGCTGTGATCTGTCCAGTGGAGAGCTGTAGTGTGATCGAAGGAGATGTGCTTGCTGGAGGTGAAGATAGGGTCGAGCGTGTGTCCGGCTGTGTGAGTGGGGGTGTCAACAAGTTGTTTGAGACCGAGATTGGCCATGTTGTCCAGAAGGGTGGTGGTGTTGCTGTCGAGTATGTTTTCAAGGTGATAGTTGAGATCTCCTAGAAGAATGTAGTTCTCGGAGGCGAGGGCGTGCGGGCTGACGAAGTCGGTGATGTCGTCGCTGAATTGAGTGCGGGTGCCTGGAGGCCTGTAGATGAGGGTGCCTCTAAGGGTGGTCCTGGGGTCGGCGTAGATCTGGAAGTGGAGGTGTTCGGCGGTTGCAAGATTGTCGTCGGAGCTGGTTGTGATTTTGATGGTGTTTCTGTGGACGATGGCGATGCCTCCTCCAGTTTGATTGGTGCGGTCTTTTCGAATAATCTTGTAAGCGTCCGGTATGGCTATGGCGATGTCGGGAGCAGAGGATGCGTTCATCCATGTTTCGGTAAGGAAGGCGATGTCAGGTGACGCAGTGTCGATTAGGTCCCAGAGTTCTGTAGCATGTCTGTGGACTGAGCGGGTGTTCAGTAGGATGCATTTCAGGCGGTTGAGTTCGGAGATGTGTGTGGAGGAAGTGGGTTTGGTGAGGGTTCTGAAGCAGTTGAACTTGCAGGAGAGGCAGGCGAATGGGCCGTGAGTGCGTCCTGGGGTGGCTTCGCAGCATTGTGGTGTGCGTCCGGGGTTGAACGCGAGGAGAGTTGTGGCATCATAGGTGAGTCTAGTGGGTTGGGAGTGGCGGGGACCAGGGGGACAGGCGCTGGGCGCGGTCCAGGCGCGGACGGGCGTAGACGGGCTTACCTTTGGTGCACCTTCGGCGTGACTGGGGCGCGACCGCTGCTCGTGGACTCTGCGGGGAAAATGCATCTGTCATATGAGGATGGAGGAGGGGGAGGGGCGAGGGAGGGTCAGCAGGGAGGCGGGCGGGCTGTGGGGGCCGGGCTCTGAGGCACCAACAACAACAAACTTAAGATGGCGGCAGCGTAGGGAAAAACGAAACTGGAGGTAGGCTGGGGCTCAGGTAATTGACTACGCTTGCTGCAGAATCGCGCTAGTGAAATCAGGGTTAAAAATTAAAGCGCCGTAAACACAATGCCCCCAGAGCGTTCCAATGCACAGATCTTGGAGCGTCGTGTCAACAGTCCCCCAGAAGCTATTTTAAATGTCCCAGTTATGTCGCAATGGCACTCGTGCTGCAGCGCTATGCAGAGTAGTTAGGCGGTAGTGAGGCAAATCAGAAACACAATGCAGATCAAGAAATATATTGGTAACAATACCGCACAGGAGCAGGGCACAGGGAGCGACCGCTTCTGAACTCGTCAGGATGGTCACAGCGCAAACGGGGTCAGAGCAGGCAATGTACTTTGTGGGAGGGAGGGTCAGCAGGGAGGCGGGCGGGCTGTGGGGGCCGGGCTCCGAGGCACCAAAAACAACAAACTTAAGATGGCGGCAGCGTAGGGAAAAACGAACCCAGGGTTAAAAATTAAAGCGCCGTAAACACAATGCCCCCAGAGCGTTCCAATGCACAGATCTTGCAGCATCGTGTCAACAGTCCCCTAGAAGCTATTTTAAATGTCCCAGTTATGTCACAATGACACTCGCGCTGTAGCGCTATGCAGAGTAGTTAGGCGTAGTGAGGCAAATCAGAAACACAATGCAGATCAAGAAATATATTGGTAACGATACCGCACAGGAGCAGGGCACAGGGAGCGACCGCTTCTGAACTCGTCAGGACGGTCACAGCGCAAACGGGGTCAGAGCAGGCAATGTACTTCGTGGGAGGGAGGGTCAGCAGGGAGGCGGGGCGGGCTGTGGAGGCCGGGCTCTGAGGCACCAACAACAACAAACTTAAGATGGCGGCAGCGTAGGGAAAAACGAAACTGGAGGTAGGCTGGGGCTCAGGTAATTGACTACGCTTGCTGCAGAATCGCGGTAGTGAAATCAGGGTTGAAAATTAAAGCGCCGTAAACACAATGCCCCCAGAGCGTTCCAATGCACAGATCTTGGAGCGTCGTGTCAACAGTCCCCCAGAAGCTATTTTGAATGTCCCAGTTATGTCGCAATGGCACTCGCGCTGCAGCGCTATGCAGAGTAGTTAGGCGGTAGTGAGGCAAATCAGAAAAACAATGCAGATCAAGAAATATATTGGTAACGATACCGCACAGGAGCAGGGCACAGGGAGCGACCGCTTCTGAACTCGTCAGGACGATCACAGCGCAAACGGGGTCAGAGCAGGCAATGTACTTCGTGGGAGGGAGGGTCAGCAGGGAGGCGGGGCGGGCTGTGGGGGCCGGGCTCCGAGGCACCAACAACAACAAACTTAAGATGGCGGCAGCGTAGGGAAAAACGAAACTGGAGGTAGGCTGGGGCTCAGGTAATTGACTACGCTTGCTGCAGAATCGCGGTAGTGAAATCAGGGTTAAAAATTAAAGCGCCGTAAACACAATGCCCCCAGAGCGTTCCAATGCACAGATCTTGGAGCATCGTGTCAACAGTCCCCCAGAAGCTATTTTAAATGTCCCAGTTATGTTGCAATGGCACTCGCGCTGCAGCGCTATGCAGAGTAGTTAGGCGGTAGTGAGGCAAATCAGAAACACAATGCAGATCAAGAAATATATTGGTAACGATACCGCACAGGAGCAGGGCACAGGGAGCGACCGCTTCTGAACTCGTCAGGACGGTCACAGCGCAAACGGGGTCAGAGCAGGCAATGTACTTCGTGGGAGGGAGGGTCAGCAGGGAGGCGGGGCGGGCTGTGGGGGCCGGGCTCTGAGGCACCATCAACAACAAACTTAAGATGGCGGCAGCGTAGGGAAAAACGAAACTGGAGGTAAGCTGGGGCTCAGGTAATTGACTACGCTTGCTGCAGAATCGCGCCAGTGAAATCAGGGTTAAAAATTAAAGCGCAGTAAACACAATGCCCCCAGAGCGTTCCAATGAACAGATCTTGGAGCGTCGTGTCAACAGTCCCCCAGAAGCTATTTTAAATGTCCCAGTTATGTCGCAATGGCACTCGCGCTGCAGCGCTATGCAGAGTAGTTAGGCGGTAGTGAGGCAAATCAGAAACACAATGCAGATCAAGAAATATATTGGTGTGGAGCCAGGCCGGCGGCCAAGATGGTCGCCGGGGCTCCCGGCTCCGACGACCTTCTCCTCCGGCTACCTGATCTGGCAGTTGCGGCGGCGCTGCCGACGTTTTGTCGAACGGCGGAATGTTGCCTGACCGGCTAGGAGTTATTCCGGCGGCTCTCCGAGCTCGGAGGGCAGAGAAATGCTCTTTCGGTCGGCGGGGCCTGCGCGGGTCCCGGAGCCGGGGCCTCGCGTGAGGTCGCTGCCGCCGTGAGCACAACAACATCGGTCAGGAGGACCTGAGTGGCGCCGGACACCCGCTGGGGCATTCTATTCTGCCACGAGATGAGTCCCTGCTCTCGTTGCGGAGCTCCGTTCCCCCGTGTTGGTTGGACCCTCCCTCCTCCCTTGATTGCTGCCTCGCTAATGGAGGACTGTGGCTTCGCTCTTTGTTCTCTTGGCGGAGCTTGACGCACATCGGCTGCAGCAGACAGTGTCTGCGTTTTGGGGGTTTGGAGCCAGCTAATGTGTCGTGATTTGACATCGCTTGGATGCACCGTGCAAAATGCGTGGGACCACCGGATCGACGGCTGGGGCGGCAGTTATATCGTCTGCAACTGAGGAGACGCCCTGATAGTCGACAAGATGGCGGCTTGTGTGAGGGCTCCGGCGGCACTTATGCCGTGGGCCCCGAATGACATCGTCGTCCCCGCAGAGCCGCTTCCACCGGCACAGATGGCGGTGCTCACCTGGAGAAGAGCAGGGGGATCGGACACCCTCCCCGATGCAATGGCAACACCTTGGGTGGATTTGTGCTTGTGTGGAACTTAGACCCCGACATTTGTGGAGTTACGAGTGAACGTGATGTTGGCACTTTTCCGGGTACCTATGGCTCAGTGACTCCCCCCTCAGTCTGTGGTAAGGCCCGGATGGATGTTTTTGTACATCTTTGTATGTCGCTGGCAAGCGGGAATTGGTATGTGAGGCATCCCTGATCGCTACGGAAGGTTTCTTCGGAACGGCGCCTGCCTCCTCGGCGCATGGAGTCGTCGGGGATTCCATTGGATGTGAGGCATGGGGTGACTCTTGTACTGCCTTCTCACCAGAGGTTGACGTCGTCATGCTATTCAAACTGCGCTGACTGGCTACTTGTACTGACCTGCACTTTGCATGGCTGATCGGGAGGCTGTCGAGGGCAGCGGACGGCTCTAGGAATGTGTTGTGCCCTAGGACACTGCAAGATCTCCTGCCTTCCCCTGGACATTCATTATTACTGTACTTTCATTACTTTGATTAAATGGCGACAGAAGGTGTGGATTGGGGCACAGCATTGTTTTGACCGGGTGGTTCGGGGCTGCGGGGGGATGATCTTTTTTCTGAGCTGCTAAGGGGGAGGGTTACCATCGAGATTGGGTGCCTGGGTGTCCTGGCATGTCGATTGCTACTTTATGTCGGTGAGTGTTCTGAGTATTCTGCAGCGACGCCATTTTAGCTGTACACTATGCCGGGGAGGGGGGGCCGGGGCCTGAACTGGGACCCCCCACTACGTTTTTCTTTTCTATACTTCTCTTCTCTGCTATATTTCGGGTTCACATTGGGCGACAGGCACGCTGCTAAGGGGGAGGCCGTAGCCGGAGGCAGGGGTGCAGGGTGGGGGGTTTGCGGGGGGTAATATTGTCTTTCCTTTTTCTGTTTCTAGGGCCTCTTTTTTCTCTTCTGTTTCTTTTGGCTTTATCTTCACTTCTCCTCCTTTTTGCCTTTGTTAGGAACCATGTAACGGGCTATTTTCCATACGTTCTGGTGATGCGAATTACAAGGGGGGATGTTTTTATAAAGTTTTGTGTTAAGGCGGGCACCTGCTGTATTGGGGGGCGGAATGTATAGCTTATTGTTTATCCTGATAATTGTGCACTGGTGCTATCGTCCTGCCTGCAGTAGTCCTGACCGTGAATATCCTGATTCTTGCTAACCCCTTGCTTTTGTATTATTTGATTGTGCGGCACTAGACCCTGTTTTTCTTTAAAACTTTAAAAGAAACCTCATTAATCCTGGTGCCTATTTGGTACGGACATTATCCTGAGTTACAACGGGGCGTTTGGGTGGCGGAATGTTGCTATGCTAACTGCTCAATTGATTTGCTTTGACCGCCTTTGATTTATTGGCCGACTGTGATGGTATCGTGCCTGTGATTGAACCTGATTTACTTACAATAAAGGTTTACCCAAAATTTAAAAAAAAAAAAATATATATATATATATATATATATATTGGTAACGATACCGCACAGGAGCAGGGCACAGGGAGCGACCGCTTCTGAACTCGTCAGGACGGTCACAGCGAAAACGGGGTCAGAGCAGGCAATGTACTTCATGGGAGGGAGGGTCAGCAGGGAGGCCAGGCGGGCTGTGGGGGCCGGGCTCTGAGGCACCAACAACAACAAACTTAAGATGGCGGCAGCGTAGGGAAAAACGAAACTGGAGGTAGGCTGGGGCTCAGGTAATTGACTTCGCTTGCTGCAGAATCGCGCTAGTGAAATCAGGGTTAAAAACAACAACAACTGCTAACACCTGAACCCAAGCCCCACACCAATGTCACATCGTCAATCCGTGCGTCAACTCCACAAACTCTCAAACTAGGAAGAAATGATGTGGAGACGGCGGTCTGAGACCAAATAAGGGGTCAGCTACGTCTCAGGGCCTCCGTTAGAAGGAACAGCCATTGTCTGGGAATCGGTGTCAGAGCTGTCAGTGGTCTCTGGTGTGTTCCTCTTAGTAATGTATAAGGACCAAAAGTTTTTGGGTCTGTTGCGTGGGGGGAGCCGCTCACTGTCATTTTCTGTCTCTGTACAGCAGAACAGCACATCTCTTGACCATTGTGCCAGTGTAAGAGTTGGTCGTGCATCCAGGAGACGGCAATGCATCGTTTAGCCAGGAGGAAGGCCATATCCACCAGATGCCTGTGCGACCTAGGAAGTGGTTTGGAGTAGCCCAATATGGCCAAAAGCGGATCCGGGGTCAACTCCATCTCCGATACCCGATTCACCTCGTAAAAAACCTCCTTCCAGAATCGGGCAATCCCAGGGCAGGACCACGCAACGTGGAGGGAATCTGCAACCAGCGTGCCGCAGCGCTCGCACTGTGGACTCTCGCCAAGAACATAGTGATGAAGTCGCTCCGGAGTTTAGTACACCCTATTTATAAATTTAAAATGAACTACCTGTGGCGACCGTTAAGGGATATTCTTTTTGGTGCTCAGGCAACAGTATCGCCATTTATCATCCAACAGTTCCGTCTGCAGGTCTTGCTGCCATGCCAGATGCGGTTTAGTGTATGCACCATCTCTAGCGGCAAATGCAGTGTGGTGGAGTCTAGACACCAGTTTGGCCGGAGATTGCGCCCCGACAACAACAGTCAGGGCAACGACCTCCGGTGGCTCCGTCATGTCCTCTCCAAGGAGCACCCTGAGAGCATGTCTCCCAAGGTACAGGCGACACCGTCCGCAATGAGGTCCCCCATGGTATGCACATTCAGCGACTGTAGTGCCGCGACGACTCCTCTGTCTCTGCATGGCGGCAACCAGTAGCACCAGTCGAGGCGAGCCAATGGGGAATACAATAGATTACCGGCCAGCGGGTTGAGTATACTGTGCCACGCGTGGGTGACCGAGGTTAGAGAGTCTAATATACCAGTGCGTCTGTCGTGGGAAGAAAATAGAAGAGATGGTAGCGGTTTGGGATCAGCAACAATGGTTTGTATCTGTATGTGTGGAATATCGGTAGGGCCATGTATCCAATGATATGCATGGGAGCTCTGTGCTACCCTATAGTATAGCTCGAGGTCAGGAGCACTCAGCCCACCCATCGCGTACGGGAGGGTCAATATTTTCCAGGCCACCCGGAGCTGCTTGCCTGCCCACGGCAAGCGGACCATCAGCGACTGTAGACGGTGAAAATGTTTTGGGGATAGGACCATAGGGATGTTCGTGAAGAGAAAATGGGGGAGTACGACCATTTTCATCAAGGACACCCTCCCCATCAACGACAGCGGGAGGCAAATCAAACTGTCGACGGCATCCTCCAATTTGGAGATGGCGAACCCATTATTTTCCCTCAGAACAATTTCTGAATCAGTGTGTAGTCGGATGCCCAATACCACACCGGGTCTGTAGTCCATAGTAGCGGATATTCTGGTTCAAAACGTACCGTGGTAGGTGTCAGGGGAAACATGGTGGAGTTGCCCCAGTTAACTTTGATGCCTGAGAGGGAGCCGAACAGTACCACCTCACGCAGCTCAGGCGAGAGATTGGTCTCAGGGTCTCTGACATATCGGCAGCATACGTAGACACAATGAGTCGATAGTTAGGGAGTTGGATGCCCCTCTGTCCATGATATTCCCGCAGGGCGCAAGCTAATGGTTCAGCAGTCAAGCTTAAAGGATTGGGGGCATCCTTGTCTTGTGCCCCTGTGAATTCGTATGGGATCGGTGACCAGGGAACCAATCCGGATACGGGCCAAGGCCTCATGGTATAACGTTGCCAGTAATTGTAGGAATACCGACCCGACACCCATGCAGCTCAAGACATTTCTCATGAAGGGCCATTCGACAGAGTTGGAGGCCTTTTCCATGTCGAAGAAGACCACGATTGCAGGGACCTCCGGGCGTGTGTGCTGCATAGCAGCGAATACCGTTCTTAAGTTATAGGTCAGGTTCTGGCTAAGCACAAAGCCTGCCTGCTCTGGGGCGACTAGAGGGCTAAGACGATTAGCTAGTATCTTTGCGAAGATCTTCATATCGACGTTCATGAGAGATAAAGGCCTGTAAGACGCACAATCGTCCGGGGGGTTCCCCGGCTTAACTATGGCAACCAGAATCGCCTCCCGCATAGTCCGTGTCATTGTTCCAGAGGTACATATGTCTTCGAATATTCTAAGCAGATGCGGTAGTAAAAGGTCCTGGAACGCCTTGTAAAAGGCGACGGTAAGGCCATCACTACCAGGGGCACTCCCTGCCCTCATCTCCGAGAGAGCCAGAATAATGTCATCTTGTTCGATCGGCCGCATTAGGAACTTGCAGTTAGTCAGACATGGCAGTTCTATATGGGACAGAGAGTCAAGGATACGTTCCTCTGGGACCGATCCTCGCGAGGAATAGAGATCGGTATAATATTCACTGAACTTCTACGCCACCTGCGTCTCCGTTAGCGGGAAGTCCCCCTGCGCCGAATACATATTTGGTATAGCTGTTCTGTCCCTGCGTTGTTTAATAATCTGTGCAAGGACCCTCCCCGGTCTCTCTCCCACGCGTACGAGTAACCTGGTTGCTGTCAGACCCAGATGACAAGTCCCCCTGAGGGTATGCCCCTCTTACCCTCTATGTCGGTTTAACCCCTTGGCCGTGGCGGTAATTCCACTGCGGCGCTGGGAGGGTGGGGGGGGTCGCACGGCGCCACCATGCTTGTGACGGAACCACTCCGTCACGAGCCACGGGTGCGCTGTGCTTATGACGGAGTGGGTCCGTCACGGCTCCGCCCACTCACTAATTCGCCCGCACAAGCGGGGAATAAGTGCTGCGTGGGCGGAGCGGCGTGACGGAACCACTCCGTCATGAGCACAGCGCGCCCGTGACTCGTGATGGAGTGGTACTGTCACTAGCAAGGAAGGAGTTTTAAAAGTTTCGCTTATATTAATCACATAGGCAAAACCTATTGTATTTACCACTGCTTGTTTATCTCATTTACCAGTAGCATCTCCTGTATCTCAGTATCTGGCCCTTGGACTTACAGAGGCTATGCAAGGCCTGCTATTTCGGACAGCAGGTATGGGTATCTCTGTTAGATTCTGTTTGTTTTACAAGGGACATAGGTGGAAGTTTCTTAGAGTAGAGGTAGGTAATAGTGGGAAACTACTCGGTCAGGTTTTACAGTTACTTCACTAGTAATGTTACTATTTTTTGCCTTTCCTAGTGTGTCTAAGTCTAGCAGCTGCCTTAGACACCTATGACCTCATCCCAGGAGGTTATATAGGCATCCTTCTACCTTATGTGTGGCATTGTATTGCATTCCTGATTGGCGTTACCTTGGGGAAATACTCACAGAAGAGGTGATATAGTTTCCCTTTTCTCCAGGGGACAGGTTCCTTCATGGATTTAGAGCACAGGGACAGAGGTATTGGTTTGGGCCCCCAAATATGCTTTCCAACAGGGTTTCCATGTCCGAAAGACCGACTGGGAAACCCTTCCGGAAACCGTGGATCGTAATCCAGAAGTCATAAATGCCTTATGGGCTGGTCTCTGACTGGCAGACGGACTTCTGGAGCCCATTGGCAGCCAGCCGGAATGACAGGCCTGTTTCTATTCTGACCAGATGTAACATAATCAGCCGGTCAGAATTGAAACCGACGATGACGACGATGAGTGTAGGAAAGCCTCCGACCTGAGGTTGGAGGCCTTCCGACACTCATCGTAATCGGCCACTAAGTGTGTTAACGTTACTCTCCCCTGAGAACACTCCAATGAAATATAGCTATTGTAAAAATATCTAGTAAATACGTAAGTGTCTAATAAAATAACCATGTCAGTCAGGGCTACTCCGCCAAAAAGCATGCACTCAAGTTATTGTGATGGTCATTCACCTTCTTTCAGGTACTGTGCAACAGGAATCCTGCATTTACTGTGCCCAAAGAAGGTGATTCAGTAATGTATGCTGCACATCTTCTTCTGCTCACTGTTATCCATCAGTATCCCTATCACACTGCTCTTCACTTGATCATGCATAAGTGCCTCTAGTGCAGCATGTGCTACACTTACGCCATTGGTGCAGGTAATGGTAATTGTGACTGTCAACAAATGGCTCAAGCTGACAGCCCAGCTGAAGTCTCGAGGACCGAAGTGAAGTGAACCATGTCCATCCATCACACCTTACCCTATCCCACCAGTGTAAGTCACCTATAAGGGTAAAGTCAGCCTTTTGTGCACATGTGTGAGGAGCTCCCTTTAACTACTCTCCCCTCAAAAGTCCCTTTAGGCAGCCACCTTCAGGGTGGAGGCACTGTCTTTGCTGCATGCGGGAAAATGGTTATTTAAAACTGCTGATGCTTTTGTTGAGCAAAGACTCTTCTCTCACACTCTCTCAGACATGTTCTCTATGCCTCTCAGTCATCCCCTGCCAAAGTCATTCTATCACTTCTTCTAAGTCTCTCTTGCTCGCTTTCGGACGTAGCATTAATGTTCTTACTCTTCCATGTCTACCATGGCTTTCTTCTTCATTTCCATTCTATTTTGCTCACCTTCGCTCAAATATCCTCTTCTAAAAAACTCATTTCTCTCAAAACCTTGAGAAATAAACCTGTAAAGGTAGAGGGGGCAGGAAATATACAGATACACAGAAATGTGCCATTAAATTTTAATTAACCTGCTCAGTAAATTCTGAACCTGTCCTCCAGACTAGCTAAAAACAGATTTCATATGACAAAGTAGGATGCTACTGGTTTGGAAATCGGAATGATTGAAAAAAGTGAATTATGAGAAACAAAGAAAAATACAAACATTAATTTTTTTAAGGCACTGAGCCAGAAATAGTATTTGGTGACTGTGCACTTGCATGCCAAAAAAAATCAACTTTGTGCAAGGGAGAGTAATTATGAAGGGAGAGTTAAAGAATATAGGGGCATACACCAAGGGCATACAATTAAGAAGAGGTATATCTATCTCCGTCAATTAGCAAATCTGCAGGTCCTGTGTATTTTTTTTTATTGTATTGACATATAAATAGTGCTTCCAATACCCACTGTAAGGCTTAAAGTGCTTTCTCTGTTGTTAAGTGTTGCTATGTGAGGCCTCCGGTTTCACATATGCATTTCTGTGGTAGTGTCATGGAGCAATCTGGACATTACTGGAGCAATAATTCAAACTAAGGGGCCGATTCTGATCTTGGTCGGTCAGCCCTCCGAGACATGTCATACCAGGAGCGGGACCGTCCTGGTGATGATTTACGATGTGGAAAAGTGCCAAATTCCTGACCAACACGTACGCTCCAACTCCATCCACATTTACCTTTCGAGCCTGACCCGGAAACACCCAATTTGCACAGCTACTTCCGGCCGGTCAAGTACAATGCGTACTTCCTACGTTCGGGACGGGTTGCCACGTACAGCACGTCACAGCACCCGGAAGAGCTGCATATCAGCTAAGAATCGCGCCACTAACACAATCCACGGATTCGAAATGGAGCAGCTAGCAACGGTTCGAGACGCAGCAACATGAATACAATCGCGCAGGTCATTCCTGTCCTTTAAATATTTGACCGGATCAGAACAGACGCGGACGGGGCAGACGGTAAGTCGGACACCCACCATACAAACAAACTACACGTACATGCCAAATGTCACACACACCCAGGGGGTCCAGACCCTGCCCACCTGCAACAGACCTCCTCAGTGAACCCATGGCCACCACCACTGCCACCTTACCCATAGGGGCATGTTGTCCACCCATACTGCCAACCTCACCCATAGGGGCATGTTGCCTATCACTGATGCCACCCCACCCATAGGGTCATGTTGCCTATCACTAATGCCACCCCCCCCATAGGGGCATGTTGCCTATCACTGATGCCACCCCACCCATAGGCACAATAAACAAGAAGACCTTTCCCCCAACCAGTGCACAGCAAAGTTTTGCCATTTGGCTCGATTCAAAAAAGATAAAAATAGGGGGGTGGGATGCACACCATGTCTCACAATATTTGCACAAGATTAAACTAACTAAAAGCCAATATGCGTGCAAACTGGCTGTGTGTCATGCCTAAATGACACGATTTAGACTACAACCACAATAAATGGGGAGACCTTTCCCCCAGCCAGTGCACAGCAAAGTTTTTCCATTTGGCGTATTCTACTTTTTTAATCACTCCTAATTTTTGTCAATTTATGTCCATATCCATTTCACGTTTTCTGACTCCTTCTATCATTTAAGTCCACACATGGGAATATCGCGCCATTTTTCCAAGTTTCTCTTGTCCCAAAAGTGCCCATCCGGACCTCGATGAAGACCACGACTGAAGTGCTATTCATAAAAAGCAGCGTTTATTGAAATAAAACCCGATGCATTTCGGGCATGAAATTGCCCTTCGTCAGGGGACACTAGAACATGAACAAATAAAAACCACAATCAGTGCATAGTAATTTTGCGATGCATCACATGCCACTTTAAATTATCCACATCCCATGTTTCCTAATCACATTATTTTTCCAAATTGAATCATGTGTTAAAACATACAAGTCCTTTACTTATTTGCTGGTCATTTATCTAGTCAAAATCATGTTTGCTCGCTCTGATTTATTGCTATTATTGCCTTGACTTTCAGCCTAACAAGACAAAACCCCACCATTGTGCCACAGTTCAAACCAAGCTTTTATTATTAATAAAGTTAACCCTCTTATCTACGGCCTTTTATCCTGATATATTTCCTGCCCAAAACTTTGACCTGAACTGTTTCACATGCCCTCATTCAGCATTATTTCACACCTGCAACAAACGCTGCGAGTCTTCCGACCCTCTGGGTATCTCAATATATGTTTGAAAGACCCTCTCTCATACTTCTATTTAACCGGACTTCCTTTCTATTGCTCCTCCCTGATTAACCCGTGCCTGCTTCATATCCCACGGTTTACGCCCTATCTTTAGGGAAAAACTCCCATACCCATAATCCACTAGGCAATATCGAAACTGCTAATCTGTGGTATACCTCTATGTCAGTGATACATCCCCATGATTGTTTGCAATACCACAAATACACTATTTCGTAAATGCACATTTAAAAAAAACAATAACCACATTGAACATTACAACGCTGTTTGTTAGGTGAATTCAGGTGTCAACGCCATCGTGTGGACTCTTGTTTCGATGTTCATGCTTTGCATTATAATCCGTTTTAACAAGTGGGTGCTCTCCCCGGTAGGCTCGATTCAATAAAGATAAATAGGGGGGTGGGATGCACACCATGTCTCACAATAATTGCACAAGATTAAACTAACTGTAAACCAATATGCGTGCAACATGTCTGTGTGTCATGCCTAAATGACACGATTTAGACTACAACCACAATAAATGCGGAGACCTTTCCCCCCAACCAGTGCACAGCAAAGTTTTGCCATTTGGCGTATTCTACTTTTTTAATCACTTCTAATTTTTGTCAATTTATGTCCATATCCATTTCACGTTTTTCTGACTCCTTCTACCTTTTAAGTCCACACATGGGAATATCGTGCCATTTTTCCAAGTTTCTCTTGTCCCAAAAGTGCCCATCCGGACCTCAATGAAGAATACGACTGAAGCGCTGTTCATAAAAAGCAGCGTTTAGTCAATTAAACCCGATGCATTTCGGGCATGAAATTGCCCTTCGTCATGGGACACTAGACCATGAACAAATATAAACCACAATCAGTGCATAGTAATTTGCGATGCATCACATGCCACTTGAAATTATCCACATCCCATGTTGCCTAATCACACTATTTTCCCAAATTGAATCATGTTAAAACATACAAGTCCTTTACTTATTTGCCATTCATTTGTCTAGTCAAAATCATGTTTGCTGACTCTGATTTATTTCTATTATTGCCTTGACTTTCAGCCTAACAAGACAAAACCCCACCATTGTGCCACAGTTCAAACCAAGCTTTTATTATTAATGAAGTTAACACTTTTATCTACAGACTTTTATCCTGATATATTTCCTGCCCAAAGCTTTGACCTGAACTGTTTCACATGCCCTCATTCAGCATTATTTCACACCTGCAACAAACGCTGCGAGTCTTCCGACCTCCTCGGTATCTCAATAAATGTTTGAAAGACCCTCTCTCATACTTCTATTTAACCGGACTCCCTTTCTATTGCTCCTCCCTGATTAACCTGTGCCTGCTTCATATCCTACGGTGTACATCCTATCTTTAGGAAAACACTCCGATACCCATAATCCACTAGGGAATATCGAAACTGCTAATCTGCGGTACAACTCTATGTCAGTGATACATCCCCATAGGGGCATGTTGTCTATCACTAATGCCACCCCACCCATAGGGGCATGTTGACTATCACTACTGCCTCATCCACCCATAGGGGTCTTTGTGTCTGACAATATTGACACCCCACCCATAGGGTGGATGATGCGCCACACATCCATCAAACATCAACCACAGGTATGTCAGCCAAATCCATTTTCCCACAATCCTGTCAATAGTGCGTAGTGCCTGACAAATACCCCCAACAGTGATATTTGATTTACGACACACAATATAACTACCATCACATGTGTGACCAACACCAGAGTGTGGGCTACACAAGTAAAGCTTTGCAATAGCAATGGGCCAATGTGTTAAAAACCCCCATCATTGTGTACATCCAATGTAAAATGTGTGGACACAAACTGCAGCTAAAGTTGAGCATTGTGGCAAAGGGACTATCGGCCAGATTCATCAAGCTTAATTGCGCTTGCAAATGGCCAGATTCTGAGAATCTGGCCCTTTGCGAGTGCAATTTTTGCATTTGGGATTAATCATCCCAAATGCAAAATTCGCTATTAAAGAATTCGCACATTTGCGAGGAATTGCATTTAAGGAATCTCTATTTGAGATTCCTTAAATGCAATTCATGAACCATTTTAAAATTGCGAAATCGCAATTTTGGACCGCTATTTACCGCGAGGTCAAACCTCGTGGTAAATAGCGAAAACATTTAAATGCATTTTTCTAAGTTGCATGTTACACACACACATGTCCTTTGGACATGTGTGTCCGCAACACCAATGTAGATTACATTTCAGGGGTGCTACAGGGTGTCCTTTGGACACCCCTGGCACCCTTGAAATCGCTTCCTTATTTGCGATTAGCTAATTGCTTATCGCAAATAAGGAATGACTCCCCATTCATTCCTATGGGCCTTTAGGCCCATAGGAATGAATGGGGAGTTTTTCCTTTTTTGCGATTAGCAATTAGCTAATCGCAAATAAGGAATCAGTGGGAATCGCAAATTCAATTGCCATTCCTACAAGAATCCCGTTTTGCGAGTCCTAAATAGCGAATCCTTAAAATCCGCTATTAAGGACTCACAATTCCTTACCTTGATGATTCTGGCCGTAAATCCCCCATCATCACAGTGACCTCAAGGTTAGTGTCATCAGGGAAATGGCAGCACATGCCAAACAGTATGTATGATTCCTGGGCATGTCAGCAACACAACACTTGTTCAGTCAACCATAATTTACGACCCAATGTAGGCACTGGTGACATACGCCTGGGTACGGTAGTGCCCCTTAAGTCACCTACACATACACAATACATATGTCTAGCAAGTTGCACAGAGGACACAGTTGACTTCACACCAATTATGCCCTCTCCTGCATGTACAGTGGAGATGGGACAACAGTCAGGGAAAGTGACAAATTGTACAATGTAAAGCACATCATATGTGCATGGGTACAAGCCACAGATGTGGCCATGCCAATGAAATGTTATCATCCCTGTCCAAAATTAGTTAATCATGACACACCCAGTTAGCTGCAAAGGATGAGATGGATACCAACCTGAACAGGAAACATATCTCATGGTCCACATGGAGTACATCACATCAACACCTCAGTATCAGACATTTGTAAATCCTGCATCATCACAGCAAGGTCAAGGTAAACAGCATCAACATAATGTACAGCTAAATCAAATGCGCAAGAATAATAAAAAATGCTGTATTCAGCAAATTGAAAGCTGAAAGGGAAAATCCAAAACAAAATGAAGTCCAATGTCCTCTCAAAACACAAAGTCCAATGAGGGTGTGAGTGACAACTGTCACCGGTTGCTTGACTGCAGTGCTAAGGACTGGGGAAATCCACTCTGAGGGGCATACATGGGGCAGGCCAGGCACCACAGGGACAGGATCAGGGCCCATCAGAAGGAGGCTGTGAAGGGGTGGTGGGTGCAGGAGAGTAGGTGGTAACTGCAATGGAGGTGTCTGACATGGTTTGTGCCGTCACAACTGTGGGGCATAACTCTGATGGTGTGGGCGCTGGAACCACTGCAGTGGGCAGTTCAGGTGTAGTGGACATGGTCCCCACTGCACTGCCCATGACAGACTGGGTGGTCGTGGACTCCACTGCAGTGCCTAACCCCATGGGAGTGGAAAGGGGTGCAGGGGAGGTTGGCAGGACAGCTGTGGGGGCCACGGTCCCCACACTATTTGCAGTAACAGACAGACTGGTGGTGGTGTCAGTGGAAGAGCAAGTGGGAGTTAGGAACGGCCTGAGCATTCTGGGGATGATGTATCTGTGGGTGGGGGAACCTGGGACAGGGAGTGGCGGGGCAACCTGTGGTGTGCTGACCTGGGGGATGGAGGAAGGGGGCTGTGCAGTGGAGCTGGGGGGTGGGGGTGGGGTCTTGCTCTTCTGGGTACGGGGTGACTTGCGGGTGGGGCCCTCAGTCTGCCTGCACCTGGGGGAGGGTGTCCGGGTGTGACGGGGAACTCTTCTCTGTATGTGGGTACTACCTCATTCCCCTGTAGTGTGGATCTACTGGATCGGAGGGGAAGAGGCTTAGGTCACACAGGAAGAGCTTCTTAGGAGATGGGGTTGCAGGTGAGGCAAGGGAAGGGCTCTTGGAGGGAGAGGGATCGGAGGACTGCGGAGTTGTTGTCGATGCCTGTGTGTGTGCTTTTATTGCGACCCATCCCCTGTGTGAGTGTTAGTTTCAGTCCCCTGACTTTTCTTGCATGCACGTTTAGTCTTTTGTTTGTGTGATTGTGTTCTGTCTGTGTGTTTGGGTGACTGTGCTGGTGTGTGTGTGTACTGGGGACTGGTAGGGTGCTAGGAGTTGTTGATGGGGCAGAGGCTGAAGGGGTGAGGGACTGTTGGAGGAGGGATACTGCTGCCATCAGGGAGGAGGCCATGGACTGATTGGTCCTCTGTAGGGCAGACATGCCCAATGAGATGCCCTCCATCAACAACACCAGTTGTGTCAACAGACTGATGTGTGCATGGAGGACACTCAGCATTGATATCTACCCTACATGGATCTGTCTAAGCAAGTCCACAGACTCCACACTCAGGGCAGCAGGGGACACAGGGGCAGGGGGTGTGGTGCCTGGCAGGAAGGAGACATGCTCCCGAACACGGACGGGAGCTGCCACGGACCTCTGGGATGGGAGTCGAGGGGAGGGTGGTGGTGGTGGCGGGAACAGCCTCACTATCTGTGGTTTGCTGTCTGCTGACACTCGCCCCCACTAGGGAGTCAGCCTCCGAGCTGCTGTGGTCCTCAGCTGAGGTGGATGGTGCTGATGACTCCTCGTGTTGCCCCCCCTCACCCTCCGTGCCACTGGGTCCCTCCGACTCCTCAGTCGCTGGCCCAGGCTGGCTCTTTGGCTCCTCAAGTTCCGTGGCACTGTCTCCTGTGCCCGTGGATATATCTGCATATAAGTAGAAAAACAAGGTCCACATTAGTCACCTGCACTGACTGCACACAATACTGTAAATACAGCACATTACTGGTCATGCACTGGCATCATTAGCAGATATTTGCTTAAAATGCCCACACAGGTGTACATAGGGCACTAGTAAGTTTGAACATCAACCATGGCATCCATATCTCTCCTGGACCTGTACCAATATGTCTGTTGCATGCAGGCTGATAATACCCCAAAGTGCACACATGCACCGCATAAACAGTTGTTGTACATGCAAATGACTATGTAGAAGTTCATTTCTATAAAAATACATCACATGCCAATCACTCAGTACAGGTGTCAGGATGAATGTATGCCCAGAGTCACATTTCACAATCTTGTGATGCCTAGCAGCACAACACACAATGATGTCCTCATGTCCTGAAAGTTAATGACACAATGGGGTGCATGGAGCACCTCTGACTCCAATACAGGATCCCCTTCTCAAGTCAATGCTCTGGCACAGACATGCATGGTAAGTCAGTCTTCACTGTCGCATGTCATGGGGCAATGCTTCTCTGCGTCACAGTCATAGGTCATGCCCATACTAAACTCTGCAGCAGACAAGGGCACCAGTCTGTCCCCTGCCACACACTGTTCTTGGACTATGATGAACCAACATCACTAAAATCTGACATATGAGTGACTGCAAACACAAATACCTGCACATGAGCACCTCACAGTCTACTGCTAATGACACACAGCTGCGTGAAAGTCACTGTTGCATACAGAATTGTGCACAGTCAACTTACCACACCCCTATATGTTGCACACATATCATCCCCATTGTCACAACACAGATGTCCTGCTGACACTAAAATCCTCGACACAGCAGTTGTCACAAAAAGGAAGCCACACCACAGTGACATTGTGTCAGACACCTGATGGCACATTTCAGGAAGCACAATCAGTAGGTACATACATGTGAGTGTGAGTACAGAGTCTCCCAATGCCTTGGAGTGGGCATGACTGACCAGGTAAACCTGTAACTGTGTATTGGCCTGGACAGCAGGCAGGAGACTGGGCTAGTGTGACATACTTCCTATACATACTCCTGAGGACACTACATGGACTCACCTGCTGCATGGGCATGTTTTAAAAACCCCACACACATGTTGTGAGCCAGACCAGCAATTGGAACACATATTAAAGGCACACATCAAACACATGTCAGAGACCAGGCATAGTGCAATAAATAGACCCACCCACGAAGCACACATCAGAGTCCCAGTAACATAGGCTATGTGGGACCCTCAGCATAGCTGATTGAAGGGACACAGTGCCCAAGTCAAGAAAGTCACTGACTGTAGAGGCCACAACTGTGGGATCAGATGAAGAGTGTGACTTATACAATTGAGGGACGTGAGTCCAGGCCCCCAAGACCAACGGAATCTGGAAGTATGGCCAGGCCAAAAGACTGAAAATAGCATGCCCACATGGTCACAGATCTGGCATGGACTTACCCCCTCCTTGCTGCTGTCTGGCCTTCAGTTGCCCATCCAGGTCCCGGAAGACCACCGCCAGAATCTGGAGCATGTGGGGGTCAGGGTCCGGTATCCGCCCCTACGGCGAGGAGGCAACAGCTTCAGCTGGACCATTGCGATCCTCCGGGGCCAGCCACGTAGTCCTGCTACCTCTTCTGGCAGTTGCGGATCCGGCGATTGTAGACCCCCACAGATCTTACTGCCTGGGCGATGGTCAGCCATATCTCTTGCTTCTGGTGGGCATCAACCTGTGAGGATGACAAAGTGAAGAGGACATTAGCACACGTGCCACATAATTGTGCTGCATGCAGTTTAAAATACATGTAGTAATCACAAAGCTAAATGAGGTTTACAGGTAGTGCACACATAGAATAAGCATTTGTGCTGCCAGTCTGACATGGTAAAATTGCCTAGGAATTAAAGACTAGCACTGCTGCACTACTGCAGCAGGACACCTGTTCATCACATGTGCCCACATAAATTGGTTGCTGCAAGTACTCAGTGCATATGCCTCCCACTGCTGTGCACACTTCTATTACTGCTAGACAGACAACTTACAGGAAATGGTAGGCAGTGGACTGAACACTCACCTGCTCCCACGGTTTCCCATATAGCTTGCTGTACTCTGGGAGGAGCCCGTCCAGCAGGGCCTGGTTCAACTCCTCTGTGAATGCTGGGGCCCTCTCCAGAGTACGTGCCTTTGCAGGATCCAGAGGAAGTATAGACAGCAGCAGTGGAATCTGATATGTGGTCCTGTAGCTTGTAGTGCAGACAAGTGAGCTCCCTGGGGGCCTGCCAGCCTTAAATCAGTGCTGCTGAGGAAGAATCTGTGACATTGGCACTTCCTGATAGGTCCGACACGGTTGCATTCTATGAATCTGTCCAATCCATGGAAATGTAAGTCTCCTATACGTCTTCCGCATCGTTCAAAACTTTCACCTTCAGGACACCCTAGGATTGCAACATTGTTGTAGGCATCCAACTGAATTTCCAGCTCACTACTCAGACGATTTTTGAATTTGCGTCCGTCTCCATGACAGTCCATTGCCAATGAGGACGCATGGCTCGGTACACTGACTATGCGACGCATATTTTTTAAAATCACACGCATCCATCCCAATACGATTCTATGTGCTATGCGTGCGCACGGCTCGGTCTATGCCTGTACGACGCGTCTGCTTAGAAGTCACCCGCGTCGGTTCAGCTTACAATCCCTGGCTAAGCCATGCGCACGGCTCGGTCCAGAACTGCATGACACGTCTCTGTAGAAGTCACCTGCGTCGGGTCACATTGCATACGCGTCGTACATGCATGAACCGAGCTGTGCGCACGCATAGCCCATTGTCATCCATGTCACCCGACATGGGTGACTGTAATGCAAAAGCATTGTGCAGTCAATGGACAACGTGTGCGCACTACTCTGTCCATGCATGTACGGCGCGTCTGCATACTAGTCACCCGCGTCGGTTCATATTGATGTTATGTTATGTTATGTTAAAATCAATTTATAAAGCGCTCGTACGCCCGTGGGCTTCATGGCGCTATAGGGAGAGTGAAGAATCCGTGCAACATAACACTAAGCTAACAATGGCTAATGGTAGGCTTGAGAGAACAGCCAGGTTTTTAGTCCCTTACGAAAGGTGAGTAAATCCTTACTCTGCCTAATCGGTAAGGGGATGGAGTTCCAAAGTGAGGCTGCTAGATGGCGAAAGCAGCAGCCACCCTGTCGCTTCCTTTTAAAGCGAGGCACCTCCAATAGGGATTTTTGAGCAGAGCGCAGGCTTCTGGTGGGGGTATATTTAGAAACCAGACTGCGAATAAAGGCAGGGCCTTTATCTTGTGTGGCCTTGAAGGTGATACAGCCTGCTTTAAAGGCCATGCGCTGGGAAATCGGAAGCCAGTGTAGCTTTTCTAGTCCTGGTTTAATAGAAGACCATTTTGGCTGTTGTAAGATGAGTCTAGCCGCCTGATTCTGGACTAGTTGAAGTCTCTTCGACAGGCCCACTGGAAGTCCCAGGTAGACGCTGTTGGAATAGTCCAGGCGGGACATGACCAAGGCAATAGTAACCTGGATTAAGGCAGACTGGGTGAGGAAGTGAGCAATTTTTTTTATTTTCCTCATTTGGAAAAAGCTTGCTGAGACCACGGCGCCCACCTGGGTTTTTAAGGACAGGTCCGTGTGGAGCGTGATACCTAGGCTCTTTACAGCAGTGGATCTTACAGGGGGGATGCCCAGGTCTGCTGGCCAGTAGTTAACACTCCAGCTGGATAAACTGTTCCCGGGCAAAAGTAGTTCTGTTTTGCCCGGGTTGAGTTTTAGATGGTTTTCGTTCATCCAGCATTGGATGTGTTTCATGGTGTCCTGAAATTCGGACACAGCATCAGGGATGTTCAGTTGGAATAATAGCTGTAAATCGTCCGCGTAATTGAACACTGTGACTTTAAACTTCTTAAGGGAATAAAGAAGAGGGCGGAGATAAAGATAAAATAATAAGGGGGATAATGACGACCCCTGCGGGACTCCACAGGTGGATGTATGCCTAGTGCCTATAAAGCTGCCCAGTTGAACTGCCTGAGTCCGGCCCTCGATAAAGGAAGTGATCCAGCTCAACGCTGGTCCTCTCAGGCCGGCCTGTTCGACACGCTTGAGCAAGATGTCATAGTCAACCGTGTCGAACGCAGCCGAGAGGTCAAGCAGCACCAGGGCTTGGTGTGTATCGACATCCGCATTGGCTCTAAGGTTGTCTTGAAGCGCCAGGATCACCGCCTCTGTTGAGTGACCTGGGCGGAACCCCGCTTGATTAGGCTCCAAGTAGTTGGTGGTCTCGATGAAATTAGAGACACTCTTAGAGACATGAGCCCCCAGCACCTTTGAGAGGTAGGGCAGCAGGGAGATAGGTCTATAATTTGTAAGATCCGAGGGATCCTTCCCTTGTTTTTTTACCAAAGGTATAAGGAGGGCTTTTTAAAAATCTGTGGGGACTCTGCCTTGTCTGAGGGATTCATTGAGAATAGGCAGGTGTGCATGTGGGAGAGATAGGCCTAATTCTCTAAAGATGGAAGGGGGGCAAATATCATTAGGTGACCCAGATTTGATCCGTTGAAGGAGTTCTGACAATTGTTTGGGGTCAATCGGGGGGATGTGGTCTAAGATCTCTGGATTCATGTATGCGTCCTCAGTGATGTTGCTGGCAGGGTGTAGTGGTATACTTTGTTTGATTGTAATGATTTTATTAATGAAGTAGTTATTCAAATCATCATATAAAGCTTGAGAATGTGCGATAGGTAGTGACGTACGCTCATCGTTACAGAGGTCGTTCACTATTCTAAAGATGTCTTTAGTTTGATTCTGGGATTTCAGAATTATGCCTGAAAAGTAATCGGTCTTCCTCTTAAGAATGGTTTTTTGGTAGAGACGGCGGCTCAGGCAATAGACCTCTTTATCTTGTGGAAGATAATTTCTGCGCCAAATTCTCTCTTTTTGCCTGACCTCTAGTTTAAGTTGTTTGAGGTCCGCAGAGAACCATTTATGAGCCTCTTTGTCACGTGAGCGGGAGAATTTTACACTAGGGGCATGAATATTGGCAGCACTTTGGATCCACAGGAAGAGCGCTTCATAGATATCATCTACGTCTCCCATGCCGTCGAATGGTGGCAAAGTAGAGGCCAAAGTGTCCAGAAAAGCAGAAAGATCTATCGCCCCCCATTTGCGAGTTTCCCCTCCAGGCTGTGGAGGAGTCTGATGTTGTCTCCTTACTTGAAGGGAAAAGTAGACAAAGTGGTGATCAGACCAAATACAGGGCTGAATCAAGATAGATGATAGTGGGAGATTATGCGACCATAGTTGGTCAAGATGATGGCCTTTCTCATGAGTGGAAGACTGTGTGAATTGGGTCATATTGATGTCGGTGAGTAAATCAAACAATTCTCTAGCTTGGGTGTCAGTGTCCAAGTTGTCAAACCACAGATTAAAATCTCCAATAAGGATGGTATGAGGGTATTTCATGGTGATAGACGCTAATTGTTCGGCGAGTCCTGAGGGAAAGGCGGGCATAGATTGTGGGGGACGGTAAAGTAAAACCAGGACTATGGCGCCTTTCTCAGTATCAGTTTTTATGACTAGATTTTCAGTGCCAGGTAGCAGCAGGGACGGGCGACTGATGAAGTTTTGTTTTTTATTAATAATGGCCGCCACTCCCCCTCCAGCTTTACCTGAGGCGCGATTTACTGCCAATATATAGTAGTCTGATGGGAGTGAGGCCAGTATGTCAGGCTGCAAATTCTCAGTGAGCCAGGTCTCCGTGAGTAGTAATAGGTCGGGTTTCTGTGAAGTAAGTAGCAGAAATATGTCCAATTGATGCTTCACCAAAGATCTAGTATTAAGGTAAATACAGTCCAAATTGAGCAGAGGTAGATTGGAGCTAATGGGGAGTTTAATAGATGCCATACTGCATTTGTAATTCGGTCCAGGAGGTGAAATGACCTGAGAAATGCCTAGATCGCTCAGGCGTTTAAGCGTGTAGCAGGGGAGTGAGGGGCAAAGGGACGCTGGAGGTCTAAGGTATAAGAGTTCCTGGGCGGTGTATGTGTGGATGGGTAAACGGGCAGAGTGACATGGCCCTGGTCCCGTGCGGTCACGGACGGGCACAGACGGGCTTACCTTAGGCGCGCCACCATCGCGCCCGCTGCGCCCGTCCGCTGCGCTCCCAGAGGCACATTGCCTCTTATGCTCTCCCTCGGGAAGCACTACAACGCTGACTGCGTCCAGGCTCCCGGGAGACACCCACCCAAGATGGCGCCTCGCACTCCCCTCTCCAGACCCTGATGGCCGGGGAGAGTGTGCCACGAGAGGCAACAAGAAGCGAACCTGCACAACTAAAAACGTTAGTCACACAGAATAACGCAATTTAAAATGCGCACATGCAATTTTTACAATTTTTTTACAAAACGTATTAAAAACGTATTAAATTGGTGTCTAATCAGTGCAAGGTAATAGTGAGCTCTCTGCTCGTGTCAGGCTTTCAAATGCTATGCAGACGGACTCCGCAAGCAAAGCAGGGTGCTGCCACCAACCCTTAGCTTCGCCGCGAGCCACGTCGTCTTGGCCCTCTTATGCTCTCCCTCGGGAAGCACTACAACGCTGACTGCGTCCAGGCTCCCGGGAGACACCCACCCAAGATGGCGCCTCGCACTCCCCTCTCCAAACCCTGATGGCCGGGGAGAGTGTGCCACGAGAGGCAACAAGAAGCGAACCTGCACAACTAAAAACGTTAGTCACACAGAATAACGCAATTTAAAATGCGCACATGCAATTTTTAAAATTTTTTTACAAAACGTATTAAAAACGTATTAAATTGGTGTCTAATCAGTGCAAGGTAATAGTGAGCTCTCCGCTCGTGTCAGGCTTTCAAATGCTATGCAGACGGACTCCGCAAGCAAAGCAGGGTGCTGCCACCAACCCTTAGCTTCGCCGCGAGCCACGTCGTCTTGGCCCTCTTATGCTCTCCCTCGGGAAGCACTACAACGCTGACTGCGTCCAGGCTCCCGGGAGACACCCACCCAAGATGGCGCCTCGCACTCCCCTCTCCAGACCCTGATGGCCGGGGAGAGTGTGCCACGAGAGGCAACAAGAAGCGAACCTGCACAACTAAAAACGTTAGTCACACAGAATAACGCAATTTAAAATGCGCACATGCAATTTTTACAATTTTTTTACAAAACGTATTAAAAACGTATTAAATTGGTGTCTAATCAGTGCAAGGTAATAGTGAGCTCTCCGCTTAGCTTGATTTCCATACGGACCCCACACAGATTTCATTGCCATGGCCACACCTTCAACACCACAGCATGTCCCCATAAATACAAAGGTTGCAGATTGCTATGTGTGACTTTTTCTGAAAATCAGTGTAATTATGATGTAATTATGATTAAGCGTGGGCGTAAAATCCGTTTCCTTTGTGAAATTTGCAGATTTTGGCAAATTCGCGGTCCGCGAATCGTGCGAATTTGCCCAAAAGTCTGCAAATTTGCAAGCTGCGGATTTTTTTGCTTGGTCGCGCTTGAAAAATACAATATCGCGCGCGCTGCATTGACTTACCCTGATTATGAGTCCGCCGAGTTGTTTTTCTCCCGGTTTGCGCCATTTTGGAACTTGCTGCGTGATCGCGCGAGAGTTTTTCGACCGTGATTACGTCATCGCGGCCCGCCATTTTGCACAGCGAGAGTTTGACAACGCGAGTATGTCATAAGGGCCCACGATCACGCATCGCCGGAGTAAACAATGCCGAACACGTGGATGCAGCGCGCAGCTGACTTCCGGCGGGAGATTTGAACAGCTCGCTTTCTCGAAATTGCAAAAATTGCAATTCTGCACAAGAAATCCACAGCGGGCAGCATAAACCTTCTGAAAATGATGATTTTGATCAGAATAACTCCTCAGATTGACATTTGGCTGCACTTTTTGGTGCAAGGAGTCTATTTTGGTGGGGGGGGGGGGGTGGGAGGAAGGAAGTGCCCCAGAGTCTCCGACTTCCTGTTCCTGTCCAGCAGGCTACTCCCAGTGCTTTGTCTATGTCCTGGTCACTTTTGGATCTGGAGCTGGAAGGATTACTTTTTGTGTCTGCTGCTGGATATTTGTATTTGAGGACTTTTTGGACTTTGGAGTTTGGATCACTTTTGGACTTGAGATTTTACAAGTAAGTTGGTGTTGTTTGTTTGGGCCATTGCAGTTGCTGCAACTACAGTTTTAAAACTTTTTTCACAACTTAAAAAAATATATATTGTGGGTAGCCACAGTAACCAGTAGGCCCAGGGTTAGTCATGGGTGCATGGGTGCATGATACAACTGTTTTTGTGATTTTTTAAAAACTTAATTCTCATTTATTTCATGGAATTTTAGCTCACTGTTATATTTTTTTATTTTATTTTGGGGTGCCTGTAAAGCCTCACTAGCCAGTAGACCCAAGGGTAGTGAGTGGTGTGTTTTTCGACTTTTTGGGGTGTTGTTGGGGCCTGGCCATGTGGGTGGGGGCCAGTTTGAGGCCTGGTCCAGGCAGGGCCTGGCCATGTGGCTGGGGGTCAAGGGGCCATTTTGAAGCCAGGCAGTTTGCTCAGCCCTGCACCCAGTTTGCTTTGCTTTCTTCCATTAGGCCCAGGGGTAGTGAGTGGGGCATGGACCAAGTCTTTCTGTGGGGTGTCTTTGAATTTAAACATCATTGCGGGCATGGATGGCATTGGATTGTGGTGATTTTTTCTGTGTTTTTCGACTTTTTGGGGTCTTGTTGGGGCCTGGCCATGTGGGTAGGGCCATTTTGAGGCCTGGTCCAGGCTGGGCCTGGCCATGTGGCTGGAGGTCAAGGGTCCATTTTGAAGCCAGGCAGTGTGCTCAGGCCTGCACCCAGTTAGCCTTGCTTTCCTCCATTAGGCCCAGGGGTAGTGAGTGGTGAATGGACCAAGTCTTTCTGTGGAGTGTCTTTATTTTAAACATAATTGAGGGCATGGATGGCATTGGATTGTGGTGATTTTTGTGTGTTTTTCGACTTTTTGGGGTGTTGTTGGGGCCTGGCCATGTGGGTGGGAGCCATTTTGAGGCCTGGTCCAGGCAGGGCCTGGCCATGTGTCTGGGGGTCAAGGGGCCACTTTGAAGCCAGGCAGTGTGCTCAGGCCTGCACCCAGTTTGCCTTGCTTTCTTCCATTAGGCCCAGGGGTAGTGAGTAGTGCATGGACCAAGTCTTTCTGTGGGGTGTCTTGAATTTAAACATCATTGACGGCATGTATGGCATTGGATTGTGATGATTTTTGTGTGTTTTTCGACTTTTTGGGGTGTTGTTGGGGCCTGGCCATGTGGGTAGGGCCATTTTGAGGCATGGTCCAGGCAGGGCCTGGCCATTTTGCTGGGGTCAAGGGTCCATTTTGAAGCCAGACAGTGTGCTCAGGCTTGCACCCAGTTTGCCTTGCTTTCCTCAATTAGGCCCAGGGGTAGTGAGTGGTGCATGGACCAAGTCTTTCTCTGGGGTGTCTTGAATTTAAACATCATTGAGGGCATGGATGGCATTGGATTGGGGTAATTTTTGTGTGTTTTCTGACTTTTTGGGGGTGTTGTTGGGGCCTGGCAATGTGGGTGGGTGCAATTTTGAGGTCTGGTCCAGGCAGGGCTTGGCCATGTGGCTGAGGGTCAAGGGCCATTTTGAAGCCAGGCAGTGTGCTCAGGCCTGCACCCAGTTTGCCTTGCTTTCTTCCATTAGGCCCAGGGGTAGTGAGTGGTGCATGGACCAAGTCTTTCTGTGGGCTGTCTTTAATTTAGACATCATTGAGGGCATGGATGTCATTGGATTGTGGTGATTTCTGTGTGTTTTTCGACTTTTTGGGGTATTGTTGGGGCCTGGCCAAGTGGGTGGGGGCCATTTTGAGGCCTGGTCCTGGCAGGGCGTCAAGGGGCCATTTTGAAGCCAGGCAGTGTGCTCAGGCCTGCACCCAGTTTGCCTTGCTTTCTTCCAGTAGGCCCAGGGGTAGTGAGTGGCGCATGGACCAAGTCTTTCTGTGGGGTGTCTTGAATTTAAACATCATTGAAGGCATGGATGGCATTGGATTGTTATGATTTTTGTGTGTTTTTTGACTTTTTGGGGTGTTGTCTGGCCTGGCCATGTGGGTAGGGCCATTTTGAGGCATGGTCCAGGCAGGGCCTGGCCATGTGGCTGGGGGTCAAGGGTCCATTTTGAAGCCAGGCAGGGGTAGTGAGTGGTGCATGGACCAAGTCTTTCTGTGGGGTGCCTTGAATTTAAACATCATTGAGGGCATGGATGGCATTGGATTGTGTTGATTTTTGTGTGTGTTTTTTTGACTTTTTGGGGTGGTGTTGAGGCCTGGCCATGTGGGTGGGGGCCATTTTGAGGTCAGGTCCAGGCAAGGCCTGGCCATGTGGCTGGGGGTTAAGGGGCCCTTTTGAAGCCAGGCAGTGTGCTCAGGCCTGCACCCAGTTTGCCTTGCTTTCTTATATTATGCCCACGGTTAGTGAGTGGCTCATGGACCACGTCTTTCTGTGGGGTGTCTTGATTTTAAACATCATTGAGGGCATGGATGACATTGGATTGTGGTGATTTTTTTTTTTTTTTTTACTTTTTGGGGTGTTTAACTGATGTTCCTCTGGCTTCCATTGCTTTTAGGTGCACAAGAGAACCACCAGTGCCAGGAAGAAGTCCTGCAGCGGTGTGTGCAGCACAACGTCACGTGACGTCACGTGTGGCCACAGACAAGACAACTCTGCAACTCGTGCAACTGCGGCCTGCTGTTCTGACATCTGAGGAAGATGGCCCCTCGAAAAAAAGGTGGCCTTAGCGCCTCAGCGAAAAAAGTTGCCAGTGCCACTGCCAGTAAGAAGGAGCAGAAGAAGCAAGTGGCACCACCTACCAAGGAGACTGGTGGGCCCACCAACACCTTTTTTGGTAAAAATAAAACTACGCCTGCAGCAGCAGCGGTGTCCGCCGGGGACCAAGCTGGAGGCAGCACCTGCGCTTCATTGGGCTCAGTGCCACCACGCCAAGTTAGGTCCAAGACCATGAGTGCTGCTGAGGCAGCCACTTTAGTTTCTCAATCACCATCGACCAGTGATGTTGGCTCATCACAAGAAACCACCATCCAATCAACGCCGGGTGTAACTCAGCTGACGAGTGTTCAACAACCACAGCCGCAACGACAACCACAGGTGCAACTAGTACAAGCGCAAGTACATGGGCAAGGAGAGGCGCAAGGAGAGGCGCAAGTAGAGGCGCAAGTAGAGGCGCAAGTAGAGGCGCATGGAGAGGTGCATGGAGAGGTGCAACTAGAGGTTCATGGAGCGGCACAACTGCCTACAACGCTTGTTCCTCCAGACGTAGGTACACATCAGGAAATTGATATTCAAGTGGAGGTATCATCCAAGGAAGCCACTCCTCCTGATGATGATCCATTGTCTTCCAGATCCCCAGCAAGAAAAAGGTACTACTACTACTACTACAAGTTCTTTTTCAAGCCCCCTTCATTCTGATGACCTTGATCTTGATTGGAATCCACCAATGCACTCTGAGAGTGAGGCACGCCATGAGCCGACAAAGGTAGCTAAGCCTAAAAGGAAGGTTTCCGCAAGGTTTCCACTTATGGGTGATGACGACTAACAAGAAGTGGTGTCTTCTGCTACTGATGAACAGTCTAACGATGACCCAGTCATCCCAGTTGTCACTCCAGCCCCAGTGGGCATGCAGCAGATAGACATTTTCACCCTTTCCCGAATGGCTGCTGAGCGGGATGTGGGCAGCGTGGCACTGGTACCACCACCAACACAGGTAACTACAACACCAACACGACCTACAGCTTCCATATTTTTTAGGCAGAAGGGCCGGCAGGGACCTCCATCCAGCTCGACCTCCATTACCTCAAGTAGTGGCGCTGTAAGTGAACAACAGAAACGAATTCAGACAGGCCCATCCTCCTCTTCATCTGGCATTGATACTCAAAGTAGCACCTCCACCACCAGCAGACATCTCCAGTCCCCAGTTTGGGACTTCTTTACTGTTAGCCAAAAGGCGGAAAAAATGATAATTTGTTCGATTTGTAAAACATTAGTTAATTTAATTTCTAATTTAAAACATTTCTAAAGCGCAGCGTACACCATGCGGTTTCTTGGCGCTAGTAGGCAGGATCGGCAACTGAGGGAAAGACAAGAGTGATAGGAGTGAAGAGCTAAGCGGGGAATGCCTTCTTGAAGAGGAAGGTTTTTAAATCTTTGCGAAAGGAGAGGTACTGGGTAGCAGAACGGAGATGGTCAGGGAGGGAGTTCCAGAATGTTGGTGCCAAGGTGGAGAAGTTGGCCCCACCCCACTTTTTACGTGTGAAGCGGGGGATCTGAAGAAGGGACTTAGAGGAAGACCGGAGCTCTCTTGTGGGAACATAGGGTTTTATTAAAGAAGAGATAAAGGCGGGGGCAGTGCCCTGGCGGGCCTGGAAAACCATGCAGCCAGTCTTGAAAAGGGAGCGTTCTTTTACGGGAAGCCAGTGAAGCTCCCTAAGAAGGGGGGTGGAATGGTGATAGCGTGGGAGGCCGTAGACCAGCCGGGCCGCCTGGTTCTGGATTGACTGAAGTCTTCACAGGCTGTAAGCTGGAATGCCATGATAGAGGGCGTTGGCATAATCCAGCTTTGATATCACCAGGGCGGCCATGATGATCTTGAGTGCCTGAGGGGAAAAGAAACGGGAAACAGAGCGGATGGTGCGGAGAGTGAGGAAACAAGAGGAGACCACGGAGCTGATTTGTGAATGAAGAGTGAGCTGATTATTCATTTTGACACCCAGTGTTTTGACCGTGGTTGAGGGGGAAGGTGCGGGCCCAAGAGAGGAGGGCCAGAAGAGAGAGTTCCAGGGGCTGGATGAACCACCGGTGAGAACCAATTCGGTTTTATCCGGGTTCAGCTTAAGGTGGTTGTGGTTCATCCAGTCCCAGATGAATGTCATTGTAGACTGGAAATTAGAGACAGAAAGAGGAGAGGAGGACAGATCAAAGATGAGCTGGAGATCATCCGCGTAGTTGTACACGGTGACCTCCAGCTGCTGAAGCGCGAAGATAAGAGGAAAGATATAGAGGTTGAAAAGCAGGGGGGAAAGAGAGGATCCCTGGGGAACACCACAAGTGACAGGGAGGGGAGAGGCAGAGAAGTTGCCTAGCCGCACTGCCTGGGTGCGGTCCCTCAGAAAGGAGGAGAGCCAAACCAGGGCTGATCCCCCGATTCCAGCCGCCCTGACACGGGACAGTAAGATGGTATAGTCCACCGTGTCAAAGGCGGCGGACAAGTCAAGGAGGACCAGTGCCTGGTGTTTGTTATCATCCATGCCCTTTCTGAGGTTGTCTAGGACTGAGACCACAACCGATTCGGTCGAATGTCTGGGACGGAAACCGGCCTGGCGAGATGCCAGCCCCCCATTGGTCTCAATATGGGCGCTGAGTACCGCGGTTGCGTGGCGTTCCATCACCTTGCCCAAGAAGGGCAGCAAGGAGATGGGGCGATAGTTGGCCGAGATGGAAGGGTCCGCGCCAGGTTTCTTTAAGATGGGTACTATGGTGGCTGCCTTTAGCGCGGGGGGCACTACACCCTGTGCTAGGGAGCTGTTGAGGAAGGCGATGGGGGGTTCAGAACAGCAGGAGTAAATTTGCTGCAGGATACGTGCCGGGCAGACATCCGCCGGAGACCCCGACTTCACTTTGGGAAGAATCTCCAGAAATGATTCCTGAGTAAGGGGGGGAATGGAGGTGAGAGGGCATTGAACGGTGGGGGGGGGAAGGATCAACGAATGCAGGTGAAGGTGGTGGAATGTTGGCCTTGATGGTGACGATCTTATCCAGGAAGTAGGCGTTGAGTTGATCACAAAGAAGCTGGGAGGGAGGGATTTGGGGTGAGGTTCGATCTGAGAATGCCAGGTCATTCACTATGCCAAAAATTTCCCTGGATTTATTTTCAGCGGACGTTATTTTTGCAGAGAAATGGGTGGTTTTTGCGGCAAGGATTGCTTTTTTATATTTGGCCAGTGATGTGAGGAAGTGAGTTTTTGATAGAGGACAGTAATTTTTCCTCCATTGCCTCTCCGCCCGTCGGGCGCTCAGTTTAAGCTCTTTCAGGTGGTCGTTAAACCATCTGTTGGAATCCTTAGGTCGACGGATGGAAATGCGACGTAAGGGAGCCGCTGAATCACAGCCACCAGCCAGCCAGGTGTTTATGGCCTTGGCTTGAGAGGTAGATAATAAGCCGGAAAGGGTGGGAGTGGAGTTTCGAAGCAGGGAGGTCAGGGAGGGAAAATCCAGTTTGTTCCAGTTCCGCGCCCAGGTGTTTTTGGCATGCGGAGTTTTTGATACCGGGTTGCGGAGAATGGAGAGGGAAATAAGGGCATGGTCCGACCAGGGGCAGGGACAGACTGCTGCCGAAGCCACTGGGAGATTGAGGGACCAGACCTGGTCTAGTATATGCCCGTGGGAGTGGGTTGGGACAGTTATATGCGGAGCAAAGTTGAGAGACAGGAGAGATTCTGTGAATTCTTTAGAGGCCGTGCACTCATGTGGGTCTGAGGGCCAATAATTAAAGTCTCCCAGCACCAAGACCGAGGCGTAGTTGACCACCAAGTTGGCCACCAGGTCTTGAAATGCCGGTAGAAATGAGGGCGAAGGCTGAGGAGGGCGGTACATTAGGAGGCAAGTAATAGGAGGGGAGGATAGAAGAGAACGGACAACCAAAAAGTCCGCAGGGGGGATAGGGGAAAATGGAAGTGATTGAAAGTTCAATTCCGACCGAGCGATTAAGGCGACCCCGCCACCGGCCCTGCCTGCTGGGCGGTCGGCACGGAAGGCCACATAGGAGGGGGGTAGGGTGTCCAAAAGGACAGGGAGGGAGGAATCACAATACCAGGTTTCGGTCAGGAGCAGTAGGTCAGGTTTCTCTGAATCGAGTAGGACGAACAGCTCGTGGTGGTGCTTGACCGCTGACCTGGTGTTGAGTAGGAATACAGACAAAGGCGGGGTGGTGGGGTGAGGGACGGGTGGGAGGGGACATGGTGGCGGGGGGGTATGCAACGGAGGGTGTGGTGTCGTGGGGGAGGAAGAGGAAGGAGCGAGGCCTAATGCGGAGACGAGCCTGCGGGTGGGATCGGGAAGTGGCCAGTGGCCTTGAAGGGCAATGAGTTCCTTTGAGGAATAGGACATCATTTTGGCGTATTGTTGTGCCCCTAACCCCGTCCGGCCGCGGACGGGCGCAGACGGGCTTGCCTTAGGCGCGCCTTCGGCGCGCAAACGTCGCGCCCGCTGCGCTCGTCCGCTGCGCTTCCTACTGAGACACATGCTTTAGTTAGTCGGGGTAAGCTTGGTACCAACTATGGTACCGGAGGTCAGAGAGGTCATCTCAAAAAACACCACACTATCGAGTGGGAGGCGCACCTAAGTAAGATCCAGGAAGCCAAAAGAAAAACAAATCCAAATGTATCCATTGATATTGCATCTGATGATGACGAGGGGCTGATCGTGCAGGGGGAAGTGAAGAAGCGACAGACATTTTTTCTGGTACACCCAGTAGTACCCCTGGCAGCAGCACTGCAGTGGTAGCGCCCACACCCTCTACCCCTGCAACATGTATGAGGCACACTAAGAGTCTGGGAGAGACACCAATTGGAAAAAGAACATCACTGGGCCTAACTGGTTTGAAGAAGTCATCATCAGGTGCCATACAATCTAACAATAGGATACGGGGGACAGGCCGAAGAAACAGGATTTGCATGTGGAAACAGCCATTTGTGGGTCTCTGGCGTTGATACCTATTTATCAGTGTACACAGTAAGACAATATACATTTTTGTAACCGCCAGTTCTCAGGGCCCGCCCACCCAGTAATTTGCGTAACGTGAGAAGCTTGGACACTAATTTCAGAGCGCAATGAAATCAAAATAGTACACAGACCTTACCGATCCTAAAGGAAATATCAGAAGGGAGAAAAAGGCCATAGAAAACAAAAAAGGAAAAATAACCCCCCCCTCCAACCGCCCACCCTGCACCCCTGCCGATGGCTATAGCCTAACCCCACTAGCAGCGTGCCTGTCGCCCTACTAACCTAAACCCTAAAAGAAGGAAAAAAGAAGAGAAGTGGAGGAGGGCATCATCATAGGGTGTTCCCGGCCCCTTGGCTCCCCGCCAAAACACAGATACCCCCTACAGCCAAAAAACAGACGTAAAGCAACTCTTATTAAAACCAAGAAGGGGTACCGTGATACACCGCCCAGCCTCTATTGTTAAACAGTTACAATCTGAACTTCCATGACCAGTGCTCCAGACTATCCCAGTTCAATTGACTCAACCTTGACCCTTTCGAATCATCACACGAACCCTCCCCAGCAAAACCCCGGAAGACATAAACAAGTCATAGACAAGAAGGAAAGCATTGAAAGTCAATCCATTACCCCATGAGGCTAGTGACTCCGAGAGGTCTTTACGCACGGAAAATTCCCCTCCCCAAGCTGGACTGTCCCGATAGTTCTTAGTCCGAAATCGTAGAACGTCCCGAAAAGCCACTCGGTTAGAAAAAGAGCGGCAGAAAATTCAAGGAGCCGGCAGAAGTACAACTGAATTAGCAGGCCATCCGGCGTCAAGTTCCAATTTTGAATCTGTGGCCGAAGGGAGTCACTTTCCCTCACAGCCGTTAATGACACCAGCAACCGTATCATCATCCTCACCTGCACTAGGCCCAGCCATAATATTGTCGGAAGCGGATTGGCTAACTCATCAAGGGTTTGCTCGTTCCAGTGCTGCAAAGGCCACAGATGGCACGCAAAGTGGAGCAACCATGGAGAACCTTGAGTCGATGGAGCAGGCCTATCTGGATGACCCAACAGAGGTCTTTGTTAATCAGAACCCATTGCTGTATTGGTATAGGAGAAGGGCTCTATGGCCAACCTGGCTCTAAATTATTTGTCTTGCCCACTCGCAAGTGTGTCTTCTGAACGTGTTTTCAGTGCTGCTGGTGCCATTGTATCTTCAAAAAGGACCCGCCTCTCGCCCAAAAATGTGGAGAGGTTAACACTGATCAAGATCAATGAGCACTTCGTACCACCAGATTACAAAATACGTGAATGCACGCAGGAAGAAGAGGACACCGACTTAGGTGACGGAAGTTCTTCTCTGTTAGCTAACCTACTCCCGTCTCAATTCATAAAGTTTGAGGATGAGCTCTACTTCCATGACACCGAGGCCTGAAAATGGCTTCCTTTTTTTTGTCCTTATTCACTTTTATTCCTGTGTGTCTTTCTATGTTTTGCAACTTTTACCACAACAAAACTCTAATCACCTAATCACAACAAGTCCATCAGCAGCACTGTCTTCATCTTATTTTCCTTATTGATTTAAAGGTGCCACAGTCTGCATTCCTGAGGTTCACAAGTTCACAACTCAATTATGCTCCTCTATCCCCCTCCTCCTCCAGACTCCCCCTATCCATTTCCCTCAAGGCAGATGGATGGATTACGAAGAATAAAGAAACTTTGTCTTCGTAGACGAGTCCCCTCAAGTGGGACTGAAATTACTGACTGACTACATGCTTACTGATTGCTGACAGAGTTACTTCTGAAATTGACAGGAAAGGCTGCCCTGTGGGCCCACATTTTCCGAAGAAGATGCGGACAAAAAGTAGAACAGGTAATGAATAATGAGAAGATGGCATGCAGTGGACAGCAATGGCTGTCTGGCTCTGATGAAACCAATTGCTGTTTGTTTTTTGTGCATGAAATGAATCATGTGTCTTGTCTTAGGTATTATTTAATCTTTTACACAGTAATTGTAACTCATGTCTACTACTCTGTTTTTTTTTACCTTGTTTAATTCAAATTGTATTCACAATGTTGCATTTTCCAATATGTAAAATGTCCTTGGAGTGGAATCACTTACCAATATACCATGATGATTGATTAAATATTATATCTTTTTTCTTTGCAGTTACTCACTGGGATGGATGGATCATCAGCTTCGGTTTACGGAAGAACTATGGCCAATTCGTGAGTGGCAATTGGCAAACAGGTAAACCAGTCTACAACAACCACTACAGCAGAACTACATGCCTGTCTATTCATGGAATGTAGTTGTCGAGGGCGAGTCAGTGTACTGTTGTTGGTGTGCCAGGCAGAGTCCACTCCAGACAGCAGTTCGCGTAAAATTGGGGCTATGTGGCTTGCTGCATACAGTTAGATATGCTTTGTCTGTCTGACAAAGAGCCTAGGTATGCTACATCAGGTTGCTTCACTCAGTGGTGCCTGCCTTGACTGCCTGCATGACCCTGCCTCAATCTTGGGCCAAACATCCGTTATGTTTGCGAAATTTGCTGTTTTTCGTTTTTTTGCGAATGTGGCGAAATTACTGAAAATTCGCAAATTGTTGAGCGGAACGGATTTTTGGCCCATGCTTGCGGCAGGGCCATGCAGACGGTCAAGGCAGGCACCACGGAGTGAAGGATCCTGATGTAGCATACCTAGGCTCTTTGACACAGACAGACAGGGTTTAAGTTGGTAGGGTTCCCGCTGAGTCTAGGGCTCAGGGCCCGATGCAGGCTCGTTCATAATGATGTTGGCAAGGTTTTGGGGGGTTTGGCGTTCTTAGGTCCAGAAATGGCAGAATTTGGGCCTTTTTTGGTGTTTTGCGGGCGCGTATGTTTGGGTGAAAAGTGAAAACTAGTCGTAGACCTTCTTCTTCTTCTTCTTCTTCAAAGAGCGCAGTGGTTTGCTTTTGTTCTGCCTTGCTTAGATTCTTGGGAATCGCTGGAACAAGTGTCCAGGTAAGTTTCAAGAGGATCGAAGTAGTGGAAGTGCTGAAAATAGCAATTTTTTGTGAACAGCGCAATTTGCCATGTTTTGGATATACCAGTATTGCATGTTTTTGGGGGACTGTTTGGGGGTGTTCTAGATTTGTGAGGGTGGGTCAGGGGTCTTGGAGCACTGCTGGGAAGGTCTAATTTTGATTGCAAGTGGTTTCAAGAAAATCCATAGTGGAAAAGTGGGGTTTGGGCATAGTTGCAGACAGCGTTTTGGCACAATTTAAACTGAGGCCTAGCAGTATTGCTGTTTTGGGGGACTGTTTGGGGGGTTCTAGGTTTTTGGGGGTGGGTTTGGGGGTCTGGGAGCACTGATGGGAAAGTCTAATTTTGATTGCAAGTGGTTTGAAGAAAATCCATGGTGGAAAAGGGGAGTTAGGGCCTAGCTGCAGAGCGCGTTTGGAGTGATTTTTGAGGTATGCCTCAAATGTCCTAAGTGTCATATTTTCCATTTTTGCTTTTGGGCTGTTTGGGGGTGTTCTACTTTTTTGCGGGTGGGTTGAGGGGTCTGGGGGCATTGCTGGGAAGGTCTAATATCGAATATCGAATGCAAGTGGTTTGGAGAAAATCCATGGTGAAAAAGCTTTTCCTTTTTAGTTCGCTTCCGCTTCTGTGTTATTGGGGGGCTGTTTGGGGGGGTTCTAGGTTTTTGGGGGTGGGTTTGGGAGCACTGCTGGGAAAGTCTATTTTGATTGCAAGTGGTTTGAAGAAAATCCATGGTGGAATCCATGGTGGAAAAGGGGAGGTAGGGCCTAGCTGCAGAGCGCGTTTGGAGTGATTTTTGAGGTAGGCCTCAAATTTTCTAAGTGTCACATTTTCCATTTTTGCTTTTGGCCTGTTTGGGGGTGTTATACTTTTTTTCTGGTGGGTTCGGGGGGTCTGGGGGCATTGCTGGGAAGGTCTAATATCGGATGCAAGTGGTTTAGAGAAAATCCATGGTGAAAATGTTTTTACTTAGTAGCTCACTTGTGTGTTTCTGGGCGGCTGTTTGGGGAAGTTCTAGGTTTTTGGGGTGGGTTTGGGGGTCTGGGAGCACTGCTGGGAAAGTCTAATTTTGATTGCAAGTGGTTTGAAGAAAATCCATGGTGGAAAAGGGCCTAGCTGCAGAGCGCGTTTGGAGTGATTTTTGAGGTAGGCCTCAAATTTTCCAAGTTTCACATTTTCAATTTTTTGCTTTTGGCCTGTTTGGGGGTGTTTTACTTTTTTTTGCGGGTGGGTTGAGGGGTCTGGGGGCAATGCTGGGAAGGTCTAATATTGGATGCAAGTGGTTTGGAGAAAATCCATGGTGGAAAAGGGGGGTTTGGGCCTAGCCCTAGTTGCAGAGAGCGTTTTGGCACGGTTAAAAGTTAGGCCTAGTAGTAGTATCGCATGTTTTTGGGGGGCTGCTTGGTGGGGTTCTAGATGTTTGGGGGTGGGTTCAGGGGTCTGGGGGCACTGCTGGGAAGGTCTAATATTGAATGCCAGTGGTTTGAAGAAAATTCATGGTGGAAAAGGGGGGTTTCTTTTTGCACTACACAGCGTACCTTATATATTTTTCTCCTTGGTGTTTTAATATCACTTCCTGTTTTTCCATCAACCATTACAGGCCGGCTTTTACCCTGTGCAATGGTAAAAAGGATTAACTCAGGCTTACAATTAGCGACCCCCAATTCAGCATCCGCCAGGCAGGTAGTGGACAAGGTGTCTTCTGGTCCCCAACATTGATTGACGGAGCGTCAGATGGAATGGAGGAGTACAGCGAAAAAGAGGAATGGCTGGATGCATGCAACTTCCCAAATTCAACAGGACAACTACAACAACATACAGTTACAGTATCCATCTTCATTTCTACTTATCTTTTAAGTAATGTTATTGCTCTGAACTTCTATGAGTGTGCATTTGTTTGCTCTCTGCTTCAATTCATCCCTCCAGCCATTGTATACTTTTGTCTTTGCTATTTTTTAAACTAATTTAATGTACTAAGTGGTTCTTCTCTCTGAGGACAGATAGGCATGTGAAATTGTGTAATTGTGGAGAAGTGTGGCTCAATGGTTAGAGGCGGCAGACCCGGAAGCTGAGATCGGCCCGGGACCAGAGTTCAATTCCAAACGCGGCAGGGTCTTGGGTCAAAATGTCCGCGGGCCTGATAATTCTCGCCTCAGCGCCTACTCTAACCTTGGGTTCCACTCTGCAACTCTGGGCAATAGCTTGCTTAATCTTCACAACGGCCCCTTCAACACAGGGGATGACAGGTCTCACCTTGGGGGTGCCCAGAAGGGACCATCTCACAGGGAAAGCCAGGACGGGTTCCCCAGCGGTATACAGCGCCGGGACGCCCGCGGAGCGGGCAGCTGTGCACTTTACAAGTATACAACATTTACTGGAGTCCTGCACTGTCAGGTTGTTTCTTTATAGTTAGTACATTGGAGAAAGTACTACTTACTTTTCCGTAACCTATCCATTTAGCAAACAACTTCATGCATGCAGTAGTGCATTCACTTCCTTTATGTCCCTTAAAGGATTTATGGATAGCTTCGTATCCAAAGATTTGTTTATCTTCATTTGTTGTTTGTCCGTGCTGTGGTTTCTTTTCCTCTCTCCACAAGAGATACCATCCAGGCTCCCAAAGTAAACGTATATCATTCTTCTTAATGTCTCAACTGTACCAAGTTTACTTTTTCTCAACAACCAACTAACACCCTTTTCATTTTATTTGGTAAACCACCGTCTTGACTTGCATTTGAGTTTGACCCAAATGATATATTGCAATGCACACCACACATGCATTTTCTCTGATTCACCCACACATGCAGTCATCTTTTCTTTCTCCTCCAACCATCCTTGCTTCAAGCAGCCATGCATGTGATTCCTTCCTATCAGCCACCTCTGCCTGCATTCAAAAACATGTATTGTTCTTTACAGTCAGAAATGTTACAACTCGCTCTTCCTTCCTTTCGCCCTTCTTTCCTTTTTCGTTCTTCACATCCCTCAAGTTCATCTGATATGACTTGGCTTCACGATAAAAGTTTCCCAGCTGAGTTGAAGTCATAGAGGGGGCCATTGCTTACCCGAGAACTACTGCCGCTAATGCTATGGCTAAGTCATGGTTGACTGTCTTCTCTGTGATTGGCAAAAAATGTAGTTCTAAATTAGTAACTGTTCTTAACAGTACAGTATACTTGTACTAGTGTACTGTCTACTGTACAGTACAACATACACTCCTTCGCGAGCCTACTCATAAATGTCAATAAGTAAGGAGTATAATCACTTACCACCGTCCGCCGCCGCTGAGCCTCCCCCTCTACTCCTCCAGGTGGCACTTGTTTGGCGCCGCCGCATCACCCGGAGTGGACCCTTCCGCACTGCTGGCCCCGGTACTGGTGTTAGGTGCCACATCCGATGTTGTGACGTCTAGAAAAAACATGTCATATTTTCAGATGCCATACACCACCCCCTATGTCGTATCGTAATGAAAGAAAATGTTAATACATAACCAATTTTTAATTATTGGGAATGAAAAAAAGTGACAGTTTTGGGGAGGGTGATAACCTTTTATATGGTTAGCCATTAAATGCTACACTTTTTGGCACAACTGATGAATGCTTGCTTTTTAACGTGCACCATTTTTTATAATTACAGACAGAAGATTCCATTGCCCTTCTGCCAACAGGACAATTCAAAAAGATTCCACTGCCCTTCTGCCAACAGGACAATTCACCACCTACTCCTCATCACCAGCAGTACTTTAAGTACTTTAGAAGGTGGTGGCTCCCGCACAGTTATTCTAATAATTTGATGTGTTAAGTTATATTGATTCAAGGGAATGTTGTTTAAACTTTAACGTCATCTATCTCATCACGAGTGCTCCCTCGCAATACTGCGCTATTAAAAATGAAGAAATCGTTTTTTTATTTCTTATTTGAATAAAAAACTTTAAAACTAACAAACACTGTGTGGTTTTTGTTCACGAGTGAGTGAGCAGAAGGATTTGAACTTTGAACTACTGCACTGTGCAGGCATGCTTCCGTGACTCTCATAGGTCGGGACTCGGCAATAGTCTTCTTCTGTTCTTCAGCGTCATAACGTAATCATTGGTCGGACACACTAGATAGTCGATCAAGGGATTGGGGGTTCAACTTCTGTTCGGACTGAGGTATGTGGAAAGTCGAACTGCACCAATCATCAACAATGTCTTATTTCTCTTGTCCATACTTTTGTATGTGCAGAATAGTCCTTGAAACACTAGCGGTATGGTATGTGCCCCTATCAAATCAAAAAAGCCAACTAATAGCTTATTCTTGTTGGACAGATTGACATTTTGTTGTTGGAAATTGTCAAAGCACTTATATTAACAAGACTGGAATAGACAGCAAGGGCAACCCAGAGGACTGCACTCAGTGCCTGGATCAGAGTTTTGTTTAACAACGTTTGCCGACTGGGCAAGCTTAGCTACCTACACAGACCAACTCATAATAATAGTAAATAATAGTAGTAGCACAGAGAGGGATGGTAGAGGCAGGATAAGAATGTAGAAACAGTCTACAAGAAGATCAAAGACTATTTTGTAAAAAATAGAATTAGCAAACAATTTTGAATGAATAGGACCTGTAAAAGTTAGGGAAGTGTAATTATTAATATTAACAACAGAAGAACTTACTGGGGCCATCAGAAGAGCCTGAAGAGGACCGTTCCTGCCCACCTTGTTCCGCCGGAGTTTCAGTCTTCTTGCCCCTAGGAGGTGCTGCTGATCATAAAATAAACACAAACATGGATGATTGTTTTTTTTAATATTTGATTTCTTTGAACACAATCTAAAATTATCTCGGGAAAACAAATTATCAACAATTGCACTACATGTATTGATTGACCTATCTGACCTGGTCAACTAGGATAGATAGTACAGTGATGCTGGATTCGCAGACCGTCTACTTGGAAAGTTATGTAAAGCACTAACTAAACCAACAACAAAAAGCTTCTACTACGACTGCCAGCACTCAACAGTACGCGACGTGACAGACACAGTCCGTCATCATTATTACAGACCACTAAAAAAATGTCCAACTTCTAAATAACAAGTCATAATATACTCAACCTATCAATCCACCACTATCTCTTCTTACTGGCAGCAGGAGTACAAAGGAAGGACTCCAGTCTCTATTCTCTCTAGCATTATGCAGTTCTGCTCTCAAATGAGCACAAAGTTGCAAACAAGTACGCATAGTAGCAGCGTCACTGAGCAGGCAAGCACCTGCAATCATAGAAGCTATTTAAACGTTAATTTACCTGCAATGTAATCGAATCGGCAGCATTCTTGCTCTTCGGGAAAAACATATATTAGCAATATAACACAGAGCAGAAGAAAACAAAGTAGTTATTAAATAGCTACTCACAAAGGCCAGGGATCTCCACACCTAGCAGGTGGAGCAAGTCCTGCTCGTGGTCAAGGAGGTCCGACCACCGGTACGTCGCTTGATGGTAGGTGCACCGGACCCTCGACTCCCTCCGCATAGCCCGGCACATCTTAGCCCACAGCTGGCGACGCTCCCGGAGGCACATAAAAGATCAGTGCAGCCACCTCCACCGGGCTGATAATCTCCCTGTCCGTCACATCCTCCCCTCTTAAGCGCCCGCAAGGGAGCTGGCTACGGGGTGCAGGACCCTTCCCCTTCAGATCTTTGCAGGTTCCCTTTGCCATGGTCCTGGACAGTAAAGTAAAATAAAAAAAAGGAAAGAATAGGGAAAAAGTAAAGAAAAGAAAAAAGAGTTAAAAAAAAAGTAGTTTAAAGTAACCAAAAGTAGAAAAAAACACAAAATAAAGATGTAGAAAAAGAGAGGGATAGAAAATGAGTAAAACAGATAAAAAAAAACTTCTAACAAAGAAAGGATGGCAAAGATTCAAGCTGGATACAAAAAGCATGACCAGGACCATAGCAATGAATGAAAAACAAGATGGCCGCGCCCATTGAGGACCGCGTGGGTAAGTTTGCGCGATATTTCCCCCGCGAGCACGCAAAAACACACGCAAACTCGTAATCGCACCCCGCACGCAACGCGCACAAGATGGCCGCGCCCATGTACGACCGCATGGGTAACTTCACGGTCGGTGCACTGCAAGCGGCCTGCGAATACGCAAAAAACCCTGCGAACACGCAAAAAAAAGAAATCCGCAAATTTGGGCGATTTTGCTGATTGCGAATTGGCTTTTGCACGAATTCGCGTACCGCGAATTTGCGCATTTCACCCATGCTTAATTATGATTGACATGGGCATGAGTCATGGACACAGTACCAGTTTGGAGATGTGTATGACCTGTCACATACAACATAAGTACAGGTTTGCATGTTATGTACATCACAGCAAGACCCATGGACACATTAATGATGTACAGCCACAGTCTGTGTGCATGTTGTATCTGTGATGTTTGTGGTTCCATGTGCCCAATGGGAGCCAGTGTCCACCATGTGCTTTGTGCATCAACATTTTATGTTGTGTGTGTGGCTCAGGGACGTCCATGTATGGCCTGTAGGGACCACAGGGGCCACTACCTGTGGAAGTCATGATTGGTTATGGGATGTCCATGATATGCCATGTTATTCTGGTGCACAAATGGCAATACAGGGACCATGGCTATCTCCCTGACATGGAGTTGTGATGCCTGTGAAACATCAGCCCTCACATGTCACTGTGTTGTGTGTTTAGAACGTGACAGCAGTACAAAGGTACTGTGCCACAGCCCAATGAATTGGCATTGCACTCCATGGAAATCATGTACACATGTCTCATTGATATGTGAGATGATGGGCATGTAGGTGACATATGTGTCCATGATTAACAGCACACACCTCAGTTCATTGTGTATTGCTATGATGCATCATGTGATTTTTTTCAGGGTGAGTGCTACATGGGTACATGAATGTATAATCTTACTTTACCCATCTCTGTACTGCAGGGCACCAGCTGTCCATAGACCTTTCCCGGACCTTGAGACCATGGTGGAACGCGACAGCATCCGATGGTACCGCTTCACCAGGAGACTGATCGATGAGTTGGCGGAGAAATTGGTGCCACATCTGCTACCTTGCCGGACATACCCAACAGCAGTGACACCAAAGGTGAAGGTGATACCAGCCCTGCACTTCTTTGCCACCCGTACCTTTCAACACACTGTTGCTAGTGCTGGTGGTATGTCACAAACTATGTTCAGCCTTGTGCTTCGTGATGTTTTGGAGGGGATGTTGCATTTCCTTGACACATACACCAGGTTTCCTAGCCCTGGTGAACTCCCTGACGTAAAGGATGCTTTTTATAGACTGGGGAGGATGCCAAACATCATTGTTTTTTTTGATGGTACACACGTGGCACTGATACCACCACAGGCACATGAGCAGGCTTACCGCAACAGGAAACATTTCCACTCCATCAATGCTCTGGTGGTATTTCTGGCGGACATGGCGATCACACATGTCTGTGTAAGTTTTCCCGGTACTGCCCACAATGCCTACGTCATGAGGAGGAGTCGCATTGCGTTGATGATGTCATAGATGCCAAACCAGCGTGCCTGGCTTGTTGGTGTGTACTGTTTCCATTGTGTGTGTTTGGCAATGTTGTATCCCATCCTCTTACAAGACTCAACTAACGTGCTATTCTTTGTATGTAGGTGACTCTGGATACCCCAACATGCCGTGGTTGCTGACACTCCTCAGGAACCCTGTGACAGCTGCCGAGATGCACTACAATGAGGCACGTGGTCGAACCAGGAGAGTGATTGAGCGGACCTTTGGTCTCATGAAAAGCCGCTTCTGATGCCTGGAAAAGACCGGAGGTGCCCTCCCATATGAGCCTGCAAAGGTGTACAAGATCATCATAGTATGCTGAATGCTACACAACATGGCAGTGCGGAAGGAGGTGCCTCTCATACAGGATGACGATGACCAACATCCCCCACCTGTGGAGGATCCAGGCCTGGGCCAGGAGGCCAGTGATGATAATGATGAGGGTGATGTCCGCACACAGCTCATCAACAACTTCTACAGCTGATTGTGAGTTCCCAGGGTAGTTATGTCAATGTCTTGACTTTGCATGAGATGTGTGGGTGCTGCTCAGTTGCTGTTTGGGTTTGTCCGTGTGGTACTAGACTGGTTGCGTGCAGTGATGTGTCCTGTCTGATGGTCTGAGGTCCACAATGTTGTTGAAATGCCAATTTGTTACTACGTAGGTTTCTTGTGACATGGTTTGTGCATGTTCATTGCATTTCCATCCTGTCTGGTGTGCTTCTGACTGTGTCTTATGTCTATCCTTGCAAGGGTACTTTGGCTGGTGCTTGGTCAACTCTGACACCCAACAACCAGAATTCAATGCCGGGGTGGAACTTCTAGTATCCCATCATGTGATGTGACACACACCCCTGAAGCTCCAATCAACAAGACTTGGTGACCATGTGCCCATTGTCAGGTGAACCTACCTTGCTACTGTTGTATAATAAAATTGTTGCTGATGTGTGATGGTCCTGTGCTTCACTTGTTATGTGTGTTGTCTGTCTTCACACATCTGACTCACCTTTGGTTACCTCACCTGTGGGCTTGTTAGCACTGACCGTGGATAGGTGTGGTGTCTGTGCATTCCACTCTATTTCTGGAATACATCTTTGTAGACAATGTGTCACATGTCAATGTTGTGTATGTGTAGTGGGGCCCTATTAGTGTGTCTCCCTCATGTGTGTAACGCCAACATGTGTCACATGACAGTAATGACATTGCTGCAGTACTGTGCATGCACTGTGTGCTTCGACATTTCATCAGCTCCATGACACATACCAAGTTTTAATCACAACATAGGCAGGTATAGTGTACAAGTGAGTTTATTTACATACATGTGTGGAGATAGTGCTGTACATGGGGTTTAGAATCCAAAGTTCTCAGATGAGTTAGAAGTCCTGGTAGATGAAATGTCCAGAGTGAAGTCCACCATTCAGCTCCTACATTGGAACAACATGGACCCTCCATGTCATGTTGGGGAGTTGTGTCATGTGCAACAAGGTGAACGCTTTGCACACAAAGGCCAATATCCAAAACAGGTTCAGGGTTCCTGGGGGATGTGCACGGACAACAGTGGCTCACTTGTCCCTCTTTGGACGACCCCTCTTCTTCTTCTGGGGTGGGGGGGATCCTCAAGTGCAGGCCTCGGCGGTTCATCAGACTCTCAACCAAATGTATCCTCCCTCCCTGTGGCATTTGCAGATATTGCAGCAACAGATAGTGTGGGCACACAGGGAGGTGTGGCCATATTTCTGCTGATCTGTCGGAGACAAGTCAAGATGTCGCTATGCACCGCAGTAAGTTTGTCCCACTTGGCCTTCATGCATGCATGGTGGCCAGCCTGCTCCTGTTGCATGTCCTTGAGGATCACCACTACCGGGCCGAATTCTCCGGTGCTATCTTGATACCCATCTCTGATGCGTAGCAGTTGTGGGTCATCATGCAGGCCGTGACTCTGCCTGACACCCCTCCCACCACCCCTAGCCACACGGGCAGGACCTGCGGTGGCAATCACAGGTGACCCTGGGACACCTTGGCTTTTGCTACTGGTGTTATTGTCTGTTGCTTCCTGGGTGGCCGGTGTCCCCTGTACGGATTGGATTTGTTGTCCTAGGGTGTGTCCGTGTTGGCAGGGGTGCTCGGTCTGTTGCCAGTTGTTGTTGGCATGGGTGCAGGGGGTGCAGATGTCAGTGCTGCTGGGGCTGCATGATAACTCACACTGGAGGTGCCAGGTTGTTGTTCGTCATCCGAAGAAGACAAAGCCAGATCCACACCAGAGAGCTTGTCCTCCACCAAAGTCTGGGCCAGGGACTCCTTTTCGCTTGCTGCGGTGTCCCCACGAGCACCTTTGTTTGGAAGAGTAAGACATTGTCAGTTATGTTACTACAGGCATTGATGGTTCACATTTGTATTTAGCAACTGGGAGGGAGGAAGAGGTACAGGTCGATTCAGCTAGCAATGGGTAGTAATGACAGTGAAGGGGGGAATGGATCACTCGTCCTGTGCAACCAGGTTATTTATGTATTTTAATTCCTTCCAGATGCCATGATATACGTACACAGGAATGGGGCGGTACATCTTGGTTCACCGCCTCAGTGTACTGTAGCTGCTTTTCCAATGGGTCACCATTTGTGCAAATATGCTGTGCCTCCACCTGGAGGTAGACTGGCTGCTTCTGCAAGCGTTTAGAAGAAAAAGGCTCTAGGATCACATGGGGCTGTAACTTGTTGTCCAACAGTGAACAACCCTGGTGCGGTGGATCAGTAGCTGGATCCACACAAGGAACAGCTTTGTTTGTGACTTTGTACATCACAATGTTCACTATTTTACCTTTGCCTTTGGGTGATGTGAGTGTTTTTGACTCACAGCATGAGGCACAGACACGTACTCTTAATTATAATCTCTGTACACTCTTGGGAAAGCTGCCAGTTTACATCCAGGCGGGGGCACACCATATTTGCTAACATGGTGACCCAATGGAACTACTACTATAGTACAGTGATGCGGGAAACCAAGATATTCTGCATTACACATGTGTACGTATGTGAGGTTTTGAATGGAGGTAACACAACACTTTATGACCCGGGTTGCACAGGACAAGTGAACTATTCCCCCCTCCTCGATTTTTGGAACAATGGTTCATGTACATGACATTTGCAACAGGACATCAGGATGCGTGCCTGTACACTGCATTGTCTCCAGTCGTCACAGTCAGAGAGTGATATTGTTGTTGCACATTGTCCAGCTATCATGATGCCTTTCAATGTGCATGTTGGAGTGTGTACATGGGCAGCTCATGTATGTATTTAGATGTACATGGTCATTGGTACTCAAGGGCCATGAGGTAGCTGACACAGGAGTGGCATCCCTGTTCACATTTGACTCTGCTTCCCTGTGAGGGAGTGTGGAGGCAATGGAAAGATGGCTGACACTGTTGGCCTGTTGTTTGTTAATGCACAGCTCCCAGCAGGGCCTTGTGCTCCCCACTACAGGGCCCAGTCCCAGGGTTCTTGGCAATTCATTTCCACCCCCTGTGAGGTGAGCAATGTGCAGTGTGGGCTTGCTGGGCCATGTAGGTAGCTGAGGATTGTGAGTGACTGCAACTCCCAGCATGCTCTGGGCTACACCCCCCTTCCCAGCATGCCCTCACTTCCTTCCTTTGGACTCTGCTTCCCTGTGAGGGTGTGTGCCTGTTCTGACAAGATGGCTGACAGTGGAGTTCTGGTGTTTGGTGTTGGTCAATTCCCAGCAGGGCCTTGTGCTCCCCACAACAGAGCACAGTCCCAGAGTTCTTGCCAATCCATTACCACTCCCTGTGAGGTGAGCATCGTGCAGTGTGGGCTTGCTGGGCCATGTAGGTGGCTGAGGATTGTGAGTGACTGCAACTCCCAGCATGCTCTGGGCTACACCCCCCTTCCCAGGATGCCCTCACTTCCTTCCTTTGTACTCTGCTTCCCTGTGAGGGTGTGTGCCTGTGCTAACAAGATGGCTGACAGTGGAGTTCTGGTGTTTGGTGCGGGTCAAATCCCAGCAGGGCCTTGTGCTCCCCACAACAGAGCCCAATCCCAGAGTTCTTGCCAATCCATTACCACTCGCTGTGAGGTGAGCATCGTGCAGTGTGGTCTTGCTGGGCCATATAGGTGGCTGAGGATTGTGAGTGACTGCAACCCCCAGCATGCTCTGGGTTACACCCCCTTCCCAGCATGCCCTCACTTCTTTCCTTTGGACTCTGTTTCCCTGTGAGGGTGTGTGCGTGTGCTGACAAGACGGCTGACAGTGGAGTTCTGGTGTTTGGTGCTGGTCAATTCCCAGCAGGGCCTTGTGCTCCCCACAACAGAGCCCAGTCCCAGAGTTCTTGCCAATCCATTACCACTGCCTGTGAGGTGAGCATTTCCTTCCTTTGGACTTTGCTTCCCTGTGAGGGTGGGTGCCTGTGCTGACAAGATGGCTGACAGTGTTGGCCTGTTGTCTGTTGGTGCACAGTTCCAAGCAGGGCCTTGTGCTCCCCACTACCGGGCCCAGTCCCAGAGTTCCTGCAAGTACATTTCCCATCCTTGTGAGGTGAGCATGGTTCAAGGAGGTGTTGATGGTCCAATTGGAAGGGGGAGCATTATCTGTGGCAACAACCCCATCATGTTTTCGATACACTTGTTATACCAGCATACCCACTATTCATTCCTGTCAATCACCTTCACTGTGAGGTAGTGGTTGTGTTGGCAGAAATGTCTGACACTGTTTATTTAGATTGGATCCACTGGCTTGCTGTATTTGGTGTTAGGTGGAGTTCTGGTGTTTGGTGCTGGTCAATTCCCAGCAGGGCCTTATGCTTCCCACAACAGAGCCCCGTCCCAGAGTTCTTGCCAATCCATTACCACTCCCTGTGAGGTGAGCACTTCCTTCCTTTGGACTCTGCTTCCCTATGAGGGTGTGTGCCTGTGCTGACAAGATGGCTGAAAGTGTTGGCCTGTTGTCTGTTGGTGCGCAGTTCCAAGCAGGGCCTTGTGCTCCCCACTACTGGGGGCAGTCCCAGAGTTCCTGCAAGTACATTTCCCATCCTTGTGAGGTGAGCATGGTTCAGGGAGGTGTTGATGGTCCAATTGGAAGGGGGAGCATTATCTGTGGCAACAACCCCATCATTGTTTTGGATACACTCATAATACCAGCATACCCACTATTCACTCCTGTCAGTCACCTTCACTGTGAGGTAGTGGTTGTGTTGGCAGAAATGCCTGACACTGTTTATTTAGATTGGATCCACTGGCTTGCTGTATTTGGTGTTAGGTGTGTACATGCCATGACATAGTTAGGCATCACCATGAGGTGGGCGGTATTGTGTTTGTCTGACTAGCATGCACTCCTTGGGCTGATTCACTTTTGTTTACTATGCCTTTGCTATCAGTGCATGTTTTCACTGCCCCCTTAGCAGTGATGTGTGTGTATTGTGACACAATTTTGAGTATATTGGTTGTGTACTCACCAGGCTCTGGTATGTTTGGTAGGCCATGGACGCTCTCTGGTGATAGCATGTCCCGCAGCTTCTCCTCCCAGGACCTGAAGTAGACTGGTTTGGCAGGAGGGCCACTGCCAGTGCGATAGGCCAAGTCGTAGTCCTTGCGGATGAGGTTCTTGACCCTCCTGCGCACATCATACCACCTGTTCTGGATGTCGGTCTTTGTGCGCAACATTGGTGCCTGTGCGTTCACCTTATCCACAATCTTCTCCCACATCTTGGTTTTATGTGACATGGGGGTCCTTTGTACCAAGGCACCAAACAAATGTGGCTCCACTCTGAGGATTTCATCTACCAATATTTCTAACTCACTGTCTGTGAACTGTGGATTCTTCTTAGGGGGCATGGTGATGGGTGGTGGTGGTGAGGGATGTGTGTGTGTGCGCAAGTGAGGGTGGGTGGGTGTCGTCTATTTTTCTAGGTCTATGTGAGGGTGCTTTTGGAGGGATGTTGATGGTGTTAAGGTTGTTTGATAGGTGAGTTGTGTGTGTGTCTGTGTTTGCTGCCTGAAGTAGTTCTGTGCTGGCTGGTCTGTTGTATGTGCAAAGGATCATGGTAGTGGATTTTTGAATTTTTATAGGTGAAGTTGTGGGTGTGTCTTTGTTGCTTCTTTTTTTTTTTACTATTTATTGACTTTGTCAATGCTTGATTGGTCCTTTTTTGTTTTATTTTCCTTGTGGCTTTGTGGGCATGTAGGAGACGTTCTTCGGACAGAGTTGGGTGCTCATGTTGGCTCGTGCGGGCTGCTCTGTGTCTTTCACCCTGGTTTTGTTCAGTGTTGCATGAGAGTCGGTCGCAGGGCTCTCTCTTGCTTCAGGTACCTGATCTCAGTGCGTGTGGGTCATGCGGCTTGTGCTCCATGCGGGTCGGTCTGATTTCAGGCGCATTGCATCGACCTGGCCGTGTCGGACGTCACAGGTATGTCTCGGTCGGGTTCATTCCGGGTTTGTGTCAGTCGGTGCGGCTCGTGTCCATTTTTCGGCCGAATAGCTGATTTCTGTATGGCTCGGTCGTACGGCTTGTTTTCTGGACGGGTTGGTTGTAGTTCACCGACTTCTCATTGTACTGCGCGGGTCATACGGTGCCTGTGGGTGTCGTCGGACTCCGTTCTGGTTCCGAGTCGGTCGGGTCGTTTTCCAACCAAAATCGGAATCAGCCCCTAAGTAGGTGATACAGATCATGTCTGGAATATAGGTGGACAAACAAGTTGATTAATAGGAAAAGACCAGCTGGAGCCAGACCAGGGGTCTGAATTGACCTGAAAAGCCTAAATATGAACGAAGAAATCAAAACATTTGACATGTAAATCAAGTTATAGACCTCATGTGAAAAAAATTACATTTAAAAAATGTTCACTTCTTGTATTATAAGTGATAGTTTTACACCAATTTAGAAATATTCATGAACTCCCTTTGTCCTGCTTATAATGCAATTAGTAAATCAAGAATAACAACCCCGTTTGTCATACTAAAGTAAATATTATAAATTGATTAACAGAATCGTCTGTTTAATTATATAAAAGTGAGTTTTTGTATCACACACATCCTGAACAGAATTACTTCAAAGTGCTCTGAAATTTGACAGTCGATGACCAAGGCGAGCAGAGACACAAAGTGATTTACTGAGGATAACACTATTTGGTCAAGTGGCTGATCGGAATTTGAGTCCAGGTTTCCCGATCCCCCACTCACTGTGCAGTTCACCTACTGATATCTCCTCCTCTCTCCCAGATATAGGGCAATGTTTTGTGTCTAATTGTTTCAGGAGTTAAATTAGTAAATAAACCTAATAAAATACATGAATTGTGTTAAATACATCGGCTGCAAAATGTACTAAAAGATGCATAGGAGAAGGCAGGTCATTTTTTTATGTTCATACAGCTACATTCAACTGACGTAGCGAGCACAATGATTTTCAGAGCAGCTCAACACATCATAAAAGGTAATTGTACTAGTTAGCAAAATAAAGAGGTCAGCTTATCTCACAGATAGCTCACATTTTAAGAGCTATCAATAAGCATGGGCGAATTTTGCGAATCTCGCGTTCGCGAATTTTGCGGATTTGCGAACTCGCAATCCGCAAAATCCGCGAATTCTCGCGAATTTGCGGATTTTTTTTTTTGTGTTTGCGCGGGTTTCTGCCAGTTCGCGAGGGTTTTGTACACTTTCGCAAATTGCGAACTTACCTGTCGGGTCGCAAGTTTCGCGAACTTGTTGTTTCTACGTGTCCAGCCTGTTTGGGACACTCTTCTTCATCACTGCCACTCTCTGTCACCACTGCCACTCTCTGACTACTCATGCCACCCTCTGGCCCACCCATGCCACCCTCTGTTTCATCACAGCACCCTCTGGTTGTCCAGTCAGTGTACATTATTGTGGCAACGCAAGCACACCTTCCCTGCCTCAAGTGACCTGAATTAATTTGGGGCTGATTATTGTGTCACAGAATATTTTTTTAGCTGGCACCTGCTTCCTTAGTGCTTCCTGATTAGTGATCTTTTGTACTTGCTAAGTGCTTTCATTGTTGCAAAATTAGTTACAACACCTGCCCTGCCCCAACTGACAATAATGAATTAGGGGCTGATTAATGGATTTGAACTTCCAGCCTGGCTCCTGCTTGTCTCCCTTAGCTGTAATTCAGGACCTTTGTGGCATATGTGTAACTATTCTGAGGTTCCGAGCAGGGTCACATAATAGTTGCAACTGGCAACTGAACTCTGGAGGGGCCCCTCAGGAAGCACTACAGGAAATGGCTACTAATGATGAGCCTGAACTTTTGAACCTGGTAAGTAGTTTCAGTTTTGCTAAGATCGTATTTCTGCAATTTTGCACTTATTCGCGGGGCGCGAAGTTGTACTGGGAAGCCGCGAACTCACGCGAACAGTGCGAGCAGTGCGAGCAAAATCCACTGCTCACGGATTTGCGGATTTTGCGGGAGAGTCGCGAATCTCGCGGATTGCGAATTTACCGAAAATCCGCAAAATCCGCGAGCGAAACGGATTTTCCGCCCATGCTTAGCTATCAATAGACGAAATGCAAAGCGAACGTGGCAGCAGGCAAGCTCAGTTTTTAACTTTTATAAAAATGTTAAAGCAGTAATTCTTGTACAGCAGTATCATTTGAGTCTTCCTTATTTATTTACATGTCTGATGCTACAGCAACCCAAAGAGCTCTCCTGCTGCTCAGCTGCAGGGCCCTTTCTGATGGGTGGTCCTGATGCCGCCCTGTGCATTCTTTTTCTTGTCCGACTTTATTTTTAACAATTTAAGGTTATCTGGTGAGGGATTAAATGAGGTGCTCCTTAGTTATTTAAGAGTCAAAAGAACACTCAGTTTTTTTTTGTTATAAGCAAAGATTTGCTAAGGGGAGAAGAATGAGATCTGAAAATTACCAAAGAAAGAGGTTCTGACTACTGCCATAATAGATCATCTTTCCAACTGAAAGGTTTTCAATCCTTTTCTCCTTCGCACCAGTCAAGAGGTAAGGGTGGACTGAAGCAGCACTCCTGACTCTGCCGGGATTTCATCAGCCCATTAGGGGGCCGCCTTCTTCAGAATTGGGAGGATTTAATTTCAGGCAACGGCGCTCTTCATATTTCTAGCAGCTATTCCTTAGATTTCTCTGGAAGTCCTGGGTCCTCACTTTTTCCCAGATGTCATGTCCATCAGTCAGAGTAAGGAGGACTTCTCTTTGGGAGAGCATTGCTCTGCTGCTAGAGAAGGAGGCCATACTTCCACTCCCCATTCATGAGAGGGGAAACAGATGTTATTTTTAAGTATTCCTGGTCAGGAAGATATCTGGGAATTCAGGGTTATGATAGACCTCAGATATCACAATTATTTCATCCCTACTGTACGCTTCAAAATGGACACTCTCCAGCATCTTTCTTTTTGTTCAAAGAGGACTTAATGACCAAAATAGGTCTCCAGGTTGCGTACCGGCACATCCCCATTAATCTCTTCCACCAAATGTACCTCAGATTTGCTATTGGCGACCAACATTGGCAATTTCGAGTGTTACCATTTGGCATGAAGACCTCTTCATGGGTCTTTGCTAAGGTCTTTGCACCGGTACAAGGTCTCTTGCATATCCAGGATGTTATGCTCCATCTTTATGTAGACAGGGTCTTGATTTAGACTCTGTCCCAAGATTAAGTCATTACGAAAACAGTCTTGACAGTTCAGTCCCTCCAGAGCTTCAGATTTTTCACCAACTGGCAGAAGTCTCATCTCAACCCAGTCCAGAAGTTGGAGTATATAGGTGCCATGTTCAACACCACTTGCAGAATTGTCTCCTTACCTGAGACTAGGAAGAGAAATCTCCAGAGACACTTAGTGAAGCTGTTGGCAAAACCAGAGCCCTGGCAAGAGTGTGGCTATGAATCAAATGAATGGAGAAAACTACCTAGGCAGTAATTCTGAATTTAAACACACAATACGAAAAGGACCAACACTGAGAATGAACAGCTTCCAATTAAAAACATAAGTTTATTACAGTCACATAAACAATAACTAAAAAATACATTTCATAAAAAGTTGAATTTACATCAATCATGACAATAAAAATTCTTAAACATAGAAGAGTGAGTTGTGTGTCACACAACTCACTCTTCTATGTTTAAGAATTTTTATTGTCATGATTGATGTAAATTCAACTTTTTATGAAATGTATTTTTTAGTTATTGTTTATGTGACTGTAATAAACTTATGTTTTTAATTGGAAGCTGTTCATTCTCAGTGTTGGTCCTTTTCGTATTGTGTGTTTAAATTCAGAATTACTGCCTAGGTAGTTTTCTCCATTGATTTATTCCCTGACCTAGGGGTTGATTGTTAATTTTTATACAGGGAACCCTTGTTGTTTTCAAAGAGTATGAATCAAATGAGACATGGTAATTGCGGGCAACAGCCATTACAACGCGGGTTTTACCACGCATTGCTTTTACATCCCATGCATTACAACGCATGTGATGTTACAACGCGTGGTAAAACCACGCATACCATTACATCGCATGTGCTTTTACAACGCATGCGATGCAATGTGTAATGGCGGAGGCAGGGGGGGGCTATTCACGTTGTTGTGAGGAAACTTAGGCTGTTTCCTCACAATGAGATGAAGCAAGCAGGAAGGAGGAAGCAGGATCCGTAGGCGACGCTGGAGAGGAGAGAGGTAAGGGGGTTTGTGCATGGGGTGGGGGTTACTTATGTAGGTTTTAGGGTAGTTTAAAAGTAGTGTGGTAATGTTTGTGTTGTGTATGTTTTTTTAAACGATTTAGTGTGTGGTGTGGTTTGGTGTTTATTTAGTGTAGTGTATATGGGAGGGTAGTGTAGTGTTTATGTAGTGTAATGATTTAGGTTTTAGGGTATTGTTGTGTTGTAGTGTTTGTTTATTGTAGTGTGTTAGGGTTTAGGGTGATGTAGGGGTGGGAGTAGTGTGGGTAGTGATGTAGTGTTTTAGGGTTTAGGCTAGTGTAGGGTTGGGAGTAGTGTGGGTAGCGTAGTTGTGTTTTAGGGTTTAGCGTAGTGTAGGGGTGGGAGTAGTGTGGGTAGTGTAGTAGTGCTTTAGGGTTTAGGGTAGTGTAAGGGTGGGAGTAGTGTGGGTAGTGTAGTAGTGGTTTTGGGTAGTGTAAGACTGGGAGTAGTGTGGGTAGTGTAGTAGTGTGGCAGTGTTTTTGGGTTTGGGCAGTGTAGGGGTGGGAGTTGTCTGTTGTGTAGGGATAGGGATGTAACTTACCGTGCATACTTTTACCATAAGTATAGCTTTACCACGCATGCCTTTGCGTTGTAATGGCATGCGTGGTAAAAGCATACTTGTGGTAAAAGTATGCAATGTGATGGCATGCGATGTAATTGACATCACGTTGTAATACCCGAGTTGTAATGGTATGCGTGGTATTAGAATGCGATGTAATGACATACATCCGGTAATTGCTGCTCTTTGTATAGAATATTGAATTCTCTCTCTTTTTGACTGCTCTTTACAGAGGATATTGAGTTTCAGCTTTCTCTTGTTCAGTTTTCTTCTTCTTATGGAACATCATTTGTTGGATTCACCTTCATCTGGGAGAACTAGTGCTCCATGTCCTGAACCACAAGAGCTGAGAGGAACCAATCACTGTAACTTGTTTAGTTCGAAAGAGCCTGGTGGATGGGCCACTCAGCATTAATACAGGGGCAATGTTTGCATATCTTAATCCGATATTCTTTATTACCAAAGCAAGGAGCACAGGTTGGGGAGCAATCCTAGACAGTCACACCTCCGAGGGGTTGGGAGGAGTGCTGGAAAGAAGCAGGTCATGCATTTGAAGAAAGCCAATGTTGTTTGGAGAGTATACAGCGCTTTTCAGAACATCAAAGGTGAAGAGTTCTGTAGTGAAAAGGACGGACAACAGAGTTTGCATGTCATACCTAAACCATCATTTTGGATGGGATCCAATTTCCTTTACCACTTAACTCATCAGATCTGTCTCAGAGGCAAGCATAATCTTTTACACTCAAAAGCGGTGTTCTTCAGATGAACACAAAATCTCGGGAACACCATCTGAGCAGAATTATCCCATGTTCTGAAGAATTTATCCTGACTCTGGGTTCTAGCAAGACTATAGATAGATGTAAGACCATAAAGAGAGGCGGTAGTTATGGTAATTGTGCTTTCCTTGTGGGTGAGGATGCAATGCTTCTCCCTCTTTTGTCACCTATCGATCGAGCAGGAGTGGTTCTTGATGGTATCACAATCCCTTCTAAGTCATCCTCTTCTTTTGCTAGACACATTGGTACAACTAAGACTGTCAGCTTGGGGATTGAGGAAGAGGGTTTTTTGAGCAGGGGTCTTTCAACCTCTGTTTCCAACTCTTTGCAAGCCTCATAGGAGAAGTTCACAAAAAGTCCTTTGGTCATCATTGGGCTTCTTCTGATGCCTGATGTACTGCTAGATCTATATCTCCTGCTATAGCGTCAGCTCCTCGCAAATTACAATTCTATAGGACAGCTTTGATAAATTGTTGTTCTTGTCCACCCTTAGACTGCAATAGGCTGCAATAAGGGCCTTCAGATCCCTGTAACCTGGTCTCTATTCTATGGAACCTTTCGTTTTCAGTCGGTTTCAAGGGGTTCAATCTTTTATGTCCTAGAGTTAGAGATCCTAGTCAACCCGGCATCTTCCTCTGGTTTTGTCCTGCTAAGTGAAGGGCCCCTTTGAGTTTTGGGAGACTATTCCTGAAAGATCCATTTATGGTAGCAATAACCAAAGCAAAAAGATTGGGGAGCTAAGTTTCTGCAGGGTCGCCCTCAAACGTTTTGCCTTCAATGCTCCTATTTTTGCTGAATGTGTTTTTGTTGGCCTTAGGACTCTGTGCACTTTACCCCTGCTAACCAGTGCTAAAGTGCTTGTGCTCACTTCTTAAAACATGGTCACATTGGTTTATCCCCAATTGCCATATTTAATTTACTTATAAGTCCCTAGTAATGTGGTACAACTTGTACACAGGGCCAGTAAATGAAATGCTACCACTGGGCCTCAAAAGCAAAAGGAACAAATGATGGATGGAATGCTGAACAATGCACACATTCACCCCCAGTCACATGGATCTAGGTTGAATCCATCGTTCTTTTGCTCGTTTGGACCCAGCCATATGCAAATCAGTCTTGGCCCTGTGCCTCATGGGAGCACACCAGCCCAAATTTGCCAAGCTAGGTCCTCCGGGGAATGGAAACGAGCATCCTGGGACCAGTTACGGGCATCACCTCTCATCAGCCAGGCTAGCTTAAATCCAGTGGCGGAGTGAGCACGGACCAACGTCTGGGCATACCCTTTCCACTTAGGGTGACAAAAGCCAAAGGAACAAATGATGGATGGAATGCTGAAGAATGCACACATTCACACCCAATCACATGGATCTGGGTTTAATTCATCGTTCTTTTGCTCACCACGCCACGCCAGTTTGGACCCACCCATATACAAATCAGTCTTGACCTTGTTCCTCATGGGAACAGACCAGCCCGAACTGCCAAGCCAGGTCCTCCAGGGGATGGAAACAAGCATCCTGGAACCAGTTTCGTGCATCAACCCATATCAGCCAGGCTAGCTTAAATCCTGTGGCGCACTGAGCACAGGACCCACGTCTGGGCATACCCTTCCCTCTTATGCAGCACTAATTGTGTGACCCACTTCAGTATCCCTTTAAACCTGTCTCAGGTATGCTATTGCAGCCTGAGTGTGCAGTTTTTACTCCGCCATTTCTACCTGGAAACATAAACATTTTCCATGGCCTATACCTTCCTTTTTAACACTTATATGTCGCCCCTAGTTTAGGCCATGCACAGCCTAGAGGACAGGGTGCAGTATATTTAAAAAAGTAGGACATATAATTCTGCATTTTGCATGTCCTGGTAATGAAAACCTATTACATTTGTTTTTCACTACTGCAAGGCAAACCTCTCCCATAGGAAAACATTGAAGTTACCTTATTACATTTAATATGCTGTAATTTCCAAATGGGAGCAGGTAACCAGTTCATGTTTGATGCCTTTTTATTGTAATTAAAAATCCTCTCTTATGGTAAAGTCAGATTTTAAATTAAAAATTTCAAAATGCCACTTTAAAAAAGATGTTTTCCTGCCATAGGCATTTAGTGCCTGTTGCCTGTCCATGTGTCACATTACTGGGTGTAGGTGACAGTTGGGCTTTGTGTATTCCGCATAGACAGCCACAGATAATAGAGAGATTAGGTGTGCATCAATGGGCCATCACTGGCAGGATGAGAGCGTATCCTGCCTCCACACAAAGGGCTGCATACCCCCTGTAGTTAGTCTGAAGCCAAGACAGGAAAGCCAAAATGCCTAGGGAATTCTAAGAGAAACCTCAAGACGTTTCTCCCACCTTCCAGAGAGAGGCCACCAGGTATAAATATTGGACCCCAGGCCCTTCCTCTTTAGTATACTTCTAGACCTGTGGATACTCTGCAAGGAAGGAGGACTACTGTGCTGCTGAAAGGACTGCTACTCTACTGTACTGCTGCTCTGGAGGACTGCTGCCCTGCTGTGCTGATCTGCTGCCTGCTGTTCTCTTGCCTGGTGAGAAGGACTGGACCTGCATCTCTTGAACCTAGAACTCCGGAGCAACTCCAAGGGTTAGTTGGCTGGCCTCTTGATCTAAAACCTCATGGACATAATAGGCTTCCAACAATCTTGCACCTGGACTCTGCAATCTGTAAGTCTACCCTGCCATGTGGTGCCACCTCAGTCCTGGACCCTTGGACCCGTGGGTCTAAAAGAAGCATCCCCTCGGCTGTGTGGCACAAACCCACGCAGAACCGGCCTATCTCCACTGCTGCTTGGATCCAAACCATTGCAAGACTCGTATTGCATCGCAGCCAATCGCCTCATCAGAACCGTTGCTGTGTGATGCATCCTCGGCGTAGGCCCCTGCATCCTTCGTCGACTGCAGCCTTGACGACGATGCCAGACTCTGCAATGCAGCCTTACAGCCTATACAGCCATACAGCTCCTTGGAACCAGCTCTTTGCTACGAGTTCGCGACACATTGTCAACACCGTACTGCGCAAGCCCTTGTCAACAACAATCTTCTAGTACGATCCAGGACCTTGTGCCGCAGCATCACTGCATTTCAGAACTGACACATCACTTCGGCTGTGCGACGCATATTCGACGCAGTCCTCACAATGCCCCGTAAAATAGGATTCAAGGCAGGTTGTTTAGTAGGCCTAACTCGGTCCCTGTAGGCGGCCAACGCTCCATTGCGATCTGCCTGAAATTGTGACATTGTCTCGGTCTGGTACAACCAGTTGGCGCTTTGTGCCTTTTGGAGCTATTTTTACTAAAATCTTTAAAATGGAATATCTCTGGTTCAACTGATTGAATTACGTTTTGGTCTTGTTTTTCTTTATTAAGATTACTCTATTTTTCTAAGTTAGTGTGAGAACCTCTTTGAAGTGTTGCACAAAAACTTTACACATTCAATTACCGGTAATAAAGATTACCAGTAAGTAATCTAATAGTGAATCTGCTCTCTGTTTACATCAATCATACATTGCAGTTTTCAAATTGTTAACACTTACTTTCCACACTGAGACCCTGCTGAATGTACAAGGTTGGTGTTCTTATAGAAGGCCTGCAGTTGATATCTACTAGTGTGACAATAATCAATCAATCAATCAATCAATCAATCAATCAATCAATCAAAGAAACTTCATTCGGCATTTACAAACACCATAAAAGTACAGGTTAAAAAATAATATCATGTATATACATTCTTCATTCCCAACTGTTACACAAGTTAATCTATTTACATCCTATTATTACTGGTCTCCACCCCGTATTTTTGCTCGCTTGTATCTTGTGGGGGACCTTCATCAGATCTCTAATATCTCTTGTAAAGAAAACCAGATAAAAGACAGTGTCGTGTATATACATTCATCATTCCAAACTACTTGGCAATTTCATCTGTTTACAATCTAGTCACTGCCCGTCCCCTTCCTGCCTTATTGCTCACATGTATCTCGGGGACTCCCTTCAACAGATCTCTCTTGTCTCTCTTAGCTTGACTGCCAGACTTAAAAAACTTATAATACAAAATAAAGTCTGCGGATCCTGGGCCATTTGTAAATATAGGAGGGCCACCTTAGCCTGTTTACATTTTTTCTTTTTCAACAGATCAATTAAAAATCGGCGCCTCGGTAATGAGTAAAAAGGACACAGTAGTACAAAATGAAGGGTATCCTGTGGAGATCGTTGATCGCAGCCGCAGGGACCCTTAGGCTCCATAACAGTGCTAAAACCCGCCGGTTCGGCTAATAGATAATGTAAAAAATGTAGCCTAAAATGTGTTAATAAAAATCTGTCATGGAGATTGTATATAAGGGACAGGTATGGTTCTATTCCATCAGAAGTCCTCACCAGCCCATAAGCTTTCAGCGACTTTTTATTCCAGTCCCTCTCTTCTCTGGCGGCGGCTTTGTACATAAAAAAATGCCTTTTTTGCTATCGCCTTGTCCCCTCCGGTAATTCTATCTGGGTTGGAGAAAAGATCTGTATGGCCAATAGCTTCAAAGGTGGCACTCAGGTATTTTAGCCATGGAATATTCATCCCCCTGTCCCTAGCCATACAGTCCTTGATTATCTGTCTGGTCAGTTCCGCTTCCGGATTAGTCCAAATTTTTAACCAGGCTAATAGCGGTCTGACCTGCACCTCATCCTCTATGTGGATGACCGCACCTAGTTCTTCATGAACAATGTTTGCAGGGACACACTACAGCAACTTAAGCAATCGTCTCATACATTTGTTTTCGAGTAACTGTAGCTTCTCTACCCCCATGAATCCCCACAGTTCCGCCCCGCATACCGCTTTGGCGCAACAGATGGATCATAATCATTATTGATTTCCTGGTAGATACAAAATGAGGTTAATTTATGTTCTACACGCCTTCTACACTTTTGTGCGCAGCACAAGTCTTGAACGTGCATCACCTTTTGATAGCCTATAAGATCCACTAAAACTGCTTTTCGTATTATTCTAAAGCTATATTAACGTTTTCATACCAAAAAGCATAGTCGAAATAGCTCTAACTGTGCATAGTTTGGCGCTTCTGCTGACCGCGCGCAGGAGGAGGGCACACAAACTAATGTACTTTCAACTTCCTGTATACCGTGTATGTTGCTGTGCCTGTGAGTGACACAGATTCATATAAGCCATCACGGCATCCATCCTGCCTTTGTGGCATTAGTGGAAGCGAAAGGCAGAATAATTTAGACAAAGGCGAGCTATTCCAATATTGGGATAAGTGCCAAAAGAAGGTACCATCAATAAGATCAGTGTGTCAGACTCTAACGTGTCAGCTGAGCACGTTCTATAAAGGTGCACTCGGTACAGTGAGCTTCACTGACATTGTAGACAGATGAAAATATTTTTGGGTATCAAACAGGAGAACTTGCACAGATATTTCACCACTTTTAGTGACTGACAGACCAGGCACTTCTGCCTGCCTCGCTCCTACTAGGCAACTTTTTCAATGGGTTCTCGGATGTCAAAGCCGGTCTTCAGTGCTGAATCTGAGCAAGTAAAGATTGTGTTCTTGGAATACGGGAGCCAATACACAAAGCTTCCCAAACGAGGATTTGTTAAATCTGTTTGTGGTTTTTCTTTGCACAAACATTTGCCTGATTTTATCACGTGCTTCATGCAGATATCAGAAATGGGGAAATGCATTTCTCTATGAAAAAGCTGGGAACATGTGATGCAAACCTGATTATTAAACATTGTAATCCAAAATGTCGTAGCTGTCTACATGATCCCTAAATATTACCTAGCAGTAGTTTAAAACGTGTTATGGCCAATTTTCAACTAAAATAGTACTGATTTATCGGGCTCTATAGGTGTGCAAAGTTGCAAAAATAGCATCCCTTCGTGGCAGTAGGAAACTCTTCCTGCTGCAGGATGCTTTAGGCTGGCCACTCCTGTCCACTAGCTGTCCCATGCTCCCAGTCGGAGCCTGGACCAACCCGTGCCAATCCCAGACCTGAGTGCTCCACTCTTTCGGCTAATCTTGTGGTTAACGCCGAAGTACTTGATGCTTGGTATACCTTGATCACAAAATGTAATGTTTGCAAACAAGTGTGTGTCAGAAAGGTTCCAGTACAGGACAATGTTACAAGCTGCTGAGTGTACCTTAACAGAAGATCAAGGAAAAATATGTGCAGATTTATTGCAGTATACACTTTGTAATGATATGTTTGTTTCGTTTGGAGACTTTGAACTATTAAACGAATTCTTTAGAGGAAACATATGCTTAGTTGAATTGCATTTGAGAAGCGTCTACTACATCTCATAAAAATTAGAATTACAACTACAGCAATATAATATTATTTTTACAGTTCAGTCTTCCAATAGTGATACTTCAATTCACCAGATTTAAAGCGCGCCTTTACTGCACACAAACTATTTATTATTTTTGCATTAAAGAGTTTTTTTTTTTTTAGAATTTGACTCCCTTCCTGTCTTACATGAGCAATTGCAGGGGTGGAAAGTGCTTTTAAGATGTACATTCTTGTCCTTCTCTGATGGGGCTGGCTTCAAGTATTTCCAAGGGTCTTTTTCTCCCAGAAACTATCATTATTCGCCCGTTTCCCCAGCAGGACAGTGTGGGCATTACTTCCAGCAGTTCGAGGGCCTGTAACTGCTGTGCAGCGACTTTCCTTATTAGAATTTTAAGGTATGACTTCTCATTTTAGCGGTCTATACGTGTGTCCATGGCAGCATTATTGAAACTAAGAAGCCCACGTTTTGAGCTGTAGACTGTCCTAAATCTCTCATTGCTTCGGTACCCTCTGTGAGAGCAAGAACCTTTAACACCCTTTGTGAAAAGAAGATGCAAATTGTGTACTTGCAGGCATTCCTTTCCTCTTCCGAGTTTCTGGCCTTTTACATTTTACTTTTTTAATTTAATTTTGAAACTTAAATTTTTAAAATGTACGAAGGAACACACACATTTTGACTTTTCAGGGAGGGATTGGACGCTCTCTGGTGTTTCCTGCTCCTCAGCCATGTTTTCCACACATCAGAATCTAGTTCAGGGCATTTTTTTATTTCCAACCGCCTTCGTGCTGCAACAACTTCATCACATGTGCTTCTAGCTTCTACCTTCTTCATATATGTTGTCTGCTCCTGCAGTTCTTTTCCATTAGGTAGATCGTTGGTCCACTTTTTAAAGCTGGAAGGCCCTTCAGTTCCACTGTCCTGGACTCACACAGCTCTGTTCCATTTAAGAGAGTACAAGGGGTTCTTTGTAGTGTCATGCAGGATTTCCTTTCTTTCAGACATCATTTGCTGTTGTTCAGTATATTTTTTGTATCAGTGCTATCCACAGGAACTGCCTCCAAACAGCTGTGTTATTTGCGAAATACACTACTGGTCTAGCTTCAATTTCTTTCCACTAAAGTTCGACGTTCTATTGCGAAAATGCAGTTATAAGGTCAGGATGGCCAGAGGCAGCAAGCTCCGTGCCCCATACGCAGAATCACACCACAGCAAGTGAAATGTAAGAAAACATGGAGGAGAACAAGTAATTCAGCATTCCACCACTACCCCCTGTGCAACCAGGCCTACCTGCCTTCGAGCTATTGATCGAAGTAAGGTGAAAACAGCATGCCCAGTGCAAGAAATGCTTAGCATTGTCAGCTGCACTGTTTCTCCACAAGAAACGTCTCCTTGATACCCCGTGGGCTTGTGCTACGAGCTGCATTAGATAGGCGATTACACATATTATCCTACAGAATTTTAGTTAAGGAGGGATTATTTTCACCACCTCGTTGTTAATGGTAAGCTCAGTGTTTCAGCTATGTTAATAGTGTTTCTCCAGGACGATCTCCCTCTGTACAGCTCAGTGTGACAAGATCTCTCTTTAGAAAACTTCAGAGAAATGTTGTCTCCCTTTGGCATCAGAAAATTATGTGGACATTTGGGATGGAATCCAGATTCATAACTCTTTTTCTTGATAAAACCTAAACCCGTTCTTAATTAATTTCTACTGGGATCTGTGTGCACTGCAGTGGGCATATTCATGATAGCTCTTTATCACTTTGGAGGCCTGAGATGCTCTTCATATTCAGATTTATCGACTCAGCTTAAACCCTTGCAGTAAACACTTCGTGCTGTGGTATAGTTAGTTTAAAAAGAATTAAGGTTTTAGTTTACATATACATGGTTACAAGCCAATAAAATCCTAAACACGCATCTTTTTGTTCCTTTGGTATGGCATCTTATGTTTGCTCCTTGTGGGTTGCTATGGTAGTTGAATATGAGCTCTAACTTTCAAATAAATATGTAGCATGTCTGTTTGATGGCACAAAGCCGTTGCCTCAGCAGTAGAATGTGGGACTGTACTAGCACCAGCTCATTGCCGAATGTTAGATGCTCAGAGAATGTTTGGCTTCGAAGTCAGACCGGTGGCAGAGCTTCATAGGAATAGCTGAGCTGTCTTTCCTGTGCGGTTGAATCTAATAAACCAACTATTCCATACTTCACGAATATGTGTACTCTCATCAATTTAACACTGCGATGAGTTGGGAAAGGAACAGTTCAACTCCTGGATTTGTAGGAACCTTGTCCTACGACCATGTTTTGCTCAACGTTCAAGAGTTTGCTGCGGGTTGTGCTCAACTCCTGGGTTTTAAAGAGCCTTTCACTACGACTCAATGTTTAAGAGCCTACTGCAAGTTACACTCTAGTGCTACCTGCGCAATGTATATTGTGTCATTTGTTTATAATATTGTTGTAAATTCATACTTAGCTTTATATGGCTTCTTGGTTTCTTTAGTCCTTTCTCTGTGTTTCTATCTTCTTACCTAGCTGTGTTCTATCTGGTGTGTTGGGATTCTAGCCCTGGCAGTTGGTCTGGTCAGCTGTGAGGCTTTGTGCTCTGCTGTCTTATCTTATTCTTTGTAACTTAATAAATCCAACCTAACTACTGGAAAACGTGTCTTGCTGCCTACTTAATTTATGTACAACAAATATACTCTTCACCTTCCTTCAAGTTAATGTCATATGTGTTGTGTGTTTTGTCAAAATGGGCTTTGCAGGTTTCATGCATTTTTCTTAAGTTAGATCTGACCACAGCTTATGACCATTTACCACATGTCTTCATAGTGTTCCAAGCAACATTGTATTTGGTAAAGGGTTCTTTACCCGTAATAATCTGAACAGACTATATCCAGTACATCTGGGTGTGATCCTGATGGCCCAAAGTGTGTTTAAAAGTTACTTTTCCCAATTTTTACCTGCATTCAATGATGCTTGTACACTACCCATTATGAATCTGTTAAATCTTTCTACAATACCATTCCCTGCTGGATGATATACAGGGGTTTTCTTCCCACAAATACCATTTCTTTAGAAGAATTGTATGTATTTTTCAGATGAGAATTGTGATCCATTGTCGCATAGAATGTTCCTAGGAATCCCTTCTCGCAGAAACACACTCTCCAAAAATGTGATGATTTGTTTCGTGTCACAGTTTTCAGTGATCTCAATCTCCGGCCACCTTGAGTAATCATCGATGACTACAAGAATGTGCTTATGGTGGCCTTCCTCATCATCAATGGGACCTAACCAATCAATACTGAGATTTTCCTAAAGTCGATCAGGAAGGATTCTGGTGCCAAGGGTGGGTCTGAGTACGCTTTGGGTTTTATCATCATCATGACAAATAGGACATTGTTTAACAAACTTTTCTGTATCTCTGCCCATACCTGGTCACCAATATGAAATGTGATCCTGGGTTTTAACTTTAGGATGGCAAGATGACCTTCATGATTTGATTCTAAGATTTTGGATTGTAATGTTGTGGGAACAACAATTCTCTCTCCTCTGCAGATGTAACCAGAATTGTCAATAATTTTGTATTTCCCACATAGCTCTTAATTCTCCTAGTCTTTCATTTTTGCTGGGGCATTTTTAAGTGATGAAGGATGCCGCTTTACACAAAACTTCATCACGTGAATACTCAGTGTCCCACTCATCCTTGGTGATAGCATTAGTATTGTCATATACTGCAGCCACATTGAAGTCATCCCAGTCAGTTTGTTCGGAAGTTTCATATGGTAAGGGAGACCTATTGTGGTAGTCTGCTACCTGATTTCTTTTCCCAGGTAAGTATTCAACTTCGTAAGTGAAATCCAAGAGTTTCATATTCATCTTGGCTATTCTTGGAGGGGCCTTGAGTACACCTTCTGATGTTAACACGTTAAGCAACAGTTTATGGTCGGTAGGGAGAATACATTTCATGCCCCACATGAACTGCCTACATTTTTTCATTGACCATACAGTAGCTATCATTTCTTTCTCTTCACTAAGTATTTTTCTTCTGTTGGAGATAGTGATGAGAAGCAAAGGTGATGGTCACTTCTTCACCTCTGTCATTGATTTGAGATAGTACTGCTCCTAAGCCTTTGCCACTAGCATCAGTGGTTATGATACTTAGTGCAAGATTGTCGAAAGCTTGGAGAAGAAAGGCAGAAATAAGATCACTTTTTATTTTTATAAAGTCATCTTCAAGTTCCTTGTTCCAGAGAAATTCTTGTTTTACCTTAAGTAATTGTCTTAAGTTGTAAGGCTTGGTGGCAAAATTCTGTACGAATTTGGAGTAGAATTCAGCCGTACAAAGAAATGATCTTATATCATCTTTCAACTTGGGTGCGGGCGCCTTTCTGATGGCCTCAATTAAGCCCTTTTTTGGAGCGATCCCACCACCACTACCTTCATGTACCAGGTATTTGATCGACTTCATCCTAAATTTGCATTGCTTTAGTTCAGCAGTTAATCCTTTCTCGGATTAAATGTGGAGAACTCTTTTTAGTCTTTCATCATGTTCCTCCTTGTCACCACCCATGATTAAGATATCATCCTGGAAGTAGGTTATGCATTTTAACCCTTTAAATAGTTTAAGGATTAACCTTTGGAACACAGCAGCAGCAGAAGCAAGGCCAAAAGGCATTCGCACGAAGCAGTAACATCCAAATGGAGTTATTAAGGCTGTTAGTCTTCTGCTGCTGTCATGTAACTGGATTTGATGATATGCAGATGTTAAATCTATGGTCGAAAACCACTTAATGCCATTGGTCTGTGCTAGTAACGGTTACTCATCAATTCTGGGTAAGGGGAATTTATCTAGTATGATGTTTTTGTTGAGATCTCTCACGTCAATGCATAGGCGCAACCGGCCGCCAGGTTTGCACGATTTGACTGGGTGCGAGCCATTCCGTGCTTTCTACAGGCTCTATTATTCCTTTTTTTCTAAAGTGTCTAATTCAGTCATGACACCCTCTCTTATACTAATGTATATGTTTCTGGCTTTATGACAGACTGGTACAGCATTGTCTTTGAGTATAATCTTGTGTACAAAACCATACATTTTCCCACATTTCCAGAAAAAATATTAGGGAATAGTTTAACAATGTCATTAACTGAGCTTTTATCTGTTTCTTTTTAAAAAGCATGACTTGGTCCTCCATTTTGCGATTCAGAATGATCCCTAGTTCTCCTTGATCGATCGTCCCTAGTACATATGGTCCTTTTTCTGCAACATATAATTTGCACAAAGCGCTTCTGTCCTTGAACTTAAAGATAACCTCCACATAACCTACCATGGGAATCTTTTCACCAGGGAAGGTTACTGATTGTATGTTAGGAGGCTTCAATTTCAGCTCAAGAACATTTGCTAATTTATTCTCCCATACATCTCGTTGAATGATGGTGTAAGGTTTATTGCGAGCAAGCAGGTACATCCACTCAACAGCAAGGCTTCTCTCTAACTGCTGCAGCTTAGCTCTAGAACACACACAGAGGCATACAGCACCAGTCACCATAGCAATGGTGACCATGAAAGCTGTGATGCCACAGGTCTTACATGTTTTACTTCACAAAAATTTCTTAACCAAACAATCAACCGAAGCCTCATTTTTACATTGGTGACGAGCGGGAAGAATGGTGCCTGACTACCCACTGTGATGGAGGATCGAGAAGGCCTGCTTTACATATTGTGGCCCGAAATTCTACTTTTACCTATTAAACAAGCTTCAAGTGGAATGCACATGCTCTTAGGAGTATAACTAGTTCAGAGGAGCACCGCTGCTGTTCTCCTCAACATCGGCTCTAATTGTCAGGTACCATTTCTTACTTTGCTGTGTGACGTTTGGCGCTGCATCTCATCGCCCCTGACATGTGACACATTTTATTTGACTCACACTGCTGGTTCTGTCTGTGACTCGTGCTGCTAGGTGGCTTGTGTCTACTTTGCCCTGCACGTTGATCCACCAGGCTACCAACCCGTGGACATTTATCACTAAATACTCATCTGGGCCCATAAACAAGCTCACTCATATAGGCCGGTGACCACTGCTGAGGATCAATTTTAGGGCTAAAATTGCATATTCGTTGGTTATCAGTTCTTAAATCTAATAATAATACGGAGCCCTTTCTATGACTAATGGATCTATTTTAGTTGATTTGGTTTGATGACTATGACATAAGTCTCATTTACTTGATTTCCTCATTGAATAACCACAGACTCAGGTAAGTTTTAAATGTTTGTCTAAATAATCATAAGAGCAAAACAATTTACAGTGTTAACTCCATCTTTCGGAGAAGGTACGATCAAACTATCCAATTTAATAAGATTTCACAATAACAAGTGCCTCAGGAAAGAGAGGATAGAGCGAGAAAGGCACATTGACACACTACATAGAATTATATTTCCCTAGGGTGGTGGGAAAGTCAGACCACTCTGGCCAAGAGTTATGGGCCCTTAGAAAGTTCAGGTGATAGGTACTTTAGAACAGGATAGGACAGGACAGTACGGATGACCTCTTCTGGATTTGACGCCTGCGTCTCACCCCTCTCTGATGCTAACTTCCTCCTCGATTCTCTTGCGATCTTATTTTGTGTCTATTACCTCTTCGATTTTTCCACGGTTTTCTTCTAATTCTATTTTGCTTGAAAATTCTAAGTCTGCTTCTTCAGGTATTTGATCAGCATTCGGACAGCATCTGTGTTTCTCAGCGTTCTGGCTGTGACTGCTCTCTCTAATCTAACTAACTACCCAAATCATACTTTCTAATAGCATGTACCACCCCTAAATGATTCAACCTTATGAAACTCCTAATTCTGATTAGACAAGTCTGAGGGGATGATCATCACACCATGCTAAGTTTTAATACTTTTCTTAAAGATCATTGTTTTAAGTTCCCACCCATACATTTGTTCTCCCAAGCTTTATTTCCCACCCATATTTGTAAACCTTATCAACAACAATGTATACAATTTCACAGTTGATGAAATAGAAGGGGCCCTCTGAGTCTAGACTATGTTCCTAGGACAGGGTAACAATACTTTCAATAGTAGTAATTCCCAGGCAACAAACTTCCTGTCGAGAGTCAGGTTTAACACAAGAAATTGATACACAAACACCTCAGTGTACTAATGAACAAGAAACATTTAAAAAAATGTAAATGTATATTTATTTTATAATAAAAAAACCTTGTTTAAAACGATCATAGTATCACAAACATGTCAGAACCAACATACAAAGTGACAAATTATTAAATAATTCATTAAAACAACACACAATTAATTCAAGAGTAAAATATAACAAGGGTTTTCAGGAATAAAAGTAGATAACAAAAGACAAAGTATTAAATTCAAATAAAATGATTTCACTGCATACCACCTATCTCTACTCTAATTCCATTTACTTATGAAGACTATTTATGCATTTAGCATTTAGTATATAACACAGTCTAGTTATTCCGAGTATAGGTAGTATTACTTGAGCTATGACTCCTTTACCAAAGCTAGCCAACCATGATCCTATTGATGTTAGACTATTTGCTAATTTCTTCCATACACTGTCAACTTCCAGTGCTTTCAAGTCCTCTTCCAACTTTGTAATATTTTTTATGTATTTTCCAATTTCTATACTTTTGTTAGGTATGTAAGTGCAACAATGTTGTGCTTTAAACATTCTACAGACTCCACCCTCTTTTGCCAATAAAATATCAAGGGCAAGTCGATTCTGCAAAACCATTGATCTAATCGCAACCATTTCGGTATTGATCATCAGGAAGCCTCCAGCAGTATCAGCCGATAAATGATCAACTACTGTGGACAATTGACAAATTCTTCGTGAATTCAGAATTACTCCCACTGAAGGTATCAATGCACTAACTATGTCCCCTACTACTTTTGCAAAACTAGTTCTCTTATTACATTTTCATTGCTTCCAGTGATTCTTTTCACGATGGACTTTAGGGAACCCTATTCCAAAATAGCAACTCCCATACAATCTTGCAGGTAGCTCGAACTATGCTTTATTTCCACATATGTAATAAATTCCAGGAAAAACCCTTTAGTCCCCATCCTCCAATAACCAAGAAATTATGGTCACATTCACTGGAACCAATAAATACATTGTTATAATCACTAAGGAGACAGATTTTCCCTTTCTTTTCGAAATCCAGGGCCATTGCAGCCTGAGTCTTGCCAGATGTATTCATTCTTTCCTTCTCTGTCCATGGTGTAATATGACTTTTTTGTTCGCTGGCCTTCTTCTGGAAATCCTGTCTCTTTTCTTCTACTAAATTCAAAAATATATTTTCTTCTTCTTTGTTAAATTATGTTTGTGAGCTTCTGCTAAATCTATTGCATTTTGTGCTAAGAAAAATTCACCCATAAACTGTGCTGCCAAGCTACTGGATTCATATTCTTTCGAACAGGAACCTCTGAAAATAATATATCTAAGTTTGAATAATAATACTGCAATTTGCCTGTTTTATAGAACAGACTTGTTAATACACTACATGAAATGCCATATGTTAACGGTAAATGGTGATATGTGACACCTTTTGCTACTGAAGCTGGTAATTTCATACATACATACCAATCACTAATTTCCATAGTGTCTACGTATTGAAACAATAACTTGGCGAAACCATTTAAATCTGTGTTATTATTTGTTACCGTGTGATGTATTTTTGACTCATCTGATGTTTCTAGTTCTACTCTATCTCCTTCTAAGTTAGCTAATTTTCCTTTTGTATCTGTACTATTTCTCTTTCCCATGCTCATCAAATATGGTGTCCAGAGAGTTAAGACTAACCATACTACAATCACTATTAAAATGCTAGATATACATATAAGTAATTTCGTTTTGGTCTTTCAGCAACTCTATCCTTAGGCATTTTAAGAAGATTTCTCTTCTTTCTTTACTTTCGGAAAATTTGAATTTTTTTGTATTATTTCAGGGGAGTTTCACTTCTCCTTCATTGATCTGATCTGCAATTATTTCCTTGTCACTTTCTTCATTTAAATCTAGGTTCTCAAGTTCCTCAAGAATAACATAGGTCCACTTAGGGCCTTTGAATTTGTCTTCAGTATTTTTAATCTTTGATTCCTTCATCTGGGGTTCTCATTTGCCTGTCCTGACTGACTAGTGACTTCATTCACCTGGGCAGGTTCATCTTTAATTGTCTTTAGATGATATCTTAATCTTTTTACATATCTAGGCCAATTATCACCTTTCCTAATCCTTTTGCGTTGCACTGTACTTTCACTTACCTCGTCACTCTCGAGTGTTCTTTTATTTACATTCTGTTGTAGCACTATTTGATTTTCTTTGTCTTCCTAACCCCTCTCTGAATGACCTAGTTGAGGGCTTCTTATTGTGACACCATTTGCCTGAACTTGTTCTGCTTCTTCTATCTGGTTCTGTTCAGGTTTCATTCTAGTTTTCTTTTCTTCTTCCTGAACTTGTTCTTCTCTTCCTAACTGTTCCTGCTCAGGTCTTATTGCCCTAGACTGATTTGCAGCCTGAAAGTGTTCTTCTACACCTATCTGTCCCTCCTCAGATCTGTGAATATTTTGGTTCACCTCTGTCTGAGTGTATTTATCTTTCCTTATCTGTTCCTGCTCAGGGACTCCGACAATTTCAAATTCAATTTCCTGAGCTTGTTCTTCTATACCTATATGGTCCTCACTAGTTTCTTGCTTGTCTAATTTCATTCTACTTCTTGTTCTTATATTTACATCAGTTATGTCAACGACTGGTATCCAATCCTCCTGACTAGTGCTAGGTTGTTCCTGTTCAGCTACTTCAGAGTCTGTTATTCTAGACTCTTCAGCTGCACAGCCTTCTGCACCCTCAACTGCAGGTATCTGTTGAGGATTTTCCTCATCAGGAGCTGGTACTCTCTTGGTATGACTAACGTGAATCCAGTTAGGCAAACCTGCACATTTCACTGCTGTTGTTGTAACCAGTATGACCTGTTTCGGAGTACTCCACCAGGGTGCTAAACACATCTCTAGGGTGTGATTCTTCACTACCACCCAGTCTCCAGGATTTAGATCATGTGCTTGATTGCGCTACCTGGCAACTGCGTCTACTCCAATCTGGTGAGAGACAGAACGCACTATGTCAGCCAATCTTTTACAATAGTCTAATACCAGATTATCAGTTAAACTTAACAGTCTGTGTCCTGGTATAACGACTAATCTCATTGCTCTTCCTATGAGTATTTCATGAGGACTCAACCCTGTGTTTCGGTCAAAATTGTTTCTGAGTCCCATCAGAACAAGAGGTAATATATCTGGCCACCTCAGTTATGTAGATGCGCACACTTTTGCCAATCTTGATTTTATTGTGCCATTCAATTGTATTACCACCCCAGAAGCCTCTGGACGGTAAGCACAGTGCAATTTTTGTTCAATTTAAAATGCTTCACAGATCATTCAAATGATTTCATTAGTAAAGTGAGATCCTCTCTAACTGATTCCACTGCTACTGGAAAACCAAAATGAGGTATCAGTTCCCTCAACAATAATTTGGCAACTGTTATACTGTCATTTCTTGTGGTAGGATATGCCTCAACCCATGGTGAAAATAACATACTATGACAAGGATATACTTCAATCCCTTACATGGTGGTAACTGAATGAAATCAACCTGTAACCTCACAAATGGTCCTACTGCCTTTCCATTTCTTCCCCAACTGACTACTGTTTTCCTACCTAGGTTATTCTGTTGACAAATTAAGCATCTCTGGCAAAGGCTCTCTGCAACTGTCCTAAACTTCAGGTTGTACCAATCTTGTCTAAAGAGTCTGATCATGGCATCTCTACCTATGTGTGTATCTCCATGGTACATTCTGGCCAATTGTGACAGTAAGCAGTCTGGCATGACCGGTCTACCATCTGGATAAATCCAGACACCATCTTCTTCTCTCCTGTTTTTATCCACCCTTTCTTTTCACTTATTTCCACCTCATCCTGTAATGTCTTACTTCATCCCATGTTTCTATGGCTGAGATAAGCATAAGTTGGCATCTGATTCCAGTTGTTTAAATTTTCTTGTTTCCTGGCATTTCGGTTTTGGCACAGTACTGAGCAACTTGGTCAGCATAGCGATTACCAGCAGTCACATAGTCATTTCCCGACTGATGTGCAGCACATTTGACTATAGCCTCTTCTTTTGGTATTGTATTGCTTCTATAAGCTCTTTTACATATTTTCCATTTTTAATAGGGGTTCCTGAAGAAGTCATAAAATCCCTCTGCATCCAAAGTCGGCCAAAGTCATGCACAACCTCGTAACCATACTGGCTATCAGTGTAAATGGATTCTCTCCTATTCTTCCCAATTTTGCATGCTTTAATTAAATTAATCAAATTCAAATTCAATTCAAAGTATGCTTTATTCGATTTTAGCAGAAGTATAAAATCATAATAGTAACAATTAAAATGGTCTAATTCATACAAAATCGCCATTAAAAACAACATTCTAAAGAAACGATAAAAACTGTACATCTGCAATATTAATGAACATTCCGTAGATAGCACTTGTCTTAATCCATGCTATGGCAAACAAGTTATTACATTCCGACTCTTCAGAATGCTCTTTAAAAGACCAGTCATAATCACAATGCAATATTCATTACCTAGTTGTTGCAAAAAGATATAAGCTGGGCGGTATTGCCTCCATGCACCCCGCTTCAAATACTGCTTAATCCACCTTACACGATCATTAACATAGTAATGACAGAATAATACCACATGAATGGTAGATTGCTGAGAGACATTGTCACATGGACAGAGCGCCAAGTTCCTCGACCAGTCATTTTTCATTGGGAAGGTTACAGGCGATGGAATGAATCAAATCTAAGCCTGGTCAATATATATCTGTCAAAACCCCTCAAGCAATAACGCAGGTAGGGTTGAATCGTGTAACAAGCCAGAATCATCTGGTGCTGAATGACATATTGTTTGTTAATTTCCCCAGTTAATCTAAGCATTTCGAAGTGACTCATGCATAATTGTTACAATGCCTCTCTGGATGTATCACAGACCGACTCCGGATTATCATAATATTCCGGTCTGTTTAGATCGATTTACAGCTTTCTGACATAATTTAACCATGGAATATTTCTTGCCTGGTCCATGACCATAGCATCCTTAATAATTTCTCTATTCAATCCCAATGTGGGTGTGGACCAAACTCTATGCCAAAGTAAAATTAGTTGCAATTTAATAAGATCCGTAATAAACTCGATACCCAATTCAGCATGGCAATTAAAGACAGATGTACGATGTGGAACCGCTAAAATATATCTTAAAAAACTGTTTTCTACAATTTGAATTGACGCAACATTGGAAAAACCCCAAATGCCCGCCCGTACATTGCTATGCGCCTTTATTTTGCTATATATATTTTTATTAGGATCTCCTGTGGTCTTTTTCCTAGTTTTTGTGCAAAATTCATTAATGCTGCAGTCGATCTTTTAAATAGAAGGGTCCTACTCCTAACCGCTGGACTCCAGGAGCCTGCTCCCTCAAGGACTACACCTAGATAGGAAAAGGTTCTAGTATACTCAATTTTAACATCATTCACTAGATTTTTATCCTTTTTTTGTCCTTTCCCACACAGCATTCCAAATGTTTTTTTTCATTGAGTTTTAGGCCCCTACAGGCCATGAACTCAATGTATGTGGAAAGTGCCCTCTGGATTCCTATCTTGGTTCTAGCCATTAGTACCCCGTCATCCACGTAGAGAAGGGAGAAAACCTGCTTTTTGTTATGTCTTGGGGAGTCTATTACATTGGCCCTCAATTCCTCCTCCAAGGCGTTGGTATATATGGAGACGAGGAATGGGGCCAAGACGCAGCCTTGTCTGATTCCCTTCTCCACGCAGAATGACTTGGTACATTCTCCCTTGAGGCCATATCTAACCTTTGCTGAGGCTCCTGAGTACAATTGCCTTAAGAATTGCACAATAGCTGGCTCGACCCATATATCCTCTAAAATGCTCCACAGCTTATTATGTTCTACACAGTCAAAGGCGGCCGTGAGGTCTGCAAATATTGCATACAGACGCCCGGTCTTTGCTTGGGTATACTTCCCTTGTAATAGTGTAAAATTTAAAACCTGCTCTACCGTGCCCATCCCTTCCCTAAACCCATATTGAACCGGGTTAAGAATATTATTATCTTCGGCCCAAGTTTGAAGTTTATTTAGCACCACTCTTCCTGCGACTTTGATTAGAGAGTCCAGGAGCGATATTGGCCTATAACTAGAAGGACTCTCCCGGTCCCCTTTTTTTATAGAAGGGTATGATGACAGATTTGGACCAAGATTTTATAAACCCTTCTGAACAACAAGCCTCGAAAACTCGTGTCAGAAGTGGGGCCCAGAGATCAGTAGTCATCCTAAATAAATCAATTGGAATCCCATCGGGACCTGGGGCCTTATTTCCCTTGCTTTGATTGATCGCCAATAGTACTTCTTCAAGGGCGATCTCAATTACAATCGGTGTTTGAGCCGGCTCGCCTGCCTCCCCCTCCCTGTTTCCAGAATTGCTTACTGCATCATTAAAGTCCCTGCTATAAACCTTAGAGAAAAATTGGATCCCAGTTATTTTCATTGATCACAATTTCAGCCTAGCACTTTCTTTATTTACACAAAAAACGGCATTCACAGCCTGCCAGAATGAACCAGAATCTCTACGCAGAGAGGCCTCATACAGATTATCCCATGCCTGTTCTTTTATTTCTCTTTTACGAGATGTTCTTGCTAAGTTATAAGCCTTCCTACAGGCTCTGATTTCCTCACCGTCCCTAGTTAATTTACTAAGTGCGGCTTTAAGAAGAAAATAGGTTTTGGTACACTGACTATCAAACCACCCGTTGCCCTTTATTTGTTTCTTATGATTCGAAATGGCCATGATCTTTTGAATAGTTTCTGTGATCTGCATAAAAGCATTTAAAATATCAACATTACGAGTATCCTCATTTAAGCATATTAAAATTGGTGTTAAGGCCTTTGTAACTATACTCATATTCGTCAACATTGGGTCTTTTCTTCCCCACCTTACCGAAAATCCATTTTTACAGGACAGCATTAGATCTTGAGCCCATGCCAAACACTCTACGTTAGAACTAGCGTTATTGCCAGGTACTAATAGGATCACACTGAGTGGCAAATGATCGCTAAGTCCAATTGGGTGAATCGTACATTTTTCCACCAGGTTGGCATATCGAATAGGCATGATAATAAAATCAATCACAGATCTACAACTCCGTCCAATATAAGTTGAGCCAAAATTAACAATTGGAGAACACATCCTGTTGACAAACCCCAGATCAAGCATTGCCATTATGTCATTAAATCTTTCCCCCCTATCCGTATGAACAAAATGCTTAGGATAGCCTTTATCATCTAAATCATTTTTCCCCCACCACACACATTTAAGTTGCAAATACATGTGTTAAAATCCCCGCCCCATATCAAAATTACCTCTCTTCCTTTAGCAATAACTTGATCGGTTAGATCCTCATTAAGGTTTTTTAACACATCTGCAGACTTATCTTTATCAATATTGTTATAAAAATGTACAATTAACAGCATTGTGTGCAGAGGCAAATAGATGGAGACCATTTGATAGTAGGGAGTACTTTTTGACATTTTTATATTCTCGACTATCAGCATGTTTGATAGATACACACATATTCCCCCTTTATGTCTCCCATGAGTTGACCGTAAGGCAGCGACATGGAATGTTTTATAACCATCCAGATGTTGCTCAGATAATAACCATGTCTCTTGCAGACATATTACATCGTAATTACGAATAAAATTGCCCCACACACCATTGGTAACTTTTGACTCAAGGCCTCAAATTGTTCCATGATAGGATCTTGACAGTCCTGGGAGTAAGTACAGAGCGAGTGACCATGCCACGTTCTCTACCTAAATCAACCCTCGTTGTCTTCTCTTGTAAAAGGCTGAGTCAATAGAAACCTCTGTTACTTTAAAATCGGATTCAACCGGAATAATAGATAAATTTACAGTTGACAAAAAATCATTTTCCCTATGGATTTCATGGTGGTTTTTATAAGCCCAATGTTTAGAGGGTACTGTCTTCTGTATACGAGAACCAATAACCCCACTCTGACATTCTGATTGGGTACTATTTATACACTGCTTATTAGACATATTCCTTTTTGGCTCAAGGCTACCCAGATCATATTCATTTCCGTGATGTCAATCTACATCCTCTAGATGCAGTAACACTTCGAACCTATTTTTCACCGCTACATTATAGATCTGTTTATTTACATGATGGGGATTACCCAAATACTGATCTCGCCTCCCAGTCATACGTGGATGATAAAAAAAGCCTAAAGGGAGGATATTTATTTCATCCTTACTCAACACATTTGACCCCGCAGGGTTTAGAATTTCACAAACCAATGATTGTGAGCCCAGGGTTAAGACTATGCAGCCCCCCTTTAGGACCTTTCTGTCCATGCCTACCCACGAGACCCGTCTCACCATCTTAAATGCCTCAAACATCTCATTCGTTAGGCCACTCTTAGTGCCCAGATGATAAATGGCCTTATTTTGCAGGATAGCCCATGATTCTCTATCATGCTTGATTATTGACAGGATGTTTGCTAAAACAATGGTATAGGGGGCCACAGCAGGTGAAAAATTTAGGGTGATGAGTTCTGGGTGGGCCCTTTGGAGAGTCGGACCAACATGCCTCTGCTCTAAGTAGAATTTATTGGTGGGCAACATCCCCTTATCTTCTTTATCACTACTTCCTGCTCCCCTCGGACCTTCCTGGTTAATAGGCCCTCTACACCTTAATGAAAGACCCTCCCTTGCAGATTGTAATACATGGCTGTGATCACTTACGCCCCGAGTCGAGGCACAGGTAATCTTCTCATTCAGTTTTTCACCACCCTCCATTCCAACCAACTTGGGAGTATCAGGAGCTAAATCACTTAGTTTGTTTATAATAGTGATTTGCCTTGTCTTTATCTTATTGAACCTATTCTCTATTGGGTCAATGAGAGCCTATATGATAGAAGTTAAATCGGAAAAAGGCACTACATTTCCGATACAATAGTGTTTCCTTGCCCTTTATGTCTGCTTTTACAAGTGTTACAGTTTTTTGGCAGGTTTGACCTTTTCCTTGATTTGGTCGGCCCTGTAACTGACTTCCTCGATTCTACAATTTGTACAGGGGCGTCGTTTTTCGATGGTGCCGTTAGTGCATGCTCCAGGGGTGAAAGACTAATAGGGGGAACTTTCTTTGCTTTAGTACAGACTCTCTTGGGTGTAGGGAGGGCCAACACATCTGGATCATCTGATGAAATCTCATCTCCGCCTATAAGAATACAACCATTTTTTGAGTCCATAGGTATTTTTGGAGAGCCATGTAGATCAGATGACAATTCCCCTAAGACTTGAGACCCTGCTACACTCCACTGATTTTAAGGCTTCCTTGTCCTTTATCAGGGCATCTTCAACATTAGATATTTGCTTTTCAATTGCTCCCACCGCCCCGGTCAAACATTTCATTAATGTCAAATTATCTGACTTCAGTTTAAGAGTAGACTGCACCACAATCGATTTATTTAATTTCCTTTTTCCCATCTCCTTAAATTGTACAAACTGGGCACGTATACCAAAATCAAATCCAGTGGGACAAAGTTTCAGCAAATATAGTCACTCTATTGTTCACTTACAGTTTAAAGCAATCAATTCAGCTATTTGTGCAGACTTGACTCCTGGTAAATAGGATACATTCAAAACATTGTGCTCGACTAAAATGTCTCAATAACCACAAAAAATATAAACAGTGCTTTGACACTACATTATTCAACCAGTCCTAAAGTTTATGACCAGAGGAATATATTTACTTAGCCCTCTTGGGATGAACAGTGGGGTTCCCACACCATCTAGTATGGCACCATAAAAATGAATTCAAGTAAAGTCTTAATTATTGTCCACAATGATGCAAGTAATATAGGATCTTCAATCATTTAAATCACTGGATGTGATCCTTGGAATAGGAGAGGGCATCCTTCAAAGACATCCTATTTGAAGGCCAATAGATGATTATCCTTCAATGACAAATGATTTGCTTGCTTACAAATGCCTCTTTTTTTATTTCTGGCATAAACCCTCACGGGTGTGGTACCCCCTCTAAGTTTTGGACGTTAGGGGGTTGGGCCCTTCACAGCAACCACCATGGACCTCTATCAACCTTCTAACCAACAAAACGATAGGTGGCTGCGTGATTTAGGTACACTTTACAGTAAAAAAAAATCACATTACTCAATAACCGTGCTTTGACACTACATTATGCAACCAGTTCTAAAGTTCCTGACCAGAGGGATATGCTTTCTTAGCCCTCTTGGGATGAACAGAGGGGTTCCCACACCATCTAATGTGGCACCATAACAATTGACCCACTAGTAGCATTTAATTTACAGGCCCTGGGTACATTTACTTCGACCTATAAGTAAATTAGATGTGTCAATGGGGTGTAAGCCAGTGTTACTGTGTTTTAGGGAGTGAGCTCACACAGTTTAGGACTGGTCAGCAGTGATAAAGTGCACACAATGCCAACAAGAATGAAATACGCAAAAATGCATGAGTAAGGCAAAAAGCTTAGGGGAAGACACCCTAGGCTAACAGTTTTAACACTCTCACTCTACTGGGTGGGACATTCTCCAGGCATTGGTTAGACCCCGATTGCGTGCCCAACTGACTATCTCAGCTGTAGATTTCTGCACTAGTGCTCCAGTTATGGGGGGATAGAACAAACAAGAACGGCAGAACAAGCAAGCAATTAAAGACCCTTCCTATCAAGCAAGACTCATGGAGAGAGTTGGCGGTAATCGTAGCAAGTGTGTGCAAATGCACTTGGCTTGAGCTGGGAAAGCAAAGCTCCAGGATGGACACCAGTCAACAAGTCTGACACAAGCACAAACTTTCCTTCCATGTTGATGTTTTCTGCTTTTAATCTGAGAGGGGTCCCTTGTTGCACCTACTTCAAGACCTCCCTGGCAGTGTAAAACAGTGGGTCATTCCATTGATGGTGGACCCTCTGACCTTTGAGACCTGTGAGGTGTGTCTCCTGCAGGATATGCAGGAATGCCATATTAATCTTCAAATAAATATGTGTTCTCGTTTAACCACTTGACCCTGCTTCTAATGTTCCAAGTGAAAAAGGTTATGTTGCGCGAAGCCATGAGTAGGGTGTGAACCTAGGAGAAATCTTTCTGCTGGTGTTTGCCCTTCTCACAGTGCTCAACCAGTCCACCATTTGTTCTTGTTGGCTTCCATATGACTATGAAGGGGCAGGTGGCTGTGGATGCTCTGGTGGTCTATTGCGATGCTGAGCTATAGATACCCTTGAGCAGAAAAGGCTGAATTAACAACATACCAAATTGTTGAACCCACTCTGTGACTGCGCTTCAACTGTTCCTTGTTCAAACATGCATACTCCTTTGGAATACAGTCTATACGTTGAGGAGAGTCAATCAATCAAACAGGATTTGAAGAGTATGGCTTATCACCCGTAAGGGTATCCTGGTGCTGAGAGGATAGCTACTAAGGAGTTCAGTTAAACAGCCACATCTTGAGTCCTTCAGTGGATTCCAAAAGAGAGGATGAGGTCCGTAGCTGAGGGGTGAGGTTGCTCCTGGATTTTGCCGTGAGGTAGGAAAAGGAGTGTCCTCCACTGTTGCTTTGGCGGATGCAGGGGGTGTATGCGATGAAGAGGGAAGTGGAACGCAGGTGTCTGGAGGGTCGGTGTAAGTTCAAGCGATGGTTGATGTATGCTGGTCCTTGTTTGGAAAGGGCCTTTTAAGTGTGGATCAACATCTTAATTGACATATCTTCTGAATGGGGAGGCAGTGGAGCTTCTTGAGGTGGGGCTGTTTGGGGAGGCAAAGGATGAGTCTGGCCGCTAAATACTGTAAGGTCTGTAGTTTCAGCAGAAGGTGTGTGGTGATTCCTTTGTGCGTTGCCATAGCCCAGCTGGCTGGTGACTAGGGCTTGAGTGACAGTTTGTCTGGTGTTGACGGGGATTTTTGAAGATCGCATGGATCATGCAAAGTGGAGGAAGCAGACAAAAGAGACTGTGTTGACCTGGTTTGATGTGTTGCATTTTTAGTAGTTATCACTTTTATTTTAATTACATTTTGCATTTTCTAGTTCTGTAGCTGGTTGTGGGTTTTTAGGTGAATAAAGTGGGAAGAAATTTAATTATAATAAATTAATGATTATTAATATTTATTTAATTTAGATTTTATAGTGTTAACTGTGGGAAGTAATGTATTTGTAATTGATTATTAATTGACTGTTAAGTAATATTAATTCATTAATTGGCAAATAATTATGGTAATTGTGTAATTTTTTAGATGTGGGTTGTGGGGTTTATAGGGGTAAAGTGTGGGAAAGAATTATTTCTGATTAATTAATAATTAGTTGTTACTTTATTGAAAATTAATTATGGAAATTGTGTAATTCATTTTTTATATCAATTACTTGATTGTAAATTAATTATGCACATTGTGTGATTAATTTTTGTTGCAGTTTGTGGAGTTTATAGGGGTAAAGAATAGGAAGTAATTTATTTGTAATTAATTATTATTAGTTGTTAATTAATAATAATTAATTGAATATTACATATGGAAATTGTGTATTTATTTTAGGTATGGGTTGTGGGTTTTATAGGGGTAAATGGTGGGAAGTAATTTTGTTAATCAATTCATAATTAGTTGATCATTATTATTAATTAATTAATTGATATTCAATTAGGGTATTTGTTTATTTTTTTGTTTGTCCGTTTTACTTTAATAGGGGTAAAGGGAGGTGAGTAAATTAACATTACTTATTTTATAATTAGTTGTTAAATATTATTTGTTTATTAATTGAAATCAGTTATAATTTTGTATTTCATATTTTTACAGTTTAATTTTAGCTGTGCATTGTGGGATTATAGTGGTAAGGAGTGGGAAGTTAATGAACTTTTATGAGTTTTAATTTGTTTTTTAATTACTAATATTTCTTTAATTGGTAATTAATTATGTTAATTATGGAAGTACATTCTTTTTCATTTAGATGTGGTTTGTGAATTCTTTGGTGTTATAGGGTAGGAAAAAAAAGGCAAAATTATGCAATAATTAATGTTGTTGTTTCAAAATAATTTGTAATTAAAAATATTTATTTGTTTGAAAATTATTTTGTATTTAATATAATATTTGTAGGTATTTGTCATATGTATTTAACATTATATTATATTGTTTTATATTAAATATATTTGTATTAATATTTTTAACATATCTATATATTATGTTCTTTAAATGTTTTTGTTGTTAATATTTTGTTTGTTTTCAATTTTGAACTGACGCAAGCACCACCAGCTCATCCGCACCACCAAGAAGAAATCACTGAAGGATCGACTGGACAACAACGCCCACGACAGCAAGGAACTCTTCAGCATCGTCAAGGAGTTCTCCAACCCCAGCACCGGCAACAACGACATCACCCCCTCACAAGATCTCTGCGACTCCCTCGCCTCGTTTTTCCACCGCAAGATTGCCGACATCCACAACAGCTTCGGCACACCATCCTCGCACCCAACCGTCGAACCAACGCACCCCACCGCGACCCTCCGCACCTGGACCACAGTGACCACCGAAGACACAGCCTGCACGATGAACACCATCCACTCCGGATCTCCGACTGACCCCTGCCCCCACCACGTCTTCAACAAGGCCGACTCCACCATCGCACCCCAACTCCGAGACGTCATCAACACCTCCTTCGACACTGCCACCTTCCCGGAGAGCTGGAAGCGTACCGAGCTCAGCGCCCTACTGAAGAAACCAACAGCGGACCCCACCGACCTCAAAAACTTATACCCCATCTCGCTCCTCCCTTTTCCTGCCAAAGTCATCGAGAAGATCGCCAACAGACAGCTTGCCGCCTTCCTCGAGACGAATGGATCCCTCGACCCCTCGCAGTCCGGTTTCAAAGCCAACCACAGCACCGAGACCGCCCTCATCGCAGCCACCGACGACATCTGAACCCTTCTCGACAACGGGGAAACAGCGGCACTCATCCTTCTGGACCTCTCCGCCGCGTTCGACACTGTCTGCCACCGCACCCTAGTCCAACGCCTCAGCAACACCGGCATCCAAGAGAAGGCATTGAAGTGGATCATCTCGTTCCTCGATGGTAGACCACAGAGAGTCCACCTCCCCCCGTTTCGTTCCGAGGCCACCGAAGTCATCTGCGGCGTCCCGCAAGGATCATCACTTAGCCCCACCCTCTTCAACGTCTACATGAGACCTCTCGCAGCCATCGCATGCCAACACAACCTGAACATCATTTCCTACGCCGACGACACCCAGCTGATCCTCTCCCTCACCAGAGACCCCAACACCTCCTGAACCAGCCACCACGAAGGGATGAAAGACGTCGCCGAGTGGATGAAGAACAGCCGCTTGAAACTGAACTCAGACAAGACGGAAGTCCTCATCCTTGGACCATCACCCTCCGCCTGGGACGACTCCTGGTGGCCCCCAGCCCTGGGCACCGCCCCCAAGCCGACAGACCACGCACGCAACCTGGGCTTCATCATGGACTCCTCTCTCTCGATGACCAGACAAGTCAACGCCGTCTCCTCTTCATGCTTTCACACCCTCCGCATGCTCCGCAAGATCTTCCGATGGATCCCGATCGAAACCAGGAAGACGGTCACCCAGGCCCTCGTCACCAGCCGGCTGGACTACGGAAACACCCTCTTCGCCGGAACCACAGCCAAGTTACAGAAAAGACTACAACGCATCCAGAACTCCTCCGCCCGACTCATCCTGGACTTCCCTCGATGCAGCCACATCTCCGGCCACCTGAGGAACCTACACTGGCTCCCTGTCAACAAGAGGATCACATTCAGGCTCCTCACCCACGTGCACAAGTCTCTCCACAACCTGGGCCCCGAGTACCTCAACGACCGCCTGACCTTCCACACGCCCACCTGCCAGCTACGGTCCGCCAGCCTCGCCCTCGCCGCCGTACCACGCGTCCGAAGAGCCACCGCCGGAGGCAGATCCTTTCCTACCTGGCGGCCAAGACATGGAACTCCCTCCCCATCCACCTTCGACTGACCCAGGACCACCTCGCCTTCAGGAGACAACTCAAGACCTGGCTGTTCGAGCAGTAGCGGCCCCCTTCCCCCAAGCGCCTTGAGACCCTTCCGGGTGAGTAGCACGCTATACAAATGTTTTTGATTGATTGATTGATTGACTTTAGTGGGAATAATAATTGTGACCCCTCCGCAATCCAACACTTTCCCTACTGTTGCACTCATTGGAGTGGGAATAGTAAATTTTATCCCACCACTATCCAACATTTTCCCTACTGTTGCTTTCACTGGAGTTGGAATAGTCATTTTTACCCCTCCGTATCCAACACTTTACCTACGGTGGCACTCATTGGAGTGGCAATAGTAATTTTTACTCCTCCGCTATTCAATTTTTATCCATTTGCTATCCAACACTTTCCCTACTGTTGCACTGATTGGAGTGGGAAATGTAAGTTTAAAGATTTTTAAATAGTTTAATGTGTTAATTTATAATAAAATCTATTTTTATTAGATTTTATTTTACTGGTGTATATATACATAAAAACATATTTGTAAATGTGTATGTAATTTTAAAATGATGAAATAAATTTAAATTAATACATTATTAATTGTTTTAAAGTAACTATCTTTATTAATTATTATGTATGTGTGTTTAGCTTTTTTTATTATGTTTATTTGTTATATTTGTCAAAATGTTTATTAACTTTACGCTCATTTGTTATATTCATTATATTATTTAACATATGTAGGGCCCGATATAGGTAATTCCTATTTACCTACTCTTAAATACCGAATCATACCGATTCAGTATTTAAGAGTAGATAAATAGGAAGGGGGCAGATGTAGGTAATTCTTATTTTAGAATTACCAAATCTGTAAGATTCGGTATTTACTGATTCGGTAAATACCGAATCGATATTTCCTATTGATTCCTATGGGCCTTGAAGCCCATAGGAATCAATGGGAAATACTGATTCGGTATTTACCGAATCGGTAAATACCGAATCCTGCAAGGGTGAACGGGGTGTCACTTTGACACCCTGTAGCACCCCAATTCCAGGCGTGTTTGCCATGTGGCACACATACATACCCTAAGGGCATGTCTGTGTGTCACATGGCACAGGTGTACATGCACACCTGAATTCGGTATTTTACCACCCAATTGTATTGGGTGATAAAATACTAAATTCTGAAGGCCTGTAGCACTGTAAACAGTGCTACCTATATCTGGGATTTACCGAATCGTTAAAATTACCGATTCAGTATTTTATAGAATCGGTAAATTTACCGATTTGGTAAATTTACCGATTCTGTAAAATAATGGCCCCTACATCTCAATCACCAAATACCGGTCGGTAACGGCAGAATTCGGCCATTACCAACCGGTATTTGGTGACCTACATCGGGCCCCTAATATTTATTATTTTATATATATATATATATATAATGTATGAATATAGATATATGAAAATCAATATTTTGTACAACTATATTTTTTACATCGATATTTTTTTGGGATATTTTTGTACTTACCATTATAAATATAGGATGTCGATATTTTTGACATTGATATTTAAAACTGGATATTGTGGTATGGGGATATTTTAGGTATTCTGTCAGTTAACCGTTATTCATCCAGTTGGCGATGCCCATCATGCACCTATGGAAGTTGATCTTCATGATGGAGGGGTATTCTGTTAGTGAAAGGATGAGCTGGGTGTCACCTGCGTAGAATATGAAGTTCATTCCGTGGCTTCTGCTGATGTCGGTCAAGGGGTCATGTAGATGTTGAACATTGTAGGTTTGAGGGATGAGCCTTGAAGAATGCAGAAGATGAAGATCTTGGGTTCCAAGGTGAAAGGTGGTAGGTGGAGTGTGTGGATTCTTTTGGTGAAGAAGGATGCAATCCATTTGAGGGAATTTCCTTGGAGTTTGCTGTGAGGGAGCCTCCTGATAAGGGTGTGGAGGGATATGGTGTTGAATGCTGCTGATAGGTTGAGGAGGATCAGGACGCTGTTTCTCTCTTGTTGAAGAGGGTTCGGATGCCATCAGTGACAGTGATCAGGTTGGTTTCGGTGCTGTGGTTGGTGCAGAAACCGAATTGGGAGGGGTCCAGAAGATTGTTGTTCTCCAGGTGTTCTGTGAGATGGCGGTTAATGGCCTTTTCGAGGACTTTGGCGGGAAAAGCGAGCAGAGAGATGGGATGATAGTTCTTGAGTTTGCTGGGGTCTGAGGAAGGTTTTTTGAGAAGGGGTTTGACTTCTGAATGTTCCCATACTTTGAGGAAGATGGCCCTAGTTATGGATGAGTTGAAGATGGCCGTGGGCTGGCTACTGATCATTTTGTTCCTGAGGGTAAAAATATGGTGGGGACTGGGGTCCCCACCATATTTTACTGAATGGGTGCTCCTGAATGGACAGAGCTCACGAGGGTTGTGATTTGTTGTATGATGAGCTGGTCCCAGGCTGTGAGCAGGGTGTTGGAGTCAGCATTAGGGTTTTCATCTGTGGAAGCGAGGAGGCTGAGGATGTCAGGAGCGGTGGGTTGGGGTTAGAAGTTTTTGTAGATAGTGAAGATCTTGTAATATAAGAAGTCAACCAGAGTTCCTGCATAGGGATGATAATCTTTTCAGCAGCAATGGAATTTCAGAAGTCTTTGACAATGTTGAAGAGTAGCTGTGGTTAGAGCTGGCTTCGAGTGATCGGCCAGGGTAGTCATCTTCATCTCTTTCAGTAGTTAGTGGTATTGGTTGAGGGACAGCTTGACTTTGGCTAAGTCTGTGGGCTCCTTTCTGTTGTGCCATTTATTTTTTAGTCGCTTGTAATTGTGTTTGATGGTTCTCTGTTCCGTGGTGTACCAACTTACCTGTTTACTGGGTCTCTTGTGTTTGGTGGGCTTGACTTGGGCGACTCAGTTGGTGCAATTGGTGATCCAGCTGGAGAAGTTCTTGAGAGCCTGTTCTAGGTTGGTTGCTGTGTCAAGTTGGAAGATGGTGAGGTGTTGTCCAACTGGTGCTCTGATACTTTGTTCCAGCTATGGTGTGTGAGGTGCTGGGAGGCTTGATGGTGGTGCCAGAGATCCTGTGATGGTGATATGGATGATGGCCTGCTCTGTACAGGTGAGCTTGGTGACTGCGCTCTGCTTGACTTTGTCGCTGGCTGTGAAGATTGGTTCGAGCATGTGTCCTGCGTAATGTGTGTCATTGGTGAAGAATTGGTTTAGGCCAATGTTGTTCATGCTTTCGAGGAGGTTGGCGGTGTTGGCATCGTTGAGGTGGCAATTGGGGTCTACAAGGAAGAAGTAGTGTTTGGAATTGATGGCGAGCGGGGCGATGAATTTGGGGATGGTGTTGCAGAAACCAGGCCATGGTTCTGGAGGTCTATTGGCGAGGGTGCCTCTGATGGTGATTTTGCTGTGGATTTGGAGTTGGAAATTGAGGTGATCAATGATCTGGGTGGTGTCATCTGCGCTGATGGTGCAGTGGATGGTTTCTTTGTGGATGATGGCAATTCCACACCTGTTTTTGTTGTGCAGTCCCGGTGTGCTATCTTGTTGTACTTTGGAGTTGCTGAGGAGATGTCAGAACAGATGTGTGGTTGAGCGAGGTCTCAGTGAGGAAGACGACGTCAGGTTGAGGGAGGTGATGGTCTCACAGACCTTGATGGAGTGCTTGCAGAGTGATTGTGCATTGAGCAGGAGGCAATTGAGTTGTTCTGAAGCAGTCATGGTTGGCATGGCCAGCATAACGGTATTTGTTGTGCATACACGCGCTCTGGTGTGACAGGAGAAGTGACAGGGTAGGCAGGAAAAGGTCCTACCGTTGATCGCAGAGGAGTGCAGCAGCAGTTGATGCTGTAAGGTCTGTGGACCAGTGCCAGAGCTCAGCAGCCGGAAAATCAGGGTTTTAGGTGCTGGGCATTGTCCAGATGAGGACAGACGTAGAAGGAAAAGGAGAAGGAGAAGGAAATGGTGGAAAATAAAAAAGAGGGACAGATAGGAAGTTGAGAGGGGTGCACTTTACTGACAGTGATAAAAAAGCTACAGACCACTACTAAATGGCACCATATTAGGTTCTTGTTTGAGGCCAACAACACACAAGTAATCGGAAAAAGGGTGTGGTGCCAGACTTGGGGGACGACTCTGTCATGATTGCCAAACTCCATGGCACCTGTGCAGCTCTGTAATGTCGGTGTTTGTTCATGGAGTACAACATTGTAGACTCTGTACCTCCTCAAATGTTTCTTGATTCTTACACAAAGGTTTTAGCGTGGGCCAGAAGGAGGGAGGTGTGTGCTCACCAGGTGGTGACCAGCTGAAGAATTCCCCAACCGTCTGATTAAGATCATGCCATTTGTTTATGAGGTCATTTTGAGTGGTTTGACGTCATCTTCACTAGTGGAAGGCATAGAATTGTTTCCATCATTGCCGCTAGACGAGTCGTCAGCAAAGTGCTTATCTTTGTGCGTTTGACTTCCATGACTAGTGTCAAAGAGTGAGGCATCTCAGCTTGCCCACGTCTGTAAGTACAACAAAATCCTTCATGGTCTTATTGATTAAGAAGAAGAAATCTTATTTTTTGGGAAAAACTTTCTGTCTGCTTTCGTCACGGAATTGGGACCGTCCGCCTATATGGCGGGGGTCCCGCCCATGGAATCACAATGCAACCGCTACAGTGGCAGTCGCATTGGGCATTTTTACCATTGCCGTGGGTCCTGCTGGCTGCAGCACCCTTCGCAATGGTAAAAGTGCAGGGTTTGCATTTCCTATGCAGGGTTTGCATTTTCCACTATGTGACAGGCACCATGCGGTGCCTGTCACATAATGCAGGGAAATGTAGGGGGGCACCATAGGTCCCCCTCAAGTGCAGTATGGAAGTGCACCTGCTGAAGGGGGGGCCCGCAATGGGTCCCCAAAGTCAATTTCCACCAGCCTTTGAATGGCGGGCGAAGCGCTATTCAAGGCTTGTGGAGATGAAGCATCCTAATATGGCCGACGGTGTCACGGCGCACTCCAGGGGTCATAGAAGAACACTTCCGAGACCTACAGCTCCGTGTAGACGGAGGCTGTAAACGGAACTACACATCCCATGATGCATAGGGGACGTTCCATGCGTGACGTCACACACCACGCTGGAGCCGCAATAGGGCTTCAGGAAGAATTCACCCGGCGCCGATAATTCTTGGATTCCCCCTGTGAAGCGACTCATGATCCTGGTAGGGGTGCAGTTTGCACCAACTTACTTTTTCCTGTGTTTATTTGGATATCGCCCTGTTTCCGTTTTGGAGCGTGTATTGCAGCCCCATTGGACGAGTCAGTTTTGATTCACTGCGGAGGCTGTTCTGTGTTGCTGTGTGGTCTCTCAAGAAGCACCTAATCTTAGCGCTTTCACCTTGTTTGTTGTCCTCGTGTAGTCCTGTTGGATGAGCCTGGTCTGGCTCTTGCGGGGCTACTATACAGAGTCCTTTCTCTCACGAAAGGAAAGAGGAAGCTTTATGATAACAGCAGCGCGGTGGCGCCGCTGCATTGAAGTACTCTTGGCATCGGCTGTATGAAAATAATACAGCAAGTAGACTGAGACTAAGGAATTTTTGCACCTAACATTCTATGGGTTATCAATGGAAGTATAAGCCTGCATGTGTATCTGCTGCTTAAGTTTTATTTGGTTGTGGACCCAGCCTAATTAAGTTTGTGTTTGCTTGTTCTCTTTTATAGCAGGGACAGGTTGAGCTCCGTGGAAGATAGCTCCTTTCCCCCTCTTAATTGTGTCTATTAGTGTCTCTAGGTATGCGCTGTTACCAGATTGCTTGCTTAGTCTGACTAAACACTATGGGTGTAATATAGTCATTCTTATATCGTTTTTAGATCTATAGAGGCGGTAGTTCTGATACAATCCCTTAGAACAAAGCGCAGTTATTTTCCTTTACAGGTATGATAAGGGGAGGGCAAAGCAATATTTTGACCTATAATACACATAAATGTTTTCTAACTTGTTAGAAGCAGCTAGAGGTTCACTGTATACTTTCTCGTTACAGATCTCCTTCTCTGCTGATCCCTCCCTTTCCTTCCCTCGCCTGATCTCTCGAATGTGTCTGTAGTATATTCAGACCTTTGAGCTATCAGGAGGTGGACCCCCTATAGCATTGTAAGTCTCCCAGGAATACAGTATCGAACAGAATTATCGGCTCACGTATCCATATCCTCCTGGACGTATGGCTACCTTAGATGATGTTTTAGCCGCATTAGCCCAAGTACAGGTTGAGTTAAGTGCATCTAGGGCTGAAACAGCTGTGCTTCAGGCACAGGTCGACAGATTGCAACATAACTGTAAAAATCCAATTTCCAGTCAATTTGATGAAGATCAAATAGCTTTATTTGAGACTCTAGGCAGATACCTCCAGCACAGCTTCACAGCTCAAAGATCAACTCCTATAATCAAAAGCTAACATTCTATCCTAGCAACATAGCTAACATTCTAATGATGATATGCAGATGCACTCAACTCTACACATCTCACTACTTAACATACTCTAAATTAAGCATGGGCGGAAAATCCGTTTCGCTCGCGGATTTTGCGGATTTTCGGTAAATTCGCAATCCGCGAGATTCGCGAATTTCCCGCAAAATCCGCAAATCCGCAAGCAGCGGATTTGCTCGCACTGTTCGCGTGAGTTCGCGGCTTCCCAGTTCAACCTCGCGCCCCGCGAATAAGCGCTAAATTGCAGAAATACGATTTTAGCAAAACTGAAACTACTTACCAGGTTCAAAAGTTCAAGCTCATCATTAGTAGCCATTTCTTGTAGTGCTTCCTGAGGGGCCCCTCCAGAGTTCAGTTGCCTACTTGCAACTATTATGTGACCCTGCTCTGACCCTCAGAATAGTTACACAAAGGTCATGAATTACAGCTAAGGCAGACAAGCAGGAGCCAGGCTGGAAGTTCAAATCCAGTGACACATTAATCAGCCCCTAATTCATTATTGTCAGTTGGGGCAGGGCAGGTGTTGTAACTAATTTTGCAACAATGAAAGCACTTAGCAAGTGCAAAAGATCACTAATCAGGAAGCACTAAGGAAGCAGGTGCCAGCTAAAAAAATATTCTGTGACACATTAATCAGCCCCAAATTAATTCAGGTCACTTGAGGCAGGGAAGGTGTGCTTTGCTTTGCCGAAAATAATGTACACTGGACAACCAGAGGGTGCGGTGATGAAACAGAGGGTGGCATGGGTGGACCAGAGGGTGGCATGAGTAGTCAGAGAGTGGCAGTGGTGACAGAGATTGGCAGTGATGAAGAAGAGTGTCCCAAACAGGCTGGACACGTAGAAACAACAAGTTCGCAAAACTTGCGACCCGACAGGTAAGTTCGCGTTTGCGAAATTGTACAAAACCCTCGCGAACTGGCAGAAACCCACGCGAACACAAAATAAAAAAATCCGCAAATTCGCGAGAATTCGCGGATTTTGCGGATTGCGAGTTCGCAAATCCGCAAAATTCGCGAACGCGAGATTCGCAAAATTCGCCCATGCTTACTCTAAATAAATAATAATTTTTTTTCTCCATATAAATCATATTTAAGGAATATAATACATTTAATTTTTTTTATATTCAAAAGACATCAATCTTCAGAAACATGAACTGGAGCACGGCATTTGCATATGTTTCCAGTACTCCAAGCTGATCCATTGGATAGGATAACAACATTTCTTTTTATAGACTACACTTTAATCGGTGCAGAAAATTTACTGTCACCCTTTGTAGTTACACCACCACATTTTATGGTCACCCAATCACCAATCTCAAATGTAATATCTTTCACACTCTTCCTATCATTATAATATCTAGTAGATTCAGCTTTCATTTTAACTACTTTATCTTCCACAGCAGTTCTGTCCACTCACACACAATCTTTCACTTTCAACCAACCAGGAACCTCTTTGACACCAGGTTCACGTCCTTTTAAAGATATAAATGGAGAAACCCCTGTTATTAAATACGGTGTAATCCTGTAAGACCACACCAATTCTTTTAATTCTTCACGCCAAGACAATCCATTCGACAGGGACAACTGAATATTATCCATAATAAATTGGTTAATTTGTTCCACTAAACCATTAGCTTGTGGCCTACATTGAGCGAATGATCCCAAATTTAGAAAGAAATTCCTGCATTTCTTTCAACACCAATGGCACACCATTATCTGACACTAGTGTCTTGGGTATCCCTTCATTCATAAACACCCTTTCCATAAAATCAACAACTCTTTGAGTATTCATAAATTCTGTGCTTTCCACCACAAACCATTTAGAATGGTAGTCAACAATGACTATCAAAAACTTGCTACGAGTACCAAGCTTGACAATTGGCCCAAGAAAATCAATCGCCACTCTTTCCCATGGACGTTTCGGAAAAGTTGTAGACACCAATGAAGGCTGCCTTACAACTTCAGTTTTATCCGCTTGAGCGCAAGCGTAACACTCTCTTACTGCATCATCAATCTCTCTATCCATTCTAGTCCACCAATACGATTGTCGGACCCTTCTCTTAGTTATATTCCTGCCTAAGTGTCCCTCGTGAGCAATATTTATAATTTTCCTCTCAGACTTGCTGGTGGTACAAATTGATATCTCCTCAATAGTTTTCCTTCACTTACACTCAGTTCAGCCTCAACATGGTAGAAAGTTCTGAATCTTACATCTTCAATAATGTTTTGATGCCACCCATGAGAAACACAAGTAATCACTTGTTGTAAAAGTTCATCATTTGACATTGCATTTGTCCATTTCTCCTTGCTAACAGCATGTTCAACTCCTTTAACATCATGTACTACATCAATCATGTTGTCCATACTCAACATATTCAACAACAAAATTGAAATCAAGTACAGACAAGATCCACCTTGAAATCCTAGGGGTAACATTTCCTTCTAATCCTCTGCCTCCTTTGAAAAGATGAACGAACGGTTTATAATCAGTTCGCACATGAAAAGGAAGACCCCATACAAATTGCTTAAAGTGCCTAATCCTCCAACAACGCGCTAAGGCTTCCCTCTCTATCACAGAATATGATAGTTCCGCATCTCGCAATCTTCTGGAAGCAAAACCAATGATCTTTTCCTCACCATTACTCAACTGAGTCAAAACAGCTCCAACCCATACTGCACTTGCATCAGTAGTAACAAAAGTTTTATCCTTAACATTAAAATGCCCAAAAGCAGGAGAACTAATGATGCTTCTTTTAATGTTATTAAATGCCTTGTCACAACTCTCATTCCAAGTAAAAATAACTACTTTCTTCATCTGCAGTCTCAGTGATTCAACAATTTCTGTAAAACCCTTGACAAATTTTGAGCAATACTCAGCAGGTCCTAAAAATGACATAAGCTGATCCTTATTTTTTGGAATGGGAGAGTCTCTAACTACAGCAATGATACCTTTTTTAGGCTTAATACCATCTTTGCAAATTTCGTGTCCAAGATACGTCACACTATCTTTTCTTAACTGACATTTTTCTTTCTTTTTAAAAAAAAATTTTTTTTGAAAACCTTTATTGTGCAGTTAGAAGCATACAAATACGGACCTACAACCAATCAGGCCGGCCACGCCACATTATGAGAAGCACATAAGTCAATAGGGAGGTTTCCCGGCAGTCGCTCAACGTTGTGCGAGCGAGTGGTCCAATCGTAGAAAAGCTGAATACTACCACTGGAAGCAGGATTAAAGAAGGTTAATTTTATATTAGGGAGAATAGCAGGATCAGTTGCAGGTTTTAGTCATCTAAGGTCCCATAGCGGGCCACGAATCAAACATCAAAACATAAGGGCATCGATAAAAACGGATATCAGCAGCAGTTCACAGCAATCAACTTATAGATGCCATAGTTCAAATCAGTGCCCACCGGGGCCCAGCACGTGCCCATCGAACACCTAATTAGTATGCTAGTACATACCGGAGGAACCAGAGCAGCAACGTAGTTACAATCATCCGCTATACTAACCCAAGTAATAAGAAAAAGAGGGGGGGGAGGAAATAGTATAAAGAGGAAAAGAAAGAACGCCGCGCTACTGCACGCGCCCCACAGCGATGAAGGCTCGCGAGAGACTAGGAGACCCACTATCGGGGGTAGGGCGAGCAAGTCATGATATATGCACAATCAATACCGAAGAAAGAAAGCAGCTCACCCCTCATCCCCACCAGCTATCTCACCATGGGAGACACGCACAGACACAGCGTCCCGATAAAGGGATACAAAAGGGCCATAGAACTAAGGGGAAAACGAACAGGAAAGAGATCCCAAACCACCCACCCCACCCTGCACCCCTGCAGAAGGCTACGGCCTACCCCCCCAGCAGCGTGCCTGTCACCCTAAATAGAACCCGAAATATAGGAAGGTAGAGAGAGGGAAAGGAAACAAAAGAGAAGAAAGAGGAAAAGAGCCAGGGGGAGAGGAGACCATTAATCGAATCGTTCGGCCCCTACCCCCCGCTTTCACACACATGTATACCACATCAAAACGAAATTGACACAGTCTAAGGTATCAAAAACCTTCGAAGGAATCGGCCATATTGTCATGGCTGGGGGCATTCCTCATCTCCATCCGTTAACCAGTAGTCCTCCGGGTTTAAACCGGCTCACCCCTGTCCCTTCCTAGTCATCGCCACCATGCGTAATAGAGTAGTGGGCAGCAAACATTTCGAGGTGGAGGGGCCACATGATCGGAACAAAACGGGCCAAAGGTGTAAACCAGAGGACCCCAGCAACAAACGGCAAAGCAAAAACTTTTTGCGGCAGTCCAGACCTTCCATTAGCGACAACAGGAGCAGCAAACAGTACGGGTGCAGTCTGGCCGCCCAGGAAAGTGAGGTCTCCCCCGCAAGGTAACAGCGGGACCTCACCGAAGCAGTTCGATTCGAAAATCCACATCGCTTCCCAGTCATTCGAGCAGGAACGGGCCCCAACATGGAGCCCATACCCGCGTCCGCCACAATCAAAGCTACCTGGAGATTCGGGGCTGCAGGCGTACAGTCCTGTCGATGCACGGCGACAGCACTCCTCGCAGCAGCCGAGGGGGGCGAATCAGCACCCACTCGAAGTCGAGCCGCATCCATGAGGGGCAGCCCAGCAAAAATAGCGGCAGACCTTCTATCTTGAACAGAGGAGTCAAGGGCCATGGCCGCACGAAGAGACTGTAGGGCGTCAAGGACATCGCCAAGCGTGGGCTCGCGCTCACAGGACCAGGCCCCCGTGCACTTCAGCGACCCGCGGTCGCCGCCCTGAGTAGATCCGTGACCCAGGGCGCCGGTCGCCATCTTGCAGGTCCAGCCGCGTCCCCACGCGCCTCAACCTCTGGAGCGGGCTCTCAAGCAAGGCCACCGCTGGAGTCCCCTCGAGCCCCAGAAATGGCAACCTGGGTGCAGAAAGGAGAGCCACCAAAAGTGGGGACCGCCAGCGCCACCGTCCCACGGGCGCCACCCGCCGAATCCGGGCGCAGGGCTTCAAGATGGCCGGACAGGGCAACAAGGGGGTATGCCTCCTGCGCGGTCTTCCCCCATCCACGACGGGCCGCGCCCTACCACAGGGCCCCCAGGCCGCCAGACCGGGCAATGGTCAGTCGCCACCGGCATAACCGCACAACGGCCTCTCCCGGCTGACCCCTCTCCTCCACCTGGGGCCGCCGCCAACACCTTCACTCCGGCCGACCTTCACAGGCAAGTCCCCGGTCTCCACGCAGTGGAGGCCCCGAATCAAGCAGGGGCACAGCTACGGATCCGCAGCTCGCAGGACCCCCCGGGACAGACGGTGAGTACGAGCGTTGCTTCCCCTTTCCAGTTCTTCCCGAGTGTGTCGTCTCGGGGCAGGATGCTTATCAGGATATGTGTGTTGGGCAGGAAGGTTGGCGGAGCCGAGCTACAATGCGGCCATCGCGGTCGCGAGCTTCACATTTTTCTTTCTTTATGGTCAGTCCATTATCATCCATTCTTTTCAATACCTCATTCAGAACAATATCATAGTGTACACTGTCGTTTCCTACAATTAAAACATTATACTGAAAACACAAAACATCATTCATGTCTACAAAAAATCCTCTCCATCACTCTCTGAAATACCGCAGAGGCGGATGCTAAGCCAAAAGGCATACCATAATACCGATATGCCCCTAACAAGGTCACAAAAGAGGTAAGATGTCTTGATCCACTTTCCAATTCTATCTGATGATACGCCAAAGACATATTGATCACACTGAAAACAGTACCACCACCAATAGCTGTTAGCATTTCAGAAATATTTGACAAAGGTTGTCTATCTACCCAAATATTTCTGTTTAAATCGCGTAAGTCCACACACAAACAAATTTTGTTTTCATCCTTTAGCGCTACGACAATCAGGGCCAACCACTCAGAGGCCTCGATTGGTTCAATAATTTCTTGAGCAGGGAGTTTTTTAAGTTCACATCGCAATGGTTCTCTCATTAAATGGGGTACATTTCTAACTTTATGTACTACTGGAATAGCATTTCTCTTTAAAATAATTTTGTGCGAGAAGTTTTTAAATTTCCCAAACTCATCAGAGAACACTCTTGAGTACTTTTCAAATAAATCATTTTGATAGATAGAATTAATATTGTGCACAACAGCAGACATAACAGGTTCTTCAGCATTAGGGTTGAGGATAATATTTAAATCCTTTTGATGGGGCCAGCCCAACAAATTCGAACCTTGTTTGGTTAAATACACCCTTTCATATACTTTCTTTCCTTTAAAGAATATTAACATCCATTTGAGGCCAATTATATCAATAGTTTTTCCTCCATACCCAAAAGCTCTGATGTAAGGCTTATTCCATGAGCTGACATCAGATTTACTTTTCACACTTCATTATACGTTTCCATGGACAACAAAGTGTAAAGACTCCCTGAATCAACTAGCATAATAACATCAAATGAGTCTAATTTTATGATACAGTGAGGCTTGGTCAACAATTCTGTGCTTTCTCTAACCACATCACAATCCAAAACAGAATTTTCAGAATGTGATTCTAAATCATTACTGTAAACTTGATCATATTTATTAGGGTCACTGTAACCATGAACACATAACATAAGCTCCTGCATATTATCAGTAACATCACCCACTTCATGTACTTGATCTGATTGCGTCTGTCCCGACTGGATCTTGGTCCTACACGCTTTGGTAAGATGTCCCCTTTTTCCACAAATTCTACATAAGGCATTCCTCGCAGCACATTTGGGACTAGAAGCAATGTGACCAGGTGCCCCACAACGGTAACAATTAACAGTCCTCATGTAAAATTTGGAATATTATTATTACCTACAGATCTATCAATTTTGACAGGATTTTTTATAGGATATTTCTCTATTTGCGTAACTAATTTAGTTTCATCAACATAGGCTTGAGTTTCACATTTCTTATTATTCTGATCTCTACTTAATGAATCACTACAAACTTCCATTTCCTTAATCCATATCTGAGTATGTTCTAGACTTTTAGCAATTTGAATTGCCTCTTCTAGAGACGGACCTTTAATGAGAAGTTTGTCTAGTATTCTCTTATTGTTAGTACATCTTACTATCTGGTCTCGAATAAGAGAATCTGCTAGGTTTTCAAATTGGCATGTAAGAGATAGACCCCTTAATGCAGCAACATAGGTACCAATATCCTCATCAACTTACTGTTTGCAACTAAAAAATGTATGCCTCTCAAGGACCGCATTCACTTTAGTAGTAAAGCGTAACTCTAAAATTTTCATTGACATTTCATATAGATTAATGGGTTGACCATCTCCCATTCCTAGAGAGATCTCAGGTAGATCTTCATATAATCTACGCCCTTCAACTCCAAGATGATGGAGTAATATAGCTTGTTTTCTTATGGGTCCATATGTATCTGCCCCAGTAGCCAAAATGTAAGTCAACATTTTTTTTTCCAATCTTTCCAAGGGATTGCCGGATCACCTGGAGTAGGAAGGAAACTTGGAGGAGCAGACATGGATTGATCACCCATAATGATAAAAAAAGGATTAGAATATATATAATACAATGTACCTGGAAGGAAAGTGTTCGTTAAGAAAACAACAAATCAAAACAATAAGTTAATATAAAAAGATAACACAATAGTTTAAAATAACAAACAAGATTATTTGATGTCTTCTATTTATAATTCCTTTCCAGTACTTCTATTTATAATTCCAAAGACTTCTAAAATGTTGTAGTCTTTTCCAGTTCAATACTTTCAAACTGTAGAAAACTGTTCTCCTCTTTTCTTCAAATTTAAATATTCCTCAAGATAAATGTGTTTTCTAAAGTTGCGATCGTATTTTGATAAAAATGATTGTAAAGTAATGTTTTTCTAATGAAAATCCACCCAATCTCTTAAAATGGCCGCCGAAAGTAACACTCGGTCCTCTTTTCATTGAAATAGGGCTTGCTTCGAAGAAAATCCAATATGGCCGGAAAAAGAAACACTCGGTCCTCTTTTCAAGGAAGGTAGAGCTTGCTTTGAAGAAAATCCAATATGGCCACCGAAAGAAACACTCGGTCCTCTTTTCAAGGGAGGTAGAGCTTGCTTAGAAGAAAATCCAATACGGCTGCCGAAAGAAACACTCGGTCCTCTTTGCAAGGGAGGTAGGGCTTGCTTCGAAGAAAATCCAATATGGGCCCAATCACCATATACCAGTTAGGAAGTAGTTCAAAGAATGCAGTCTTTAACACTCTTGATATTTCTCAGGCAAGCATGTAAATACCTAAAGTTTCAGTATTAAAACATCCAGCTTCTATATTAAAACATCCAGGTTCTATATTTAAACAAATCTTCAGAAGTTTTAGTAAATATTAAGGAAAATAAACGTTTCCTTTCCTTATTGGAGAATCAGATTTTCCAATTTCGAATTAAATCTTGGAAAGTGTAGTAAATATTCTTTCATCCAAAAAATTTTACTCACAGTATATCCAAAGGAGGTAGGACATGATTTCAGCAGTTGTAGGTTCCAACTAAATCTCAACAGGTAGATAAATCTCCAATAAGTCCATAAATCCAGCGGTGAAGGTATCAATGTCTCTGCCCCCTGCGCAGAGAAGACCACCTTGTCGCCAATGTAAAGATCCAATTTCCAGTCAATTTGATCAAGATCAAATAGCTTTATTTGAGAATCAAGGCAGATACCTCCAGCACAGCTTCACAGCTCAAAGATCAACTCCTATAATCAAAAGCTAACATTCTATCCTAGCAACATAGCTAACATTCTAATGATGACATGCAGATGCACTCAACTCTATAATAACCCTTTTAACGCTGGGGTTCCTCTGGGTTCCCAAGTACCCTCCGTGGTGATGGAGGTTCTTACTCCTGTCCCTCTAGCTACACCGGAAAGATACAACGAGATAGTAGTAAGGTTCAGATCTTCCTCACGCAAGTCCTTCTACACTTTTCTTGTAAACCCAAGGCTTTCAACACTAACCAGTCTAGGGTAGCCTTTTTAATATTGTATCTAGTGGGAAATGCTGCACAATGGGCGGTACCTTTGGTAAAAAGAAATGATCCCTTGATGCATGATTGGGATGCATTTCTTGTAGAATTCGAAAAAACTTTTAATCGCCGGGCGGCTACTCTCTCACCTGACTGGGAATTATTGGACTTGAGGCTAAGGGGTTCGGAGATCTGATATCCTACCTTAATGACTTTCGGCGTTTGGTAACAGAGACAGAGTGACCAGAAGCCAAACAAATGGCCATCTTCCACCAAGGACTAAGGGAGGAGATGAAGGATATCCTAGCCCAGATTGGTCCCCAGCCGGTTTCCTGTGATGGTCTTATACAATTGTTCCTTCGATTGGATCATAGGCTTAGTGACCGAAAGGGAGAAAATAAAAGAAAGGATAGGTACGCATTTAGGTCAGATCACCCACAGACATCCGACAATACCACAGCATCTAAATCTGAGCCCATGGAAGTTGGACCGGTGTGTTCGCCCCTAACATCAGAGGAACGAGATTATAGAAGGAAGAGATGGTTGTGTATCTATTGTGGGAAAAAGGCCATTTCATCAAAGAATGCACCCTTCGGCCACAATTTCTCAGAGGAGAATACAGTAAGGTGTCTGCAGTTACGTCGAGTTCATCGGCGGGAAACGAACGGGCTTGAAGAGGGCGGAAGGGGACCCTTCAAGCCAGGTATTTATCCCTTCTTTGGAATATGGCTCTGTTTGAAAGAGGAACCACTTTTACGTGGATCTCCAACTGAAGATACGTGACGAATGGCAGGTGGTTCAAGCTATGCTACATTCCCGTGCAAGAGGGTGCTTTATGGATTCACAGATTTTATTTATTATTTTATTTTATGCAATTTATTGAGCGCACGATTACCCAAGGGTGTCTTGGCGATTGACAGAAAAACTGAACGGTTAGACCCAGGAATATCGTGGAGTCTAGTGATTGAATAGCCAGGTCTTCAGCTGTTTCCTAAATGATATTAATGTAGGAATGTTCTTTAGATGACCTGGCAAGGTGTTCCATAATATGGCCGTGGCTATTGCAAAAGATCTATCTCCCCAAGTAGCCTTGTTGGTTTTGACTACCTTCAGATGGTTAGCATCATCAGATCTGAGAGTGCGTGATGGTCGATAGGGGCAGAGGGCCTCTTTAAGAAAGGAAGGCGCTTTTTCATGAATGCTTTTGAAAGCTATACACAGGGCTTTGAATTTAATTCGCTGTCTAATCGTTAGCCAATGAAGTTTGCGTACGATATTGGAGATGAGTTTAAACTTGGGTGTGCCTGTGATGAGTCTTGCAGCCGCGTTTTGAACCAGCTGAAGTTTATTGACTACTTGTTCTTGAGCATGTTCCCATGAGGCACAGGGTCAGACTGATTTGCATATAGCCATGTCTAAACTGGGGTGGTAGAGTGGGCTAAAGAACGGTGATGGATCAAACCCAGATCTTTTGACTGGGAGTGAGTGTTTGATTGATGCAGATGCTCCGTCCATCACCACCCCCTTTTGTACCGCTTTTGGCCGCCATATGTGTGGCAAGGTATTCTCAGACGTGAGTCCCTTGCTCACTTTGCCACTGGATTCAAGCAAGCCGGGCTGAAGACGGCTGGAATGCCAGAAACCGGTCCTCGGAAGCTTGTTTCCGGTCCAGGGTAGACATGGCTTGGCAGTTCGGGCTGGACTGTTCCCATGAGGCATAGGGTCAGACTGATTTGCATATAGCCATGTCTGAACTGGGGTGGCAGAGTGGGCTAAAGAACAGTGATGGATTAAACCCAGATCTTTTGACTGGGTGTGAGTGTTTGATTGATTCAGATGCTACGTCCATCACCACCCCCTTTTGTACCACTTTTGGCTGCCATAAGTGTGGCAGGGTATGCTCAGACGGGAGTCCCTTGCTCACTTTGCCACTGGATTCAAGCAAGCCGGGCTGAAGACGGCTGGAATGCCAGAAACCAGTTCTCGGAAGCTTGTTTCCGGTCCAGGGAAGACATGGCTTGGCAGTTCAGGCTGGACTGTTCCCATGAGTCACAGGGTCAGCCTGATTTGCATATAGTCATGTCTGAACTGGGGTGGCAGAGTGGGCTAAAGAACGGTGATGGATTGAACCCACATCTTTTGACTGGGTGTGAGTGTTTGATTGATTCAGGTGCTCCGTCCATCACCACCCCCTTTTGTAACGCTTTTGGCCGCCATAGGTGTGGCAGGGTATGCTCAGACATGAGTCCCTTGCTCACTTTGCCACTGGATTCAAGCAAGCCGGGCTGAAGACGGCTGGAATGCCAGAAACCGATCCTCGGAAGCTTGTTTCCGGTCCAGGGAAGACATGGCTTGGCAGTTCAGGCTGGACTGTTCCCATGAGGCACAGGGTAAGACTGATTTGCATATAGCCATGTCTGAACTGGGGTGGCAGAGTGGGCTAAAGCACGGTGATGGATTAAACCCAGATCTTTTGACTGGGTGTGAGTGTTTGATTGATTCAGATGCTACGTCCATCACCACCCCCTTTTGTACCGCTTTTGGCTGCCATAAGTGTGGCAGGGTATGCTCAGACGGGAGTCCCTTGCTCACTTTGCCACTGGATTCAAGTCAACCAGGCTGAAGACGGCTGGAATGCCAGAAACCAGTTCTCGGAAGCTTGTTTCCGGTCCAGGGAAGACATGGCTTGGCAGTTCGAGCTGGACTGTTCCCATGAGGCACATGGTCAGACTGATTTGCATATAGCCATGTCTGAACTGGGGTGGCAGATTGGGCTAAAGAACGGTGATGGATTAAACCCAGATCTTTTGACTGGGTGTGAGTGTTTGATTGATTCAGATGCTCCGTTCATCACCAACCCCTTTTTCACCACCCCCTTTAGTACCGCTTTTGGCTGCCATAAGTGTGGCAGGGTATGCTCAGACGGCAGTCCCTTGCTCACTTTGCCACTGGATTCAAGCAAGCCGGGCTGAAGACGGCTGGAATGCCAGAAACCAGTTCTCGGAAGCTTGTTTCCGGTCCAGGGAAGACATGGCTTGGCAGTTCAGGCTGGACTGTTTCCATGAGGCACAGGGTCAGACTGATTGGCATATAGCCATGTCTGAACTGGGGTGGCAGAGTGGGCTAAAGAACGGTGATGGATTAAACCCACATCTTTTGACTGGGTGTGAGTGTTTGATTGATTCAGGTGCTCCGTCCATCACCACCCCCTTTTGTAACGCTTTTGGCTGCCATAAGTGTGGCAGGGTATGCTCAGACGTGAGTCCCTTGCTCACTTTGCCACTGGATTCAAGCAAGCCGGGCTGAAGACGGCTGGAATGCCAGAAACCGGTCCTCGGAAGCTTGTTTCCAGTCCAGGGAAGACATGGCGTGGCAGTTCGGGCTGGACTGTTCCCATGAGGCACAGGGTCAGACTGATTTGCATATAGCCATGTCTGAACTGGGGTGGCAGAGTGGGCTAAAGAACGGTGATGGATTAAACCCAGATCTTTTGACTGGGTGTGAGTGTTTGATTGATTCAGATGCTCCGTCCATCACCACCCCCTTTTATACTGCTTTTGGCCGCCATAAGTGTGGCAGGTTATGCTCAGACGTGAGTCCCTTGCTCACTTTGCCACTGGATTCAAGCAAGCCGGGCTGAAGACGGCTGGAATGCCAGAAACCGGTCCTCGGAAGTTTGGTTCCGGTCCAGGGAAGACATGGCTTGGCAGTTCGGGCTGGACTGTTCCCATGAGGCACATGGTCAGACTGATTTGAATATAGCCATGTCTGAACTGGGGTGGCAGATTGGGCTAAAGAACGGTGATGGATTAAACCCAGATTTTTTGACTGGGTGTGAGTGTTTGATTGATTCAGATGCTCCGTCCATCACCACCCCCTTTTTCACCACCCCCTTTTGTTCCGCTGTTGGCTAAGGTCAGCACAAACATACAGTTTAGTCCCAGCAGTATTCTGCTCCCACACATTGGATTGCCTACTTTCCACATCCCCTAGATGATGGCCAGTGTGGACAGTGGCAGAACGACCAGCCAACCATAGGCACCTGATGGTCCCAGGTGTGGTGCGAGGAGAGAGGAGAAAACATAAATTCACTGCACTGGTACTGGATCCAGTGCTGTGATGCAGTATGCCCTTAGGGCTAAGTATGAGCGCAAAATCCGTTCCGCTCGCGGATTTTGCGAATTTTTGGTAAATTCGCGATCCACGAACTCCCGCGAATTTACCGCGAATTCGCAAATCCGCGAGCGGGGATTCCGGGGGCAAAAGTTGAAGCCTGGCTGGCCTGTCAACTTGTAACTATTTTAGGATGGCGCCGGCAAGCTGCCAGCGCCATCCTAAAATAGTTACTAAGTTAGCTTCAACAGGAAGCTCTAATAGATAAAATAAAGCAGGTGCTCGCACCTGCTTTATTTTATCTATTAGAGCTTCCTGTTGAAGCTAATTTAGTAAGTATTTTAGGATGGCGCTGGCAGCTTGCCGGCGCCATCCTAAAATAGTTACAACATGCCCTTCCTGTGAGCCCAAAAACAATCGTGAGCGTCGTCGAGGCAGGTGTGCCTTCTTCACAAATCTACCGTGGAAAATCAGCTGTGATGCTGGATAGAGTCTTTAGCATCCTTGACTTTCACGAGCGCAATACCTGTGCTGTTTCTGTGACCAGGAGCTTATTTCTCTTCATCTGCTGAACTGATCTTTCTCTGACCTTTTATACGCACAAGAAGCATGTGTGAACTCGCATGGTAGCCCTGCCCGTTTGGCCCCGCCCACACACTCGCGGTTTGCACCGTCTGCCCGCCATTCACCCACTATGATGGACAGCTCACTCAAGGGACCCCTGCGCCCGTCGGGGCGATTGCATAGTAACACACACATGGTCGCTCGAACTAGTTGATGCTCAAATTCAGTGACTGCACTCGCATGGAAGCCCCGCCCCAAATCCGCGGATCCGTAAATCCGCAAAATCCGCGGATTTTGCGGATCCACGATCCGCAAATCCGCAAATCCACAAAATCCGCGGATCGTGGATCCGCAAAATCCGCCCATGCTTACTTAGGGCATCAATGTTCTCATTGTCACTGCAACAACAGGTGGGCTCTGCAAGGGTTGTGATGAAGTTTCTGCCTGCAGTGCAGTTTATGCAGCAATATTCGTTGGAGGCCCTGACAACCGTTTTTGTCTTCCCAAATCAAACTGTCACATCCCCGTGTGGCATCACAACCCTTCGGGTCTGATATGTGTGTTCAGGACTATCCACGCTACTTCTGAGTGAGTCGTCCCCAGAAGGTCATCCCCTAGCTCCAATTACCATGCCATAGGTTGCATCCGCAATGGGCGGGGGGGGGGGTGGCTGTGATGCCTTGTCATTCTCCCATGAAGAAAGGCTACAAGAGAATAAATGGATTCACTAAAGAGTTCTTTCTCTTCCTCCCGGCTTGTGCCCGGTGTGACCCCACTTTGTTTGGCGTCATCAAGCCTGCTACTTTATAGGATCCCCTTCTCAGCAGGACACTAACACCACACCATGACTCGTGTGTCGGACACAGCATGCTGAAGATGTCCCAGTGGGCCCCAGGGAGGAATGCCACCACTGTGTTGTTCTACTCCAGAGGGGCTTAAGGGCAGCACACGGACACAAAGCCATCAGATCATACTGCCCTACTTATGGCAAAAAAACTTCACTTGTTTTCTCTACTCAGCACAGCTATGCTATGCATGGTAGACCCAGCTAGGGAACATTCACAATAGCACCTGTGAGCAGTGAGTACATTCCCTGTCATGGCCATTATCCAACCTCTCTTGGAAGCATTTGGAAGTCTATGTGAATATGTGTAATTTAAGAAGACTGGCAATTCAGAGTATGTGAATCCTTACAGTCATCAAAGCGTATATATCATGATAATTACTAATATAATTATTAATATTGATGGCTGCCCCTGTAGGTGTCCTGGAAGTAATTGGGGCAGTAGACATGGGCAATGTAATCAATAGGAGTGTGGGGGGGAAAGAGGTAAGGCCGCCCCCCCACTCAAACGACTGTAAACAAAACTCGCCTTACCTATGTTGGGATTTAGAACGGGTTGCGTCCAGTCCTCTCTCTGTGCACATGCTGTCGATCTCACCCCTCCCTCTTGACCCATGTGATCGTATTTAAGGACACGAAACCGGGCAGTCAGTGCTTGGTTTAGTTACCGGTCACGTTGTCTTCTCTGGTGATCGAGCTACGAGGATTTAACGGCTGGGTTCGTGTTGGAATACTGGGAGATACTTTGTGTACTGAGCGAGGCTTTGCTCAGTAAAGGATACCCCCTGTATCTGGATTGGGAGTACGAACTTTGTTGGGTAAATTACCTGATATCGGCATTGGAGTTTGTACGCGGCTGCGTGCGGACATCTTTAAACGCCAGTGCATTTGATTCCGGACTCTTCATCTCTTGCGGGGCATCCTGGTTCTACCAAGACCATGGAGTTTTGTTTGCGGTGGTTCTGGTGGGAGTCAGTGGCTAGAGACGTTCAGTCGTATGTAAAGGCCTGTCCTGTGTGTGCCGTGAATAAACCAACTCACGCTAAGCCCTCAGGATTGTTGCATCCTCTCCCTGTTCCCAAGGCTCCCTGGCAAACAATAAGTATGGATTTTGTGACGGACTTACCTCTGGAGTCTGGTTTTACAACCATATTAGTTGTGGTTGATTCCTTCACTAAGGTGGCACATTTCATACCCTTGCCTAAGTTGCCTACTGCAGGGGAATTGGCCACGATCTTCTTGTCTTCAGTGGTACGCCTGCATGGATTGCCCCTGGCCATCGTTTCAGATAGGGGGGCTAAATTTGTTTCTCATTTTTGGACTGAATTGTGTGCTGCCTTAAAGATGAATCTATGTCTGTCCTCCGCATATCATCCTCAGTCGGATGGACAGACGGAGCGCATCAATCAGACCATGGAGCAGTATTTGAGGTGTCTGGGAACTTCTTTATCTTGTAATTGGGTTGCAGCTCTCCCGCTGGCTGAATTTGCCTATAACAACAGTGTGCATTCAGCCGTGGGAATGACCCCTTTCTTTTGTTCCATGGGGTTTCACCCTCGAGCAATCCCTATTCAACCTTCAGGCCAGGTACCGGCAGTGACAGCTTTAGGTCTCTCTTTGGTTCAGATCTGGAACACGGCTTTGGAACATCTAGAGAAGGCCAAGGTTGACATGAAGAGGCAGGCAGATAAACACAGGGCCCCTGCCCCTTCCTATCGGGTGGGGGATAAGGTGTGGCTTTCCACCAAGAACTTGAGGTTAGGGGGGTCACGTAAATTACAACCTAGGTTTGTGGGTCCCTTTCCTGTTCTCAAGGTAGTTAATCCTGTAGCAATGAAGTTGGGGTTACCTGATGAGTATGGGATCCATCCTGTCTTTCACACCTCCCTCTTGAAACCCTATGTTGTTACCACCCAGGTTTTGCCCCCTCCTCCCCCTGTGATGATAGGAGAAGAAGAGGAGTTTGAGGTTAGTGCCATCTTGGACTCCAGGAGAAGGAATGGGAAACTCATGTATCTGATAGACTGGAAGGGATATCCCCCGGAGGATCGCACTTGGGAGGCAGCGAGCGGGGTCCATGCACCTAGATTAGTGAGACTTTTTCATTTGCGCCACCCATCGAAGCCCCGTCCGGTTGGGAGGCCTTTGAGGGGAGGTACTGTTGGGATTTAGAACGGGTTGCGTCCAGTCCTCTCTCTGTGCACATGCTGTCGATCTCACCCCTCCCTCTTGACCCATGTGATCGTATTTAAGGACACGAAACCGGGCAGTCAGTGCTTGGTTTAGTTACCGGTCACGTTGTCTTCTGTGGTGATCGAGCTACGAGGATTTAACGGCTGGGTTCGTGTTGGAATACTGGGAGATACTTTGTGTACTGAGCGAGGCTTCGCTCAGTAAAGGATACCCCCTGTATCTGGATTGGGAGTACGAACTTTGTTGGGTAAATTACCTGATATCGGCATTGGAGTTTGTACGCGGCTGCGTGCGGACATCTTTAAACGCCAGTGCATTTGATTCCGGACTTTGGAGCACTCTCGATATCCTTTTGTGTTATTCGGGTTCTTTTTACGAACCAGCTGCTAGTTGGCGGGTTTTCGTTTCCTTTGTTTTTGGTGGCCACTGTCTTTTCGGGTTATTGGGAAGCGGGACGTTTTGTTTACAATCACAACCTCCAAGACGGAAGGGGTTTTTTATGTCGGAAGACTTTTTCCCCTTTGGTGTATAAAGAATCCCGGAAGCTATACTAGAGTGGAGTTAACTCTAGACGACTTCAATACTAAAGAAGAGGCGCGATGTCTCCTGTCTGTCAATACTGACACCTTCAGCGGGTAAGACGAGAGGGGTTGTTCTGGTTAAGCCACCCTGGATGTGCATTGAGAGAGTGCAGGGAGGTGTGAATTCTCATGTGTATTCTTTCTGTTTATCTCTCCTCTGCAGGGTGTGTTTCTCTCTGTACCCCTAGAGAGCTGTATGAACTGGAGACGTACGGGGTCCTCTGAAGTCTTCCTCTTCCACGGGACGGGTTCTTTTCGATCCTGCCCCCTCTCCTGGCGCAGGCTGTAGCATTCAGTGTTATCTTTATTGGGCTCTGCAGTCTGTGTAGGGATAGAGGGTTGGGAATATCGTCGCTCCTGCAGCGTGGTTCCGAGTGGGAGACGATCTGACAAAAAACCAAGCGCACGAATAGTTACGCTGCCAGAGCGAGGACGGATGTAGATAAGAGTGAGGAGAATGGGCAGGAAGAGAGGGTCCCCACTATGCAGGAATTAATGGGTGCCATAATGGCTTTGCAAACACAATTGCAGGATGTAAAACAAGAGAATCAGGGGTTGCGTAGGGAGTTGGATGTGGCTAGGTCCCGAGAACAGGGAAGCTGGGGAGCTAGTAAACCGGTGATACAACCCGCTACTTTTCAATTTGACCGGGGAGCAAGTAATAGCACTGCTCCTATGACAGTCAATGTTACCACCCCTACTCCTGTCCCTTTAGCGGTCCCTGAACGCTTTACGGGTGACTCAAATAAATTCGCTGTTTTTATGAATCAGTGCCATCTCCACTTCTTGTGTAGGCCCGCAGCTTTTCCTAACGATTCCGCAAAGGTGGCATTTGTGATCTCCTATTTGGCCGGAACTGCAGCTACCTGGGCTGTGCCGTTAGTGGAGAATGACGATCCCGTATTGAACAATTATGACACATTCAAAGAATTGATGCATGCCCTATTTGCTAAACATGCGTTTATGCAGGCCAGTGACGCTGAACTATTGAAGTTACGGCAGGGTAAACAAGATCTACTCACGTATGTTTCCACCTTCAATAGATTGGTGTCTGAAACGCATTGGCCTGTTGATAAATGTACCTCCATTTTCTATCAGGGTTTATGCGAGGAATTAAAGGATGTGGTTTCCCAGGTGGTCAATCCTCCGTCTGATTGTACTGAGTGTATTGATCTGGTGGTGAAGTTGAATCACCGGTTATTGGAAAGGAAGGGAGAAAGAACTAGACACTTTCTGTCACGACCCCTGCCTATTCGGAGTGAATCACGGGGAACAGGGGGGGAGGTAAAACAGACCCCTGAACCAATGGAAATAGGTGGAGTCAGAGGGCCGTTGTCATCTGGAGAAAAAGAAAGGCGTAGATCCAACAACCTGTGTTTATATTGTGGTCACGAAGGACATTATGCACGGGACTGTCCCGTGAAACCCTCTAAGGAATCCTCGCGTAAGGCGGTGGCTTGTGTACATAAGGACTCTATGGTTCCATGCACCCCTTATCAGATACCCGGCATAGTGAAGAGGATTCCCAGACATTTTACGATCACAGTTTGTTTGGTAATATCAAACAACCATCGGGCTCCTGTGTCGGCTTTGTTAGACTCCGGGGCTACGGGGAACTTTATGGACATCAAGTTGGCAGAGCGAATTGGAGTTCCTTGGGTTTACAAGGAACAACCGGAACCGGTAAGGGCCATTGACGGTACTGAATTGTCATCCGGTACAATCACACGCCAGACCGAACCTCTCTGTATGGTAGGAGACAATGGCCATTCGGAGGAAATAGGTTTCGATTTGATCGATGCCCCTTCTTTCGGTGTGGTTTTGGGAGTACCGTGGTTGCAGACACATAATCCCAAAATAGATTGGATCCGGAGAACAGTGACCCTTGATTCCGTTCATTGTTTGCAAAACTGTTACAAGGTCGCAACTGATTGGATAACCCCCTTGACTTGTGCCGCGAGTTCCGGTGGGATGGGTGATGAGTTGAGAGTCCCTGAAGCCTATTCGGCCTTTAGCCATGTATTCGATAAAGGGAAAGCTAGAGAACTACCCCCACACCGTTCATTTGATTGCCGGATTGATCTGATGCCAGGGGCTACGCTACCTTGTAGTCGTGTCTATGCTTTGTCAGGCCCTGAGGAACAACATTTGAAGGAGTATATAGAAGAGATGCTGGAGAAAGGGTTCATCCGTCCCTCCTCCTCGCCTGTGTCATCGGCTATCTTCTTTATTCCGAAGAAGGAAGGTGGGCTTCGGGTGTGTGTAGACTATAGAGCGCTCAACAAGGGTACGATTAAGAACAAGTACCCTCTTCCCTTGATACCTGTGTTGCTTGATCAACTGAAACATGCGACGGTTTTCACCAAGTTAGATCTCAGGGGTGCTTACCATCTCATCCGCGTCCGTGAAGGCGATGAATGGAAAACTGCCTTCCGGACCAAATTTGGCCTCTATGAGTATTGCGTTATGCCTTTTGGGCTATGTAATGCTCCGGCTGCGTTTCAGTTTTTCATCAACGAGGTATTGAGGGAATATTTGGATTTGAGCGTCATAGTCTACATTGACGATATCCTTGTGTTTTCCACCACAGTTGAAGAACACGAAGTCCATGTGGGGCAGATTTTGCAGCGTCTGAAAGAACATCAGTTGTACGTCCGACTTGAAAAGTGTAGCTTTCACACCCCTAAGGTGGAGTTCTTGGGATTTGTGATTTCCGAACAGGGGATCATGATGGATCCCAAGAAGACCGAAGCTATTACTTCTTGGCCGTCACCTACTTGCGCGAGAGACATTCAAGTCCTACTTGGGTTCGCCAATTTCTATCGGCGGTTTATCTCGCATTTCTCGGAGATCATAGCTCCTATGACAGTGTTGTTACGGAAGGGAGTGCCTTTTGTTTGGTCCGATCAAGCTCAATCTTCTCTGGATCTGTTAATCGAAAGGTTCACTACTGCACCCGTTTTAGTTCATCCTGACCCTACATTGCCTTTTTTTGTGGAAGCGGATGCTTCTTTGGGCGCCGTGGGGGGGGTGTTGTCCCAGAGAGACGTGGAGAATGGATACATGCATCCGATTGCCTTTTTTTCTAAGACCTTACTGCCCGCTGAAAGGAATTACACCGTGGCGGAGCGTAAATTGTTGGCCATCAAATTGTCATTTGAAGAGTGGCGCCATCATTTGTGGGGTGCTCGGCATCCAATAACCATCTTCACTGACCATAAAAACTTGGAGTTCTTCCGGTCAGCTCGCGCCTTAACCCCTCGACAGATGAGGTGGGTCTCATTTTTTAATGAGTACGATTTCATCATTACGTATAGGCCCGCGGTGCAGCAGTTAAAATCGGATGCATTGTCCCGTATCCATGTGAAACACACTAACCTGACAGTTGAGAAAGAGAGGTGTTCCTTCATAGCTCCCGAAAGAATTGTGGGCAGCATTTCCATTGAAGACTTTAACGAATTGGTTAGGGAAGAACTGGCCAAGATCGATCTTACACCTTGGTTGTCGCAGCCTATGATTTCCTTAAAAACTGGGTTGCTGTATCATGAGGACAAACTGCTTATTCCCCCTGATCTTCGAGATATGGTATTGGAATGGTGTCATTCTTCATCTCTTGCGGGGCATCCTGGTTCTACCAAGACCATGGAGTTTTGTTTGTGGTGGTTCTGGTGGGAGTCAGTGGCTAGAGACGTTCAGTCGTATGTAAAGGCCTGTCCTGTGTGTGCCGTGAATAAACCAACTCACGCTAAGCCCTCAGGATTGTTGCATCCTCTCCCTGTTCCCAAGGCTCCCTGGCAAACAATAAGTATGGATTTTGTGACGGACTTACCTCTGGAGTCTGGTTTTACAACCATATTAGTTGTGGTTGATTCCTTCACTAAGGTGGCACATTTCATACCCTTGGCTAAGTTGCCTACTGCAGGGGAATTGGCCACGATCTTCTTGTCTTCAGTGGTACGCCTGCATGGATTGCCCCTGGCCATCGTTTCAGATAGGGGGGCTAAATTTGTTTCTCATTTTTGGACTGAATTGTGTGCTGCCTTAAAGATGAATCTATGTCTGTCCTCCGCATATCATCCTCAGTCGGATGGACAGACGGAGCGCACCAATCAGACCATGGAGCAGTATTTGAGGTGTCTGAGAACTTCTTTATCTTGTAATTGGGTTGTGGCTCTCCCGCTGGCTGAATTTGCCTATAACAACAGTGTGCATTCAGCCGTGGGAATGACCCCTTTCTTTTGTTCCATGGGGTTTCACCCTCGAGCAATCCCTATTCAACCTTCAGGCCAGGTACCGGCAGTGACAGCTTTAGGTCTCTCTTTGGTTCAGATCTGGAACACGGCTTTGGAACATCTAGAGAAGGCCAAGGTTGACATGAAGAGGCAGGCAGATAAACACAGGGCCCCTGCCCCTTCCTATCGGGTGGGGGATAAGGTGTGGCTTTCCACCAAGAACTTGAGGTTAGGGGGGTCACGTAAATTACAACCTAGGTTTGTGGGTCCCTTTCCTGTTCTCAAGGTAGTTAATCCTGTAGCAATGAAGTTGGGGTTACCTGATGAGTATGGGATCCATCCTGTCTTTCACACCTCCCTCTTGAAACCCTATGTTGTTACCACCCAGGTTTTGCCCCCTCCTCCCCCTGTGAAGATAGGAGAAGAAGAGGAGTTTGAGGTTAGTGCCATCTTGGACTCCAGGAGAAGGAATGGGAAACTCATGTATCTGATAGACTGGAAGGGATATCCCCCGGAGGATCGCACTTGGGAGGCAGCGAGCGGGGTCTATGCACCTAGATTAGTGAGACTTTTTCATTTGCGCCACCCATCGAAGCCCCGTCCGGTTGGGAGGCCTTTGAGGGGAGGTACTGTTGGGATTTAGAACGGGTTGCGTCCAGTCCTCTCTCTGTGCACATGCTGTCGATCTCACCCCTCCCTCTTGACCCATGTGATCGTATTTAAGGACACGAAACCGGGCAGTCAGTGCTTGGTTTAGTTACCGGTCACGTTGTCTTCTCTGGTGATCGAGCTACGAGGATTTAACGGCTGGGTTCGTGTTGGAATACTGGGAGATACTTTGTGTACTGAGCGAGGCTTCGCTCAGTAAAGGATACCCCCTGTATCTGGATTGGGAGTACGAACTTTGTTGGGTAAATTACCTGATATCGGCATTGGAGTTTGTACGCGGCTGCGTGCGGACATCTTTAAACGCCAGTGCATTTGATTCCGGACTTTGGAGCACTCTCGATATCCTTTTGTGTTATTCGGGTTCTTTTTACGAACCAGCTGCTAGTTGGTGGGTTTTCGTTTCCTTTGTTTTTGGTGGCCACTGTCTTTTCGGGTTATTGGGAAGCGGGACGTTTTGTTTACAATCACAACCTCCAAGACGGAAGGGGTTTTTTATGTCGGAAGACTTTTTCCCCTTTGGTGTATAAAGAATCCCGGAAGCTATACTAGAGTGAAGTTAACTCTAGACGACTTCAATACTAAAGAAGAGGCGCGACGTCTCCTGTCTGGCAATACTGACACCTTCAGCGGGTAAGACGAGAGGGGTTGTTCTGGTTAAGCCACCCTGGATGTGCATTGAGAGAGTGCAGGGAGGTGTGAATTCTCATGTGTATTCTTTCTGTTTATCTCTCCTCTGCAGGGTGTGTTTCTCTCTGTACCCCTAGAGAGCTGTATGAACTGGAGACGTACGGGGTCCTCTGAAGTCTTCCTCTTCCACCGGACGGGTTCTTTTCGATCCTGCCCCCTCTCCTGGCGCAGGCTGTAGCATTCAGTGTTATCTTTATTGGGCGCTGCAGTCGGTGTAGGGATAGAGGGTTGGGAATATCGTCGCTCCTGCAGCGTGGTTCCGAGTGGGAGACGATCTGACAAAAAACCAAGCGCACGAATAGTTACGCTGCCAGAGCGAGGATGGATGTAGATAAGAGTGAGGAGAATGGGCAGGAAGAGAGGGTCCCCACTATGCAGGAATTAATGGGTGCCATAATGGCTTTGCAAACACAATTGCAGGATGTAAAACAAGAGAATCAGGGGTTGCGTAGGGAGTTGGATGTGGCTAGGTCCCGAGAACAGGGAAGCTGGGGAGCTAGTAAACCGGTGATACAACCCGCTACTTTTCAATTTGACCGGGGAGCAAGTAATAGCACTGCTCCTATGACAGTCAATGTTACCATCCCTACTCCTGTCCCTTTAGCGGTCCCTGAACGCTTTACGGGTGACTCCAATAAATTCGCTGTTTTTATGAATCAGTGCCATCTCCACTTCTTGTGTAGGCCCGCAGCTTTTCCTAACGATTCCGCAAAGGTGGCATTTGTGATCTCCTATTTGGCCGGGACTGCAGCTACCTGGGCTGTGCCGTTAGTGGAGAATGACGATCCCGTATTGAACAATTATGACACATTCAAAGAATTGATGCATGCCCTATTTGCTAAACATGCGTTTATGCAGGCCAGTGACGCTGAACTATTGAAGTTACGGCAGGGTAAACAAGATCTACTCACGTATGTTTCCACCTTCAATAGATTGGTGTCTGAAACGCATTGGCCTGTTGATAAACGTACCTCCATTTTCTATCAGGGTTTATGCGAGGAATTAAAGGATGTGGTTTCCCAGGTGGTCAATCCTCCGTCTGATTGTACTGAGTTTATTGATCTGGTGGTGAAGTTGAATCACCGGTTATTGGAAAGGAAGGGAGAAAGAACTAGACACTTTCTGTCACGACCCCTGCCTATTCGGAGTGAATCACGGGGAACAGGGGGGGAGGTAAAACAGACCCCTGAACCAATGGAAATAGGTGGAGTCAGAGGGCCGTTGTCATCTGGAGAAAAAGAAAGGCGTAGATCCAACAACCTGTGTTTATATTGTGGTCACGAAGGACATTATGCACGGGACTGTCCCGTGAAACCCTCTAAGGAATCCTCGCGTAAGGCGGTGGCTTGTGTACATAAGGACTCTATGGTTCCATGCACCCCTTATCAGATACCCGGCATAGTGAAGAGGATTCCCAGACATTTTACGATCACAGTTTGTTTGGTTATATCAAACAACCATCGGGCTCCTGTGTCGGCTTTGTTAGACTCCGGGGCTACGGGGAACTTTATGGACATCAAGTTGGCAGAGCGAATTGGAGTTCCTTGGGTTTACAAGGAACAACCGGAACCGGTAAGGGCCATTGACGGTACTGAATTGTCATCCGGTACAATCACACGCCAGACCGAACCTCTCTGTATGGTAGGAGACAATGGGCATTCGGAGGAAATAGGTTTCGATTTGATCGATGCCCCTTCTTTCGGTGTGGTTTTGGGAGTACCGTGGTTGCAGACACATAATCCCAAAATAGATTGGATCCGGAGAACAGTGACCCTTGATTCCGTTCATTGTTTGCAAAACTGTTACAAGGTCGCAACTGATTGGATAACCCCCTTGACTTGTGCCGCGAGTTCCGGTGGGATGGGTGATGAGTTGAGAGTCCCTGAAGCCTATTCGGCCTTTAGCCATGTATTCGATAAAGGGAAAGCTAGAGAACTACCCCCACACCGTTCATTTGATTGCCGGATTGATCTGATGCCAGGGGCTACGCTACCTTGTAGTCGTGTCTATGCTTTGTCAGGCCCTGAGGAACAACATTTGAAGGAGTATATAGAAGAGATGCTGGAGAAAGGGTTCATCCGTCCCTCCTCCTCGCCTGTGTCATCGGCTATCTTCTTTATTCCGAAGAAGGAAGGTGGGCTTCGGGTGTGTGTAGACTATAGAGCGCTCAACAAGGGTACGATTAAGAACAAGTACCCTCTTCCCTTGATACCTGTGTTGCTTGATCAACTGAAACATGCGACGGTTTTCACCAAGTTAGATCTCAGGGGTGCTTACCATCTCATCCGCGTCCGTGAAGGCGATGAATGGAAAACTGCCTTCCGGACCAAATTTGGCCTCTATGAGTATTGCGTTATGCCTTTTGGGCTATGTAACGCTCCGGCTGCGTTTCAGTTTTTCATCAACGAGGTATTGAGGGAATATTTGGATTTGAGCGTCATAGTCTACATTGACGATATCCTTGTGTTTTCCACCACAGTTGAAGAACACGAAGTCCATGTGGGGCAGGTTTTGCAGCGTCTGAAAGAACATCAGTTGTACGTCCGACTTGAAAAGTGTAGCTTTCACACCCCTAAGGTGGAGTTCTTGGGATTTGTGATTTCCGAACAGGGGATCATGATGGATCCCAAGAAGACCGAAGCTATTACTTCTTGGCCGTCACCTACTTGCGCGAGAGACATTCAAGTCCCACTTGGGTTCGCCAATTTCTATCGGCGGTTTATTTCGCATTTCTCGGAGATCATAGCTCCTATGACAGTGTTGTTACGGAAGGGAGTGCCTTTTGTTTGGTCCGATCAAGCTCAATCTTCTCTGGATCTGTCAATCGAAAGGTTCACTACTGCACCCGTTTTGGTTCATCCTGACCCTACATTGCCTTTTTTTGTGGAAGCGGATGCTTCTTTGGGCGCCGTGGGGGGGGGGGTGTTGTCCCAGAGAGACGTGGAGAATGGATACATGCATCCGATTGCCTTTTTTTCTAAGACCTTACTGCCCGCTGAAAGGAATTACACCGTGGCGGAGCGTGAATTGTTGGCCATCAAATTGTCATTTGAAGAGTGGCGCCATCATTTGTGGGGTGCTCGGCATCCAATAACCATCTTCACTGACCATAAAAACTTGGAGTTCTTCCGGTCAGCTCGCGCCTTAACCCCTCGACAGATGAGGTGGGTCTCATTTTTTAATGAGTACGATTTCATCATTACGTATAGGCCCGCGGTGCAGCAGTTAAAATCGGATGCATTGTCCCGTATCCATGTGAAACACACTAACCTGACAGTTGAGAAAGAGAGGTGTTCCTTCATAGCTCCCGAAAGAATTGTGGGCAGCATTTCCATTGAAGACTTTAACGAATTGGTTAGGGAAGAACTGGCCAAGATCGATCTTACACCTTGGTTGTCGCAGCCTATGATTTCCTTAAAAACTGGGTTGCTGTATCATGAGGACAAACTGCTTATTCCCCCTGATCTTCGAGATATGGTATTGAAATGGTGTCATTCTTCATCTCTTGCGGGGCATCCTGGTTCTACCAAGACCATGGAGTTTTGTTTGTGGTGGTTCTGGTGGGAGTCAGTGGCTAGAGACGTTCAGTCGTATGTAAAGGCCTGTCCTGTGTGTGCCGTGAATAAACCAACTCACGCTAAGCCCTCAGGATTGTTGCATCCTCTCCCTGTTCCCAAGGCTCCCTGGCAAACAATAAGTATGGATTTTGTGACGGACTTACCTCTGGAGTCTGGTTTTACAACCATATTAGTTGTGGTTGATTCCTTCACTAAGGTGGCACATTTCATACCCTTGGCTAAGTTTCCTACTGCAGGGGAATTGGCCACGATCTTCTTGTCTTCAGTGGTACGCCTGCATGGATTGCCCCTGGCCATCGTTTCAGATAGGGGGGCTAAATTTGTTTCTCATTTTTGGACTGAATTGTGTGCTGCCTTAAAGATGAATCTATGTCTGTCCTCCGCATATCATCCTCAGTCGTATGGACAGACGGAGCGCACCAATCAGACCATGGAGCAGTATTTGAGGTGTCTGGGAACTTCTTTATCTTGTAATTGGGTTGTGGCTCTCCCGCTGGCTGAATTTGCCTATAACAACAGTGTGCATTCAGCCGTGGGAATGACCCCTTTCTTTTGTTCCATGGGGTTTCACCCTCGAGCAATCCCTATTTAACCTTCAGGCCAGGTACCGGCAGTGACAGCTTTAGGTCTCTCTTTGGTTCAGATCTGGAACACGGCTTTGGAACATCTAGAGAAGGCCAAGGTTGGCATGAAGAGGCAGGCAGATAAACACAGGGCCCCTGCCCCTTCCTATCGGGTGGGGGATAAGGTCTGGCTTTCCACCAAGAACTTGAGGTTAGGGGGGTCACGTAAATTACAACCTAGGTTTGTGGGTCCCTTTCCTGTTCTCAAGGTAGTTAATCCTGTAGCAATGAAGTTGGGGTTACCTGATGAGTATGGGATCCATCCTGTCTTTCACACCTCCCTCTTGAAACCCTATGTTGTTACCACCCAGGTTTTGCCCCCCTCCTCCCCCTGTGATGATAGGAGAAGAAGAGGAGTTTGAGGTTAGTGCCATCTTGGACTCCAGGAGAAGGAATGGGAAACTCATGTATCTGATAGACTGGAAGGGATATCCCCCGGAGGATCGCACTTGGGAGGCAGCGAGCGGGGTCCATGCACCTAGATTAGTGTAACTTTTTCATTTGCGCCACCCATCGAAGCCCCGTCCGGTTGGGAGGCCTTTGAGGGGAGGTACTGTTGGGATTTAGAACGGGTTGCGTCCAGTCCTCTCTCTGTGCACATGCTGTCGATCTCACCCTCCCTCTTGACCCATGTGATCGTATTTAAGGACACGAAACCGGGCAGTCAGTGCTTGGTTTAGTTACCGGTCACGTTGTCTTCTCTGGTGATCGAGCTACGAGGATTTAACGGCTGGGTTTGTGTTGGAATACTGGGAGATACTTTGTGTACTGAGCGAGGCTTCGCTCAGTAAAGGATACCCCCTGTATCTGGATTGGGAGTACAAACTTTGTTGGGTAAATTACCTGATATCGGCATTGGAGTTTGTACGCGGCTGCGTGCGGACATCTTTAAACGCCAGTGCATTTGATTCCGGACTTTGGAGCACTCTCGAAATCCTTTTGTGTTATTCGGGTTCTTTTTACGAACCAGCTGCTAGTTGGCGGGTTTTCGTTTCCTTTGTTTTCGGTGGCCACTGTCTTTTCGGGTTATTGGGAAGCGGGACCTTTTGTTTACAATCACAACCTCCAAGACGGAAGGGGTTTTTTATGTCGGAAGACTTTTTCCCCTTTGGTGTATAAAGAATCCCGGAAGCTATACTAGAGTGGAGTTAACTCTAGACGACTTCAATACTAAAGAAGAGGCGCGACTTCTCCTGTCTGGCGATACTGACAACTTCAGCGGGTAAGACGAGAAGGGTTGTTCTGGTTAAGCCACCCTGGATGTGCATTGAGAGAGTGCAGGGGGGTGTGAATTCTCATGTGTATTCTTTCTGTTTATCTCTCCTCTGCAGGGTGTGTTTCTCTCTGTACCCCTAGAGAGCTGTATGAACTGGAGACGTACGGGGTCCTCTGAAGTCTTCCTCTTCCACGGGACGGGTTCTTTTAGATCCTGCCTCCTCTCCTGGCGCAGGCTGTAGCATTCAGTGTTATCTTTATTGGGCGCTGCAGTCTGTGTAGGGATAGAGGGTTGGGAATATCGTCGCTCCTGCAGCGTGGTTCCGAGTGGGAGACGATCTGACAACCTACTTACTAATACATCAAAGCTTAATGACCATCATAAGTAATCTGATGAACTATCTAGATGTGTTAGATAACACTAATCTCATGGGTCAAGGATGTAAGTTTTAGGAAAGACAGACACAGATCCCCGTAAGCCACAAAAAATGTTTGAAAAACAGAGAGAGTGCCTCACGGTCGTAACCGCCGAGGGGGTTCCTGGTTAGCAATCGCCAGTGTACCCACTTCTCATCATCGGTCACTCTCTCTGTATATAGTGTGTGAAAAATGACCAAAAACAACCAAGTGTGTAAATAATAATAGTGGTATGTAAAGAAAATAACCAATACCAATGTGCACTCTTGTAAATCGTGTAGCAATCAATGCACCTACAACCCCAAAAAATAAACCAATGTGTTAGGTTCAACCAAAATTTGAAAGTTATAGGGTAAGAGTTGCTAGCTTTCTATCTTTATTCTGGTGCTGCAAGCCTCCCAAATTAAAAATGGGTATTCATATACCATCCATATTCAGATAGTGCCGACATGTTTCATTACTCCGCTTTCAGCAAATTCATCAGGGCAATCTGGGGTTTTCAGTTCTTAGTCATCACACTTATATATATGTCGGACCTGCGTCAAAAATTAAAACAGAACACAGAGGTAAAATCATACAAACCCTCAGCCGGGGGTCTGTATTTGCGGTCACTCACACAAAACAAACATAAGCATTTGGACCAGGGAATTACCTTATGCTTGCCAAATCAGAGCGTACCGGCAATCATACAGGGGACCCCGTGTCATCTCATCACGTGTCCTTCGGTAGCTTGGTATATCTCAAGCCCGCTGGGAAAATCAGTGTATAAAGAAAGAAGAATGATCATCTATGAGGCAAAGATACAGATGTCACTTCAGCACTCAAAACTGCATTCTTCGTGAGGGACATCCCATCAATCACGACGAGTTTGCCTAATACCACACACCGTGATATTACTCACTTCTGAGCCTCCCAACACTTGCCACAACAACATTTGCCAAGGTGGTAGTGCACTCAAAAGGAGGGAATTAATCCTCCACAACATCATGCACCCGATATGTTTCTCGAGGGGCAAGGTTGCTTACCAACGTAGTTGCGCCCCCTATGCCGAGCACTGTCACGCATTCAAACAAAGTGCCCATTGTTAAAAACATACATTCAGCAAAGTCGCGAGCATTTCAATAATCACATAAAAGCCTTACTCTTGCCGCATCCCTCCGGTGCTTCCGACGGTCCCACAACCATGTTTCCGTCTGAACACGGAAGTGTACATGACTCCCGACCACGGAAGCAGAGGGCACCTGTATCTTGTTTACCCGCTATATTGGCTTACAGTTTAGGGTGCAAGCTCGAAGGCTCCTCCTTTTCCCATAGAAACCATCGATTTCTTAAGCCCACTCTGTGTTTGCCCTATTGTTAACTGGATGACCCTCGCTGCCCGAAAATATTCGTGTGAGAAATTCTATGTGCCTTTGATAGGTGTGAATGAGCATGTACTGAGTATTTAATACCCTTATAATACTATGCCTGGTGTATCAGCACGAACACAACCAGTGATTTCTGTTTTCAACAATACTTGGGTATGTCCCATTTATATAATGACCTCTTGCACTTGCGATATTTCTCTTTTTAAATACGCGGGTGTATCTTTGGATTTGCTATACCTCGACGTTAAATTGTAAGTACTTCGAAGACGGCGCGGTGTCCCTTCTGTAAATAACAATATCCCTACTCAAGATGGCCACCGTAGTTGCTCTTGACGTGATTCGTTATGCAACGTGGTGGGCGTGGTCGGGAGCCATGTATCCTTCTGCGTTCAGACGGTAACATGGTTGTGGGAGCGTCGGAAGCGCCGGAGTGACGCGGCAAGAGTAAGGCTTTTACGTGATTATTGAAATGCTCGCAACTTTGCTGAATGCATGTTTTTAACAATGGGCATTTTGTTTGAATGCGTGACAGTGCTCGGCATAGGGGGCACGACTACGTGGGTACGCAACCTTGCCCCTCGAAAAACATATCGGGTGCATGATGTAGGGGAGGATTAATTCCCTCCTTTTGAGTGCAATACTACCTTGGCAAATGTTGTTGGGGCAAGTGACGGGAGGCTCAGAAGTGAGTAATATCACGGTGTGTGGTATTAGGCAAACTCGTCGTGATTAATGGGATGTCCCTCACTAAGAATGCAGTTTTGAGTGCTGAAGCGACATCTGTATCTTTGCCTCATAGATGATCATTCTTCTTTCTTTATACACTGATTTTCCGAGCGGGCTTGAGATATACCATGCTACCGAAGGACACGTGAACAGATGACAAGGGGTCCCCTGTATGATTGCCGGTACGCTCTGATTTGGCAAGCATAAGGTAATTCCCTGGTCCAAATGTTTATGTTTGTTTTGTGTGAGTGACCGCAAATACAGGCCCCCGGCTGAGGGTTTGTATGTTTTTACCTCTGTGTTCTGTTTTAATTTTTGACGCAGGTCCGACATATATATAAGTGTGATGACTACGAACTGAGAACCCCAGATTGCCCTGATGGATTTGCTGAAAGCGGAGCAATGAAACATTTCGGCACTATATGAATATGGATGGTATATGAATACCCATTTTTTATTTGGGAGGCTTGCAGCACCAGAATAAAGATAAAAAGCTAGCAACCTTACCCTATAACTTTTAATTTTTGGTTGAACCTAACACATTGGCTTATTTTTTGGGGTTGTAGGTGCATTGGTACACGATTTACTAGAGTGCACATTAGTATTGGTTATTTTCTTTACATACCACTATTATTATTTACACACTTGGTTGTTTTTGGTCATTTTTCACACACTATATACAGAGAGAGAGTGACTGATGATGAGAAGTGGGTATACTGGCGATTGTTAACCAGGAACCCCCTTGGGAGTTACGACCGTGAGGCACTCTCTCTGTTTTTCACACATTTTTTGTGGCTTTGGGGACCTGTGTCTGTCTTTCTTAAAACTTACATCCTTGACCCATGAGATTAGTGTTATCTAACACACTTGAAGGATCTAGATGGTTCATCAGATTACTTATGAGGGTCATTAAGCTTTGATGTATTAGTAAGTAGGTAAGGCGTGTTTTGTTTACAGCAGTAGACATGGGCCCTGGACCAGTGAGACACAAACAATGAGTCTGGGGTACTACATTTTCACATCTCAGTGCTGATGATACTGGAAAAGAGAAGCCTAAGCTCCATTCCACCGTTACAACATATCTGTAATGAAGGAAGAGGAACACATTCTTTACTGGACTTATATGAAGCGATAGGGCTCACCCAATCTTTGTTCCTGGTCATTCTTCAGAGAGTGACTTCCTGGCAGGATTCTTTAATTGGAAGAAAATTCATTCCTGAAAAAATATTGCACCAAATGTAGCACTACTTTGTCTACGAGAACATCTTTTTGTCTTTCTATCATTTCTTTCTGAAACATAGGAACATTTATTGTAATGAAAATTACTCATTGTGAGTGTTCCTCATTCTCTGGGAGAAATACCCGTATCATTAAACACATCAAATTTTCTTCTGCAACAGTTGAAAACCTCATTAACATTTATCACAATTTTCATAGGACCCAGAAAAAAGTCTGTCTTGAAATGAGACAGTTTTAGTAGTCTTAGCATGGGCTCTCTTACATTAGAGAAAATTTTTGATTGTCTTTTCAGGAAGGAAATCTCTCTCTTAATAGCTCCAGTTACTAAAGGAAATAAATATCTTTCAGCGGTTTTGCAGATCACACTTAGTTCCCCTTGAGTCTTCTGCCAATGAAAACCTAAAGTGAGGGAAACGGGAACCAAAAATGGTCTTGCAATGGCGGCAGGTGACTTTTCAAAGTGGTGGGCGTAAAAGTTGGGGGGGGCTTTGACTTAAAGAGTGAGCACGACTGACTTAAGGGAGACTCGAAGAGGTTCTTCCCCCCGAGAGAATTTTGAAAGAAAGAAAAAAGGTAAAATGGTGCATGACCACTGATTTGCCTCATAGTTCACTAATAGCCATGTTGAAAAGGGCAAACTGAATACTTCGAGCAAGTTCATGTTTAGAAACTATCACTTTTGATGAATGCTACTCGATGCTAAAAAGACTTTTTCTGAATTTGAAGAGAGTACGACATCCCTTGAGCAATTTAGATTGGGTTGTATTGTATTGTAATTGTATTTTTATAGCGTTTAATCCCCTCATGAGGCTTTGAAGAGCTTTACAGTGTTACATAGGATATATACGCATGTGTAGGCTATGGGGCATAGGTTGATTGATGTGCAAGGTATTTCCCTCAAACATTAAGAAACTTAAGCCAAAACTTTGCACAGCCAATGGCTATGAAAGTCGGGATAAGGCGATTACTCTTCACAATATTTAGTGGAGTTTGCATATTTCGCAACCTAACCTGTACCATGTAGTTTACATGCATCTCTTTGATGGCAGTTCATAGCTCACTGTGCTACATTATGATTGTAATTTATGAACTGCACAGTATCAAAAGGAGTATCAAAAAGATGTCTGTGACCAAAGCAGTATCACACAAAGCTACACACCAAAAAGACTATTCTGTGTTCCACATAGTGCACGTTCTTTGCAGCACGAATATTAAACCTCTGCTCTACTTTACATGAGTCAAAATTGCCACTAGACAAAACTCCTACATCTCTCCAGCAGGTGCATTCATCACCAGAGTCATTTTAGCTCTATTGTTGTTGCCTTAAAACTGTTGGACATACAAAGAAATGTCTCTGAAGTGTTTTTAAAACTCCTGCACTGCTAAACAAGCATTGGCATAGCCAATAGGTCTCGCCTTTGGGACCTTATAAGTGTTTAGTTATCCAGCATAGTATCCTTGGTGCAACAACATCAAATGTGGCATGGATAAACACTTATAAGGTCCCAAAGGGGAGACCTATTGGCAATGCCGATGCTTGTTTAAAATGCTGCAGGAAATTGAGCTTTTTTAAATACGCTGAGGCTTTAGTATTTGCCATGAATTAATCAATATTGGAAGGTGTCTTGTTTCAGACAGGTGGCAGACTCACTCAGATGACCAGCGGATAATTGTGCTGTTCTGATTGTCATTTTGTCTCAAAAGTGAAAAGGATCGAGTTTGAGTGAAGGCAAGCACATCAAATATTTGGAATGTATAACAGGGCTCCTTTCTGGAACACAGGATTCAAGTCCAAGACCAGTTTGTGTCAATAACAAAGCAATCCATACCTTTCAGCGTTTCACGGAGGTATGTCCACTATAGGAATCAGTATTTTAATACAGGGTCAAATTATGAATTTCAAGACCCTTTTGCAGAGTATATTTTCTAACAGAAAATGGTTATATCATTATTTGCACTTACCAGCAAAAGTGTTCAAGTGCTAATGTTGGTAATTTAAGCGCGATGTGTCTGAGCAGAGCAACTTTCAAGGCTATAGCTGGCTGCTAGCGCACTGTATGGAACAACCAGCCATATGCAGGGGACAGGTGCATGCCAGGGGGGCTAGAGGTTACCAGTCTCAGTGCTCTGCACATAGTAGGACTTCTCTGGGGTCTACGTGTGTGTTTTCTACGCTAGAGCGCTTTGGTACGAGTCTGCGTGCATGCATAGTGAATGGTACTGAAATCACACGGTAACTATTCCAGAGAGAGTATTAATCTTCTCCCACCACCGATCACAATTAGTCTTGTCAATATATCACAGTGTCGGTCGGGCCCCTTAATGTTGATGCGAGCAAGAGCCACATTTTGCAGATGCACTTAGTTTAAACTGCGATTCGAGTGACCCGGTGACATAACGGGTCTGCCCGACAAGGAGGGGTTGGGATTAGGAACCCCTGTACCTTTTTAGTGCTGAACTCTGACAGCCCCTGATTCGCTCACTGACATCATCTCGGATTAGGCTGTACATCGGTAAGTGTAGTTCAAACCTTAGCATTCATGCTGGTCACATGACATATGTCGACTCCATGGGCTATTCAAGCACTAGACCGCATGTGCAAAAATGGTAGATCTCTTAGCGGCCATGCTGTGCGATGGCAAACCGCAACTATTATATATATATATATTGTTACCGGCAAGTGATGAACTTCTATGCCACTATGAGTGTCTTGTTTTGTATTGTATGCTCGTAGAAGGAGACACGCGTTGACATTGAAAGCAATGCAACACATGCACGTTTTTGCCCGCAAAGCTGTGTTGATTACTAAAGGTCTTTTTCCTATGCAGCACATGCGCGCAGCATAGGCGAGACCTAAAAAGCGGCTCCACAGTAACAACCTACCCCTCCCCCCACTTACAGCCTCCTGGCCCGGTACGTCCAGTCTGGCCATGGTGCTAGTGCGTGCCTTGCTTCCCGAAGGCTGGATGAGTGCACACTCAGACATGCTTGTCAGATGGGAACCTGCTTTTCTCTGCTCTAGCCTAGATTGCAGAGCACTAGAGGAGCGTGTGTGCTCTTGCAAGTGTCCTGAGTCCCTTTCTTCATTATTTTGCACTGCCTGAGTCAGGCTGTAGACGCTCTGTTCTGCACATCATTTTGGTTCGTGAGGGGGGGTTGAAATATTACTACCCAGCCATGCACCATTAATAACACCAGCTTTTCTCCTTGTGGGGCTACTATAAAACAAACTCATAGCTGAATCAAATGCAGCCTCAGGCCCAGACTTGACTCTGGGTCCCGGCGTTTTGTTTAGTCAGTGTTTTGATCTGTGAGTGTGAAAAACTGTGACATGCCAGGGAGGGGACTGCCTGAACACCTCTCTTAGCAAACCATTTGCCAACCGTCTGCTTGGCAGAGCCAAAAGGAGGCATAAACAAAAGCTAGTACTTAATTAATGTGAATCGGGCTAAGTAAATGGAGGGAAGGAAATATAAGGCGCTACGCCTAAGTTGCTTACTGAAATGCTCCTGACTTTTTAAAAACCTGGGCAGTGCTAGGGCGACATGGTAGTTCAATCAGCCAAATAATAAAAACAAACATTTGCAATGCAATAGGCATTTGTTAAAGTTAGAGCTGTTGACTTTGAAACTGACAATGCTTTTTACTTCAGTTTTTTTATTTGCAGTGTAGTAAATATATTTGCATAGCGCAATTGCCATTGGTACACAAAAGCAAAAGTAAAAAACTGTCAGTTTTTAACTGCAAAAGCTCTAACTTTAAGAACTGTGAGACCTATTGCATTGCAAATGCTTGTAGAAAGCTACTGATAGGAAGAAGAGAAACAGGAGCGAGTTTAAGGTGTAAAGAATAAAAACGTGAGGGGAGAGGGTTATAAGAGGATGAGAGAAAGGCGGCTAGAGAAAAGAAGAACGGGTAAAAAAGATAGTGGGGAGTAGAGACAAGGGAAAAGAGAAGATAGGAGGTTAAAACAATAAATAAATGCAAAGGAGAGGGGAGCGAGAGAGAGGGAAAGAAAAACTGGTACGAACGAAAAGTGGAAGATAAACAGGTGGCGGAATTAGTCAAATTTAGAACTCTCTTGCAAGATACCTTCCAGCAGAGGTTGATGATGACAAAAGTCTCCTGTCTCCATAGAGAGCGACGATTCATGAGCAAGAATTAAAAAGAGTTTTACATCTGCACTGCCAGGTTCTGATATAGTGTGATTGGGTATTTAACTATGCTAACTCCATTCTTTGTATAATGGGAACAAGGGGCTCTACACACAGTAGCCTTCACAACAGTGTGAATAAATATTATGTTCAAATATTAAAATTGTGATTGTTATTGTAGTTTCAGTAAAATCGTTTATGGCTGAAATAAATAGGCCGCATTGCTTTTCAGCCAATGTTTCAGTGAGTTGGTTTGCGTACTTTTATAGGTTTACATCAAAAGATTGAATATTACTCGCTTGACACTAGGATTTCTAGCCATCTCTACATTGTGCAGGGATTATCAAATGTTTCTACATTCCTTTAAAAAAAAAAATCTTTTCAGTTTATACCAGCAATGTTTACCCCCTCAAGCCCACCCCCACCCCCCTGGTCAGACAAGTATACATACAATTTCATTATTCACCTTAAATCATTACTTTAGGTAAACCTTGTTCCATAATACATTAATTTCAATAGATGGGAAACACCCGCAAACAGATCTCCATTGAGCAATGGGATTCAGCTAGGTACAACCTTGCGATTGACACCCTTCTACTAGAGGGGTCCAGATCTTCAGCCCTCTTTTAAGCCGCTTCCTACCCTTCTGTTTTTAAATGGCAATCTCTATATTAGAAATAGCTAATAGCCTAGCTAACCACTGTTGGAACGACGGTGCAATAGGGTCCAGCCACGCTGAGGCTATACACAACCTGAAAACTGCCATAGCAATAAAGATGAGTTCATGGCCTACTCTAGCAGTACTAGGATCCGCCGCCCCTAATAAAATGACATTGTTAGATAATACTATTGTACTTTGAAGTACTGCGGTCAAAAATGTTCTGTCTCTTGTTTAACAGATGTTAATCCTTCACATGTAGAGAAAATGTGTACACAATCAGCGTTATATAACATACATCTTGGAAAACACGTGCCCTTACCGCTCCCCCACTTGGCAATTTTGTCAGGCGTATAATATAAAAAAAATAGGTTTGAAAAAATTTTGTTTGCAGTTTCATGGACATGAGGATTGTTTGTGACATTAAATAAGCATAGTTAAATTCCTCAATCAACATTCAGATTTTTTCCTGCCACTTCCGTGAGGTTTTCTCCATATCATCCGGACACAATGCATTAATAAGGGAATATATCCCCCCAATCGTGCTTTTTTTAACTCGAATTAGTGTTTCTACTATAGTGACTTTTTCAAGAGATACCCTTCCCCCCACATTTCGTGACAAAAAGTCTCTAATTTGAAGGTACTTGAAAAAGTCCCGCCAGTCCAGGTAAAATCTCTTTTAAGTTCTTCGAAAGATTGAAACTCTGCAGATATTTTTGTATATACATGTCATTAAACATTTCCGGGAGAATTAGTTTATCCTTTAGGGGAGTGTAGAAAGAAAATCGTCCTATATCATGCATTTTTCTAACGGCCTTCCATACCTTAAATCCACTATATAGCATTTTAAATGTAACCTTCTTGTGATAACTATTGTGCAAGCCAAAGATACAGTCCCTCCCCGCCCCCTCCTCCGTTTCCACATTATTTTGTAATAGCTCTCTAGGATTTGGTGGAATAATCCTGTTAATTGTGAAAAGCAACGGCGAGCAAAGGCAGCCCTGCCATGTTCCACGAGATATTATAAATTCTTTAGGTAAACTGCAGTTTACCATAACTACCACCCTGGGGTTGACATACAACTTTTTAACTGCCTGTATATAGCCTTCCTTTATACCAACCCTGGACATAGCGGTCCACAAACATTGCCAGGAGACACTATCAAAGGCCTTCGCCGCATCGAGCAGAACCAGCGCCATAGGGTCTCCTGCCACCTCCATGCCATCAAATAAAGTAATCACTCTCTGAATGTGGTTAATAATGGATCTACCTGGGACAAAACCATGTTGCCTTTTAGCAATCACTTTATGGATAATAGGAGCAATTATTTTGGCCAAAACTTTTGAATATATTTTTGAGTCCGTATTAATACGAGTAATAGGACGATAGGAACCTAACTGTTCTGGTTCTTTGTGGGAAAATTAACTATCTTTGCCCTGGACCAAGATTTTAAAGGTTGTCCACCATTAAAAATATGTATAATAAGGTCTGTAAGGATATTTTTGATTTGCTCTAAAAAGGATACATGGAACTCCAAGGGGACACTTCCCTTTTGGAAAATTTTTGATTGTAATTAAAATTTCTTCTGTTTTGGGGATCTCCTCTAATACAGCCAGATCTTCATAATCAAATGTATCATTAGTAACCTTATCTAAGTATCTTTTGATATTTAATCGGTCACCCGCCCCACCTCCGTATACAAATCACAATAGAATCGCCAGAAGGCCTCACTTATGAGTTCCGGGTCAGATATTCGACCTACCTGAGGACCATGGATCTCACAAATCAAATTTGATGAGGCCTGTTGCCTCATGTGTACGGCAAGCTGGTGTACGATTTGCTTGTTCACTTTGTAAAGCTTTTCCTTTTGAGAAAGCGCTTTTTTAACAGCTTTGTCAATAAAAATGTTTGTAATAACAGCCTTTGCAATTGCCACTTAGCTTTGTATTTTTATTAGTTCTTCTCCGCGGTTGCTTCCTATTGTTACCCTTATGAGATCTTCTTCAGCCATCCTCAAGTTTGCTTGAAGCACCTGCATAGCTTCCCTAGCCCATTTGTTAGCCTTTAAGGAGTATTGTAGAGTCTCTCCTCAAAGCTAAGCTTTTAGGGCATCCCATACTACTTCAATTGAGGTGCTCCCCATATTGTCTGTTAAAAAGTTGGGGATCCACTCTCTCATATGGGTGCAATAATTGTCTTCTAAAAGCAGGGATTTCTCAAAGGTCCAGGATACTTATTTCAACAGTACAGATTATCGGGTTATGGTATGATAGGAATCGAGGCCATTTCTCAATTCAGCTGCTAGCTTTGAGTGAATTAGACACTAATATATAATCCAATCCTACATGGGTGAGATGTGGATTGGAAAAAAATGTATACCCAGGATCATTAGGTTTTAAAGTCTGCCAGCCATCCACTAACCTGTGTGTATAGCACATCTATCTCAATGATTTAAACTCTTTAGGTTTGCGGACAACATACTGCCAACCATCCTTCATGGACCAATCATTAGGAAGGTTGATATTGAAGTCCCCGCAAATCATTAAAGGTAGTGGCCAATGCATGAGTTCATTTGAGATCTCGTCAAAGACCGAAGAATCATCACTATTGCTTCCATAGATAGCACAGAGTTTTATCATTTACCCACTCCCGTATTGGCATTCTGTAATTGCCCAGTGGCCAAATGTGTCTGCTTTAAAGTGACTAAAAACATACCCACTTTCCTTAGCTAAAATAGCGACCCCCTGAACCCTAGCACCCTGTGTTGTAGCACAAATCAGCCTATACCCTAGTGTTTTAAAAATGTGTATTCGTGAACCCTCTATGTGCGTTTCTTGTAGGCAGACAATATTAGTGCCCCATGCTTGTAACCCTACCGCAAAGGTTTGCCTTTTTTAATATCATTTAAGCCACAGATATTCATATATAAAACTCTTAGCAATCCCATCTCATTACATTGCGTGCTCCAGATGTATGTCCAAAGTTTTGAATACACTGTATCCTAGTATTACCATCATACCAGTTTTGTCTATTTAATTTCACCCTTTTTTTCCCAACCTATCTGACCCACCAACCCCTCCTCCCTCTCCCTCTCCCACTCCCGACCCTCCACCACCTTTGGAGGTTACTTGGCCACAACCGGGCCAGGAGTTTGACATCCGGCGTGCAGAGCCCCACGAGCCCGCTGAGACTCTCCCCCCCCACCCAGAGATATAACCTTCTGTAGAGACTTACACAAAAAAATGTACAATAATAATCATCAAAAGAAAAAATGAGAAAAAACAAACAGATAAAAAACCCCCCAAGATTATTACACATCTGTATTCACTGCACATTGCATCTGCCTAAGTACCGAGTTGCAACGGAGCTACCCTCACTATGCATATTGCATACACTACTTGTGTCCCGAAACTTCCTCTAGGTACTTTTTGGCTTGACTTTCTGAAACAAAGCTACGTGTTACCCCTTTATATACAATTTTTAACCAGGCCGGATTTTGAAAGTACACCACGGCTCCTTGTTTCTGAAACGGTTCAAAACGCTGTATGAGTCTCCACCTGCGTTCCACTGTGGCGTGTGAAACCAGGTCTGGTGAAGAAGGTTATTCCATCGAAGGTCCGCTTATTTGTAATCATACAAACAATATTGACCAGGTCCCCTTCCGCAATATCTAATATGTTAATCAAAGTAACTCTAGTTGCAATATTTTAACAACAACCTCCCCTTCTTTTTAGACCTTGGGCTAGAGAGTACAGTGTATCCATGCCAAAATTAAAAGGCCTAAATCCCTTCTAAGACAGTCAAGAACAATGTCATCAACCAACAGTGCATGGTGAAAAAAAGGTGTGAGAAGCGAGATGACCCCTCACGGGCGCACCACCAATGGGAAACCTGGTAGGTACTCATCAGTGTTGCCCTGTTATCATCATCGGCAGTCATAAAGCTTTAAAGTAAAGTGTCCAAAATAATGTACAAGTGCGTATTAAGTGCAATATGAAGTGCAGTGAATAAAAGTGCAACACACATCAAACAGACAGTGTAATGCAACAAGATAGGACCTGCACACATACACAATCTTTATTCTTTTTCTTAGTGCATCCTATCCAATTAAAAACAACAGGAAGTGGCTATTAATTATATAGCCTGCTACCATTTGCCAACATGTTTCATTACCCTATAGATTCTGGGCAATTTCGTCATGTGTAGTATTTTGTGCCACTGCACTCAATGCTTGACACACCATTCTTCATGACCTTCCACGACCCAAGTGACTCCTACCGGCCGTGCGGTTGCGATTAAAATATAGACTAAACTCCAATTGTGGGTCGTATCCGGTCTCGTTTTTGTTTTGTAACGATTATTACGGATCCGTTGCGTTACCTCCGCTTATTTATAGGTCTGGCCAAGTCATAAAGAGTTTGGCAGAGTAGGAAATTACCAAAAAACAAAAGCATGGCACGAGGGTGGTACGGTGATGTGGTGCGTTTAACGGGAGACAGAGGGAATCTATGGGCTCGCTGTATTTCTTTGTCCAGGTCCCAGGATTGTAGCTCTGGAAAAGCCCCTTTGAGAAACTTAATCATGAATTTCCTGGAGTCATCTTTTTTGACACCTTCTGGAATTCCTAGGAAACTGAGATTGTTACGCCTCTGCCGGTTTTCCTGCTCCACCATCTTCCACATAAGATCTTTAACCACCCCCTCGTGCTCATCATTCTGTGTTTTAAGCATGGCAACGTCTTTTTCTAGTTGTTCGGTCCTTTCCTCCATTGAGGCCATGCGATCTGCAATTTCGGCGCAGGTTTTGCCGACCTTCCTTACTGCCCCTTGCCGTTTTCTGGCAGCCAGGCATGATCTGCGACTATCTGCCTTGACTTCCTCCTGGAAGCTTTTGATAGATGCAGAATGTCTGTCAAAGCAGGTTCGCTTCTTAAGTCTCTGTGGTCTCCCCCTTTGTCAATGCCAATGATTGTTTGATTACCCCCAGAGGCTGCCATGGAGTTGGAGAATTAGAATATCATAAGAGGGGTGTCATTTTAGTCGTATCCCTTACATCTTCTTTGTCGGATATTTCGCAATTCTTTGGAAAACGATCTCTATTTTTCTTCTTTAATAGCGTTTTAAGACCCTGTTTATTTTTCTGAATGTCCGTGTTGGGGCTGCTATACCATTTGTTTCCTTCCTCCCCACTTGATAAGGAAATACTGATGTCTAATGTCTTCCGACTCATCTGTCAAAGAATAGAATTTTTCCTGATTATCAGGCGTTTTCGGTATGTGATCGGACAGTACATTGTTAGCAGCTTGAGATGTTAGTAGAGGGCTAGCAGTTCTTGCAGTGTCTTTGATAGTAGTTGTGTTGCTACTCGGCGTACTGAGGTTACTACAGCAGCTAGTAGTATTATCCCCTAAGCTACCTTCTACCTCCAGAATGGAAGGTGCTAAGGCGCTTGCTATATGTGCAGGAGAGAGGGTGTCTGAAGTCTGTGGTGCACCCATTGCCGCAGGTGCAGTGTACACAGCCACTCCGACTTCAATCTGGATCGCTATCTCGTTTGCCTCACGAGGACTTTCTACTGAAGGATCGTCTTCCACCCCTTTCGCTGCGCCAAAGCTGCTGGTGATTAAGGGCTCAGAGTAACCAGTTTCCTTAAGTGATCGGGCGTTACCTTTTTTGACAGTACCTGTGATCACAATGTCTTTTTCCACTGGGTTTTTGTCAAGGCTCTCCCCTTTTTTCTTCCCCGTCTTTACCCTTTGCACCTAAAATGTCCAGCTTTTTCTGTTTGGTAATCGCTAGCGTTGTACTGGACTGAGAGGATACTAGCGTGTTCTTCACCTTCCCCGCTCTCGCCCCTTTACCGGTCATTCTTACATGAATGTTGCAGATGCGGTTGCAGATACACAGTATCGCTGGAATTTTGCAGGTCTTTCCAAAGTCTCCGTAGCGGCTGCAACGCTGCTTGATCGGGGTGTTTTTCTTTTCAGCGAGGTGTGCGCGAAGACTCCCGACTACTCTCCTGTAGTTCTGTTGTGCCGGGAAGAGCTCACGCAGGTGAGGAGGAATCCGGGAAGCCCGAGCCGTACTGACGTCCTTGTGGCAGGGAAGAGACGTGAGTAAGAGCTACTTTGTGGGAGTTACTTGCCAGCTCCAGATATAGTTTTTCTGCCGCATTCTTTTCTTTTCAGTTTTAACGTGTGTCTAATAGTTCTAATAGGTCCTTCGTATCTTCATTCCAGAAGGTATCCAAAAGCGTGTTAAAAGCATTTCTTAGGGGGATACTCAGCAGAGCATCTCAGCGAAGATGTCAGTTGGACGCCATCTTGCCTCGAGAGCAAAGGTTACATTTCTCTACATTCCAATGAAGTTTCAAGCCGTTTCAACATGTGGATTTTCGTTAATAATATTGTGCATGTTTCAGGATTTGTAGATATTTGTGGTGAAAAAGTATGTGGATTTTAGACTTTGCTACATAAAGCGGTTGGTTATGGTGTCAACCCAAGACTGTTTTTTTCGCCTTTCTACCAAAGTTGGGCGTTTCTAGATTTTTTTTCACACTCCTGATGTTTTTTAGATTTGTTTTTTTAATCTGTATGTACATGAAGACGACTCAGCACTTACATTTCTTGTAAATATCCCTTCTTTCAATCACACTATTATTTTAAATGTGTATAGATTTTACCTCCAAAGAAACATACAAAGGGCTCCTTTCTGAGTGTGGTACTGTCTGCAATGCACTTTACAGAGAGGCATAATGGCAGAAGTGTGGTGGATGCTCGTTGCTTACTGCAGAGAGATCATTAGAAAGGGGTTTAAATGCACTTGTATGCCAGTATTTGAAAGCAGTTGCAAATATGCGTGGACTTATGCAGTGGTGTTTTCTTTTAAGTAAACAGGACGGCCTTTGTCAATGACATTGTGTTGTTTCTAGTAAATTGTGGTGAGGGTCTGCATTGTAGGCCTAAATGGCTTTACGAGCCTTCCCGATCACTGGTGCAATCAAGGTATAGGTAGTGACATGCTTTCTATTGCTGTGTCCAGGATATAAAAGGACGCCAGATATACACTCTGGTAACACTGGGGTCTTCTTCTGGCAGGATATATTTATAGGACCACCGATTTCAGTGTTGATTTTACCTCATGAGTAGACCAACTGTGTCCTTATCTGAACATATCTTTGGGTCTCCACCAGAACCTGATTATTGTGCACACTGAGCAGACTTTTCATTTTTTACCAAACGTGAGGATGCGTGCAACTCACAGAGGAAGCTCATACTTTACTTTTAAATGCTTTAGTGATAGACTCAGAAAATAAAACAATATTTGCTTTTTTGCATTTCTGTTTGCCAAAGATGCAACATATTTTCCTCGATCGCACGACCTATAGAATTAAGGGAGTGCCAAAAATGGACGCAACTTTATTTCTGGTTACCGCACATACGTATTGCACATCGAACATTTTATAGTGCGAGGAGTTACAGTTACAAAATAAAGTAAACCAGGAGAGAGGGGCTAGAGGGAAGGGGCGAGGATTGGCTGAACACGGAAGACGAAAGTGCTTGTGTTTTGAGCCTATCCATGTTATTCTGTAAGCAATTAACAAGGATCAGCTGAAAACACAAACGCTATTTACCCAAACACACATAATTCCCCTCCTTTTAGAATTGTTATATTGAGGTCAGCTTTCCTTGCTCATGTCCCGGGGAAGTTCATGGATACTTCCTTTTCCCCCTCCCCCTCGTCCATAGCCGGGCTGCAAGAGTCGGAGCGTGTATGTAAGCTGTAGAACTTTGCGAAAGTGAGTGTTTGTTGGTGTGTTGGTCTATGTGTACATATGCAATGTATTATGTGCTTCTGTGTGCATGCACTGTGTGGAAACAAGACCTATTGATTTTGTAATTTATTGGTCCTCTTCTGCTAACAGTGTGTGGTACTTTGGTATTAGGGCAGAAGAGAAAAAGAAGACTTCAGTCTTACAAATTCTGTAAACAACTCAGCTGATAGGGTCCTGTCCCCTTTTTCCGCCTTCAAAGATAAAACACCTTCAAGCCCCGATAACACACAGAACACAGGGGCAGTAAGCACTATATAATATAAATGCAATTACAGAACTATTTTAACATCTCAGTTTCTGTGTCTCTATAAAGAAAGGAAAAGTTAATGCTAAATTGAAAAATGTATCAACTACTATATCCACCCCATCCCTTCACTTCTCAGCGTCAATCTGATTGAATTCACAGCCCAGTCTGAGAGGCCAACAAGCCCAGCGGCTACCCGGGACAGTAAAACCACATAGAATGAGATGATTGACAATAGAGCAGAGGCCGTCAAACTTTTTGATGTCCAGACCCCCTGTCAAAAAATTTTAAGCGTAAGGACCCCCTCCTGACAAACATTTCCAGAACGTGGTTCTCCTCATCATTGCAAACTATCGACAGCCATAAACGGCCCCAATTCCCACAGCAAATCATTTTTAAATTGGGGAACTAAATTAAACAGTGTTTAGCAAAGCAAAGGTCAGTTAGAGATGGTGGGGGCGTGGTCAAAGGTGTGGCTAAAACAAAGAGCCTAGGGCAGCGCCGCAAGTCTTCTTGCTGTGCTGCCCTACGCAAATGTGAAAAGGCAGGAATGCACCGTATTTATGAAATATGGTGCAGTCCTGTCCTTTCCCCCAGCGTTGGCGCAAAAATTGCTGCCTAACGCCAACATAGGCAGGGTTGTTTTTGTGCAGGAAGGGACACCTTACTGCAAAAAAATAAACCTGAGAGGGGTTTTCGTCTTTCTATGTCTGCTGTATTCAGCAGCACACTTAGAAAGAGGAACACACATAGAAAGAGGAAAAACAAGGAGAAATGAAAACATTTTTCCTCGTTACGCCTGCTCTGGGGAGGCGTAAGGTTTTGGTGCTGCCCCAGGTTTACATGAATTTACAAATCTGGGGCAGCGGCAAAATCCATGGGTGTTACATGAGAACACTCACTGCAAAGTCAATGGAATGCCTACTTGACATGGTGGGTAGGAAGACAAAATATCGATTTTTTAATATTGACCTACCATAATATCGATGTTTTAATATCGAAGGGACAGAATATAGAAGGTAAGTAATATCGATTTTGTTAATATCAATGTAAGTAATATTGATGTTACTAATATCAATGTTAGTAATATCGATGTTACTAATATCGATTTTTATATGATTTTTATGTATATTAATATGTATTTAATATGTATTTTTTTAATGTAATTTAAGTACGTTTTGAAGTTTTAGTACCGCAGCAAGTTGTGGGTTTATAGGGGAATAGGGTGGGAAGTAATTTAATTATACTAAATGAATTATTAATTTTTTAGGAATTATACATTTATTTTAATTAATTAGTAATTAGTTTTTATTAATTGGTAATTTATTTTAATTGATTAATTAATTGATAATTATGTTCTGTAGCCGTATATGGGTTAATAGGGAAATAGGGTGGGAAGTAATTCAAATGTAATTAAGTCATCATTTATTTTCAATACATGTTTTTGCTAATTATATTATTGGTAATAAATTATTAATTGGTAATTAATTTGTATTAATTGGCAATTAATTTTAAATAATTGATACTTATGTTAAGTGTATTATTTTATTATTGGCTTTTGTTGTGCGTTAATAGGGGAATAGTGTGTAAAGTAATTGATATGTAATTAAGTAGTTATTACAATTATAGTTGGGTATTGATAATTCATTTTGGGATATTCATTATTAATTGGTAATTCTTTTTTTTATCATTATTTATTAGTATTTGTAAATAGTTTAGATTAATTTAATAAATCATTAAAAAAAATCTTTTTTAATAATAATTTATTCATAAGTATGTTATTTTTAACTTCTACGCTATCCAACACTTTCTCTACTGTTGCACTCTCTGGAGTGGGAATAGTAATTTTTACCCCTACGCTATCCAACACTTTCCCTACTGTTGAACTCTCGCCTCATAGATATGATTGAGACACTTGCGCCGCCAAAGCTTCAAAAAAAGTGATGCTCCAGCAGCGCAAGCCTCTCATAAATCACCCCCAAAATATATATATTTTTTTTAGGTAGCTAAATATAAAATAATGGATAGCTTAAATGAGAAATACATTTACTCAATGGGAAATGCACTGTAGTACATTATGAAACCTTTATTATTTAATGAACTACAGAGGTCTGTGTGTAACCGGACAGACACAGAATTAGATTTGGTTGGCGTAGTGGAGAACAGTGACTTGTTTATTTTTAGTGCTATGAGGTCACAGCCTATGACAGAACGCACAGTGAATGTGTAGGTCGTTTATTTTATACTTGCATTACACACATTATAGTATAGACTGCTACAAACTGTGCAAATAGTTTTAAAATAAAATGGAGCTTCCAAAATGTTGATTTGAGTAATATAAGACCATAAGTATTTTTGTTTTTGCATACCTGTCCCTTCAACACCTCCTCAGGGGTACTAAGCACTGTGTAAATACAGTTATGGTTAAAAGCATGCACTTCACAGCCCGATTGTTAACTGTTTGCACCACCATGTAAAAAAAAACATCTTTGCCATTACAATGCTTGGAATGATTCAAGCAATAAATCCAGAACCACTCCCAAGCACCCTTTACATTTCAGATTAACTCCTAGCACACATTTGAATGTCATTCAGGCAAGCAGGCACCTTGACATGAACACTTACTAGAAGGATTATTTTAACAGGCCTCTTTGTTTTACATCACATGAGACTCAATTACCTTCAGCTAAACCACTTTAACGATTGGAATGGGCCGTTGTCTTTGTCCACAAGGAAAATCACATTTTGCATTCCAGGTAGAAGTTAGGCCTGGAAATGCACGACCCTCTTCCCAGGACCCCACGGCCCCCCTGGGGGTCGCGCCCCACAGATTGAAGACTGTTGCAATAGAGAGAGGCAGATAGTAGGCAGAACCCCGAGCATTCCAGGCCAGGGTCGACAATGGGGTATACTGACAAACTACTGTGTAAGACCCGAGGTTGCTCCTTTAATAAGAACAATATTCTCTTAGATTGCTTCTAATATCTTCATTGCTCTCCCTTTCATGTATACTTTGATCCCTATAACAAAAGTGCTTTTTGCTCCTACAATATCCTGCTTGGTGAGTTCCCTATGACCACGCCCTGGCGTCATACCCATGCAAGCTGCTGATGGTGTCTGTAAGGCTCCCACAACAGTCCTGAACCCTACCATCATGTTGCCATGAATCACATCCTTGTGGCAGATTTACCTTGGCTTTTTTTTGCATGGTGTTTTAACAAAAAGTGCTTTAGTGTTTCGTTTTACAGAACTGAAATGTAAAAACATACAGAGAAACATCATACACATATGGCTCAGGAAGATAACAGTACAAACAACTTGGTTTTCATTTTCAGAAATGTGTCCGAGTTACTTTTTAAGTAAGACTGCTCTATTTTAGTAACCAAATTAAAAGTAGTGCAAATGTTATAGAAATGACATAATGTCAATAGATTGGCAATCAAACAATGTCACTGGCTGTGTTGCCCACTCTGTTTACCTCTACACACTCACACACACACACCCGTTACTTACTTATTGACAACAATGGTGATATCAAGAAAGTTGATACTAGATGTACTTTGTTCTTTTGTAATACTTAGATTAAAGGGATTGTCATTCATATACTCAAAGAACTGGTCTAATTGGTCCTTTGTGCCTGCCCAGAACAACAACATATCATCAATGTATCTACCTAGATACAAAATGTTGTTCAGTAGAGCCACTGGGCTTTTTCGCCAGACATGTATTAATTCAAAATACCCCATATAGAGGTTGGCCAGTGAGGGAGAAAACTTAGCTCCCATGGCCACCCCTCTTATTTGGCGGAAGCAATTTCCATTGTGAAAAAAGATGCTATTATTGAGAACTAATTCAATCATTGCCATTAACACTAAAGAATGTTCATTCGTTTCAATGGATCGTGTATGCAAGAAATAGCATACCGCCTTCAGGCCAGATTGGTATGGAATGCTCGTATACAGCGAACAATTTGCACAATTTTTGATAATTGCTAATATGAATAATGGGTTGGACTAATACGGGGTTGGTTTGAAGAATTAGCATATTTACATGCATCTTGCTATCTGGTCAAATAACTATTATGTTGAGGGAAAAGATTTTGTTATTTAGAACCTCTAGGATTTCGCGATTTCGCGGTTTGCCGCAAAATTGGCACTTTTGTAAAAATGCCGCGATTTTTACAAAAGTGCCCGCGAAATCGGCACTTTTGTAGAAATCGCAGCATTTTTACAAAAGCTAATCCATGCCGCTATATTTTGGGGGGTCTGTATTTAGGAACTGCCTTGTTGAAATAAGAGAAAAGACTTCTTATATGTAAACTTGGTTTTTAATTTTGTTGAAAAACTTATGGATTACGGTGCTGAAACTTAAAGGATATAAAACAAAGTGACGCATTTTATGGCTGGAGGACAGTCATCATGTGAAGTGCTAGGGCGTGTAAATAAAAACTTCTTTTGGATAAATAGACTAGGAAATATACATATTTCTTAAGTGTGCAGGGTTACTATATTAGGAAGCCTAAGAAGTCCGCTGTGTAAGAATACGGAATGGTGTGACACGGAATGAGGCAGTCCCTCTTCCATATCGGGTCAAGACGCGAGCGTCATAAAACACACGCGAGGGAAGGAAGGTTGGAAACACTTATGGCGAGTTAATGAAGGTTCGAACGTCAATGGTGAGTTTATTTTAAATAAAGTACCCTTACGTGTACATAGTAAGCGGTGGGAAGTGTATTGTGTACAAATGAAGTTGTGAGAAATGTTTGTTCGAGACATCGGCACGATCGAAGTATATGTTAATTGTAACAAGTGGGGGATTATGGTGAACCTTCTGGAATGGTGCACGTTAACACCTTGGCTGCTAAGCAGATCCCCCCCCCCCCCTGTGCTGAAATTTACAGAATGCCCTTTTACATGACGAGCTCAGCTCGTCATGAGCACACGAGAGGTGTACCTCATGACGAGCTGAGCTCGTCATGAGCATCGAAGGAGTTAAGTGCAGAATTAAGTTACAATACAACACAGTGGGATAGGAAATAAGGGTGAGGTGATGCAAAGAGTGCACTATTGATTTTAAAGGGACACCCACTCTATGAAAAATCCACATGGATAGTGGGCCATACACTGTGTAGCCAAGGTTGCTGGTAGTAAGCATTTTGCTGATTTTCATTGTTTGATAATATGGCTTCATATGGGTTTAAGATAAGGTGTAAATTAACCGTGGGTGTTTATGGAAGTTTCCTATGACAGATGGAACTTATCATGGCTCCATGAAAATTGAGAATACAGAGGACCTGACTACACATGTCTCACATGTTTGAATGAATTGGATTATATTCATGGTGAATCTTAGATAGTGGTATGTTTCGCAAAATGTAAGTCCTAGTGTCACCTACTATAATTAGTTAAGAGGGTTGTAAATGATTAGACAGACTGAAAGTTAAAATATCTTTCCCACAGAATTTCATACACTGGTAAACCTGTAATTTTAGGAGGGTAGTGCTCAATACGTTGTGAATAAGGTGAGCAGGCTTAGAAAATGTGGAACTCACCTGTAGAGGGTGTTTTATGTGTTTTAGATGGTACTATTCACACATGTGTAGGTGTGGTTATTGACGAAGGAACCTATACATTTCTTTGCCACGCATGGGGCCTCTGAGATCATTTTTTAAGTATGAATTCTTTCTTTCTCTATATTTGCAGCATCACTTGGTGGCTGTCCTTTCTATTTGTGTTGCACGATTATAATTGAATTAAGTTGTTGATGGACGTTTGTAAAAAGCATGAGATATACACAGAAGGTGAAGGTGGTCTATGTGCATGTGCATCTCACTCTGTGGGATTAAGTGATATTTAAACATATATGTAAAATAGCAATGTCCATCAGGACATATGGGTTACAGTATGTTTTTTTATATATGATTTGCAGCCTTGAGGAAGCCCACATAGGGCGAAATGCGCGTCGGCTGTGGAGCATTGTCTTTTAAGAGGAATGAAGTCTGAATTGTCTACACAACGTGGCTTTCTTGGATTGGAAAAGAGTGTTTTGATAAGAATATTAATGGAAGAAGAGTGCTGACTGAGGATAAAAGTTACTATATGTGATGTGCGCTGGTGTTTTTCTGTTGTTGTTCTGACAATCTGATGCACTTTTTGTGGGTGGAAAGCCTTGTTGATGCTCTAGGTGGATACGCATCAAACACCAAAGTCGCACTCAATATTTGATGTTTTGAACTGAATACTTGGATGAAGTGTTTACAACAAGGGGACACTATCTGATGTGCAGATCGCTAGTAGCAAATCCACCCCTCCTTTGTATCCTTTTCATGTGTAATGAAAGCCACTGGCAATGACACCAATCCTTGTATTTTGCTTATAGTTACTACTACAATGGCCAAGACCACCAAGGAGCTATAGCTCAATGGTAAGTCCTGTGCCTCCGGTGGCAAAGGCTTCCACAGGAAAGGGGTCAAATCCTGCTAGTGCTGTCAAAGTATCCTACAGTGATGCATTTTCAAACAGAGATTTTATTTTTAATTGCTAAATATATTTCACTTGGAAAAACAGAGAAGAAAAGTGGCAACTCAGTTTGGCACATGTGCCCCAAAAATTACAAATCTTTTCCCCCTTGACCTTCCATCAACCAAACTTTTTCTCAAGTTGGTGCAATAGGGACAATACTTATCTTTCTCTATCTGCTTTTGTATTCGGCTGAAGACTATGAGTTGGAGGCGATATCACGGCGCAAGCCGACAACCGTCTCAGAAGAAAGTAAGCATGGGAGGAAGTTATTTGCATTGCACAGCCCTTTTGTCAGTCCTATTTTTATGCTGCAGTTGCTGTGTAGCATTAGATGAGGGAAGCAGGATGAACATAAGAGCACACAGAGGCTTTTCTTCTGCTTGCTGACATACGGCTTGTTCATGTTGGTCTTGCAGGGCCTACGGAGTGGAGGACTGTGATAACTGAGTGAATGAGTAATGAGGAATGGCTGGCATATATTTGTGGTGAAGTGGGAATGGAAGGTAACAGCAAGCTGAAAGTGTCATAGCAGATATGTTTGCTGAGTGATTGAGTGAGTGTGTCACCTGTCTCTTTGAAAGGACATTTGAGAAAGGAACAGCAATTCCATGGTCCTCAGATAGAGGAAGCCCAGATGAATATTCCCCTCAAATAAAATGTCTTGCACCATCTCAAAGCGGACAAGTGCAATATGATGCTTTGCACGTGTAAGGATTTGCCATGTTTGGTGCACAAATATGCATGGTTAGTGAAGTTTTTCCCAGAATGTCAGGAGCACAGCCTTTTGCAGTATCCTTAGGCCAGAAATGTCAGGCACTCCTTTGGGGGTATGAGGCGAAGAAAAACGCTGGGAAGCTTGCTCCAGTCATCTGCAGGACAGAAAGATACTGGGAAAAGTTACAGACGAAGCCAGGCTGCACAACATTTGGTCACGGCTGGACAAAAATCTTTAGCAGAGACCTTTGACCACCCCTCACTCTGGGACCAGGATTCCTATACCTCTGTGCCTCTGACACCATTTTTGACTTCTGGATACCACCAGTTCATTACCCCTCAAATGCTCCCTCCTGGTACCCCAGCTTTGGTGCTGCACCAACCACGTTTCAATCCTTTGACTGCCCATAAACACCCTTTCTATGTGCCCTCCATTTACATTTCGTCAGCAACCCAGCTGCTTCTGTCATTGTTCAGTCTCAAGTGACCCGTTGGATGCACATTGCTCGGGTATACAGGCACTTACCGCTCTGTACAACCCCTCTCAGCACACCCAGAATACACTTCTTTAAATCATAAATACATCTTATGCCTAAGAGTAAGGCTTGGTCTTCCCTCTGTGGATCATACCCAATGTAAAGAAGACAAATAAATTAAAGAGAACGCCAAACTGTTTACAGAAACTGCCAATCCAGGCACTGTTGCCTATTTGCATGCCATGATTATTTCCTATGACCCATCCAACCAATAAGGTGGGAAGGGAGCAATAAAAACTATAGAGAGCTCCCAAAAATCACCTAAAAGCCATGCCAATCTGTGCCACATCACCCTTAATGATGCCGCTCGTAGTCGTAGCTTTTTGGTGATTACTGACTCTGCTTGCCCTTGGGACCACTTTGCGCCTACCTGGAACTTTGGTGACGCCTACCTGAAACTATCGCCGATTATGGGGCTGATCTTCTGCTAACACCCTCAGGGCGCGGGACTGCGAGGACCAGCAGTCTTTTCGGCTTGTCATCTGCCGCAGCTGGGGCCTCTTCCCGCCCCCATCTCCCCGCAGCATATAACGACTTGCGGTCCCCGCTTCACAGGAGCCGCTCATAGTCGTAGCTTTTTGGTGATTACTGACTCTGCTTGCCCTTGGGACCACTTTGCGCCTACCTGGAACTTTGGTGACGCCTACCTGGAACTATAGCTGATTTTGGGGCTGATCTTCTGCTAACACCCTCAGGGCGCGGGACTGCGAGGACTAGCAGTCTTTGCGGCTTGTCATCTGCCGCAGCTGGGGCCTCTTCCAGCACCCATCCCCTCCTACTTAGCTACGCCCATATCCGCGACATGCCAAGGGCGGGCCCGTCTGAGGCCGTCCGAGGCCGATTGGGGCCGGGCTGGGCCACCCCTCTAATTATTGGGTTCGTGTATAGAGTCCTATCTATTGTTTACATTTGTATGGCAGGTTAATTAATTGTTCCCCAAGGTTTCTTATTTTTATGCGTACACTGATTGTATTTTTCTTCGTGATTGTGTCCCCTAGTATCCATTTCTAATGGCATTACGCTCTGGGAAGGGTAGAAAGGTTACTCTCTCCACCACTGGGGGGTTGGTTACTAGTACTATTGACCAATTTATTAAATGGGCTACAGTGGTACCGGAAAAAGAAATAGCCCTTACGGAGAAACGCCTGTCTTTAGATCTTTTAACGGGGAAACGTTCATCATTGGGCACCATTGGGCCAGCGGTTACCCCTGAACAACCTATATTAAAAGACCCCTTAGCTGCTCAGAGTTTAAGATCCAGTCCTTTGTTGGTAGGGTCTGAAAATTCTGTAGTATGTTCCTCACTAAATTTAACTGGAGGCAGTATCGCCTCTAGTAGTTTTCAGCAAAGAGACTCCATATCCCCTATGCCACTTATCCCCCCACCTAAATCCCAAAACCCGGTGATTCCTGCGAGTAAAAACACTAAGGTACATTTTTTATTAGGTAAAAGGAAAAGAGGTGGTGGCCCACAAAAGGGTGGCTTTGCAAAAATATCGAAAAAAAGTAGTCTAAACCAGGTTCCACATCATATAGTTCCGCCCCCTAGTCCAACTACGGCTTTCCCTGACACAAATCCATTGTCTACCCAATGTAGTGTAAATGAGGGGTTGTTAGTAAAAATCGAAAAACTAGTAAAATCATTGATGCTTCCCCTTTTGGAGAGAACCAAAATGATTAACATCAAACTTGAGCACCTTGAAAAGTTAGTTTCAGCAAATTCCATCACGCTGGATATTCTAGCGAAAGGTATGAAGAGCTCAAGTGTCGGAGCCCCTGCCTCCCCTGACCCAGGATCCAGTAGTAGTGGTAGGGCAGCCCAGCCTGTTAATAATAAGGATAGGGCTGATAGTCACAATCCCAAACCGGGTATTGAGAAGTGCCCTGAAGAGAATAACTCACTGTGCACTACGAGGGTGCAGGCTACGGGGGTAGGTGAGGTGGTAAGAACCCAGCCCGCACCGCCGGAGCGGATAGCGGAAAGACAGCCAAATGACCCTCCATTGTTGAGAAATGTGGGTACTAAACATCGGCTGCCCTGTATTAATCTCCCCCAGAGACCGTACCATATACAGTCATATTGGAGGGAGTTCCTGGATTTAGGGCTGATAAACTAGAACCACGCAGGGAGCTGAAAATAAAGTTACGCACTGGCTCAATATGAACAGAACACTCCCACCCTCCTCATATGCAGAGATTTTAAACGTGAGACGGGTGAGTTGGGTGGGTCCTAGAGAAAAGGACATAGAGGGCAACTGCGTAATTGTTAACTTTAGAGATCCGTGGGTGGTTGAGTATATTTGTAGCGAACAAAGGTTGAGTAGAGTGGGAGAAATTCAATCCCTAGGTTTAACCTACTTTTATGGTAGTGCGAACCGAGGCCCATCTCACCGTACTTATAACACCCATAGGGCGAGATCATATGGCATTAATCCGTATGACAGGGTTTGAGCATTATCTCCCCCTGTCAAATCGATTTGAGCCATTTACTGGTCTAGAGGGGGTGGATTGACTCAAGAACCTTTCTAGTGACAACATTGTGACCAAGGCAACGGGTCGGGATCAAACAGATAGTCAATATAGTAGGGTGGTAGTCCACTTACTGGACGGGACAACTGTGGATGGTGATGCCGCTGGTAGTAGTTCAGCATGCTGCACTACTTCAAGGGTGGATCTAGTTGATCATGGTGTGACCGCAATGGAGAAGTTGGGGGGCTGGTCAAGGTGTGGTGGGGATGACTTTAGGTTCCCCAGTTAGAGGGGGCCCCCGTAGTAGGAAGGAGGATGGCAGGGACAAACCTGACGGCGACTGAACAAATTCAGCCTTCTAATCGGGACAATCTATTAAAAATTGTCTCGTGGAATATTGCAGGGTTGAAGAGCAAAACTGCTATAGCGGAGTGGTCGGAGTTTGTGGACGACCACGACATTTTGATCTTCCAAGAAAGCTGGGCTCCTGACCCCATTCACCGTCTGGGGTATTTAAACTTCTTTAAACCCGCTACGAGAGGCAAAAGAGGTAGATCATCAGGTGGCCTAACCATTTGGGTAAGGCAGTCGCTTAGCTATAGGTCCACCGAAGTTATAGTGCAAAACCCCGATATTCTTGTGATCAAGTTAACTCGCCCCAATCAAATGGAGATTATTATTGTTAACATTTATGCTAAAGGTCAACCAGGAGGGCGGAGCACGGGAATTACAAATGAATTGGACCTCATCCTTAATTCAGTTGGGAGGGAAGGCTTTGTGATTGTGGCAGGGGACCTGACCTGTACATTTGAACCCCTATCTCTCGAGGGGGATGATTTTCTAGCAGAGGAAGATGCACAATGGAATATCCCCCACCTTGATTTAAATCCAATAAAAAAGTGGACAGAGGGTGCCCTACAGTGGCTGGGTTTGTGTCTTGAGTGGGGTTTGAGAGTTGGTAATGGTCGTTCCCGCTCCGACAAAAATGGACGGGTAACTTTTGATAATGGCATCCAGTCCAGTCGAATTGACTATATTCTAATTAAGGCTGAGTATTGGCATATTCTTGAGGACATGATAATATCTGCTCATCCTGAGAGTGACCATAACCCGCTCTTACTCAACTTAAAAACTGAGGGCGGCTTGGAGAGTGCTAGAGCCAACGAGATTGATACAGCGGAGGCTCTCCTCATCAATGACAGGCGTAGAGTTCGGTAGGATAGGGTAGTTGAAGATCCCCAAATCCTAGTTAGGATTTCTCACAAGGTCTCTACTACTCTGAATGCCTTACAGGTACTGGGCGATCATGAAGAAGAGATCGCGATCTCTAGTGTACTTCACGAGCATCTATTTGGGAGGCAACCCCAGCAAACTCTCTTCTAAAAAACCAGGGAACTCATGGTATAATAAATTGTGCCGTATGGCATATGGCTCTCTGGTTAAAGCAATTAAATCACAAATCACTGGAACATCATGTTAGCAAGGTTTGTGTATAGAAAAACCCAAAGGCAGGCCAAGAAGGTTTGGGACGACCAACATTGGCAGGACTTACTTGAAGCCAGTAGGTTGAGAAACCTGACTAAGTTCTGGCAGGTAGATAAATGGGGAAACTCAGCGGATATGCAAATTCTGGCAAACCACGTGTCTGCCGCAGATTGGGTTGAACACTTTGGGTCCAGTATAGGGGTTTGGAAACAGAAATAGCTATCACCCCTGCTTATTCCTTTTTAAAGTCAAAAGTCATCGACCTCATGTCACCCCCTAGTGTTCGTCAGTAAAGACGTAGAGAATGCACTTAGGTTGGTACAAGGCGGAAAAGCTCCAGGTATGGATTGCATCCCGGCCGACCTATTTAAATATGACTCTAATACTTGGGTGCCATATATTACTTTTCTAGCTAATGCAATAGTAAAGGGTGCACCAATCCCGGATTCGTGGCGGGGTGCTGAGATACTGCCTATATTCAAGAAGGGGGACCGTTCTGTCCCGGGGAACTATCGTCCCATTAGTCTAATAGATGCCATCCAGAAAATAATATCCTGGATGGTGCTAGCCAAGATTCAGGTTTGGATGGATAAAGAGAATGTTCTGTCTCCGATGCAGGCAGGTTTTAGATCCTGTGTCAACACGATTGATCAGGTGTTTAGATTTATTTTAATTTATTGGAAGGTTGTCTTTTTGGGTGGTGAAACTATTTATGCAGCGTTCGTAGATCTAAAGTCTGCCTTTGATTTAGTTCCTAGGGCCAAGTTATGGGATGCATTAGGAACCATGGGGATGCCATGTGAACTTCTTGAAATTTTGCACAGGTCAGATGGGGTAAACAGGGGCAGGTTACAGAGAGATTCCCCGTCTCCCGTGGCATACGTCAAGGGTGTGTACTTGCACTGACCCTGTTTTAATTGTTCATCAATAGGGTCGTGCAGTACTTCTCAGCATTCCCAACAGATGCTCCAGCCTTAGGTGGTACCGAGTTCCCGCTTCTTATTTTTGCAGATGATACCCTAATCTTATCTAAAACCCAGAAGGGTCTTCAGTCCGCTTTAACTAAGTTTCAGGAATTTTGTCAAGATAACGATCTACAGGTCAATGTGGCAAAGACAAAATTTATGGTGTTAACCAATAATAGACCAATGCAGGGTCACGTTAGTATGAATGGTTGTGAGCTTGAACATATAAAAGTCATGACTTACCTTGGGGTAGTGCTGGAAAATAGGCTTAGCTGCAAACCCCAGCTTGATATACTCTCCCTGAAGTTTGCACAGCTGACAGGGTGCTTAATTAAGGAACATAGAACTGCTCGGACTAAAAGGATAGGGCCTGTTTTAAAAATTTACAATGCTAAAATAAGTTCAGCGATCTTGTACTGCGCGGACTTATGGGCCTTTTCGGACCTATCATCGCTAGTCAGAGTCCAAAATAAATTTCTGCGAAACCTTGTAGGCCTTCCCCAATCCAGCCCCATGAAACCCCTGCTACTTGACCTGGGATGCCACCCTATTGACGATGTTGCACGTTTTAGAACAGTAGCCCTATGGAGGAGAATATGGACAACCCCTGAACTAGCACTTTTTGCCAATGAAATTCTGGACCTAGGATCTGTTGTGGGCTCAGGTATTATTCCCTGGTTTAGAAAAGTAATATCACTATTGGATAATATGGGCCTTAGCCATCTGTGGTAAGCACCAGATTCTAATGTTTTTTCTTCGAAAAAGGAATTTAAAGCACTGTATTGGGCCACAGTAAGGCAACAACTCATTGTCTTGACAGATACCACCTCTTTGTCTGGTAGGTTCTAGGATCACAAACTCGACCCTTTTTTAGAGGATTACTGGGATATCATCACTAACAGTGGTGATAGGAAGCTATATCACCAGCTTAGGGTCGGGTCGCTTCCATTGAGATCATTTACTATCAAATGGCGAGGTCAGACTAATGGGTTCTGCCCATAGTGCAGGGACCAAAAAGAGTCATTAGGCCATCTATTTTTTGTTTGCCCTGCATACCCGGAGTAAATAGTTAAAACCTATCTTTAATAATATGAGAACACGGGCGGGGTTGGAGGCGTTACAGATTTTGAGGGCTGAAACAACAGAACTGGTGGTTATAGGCGTAGCAAAGTTCTTGGGTTGGGCGTGGATAATTAGAGCTAGGCACCCAATAGATAGTTGATTAACTGTTTTAAAATCTGGTTTATATATACACCATAGTACGTCTTTAATTCTACTTATGTTTAATTGCTGTAACATAATACTACATGTATGATACTTTTTGTAGCTTTTACAGATGCAAAATGTGTTGTAGGTTTTAACCAAATTTTTATGTTTAGTATTTAATGATATGGTTGACTGATTTTAACTGTTAGGGAAATTAGTCTAAATGTATGTAGACAGACCAATTTTTATGATTGTCTTTTATGATGAAATATTTCGAAATAAAGACATATGAATTGAATTGATGCATCCCCAAAACCCCGTCTAATCCTGCTCCCCCAAATGTGACAGCCCCCCAAATCTGTTTGCCCCTCCAAATCAGAGAGTGTAGAAGGGGTGCAGTAAAAAAACTTTGGGGTTCCCAACCATAGGTACTCACCCCATCTGTTGGCTAGTAAACCACAGTATGAGTGCCCACATTTGGCCCCACTCTGCTCTGACTCCTCCTCTCTCCCTTGACTTTTCCTCCATCTCTGATCCCTTATTAGTCCCTTTGAACCCACCACCTTTGTTCTTCCCCTACTCTCTGACCCCACCCTCCCAAGGATCCTCTAGACAGCCTCCATTTCACTCAACACCTGTTCCCCCATCCCCCATTCTTTCCCCTGTCACTGTTCCCACCCCTTGCTCTCATCACACTCATTTTACTTATCAACCACTCTGCAATCGACCATTCACAACTCCACTCTTATTCAACACATTTTACATCCCATTTGACCAGGCACACCCAACTCCAACTTACCTCTGCTGCGCCACAATTAGTCACCTGGAGCCGAACCCAGAATTTGAAGCAGGGTTGTCTGACTAGAAGTCAGGAACCGATGCAGAATGGGACAGGGATTGGTGGTTCACCTTGAAGCTTTGGTATCTGTTCTGAAGGAATGAAGAGAACCAGTTTAGTACAGGCCCAGACAGCCCCATCCTGTGTTCCAGGAGGTCAGTAAGGTTATTCTGTTTGACAGTATCAAATGCTGATGAAAGGTCAAGAAAGATCAATAGGCACGACTCATTGTGATCCAACATTCATAGCGCATCATCCACGATGTGCGGTAGCGCAGACTCTGTACTATGACCCGGGCAGAAACCAAATTGCCATTAGTCCAGGAGATAGAAATGGTCGATGTGATTACAAAGTTGGGTGAGCACACATTTCTCCAGGAGCTTTGCCAGGGTGGGGATGTTAGTGATTGGGCGAAAGTTAAGAAGGTCTGTGGGATCAGCAGTTGGTTTCTTTAGGATCAGCGTAACTTAACCGGTTTTAAGGCAATCCGGAATAGCACCATGCCGAAGTGATGCATTGACGATCGTCGTCCAAAGTGTAAGTAAGGAGGATCTCACTTCCGGCAATAGGTTCGATGGCGAAGGGTCATAGTAGTGATATGAAGGTTTCAGAGTCAACAGCATTTTGCATATAGTACATTCATCCAATGTTTGAAACAGACTCCAAGATGCATTGTTTTTGGGGCAGTAAGGTTGTGAAGGGTCAGTGATATCCAAACCTGAGAAGCAGAGGGTGTTCAGTGGACTGCCCGAGAGGTGATCTCAGGCCAAGCGTAATTCAGTCTCGATCTTAATAGTCTTATCAGTCAAGAAATCTGTGAATTCTTCACAGTTCAGCAATGTCCCTTTGCCCCCGTGACAAGAGGTTAGGATGATTGTTAGCTTGGGACTTGATGCGTTCAAACTCGGGAAGAGCTAAGGGAGGCTTAGTCCTATATGCAGACTTAGACCTGAAAGGTTCCTGGTCATTTACCGATGGTCCCTCAGATAATATACAAGCAGTTAGACTTACTCATCAGGGGGAGTGTTTACTGTTTGTGAATTTCTATAATTCCGGACCGGTGGAAGGAAATTTCCCAATCTTAGAGCAGTTGGAGACCTGTTTAACCAAGGAATTAGATCAAAGGGCGACGGGGCTTGAACCAACTGTCCTGTTGATGGGGGACTTTAATTGCCATCTATGCCCCAAATTACTCCCCTTAACTCCTGATTGGTCAGCTTGTCCTTTAGAAAAGGGCCCACACTTTACACATACCAAAGAGGGTACATTACTGATGAAGTTATTAGATAACTTTGCCCTTACAAAGGTCATGGATTTATCCGCTCATAAGGCAGGCGACTCCCCAATACCAACATTTAAGGGCAAAGGCGGGGGTTCTATAATAGATTACGTTATGATATCCGCCTGGGCTAGGGAAAGGATCATAAATACTAGGACAGAGTGGAGTCCCTTTAGCGACCACAACCCCATTATAACAGAAATTAAAGGGAATGATTTTATTAAAAAAGTACCAGGGGTGATCCAACAAGCAGAAATTCAACCAACAGATCAAGGGAGACGCCTAAGGTGGTCACTGATTAACCCCCAAGACTTTTATGTTAAATTAGTAAATGAAGGGAAAGATCACATAGAGACCTGTCTAGATGCTACAATAGAGGGCAGAGGAGTAGTAGAGGCGTTTGAATCCTTAACCAAAATCGTAGAGAAACTCCTGACAACCAAGAAGCCCATAAACCTGCAATCCATGCCCAGATGGTTTGATGCTAACTGTTCGAAAGCGTTAAGAGACCTAAAACAGAGCCTGAAAATGATACCAAGGGACAAAAATGAAATCACTCGTTGTAGACAAAACTATAAAACCCAGATCAAGATCAGAAAAAGTACCCTTCAAAAAGAAACCTGGGCAGACTTAAGGGAGGCCGGCGAAAACCAGGACTATACCCAGTTCTGGAAAATCATAAACAAACCATGTTTTCACGATTCAAGCTCCCCAGTCATTAGCTCAAACATTCTGCCGGAACAATGGATTGCCCATTTTAAATCGCTGTACAATCAGCAGGATGTAGTCATTGGTGACAGAATATGGAGGGGGCCAAGGGCGGAAAAACTCGAATTATCCTTGGATGAAGTTCTCAAGGCAATACTAGGGTTAACACGAAACAAAGCCCCGGGCCCAGATGGAACCCCCCGGATCTTTTCCTGAGTAACACGGACCTTTGGGCCCCAATGGTAATGACAGTACTGAATGCAGCCATCAAAACGGGCCTGCCGAGATCATGGTCCACTGCGGTGATTGTCCCGATTTACAAGAAAGGCTGTAGGGACAGCCCGCAGTGTTATAGACCAATCTTGCTCATCGACGTCTCTGCCAAGGTACTGGGGAGTGCACTCCTTAATAAGCATGAGCGAATTTTGCGGATCTCGCGTTCGCGAATTTTGCGGATTTGCGGATTCGCAATCCGCAAAATCCGCGAATTCCCGCGAATTTGCGGATTTTTTATTTTTTTTTGTGTTCGCCCGTGTTTCTGCCAGTTCGCGAGGGTTTTGTACACTTTCTCAAATTGCGAACTTACCTGTCGGGTCGCAAGTTTCGCGAACTTGTTGTTTCTACGTGTCCAGCCTGTTTGGGACACTCTTCTTCATCACTGCCACTCTCTGTCACCACTGCCACTCTCTGACTACTCATGCCACCCTCTGGCCCACCCATGCCACCCTCTGTTTCATCACCACACCCTCTGGTTGTCCAGTGTACATTATTTTCGGCAAAGCAAAGCACACCTTCCCTGCCTCAAGTGACCTGAATTAATTTGGGGCTGATTAATGTGTCACAGAATATTTTTTTAGCTGGCACCTGCTTCCTTAGTGCGCCCTGATTAGTGATCTTTTGCACTTGCTAAGTGCTTTCATTGTTGCAAAATTAGTTACAACACCTGCCCTGCCCCAACTGACAATAATGAATTAGGGGCTGATTAATGGATTTTAACTTCCAGCCTGGCTCCTGCTTGTCTCCCTTAGCTGTAATTCAGGACCTTTGTGGCATATGTGTAACTATTCTGAGGTTCAGAGCAGGGTCACATAATAGTTTCAACTGGCAACTGAACTCTGGAGGGGCCCCTCAGGAAGCACTACAGGAAATGGCTACTAATGATGAGCCTGAACTTTTGAACCTGGTAAGTAGTTACTTTCAGTTTTGCTAAGATCGTATTTCTGCAATTTTGCACTTATTCGCGGGGCGCGAACTCACGCGAACTCACGCGAACAGTGCGAGCAGGGCGAGCAAAATCCGCTGCTCGCGGATTTGCAGATTTTGCGGGAGATTCGCAAATCTCGCGGATTGCGGATTTCCCGAAAATCCGCAAAATCCGCGAGCGGAACGGATTTTCCGCCCATGCCTACTCCTTAACCGCCTACTGGATTGGACTGACACCCATAACATTCTGGTGGACACCCAGTATGGGTTCAGAACGGGGAGATCAACCACCGATCAGTGCCTCAACCTGTACCTGCTCACTGCCAAGTACACTAAAGCGTCTGAAGGTACCATGTATATGGGGTTCATGGACTTAGCAGCGGCGTTTGACAATGTCAATAGAGCCAAACTATGGTCGATCATGTTCAACTTGGGAATCGACCCGGATCTTATCAACATCCTAAGGGAACTCCATTGGAACACCACTGCCAAGGTCCGCTACAGCGCGGGGGGGGGTGAGTACCGATCCCTTCCTGTGCTTGGGCGGGGTAAGGCAGTGGTGTATCCTGGCACCTTTTTTGTTTTCCCTCTACATAAACGGCCTGGAGAGCGACCTAATAGCACTAGGAACTGATTGCCCAAAAGTGGGCTCACGTCATCTGCCAGTACTTTTGTATGCTGATGACGCCGTCCTCCTAGCCCGGACGGCGGTCGGACTGCAACTTCTAATCCAGGGTTTCGCAGATTTTATGCGGAAATTGGACCTATCTGTAAATATGACAAAATCCTTTATCATGATAGTGGGGAAGAAACCCCAGAAGAAATTCATATTTAAACTAGGGGATCATGTTCTGGACAGTGTTAAAACTTTCCCATATCTGGGTCTCTTATTCGATGAGAAACTGAAGTTCGCCCCGTTGGTAGAGGAGAGGGCGAGGAGACTTGTCTCAGCAAATGGAGCCATTTCAAACTTTGCTCGCCGAATGGGAAGGTGGTCCCCTGAGCAGGTGTTGACTCTGTATAGATCAGTCAGCATCTCAAAAACCATTTACGGATCTGAAGTCTGGGGTTTCAGAGATGCTCAATTAATCCAAAGTGAGGAGGAGAATTTTTTTTAAAAACTGCTAAAACTTCCGCTGAGCACCTCCGCTGCAGTAACACACAATGAGCTGGGAATATCATATATTTCAGACTTGATTAGACTGAGACCTATACTGGCCTGGATCAAAATTTGGCTAAACCCCAACGCGGAACTATCCAGACAGATTATCCAGGATTGTTTGACGAAAGAAAAATGCCTCCAAATCCCCTGGCTGAAATATATTAAAGATACTCTGGGGGAAATAGATGAACAAAGATTATTTTTGGATCCATCCCTGGTGGACATATATACCAGTCACTCGGTACAAGGGCAATTGCTGGATAAATTTGGTGGCAGGAGGAGGGAGCTTGACTCTATTAAATCCTCCGTAGTTGCTCACTCGCTAGTCTCGAATCAAATTGGCATGGAACCTTACCTCTTTTTATTGTATATTCAGCATGAGAGGTTTTTAATGACTCGTTTTAGGCTCAACTTGTTGCACCACAATTTAGCTCATCCATCAGGGTTTACTGCAACAGTTGAGCAGAAGGGTGCCTGCGGCTGCGACAATAGGTCTCCGCAGGACACCCTTCATTTTGTATTATTGTGTCCTTTTTTTAAAACACATCGTCAAAGATTTTTAGTAGGGGTTTTAAAAGACTCAAAAATCACCCATGCCAAATCTGCTTTATTGTTTCTACAGAGAGCCACTGAAATGCGAACCCTATGTGCTATTATAACTTTTCTTAAAATTGCTTTTAAACTGAGAAACACTATGGGCTGTTGAAACTGGTAGGCAAGGGAGATATCTATTATGTGATGCGGGGCTTTTGTATCTCATCTGCACTTTGGTCCTACTACTCGCAAAAACCCTTCTTTTTAAAAACTGATGCCCCTTTTCCTTCCTTTTTTTAATGATATGTTGTTAAGAAAGTTTGTGATCATGTTTTTTACTGTGATGTATTTTCATGATGGTTTTTAACCTTCGAAATAAATAAACAAACTGAAACTGAAACTGAGTTCAAACAGTTTTTTGGGGCGGTTTCTTGCTTGATCTAGTTGAGTTCTGAAAAAGGTGGCCTTCGAGCCTCTGATGCGTTTATTGTATATGCTTCGCCGGGATCTCAAGTTACAGAGATGTTCAAGGGAGGGATACGATCGCCACTTCCTTCCTGCAAGTCTTAAATTTCTTCTTTCGGAATTAAGACTATAATTGAACCATGGTTTGGAGAGTTTAGAGGACATTCTTTTAAGCTGAAGTGGTGCCACTGAGTCAAGTACATTAAGCATTGAGTGGTTATAGTGGGCCGTAAGGTTGTGGACATCCAACATGTTCATATAAGGGGGGGGGGGGCAGGATGTTATCGCAGAGCGCCTTCAGGTCTTGCGAGTTGATGTTCCGTAGACATCTTTTCAACTGTTTTGGGTTCTTAGGTTGAGCTATGCTTGCTCTTAATGATTCAAGGATGAGGAAGGTGATGCAATAGTGGTCTGTCCAATCACATTGGAGGATCGACTCCAGGAGGATAGAGTTGGGCTTACCAAGGACAAGACCTAAGGTAGCTCCTTTGATATGAGTAGGGCTGTCACAGTTTTGAATTAGGTTAAGGTCATGTAGGCAAGATCTAAGGCTATTGCCCACTAATAGAATGGAATGGAAGGCAATGGAAGGCACAGGCAATCATGCCAGGCCCTTTATGTTGCTCATAGAAACTACTGTACTGGTCAATATCACTAAGGAGCCATAGCTCAACTGTAAGTCCTGTGCCTTTGGTACCACAGGCTTTCACAGGACAAGAGTTCAAATCCTGCCAGTGCTGTCAAAGTATCCTAGGGTGAAACGTTTTCAAACAGTGATTTTATTAATATTTGCTAAGTTTATTTTCACTTGTGGCAACTCTTTTTTGGCACTTGTGCCCCAAAATGACAAATCTTTTCCCTCTTGACCTTCCACCAACCCTACTTTTTCTTAAGTAGGCGCAATAAGGACAAAGCCTTATCTTCCTTTATCAATGTATTCATTCTTTGCCCTTTAAAGTTGGTGTATTGTAGAGCGCAAATGTGACCTCGGTAGAGTATAACTGAGCACAAGAATGTGAGGAATGTGCTACACTGATAGTAAAACAGGTTGGATGGTGGTGCTTTTCCATTTTGGTGTGAGCCAATCTCTCAAATAAGAGGTTTGGTGCCTGTGAGGTTGGCTAGGAATAAAGGTCAAGTATGAGTTCTGGCTAATGAAATGATGGGTAAAGTTTGAGGCAAAGTGAAACTCAGTTATGAGGTGCAATAAGAAGCTGGAAAGGTTGTTTTCTTCAAGAGGCAGAAAAGGGCAGAGTCAGGCCTTCGCTTCAGCAGGTCTGCCTCATGACCGCTGCAGCCGGTACAGGGATGGAGCATCACAGCACATTGCACTGCACAGCACAGCATAGCACAGCACAGCATAGCATAGCGCAACACGGACCTGGCAGTAGGGCTTTAAATACTCCCTTCATTCCTTTGAAGGAAGCCCTTGAATGCCCAAGTTCTGTATAGAGGATTCCTGCAGGCAATTTGGAACCCTGCTCAGTAGTAGTTACTAAAAGCCACATACAGGGCCTGGTATCATTGCCTGTGCATTCCATTGCACGTGAAAAGGATGACCATGATATAGGGACGATTTGATGGACTACTGACATGGGAACCAGTGTGGTCTAGTGGGTACGTTCCTGACTTCCAGTCACACAACAAGTTTTCAAATCTAGGGTTCGGCACCAGGTGTCTGATTGTGGCATAGCAGAGGTAAGTTGGAGGTGGGCCAACCTGGCCAATTTTTAAGTAAAAACTTCTGTGTGTTAAGTCATCCCAGGTGAATGGTGGATTGAAAAACTAGTGAGGTGGAGAAAGGGGTGTGAACAGTGACAGGTGAAAGAAGGTGGGAACAGGTGTTGAGTGAGGTAGGGAATAGTGTAAGGAGAGTGTGTAGGAGGTCATAGGCAGATTGGGAGGGTAAGGTCACTGAGTAGGGACATAGGGAACAGATGTAGGGGGAGAGCCAAGGTGGGTGAGTTCAAAGGGGCTAAGAAGGGGTCAAAGATGGAGGCGAAGTCAGAGCAGAGTGCAGCCGAATGAGAGTACTCATGGAGTGGTTCTCTAGCCCACAGATGGGGTGATTAGATAGGATGGGATTTATGGTGGGAACCCCAAGGTCCTTTTACTGCACCCCTCTGATTTTGAGGGGCAGTTACATTTGGAGGACGGTCACATTTTGGGAGCAGTTTTAGAAGGAGTTTTATGGGTGCAAAATGAAGGGTGATAGTGGTACAGAACGGCATGTCTTGGCGATTTTTGAGGGGTCCCTATAGTTTTTATTGCTCCTGTCCTCCCATTTGGAGTGCACCCCTAAAGGATAAGGGCAACAGGGATCTGTGGAAGAACAGGTTTGTGACAGTTTCTATTACCAAACAAAGGGGTACCATTCAATCCTACTGCAGTTATGGTATTAAAAGACACAACAAGGAGCATGTGGTTGTATTTTTGCAGGGAGGGCTCCCCAAAATTTTACTGCCTCCCCTCCCCTTCATGCGGCATGTTATAGGGAACCGTGGGACATTTATATTGAAAACAGATGCATTATAGAGTCCCACTTTGAAATCGGAAAGCACTAACATTTGCTTAATAAAGGAGGTCATTGGAGAAGACGAATGAGGCAGGGAGATGAAACCTGTGGCAATTGGTTGGATGGGTCATAGGAAATAATCATGGCATGCAAATAGGCAGCAGTGCATGGATTGGCAGTGTCTGTAGACAGTTTGACATTCTCTTCAATGTATTTGTCTTCCTTACATTGGGTATGATCCACAAAGGGGATAACATGTATTTATGATTTAAAGAAGTGTAGTCTGGTTGTGCTGAGAGGGGTTGTACAGAGCGGTAAGTGCCTGTATACCCAAGCAATGTGCATCCAGATGGTCACTTGAGACTGAACAGTGACAGAAGCAGCTAGTTTACTAGCAGAATGTAAATGGAGAGCACATAGAACGAGTGTTTGTTGTCACTCACAGGATTGAAATGTGGTTGGTGCACTACCAGAGCTGGGGAAACAGAAGGGAACATTTGAGGGCTAACAAGATGGTGGTATCCAGAAGTCAAAAAAGGTGTCTGAGGCACAGAAGTATGGGAATCCTGGTCCCATAGTGAGGGGTAGTCAAAGTCTCTGCTAAAGATGTTTGTCCAATCGTGACCAAATGTTGTGCAGCCTGGCTCCCTCTGTAACTTTTCCCCAGTATCTTTCTATCCTGCAGATGACTGGAGAAAGCTTCCCAAACTTTTTCTTAACCTCATACCCCCAAAGGATGCTTGACATTTCTGGCCTAAAGATACTCTAAAAGGCTGTGCTACTGACATTCTGGGAAAAACTTCACTAACTGTTGCGCTACACGGAGTTCTGCGTCCGGGCAGAATGTGCCAGCGCCCCTGCTCGCATTGTGTTGGAACGTGAAGCACGTCTGCCTGCTCCAAAAGCACGCCGGAACAGCGCTACTCAGTCCTGACATGTGATTGCATTCTAAATCACTTGCAAACACCACCACACGGTCCACATGGGCAAGGCCATCTTTTGTTAAGCTTTGTCATCCTCCTCCTTTATTACTTTTCTACCCCTAATTTTTACCTTTTACAGTAGTGTGCGTCTTTGTGTTTGTGTATTTTACATTTTTGCTTAAATTTTTGTGTGTTTTAGGGATTTTTTGAGTAAGTTTATTTCCCCCAACTTCTTTCCTTATTTCTCTCTTCTTTACTTTTCCCTACCCAGTGCCATGGCAGAAGGGCAGCTCCCAGTTTTTTGTGTGCCGCGCCACCTTCCCTCTATGCTGGTTGCAGGCGGCAGGCCGGTAGGTGTTTTTCCCTGCGGGGTGTTGGCGGTGCCGGGGGACAGTGTGCTGGTGCGTGCGGCTACATAGTGAGGTTTGGCGCATCGCCCAGCAAATGAGGCACCTCTTGGCCGACATTCTCGAAAGGGAGTATGACATGCTCGGCCTGCTAGGGGTCGAGATTCTGGAGCTCGGTAAGTATTAATTATTTGCTGTGTTTACGCTGGTATATTATTATTATTGTGTGATCCAGTTTCTAGTTTCTGCTAGGCAGGTGCCGCTACCTAATCGCATTTATCAGGCACTTGCTTTTTGCTGATTAATAAAGAAGCCAGTATAGACTGTTTCTTCTGTCACTATAGTGAATCACTGAGTAGCGCATTCTCTTAGTGACTTCTGTTTATGTAGCTTGTACAGTCAAGGTTATTCATGTAATTTAATTCACAGCAATGATGTGAAGTATGCATCTATACAGTGCAAAAAAGAGAGTGAGTGGCTCATCAAGCGTGTTGAGAAATAGGACCAGAATAAAATCAAAGATAATTAACTGCAATATGTAGTTTTTGTTAAGGAGATTTGGAATATGGATTTAACAACAGTCTATAAATCGAAAGAAACTAGTAGTACTATAGGTGATCTGTTTTAGCGACTGCATTTGCTTTTCATAAAACATTTTGTGGAGATTATTATCAGTATCACTAATCAATTTTTATTTATCTTTTATTTCTTTCATCAGCACCCCAGGGGAAGAAGAGGGACGATTCAGAGGGTATGTGCACACTGGTGAGCCGGCGCCGATCATTAGCGCCACTGCCGAGGGCTCTGCAGATCCCAGTAAGTCCCTATATGATTGTTGTGGACTTTTAGGGTAGAATGGACCATAGAACCTTGGGGTACATTTTGTCTATAGAAATTTCAGTGCTATCTATCTATTGTGATTTGTGAAGATTCAGATAGCAGGCCCAAGTAAGCTAGTATTTTAAATTTGAAAAAAAATCACCATGTATGTTTGTCCAGAAAGCTTTCCTTTTCCTGCTTATGCCTAGCTCCAACACATTTCTGTTCACGAGACAGTGGCTATGGACATCATGGATCACCACACCTCCCCTCAGTGTAGTGTGCTGCAGACCTGTTAACTTATTGTTACAGTACACCACCAGTTTTCAATAACAGTGCAGCAAGGCTGGAAAAATGTATGAGGTTCTACTCGCATTGCATTTGCTACCGAACCGCATAGGTTTTTCATTGAGCATTATTCCATGTCTGGCTTGTCTAACTTTGTGAACCAACCACTCAAATGCCCAGAGTAATATTTGGAAGATATGTTCTAACTGGGTTTTAGTGCTGCATTGTTGTTGCATTTGGGGTTGCATATCTGGGATCTAAAGAAAACTATGTGTAATGTTCCATTCAAGCCACACAGAACATCAGTGATACCGGCTCCAGTGCCGCTGCAGGAGGAGATGGCGACGGCTCAGTTCTTGCAGGGGGAAAAGCGGCAGCAGGGTGTGGCACTGGTAAGTCACATATTTCTTGCAATTACTATGCTCACTAGCTATTGCCATGGCGTTGCTCATCGTCATCATCAAAACTGACTATGGGGTGAAACCGCCCCAGCTTTACCAGCCCCAACAGTGGTTGAGTTATTAAGAACTCGTCTATCTGCAAATGCAGCAAAATCTCACATAATGCACTTTGATGGCTTGAGGGAGACATGAAAAAACAGAAGGCAACTTAAAAGAAAGGAAATGGTGGGTGAGCCATTCTTGGCATGTACCACATTTAATCATGCGATACCCATGTGAAGTGATTTGAGAACATATATCATGGTTTCCCATAACAGATTAATTTACACTTGTTCAGATTTTCCCTTTGTGAATTGAACTGCAAGTGAATAAGCCAAAGAAGATGAGCCGATGATCAGTGTAGGGACCCTTCTATTATATAGAAAAAAAAGCTGTACCCTACCTGTCTAATCTCTCTACCCTACCCCTTGCAGTAGATCAATCAAGTCCCTTTCCTTGGTTCTTACCCAGCACATGAATTTGTTGGAAAAAATGGTGGTGGGCGAAGCTACAGAGTAAAGTGGGAGTAAGCGCATGATTTGATATCAACTTTGACATATGGGATACACAGTGATAAATGTGCCATATAAAATCTATATAATCCGTTCCTTTACCTGTAGTAAACTACTAACAGCAGACAGGATAATATATTAATATCTGCATTTTATACATGAGGTGCGTGACTGATGTAGTATATTATTTAATATTCATCACCCTCTTTGGAGACAGGGTAGAAAAAGAACTGCATTGGGCGAAGAGCAGTGCCATTGGAATTAGATAATTGTCAGCAGCAGCCAGTAGCAAACTAGCAGAGGCGCTGTCTAGAAATGAACATGGCTTCATTATTTTACCACCACACACAACTTGTACTCCATAGTAGTGCATAATGCTGTACTCATCAATGAGAAGTCATTTATTTTTCAACGGTAAGTGTCTGACTCTGTTTAATATAGTTACTTGAAAAGCCTTTAGAAGAAAAAATAATCCAATCATTGTTTTTAATCCTGTTATGTTATTCTCTACCATTCTGCCTGTTACTTTTCTGCCTCACAGTCACAGCTTTTTTAATGTTTGGCAACATGTGCAGGTAAAAGAAAACATAACATTGGTCTTATGATTCTTCTAATCATAATCATCACATCAAATAAATTCCAATGGCCCTAGGGGACCAGTAATGTACTGTTACTGTACCACGCTGTTATTTAAAACAATTGTTGGCAAAGAGCATTATTTACAATTTGTCTTTTTTGTTTTTCTCAATATAGCTGCTCCTGCTGATCAAGCCGGACTACCCGACAGGCAGGAGAGATCGGCTCATTTGCGGCGGCAGAGGCTGGAACAAAGCCAGCTTGAATACCAGTGGCTGGTGGTCCTGAAAGAAGAGGGGATCAATGCTCCGCTCCCGGGCGCCATTGCAGCCATTATCCCCCAGCCTCCAATCTCCCGGACATCTCATCTCCGGAGCCCGTCACCAGCCAACTGCTGCCACCCCCCACAAGAATGACAACAGGCAATTGCTGCGCTGCATCCTGCAGCAGCTGGACACTAAAGAGGGCTGGCTCACTTCAATGGAGAAGTGCATGGACCAGCTCTGGACTGACATCCATAATGCTCTCTTCTAACCCTTTTTTAATATTTTTTTGGGTGGGAGGAATTTGTTGTTTGCTTAGGCTGGGTGTCAGGCCTTGGCAAGGCTGCGCACCTACCTCAGGTTTGGCAAAGAGTGGCAGCCAAACTACATCTTCCAGAAAGCCGTCCTTTAGGGAGGGATTGTACACCATTTAAACCACATACAACACAGGGAGCGCTGTATGTGATTCTTGTTTGTTAAGGTAGTTCCGGGTGCAGAGCGGCCGCTCTGCACTTCCTGGTTGCTGTTCGTTTCTTTGTGTACCAAAAGGATTAGGGGCAATCCGCCCGAGGCGCTACATCTCCCTTTCATCCTTTTGGTGGCGGATTTCGTTTGGTAGGAGTTGGTTGCTCCTGTCAAGTTCCGCTCGGGTGAGCATGAACGTCTCAAGTTCTGTTTTTCCCGCCTGCGACTGCAGCGGGAGAAGCCATAGGTGTACTTAGCTGTTCCTGTCGCGTTTTCACTCGGTTGAGCGCAAACACCCTGAGCCTTGTTCGCTGCCCGGGGAGAAACCACGGCTGAACTTTTCATTCCGCTGATTTACTGACTTCCCAAGTAACTGTGGAGACCATACCGGCTGTTGTTTTCCCTTCGCTGAGAGAGAGGAGGATTTACAAAGATAGAGCGGTAACTAGTGCCTTGAAAACTGGAGGTACCGCTTTTATTTTTTCATTTGACTTTGTGGGCATCTATTTTGTGTGACACTTGTGTTGCCCATTCTGAGTACTTTGAAGCTGCATTCATTTTGGAATTCCCAAAGGAGAGTGGGGATATTGGAATTCACAGTTCAGTGGCAGTATGACTTTCTATCACAACGTGCCATTATTTTTGCTGACCTATTATCTGGATTTGGCCTTTATTTTTCTTCTTGCTTTATGGGTGTATGAAAAAGGGTATGTATGAGTATTAGATCTTCCTGTTTTGACCAAGGTAAAATAGGTCGTCAGAGTACTAATTGGGTTGTGTTTGGTTTCCACATGTGTATTCTTTTCCTGTGATGAAAGAGCTTTCTTACTAGGCAGAGAGGATTCATTGCCGCCAAGGAAGATCCCCAACATGTATTGGAGAGGTATTAGCGAGAATACATGAGTGTAGTTAGAAGTATATATTCTACTAATCATATGTTTATTTTGTTACAGATCTCCTTTTCCCACGCTGCACCTACCCTATCCCTATCCCTCGCTTGATTACCCCAATACTCTGGGTTTATTTCAGTCAGAGTTGGGGAGGTCAGGAGGTGGACCCCTTTGAGCATCGCCCAGATCCTGAGGAGTTCTTGTGGATGTGACACTGGGTGCAGAGGGTAGGAAGGGAGTTAGGCGTTGGACTCTAGAGACTTTGATGACCATTTTAAGTTATGGGGCCTAGGATCAAATTTGTCTGGTAGAGGGGTGGGCATGTTGTTTGGGTGGAGAGGGTGGGCTGCTTTGTAAATAATTAATTTGTTTTATAATCTAAATTTATGCTTGAAGTAGTTTATTTTACTTTTACTTTGCACTGCTACCTTCAAGTAGTTTTACACAACCTGTGTATGTGCTTGGAATTTAAGACTAGAGCTATCGTAGTACTTAGTTATAGCGTCTAGGCTTCTAATTCTCTATCTTGACCATTATGGAGAATGCTGCCATGATGAGATGACCTAAGCTATATTGTGTGGAGGCTCTGAGCTATCTAGATAAAAAAAACAGTAGCAGTTAATTTATTTCCTACTAAGTTAAATTACAGCCATACTAGTTGTCTTGCCTGAATATATGTACAGCAATAACAGGAGAGGCATCACAACTTCAAAAGCGAAGTCCCACTTCCAGTTCCACCCAGGTGAGATCCAACTGTAGGATTATTCTGAATGATTGATTGATGATTATCCAGCGTAGGCAACTAATTTGAAGTAAAAAGACAGAGTAAGTGGGTTATATATATTTATCAAAGATTTACAAACAATTGACACTACCTGAGTAGTATGCTATGATGATGACTGATTGTGCTAAAATAGTAAACAAGCAATACTAGTAGGTGTTGGCTAATGTGGAGCTATCAATACTATTTGTAAAAACCACACGTTATCAAAAACGGACTCAAAGTCTGGAGTCGACAAACTTATGTTAGGCGTTTACAGTTATGATGCTGACGACTGATATTCTTCATTCTATATCTAAAAAACTATGGATCATTATGAATGCGTGGGTTGGTAATGAGCTGGTGTGGGCTACTGCTTTGAAGATTCTACAATAAGTTGGTGTTGCTTTCAACACACCCACCTCACCAAGTGCGTGATCCATTGATGGTGTAATTGGAAGCCAAGCTCAATAAATCATACAACTCCGGGGAAGAGGGTTAGGGGTTTGATGAATGGATGAGTAATGGGATTTGGGGAAAGGTTTGAGAAAGACAAACACTACAACACAATGGCAACATTTATCTGGGAACAAAGCAGCAGCACATCATTCACCATCAATCTGTTGTTAGAAGGAAGCAAAGGAATGAGTATGAAGGAGAACAGTTACACACATTGCAAACAGTCCTTCTGCCCCAGGCCGAGACCCAATTAATCAAATATCCAAATGTTCTGTGTTCTAGGTTAAACCCACCCACCCACTCTTCTTAAGTAATATGATTGTTAAAAGAAAAATGATACTGTATTGCAAACTTGGATGGTGCATGTGCATTCTCGTCTGGAATGTTCACACTTGTGGCCTCTCTGCACTGGTCCGGTAGGTAAGTAAGAGTGTTGTTGAGCTCATGAGCGTATCTAGCTTTTGCCTTTGAAGTAGACTAGAAGAAGGGTTGCGGATTGCAATAGAGAAACTGTATTTTAGAGTAGAGGAGAATGGCAGAAGGAAGGTAAGCTTCATGAGGAGTGTATGAAGATAAGACTTCAAGGCAGAGCAAAAAAACAAGAGATGGCAATCAGACTTTTACTTTTGCCACAAGTCCAACATACACACAGAGCAGCATTTCACAAACACACCTCTCTCTATTCCAAACAGCTGAGTAGTACTAGGCCTCAGACTCTTGGTTTACCTTTGAACGGCCGCCAATACTCAATAACTTCTTGCTTCTTGCTGTGTATTGACGAGGTAGAATTAACAATCAGAGGGGGGAGAGAGAGAGAAATCAGAATGGATTTATTCTCCCTGGACATATTTAAATAAACAGTTAAAATCCACTCCTTGAGATTAAGGGTGTCTCCTCCACAGTGGGGAACACCTTTATGTTTTTAGGTCCCCTCACACACCAACAGGCCCCTTGGTGTCATGCTTCATCATCGGGGTTATCGTACCCCTCTACGGGGTACGGCGTGCTGCGACCTACGGAGACGGAGAACTTGTTAGACTATGTGTGGTGTTGGTGAGGGGGGATTTTGAATAAATGTGAGTGTATTGTGGGGTTTGGGAAATAGTGATAGTTAAAAAGAACCTGGCTCGTGGGGTGACTAAAAATTATTTAATAAGCCCCCGGGCTGGTGCTGTTAAAAATTAGGGTGAGAGGTCACTACGCTGACAATGTGCGTTACCTCCTTTTTGTGTGCGTCAACATGTTTCGGTGCCAGATGCACCTTCTTCAGGACGGGGTGCACAAATCCCCACCTTCCTAATGTTTCTCTAACTAATACCAGAATTTTCTAATAAAAGTGAAGAAAAATTACAGTGCAGGTAAAAGTAATGTACCTAGCAAAAAAAGATGTTGTCTATTGATCAACCTGTAAAGGAAAGAAGACAAACATTTTTTTTCTGGTGGTCTCTCTCTCCATATCCATAGGTAAAATGTCCAGTGGTTACAGGTGACATACTATAGCTGTATTCTAGTGCTTATAGTGGGATACAAATATTTTACAAAAAACACACTAGACTCACTGACACACAACATAAAGCACACACACTTAATGAGGAAATTTTTGATCAGATGTATTTAAATAATTTCCTGGTCGTAACACTATTGTTGGTAAAGAGGGAAATGACAAAGTTTGTGTTATATCCCTGTAAAGTGAGGAGGAAAAATGTCAATTTCATGCCATTACATATTTACAACATACTGTTTTGGAGTTGTAGATAAACCTCATGAGCCAAAACGTCAGGATCTGGTGTGCTAACTAGCACCTGTTTGAGAAAGAAAGGCATATTCAGGTCTTGGTTTAACTTCCATTCATGTAGTGGTGGCAGTGCTCACAATCATCAGACCTTTCTACTCACGATTTCTACGAGGAAATACCTCCCGATTGATCCCTACGTGGCTCCGGTGATAATGCCAGAAGGAATTTTGAAACCGGGGTTTTATACCTTTTCCCGGGTTGGTTATTGACGAGGTAGTCCTGCAGCGCCCAGTCCCACCATGAGTTCTTCTTTCATGATACTCCTCCAGTCCTGAGTGGCTTCGAGTAACCCCGTACCAGAACCAGACCAGTTATCATCATCATGAATCGTGAGGACCAGAGCAAGATAGACGTGGAGTTCAGTGCACTTCTGTTAAAGAACAAGGAGAGAATGAAACTGAATTGCAGTATTTAGCATAGGTTTTTTTGTTTGACTGTTCTTGTGTCTGAAAAAAAGGAAAAAAAGGAGAACACCCCTGCAAGTGTGAAAGGGCTGATCATCATCACCTACAGGGAATATAAAATAGACGCTCATCACTCAAGCCCCAAAAATGCAAATCAATAATCAATATCCCATGTTACAGTTCAACAACACACCCTCCCCGAGTGTCTGCCACCACATGAATCATCAATCAAATTAAATCATTACTCAGGCAATCAGTCACTCACTGTTGCAAAAGTTGAAGTTACCTCATCCAATCCAAGGCAAGCATGGTGATTCAGGTATTGGGTATTCAATCATCTTTGATGCTGACAACACATTGGAATTTGGTATTGGCAGGCAGTCCTGTACATAAAAATTTTTTTTATGGGGTAACTGTTCTGATACTAAGTCATGCAAAAAGGGATAAGCATTAGGCAATAGGCATGCGAGGGGGGCAGGCATTGTCCCCAATGTCATGAAGGAATTGTGGAAGCTTCTTCAATGCACACTGGTCCAACTGCAATCCAGCAATATATTTTTTTTTGCAAAGAAAAAACCAAGTTCAATGAGAACATTTGAAAAGTTCCATGGGGGCACTAGCATACTTAGTCTTGGAAGTAGAGTTCATCCTCAAACTCAGGTGGTTCACCCAGAAGTTAACACATTTGATTCAATTTCGGACCAATCACCCTCTTCCTCCTCCTGTACTGCTGTTTCAGGAACTTTGTAATTGTGTGGTATAAAATGTTGGTTCATTTTGATCATATTCGATCTCTCCACATTTTGAGGCAAGAGACTGGTCCTTCTCACTGTGAGGACCGCACCAGCTGCACTGAACACACATTCAGCAGACAGCCTGGCGGCAGGACAAGCAATATACTTTATTTCCAGCCTGCTGAGTTCTGGCCATTAGTTCATCTTCCCATACCAATACATCAATGGATTTTTGACTGTAGATGGTCATTGGTGCTGCCACTTGCTCTACCTGTTTTGCCATCGCCGGTGAACTGGACTTGAGCCCTGCCAATTACAACCAATGCAATGCAGAGGTTGGGTTCAATCCTTCTTTTTCTGTTGTTGCCGGTGTTCCGGTTGATGTTGTTGTTGGCTGCTGTGAGACAAGACTGCCCTCTTTGGAAGCTGAAGGTGGCACCCCAGAACTGTGGGGTGGAACCCGAAGGTCCAGCTGTTCTTCTTCCAAGTATCCAGCTTGCTCTATAATCCACCTCTTGTATTTCAAAACATCCCCTTCACAAAAGGGGATTAAAGTGAGCAGAATTTTTTTGTATCGTGCATCAAGTAGTGTATGTACTCATTGGGCTCAATTATGTCATGTTGCTGCCTTATATTAGAAGCCAAGGGCAGGACGAAGCTCTCAACCAAGGCATGTTGCTATTGTGTTTTCATTCACACCTGCAGGGGTGAACCTTTCAGATGCCTTCTTTACTTGATCTTGTGGGAGATGCAGGAATGGGATAGCTTGGCCCATCGTACTGTCCTCCTCGCTAACTTCCCGCATGAAAACCTCACAAGGGAGTAACAACTGTGTCAGGCATTTGACTAGGCCCTATTTCTCTGCATCCACGGTCATAGCTTTCTCAACTGCATCCCCTCCTCTTTGAATGACATAGTCATTGATCTGTTTGTACTGCTCAAACAGATGTTGCTGCATGTAAAAGGTGGAGTTTCATCGAGTTGGCACCTCCTGTATCAGGGTTTTAACTGTTGCTCTATTAGTATGCTGAATAATCTGCAGCTGCTTCTGGACTTTAAAAGAATGTCTGAAGGGGTGCAGATTCTTCTGTAGGTGGTCAGTATGTTGCTGTCTATGTCTTCCTTTTTGAGGAAGTAGTGCACTGCAAGGTTGATGCAATGGGCCAAACACAGGACCCTGAAATACCCAACCGTCTGACATGGTCTTGACTATGTTTCTCCCATTGTCCGTGGCAACAAATCCAATCCTAAGACACAATGGTCGCAGCCATTCATACACCTTGCTGTTAAGTTCCTCCAAGATGCTTACAGCTGTATGTAGTTTCTCCATGGAAAACATGGCCACTGTTGCATGCCATTGAACACTCTTTAAACTCTCTTCAGGGACAAGACTTAGAGATATCGTGTGCTCTACCCCTGCCAAAGTGATCCAGTGTGCAGTGATGCACATGTAATCAGTCGCCTGGCAACTGGTCAGCATGTCTGTCATCAGGTGGAAGGTGCGAACAACACTTTGCTGCAAAGCTTGTCCAACCAACTGCAGCACATCATGATGCAGCACTGGAACAGCCACTCTGGCAAAATAGTTTCTACTTGGTTCTGTCCATTTTGGGCAGATTACTGCCACAAATTCTAAAAATCCCACTCCTTCCACAAATGAAAAAGGGTCCAGCGCTAGCAATTTTGCCAGCTTCCCATCGTACAAACGTGTGGTTGTGTGGTTTCGCTCGTAGTGCCCCTCCTGCCTAAACATGTCTGTAATAGTAGCATGGGGCTTTGACACAGGCATCTTTTGTGAAGTAGATGCTAGTGGTAGACTCAATGTGAGTTGTGGTGGTTGGGACAGTCACTGTATGCCACAGTGTCTCCATCATCTCACTCTGAATCTTCTTGTGCCATTGTGAAGGTCGGTGAGGGGGATGATTCTGCTGGTGCACTGCTGGGGACAGGACTGCTTTGCGAAAAGATGTCACCCTCTTCTTCCTTATCATCACCTTGATTGGACTTGTAGCTGATGTTCCCCGGCTCTCCCCACCACCACAACCACATTCAGCAATGTTTTTAAGGTGCTCCTCCCTCTTGGTGTTTTTTCATATGGGCCATCTGGCCTCCAGTACCATCATGTGTACCAGGATTACCTCCACGAACATTTGTTTGGCAAATAGTGCATACTGCAATGTGCTCCCCTATTTGCTAACTGTAAAAATTGTCCCAAACAGGGGAGGGGTACTTTTTTACCGGCCCACTGCCAATATCTGAAGACATACTGGAGTTTGGTCGCTATTTCATCAACTGCCTCTCTGCTTCTCCTGAGGCAAGGATTGGTGTAGGTCTCAGCTGGGGCTTTGCAAATATGGGAGCTGGTGGGGGTCTTTTCTGTGCTACAGCCCTTGGAGATGGTTAAATAGCAATGCCAGATTCCTCTGTGTTCCCTTCCACCATGACTACCTTGTCATCGTCATCCTTCCCTTCATCCCCTTCCATAGGTTACATTATTTCTGGAACTTTTCTTTTCCCTTGCCTCTTTTGCTGTCTCATGGTCTCTGTTGGGATCTACTCCATGTCCCTATCATCATCATCAGAAGTGGCGCTGCTTGAAGAAAATGGTGCTGCAGTACCCTCCTTTTCCGTGCTGGAGATGTGGGAGCCAAAGATTCGAAAACAGGAGGTTCAACTTCTTACTCTGAAGGAAGCTCAACCTCCTGTTCTGCTCCAACATCAGAAAAATCCAATGTTTGCTGCTGCTGTCCACTTTGCTGTGTTTTACTTTGCGAAAGGGACCAATCCAATTCAACATCGCAACTCGTTGACGTCAACATGATTGAACTGGCTGCCTCACTGACATACATGGTCCTGCGTCTAGGTTGGAGAGGTGGTGCTGTTGATGGAGGAGTGTTGCTCTCAGCTTGCTCACTGGTGACCGGTGCAGCAACAACAGCTTTCCTGAAAAAGGTTTCGGTCGGCATGCCAGAGATGGAAATCTGCTTCTTCTTCTCCCCACTAGGTTCTTTCTTGGAGGCACCTTTCTTTGGGACCATCTTGAAGCTGGCATTTAACCGTGGCTCTTAGCTTCGCAACAAGCTGAAGAGATGACTGTGTTGCTTAGTCATTCACACATCACATGATGTACAGGCCATCTGCCTGGCAGTACTGTGGATGCTGTCTCTTCTCTTGTGACCATAAAAGCAAAAAAGCAAGAAAACATATCAGTGAAATGTGGCATTAATGAGGTTCAAGTAGTATTACAAATAAAAACATCATTCAATGTGGTTACTTAAGTTATTATAAATAATTCACAATAGTATACAGTGTTCATTTATAAAATGGAAAACTACACCAGATGAACTTTCATGGTGACGGTACACTCAGAAAGGATTAGAAAGAGCAACAACAACAAAACAACACAGCTGTAATTGTTTGCTTTATGTGCAATGCATCACATGGGATGTGGCACGCAGGGAGGTGCAGCTAACAAATGCATTGACAATTGAAGAATCCTTACACAATGATTGCTGTTGGAAACTAATAGCAGGCATGGGGTTGATTCATGAATGCCCGATGCTATGAAAATGGTTAAAAAATAAGCATGGGCGAATTTTGCGAATCTGGCGTTCGCGAATTTTGCGAATTTGCGAACTCGCAATCCGCAAAATCCGCGAATTCTCGCGAATTTGCGAATTTTTATTTTTTTTGGTGTTCGCAAGGGTTTCTGCCAGTTCGCGAGGGTTGGTACCAGTTCACAATTGCGAACTTACTTGTCGGCTCGCAACGGTCGCAACTATGTTGTTTCTACGTCTGGTTCATCATTAGAGGTTCCCAGCACCCTCTGTTTCACCACTGCCACTCTCTGTTTCACCCATGCCACCCTCTGGTACATCAATGCCACCCTCTGGTACATCATCACTGTAGATTATGGGGGGAAAACCAAGCACACCTGCCCTGCTTCAACTGACATGAATTAATTTGGGGTTGGTTTATTAATGTGTCACTGTTTTAAAATTCCAGGTCTGGCACCTGCTTCCTTATCAGTAATTTGCTTTCTGTTGCAGTGCAATTTTTTTTTCCAGGACCTTTGTGGCCTACTTGTAGCTATTCTATGACCCTGCTGTGAGGGTCAGAGCAGGGTCATACAATTGTTGCAACTAGCAACTGAACTCTGGAGAGGCCCCTGTCAGGAAAGCACTACAGGGAATGGTTACTAATGATGAGTTTGAACTCTTGCACCTGCTGAGTGCTTTCAGTTTTGCAAAACTCGTTTTTCTGCAGTTTCACGGGATTCGCGGGGCGCAAACTTGCGCGAGATCGGATTTGGAAGCCGCGTATTTGTGCGAATATGCGATTTGTTTTTTTGCGGCGTGTTAGTTCGCAAGGTTTTGTGCGTTTTAGCGAGCCGCTTGTAGCGCAAGGCGCGAAGTTACCCTCGCGGTTGTTCAAGGGCGCGGCCATCTTGTTTGCATGACGTATTTCCGTTTCCGGGCGCGAAGTGTAATCTCGCAAAGTGTGCGGCTCGCTAGTACAATTTCGCGTGTGTTCGCGAGGAAAATCTCACGCGAACTTACCTGCGCGGTCGTGAACGGGCGCGGCCATCTTGTTTCTCATTCATTGCTATGGTTCTGGGCATGCTTTTTGTATCCTCTCTGTATCTCTGCCATCCTTTGCTTGTTTGAAGTTTTTTTGATCTATTTTACTTATTATCTATCTCTCTGTTTTTCTAGCCCTATATTTTTGTGTTTTCTGCTACTTTTGGTTAATTTTAAACTACTTTTTTAAACTCTTCACTTTTCTTCTCTTCCTTATTCCATTTTCTTTATTATTTAGCTTCCTTTCTGCCCAGACCATGGTGAAGGGAGCCGGGAAGCATCCTGAGAAGGGGAAGGGTCCCGCACCCCGTGCGCGGCTCCCGTGCGGGCGTTTGAGGGGGGAGCAGGTCGCACCCCGGGAGATCTTCAGCCCGGAGGAGGTGGCCGCACTAATTTTTTATGTTCAGGCCGCCTCCCCAGGACCATCATGGCAGACGGCAAGATCGGTAGCGGGTACGGGATCCGGGAGCGCCAGAAGCGGTGGGAGAAGGTGTGCCGGGCCATGTACCACCACTCTCGGGTCCGGTGCACCTACAACCAGGCCACCCACCGCTGGACGGATGTCCTGGACTGTGAACGTGATCTGCTCGACCTGCTTGGCCTTGAGATCCCCGGGCTTGGTGAGTAGTAGTAGCTATTTCTTTACTACTCTGTTTTCTCTTGCTCTGTGTGTTATTATATTGCAAATTTTTGTTTTTTACTAAGAGCAATAATGCTGCTCATTACATTGTAGGTAAATTATATTTCAAAATCTTCTGTGCATTTCAAGTGCACTGCTCTCCTACTCAGTAGTGTTGCTACTATGCTTATTTGTTTTCGATTTTGTGTTCATTTCATTGGCCTGTGAAATTATGTATGAGTGTAGTTTAAAGAACTGCGTAATGCTAGACACTAAGGTTCAGATTTTTAATTACCGGCGCATCCCTGCAAAGTAGCAGGGATGCGCCAGTAATTGTGCGCCTCGCCACCACCACCCATGGTGCGCCGTATTTACAATGCGGGCACCATGGGCCCAAAACGTCACCAAAACGTTACGCATTTGTGCCGTAAAGGCGGCGCATTGCTGGAGTTGCGTTGCAACGATGGTGCAGCTCCATCAATGCTCTGGGGTGCCCTATCTCCCCAATGCTGCGTCAAGCCGTACGTCTGCTTGAAGCAGGTGCAGGGTTTGAGTCACGCATCATTGTCCTTAAAGTGACTGATTGAAATCTTGGAGATTTCCCTCACCCACTTTTAGGATGCGTTCCTGCGCAGGAACGCCCTCCCTTGCGCCGGAGCACCCCCTGATGGTGCAGGGCTTTACAACGTGATGCATCTCCCATATGCGTCACGTTGTTAATATACACCGCACCATTGCGCCTCTTTTGGTTTGCCGCTGCGTCACAAAAGTCACGCAACAATGGAGCAAAAGAGCTGCATGGGGCTTCTAAATCAGCCCCTACAGACTCAAGTCCAGTGCTTCCTTTGTACACATGGCGATAAGAAGAAATAGTGGTGGTGGATTGATAATTTGAGTATTTTAATGAATGGTTAATGTAGTAGGAAACTTTAGTGTTGTCGCTGATCTGCAATCACGATGGACTTTGTCTGTCACTTCGCGTGCTGCGGACTGCTGCCTGCCAATCCTAGGCAAACCTTTTTAGTTCTTTGTTTAGTGAGTTACATAAGAATTTTCCAATTCGACGGTCTGCAAATCAAGCAATACTAATAACGTAGTACACCACATGAGATCGGTCAATATATCCCGTGGAATAGTTGTCTATTTGCTATTTCGCCAAAATATTTTGTTATTGTTCTTTTGAAATGTTTGATTTGGTTGACAAATATCATCCATGTTTTCTGGTCTTTCTTTCTTTCATGTTGTACATCAGCTCCCCCCAGGGGCAAGAGGACACAGGAGGAGGAGGAGGGTGCTGTTCAGGATGCAGGCCAGGATCGGGCAGGCGAGGGCTCCTTTGCTGGCCCCAGTAAGTTTTAATTTTAATATAGAGTACCTATTTTTTCCTAGCGTTCCTCATTCGATTTTTTCTAAATAGTCTTTGATCTTCTTGTAGACTGGATCTAAATTCTTATCCTGCCTCGACTATGACTCCCTGTGATATTACTAGATTATTCTTATTAGTCTGTCTGTGTAGCTAACTAACGTTGCACATTTGGCAATTCCATTGGACTCCCATTCTAGTCAGCAATAGCTCTATGCACTGAGTGCAGTCCTCTGGGATTGTCTATAATGTCTTTTCAAGTCTTCTAAATGTTTATGCTTTGACAATTGCAAAAAAATAAAAAGGTGAATAATCACCAAGGAAGAATAAGATACTACTTTACTTTTGGTTTGGATAGTAGGACAATCCATTCTACTACTGTTGCAGGGACAAATCTGCACAAACAGAACTATGGACACTAAATAATGCATTGCTTAGCTTATCAATTATAATAGGTGCTGTTAGACTTTCCACATACCTCAGTGATAACAGACTTTGTAGTTGAACCCCCAATCTCCTTACTGACTAGATAGTGTGGCAGAGTCATTTAGCTCCCAAAGTCACCGATGATTGATCCCCAATGATCATTAGATTATCCAACGCAGGACAAGAGTACGGAGTCAGAGTCAAGAAGTGTCAGAGGCACGGACTCATGCTTGCAAAAATTCCAAAACCTTTAGCTCATCCACTCTAGTCTAGAGGACCAAAAACCACAGAGTCTATTTACGTTTAAAAGCTTTATTACAAGTAGAGACATTTATTAAAATCAAGTTTGTCATAAAACTAAACGTTTAACTGAAAATGGAAAAGTGCTTAGTGCTGACGATTAATTGGAGTAGTAAGTTTCAATGGGGTACACCCTGAGAAACCTCTGACCTGGGTCAGTGAAGTTAGTTACAATAGCAATGGTCAGAGTCTATCAATTCATTAGAACAATAAATGTTGAACAAGCAGTTGATCAAATATAGAACAAAGTAATATTGTATGCCACGGTGTGCTTATATTATTTAATCATTGGTTCAGCACAGTATTTAACAGGTACCTGGTTCAATTCCACAGGTATCTAGATACACGAAGTATTATTATATACAGACAAAAAGAATGATACTTATTCAATTGCGTCATTGAATCATAAATGCATCAATGGACATTCGTCTCATGAGTATATACCATTTTCGAGCTTCACGTAAAGAAACAAGGCAAACGTTGTACACCAATTATTTACATGAATATCGCGCTCAAAGTGATGGAAATGGGAAAACAGTTAGGTAGGATAGGTGTGATGGGAAACAGGTGAGGACTGGGTAAAGGTGGTTGTGACTTAGAACAATCACAGTGGGATAAAATGAACCCTTTACAGTCTATATTTAGATCTGAAGTTCCAATGTACACCTATACATAGGAGTCGTGTTACTCCGTTGCTTAATCCTATGATTGGCGAGCGAATATGATCAGGTCTATGTTTCGACCCCCTGGTTAAAGGGTAGGTTTGCTCCTCATATCAGGGTCTTCATCAGGACAGGAAAAAACAGGAGCGCCTATAAATGATAATTTCAAATGAGTGTATCATGTTTTAGGGGGACTAGAAAGCACACTGAGGAAGCACAGAAAAGGCGAAAAATGGCTTACTTTAGTAGAGGTCCTTACGTGGCCATTGTGGTAGGACCGTCAAGGGTTCCTGTTCATTTGGAGTGGTAATCCCGCCTTCATCTGAAAGGGGATTGTTGAATTACTAATACAGCTAATTCTGGGCGTGGAACACGCATTAATCGTCTGAAGATCCTAGGGGGGTACTTACTGGGAAGGAGGGCCTTCCTTCCAATGGGTTGATTCTCTGTTCCAGCTTCAGACACTGTGCTGCTTTTTCAATACAATATAATTAGACCCTAAAACGGTCCCTAACATGGACACCGTAGAGAGGGAATTTAGCCACGTTCCCTAAACAACCCGACACTCCGATTGGCCACGAACAGCCGAGCCTCCGGGAAGTATCTGGCGGCTGCACCTCGCGGCACAGACCCAGCCGGCAAGCAAGCGAGACGGATCGTGCAGACAGCCTCGGCTGTCATACAGACCGGTGAGCCTTTTGATCAGTCTTGTACTGATTAATTCATCCCCCCCACGGCCCTAGCGGTTATTGATATTTGGCGCGCGCTGCGCTCAGAAAGTTTAGTATGCGGGAAACTTTCTATTTGTTAGCGGTTATAACCCAGCGCCCTGGAAGTTTTGTATACAAGATACTTTCTATCTGCTAGCGGTCATAACCCAGCGCTACATCTTAGCGCCAATCCTTATTGATGATGCCCCAATTTAAAAAGAACGTATCTCTGCGTTCATGTGCTTAAAATATCCCTGATATGCACAATGCTGCATGCCAGCTCCCCTTATCAAGGCGGCCTCCCCTACGCTGAATTTTAGCGCTATTCCTTCAGTATGAGGCCCCATTTTTTGTGAAAGTAAACGTATCCCCATGTCCATTTGTTATAAACTAAGATAACAATGTCTCCCCCATGCCCAGGCAACTACCATTAACATCTGGCTTTGGCATATTCCTTTTTCCAGAATCACGGATTTATGACCGCCCAAACGCGGATATAGCTGGAACAGAGAATCAACCCATTGGAAGGAAGGCCCTCCTTCCCAGTAAGTACCCCCCTAGGATCTTCAGACGATTAATGCGTGTTCCACGCCCAGAATTAGCTGTATTAGTAATTCAACAATCCCCTTTCAGATGAAGGCGGGATTACCACTCCAAATGAACAGGAACCCTTGACGGTCCTACCACAATGGCCACGTAAGGGCCTCTACTAAAGTAAGCCATTTTTCGCCTTTTCTGTGCTTCCTCAGTGTGCTTTCTAGTCCCCCTAAAACATGATACACTCATTTGAAATTATCATTTATAGGCGCTCCTGTTTTTTCCTGTCCTGATGAAGACCCCGATATGAGGAGCAAACCTACCCTTTAACCAGGGGGTCGAAACGTAGACCTGATCATATTCGCTCGCCAATCATAGGATTAAGCAACGGAGTAACACGACTCCTATGTATAGGTGTACATTGGAACTTCAGATCTAAATATAGACTGTAAAGGGTTCATTTTATCCCACTGTGATTGTTCTAAGTCACAACCACCTTTACCCAGTCCTCACCTGTTTCCCATCACACCTATCCTACCTAACTGTTTTCCCATTTCCATCACTTTGAGCGCGATATTCATGTAAATAATTGGTGTACAACGTTTGCCTTGTTTCTTTACGTGAAGCTCCAAAATGGTATATTCTCATGAGACGAATGTCCATTGATGCATTTATGATTCAATGACACAATTGAATAAGTATCATTCTTTTTGTCTGTATATAATAATACTTCGTGTATCTAGATACCTGTGGAATTGAACCAGGTACCTGTTAAATACTGTGCTGAACCAATGATTAAATAATATAAGCACACCGTGGCATACAATATTACTTTGTTCTATATTTGATCAACTGCTTGTTCAACATTTATTGTTCTAATGAATTGATAGACTCTGACCATTGCTATTGTAACTGACGATTAATTGGACACATTTCTTGTGGTCGAGCCGAGCTCTCACCTGGTTTGAACTTGATCCTGCTCGTGTTCTTAGAAGTCAAGCTTCTGTCTGTTAGGAGAAAAAGTGGTGCATGTTAAAAATAAAAAGCAAGCATTCATCAGTTGTGCCAAAAAGTGCAGCAAGACAACAGCCTTCCCTGGAAAAAGGGACATTTTTACTTTAGAGTAGACAGTCACAAATTATTACATTGTATTCTGTTTTTTTCACATTTCTTTATTCCTCCTAGACCAAATATTATATAGTAGTGAGTGGTGTATTTTAACATTCTTAAATGTACTTTGTAGGTGGAACATCAGGAGGCGGGGCCAGCGCAGAGGTGGTGGTATTGGACGAGGGGAACAACTCTGGGGAGGAGGCGGTGCAAGTGCCGGACATGCCTGTGAGGGTTAACACGGTGGTGGCGGGCAGAGGTAAGCTATATATTCCTTACTTATTGAGATTGAAGACTGCAGATTGTGCTTTCTGCACGGGTGTATTATAAATCAACCAGGTAGTAGCCTCCTCTAAATGTACTTCGACTTAGCTGTGAAGTTTTTGGCGAGAAGAATCCCAATCAGATCTGAGATGAACTTGATGGATGGGATGAACAAAAAGCGAAAAAAGGGTGTAAGTAAGTGTGGAAGGACGAGAAATTTAATGATGACAGGCAAAGAAGAATGATATGTGTTTGCTTGGTCCCAGAGGTGGCTGGGAAGGAAAGAAGATGGTATGGTGCATGGCTGGGTGAATGATGAAGCAAGGATGGGTGGAAGGAGAACAGCCTGGGTGGGTGAAACAGAAACTGTATGTGTGCATATACTTTGAATGGATGGATGCCTGGATCATGGTACTATCTGACTCTTAGATAGCATATGTGTATCTAGAGAGAGTAGACGGTCACTGGATGAACTAAGTCTTACTTTGAAGAGCATGTAACACCGCACCCGCACGTCCGTTCCAGTGTAGGAAAGGCAAGGAAAAAAAGTTGTAATTTTGTCCAAATACTACCATGAATAGTAGCAGTAGTTTGTATTGCAACTGCAAGCACAGCATATATCCGGTTATTACGGTGGACACTCCCTACCTCTCTTAATAACTTTAGTTTAGTAGTAGTATGTCATTCATGTGTGGGTGTATCACTGTTCACTCAATAATAAGCAAAGCACCTAAAGTCATCCCATATGTCATCAAATACATCCCATGTGAAGTGATAGATAATCAGATTATTTGGCTTCTTCATTTTCCTTTTCTAGTACTCATTTGCACTGTAGGGTGAAAGCTAAATTAATTAAGCAGTAGCTCTTTTAATAGAGTATTCTCAGTGCCACCCGTAATAGAAAAGTAAGAGCTTCACCACCTGCATGTACTGGACCGGTACAGTAACGCAAGTCTGTCTCACTCATCATGGTGTGCGTCTGTTTTTCTCGGGTGCAAGTTCACTGCGCTGGCATTATGCCGGCTTGCATAAGATAACGTACCAATTTTCCTAAACAAGAGAGAAGAAGAAGAATAAGACTGGTGTACTGTCATAGTCGACTGTAATGGAAGTCCATAGTGCTCGTAGAATTTGTTCCTTAAACTCCCACTAATGTTAGAGCAAGGATGAAGAAGTCGAAGGTTACATAGATACTGTCCTCAATATTTATGCACTGTGCTTTCAATTTGCTACTTGTACTGTGACACAACTTTCTGCTCAATCATTTTGTGTTACTCTTAAGGAGTATTGGTTACAGACTATGTCTTTCTTTCTTCATATAGTTGCTCCTTCCAAATCAAACAGACCATCAAGGAGGGAGCTGGCATGAATGGCCCGGCAACGGAGGCTGGATGCCACTGTCGCCGAATGTCGGCGGCTGGTGGCCCTGGAGGAGGAGGACACGCAGTCTACCGGTACAACAACAACATCCACTGGGACAGCTGCATCCTCCTCCGTGCCCCCACGGGCTGCCAGCCAGCGCAGTGCTCCAGCGGTACGGAGCGGGGCTACCAAAGCCAACCGCCACCGCTGAGCAGCAAAGACAGCAGCTGCCCCCCACAGGATTTGCAAGACACGCCAGCACCGCTTATGCCTCAGAGTGTCCTACCTGGAGCAGGAGGTCCTAACCTATAAGAACTTGGTGGAGGGCCTCCGCTTCGACCATGCCACCCTCCGCAAGGAGTATGATGCCCTGGCCATTAAAGGCAACAGCACCCTGCCGTAGTGTCCCTTGCCCCTTTTTTAGGACTTTTGGGGGGTGGGAATTGGGAGTTGGGTTGTTTTTGGGGCTTTTGAAGGACAATCGTTGGGGTTAGGGAGGGTCTTGCGGGAGATTATTTTGTTAGGGCTACAAAAATATACTTTTTGAAACTTTATCTGACCATACCTGTTTTTTACTGCTTTTGAGTCTGGTGGGTGGGGGTTTAACAGTAAGTTTGTTTTCCTGAATAGTCCTAGGACTTTAGTAGTACTACCGTCAATCTCTCGTCTCTCCTAATACTCCATTATACAACCTCCAACCAAACACTTATCTTACCTGTAATTTGTGTTTGAAAGTAGGGCTAGGCCCAGGGCTGGCTCCACGGGAAATGGCGATTAAGGTTGGCAATCCTGGGCGGATGAAATGTCCTCCTCATTGCCGTGGTACTAGTGGTGTGACACAGTGGCAGTTGCATGCCTATGGAAAAAAAGAAAATGAAACCTGGTTTGTCCTTACTGTAGCATTACAACGGTACGATAGAGAATATAGCAGGTGACAGTAAACTAGAACAGTGCCACAATGTAGCTTAACAAATGGTAAAGTATTGAAAGTATAACTTGTACTTGTGTTGGATTTCTTTCACATTGGCTTCTACTACAAGAAATAGTACTGAAGCTGAGTAAGTCTAGAATATATCCTCGGATTCCTTCACCAGCCTGTTGCTATGACCTTATCCTCCCCAGCAAGTGTGTGGAATTATTGATGTAATTTAGTCACACATCAAGCAAAACCACACAGCCCGGGGGAAGAGGGTTAGGGTTTGGAAAATGGATGGGAATGGGGGTTTCTTTTTGAGTAGGTTTTGTTGAGAGAAGAAAAAAAAGCACAGCATGGACAAACAATAATTGAAGATAAAGAAATCTTTGGGTACAAAGCTAACCATAAATCTTTTAAGTGACATAAAGGAAGTGCATGCACTACTGCATGCATTGTTACTGAAAAGTAAGTAGTACTAGAATGCGACAGTACAGGGCTGCAGCGTTTTCACTTGCCTATCTCTGCACTCAGAGAAACACTTCTTACATTAAATTAGGTTTTAAAAAAAAAACGAAGTAAAACCTATAGAATGGCTGTAGGGATCAATTTAGAAGCAGAGAGAGATCCAAGAAATGCAGTCACACTCATAGAAGAAAACAATGGATACTGTATATGTATGTTGTTGTAGTTGACCTGTTGAATTTGGTAAGTAAGTTGCATGCAGCAAACAATTCCTATTATTAGCGGCACTCCTCCATTCCAGCTGACGCTTCGTCCATCAATGTTGGTGACCAGAAGACACCCTATCCACTGCCTGCCTGGCGGATGCTGAATTGCGGCTCGCTAATGTGAAGCCTGACTCCATCCTTTTTCCCCATTGCACAGACTGAAACCCGGCCTGTAATTATTGAACGAAAAACAGGAAGTGATATATTACAACACCACTGATAAATAAATATAAGGTATGTACGCTGTGTAGTGCAAAAAGTCACACTTTGATTTTCCTAAAAGACAGTACAATATTTATGAAAGTGCGTATCCTGTCTGAGTCACCTTTTGAAGGATAAATAAGTATGGGCAAATTAATTTAGGGGATCTTTCCCCTCAAGCTAGGTGTACTGTAAACTGTGTTTTAGAACAAAATTAGACTTTCCCAGCAGTGCTCCCACCCAGACCCTTACTAAAGCCAGTCGCAAAAATGTAGAAGACCCCCAATCAGATCTCAAAAAACGAGGCCTAGCAGAAAACTGGTGACAAAACGTACTTTGAAAGTAAAAGTAGGCCCAAATACCCCCTTACCCACCGTGGATTGTATTCAAACCACTTGCAAGCAAGCAAAAGTATCCATAGCCAGCATCGCTCCAAGACTCGAAAACCCCCCCACCCAAACACATGCAATAGAAATACTGCTAACCCTAACGAGCCCTAAGTTAAGAATAGTGGCAAAGGCTTTCTTTAACTATGCCAAATCCCCCCTTTCCCACCATGGATTTTCTTCAAATGACTTGCAACCAAAATTACACATTCTCACGAGTGCTCTAAGACCCCAGAACTCAGTTGCAAAAATCTAGAACACCCCAAAACACATGCAATCCTGCTGCTAGGGATAACCCTAACGAACCTTAAGTTACAAAAAGTGCCAAAAGGCTTTTCCTTATGGATTTTGTCCAAACCACTTCTATCCGGTATTAGACCTTCCCAGGAATGCCCCAAGACCGCCAACCCACCCGCAAAAAAGCACAACACCCCCAAACAGCCAAAAAGGAAAATCTCATACTTACAATATTTCTCGGCCTTCGGTCCAAATGGGGACTTAGTCATTTTCTTGCCAGTTTCCAAAATCACTCCGCACGCGCTCTGCAGCTAGGCCCTAACTCCCCTCTGCCACCATGGATTTGCTTCAAACCTCTTGCAAACTAAAGAATATATAGCCAGCAGTGCTCCCAGACCCCAAACCCCACCCACAAACACCAGGAAGCCCCCCAAACAGGCCCCTGAAAACGCTACATTGAGCAAAATGTCAGAAATAGCAAAAAAGAATTCTGCATGGATTTTGTCCAAACTCCCATTTTCCACCACGGATTTCCTGAAAAGCAAATGCAATCAAGATTAGACTGTCCCAGCAGTGCTCCCAGACCCCAAAACTCACCCACAAACACCCGGAACCCCCCCAAAGAGCACCTCAAAGGCAAGCAAGTCAGCAAAAACACCCAAAAAAATCTGCCTCCGATTTGGTCCAAACCACTTTTATCCGGTATTAGAGCTTCCCAGCAATGGCCCCAGAGCTGTCAACTCACCCGCAAAGAAGTAGAACACCCCCACAAGTGCAGAGTCTTTCTTCATTGGGCGTAATCCAGCCATCTGCTTTGAGGGAAATAGGAGTCTGGAGGAGGAGGATAGAGGAGCATGTTCTTGTGAACTTGTGAACCTGAGGAATGCAGACTGCGGCACCTTCAAATCAATAAGCAAACAAGTGAAGACAGTTCTGCTGATGGGCTTGTTTTTGTGATTAGGTGATTAAAGTTTGAATTATATTAACTGTGCACAACAAAGAAATACAGACACACAGGAATAAAAGTGAATAAGGATGAAAAAGAAAGTTATTGATTTACTGTCTCATTTTCAGGGCTCGGTGTCAGTGAATAAGAATAAGGCTTCGTCATCATACTCTGCGAATTCAGGCAGGGTGAGGTCAGTGTCACCTAACAGAGAAGAAATTCCCTCATCTACGTTGTTGTCCACCTCGTCTTCATCCGGAGTGCTTTCTCGTACTTTGTAATCTGGTGGTATGAGGTACTGATTCATCTTGATCATTGTTAACCTCACATTTTTGGGCGAGAGGCGGCTCCGTTTGGAAGTTACAATGCCACCAGCAGCACTGAAAACCCGTTCAGAAGACACACTTGCGAGTGGGCAAGACAAGTAGTTTATAGCCAGGTTGGAGAGCTGTGCCCACCATTCTTTTTTCCCATGCCAATACGCCAATAGGTCAGAATTAACATAGACCTCTGTTGAGTCATTCAGATAGTCCTGCACCATCGACTCCAGGTCCTCCAAGGTTCCTCCACTAGGCTTACTTTTTGCTGTGACCTTTTGAGAACCAAACCCAAGCCGAGTTAGGCGATCCTCTTCTGCATCCAATGTTCCTGTTGTGTCTGGTGCAGATGATCCAGTTGCCGGTGTCGTTAACGGCTGAGAGGTCACTTGTGCCACAGCCACAGGTGCAGAAGTGGATTCTTTTGACTTGGGATGGCCTGCTGATGCTGATGTACTGCCTTTTCCTTCAATTTCCTGCCGTTCTCTTTCAAACCTCTTGACTGACAAGGCTAGCCAACGTTTGTACTTTGTAACATCTTGATCACCAAAAGGAAAGAATGCTTGGCCTGCCAGCACCTTTTTGTAGCGTGGATCCAGAATAGTAGCACAAATGTAATGCTGTTCTGAGTGGATCATTTTAAGACGTTCATCACCAAGTAGGCGCTCTAATAATTTCTCCGCCAAAAGAAAAGCGTCTTTCATTTCTTCATCTTTTTCAAACATAGAAGACACCGCCTTCAGTTGGTGCTCCAGCATGCGCAACAATGGGATAGCTTTTCCCAAATTACAGTCCTCCTTGCTGGCTGAACGCGTGAAGACCTCAAAAGGACGAAGCAGGTCTGTCAGACTTTTAACTAGGTCCCATTGCTCCGCATCTAGCCTCAGGTCCTTCAGATCTGTAGGGCACCATCCGTGTGGTGGCTGTTCGATTTGCCCTCTAACGATCAAGATCACCAGTGTGGACATTGGTACAGATAGGCCATGGGAATTGCGGCAGTTTACAAACTGCAACAGCACCAACTTAATCTACCTTATCACTTGCACATGCAATGAACCATATGTGGGCATGACCACGAGAAAGGTGCGTGTGAGGATGCAGGAACATAAAAGCACTTTTCGCTGTAAGAAAGACATTTCTAAACTCACTAAGCATTTCATTACACGGAAGCATGCAGAAACTGACTTCATGTGGCATGTTTTGGAAAAACCACACATTCCACCACATGTGAGCGATGTGTCTCGGTACCTTTTTATTCGTGAACAGAAGTGGGTGTTTAAATTGGGGACAGACAGACAAGGGTTGAACGATGACATTCCGTGGTTCTCCCTGACCTGATATACTGCTTTTTGGTGAGCTAACGCATGCATACAGTAAAAGAGCTAATTATTGGTCACCGCTTGACCCTGCGTCCAACTGCATTCTCACCATGAAATTTGATATATGAGTGACCGCAGGGCTAGTTATCATCGTAAGCCCGTGACTGCTTTACTTTTAATCTGGAATAATCATGACCGAAACTATTATTTCGGGTGGGCTTAGGACAGTGGGCTGTTGGAGACACCCCTGGCTGGCATGCCTGCGAGCCCTGTCCATTAATTAATATCCTTAAGTTTTTATTATCGCCCATCACATGACCAATATTGACTTTTCATTATTGATATGACCTAATCTCAGTTTTAAGCACTAGGCAAATACACCGTCCGAGGGGTCGATGGTTCTACTGTGGGATCACTATCGATGGACACGGCCTTATATCATCGATTAGACATTGTTATAATCCAATATACGGATGTTAGAACTAAGAACTACAGACTCCTAAACTGTGAGGTCATTCTGTAGTCCCCAGTAATCTAGTGAGAGATTGAGCGCGAGGCCGGGTCGCGGGGCATGGATGCCTCCAGTGAACAGACTGTATTTACCCCGATAATATCTTGGGTGGATGCGCTCTTATGCCATAGTTCTCGATGGTCAAACTTGAGAAAGTCCGCAAAGCGGGACTACCAAACTACCAAAATGGCCGACGTGACGTCATCCGGTAGTTTGACTCAGGCGAGTCTCGCGAGAATACGAGCGGGATGCTGGGAATGAGCTGGCGATTGAGGAAGTGGGTTTACTGAGCACCGGGTGTTTTGGTTAAGTCCTGACTATAGCGATGGGCATATGTACCAGTCTAAGTGCCAGATCAACTATCCTGGCAATGTTGTAGAAAGGGTTGCCTGTGTAGGCGGCGACTAGGCCACTCCCCTGCATGGGCTGATAGGCTGGACGACACCTACCAGCACAGTGAAGTAGTCAGTGCACAGGAGAGACAGTGCCTCCCCCTGACTCAGTCACGGCCAGAGACAACGACGGACAGGTAGGAGTATTGGGCCACCTGGTCTAACAGTTTGTTTTTCTTTGTATCTTTGTATCAGGCTATTCATCACCTTGTCAGACTAATTGCTGGACCAAGGGTTGATTGAATTTAACAGCTTGTTCAGCCTGTAGTTGATGGTGGATTGGAGAGAGGGTGGTTAGGAGTATCTTTAGATGGCTGTTAATGAGCTCCATACACAGTATTGTGACCGCCAGAGTAAATTAATGTTTGACCTCCTGGTCTTTGTAATTTACACAGCCGGTTTGTGTTATTGTAGAGCGGGGTCTCACATATCCTGAGCCAGGTCCAGGAAGAGGTGAGGTCCACTCCCCGGACACCCTGGGTGAGTAAGCAAGTAGATTTTATTTTTGTAAAACAATATTATGTTTATCACAGACCAGAGGAGCTGATTGTGACCTTCCTTTACGTTTGTCCTCCTTACACAGTATAATTGCAACCAGGTGCCGAAGAGAGGAGTTGACACAGTTTATGGAACATTATATCCTTTACTGGTTTTCACTTGTGTGTTTTTTTGTATATTTTTTCACACTTTATTCACTTGTAAGCAGTAGTAGATTATTTGAACAGAGACCCTGACAAAAGCCAGAGGAGTGAACCTTTAGTGGCTGAAACATGTTGGTCTCCTCGCAGCTATTTGTGTGGACTGCGATGATGATACTATACTGTTCTTGTTTTTATTAGGGAAGGGGCCAACAACTATTAAATTTACCTTGGTTGAGCTCCCTATCCTTTTTTAGACCACCACTTACATATATTTTTACACTGCACTTCCCATCACATCAACATCATGTGGTAGTACCGAGTGATTGTGGGTCGCTACCCCGTATCTGGTTATCTGGGTATGCCGGTCTCAATGATCTAGAGACACAATACCCGATAAGGATTACCAAATGATAATATTGATCATCACAAGACCGTTGATGGGAATCCTAAACCAGGGGTGACTCACGTTATTGGTTCTTCACATCTTGTGATCTGGTCTGTGAGTGTCACTGTCATCGTACCCTTGTACTGTTGATAAGGTTACTTTGAGTAGCGGATCACTTCTGGATCCCTTTGGAGACCCCTAAGTTTGTAGTTGTTCTTTGATTTCTATGGGGATAATACTTAGGCATGGTCTATAAACATCCCTCTAGCCCTGCAAGATAGTGTGTTTTTCCTTCAGATCTGTACCCAGTGTTAAGAAATACTGATCGAGTACCGTATACTGCTCATACAGATGCTCAAGCATGTAGAAGGTTGAGTTCCAATGTGTTGCCACCTCCTGGATGAGTCCTTTCACTGGCATTCGACGTTCATGTAGCAGGGTCCTCAGATGATTCCGGGTCTTAAAAGAATGGCTGAAATGGTTGCACATTCTTCGGCAGATGGCCACTTTCTCACACGCTGGACTGTCTTCATCACTCAAGAATTTTTTAACAACCAGGTTTATACAGTGCGCCAAACACGGCACTCTGAAATAGTCACCCAGCTCCATGGCCTTAACTATATTGGCGCCATTATCCGTGGAAACATAATCAATCTGGCGTTTTTTTGGGGACAGCCAGTGAAAGACCTTTGTGTTAAACTCATCCAAAATGTTTTGTGCTGTGTGACATTTCCCCAAGCCAAACATGGCTAGTGTTGCATGTTTCCGAGCAGCTTTAAAAACGTGGTCCGGGTCAACACCTGCGTTTAGCTTTGCTTTAACCCCTGAAAAAGAGACCCAGAGTGCAGTGATGCACATGTAATCAGTGCCTGCGCCACTGGTCCACATGTCTGTTGTCAGATGTATAGTGTGAACAGCACTCTTCTGCAAAGCTGCCCCAATCACCTCCAGCACATCTTCATGTAATGCTGGAACCGCATCTCTGGCAAAATAGAACCGGCTAGGAACCTTCCATTTAGGGCAGAGCGCTGCCACTAATTCTAGAAAACCAACCCCTTCCACAAAAGAAAAAGGGAGAAGGTCCAGAGCTAGCATTTTAGCCAGCTTAGTGTTATACAGACGCGTCAGTGGGTGGTTGCGTTCATATGGCGCTTCCGTAAACAACATGGCTCTAATGTTACCCTGGACCAAGCATTTACGGGATGATGATGATGACTTCTTCGACCCAGTTACGCTCACTGATGAACTTTTTCGATTTGGTGTCTCACTCTCTCCCATACTCTTAGTGTGGCTCACATGGGGTGTGCTGCTGACAGGGGTACTGGGTGTAAGTGAAGTGTTTGACACGTCTTCTTCCTCCTCGTCATCATCAGATAAAACATCAACGTTTTCTTGACGTGCAATTTGGGCTTCCTTGATCGCCTGTAGGTGCGCAAACCATTGGACAGCGTGCTGTCTCTTAAGATGACCTCTCTGGCCTCCGGTACCATAGTTGGTACCAACTTACCACGACTAACTGCAAGCTTACAAATGCTACAAATGGTGAAGTTTTCCCTTTTTGGGCAAACACTAAAGAAGTCCCAAGCTGGGGACTTGAATTGTCTGTGGGGGCCGGAGGAATAGCAATACTGGTGGTGGTGTTCATGCTGCTAATGCCAGATGAAGTGGAGGATGTGGATTGCCGAACTTTAGTACGTTGTGCACTTTCACCACCACTAATTGAGGTTGAGGTGGATGGAGGTCCCTTCTGGCGAGGAAGAAATATGGAAGCGGTACGTGTTGGTATACTAGTTAACTCCAATGATTGTTGTGTTTCCATTGCCTCCTCGTCTACATCATCATCAGGCCCAGCAGCTTCTCGGGCTAGGGTCAAAATGTCTGTTTGCTGCATGCCTGCTGGGGGTGCAGTGACCTTTATGATGACTGGGTCGTCGTCGTGAGAGCCTTCATCAGCAGCAGTATCCGCCACTTCTTGTTGAGCCTCATCCCACTCCATAACTATGAGTTTTTCGACGACCTTCCTTTTACGCTTAACTACCTTTGTCAGATCATGGTGTGCCTCACTCTCAGACGGCAGTGATGGTTCCCAATTTAGATCCGTATCATCAGAAGGAGGTGGGCTTGAAGAAGATGTAGACACCACCCTTGATCTTTTCCTTGCTAGGGATGTGGAAGACAATGAATGATCATCAGGAGGAGTGGCTTCCTCAAATGATACCTCGGCTTGATTGTCGATTTCCTGATGTGCCCCTACTTCGGGAGGAACAACTATTGTGGGCACTTGTGACCCTCCATGCACCTCTGCTTGCGCATCTCCTTGCGCTGCCTCTCCTTCCACATGTACTTGGGCTTGTACTTGCACATGTGGTTGTTGTTGCGGCTGTGGTTGTTAAACACTCGTCAGATGAGTTACAACAACCTGTGTTGATTGAGGGACATTGCTGCTACTTTCTTGCGATGAGCCAACATCACTGGTCGATGGTGATTGAACAACTAGACTAAGTGCCTCTGCAGCACTCAAGGGCTTGGACTTAAGTTGGCGTGGTGGTGGTGGTGGCACTGAGCCCAATGGGGCGGGGATGCTGCTCCCAGCTTGGTCCCCAGCAGATCCCGCTGCTGGTGCAGGCGTACTTTTTTTTTTAATCCCAAAAAATGTGGCGGGCGGCACACCAGTCTCCTTGGTAACTTGCTTCTTCTGCTTCTTACTGGCAACTTTCTTCCTAGAGGAGCTACGGGGAACTTTTTTTGGGGCCATCTTCTTCAGAGCAGGTCCGAACAGCAGGCCGCAGTTGCACGAGTTGCAGAGTTGTCTGTGGCCAGACGTGACGTTGCGTGACGTTATGCTGTACACACACACCGCTGCAGGACTTCTTCCTGGCACTGGTGGTTCTCTTCAGTCTTGTGCACCTAAAAGCAATGGAAGACAGAGGAACATCAGTTCAGTTATAGACCCCAAAAAAACGAAAATCACAGAAAAATCAGCATAATCCCATGCCATCCTTGCCCTCCATGATGTTTAAATTCAAGACACCCCACAGAAAGACTAGGCTCATGCACCACCACTACCCCTGGTGAAAAGGCCACAACAACAGCCCAAAAAACCGAAAATCACAGAAAAATCAGCACAATCCCAAGCCATCCAGGCCCTCCATGATGTTTGAATTCAAGAGCCCCCACAGAAAGACTAGGTCCATGCATCACTCACTACCCCTGGGCATAAAGGTTGAAAGCTAGGCAAAATGGTTGCAGACCTAAGAACACTGCCTGCATTCAAAATGGGCCCCTGGCTCTCAGCACATGGCCAGGGCCTGCCTGTAGCAGCACTCAAAATGGCCCCCACCCACATGGCCTGTCCCCATGAACACCCCAGAAAATCGAAAAAACACAGAAAAATCAGCAAAATCCCATCCCATCCATGCCCTCCATGATGTTTAAATTCAAGACACCCCACAGAAAGACTAGGCCCATGCACCACTCACTACCCCTGGTGAAAAGGCCATAACAACAGCCCAAAAAAACGAAAATCACAGAAAAATCAGCACAATCCCAAGCCATCCAGGCCCTCCATGATGTTTAAATTCAAGACACCCCACAGAAAGACTAGATCCATGCACCACTCACTACCCCTGGTGAAAAGGCCACAACAACAGCCCAAAAAAACGAAAATCACAGAAAAATCAGCACAATCCCAAACCATCCAGGCCCTCCATGATGTTTGAATTCAAGACACCCCACAGAAAGACTAGGCCCATGCATCACTCACTACCCCTGGGCATAAAGGTTGAAAGCTAGGCAAAATGGTTGCAGACCTAAGAACACTGCCTGCATTCAAAATGGCCCCCTGCCTCCCAGAACATGGCCAGGGCCTGCCTGTAGCAGCACTCAAAATGGCCCCCACCCACATGGCCTGTCCCCATGAACACCCCCAAAAAATCGAAAAACACAGATAAATCAGCACAATCCCATGCCATCCATGCCCTCCATGATGTTTAAATTCAAGACACCCCACAGAAAGACTAGGCTCATGCACCACTCACTACCCCTGGTGAAAAGGCCACAACAATAGCCCAAAAAAACGAAAATCACAGAAAAATCAGCACAATCCCAAGCCATCCAGGCCCTCCATGATGTTTGAATTCAAGACACCCCACAGAAAGACTAGGCCCATGCATCACTCACTACCCCTGGGCATAAAGGTTGAAAGCTAGGCAAAATGGTTGCAGACCTAAGAACACTGCCTGCATTCAAAATGGCCCCCTGCCTCCCAGCACATGGCCAGGGCCTGCCTGTAGCAGCACTCAAAATGGGCCCCACCCACATGGCCTGTCCCCATGAACACCCCAAAATATCAAAAAACACAGAAAAATCAGCACAATCCCATGCCATCCATGCACTCCATGATGTTTAAATTCAAGACACCCCACAGAAAGACTAGGCTCATGCACCACTCACTACCCCTGGTGAAAAGGCCACAACAACAGCCCAAAAAAACGAAAATCACAGAAAAATCAGCACAATCCCAAACCATCCAGGCCCTCCATGATGTTTAAATTCAAGACACCCCACAGAAAGACTAGGCCCATGCATCATTCACTACCCCTGGGCATAAAGGTTGAAAGCTAGGCAAAATGGTTGCACACCTAAGAACACTGCCTGCATTCAAAATGGCCCTCTGCCTCCCAGCACAAGGCCAGGGCCTGCCTGGAGCAGCACGCAAAATGGCCCCACCCACATGGCCTGTCCTCATGAACACCCCAAAAAATCGAAAAACACAGAAAAATCAGCACAATCCCATGCCATCCATGCCCTCCATGATGTTTAAATTCAAGACACCTCACAGAAAGACTAGGCTCATGCACCACTCACTACCCCTGGTGAAAAGGCCACAACAACAGCCCAAAAAAACAAAAATCACAGAAAAATCAGCACAATCCCAAGTCATCCAGGCCCTCCATGATGTTTGAATTCAAGACACCCCACAGAAAGACTAGGCCCATGCATCACTCACTACCCCTGGGCATGAAGGTTGAAAGCTAGGCAAAATGGTTGCAGACCTAAGAACACTGCCTGCATTCAAAATGGCCCCCTGCCTCCCAGTACATGGCCAGGGCCTGCCTGTAGCAGCACTCAAAATGGCCCCCACCCACATGGCCTGTCCCCATGAACACCCCAAAAAGTCGAAAAACACAGAAAAATCAGCACAATCCCATGCCATCCATGCACTCCATGATGTTTAAATTCTAGACACCCCACAGAAAGACTAGGCTCATGCACCACTCACTACCCCTGGTGAAAAGGCCACAACAACAGCCCAAAAAAACGAAAATCAGAGAAAAATCAGCACAATCCCAAACCATCCAGGCCCTCCATGATGTTTAAATTCAAGACACCCCACAGAAAGACTAGGCCCATGCATCACTCACTACGCCTGGGCATAAAGGTTGAAAGCTAGGCAAAATGGTTGCAGACCTAAGAACACTGCCTGCATTCAAAATGGCCCTCTGCCCCCCAGCACATGGCCAGGGCCTGCCTGGAGCAGCACTCAAAATGGCCCCACCCACATGGCCTGTCCTCATGAACACCCCAAAAAATCGAAAAACACAGAAAAAGCAGCACAATCCCATGCCATCCATGCCCTCCATGATGTTTAAATTCAAGACACCTCACAGAAAGACTAGGCTCATGCACCACTCACTACCCCTGGTGAAAAGGCCACAACAACAGCCCAAAAAAACAAAAATCACAGAAAAATCAGCACAATCCCAAGCCATCCAGGCCCTCCATGATGTTTGAATTCAAGACACCCCACAGAAAGACTAGGCCCATGCATCACTCACTACCCCTGGGCATGAAGGTTGAAAGCTAGGCAAAATGGTTGCAGACCTAAGAACAGTGCCTGCATTCAAAATGGCCCCCTGCCTCCCAGTACATGGCCAGGGCCTGCCTGTAGCAGCACTCAAAATGGCCCCCATCCACATGGCCTGTCCCCATGAACACCCCAAAAAATCGAAAAACACAGAAAAATGAGCACAATCCAATGCCATCCATGCCCTCCATGATGTTTAAATTCTAGACACCCCACAGAAAGACTAGGCTCATGCACCACTCACTATCCCTGGTGAAAAGGCCACAACAATAGCCCAAAAAAACGAAAATCACAGAAAAATCAGCACAATCCCAAGCCATCCAGGCCCTCCATGATGTTTGAATTCAAGACACCCCACAGAAAGACTAGGCCCATGCATCACTCACTACCCCTGGGCATAAAGGTTGAAAGCTAGGCAAAATGGTTGCAGACCTAAGAACACTGCCTGCATTCAAAATGGCCCCCTGCCTCCCAGCACATGGCCAGGGCCTGCCTGTAGCAGCACTCAAAATGGCCCCACCCACATGGCCTGTCCCCATGAACACCCCAAAAAATCGAAAAACACAAAAAAATCAGCACAATCCCATGCCATCCATGCCCTCCATGATGTTTAAATTCAAGACACCCCACAGAAAGACTAGGCTCATGTACCACTCACTACCCCTGGTGAAAAGGCCACAACAACAGCCCAAAAAAACGAAAATCACAGAAAAATCAGCACAATCCCAAATCATCCAGGCCCTCCATGATGTTTGAATTCAAGACACCCCACAGAAAGACTAGGCCCATGCATCACTCACTACCCCTGGGCATAAAGGTTGAAAGCTAGGCAAAATGGTTGCAGACCTAAGAACACTGCCTGCATTCAAAATGGCCCCCTGCCTCCCAGCACATGGCCAGGGCCTGCCTGTAGCAGCACTCAAAATGGCCCCCACCCACATGGCCTGTCCCCATGAACACCCCAAAATATCGAAAAGCACAGAGAAATCAGCACAATCCCATGCCATTCATGCACTCCATGATGTTTAAATTCCAGACACCCCACAGAAAGACTAGGCTCATGCACCACTCACTACCCCCGGTGAAAAGGCCACAACAACAGCCCAAAAAAACGAAAATCACAGAAAAATCAGCACAATCCCAAACCATCCAGGCCCTCCATGATGTGTAAATTCAAGACACTCCACAGAAAGACTAGGCCCATGCATCACTCACTACCCCTGGGCATAAAGGTTAGCAGCTAGGCAAAATGGTTGCAGACCAAAGAACACTGCCTGCATTCAAAATGGCCCCCTGCCTCCCAGCACATGGCCAGGGCCTGCCTGGAGCACCACTCAAAATGGCCCCCACCCACATGGCCTGTCCCCATGAACACCCCAAAAAATCGGAAAACACAGAGAAATCAGCACAATCCCATGCCATCCATGCCCTCCATGATGTTTAAATTCAAGACACCCCACAGAAAGACTAGGCTCATGCACCACTCACTACCCCTGGTGAAAAGGCCACAACAACAGCCCAAAAAAACGAAAATCCCAGAAAAATCAGCACAATCCCAAGCCATCCAGGCCCTCCATGATGTTTGAGATCAAGACACCCCACAGAAAGACTAGGCCCATGCATCACTCACTACCCCTGGGCATAAAGGTTGAAAGCTAGGCAAAATGGTTGCAGACCTAAGAACACTGCCTGCATTCAAAATGGCCCCCCTGCCTCCCAGTACATGGCCAGGGCCTGCCTGTAGCAGCACTCAAAATGGCCCCCACCCACATGGCCTGCCCCCATGAACAGCCCAAAAAATCGAAAAACACAGAAAAATCAGCACAATCCCATGCCATCCATGCCCTCCATGATGTTTAAATTCTAGACACCCCACAGAAAGACTAGGCTCATGCACCACTCACTACCCCTGGTGAAAAGGCCACAACAACAGCCCAAAAAAACGAAAATCACAGAAAAATCAGCACAATCCCAAGCCATCCAGGCCCTCCATGATGTTTGAATTCAAGACACCCCACAGAAAGACTAGGCCCATGCATCACTCACTACCCCTGGGCATAAAGGTTGAAAGCTAGTCAAAATGGTTGCAGACCTAAGAACACTGCCTGCATTTAAAATGGCCCCCTGCCTCCCAGCACATGGCCAGGGCCTGCCTGTAGCAGCACTCAAAATGGCCCCCACCCACATGGCCTGTCCCCATGAACACCCCAAAAAGTCGAAAAACACAGAAAAATCAGCACAATCCCATGCCATCCATGCACTCCATGATGTTTAAATTCTAGACACCCCACAGAAAGACTAGGCTCATGCACCACTCACTACCCCTGGTGAAAAGGCCACAACAACAGCCCAAAAAAACGAAAATCACAGAAAAATCAGCACAATCCCAAACCATCCAGGCCCTCCATGATGTTTAAATTCAAGACACCCCACAGAAAGACTAGGCCCATGCATCACTCACTACCCCTGGGCATAAAGGTTGAAAGCTAGGCAAAATGGTTGCAGACCTAAGAACACTGCCTGCATTCAAAATGGCCCCCTGCCTCCCAGTACATGGCCAGGGCCTGCCTGTAGCAGCACTCAAAATGGCCCCCACCCACATGGCCTGTCCCCATGAACACCCCAAAAAATCGAAAAACACAGAAAAATGAGCACAATCCAATGCCATCCATGCCCTCCATGATGTTTAAATTCTAGACACCCCACAGAAAGACTAGGCTCATGCACCACTCACTATCCCTGGTGAAAAGGCCACAACAATAGCCCAAAAAAACGACAATCACAGAAAAATCAGCACAATCCCAAGCCATCCAGGCCCTCCATGATGTTTGAATTCAAGACACCCCACAGAAAGACTAGGCCCATGCATCACTCACTACCCCTGGGCATAAAGGTTGAAAGCTAGGCAAAATGGTTGCAGACCTAAGAACACTGCCTGCATTCAAAATGGCCCCCTGCCTCCCAGCACATGGCCAGGGCCTGCCTGTAGCAGCACTCAAAATGGCCCCACCCACATGGCCTGTCCCCATGAACACCCCAAAAACTCGAAAAACACAGAAAAATCAGCACAATCCCATGCCATCCATGCCCTCCATGATGTTTAAATTCAAGACACCCCACAGAAAGACTAGGCTCATGTACCACTCACTACCCCTGGTGAAAAGGCCACAACAACAGCCCAAAAAAACGAAAATCACAGAAAAATCAGCACAATCCCAAATCATCCAGGCCCTCCATGATGTTTGAATTCAAGACACCCCACAGAAAGACTAGGCCCATGCATCACTCACTACCCCTGGGCATAAAGGTTGAAAGCTAGGCAAAATGGTTGCAGACCTAAGAACACTGCCTGCATTCAAAATGGCCCCCTGCCTCCCAGCACATGGCCAGGGCCTGCCTGTAGCAGCACTCAAAATGGCCCCCACCCACATGGCCTGTCCCCATAAACACCCCAAAATATCGAAAAACACAGAGAAATCAGCACAATCCCATGCCATTCATGCACTCCATGATGTTTAAATTCCAGACACCCCACAGAAAGACTAGGCTCATGCACCACTCACTACCCCCGGTGAAAAGGCCACAACAACAGCCCAAAAAAACGAAAATCCCAGAAAAATCAGCACAATCCCAAGCCATCCAGGCCCTCCATGATGTTTGAGATCAAGACACCCCACAGAAAGACTAGGCCCATGCATCACTCACTACCCCTGGGCATAAAGGTTGAAAGCTAGGCAAAATGGTTGCAGACCTAAGAACACTGCCTGCATTCAAAATGGCCCCCCTGCCTCCCAGTACATGGCCAGGGCCTGCCTGTAGCAGCACTCAAAATGGCCCCCACCCACATGGCCTGCCCCCATGAACAGCCCAAAAAATCGAAAAACACAGAAAAATCAGCACAATCCCATGCCATCCATGCCCTCCATGATGTTTAAATTCTAGACACCCCACAGAAAGACTAGGCTCATGCACCACTCACTACCCCTGGTGAAAAGGCCACAACAACAGCCCAAAAAAACGAAAATCACAGAAAAATCAGCACAATCCCAAGCCATCCAGGCCCTCCATGATGTTTGAATTCAAGACACCCCACAGAAAGACTAGGCCCATGCATCACTCACTACCCCTGGGCATAAAGGTTGAAAGCTAGTCAAAATGGTTGCAGACCTAAGAACACTGCCTGCATTTAAAATGGCCCCCTGCCTCCCAGCACATGGCCAGGGCCTGCCTGTAGCAGCACTCAAAATGGCCCCCACCCACATGGCCTGTCCCCATGAACACCCCAAAAAGTCGAAAAACACAGAAAAATCAGCACAATCCCATGCCATCCATGCACTCCATGATGTTTAAATTCTAGACACCCCACAGAAAGACTAGGCTCATGCACCACTCACTACCCCTGGTGAAAAGGCCACAACAACAGCCCAAAAAAACGAAAATCACAGAAAAATCAGCACAATCCCAAACCATCCAGGCCCTCCATGATGTTTAAATTCAAGACACCCCACAGAAAGACTAGGCCCATGCATCACTCACTACCCCTGGGCATAAAGGTTGAAAGCTAGGCAAAATGGTTGCAGACCTAAGAACACTGCCTGCATTCAAAATGGCCCCCTGCCTCCCAGTACATGGCCAGGGCCTGCCTGTAGCAGCACTCAAAATGGCCCCCACCCACATGGCCTGTCCCCATGAACACCCCAAAAAATCGAAAAACACAGAAAAATGAGCACAATCCAATGCCATCCATGCCCTCCATGATGTTTAAATTCTAGACACCCCACAGAAAGACTAGGCTCATGCACCACTCATTATCCCTGGTGAAAAGGCCACAACAATAGCCCAAAAAAACGACAATCACAGAAAAATCAGCACAATCCCAAGCCATCCAGGCCCTCCATGATGTTTGAATTCAAGACACCCCACAGAAAGACTAGGCCCATGCATCACTCACTACCCCTGGGCATAAAGGTTGAAAGCTAGGCAAAATGGTTGCAGACCTAAGAACACTGCCTGCATTCAAAATGGCCCCCTGCCTCCCAGCACATGGCCAGGGCCTGCCTGTAGCAGCACTCAAAATGGCCCCACCCACATGGCCTGTCCCCATGAATACCCCAAAAAATCGAAAAACACAGAAAAATCAGCACAATCCCATGCCATCCATGCCCTCCATGATGTTTAAATTCAAGACACCCCACAGAAAGACTAGGCTCATGTACCACTCACTACCCCTGGTGAAAAGGCCACAACAACAGCCCAAAAAAACGAAAATCACAGAAAAATCAGCACAATCCCAAATCATCCAGGCCCTCCATGATGTTTGAATTCAAGACACCCCACAGAAAGACTAGGCCCATGCATCCCTCACTACCCCTGGGCATAAAGGTTGAAAGCTAGGCAAAATGGTTGCAGACCTAAGAACACTGCCTGCATTCAAAATGGCCCCCTGCCTCCCAGCACATGGCCAGGGCCTGCCTGTAGCAGCACTCAAAATGGCCCCCACCCACATGGCCTGTCCCCATAAACACCCCAAAATATCGAAAAACACAGAGAAATCAGCACAATCCCATGCCATTCATGCACTCCATGATGTTTAAATTCCAGACACCCCACAGAAAGACTAGGCTCATGCACCACTCACTACCCCCGGTGAAAAGGCCACAACAACAGCCCAAAAAAACGAAAATCACAGAAAAATCAGCACAATCCCAAACCATCCAGGCCCTCCATGATGTGTAAATTCAAGACACTCCACAGAAAGACTAGGCCCATGCATCACTCACTACCCCTGGGCATAAAGGTTAGCAGCTAGGCAAAATGGTTGCAGACCTAAGAACACTGCCTGCATTCAAAATGGCCCCCTGCCTCCCAGCACATGGCCAGGGCCTGCCTGGAGCACCACTCAAAATGGCCCCCACCCACATGGCCTGTCCCCATGAACACCCCAAAAAATCGGAAAACACAGAGAAATCAGCACAATCCCATGCCATCCATGCCCTCCATGTTTAAATTCAAGACACCCCACAGAAAGACTAGGCTCATGCACCACTCACTACCCCTGGTGAAAAGGCCACAACAACAGCCCAAAAAAACGTAAATCACAGAAAAATCAGCACAATCCCAAGCCATCCAGGCCCTCCATGATGTTTGAGATCAAGACACCCCACAGAAAGACTAGGCCCATGCATCACTCACTACCCCTGGGCATAAAGGTTGAAAGCTAGGCAAAATGGTTGCAGACCTAAGAACACTGCCTGCATTCAAAATGGCCCCCCTGCCTCCCAGTACATGGCCAGGGCCTGCCTGTAGCAGCACTCAAAATGGCCCCCACCCACATGGCCTGTCCCCATGAACAGCCCAAAAAATCGAAAAACACAGAAAAATCAGCACAATCCCATGCCATCCATGCCCTCCATGATGTTTAAATTCTAGACACCCCACAGAAAGACTAGGCTCATGCACCACTCACTACCCCTGGTGAAAAGGCCACAACAACAGCCCAAAAAAACGAAAATCACAGAAAAATCAGCACAATCCCAAGCCATCCAGGCCCTCCATGATGTTTGAATTCAAGACACCCCACAGAAAGACTAGGCCCATGCATCACTCACTACCCCTGGGCATAAAGGTTGAAAGCTAGTCAAAATGGTTGCAGACCTAAGAACACTGCCTGCATTTAAAATGGCCCCCTGCCTCCCAGCACATGGCCAGGGCCTGCCTGTAGCAGCACTCAAAATGGCCCCCACCCACATGGCCTGTCCCCATGAACACCCCAAAAAGTCGAAAAACACAGAAAAATCAGCACAATCCCATGCCATCCATGCACTCCATGATGTTTAAATTCTAGACACCCCACAGAAAGACTAGGCTCATGCACCACTCACTACCCCTGGTGAAAAGGCCACAACAACAGCCCAAAAAAACGAAAATCACAGAAAAATCAGCACAATCCCAAATCATCCAGGCCCTCCATGATGTTTGAATTCAAGACACCCCACAGAAAGACTAGGCCCATGCATCACTCACTACCCCTGGGCATAAAGGTTGAAAGCTAGGCAAAATGGTTGCAGACCTAAGAACACTGCCTGCATTCAAAATGGCCCCCTGCCTCCCAGCACATGGCCAGGGCCTGCCTGTAGCAGCACTCAAAATGGCCCCCACCCACATGGCCTGTCCCCATGAACACCCCAAAATATCGAAAAACACAGAGAAATCAGCACAATCCCATGCCATTCATGCACTCCATGATGTTTAAATTCCAGACACCCCACAGAAAGACTAGGCTCATGCACCACTCACTACCCCCGGTGAAAAGGCCACAACAACAGCCCAAAAAAACGAAAATCACAGAAAAATCAGCACAATCCCAAACCATCCAGGCCCTCCATGATGTGTAAATTCAAGACACTCCACAGAAAGACTAGGCCCATGCATCACTCACTACCCCTGGGCATAAAGGTTAGCAGCTAGGCAAAATGGTTGCAGACCTAAGAACACTGCCTGCATTCAAAATGGCCCCCTGCCTCCCAGCACATGGCCAGGGCCTGCCTGGAGCACCACTCAAAATGGCCCCCACCCACATGGCCTGTCCCCATGAACACCCCAAAAAGTCGAAAAACACAGAAAAATCAGCACAATCCCATGCCATCCATGCCCTCCATGATGTTTAAATTCTAGACACCCCACAGAAAGACTAGGCTCATGCACCACTCACTACCCCTGGTGAAAAGGCCACAACAACAGCCCAAAAAAACGAAAATCACAGAAAAATCAGCACAATCCCAAGCCATCCAGGCCCTCCATGATGTTTGAATTCAAGACACCCCACAGAAAGACTAGGCCCATGCATCACTCACTACCCCTGGGCATAAAGGTTGAAAGCTAGTCAAAATGGTTTCAGACCTAAGAACACTGCCTGCATTTAAAATGGCCCCCTGCCTCCCAGCACATGGCCAGGGCCTGCCTGTAGCAGCACTCAAAATGGCCCCCACCCACATGGCCTGTCCCCATGAACACCCCAAAAAGTCGAAAAACACAGAAAAATCAGCACAATCCCATGCCATCCATGCACTCCATGATGTTTAAATTCTAGACACCCCACAGAAAGACTAGGCTCATGCACCACTCACTACCCCTGGTGAAAAGGCCACAACAACAGCCCAAAAAAACGAAAATCACAGAAAAATCAGCACAATCCCAAACCATCCAGGCCCTCCATGATGTTTAAATTCAAGACACCCCACAGAAATACTAGGCCCATGCATCACTCACTACCCCTGGGCATAAAGGTTAGCAGCTAGGCAAAATGGTTGCAGACCTAAGAACACTGCCTGCATTCAAAATGGCCCCCTGCCTCCCAGCACATGGCCAGGGCCTGCCTGGAGCACCACTCAAAATGGCCCCCACCCACATGGCCTGTCCCCATGAACACCCCAAAAAATCGGAAAACACAGAGAAATCAGCACAATCCCATGCCATCCATGCCCTCCATGATGTTTAAATTCAAGACACCCCACAGAAAGACTAGGCTCATGCACCACTCACTACCCCTGGTGAAAAGGCCACAACAACAGCCCAAAAAAACGTAAATCACAGAAAAATCAGCACAATCCCAAGCCATCCAGGCCCTCCATGATGTTTGAGATCAAGACACCCCACAGAAAGACTAGGCCCATGCATCACTCACTACCCCTGGGCATAAAGGTTGAAAGCTAGGCAAAATGGTTGCAGACCTAAGAACACTGCCTGCATTCAAAATGGCCCCCCTGCCTCCCAGTACATGGCCAGGGCCTGCCTGTAGCAGCACTCAAAATGGCCCCCACCCACATGGCCTGTCCCCATGAACAGCCCAAAAAATCGAAAAACACAGAAAAATCAGCACAATCCCATGCCATCCATGCCCTCCATGATGTTTAAATTCTAGACACCCCACAGAAAGACTAGGCTCATGCACCACTCACTACCCCTGGTGAAAAGGCCACAACAACAGCCCAAAAAAACGAAAATCACAGAAAAATCAGCACAATCCCAAGCCATCCAGGCCCTCCATGATGTTTGAATTCAAGACACCCCACAGAAAGACTAGGCCCATGCATCACTCACTACCCCTGGGCATAAAGGTTGAAAGCTAGTCAAAATGGTTGCAGACCTAAGAACACTGCCTGCATTTAAAATGGCCCCCTGCCTCCCAGCACATGGCCAGGGCCTGCCTGTAGCAGCACTCAAAATGGCCCCCACCCACATGGCCTGTCCCCATGAACACCCCAAAAAGTCGAAAAACACAGAAAAATCAGCACAATCCCATGCCATCCATGCACTCCATGATGTTTAAATTCTAGACACCCCACAGAAAGACTAGGCTCATGCACCACTCACTACCCCTGGTGAAAAGGCCACAACAACAGCCCAAAAAAACGAAAATCACAGAAAAATCAGCACAATCCCAAATCATCCAGGCCCTCCATGATGTTTGAATTCAAGACACCCCACAGAAAGACTAGGCCCATGCATCACTCACTACCCCTGGGCATAAAGGTTGAAAGCTAGGCAAAATGGTTGCAGACCTAAGAACACTGCCTGCATTCAAAATGGCCCCCTGCCTCCCAGCACATGGCCAGGGCCTGCCTGTAGCAGCACTCAAAATGGCCCCCACCCACATGGCCTGTCCCCATGAACACCCCAAAATATCGAAAAACACAGAGAAATCAGCACAATCCCATGCCATTCATGCACTCCATGATGTTTAAATTCCAGACACCCCACAGAAAGACTAGGCTCATGCACCACTCACTACCCCCGGTGAAAAGGCCACAACAACAGCCCAAAAAAACGAAAATCACAGAAAAATCAGCACAATCCCAAACCATCCAGGCCCTCCATGATGTGTAAATTCAAGACACTCCACAGAAAGACTAGGCCCATGCATCACTCACTACCCCTGGGCATAAAGGTTAGCAGCTAGGCAAAATGGTTGCAGACCTAAGAACACTGCCTGCATTCAAAATGGCCCCCTGCCTCCCAGCACATGGCCAGGGCCTGCCTGGAGCACCACTCAAAATGGCCCCCACCCACATGGCCTGTCCCCATGAACACCCCAAAAAGTCGAAAAACACAGAAAAATCAGCACAATCCCATGCCATCCATGCCCTCCATGATGTTTAAATTCTAGACACCCCACAGAAAGACTAGGCTCATGCACCACTCACTACCCCTGGTGAAAAGGCCACAACAACAGCCCAAAAAAACGAAAATCACAGAAAAATCAGCACAATCCCAAGCCATCCAGGCCCTCCATGATGTTTGAATTCAAGACACCCCACAGAAAGACTAGGCCCATGCATCACTCACTACCCCTGGGCATAAAGGTTGAAAGCTAGTCAAAATGGTTTCAGACCTAAGAACACTGCCTGCATTTAAAATGGCCCCCTGCCTCCCAGCACATGGCCAGGGCCTGCCTGTAGCAGCACTCAAAATGGCCCCCACCCACATGGCCTGTCCCCATGAACACCCCAAAAAGTCGAAAAACACAGAAAAATCAGCACAATCCCATGCCATCCATGCACTCCATGATGTTTAAATTCTAGACACCCCACAGAAAGACTAGGCTCATGCACCACTCACTACCCCTGGTGAAAAGGCCACAACAACAGCCCAAAAAAACGAAAATCACAGAAAAATCAGCACAATCCCAAACCATCCAGGCCCTCCATGATGTTTAAATTCAAGACACCCCACAGAAAGACTAGGCCCATGCATCACTCACTACCCCTGGGCATAAAGGTTGACAGCTAGGCAAAATGGTTGCAGACCTAAGAACACTGCCTGCATTCAAAATGGCCCCCTGCCTCCCAGCACATGGCCAGGGCCTGCCTGTAGCAGCACTCAAAATGGCCCCCACCCACATGGCCTGTCCCCATGAACACCCCAAAAAATCGAAAAACACAGAAAAATCAGCACAATCCCATGCCATCCATGCCCTCCATGATGTTTAAATTCAAGACACCCCACCGAAAGACTAGGCTCATGCAGCACTCACTACCCCTGGTGAAAAGGCCACAACAACAGCCCAAAAAAACGAGAATCACAGAAAAATCAGCACAATCCCAAACCATCCAGGCCCTCCATGATGTTTGAATTCAAGACACCCCACAGAAAGACTAGGCCCATGCATCACTCACTACCCCTGGGCATAAAGATTGAAAGCTAGGCAAAATGGTTGCAGACCTAAGAACACTGCCTGCATTCAAAATGGCCCCCTGCCTCCCAGCACATGGCCAGGACCTGCCTATAGCAGCACTCAAAATGGCCCCCACCCACATGGCCTGTCCCCATAAACACCCCAAAAAATTGAAAAACACAGAAAAATCAGCACAATTCCATGCCATCCATGCCCTCTATGATGTATAAATTCAAGACACCCCACAGAAAGACTAGGCTCATACACCACTCACTACCCCTGGTGAAACGGCCAAAACAACAGCCCAAAAAACGAAAATCACAGAAAAAACAGCACAATCCCAAGCCATCCAGGCCCTCCATGATGTTTAAATTCAAGACACCCCACAGAAAGACTCAGTCCACCCACCACTGAGTACCCCTGGGCAAAAGGCCCCAAAACAGCCCAAAAATCGAAAATTCCAAAATTGTAGTTGCAGCAACTGTAATGCCCCAAACAAACTTACTTGTGAAATTTCTAATCCAAAAGTGATCCAAAGAAAGTCAAAAAGGCCTCAAATCCAAATATCCAACAGCATCCACAAAAAGTAATCCTTCCAGGTGAAGAATCCGAATGAAAGTGACCAGCACATGAAGAAAGCACTGGGAGGAGCCTGCTGGACAGGAACAGGAAGTTGGAGACTGTGGGGCACTTCCTTCCCCCCCCCCCCCCCCAAATGGACTCCTTGCAAAAAAAAGTGCAGGCAAATGTCAACCTGAGAAGTTATTCTGATAAAAATCATCATTTCCAGAAGGTTTATGCTGCTTGCTGGTGGATTTCTTGTGCAGAATTGCAAATTTTGTATTTCCGCGAGTGCAAGATTGTTGCTGCCCGCCGCATCTACAAGTTCGCAATTCGAACTCCCGCAATACGTGATCACGGCGTACTCGCGTTGACAAACTCTCGCAGTGCAAGGTGGCAAGCCGCGATGACCTAATCGCGCTCGCCGAACTCCCGCGGGATCCCGCAGCAAGATCCAAAATGGCGCAGCACTCGCAAAATATCGAGAAAAACAACTCGGCAAACGCTGAATGACGGTAAGTGAACGCCGCGCGCCGCAAAATTGTATCACCAAGAAAAAAAAATCCGCTGCATGCGAATTTGCGGATTTTTGGTAAATTCGCGAGCGTTCGCAGATTGCGAATTTACCGAAAATCCGCAAAATCCGCGAGCGGAACGGATTTTCCGCCCATGCTTATTAAAAAACGAAAATTAAGAAAATTATTATTAAGTGACATTATCCTAAAGCTTATCATTCGTTTGCATTTATTAAATTGCTATCTCATTGCTCAACCATCCATGCAAGCATATGGCAAAGGGCCATACTGGCTGTACACACAACATGGCTGCCTACCATTGCCATATGGTCATCAACAACACAGAGCAAAAAGGCATTGGGAACAAAGAGAAGACATGTAGGTATATGGCAAATGCACACTGGCTACCTACACAAAATGGCCACCTACCAACCACATGGTGAACCAGCAAGCGAGGAGGCATGGCCGCAACATAATGATAGAACAACACATGCAAAACGGCAAAAGCACACTGGATGCCTACCCAAAATGGCCACCAGCCACATGCTCAGACAACAATAACAATCAAGGGGGCAAGGTCACAAACAAAGACGAAATGCAGGCTAATGGGGAAAGCACACTGGCAGGCTACCCAAAATGGCCACCAGCCACATGGTCACAACAACAACCAGCAAGGGAGCATGGCTACAAAGATGGAGGAAATGCAGGCCTACGGGGCAAGCACACTGGCTGGCTACACAAAATGGCCGCCAGCTGCATGGTCATAAGTTTAACAACAACAAGCAGCAAGAGGGTATGGCCACAAAGAAAATGGAGGCCTATGGGGAAATCACACTGGCTGCCTACACAAAATGGCCGCCAGCCACATTGTCTGACAACAATAACCAGCAAGAGGCCGTAATAAAACTACAGGCCACCCACCACAATAAATTTTGAAAATCGAATAAAAGTACAAATAAATCCAGGTGCACGCCCCCAGTCGATCAAACAACACCATTAAACACCAGTTTTTCAACTTACTTGTGATATCTCAAAAACAAAGTTCTTAAATCCAATTGTATATATGCAGCCAACAAAGAGAGTGATCCTTACAGCTCCAAATCCCAATGGAAAGTGACCAGGAGAGGGACAAAGCACTGGGAGGAGCCTGCTGGATAAGAATAGGAAGTTGGAGACTCTGGGGCACTTACATAAGGTTTGAAAAAACTGTATTTTTTTTTAATGGTTTATCGAATAAAAAAAACAACTCCAACGGCCAGTTTAGGAAGAAAATCCACTCCATATGCCTCTCAGCTGCATTCTCATGCAGAAAGCTGCTCAATTGCTCCATTTGCAATCCAAATTGGCTCTAGGAATGCTAGATTGGTGCTGTCACGCCAGTAGGCAGTGCGAGTGAGCGGAAAGTCTTGCAGGAGCCCTCTAGCGCAAGCGTCTTGGCACTCGTGGTTGAGCGCCAAAAGAAGACTCGTGCGCGCAAACAGGAAAAAAACCTCCACTTTGCACCCGAATGGCGGATTTCAGGAAATCAGCATTCCTTCACGGAGTGCAGCGTGTCCGAATTCTGCAAACTCCACGAGCGGAGTGGAGTTTACTGCCTGGAGTTACTAATTACCCCTCCCTCCTCGTACCCCAGCTTTGGTTGTGCACCAACCACATTCCAATCCTTTGAGTGGCCATAAACACCCTTCCTATGTGCCCTACATTTACATTGCATCACTAACCCTGCCGCTTCAGTCACTATTCAGTCTCAAGTGACCGGTTGGATGCACATTGCTCGAGTATACAGACACTTACAGCTCTGTACAGCCCCTCTCAGCACACCCAGACTACACTTCTTTAAATCTTAAATACATATTCTGCCTAACAGTAAGGCCTGGCCTTCCCTCTGTGGATCATACCCAATGTAAGTAATTGAAGAGCATGCCAAACTCTCTACAGACACTGCCAATCCATGCTCTGCTGCCTATTTGCATACAGTGATTATTCTCTATGACTCATCCAACAAATTGACACAGGTACCCTTTCCCTGCCTCATTCATCTACTCCAGTGCCCACCCACTGGAACACACTGGTTTCCGTGTTGGTAGCCTACCACATTGTCCCTATATCATGGTCATCCTTTTCATATATAATGGAAGCCACAGGCAGGGACACCAGGGCCTGCATGTTGCTTATTGTTACAACTGCAATGGTCTAAACACAAAGGAGCTATAGCTCAATGGTAAGCCTTGTGCGTCTAGAAGCGGAGCATGGGGCACTCACCAAGTCAGGTGTGAGAAGAGGGAGCGGAGTGGGACTAAATATGGGCTCTCATGCAGTGGACCCTTAGCCCACAAATGGGGTGAATACATAGAATGGGACTATGGTGGGGAACACTAAAAATGTCTTTGCAGTTCTAGAAACAGAATTGCTTTGCATTATCATATTTGAACATGCAAAAGCATGGAATTACAAGGCCAATAGTTTGTTAAAGAAAGGTCATGTGTGTTGGTTGCGCTGTGAAGTGGCAAGGGTAGGGCAAAACATGAATCCTTTGAGGATTAGAAATGCACTCTGTCATAGTTACTGTAACAGTCTGAACATATCAAACTAGGATTATTGTGATACCCCCAAACACCTACAGGTCGTCAGCACAGTCAAGAAGGAAGTAATACAGTGATACCTTCAGCTCCTATATATTTTGTAGCAGTGCTTCTTTTAGATTTGATGACACATAAAAAGGGAAATCTTAACCAAAAAAGTTGAGATATTTCTAAATTAGCAGCTCCCCTTATATAAACTTACAAATCCACAAAGAAACTCAATGTGGAATAGACTAAGAATAACTCAGGTATACAGGACTTGCTCTAATCACCAGGTGAGGTGGCTACATAGTGGAAGAAAGGGAATTATACATTTAAAGATGGATAACAGTGAATAACAGGGATGATTTCATGAAGGGTTCTGAGTGATAGCAAGTAGACAACAAGATTGAAGTTCACAACTACAAGGTGAAAACATTTCTGGTGTTCCCTTTTACCCATCTCTAATTTTATGTTATGTATGACCTCCAAAATCATCTACCCTTGCTATCTATTTCTCCACATGGACAAAGGAGTAATAGGTGAGTCTTACATAACATGGCCTCTGCTCCCTGTCTCAAAAGTAAAACAAAAACAAAAAATACCTGGCCACCTGTTGCCTAATGCAACCACTATTTGGGCCTTTCACCTCGTTTCCTCCACCCCTCAATCTATGTCCTCTAGCACTGTTCTGACTGGGTATCGTAGTGCCCTGTCAGAGCAGCCTGGGCATTGAGGCAGTGAAAAACTACTTTTGGCTCAGACAGTTGCTATTTCATAGCAGTGAATGTCTAGATTTAGAATTCGGTATTCACAATAATGGCATTCAGTGAGAGCCATACATACCACCTGTAGCATATGTGTTTAGTAGACACTCAGGTTCTGGCCAGTCACATAAATACAGCCTATGAAATCTCTGTGTCGCCATAAACAATCTTTGCAATCCTGAAGAGATCCTCTGTCCTTAAAATCCTTCAAACCATCACAATGTGATCTGAGACACTGGCTTTATTGCGTTATTGAAATGAATATTTTGCCTTGGCAAGATATACTCACTGACACTAGGTGAGTTCCTCGGCAGGGTTTTGCCCCCTTTTCACTTGCAAGAAGCTGATGAGCCAACTTTGAAAATAGTTCTCCATGTGCGAGTGGAGGTGGGAACTTGGAGAGGTTTTGGCCTTGAATGGGTGCAAGATGTCCAGCCATAAATATCCGGCAAGTCATGCTGAGGCGTTGCACAGTATTGCATGTGTTTGCTGATCCCACAAAGTAACATTCAAACTTCATACTCTCCTCAGTGACACACTGTGAGAGCTAGCACCGTTCATTTTATTTTCATGGTCACCGCTAACCTCTTGTAAATGATGACAGGCTTTGCACACAATTTGTCTTTTTTTATATAAAACTATTTCAATTTTTTGCTTATGGCAGTACAAAACAAACAAAACATCATGGCAACAAAGTGCATCTTGCAGGATATGATTGGAAACATCACTAGCATTCTCTATATACTCCATCCCTTTCTCCAAAGATGTGCTCCCACATTTGAAGTAGTTTGCAAGCACAGTCATATAGCCGGCAGGACCAATGAATCACCTCATATGCCCTTTGTGCATTCCATAGTTTTTATCATTTATGTGGACAACCCCCGCTTTGATAGACCAGGTGTTCTGCATCCTTGCACCAGTTCATGTCCGATTTCCATTTTTACATGCCCGGTGAATCAGCTACACCCCATTGACAAACTGTATTTAATTTTGTTACTGTTGTATCTGCCTGTGACGCAACAGGCATGCACGTAACGTAGAGGTCATGTGACCTATGTTAATAAAGAAGGGTACGCGCAAATGTACCCCGATCGAGCTGCGTAAGCGAAACCCAGTAGTAACCACAATCAGGTATCCTGCGTATTACTAAATTCCCCATAGGCCCACTGACCTTGATCCACCCAGTGTTGGCATCCGCCAGGTGCGCTACATCACAATTGGCGACGAGGGGGGTCGAGCCCTCGCATCGGTCGGAGAGGCGGCCGCGAGCTTCTACACCTGCTCGCGGCGGTCATGCCCCGGAGTGCAGAGTTGCGGTACCCTGATGATCGGAGACTGCAGCGGAGCGCCAGCGATCCTGTGAGGAGGCAGAAGAGGCCTGGGCCACCCTGAGAGGCCAAGGAGGTGAGCGAGCCCAGCGCTGAATCCTCCCCTGTTGCCGGCTGTGTGTACAGCCTGCTGCGCGCAGCTACTTGGGGACTCGCCCCCTTGTTGGCGCGCGAGGGAGGGCCACCGCCCAGCCCATCTGTGAGATGCTCCCAGTAAAGCACTCAGCAAGCCTGTGGTCCTGCCCCCCCTCCCTGCGCCTCGGCAGTGCTGCAGACAGGAGGGAGGGCATACCCTGTGCCATGTGGTGAAGGAAAAGGCCCCACTATAGGCCTTGCAGTGTGCCAGAGGGGTAAGAAAAAGGCCTTGACATAGGCCTAGCAGGGGGACAAATGTTAAAGATCAAGGCCTTGACACAGGCCTGGCAGGGTGCAGAGCATCGTGACTGCCAAGGCAGGGAACAGAGGCTGCCGCGGACGCCACAATCCCGATAAGGATAGCAAAGAAGAGAGAATAGGGACGCAAGTCACCAAACCTGGGAGCAAGCCTCGCCACGCCCCGGTAGCGGAAGCCTAAGTGGAGGACGTCCACACTGATAGCACAGCGCAGCTGCGACAAGAAAGGGCAGTGAGCACGGAAGGGGCCCACTGAGTCAACAATCACAGGGACAAAAGCAACAACCATGTCCACAATACCACCCATAGAGCCCTTCATAATAGAAGGGTCGCCCTCATCACTTGCACCAAAGTGGAAAGATTGGTTGGATCGCCTGCTGATATTCTTTGAGGCCACCAAGGTCCACAAGGACCATAAAAGGGCGATGTTGCTACACCTTGGGGGCAAAGACATACATAACATCACCAAGACGCCAAAGAATCACCACACATTGATAAATGCTCTCAATAGACACTTCGAGCCGATGGCCAATCAGGACAACGAAAGGTTCATATTTAGGCAAGCGCACCAACTCCACGAAGAATCATTGGACACCTACCATGCAAGAATGAAAAACCTAGCATCCATTTGCGGGTTCCAAGACGAGACTGAAGAGATAAGGGGACAAGTGATTCAGGGTTGTGCCTCCACCAAGCTCACCGATATACTGACCCTGGGGTGCACCATGGAACTGTCCAAGGCACGCGCAGCACACATGAAGGCTGCCCTCCAGTCCCCGGTGAAGGCAGAACCAGTGACTGCTGTGGTGACCAAGCCTACGACGAGGTGGAACAAGAAGGGATCTGAAACAGTGACCTCAGGACAAGCGAAGATGTGCGGATACTGTGGTGGGCCACCCCACCAAGCAGCAGAATGCCAGGAAAAAGGGAAGAGGTGCTCGGGATGCGGGCAATTTAACTATTTCAAGAAGTTATGCAGATCCAAAGGATATCTCAAGCCCCAGCAGGTGGTCAATGCAATACCCGAAGGTGAGAGACCACCCAGCGACATGGATGATGATGAGGAGGAAGAGCGGGTAGTCCACAAAGTACATATGATTGATGCTGCTACCCAGAAGGCGCAACGTTTGCCCCAGTGCAACATTTGCGTCAGACCCCTGGATGTCATGGCTGTAGTGGATACCGGGGCCACCATCAACATCATGGCTTCTGCCCTCCACCGAACCATGAACTCAGCACCCAAACTGTACCCGTCGGCGATTACTGTGTTTGCGTATGGTCAAGACACACCTCTGAAAAATACGGTGCCGCTTCAAGACATCCATCTCCCATGGTGACAACTCCATCACCACCAACGTGTATGTCACTGAAGAGGGGCAAGGTATGCTTCTAGGGTGCCGTGCTGCGGAAGATTTAGGAGTGGTGAAGTTCACCTTCAGTGTACATCACGAGTCGATCCAACACCAACTGAATGAGTTCTCGGAGGTCTTCAAAGGTAAAGAAATTCATCTACACATCGACTCAATGGTCCAGCCCGTAGCACTACAGCATCGGCGGAAAGCATTTTACCTGTGACCCCAGGTAGAGGAAGAATTTAAGAAGCTGGAGGCAGCAGAAATCATTGAGAGAGTGACTGGGCCCACTCCCTGGGTCTCTCCGATCATTGTCACCAGGAAACCTAAGCAGCCTGGTGCGGTGAGGATCTGTGTAGACATGCGGCTACCAAATGCCGCAATCAAAAGGGAATGCCACATCACCCCAACCATAGATGATCTCATTGGGAAAATGGTCGGGCCTGTTGGTTTTCCAAGCTCGATTTAAGGTCTAGATACCATCAACTGGTGTTAGACGAGGCGTTCTGAAACATCACCACCTTCTCGACCCACGTGGGGCTACGACGTTATACACGGTTGAGCTTCGGGGTGTCCAGTGCAGCTGAGGTCTTTCAGAACATTATACATGAGGTAATCATGGACATATCTGGCATTATCAACATCAGTGACGACATTATGGTCCATGCAAAATCCCTTCCGGAACACAACTTCTGCCTCACCCAGGTGCTTTGCCGATTGAGGGATGCCGGACTCACCCTACACCGGTAAAAGTGTGAATTCCTGAAGAAGCTACAATTTTTCAGCTACACGTTTTCCACAGGAGTCAACCCAGATCCCGAAAAGGTCCGAGACATCAAAGACGACGCAGGTCCGGCTAACGTGACTGAGGTCCATTGCTTCCTCGGTATGGTGAACTATTGCGCCAGGTTCATTAGAGAGGTATCTTATTCCTTTGGAGGAGTGGACGGGAGCAGACCAGAGTAGGCGAGCAGACGAGTGAGTCGCTTCCTCCCGCACCGCGCCTGTCGGCGCCCACCAAGCTCTGCTGGGAGCAGAGAGTGAGAAGCAAGAAGCAAGAATCGGCAGAGAGAGCGACCGGTGTGCCGCGATTACCGGGATTACCAGGAGCACTCGGATTACCGGGAGTAGCGTGCCCCAGTGCACTGCAGCAAGCCGCCACTACCGACGAGCCGCAATTACCAGGAGCTGATCCCAGCTGTATACTGTGCTGTCAGCGGCATTGTCGGAATTTGCGACTGGTGCTTGCGAGGGGGGGGCCATTGCCTCCGCTCTGTTGGGACCTTGGGCACTTGCCTTTGCTTGTCTCCCTTGCTTGCGTTATCATTGACGAGAGCGACCAGCCACTAGAAGCCCCACGCATAGTGAGCGGACGTGAAAGCGGAGGTGGAAGCTCCATGCAGTGAAATCAGCATTGTTGCATGGTGAGCCCTCCTCCCCACAACCCCCCGCTGCTGCTGAGCTTGTGTTGCGGGTCACTGCGGACTGCGTGGGAGGGTGAGACGTGGAAGGAAGAGTGGGTGTGGGAGAGGGAAAGCGATGTGAGGACTAAAGTGCACAAAGCAGAGTTTTTACCACTGCTTCCTCCCACCATTGCGTTTTAACTATCAATGACATTGTCTCAATGAAGGAGCAATTTCCCAGTAACTTTTCCTGGTGATTTTAGCAAATATTTGCAACTTTCAGAACTGCGGTCGTTTCATCTGGAGGAAGCACGCAGTCACACCAGGGTGGATACTTGTTTACGTGGATTCCAGTTCTGGGTTGGACCAGTTTTGACCTCGGACCAGCTCATAAATTGCTACCCCTCAATTCCTGTGGGCCTGCTGGTACCACCAGACATACTTGGATCATAGTTGGAAAACTGCCCCAACAGGTCTCATTAAGGCTGTTGCTTATTCCGCTTAGCTCTCCAGCCTTTAATCTTGCTTTTCAGAGGGCTTGAAGGGTGCAAAATGAGGTCAGGATGGGTCCGAGGAGGCCCAATGAGCAAAGGAGGATTAAAAAAAAAACGCAAATGAACGCCAAAGGCGCTTGAGGAAACTAAAGAGGTCCCGCTAGCTAAAATCAGGTCTACCACACAGAGCTCCCTAATCTTTTTTTTTTTTTTTTTTTTTTGGTGCAAGACGTTTATTTAGTACCGTTAAGTATACACAGCATACTGCCACAACCCGGAGGCCGGCTGCTATAGCTCATTTCAGTAATCATAAATAAGTATCAGCAAAAAGTCAAGATTGTGTTGCGGAGCTGTATACATAAAAAATTGGCATCAGTAACAGCACAGGTAAAGGAAGCATATAAATGCGTCTTACTTTTGTCGGTTTTTGGTTAAAAAAAGAACAACGAAAACAAACAAAACAACATCGTCATGAGCGTGCGCACCACAAACAAGCAGATTTCGGAGGGGGGGGGGGGGGGACAGCATCCCGCAGCAACCAGGTGAATCATGGGTGAGTAAGGCATACGGGTAAGTGAAGCAACAAGGACAGTTCAGAGACATGGCTAGGGGGGTAAAGTGCATAGTGCAGTCACAAGGCATACAAAGTTGCAGGTAGGTCCAAAGCAGTTCAGCACCCTCTCTTCATTACACCTAGAACAACGTTACAGATCACAATTCATCGTCACTCGGTGTTTCCGTTATCAGGTAGCATTGCAGCGGGGCCCAGATATCAGTCGGCCTGGATGATAGTGGCAACAACTCCGCATATGTGTGGAGTTGTTCCTGACAATACACCAGGTCCCGTATCCACTCCTTAAATTTGGGCGCCCTGCCTCTGCCCCATCTACAGGCCACCCTCCGCTTGGCTAGCAACAAGGCCAACGCTACAAACTTGCGGTGAGCCGCCTGCAGGGGTACGACCCAACCCAATAGTGCCATCTCAGGAGTTGGCGGCACCGTAGCATTGACCATTGTAGAGAGGGCCTGAAATACTAAATCCCAATACTGACGTACAGTGGCACATTCCCAGGCAAGATGTAGAAAGTCAGCTCCAGGGGCTCCACACCGATCGCAATTATCAGTGTCTCGCAGCCCAAATCTGTGTAATCGAGCCGGGGTATAATACAATCGGTGCACAAATTTGTAGTGAATAATTCTATACCTGCTGCTGGATGAGATGCGTTCTGTCTGTAGTAAGCTAAATTCCCATTGTTGATCGGTGAGTGGGGCAGGCAGCTCCTGATCCCACTTCGCTTTGGCAGGAAGTGTGGTGAAGTCAGTGTGTGTTCTAACTGATCTGTACAACGTGGACACAAGCTTATATGGGTGCACAAGTTGCATCATGTGTTGCAGGGGTATGAGGATCTGTGGCTCGCGCGGAAAGTCAGGTGTAAGGGCCTGTAGCCCATGGCGCAGGCGCATGTAGTAAAACACCTCTAGTGAGGTAGGGCGTATGGTACCAAACAAGTGATCCCTCGTGCGGAACTCGCCATCATGATATAGATCCCCCCACGTGCGGACATGGATTTTAGACAGTAAACGCTGGAAGCCAGTTTCCTGCAGCAGCTGCAATTGTGGGTGATAAGCCAGGGGCATACATGGAGCGTAGAGGAACTGCAGCCCCAGGGAGGCACATATGTGTAACCAGGCCGTGATAGTGCTAGATAAAGTGTTCGGGGTCTTATCCCTCCCCTCAACAACGGCATACAGAGCTCCCTCGATGGGCGTGGGGTGCGCCAGCCAGTGTTCCGCAGCCAGTTGTGGCATGTATCTCGGCTGTCTTACCCAGAAGTAAGCATAGTGCGCCTGGGCTGCCCTGAAGTACAGCTCAAAATCAGGTATACCGAACCCTCCCCGCACATAGGGCCGTGTCAGAATCTCCCATTGGAGCCTAGCTTGTTTTCCACCCCACACCAATTTGAGCATTTCAGACCTCAGTCTCTTAAAGAAGTATGCACCAGGATGGAAGGGTATGTTGAGAAACAGGTAAAGCAGCTGCGGCAGTACAACCATTTTAATCAAAGAAGCCCTGCCCGCCATCGACAGGGGAAGTGACACCCACCTCGTGACCTGGTCTTCAATCCTACTAACGGCAGTGCCATAGTTCGCTCTCATAAGCGCTTCCCGGTCCCTCTCAATGTGAACCCCAAGATACTTGAAATCACCTTCAGTCCAAGTGAGCGGATATTCCAATGGGAAGGCCTGTGTGGCCGCCGTGAGGGGGAATATGCACGATTTGGTCCAATTTATCTGCACTCCTGAGAGAGTCCCGAATCTAATGAATTCCCTAAGGATGGGGTGTAAGTTGTCCCGAGGGTGCCGGACATACAGCGTGATATCGTCCGCGTACATGGATATGAGTATTTGTCGCTGGAAGCAACGCAGCGCGCTATCCTTATAATGTTGCCGCAGTTTTGGCAGCAAGGGGTTCCGTGGCGATTGCAAAGAGCAGGGGGGATAGAGGGCACCCCTGCCTCGTGCCCCTAGAGATCTCAAAGTCAGGGGAAAGCTGCCCATTTATAAGGACTTTGGCCGTGGGCCGTGTGTAGAGCAGTTTTATCCAGGAAACGAAGATGGCCGGGAATCCCATGCGGTTTAGCACCCCAAAGACGTAACCCCACTCCAGGGAATCAAACGCCTTGGTGGCATCCAAAAAGATGCACAGAGTCGTACACAGAAAAAAAGGTGCGTAGATTGTGGGATGTAGCCCTCCCTGGAACAAAGCCCGCCTGATCCGGGAGGATCAGGTTAGGCAGCAGTAAGCTAATTCGGGTGGCAATGAGCTTTGCAAGAACTTTCACATCACACGTCAATAAAGAGAGGGGTCTATATGAGTCGCAGTGCGATGCAGATTTACCGGGCTTGAGTAAAGAGATGATAAGCGCAGTTCTCATTGATGCGGGGAGATGCCCCACCTCCAGAGCGTCCTCATAGACCTCCCGCAGTACCGGGGCCATGAATTCAATGTATGTCTTGTAGAATTCAATAGGGATGCCATCTAGGCCTGTGGCCTTGCCTGATTGCATACTCATAATCGCCTCTTTTACCTCGTCCAGCTCAAAAGGGGCACTCAAAAACGCCCGTTGAGCGTCACTCAGCCAACCAAGCGCGACATCCGCGAGGTAGTCGTCCAAAGGTGGGCCCCCCAGTCCCTTAGAGGTGTACAGCTTACTGTAATGGCCCACGAACTCGTTAAGGATTTGCGTGGAGTCGTGGAGCAGCAGCCCCTCGGCTGTTTCCAGCTCTAGTATAGTAGTAGGCGCCCTCGCAAGCCGGACCGTAGCCGCCAACACCTTCCCAGGCCTATCTCCTTCTCCATATTTCCGCGCCACCCAGTATTTGTGTCTAAATTTCGCCTCACGTGCTGCTTCCTCGGAATATTCAGTAACCAAATCTCGAATCTCTGCCAGAGTGTCGCTAGTGGGGCGCGCTCGGAGGGTCTCTTCCGCCCGGCTCAGTTTTACCTCTAGCGCCTTTAAACGGTTCAGGACTGCTTTAAGCACCCCCGAGCCCTTCGCAATGCAGAAACCCCTTAGTGTGACTTTGAAGGCATCCCAGACTGTCTCCACTGCATCCACAGACCCCTTATTTCTCGCAAAAAAATCTAAGCATTCCTCGCGCAGCGTCTCTCTAAATTCCTCATCTAACAGCATTGCGGCCTGCATGCGCCACGCGGTAACAGGAGGGCCTAGCTCAGCTCCGCGCATGGCGACCAGAACCGGGGCATGGTCCGAATAAGTCCGGGGGAGGTGTCGTGCATCTGTGACAGTAGCATACATGTGCGTGGTCAGAAAAAAATAATCAAGCCTGGCCCAGGACCTAGCCTGTGCCGTGAAATGCGTCCCCTCCCCCCTCGGCCCGCAGTGTGCTCGCCAAGCATCCACTAGGTGATTCTCCTCCAAGATGGCGCGCAGCACCTCCCGCCCTTTTGTGTAGTGGTGTGGGGCCGGGTGTGAGCGATCCAGGGTCGGGTTCACAGTGACATTGAAGTCCCCCCCCCATATTATGTGTTGTGACCCCGCTTCCAGTATAGCAGCCCAGAGTGTCTCAAAGTATAGCGGGTCGTCCACATTGGGGCCATAACAACACGCAAGGGTGACCGTCACACGGCCCAATCTGCCCCATAGCAGGCAATATCTCCCTTGTACATCTGATTTCATGCCAGCCATGTGGAAGGGCGTTGACTTTTTAACCAGGATTGCAGTACCACGGGCATAGGAGGAATACGAGGAGAACACAGTACTCGAGGCCCATCTACTACCAAAGGCTGGCAACCTGTGGGGTGCAAAGTGCGTCTCCTGCAGAAACGCTATGTGAACATTATGCCTGTCCAAATACCCCAGAACATGGCGTCTCTTCCGATGATCCCCTAAGCCCCGCACATTCCAAGTAAGAACATTCAGACAAGTGTCCCCCATCCCATCATCTTTTCATATAACAGAACAATCCGACTGCACCAACAGTCCTCACAGTTAAAACCACCAGTGGCCCACAGTAACCCCGGCCACCACAAATAGCAGTCCCTGAACCCCCCCCCCCAGAGCAAAGACAGTAGACCAACCCACCCCAGGACGAGTGGAAGGTCGATGAGGTAAAGGTGCACACGCTCGACTACAAGACGAAAACTTAAACCCAGTGCAAACCCAGGCATCCAACACTAGAAATCGTAACCGGTGCCATTCAGCAAACAGGCCTCCGTACATTGCCAACCGGGAGGCAGCCCAGTTGTCCCCTCTCGAGCAGCGACACATAGTGAGAGGAGCCGGCAACCACAGAGTTATTACTCGGGGCCACAGACCCAATTCGAGGACAGTGAAAAACATGGACCAGAGCAGCACGAACTGACCCCTTAAAGAACTTCCCCCCTCCCCCACCCACTGAAGCGCCCCCAACTCGCCAGTACCCTGTGCCCACCCTCCTCCCCAATCAAACCCGCAACAACCCAACAGTAAAAGTGCATTGAGCAAGTCCAGTGGGGTACACCCATTCGGGGTCCTAGAGGTGCACCGTCGTCCACCCCCGCCTCTCCTCACCGCAGTTGCCGCCATTCCTACCGTCCTTGTCCGTGCGAGTGAGTCAGCATGGGGGGGTGGGGGCCTGGCATGCTACAGGGCCTGCAGCACCACCCAGCCCTACACTCCTGGGGGCCATAGCAGGAGCAGTAATCCAAAGAGGAAAAAGAAACATATATCAACGAGTCACCAATAACGAAAGCGACGAACCCAGTTCATTCCGCATCAGAATCGTGTCCGCCATCCGCCTGTCCAGCTCTGCCGTTCTTTTTCGGCAGGGTCTTGATGTACTCCTCGACCTGTTGCGGGTTCAAGAAAAAGTGTTGCGTGCCCTGGTGGGTCACGCGGAGCTTGGCAGGATAAAGCAATGCATAGTCAATGTTCAGTCCTCTCAGTTTTCGCTTCACGGCCAGAAACTTCCTTCGCTGTTCCTGAACAAGTGGAGTAAAGTCCGGATAAATGGAGAAGGACACTCCCTCATAATTTAGGTTTTGATTCGCCCCCGCTGCTTTCAATGCCGCATCCCGATCACGGTAGTTCAGCAGGCGTGCTATGATGGGCCTCGGTGGAGTGCCTGGTTGAGGTTGAGGTCCAAGGGAACGATGGGCCCGCTCCACTATAAACTGTTTGGAGAGAGCTTCCTCTCCCACCGTGGCCATGAGCAAACGTTCTACATATAACTCCATACGTCCCGTGTTTGTGGATTCCGGAATTCCCGTAATCCGGACGTTGTTCCGCCTGCCCCTCGCCTCCAATTCTTCGTTCTTGGCGGCGATCACCCTCAAAATGTTGTCCATGCGGGATAGTCGCGTGGCCTGCGATGTTGTGGCATCCTCCGTTTCGGATATGCGGCGTTCGGCCTCCGTTAGCCGTTCGTCGTGTACATCGATTCGTTGGACGATGCCGTCCATCCGGGCGGAGAGCCGGTCCACCTTGTCCACCACCGTGGCGAAACCTTGCCGCATCTCCTGAAGCATAGTTGCTATCTCCGGGACCAGGGGGGTCACCTCTGCCGCCGGGCTCCTCGGCGGCGCACTGTCCCCCGTCTGCTTCGTCCCCTTTTTTTGCGTCGCTGGTTCAAATTGCAGCTTGGGCTGCCGGGTATCTGGTTTCCCCATGCCAGGCAAGCAACAAGCGCACCTCCGTGACAAGCCGCTCTATGAGGAAGCGCACGCGTGGGCAACCCCTGTGGTGGGTCGGTTCCGACGTCTACCGTCCAATATAGGTCGGTTCCATGCAGTTGTACAACAGAATGGCTTCAGTGCAGAAAGCAAGCTGCCGTGGCAGGGTCCCACTGCCAGTGTGATGGGCCAGGCCCGCTAGGCAGAGGTGCGCGAGGCGTAGTGCGGCCTACACGCCACGTGTCAGTCCTGGGCGTCGCGTGCGGCACCACGCCGCCTACAGCGAGGTCGTAGCTCTCGGTCTCTCCCGCTCCAGACTGATCTCGATCTAACTCCGTCCCCGAAGGTCGTAGGATCTCCAAACTCAGACAGAGTGTGCAGCAGATATATCTCAATCCCCCAGACCGTTTTCGGGCGGGTGGGCGCAGTTTTAAAGGATAAAAGGAAGGATAAGGATGCCAGGCAGCCGGAGCCACACTAGAGTGCGGCCATTCAGCTCGTGCGCCCTCTAGCGCCCCCACAGAGCTCCCTAATCTACATATTTAAGTCAAGTCAAGTCAAGTCAAATAGTGCTTTATTCGAGTAATTACTCATAAAACCAAAAATACACACAGAATATTAAAATTGAATTAAATTTACAGTCAATCGCAATGACACAGCACTATTGAATCTATAAAATACATTCAATAAAAAATTTACTTTACAATACTTGTTCAACGGTTAAAAAAGATTAATACATTTGTTAAAATTTTTCAAAGATATAGAATGTTGGTGATCTAAAAAACAATAGTAAAAAAAATCGAGGAATCAGATATTACAGACAGAGAATAGTTCTCTAACTAGCAGTCTCTGGCTGAATACAAAATCATTCACTTTAAAGGTTAAAAAAGCAGTAATATCAAATTCATGGGACAGATTTTTCAGACAGAGAATAGTTAGTTAACTAGCCGCCTCTGTCTGATCGCCCACGCCCAACCAACATATTTTGCTGTGGCTATCAAAATCCAAGTGAGGGAGCTCGTACATATGATGCACAGGGCTACAGAACTACAAGTGGTCCCAAGATTCCTGCACATAGGTGCTAGCCAGACACGCCTTGGTACACAATAGACTTTACAGGAAAACAAGAAGTGACCCAGTGTTTCCTTCCCCGTTCCACAAGCTGGGCAGATGTCACTTCCGGAAAAACAACTGTCAAAGGAGGGTCTAGGGGACTATATTTACCGACCTATCTAGCTCATACCCCTCATGAACTATGCTACAACAACAAAAAAGTTGAAGGTCTGGAAGGTTGAGAAAAAGAAGTGGCCACAAAGAAGTGTCACACACCACTATCACAGCTAACGGTGAAAGACCATCAGTTGTAAAGAAGTCCTATCAGCCCGCCCATGTGGCGGAACGTCGTCATCTAGGACCTTATCAGCAGGTTCTTGTATGGCCAAGCCCAAAGGTAATGGCTTAGTGCCAGTAGATCTTGATGCTGAAAGAGGATGTGTCCTCACCGAGAGTGGTGCTGATAGGGTGCAGTGCTCAGAAAGATAAGTGACGGTGATTAAAATGACGGTCAGGGTAAACAAATATGTTTATTGGTATCTACCAAGACGTCAAATATAAAAACAGTGTGATGACAGTGTGAGAATATCACTGTACAGTAAGCATATAAGATTTAGGCCAACATGTTTCTGCCGTTATGGTATCAGTTTACCGGCATTCTTCAGGGCCAGGCTGGATTTTTAGCTACTGCAACATCCACCATAGTTAGTGTGGAAAAATGATAATTAAATCAAGAAAACAACATGATTACAAAGATGGAATGGTGTGGCTAGATAAACCACCCTACCGTATCCTCGTAAATAACCGTGTAACGAGGAATCCTTTCCCAGCTTTGTGTGGGAAGTAAGCCTCACCTCACCCGGCAACGGCTCGGATAAAGAGGCCCCGCGCTGTCGGTTCAGGCACACTCCTGGAGGTACCGACGGATGAAATAACATCAATTCAAATTACCAACGAAAGGGGGCGAACTGTTCACGTGGAAAAAACGGGCAATACTAAACTCAAAGAACAAGAAGCCCCATTCCACCATGGACAAAAATGACGGTCCCAATCACCTGGGAACAGCAAAGCACCTATTGATTTTGACATGACACGGGCACCAAAAAATAATACGACAACCAGTCCCAATCGCACACAAAATATCAATCAAGAAAACACTTCGGGAAAAAGGGCTGGGAATAACCCGGGGCCCTCCAAGCAAGGAAAAGGCAAAGGGTTGACGGATAGCCAACTGCATGCCATTACCCAAGTAACCGTGCCGACATACATACAAGTCGACCAAACAGTAGCAGAATCAGCATTCGCAAAAACTGGGGACCACATGCGCCGTCTCCCGTGGGACGGGGAGAAACACCAAAAGGCCAAACCTCCTGCATCTGATCAGTGCGCTCACAATCAAGCTCCGGGCAGGATAAATAATATTGATTCCTATCAGGCAAATCTAACACCAACACAAGGTGTGAAACTGAAATCTTCAACCAACACCCACAAAGGAAGTTGGGCCACAAATGAACAAGGGAAAGTACCAGATACCATTAGGTTTAATCCAGAATTTACCTCCAAGGGAAGACATGACATACTCAACATACTACGGCTGCTATCCCATATTCCCTCTCTGACAGACGTGGTAAGCTCAGATCTCGTTTCGATCGAATTCCTAGATGCAGACGGCACTGGCGGGGAAAAAACAAAAGCAACCTGGGCCTCCAGAGCAATATCGCAGAAAATCCTATCCGAATCGTAGATATTCAAAAATGAGGGTATCACGATAATTCCATACATAAAGCCAGGATACATGGACATATTAAATTCAGCAGCAAAGCTGGAGCCCAGGGACGAGGTAAGCAGCCTCAGAACCTCTGTTCTTAGAAGAGCAGTAGGGCCTTGCGGAACAGGCAATGACGACCATATTGAAATTACTCGATGGAACGGAGCTGACAAGGTAGCCCCAATTGAGCTGCCAGATCTAAGATGGATTGTGAGAACAATAAAAAACCACAATTGACAAACTGGCCTAAATCCACGTGTGAGCAAGCATGACCCACTGCATATAGGCTCGTGGAATATCAATGGCCTAGCCACTAAAATTTTAGACTCAGAATTCATAGATTACATAAGAGCATGTGATATAGTGGCTCTACAGGAGACATGGCTTGCTGAACCTCCACATCTCCAGGGGTACCTACGCTTTTACTCAGGCGCAAAAAGGACAGCCAAATATGGACACTTGCAAGGCGGCCTAGCAATATACGTAGCAATTATAAGTTTTGTTACGGTAAAAGAAATTGGGCCTTCTTCTGCAGCAACATTGGCAGTCAAGTTATCTTTAGCACAGCCGGAATCAGGCAAAGCCGATACTGACTGCATCCTGATTAATGCTTATGTTCACCCCAAAAGGAAAAGAAATGCAACCAAGGAACTACGCAACTTCTTGGAAGAGTGTTTTATGGGAAGTTCAACAACAAACTATGTGCTCACCGGCGATTTTAACCTCAACCTCATGGGCACCTCACAAGAAGACGTAACCATAGCTCAAAATGTAACCTGGGATATACCACCACAAGGGAAGTTGCAAACATCTAAACACACAAAATAAGGATCCCATTTACTAGAAGAACTGGAATATTTCAATATCAGGGCTCTAAATGGCAGATTTGCTGGAGACAGCCCGCCGGCTCCAACTTTTAACTCAACAAGAGCAAAAAGTATACTAGACTACACCTTTATCTCACTACCTCTCTTTCAATACACAACTTTGTTTCGGATAGGCAAAAAAACAGACAGCGACCACTGTCCTCAAGAAATTGCTCTGGATATCGTGAAACCCATGTTTGAGCGATCAAACGCACCAAAAGAGACGGTCCATACTGTCAATTTCAAAATAATTAACTACTCGGCAGTTATTGGCGAAACTCTAACAGAAAGGACAAAACAGCACTTTGTGGCATGCATCGGATCTAGTGAAGTTGCGAAATGGGAACATTTTACAAAAACCTTGTCTATTTATGCTTCGAGCCCCAAAGTACATGCAAAGCTCGGCAACACGGATAATCTCTCTCGAGAGAACAAGGAAAAAATCAGGGAAAAAAAACATCGATTTATCGTCTGATGAGAGAACTGCAGCAGGAACCCAGGGATATTGCCAAGCATAACGACCTACGCACACTGAGAACATCTTTAAAAAAAGCTAAAATGGGAAGCCAATAAAACATTGGAGGATAAATTGTGGGCAAGACTTAACTCGGATATCAAACAGAACGACTGGGCAAGGTTTTGGAAAACCATAAACTCCCTTATCAGGCCAACACATACTGGGGTTTCATCTAACATCACAGAGGAAACATTGGCAAATTATCTTGGAAATCACTTTAATCAAGCAATGCCCAATAACCAGGATCTAACAATGACCGACATTACAATTGATCACAAAGATGACAATGTACAAGTAATGCAACTACACAAAAATACTAAGGACAGTCATGAATCAATTGAAATTCCAAAACTGCAACACAACATCAAACGCCAAATCAAAAAAGGCAGAAGGGAAGGAGCCCCGGGACCAAATGGTATCCCGCCAATTCTCTATAAACAAGATGTAAATGCCTGGGCAGCAGCCCTTGAACCTCTTTTATTGGAGATCAGAAATTTCAATATCTTGCCAGCCTCTTGGAAGGGCTCTATCATCTCCCCAATATATAAGGCAGGCGACAGGGCGCTCCCACAAAATTACCGACTAGTGGCTTTAATTGACAAGGAGGCAAAGTACTTCGCAGGCATACTGCTGGAGGAACTACTGGCATGGGCCACAAAGAAATCCCTAATACCGGTCAACCTGACAGGCTTTGTCAAATCAGTCGGAACAATGACCAACATCTTAACTATGGGCATGCTAATAGACAAGGCAGATTTTTAAAAAATGCCTATTCATCTCTGCTTCATAGACTACAAAGCGGCTTTTGATCACATTAATCGGAACATCTTATGGTCGAAACTGAATGGCTGGGGGATTTCAAGACCACTATTGGACTTGTTGATAAACCTGCATACAGAGACCTGGGTTCAGATAAAGGCGGGGGACGGCTCACTGCTGTCAAGGCACATACAGACCAACAAGGGTCTCAAGCAGGGCTGCGTCTTGGCCCCCACTCTGTTCAACCTGTTCTTAGGTGATCTGGTACCAATCTTGAACACGTGTAACTCTTATGCTCCCAAACTAGGAGGGCTTCAACTACTGTGTCTCTAATATGCAGATGATATAGTCCTAATAAGCCACACTAAGGTAGGGCTTCAACATCTTGTAAACACATCACAGAGCTACTCGAAGTCAAACGACCTAACAATAAACCTTGAGAAAACACAGACAATGACGATCAGCAAAAGCAAAAGGAAATCTTTTTCGTGATTTTGGAATAACTCTCGTATTGAAGATACATCGACATACAAATATCTAGGCGTAAAGATTGACAACGGTGGCCAATTCAGTGTGCAAAGATCAAGTATCAGAGGAAAAGGACTCGCGGTGGCAATCTCTTCAAAATCATTGAACAGCAAACTTTCTTGTCCTTCTCTTACACCCTTGGTACAAGTAATCCATGCCAAACTGCTGCCAACAATTACCTACGGGAGTGAGGTGCAGCGAGGCAGAGACGCAAGAATTCTTGACACTACGATCATAGCTGCATATAAAACTATCTTTAGTCTTCCCAAGCGAACCTCTCGATCACAGATCAGGCTAGAGTTTGGCATTCAACAACAGCTCCTGGCAAGACAGGGGGCCTACATTTGTGCCTGGGATAAAGTAAGGAAATCCACACAAGAAACACTGAATGACTATCTATGGAGGGAGCTAGAGCAGCATCCAACCTCCCCAGCAGCCAAGTATCTGGCAAATAAACTTGCAAACACTGGTTCAGAGCAGCTCTGGGACTCCTCCATAAGTCATACAATGCTCAAAAATTTGGTTAAGAAATCAATTAAACAACTATCATGGGTTCAAGATAAAGCAGCCCTCTCAAAAGAACGCACGGCTGGATGACCCTGAATTCGTATTCGTTAAAAGCTCCTCAGAGCTATTTTGGCCTGGGCTATTCCAAGACCACCAAAATGCACTTTCTAAGATACATGTTAGGACTGCTACCATGCACTCAGGACCTTCCATATTGGTTAAAAGAGAAAGCAGATCCGCTCTGTCGGCTCTGCGGCGCTAAGCAAGAGGACATGCTGCACTTGTTATGCTCCTGTGAGAAACTGCTCGATGAGCGGAAACACCTGCTGAAGCACCACTTTATCCGCTGCGGGATACGCACACGAAGGCATGCAATTCTCACCTGTTTTTCATCTCACGACCCCCAGCTGAGCTGCAGCTTTGTGAAATTCATGAAGGCAGTGGAGAAAAAAATGCCTAAAACTAATGACCAAACTGTCTCCGAAACAAAACTGTGTCTACTGTCAATGCACTTTTAGAGTGAAAAATGAAAGGACAATACATTTTATTATATTACTGTAGCAACTTTAATCCTAAAATTTAACATGAAGCAATTTTTAGTTTAGGATGAACTGAAAAGTGATGTGTATGCTATTGCTGGTTTTAACATATGCCATTTTAAATATTTCTTTTACCTTGCTTTTTCATTGCATTGGTTTTAATTAACTATGCTAATAAAATATATTACTTACATTAGAGACCTTACCACTCTGACACTACCGCTGCAAGAGCTCACAAAGGACTCTACCCCTTGGAAGTGGGGCCCGTATGAAGCTAAGGCTTTCAAGGTGACCACACTTGCCTTCTTTGACCCGGGAAAGACGACCCAGATAGTGGTAGATGCTGGTCCCATGGGCTTAGGGGCTGTACTGTTGCAAAGACGACATCAGGATGATGATTGGGCCCTCGTAGCCTTCCCGAGCCAGTCCCTTACCTAGACTGAACAGAGATATTCTCAAATAGAGAAGGAAGCTATTGCTATTCATTTGGGGGTGCTGTCATTTTCACTTATACGTCTATGGCAAGTCGTTTGTGGTGGAGATGGATCACAAGCCCTTTGTCGCTCTGTTTTCAGGGACATCTACCAAACCACCTCCCCGGATTGAGAAGTGGATGTTGCAACTCCAAAGTTACAACTGCAAGATAGAATACCAACCAGGGTCCCGAAACCCAGCCGATTACTTGTCACAACACCCCAGAGCGGCCAGGGCCAAGGAGATGGTAGATGCGGCCAACACAGACGAATATGTCAGGTCCGTTGCTGCCCACTCATTCCCCCTTCCCATCTCCATGGGGGGGTCAAAGTCCTGACTTAGAACCAAGATGTGGTTCTTGCTAATGGACAAACTGGTGGAAGCCACGGTCCGCTCATGCTCTTCTTGTCAGGTGACGGGGGAGATGCCCTGTCCTGCTCCAGTCATTGCGGAACCTCGGTCGAGGTCTCCATGGTCCTGTGTCAGCCTGGATTTTGGCAGTCTTCCTGATGGCCGTCACACATTTGTGGCTATTGATGACCATTTGAAGTATCCAGGGGTGGAAATCATAGCAGCTCCTAGTGCCACTGAGGTAATACCGAAGCTTGAGAAAATCATGACGGCTCATGGACTAATACAGGAGCTGCGAACAGACAATGGACCTCCCTTCCAAGGGCCGTAACTGCCACCTACCTCAATGATCTTGGCATCCACCACCCCCGAATCACCTCCGGTGGCCACAAGCCAATTGTGAAGTGTAGAGGTTCATGCGGACTCTAAATAAAGTAATATGCATTGCCCACAACAAGGGCCCATCAATAGAGCTGGCCATCTTTACTTTTCTCCGAAGTGACCGCCAGACTCCCCACACCACCACGGGCATCGCCCCAGCCCATCTTCTCATGGGCCGGGTGGTCACGGACTCAATACCTCATCACCAACAATGGTGACCAGAGACACCCGATGACATCCGAATTGACGCCAGACGTCAGGAGGCCTATACCCAAGTCAGCCACCGGCAGAGGGCCAGACCCTGCAGTTTGAAAGGAGGGACCTGGTGCTGCTCAAGAATCGCCTCACCAGTGGAAAGTTTCGGTTGCCATATGAAAAGAGTCCTCGGACTGTGTTCCACGTCAAAGGAACCCGGATCATCGCAGCCAGAAGAAGAGAAACTGTGGCCTGAAATGTGTCACTCTTTGAGAAATATTACTCGGCGGTGTCAGCATTATCACCGGCCCGGCCGGAGGCTGATTCCGGTGCCCTGTTATCGGCTGATGCTAGTCTAGAGGAGGCGCCGGAACTGGCCCCCATGGCCGAAGGTGGTGAGTCCGGTAACTCTAGTCCCACTCGGCAAAATGGCACCGGGAATGAAAGGCTGGAGGACTGTCGTGGTCACCCAGAGACTGGTCGAAGCGAAGCCACATCTGAAGCTGAAGTCGGAGAGTCTCAGAGCCGGGGCCAGTCCCAATACAGACTGCTGGGAAATCCAGAACCTTCGTGCCGTTTGAAGGACTACCTCACGTAAGACTGTTCTTGATTGACTTTAATTGAGCTTGTTGATAATAAGCATGAAATTAGTCATTTGATAGCTGGCTCGGTTTTGGGATTCGAAGCTGATGTTGTTTTGATGTTTGTTGGGGTGGAATGTTGTATCGTGCCTGTGACTTAACAGGCACAAACGTAACGTAGAGGTCATGTGACCTATGTTAATAAAGAAGGGTAGGCGCAAACGTACGCCAGTCAGGCTGCATAAGCGAAACCCAGCAGTAACCACAATCACGTCGCCTGCGTATTATTAAATTTCCCATAGGCCCACTGACTTTGATCTACCCGGTGTTGGCACCCACCAGGTGTGTGACATCACAGTTACTGTAAAGCCCAGGGTGGATAGTGATCTAGCGTATTTTCCAGGGCATTTCTTGACCCAGACATTCAGCAGAATTGTTTTAGGTGAGTCTTTGGACATGAATTTAGCACCCTTTTGGTGGCCCCTGTGGACCCCCTCCAGAAACCCTCAGCTCAGGCAATCCCATAGTATGTGTAGGAAACCCCCTGAGTTCCACAGCCTCTGGCATACTGATCTGCACTCACCCTATCTATCTTGTGTCGGAACTGTCACTCGTAGTACAATCTGTGCAGTATCTGGAGTTGAATCAGGATAAATCAAGTTCTGACTGCCATCTCCCTGGGTGATCAGAGTGCGTCTTCCCATTCCTTCTCATCCATCTCGCTAATTTCAGCTTCCCAAGTTTCAATGAGCTTCAGTAAGGGGTGGGGGCATTGTGCACTGATTTTCCATAGGTTAGGGAGAGTGCCTTAGAAAGGAGTGGTTCCGTCATCAATCTGCCTCTTAGACGGAGGATTTGTCAAGTGCCTGCTCTCTAGCCACACTTGCACCGGGGGCCCTGTCATATTGTGACTGCAACACCTCCCAGGTGATCACCTCCTCCCCTCTCCATATGTCCCTTAGTGATGAAATTCCATTTCTTAAACCCTCCAAGGCAACCTACGACAGCCAACGTGTCACTGTCCCATAAAGGGGTCATTTCGGTGAGTCAGCCCTGCCATCCCAGGAATCTAGTCACCCTCCACTGCATCAAAGCGTTACCCTAGTAAGAGGTGGGAGAGACCTACAACTCTGCTCGTTATAGAAGTCCCTTGGATAACCCCCGTGATCGAGGGCTGAGTCTTGGAAGAAAAGACCCAGTTGTTAACCCATATCAGGAGCGACACCCAGGAATATTTTTCTAGATCAGGCAGGGTAATTCCATCATCGTACTATCCCCTCATGAGCTTATTCAATGCAATCCTATGCGCCCCCATTCCACATTAACTGTCAGACTACCTGGCGCTTACATTGTGGAACATTGCTGCCCTGCCAAGGAGTGACAGGGGCAACGACTGCGAGTGCTGGACGTCACCTCTAAAATGATCCAACACTGAGTAGGGGTTGATCTTATAGAACAGGTTCCATAACATAAAGCAGGATATGATCAGCATACAGGGAGATTTTGTCTACCCATTCCCCTCTGCACCCAAGACCGCTCACCAATGGGTCAGCTTGCACCAAATATACCAATGGCTCCAACACCAAGACAAAGAGCACCTGCAAGCGCGGACAGCCCTGCCAGGTGCCCCTGTTGAGCCGGAATGGATGCTATCTCACCCCAGTCACTGGCACCTGTGCTAGCGATTATAGTGTAGAGTAGATTCACCCAGCCTATATAGTTAGCGCCAAATCTCATCCATTCCATCACAGCCCATAGGTATACCCATTCAATAGTATTGAAGGCCTTAGTCGCTTAAAGCAACAGGACCACCACCAGCTCTTCTCCCCCCTCTGTCCCCTCAAAGCAAGCATATTGCCGTATGATGGTTAACCTTGTCCCTCTATGTAGCATGAAGCTGAGCTGGTCAGGATGGATACGTTTCTCTGTGACTCTCCTCAGGCGGGTGGCCAAGAGTTTTGCCAGGACTTTCCCCTCCACATTCAAAAGTGATTTGGGATGGTAGGAGGCAAAGTTCTTATTGGATTTCCCTCTCTGTGAATTACTACTCTAGTGGGCAGTCTTTGGTCCTTTGGGAGCACTCAGCTGCACATCCATGCGTGGAACATGGTGCATAGGTGAGGGTCCAGCTCGTACGCCGGCCTTCTATACAGGTCATCTGTAGGCCATTCGGCCCCTGCGCTTTGTCGGTCTGTAAGTCCCTAATGGCCTTACCTAGCTCTTCTTTCCCTATGTCCATCTCCATATCCTGCCTCTCATTACCAGTGAGCCCCGGTAAGGCAATGTCCCTTAGACAATTCCTTAGTGTCTGCCTAGGACTGCCTAGGACTGGGAGGCCCTCGAACTAGCCAGGGAGTTGAAGTAGAAGGCAAATGATGCTGCAATAGCCCATCCTCCTTCAGTACGGCATCCAGCCAACTTCATTCCTTTCCTTATCGCCCATCAATGGCAGTAAGCATCCTTCTCTGTTACCAACATAGTACACTCTCCATTGGGTGGCAAGTGCAATACTTTGCACCTTGCTCTCCTCTAAGACTCTGGGCTTCTGTTGATTAGGTTGAAGTTTGTCAAGCTGTTCCTGTATGGGGGTGTACACATCTGAGCCTCCATCACCAGTATCTCCTCCTCTAGCCTATCAGCCCAATTTCACTACCTGCGTTATTCCCCTGTTATGAGCAACAGTGCTTGACCCCAGATGACCAGTTTGCATGCCTTTCATAGTGTGTCTACATTCTTTTGAAACTAGAGCCTGGTGCCTTCCATAATGGCTTCCATAATTTTCTTGTTTTTAAGGTACTCAGGGTCAAGCTTCCATCCGTCCCTGACTCTGGTGTCCAGACCCTGCAATTCCACCCATGGGGGTGCATGGTCAGAGATTCTTCTCGCCATAATCCTGGCCTGTGCCAGTGAAGGCTGTGGGGTATGGAGATAGTCTATGCGTGTTGAGGTGCGATATGTCCCAGAGAAGTGTGTGTACTTCTGTGCTTTTGGGTTGAGGATGCGTCAGATGTCTCCCAGCCCCGCAGCCTCCATGAAGGTCAATAGTCCCCATCTAGGAGTCCCTACCCCACCTGGGGGTCCCGTTCTACTGTTGCTTCCAGAATATGATTGAAGCTGCCCCCTAATAGTAGGATTCCCTCCAGTAGTTGCAGAAGTATTTCATCCCAGTATGTCAATATTGCAGCATTAAACATAGGTGGGACGTATATAACACACATCTTCCCTTGGTATCCACCCAAGTATGGTGAACAGTGAGAGGCGTGGTTTTTTGATCCAAGATCCCCACTGCCCTAGAGTCTGAGGTAAATTCTACATGTGCACTCATCATGTACCCCTGCCTGTTAAGCATCTTTATCTCAGTTCCCTTCAGTCCCTTTCAAATGGGTTTCTTGAACATACAATGTGGAGTACATGAAGACCCAGGTACTACATAACTACCCCCCCTTGATCTTGCTCTGTAGGCCATTAACTTTCCAGCATAGATAGGTCAATTTATTCCCTTGTCGAGCTAAGGTGGCCTGTGTGTGGGGGGCATGAGACATCGTGCCCATAGACAATCAGGACCCATAGCCTTCTCATACACATGGAGCAGGCCCTGGGATATGGTAGTGTTGCATGCCATAAACATTGAAACAAACACCAGCCTCTACCAATCTACCCCCATCCTGCCCTTCTAAAATTCAAGCATCAAACTGTCTAGCATCCCCAATTCACAGGGTGACTGTGGCCCCTAATAAAACAATATCAACTTTCCCCAAATGGAAAATATCACTCCTGACCTCGAGATTAGAAATTTAGCACAAGGATGAAACAATAATACTCATTCCCTTAAGAAGTGGTTGCCACAGTCATTGTGGATCTACACCCTTTTACATTGTGAATAACAAACATTTTGAAGTAATGTCTCACTACAAACAGTCTCACCCTTATGTCCAATGATATCAGTGATCTCATTCGATAGGGATGGAGAGCCGAACTCCACGTCGGTGTTACCTGGCCCCTCCATAAGGAGATCATCTTCTGGGCAGACTGACACCCATCACTGCAGCCAATAAGCACCAGAAGCTGCCACTGTCCATCTGTGGTTCCCAGCACAAAGAAGCCGCCTCTGTGGGGGGCCATTGGACCCAGGTCTCGTGCCAGTGCAGGGAGGTTATTTACGCTGGGTTCCTGTGCCCCTCTTCCCTTCTGACCTCCAGCAGCCCAGTAATCCCCATGCCTCCTCCAGTGTATTGAAGATCCAGGCTTTACCATCATGGAGCACCTGAAGCCGGGCTAGAAAAAGCATCATGTATTTCACCTCTCGGTCCCTAGGTTACGTTTCGCCTCCCATAAACTAGAAGGTGAAACATTCCAGTTTCACCCCGATCTCAGGGTCCACTGCTGGACCCCGAGTGTAAAATCCAGGTATAGCTGTGTTGCCGCATTCTCAAAGTGGAGTTTCTCACTATTACATGCTGGCTGCATAGTGGCATCCCTGTCTTTATGACTAAAGATGCAAGCAATGATGGTCCACAGCGGTGCCCCGGTCTTAGTGGTGGAGCAGGCACCCTGTGCGCCAGTTCTACTGAAAAGAAATTGGACAGTTTCTTGGGTTGCAATACTTTTAGGCTAAAGTCCTCCACAAATAGTTCAATGATGAACTCTCTGGGAGTCCGACAATCCAAATAATATTATGCCTTGAGCAGCCTCCACTGTCCTCCAGTGTTTCTTGTCTCGTCTAACTGCCCACCTGCAGTTGGGCCACCTTGGCCTTGAGGTTTGTCATCTCCCCTGGTTCAGGATTTTCTCAGTATGCATGGTTCGCTCAATGACCTTCCTGAGGTTCCTTCGTAACAGGGTGACCTCTGTGGTCAATATCTCAATATTTGAGTCCAGCTGGAGCAATGATGCTCTCAATTGGCTTGCTCAACAGGGTCCCATCCCATCTCTCCCCCAGGAGGATGTCTTACTTGTCCATCTGTATCGGCTGTTGTGCCTGGCCCCCACTGACTACTCAGGACATGACACCGAGTTTTAGTACTAGGGGGAGGGACTGGGTTGGGTAGTTCCCGCTGCCTGTCAGGCACCAGGATGGAGGGCAGAACCTCTCCTATCAAGCTCCCCCCAAGGGTCTGCGACCAGTCTTTTTTCCCACCCCCAGAGCAATCCCACCCCAGAGTCATTGGCACCCCCATGCCAAGGTTCCTCCATTCCCTCTGTGATGGGCTCTCAAGGATCGACCTATCGTCTGATTGAGGCCGGGGATTTAAAGCTTTATCCCCTCACTATGGGAGCTCACTTCCCTCTGGTGCCCAGTCAAGGCCACTCTAGCAAGTCTGTAGTCTGCAGAGCTCTCTCTCAGCCCCCCAGCAGTGGTCAGAGTCCCCGGGCCAGTGTGTCTGCCAATTTAATGGGAGGCAGGGGGGAGTTACATCTCAGTCACCATGATGTTAGAAGGTTTGACGCACCAAGTCTTCATGGACCCCATCCTGTACCAGCCACCATCAGGCTAATCCATGCCTCAGTATGGGTGGAAGGGCCCTCCACTGTTATAGCTCACCAGCTGCAGCAGGGTTAACATTCAAATCCCCCCCAGCAGTGGTCAATGGCTCAGGGCCAATTTGTCCACTTATAAATCGTGAGGTACCCGCACCTTACCGCCGGGTTGCTTCTCTTCCCGGGAGGAGGGAAGGCACCTTCAACTCAAAATGTAGCAAAACAATAGAAAGGAGGGAGATTCCCTCAACTGACTGCCTGTTCTTTTGGCTGAGTGAGACCAAAGGCCAGTTACCATCGTAGCATGAGGCAGTGCAGCATTTCCCAACAGGGAGTGGTGCCAATTCCAGCTCCAGTGGCCCTCAAGATAGGACAGGGGGAACCCCAGGCGAAATCAGAGGCCTAATGAAGTGTTGTGCAGCCTCAGTGCTTGCAAAGCAGCTCCTGGCGTCTATGGCTCCTGGAGCACAATGAGATGTGGTACATTGTTCGGCCCCTTCCCGGCTGCATCAATCAGGTCATCACAGTCGTAGAGCCAGGAACAGGTGGTGGGAAGGAACTAAGTGCAGTGAGGCGACCAACGTCTTTACACAGCATCAGGGAGCCCACCAGCGGAAGCTGCCAACTTTGATTCCAGGCCTCAGCAGAGGCAGTCTCGAGGTGTCAGCTCAGCTGTGTGAAATCAATCTCCCTAGCATCACCAGACGTCCACACATGACTAAACCAGCTCGCAACAAGCTCCAAATTACAGTGTAACCTCCCAAGAGGCCAATGGCAGGAGGCAGTCAGGATAGGTGACTGATAACAGGAATGGCGATACGGAGCTCTGTTAAGGATCGTCCACCATCTTGGCCCCCCTAGCTACGCCCCCGTGATCACTGTAAGTTCTTAAGCAGGTCTACCGTAACTGAATGAGATGTGAGAGTTCCTGAACAATCTGTACAGTGCTCTACCATATCGTATAGTGTTGCCAACTTTTCAAAAGACAAATACTGCATCTCTAAAACACATTTTTGACTGCCTTTTTCTTATATATGCTGTTTGAAGTATGCAGTGATGTGGAAGATTACTGGCTATAGGTGTTTTTTCTAGTTTCTGTACTAGACGGGGCACTAAATTAAAGGTCATGCCAATGGAAAACCAACCATGTGGCTACCCTAATTTTGACTGCTCTTTTGTGAAAAAGGAATTTCAGTCTTCCTAGGGGAGTTCTGTCCTTTTGAATTTAGTATAATTACAGCAAGCACCTTCAAAAAACGAGTGGTTCACTGGAAAATGCTTTAGAACGCGGTTCAAAGTTTGTCCTGCACCTTATTGAATAGATGGACCACTCAAAATATACCTCTCCCCCCTCAGCTACCTACTCTATTGGACACATGGCTATAGAATGTTTGTAGATTCAGGTAAAGTATGCATCTTGCCTAATGAACCAATTCTATGTCAGGACAGGAGGCTCCGATTATGCTTAGTCTCATTTCTTTACTGACACATAGCAGCCAATCACATTACAGTAAAGAAAAAACAGCAATAGGGCAACCATAGAGTACACCCATAGTATATAAACAGTCTCAGAGGTAACCACTTCCTCTTTCTTTGCTGCTCCGCAGCCAGTTAAGTGCATTATCTTACTTACTTGATATTTTGCTTGGCGTTATACTGTTATTGTGCCTTGTTGATTATTGCCGCTTTGTGCTTTGACATTGCACTGTGTGTCGCGCGTCTGGGGCTTGGGCTCCGTTGTTGTTTCTTCGCGTCTTTTCGCCGCTTCCAGCGTGCCATTTATTTGTTTACCGGAGCGTGTGTCTCACCTCCGTGGAGTCGCCGAGCGCTTCCTAGCTGCTCGCGCGCTGTTTGTGGAGCGGGAGCAGGGGTTCCGTTTGTTTTGAGAGCGCGAGCGCTCTTTGACGGTTCTCACTGGCAGGCGACAGTCGCGCATGCGCGCTGTCCCATTTCCGGCTGTTTTCTCTTCAGCTGGTTTAACGACGGCGTTTGTTGACGTTTGCCCACGGCCTGTCAGTGCAGTTAACCCCGTCCGACGCTGAGGTCTTTTAGGACTTTGGTAGTGTTTTTCTTGGCATAGGCTCTGCCTAGAGTGTTGTTTGGTGCAGGCTTTGGCTCCCTCCACGTTCTAATTGCTACCAAGGCAGGTTTTTTCCTGCTTTTAAGCCTGCTTTGGGGTTATACACTCCCCCTTGACTGGTGTTTCCAACACTCCATATTTCTAGTCGTCTTGTGGGCTTTTACCTCTACCTTGGTGTAGAATGGCTGAATATTTTGATGACGTGGAAGACGACTACTACTATGCTGATGAGGAGGAAGGCTCCTTGGAACAGGACTTAGTTGAACAATTGGATAAGGGTGTTCAACAGTCCGTGAACAAAGCACTAGTACGTGCTATTAACCCTTTGAAACGTCATCTAAGTCTCTATGCTCAACAGCAGGGCTGGTTGCCTGCTTCCAAGAAGACGGCGAAGTCGCCTGTTAACCCTCACAAGACTGACTTTCAGCGTCTGGCAAAAAGTTTAGCAGCTGCGCCACCCTCAACTGCTGGTCTTCATGAGGCTGATTCAGACAACGTGCTATCTTCAGCATCTTCTGACCATGTTTCTCCTCCACCTAAAAAACGGGTCTGTAAAGAACATTTTGTTGATGCTCCCGAGTGTCCTTCGGTGCTCAACTTCGAGCCTGCAGACATATTCCATCCAAACTCTTCCTCATGGGTGCCCTCTCCAGCTGTAGCGGCCTACATTGAGGCGCATATCCGCCAACCTTTTGAGGCTTCCGTTCGTGCCCGGTTGCGCTCAGAGTGCCCGAGGCCTGATTTGTCTGCTCACTTGGCCGAGACACCAGACGTTGACCCCATGATGGTCACGTATTTGAAAAAATATGCCAAGGACCCGAAGAAGGGCCTTGATAGATCTTGGCGGTCTTGTCAAGATAAAATGTTAGACCTGCTTGGGCCTCTCACTAAGATTTTGGACCTTGGTTTCAGAGCACAAGAAGCTTCTGCACTGGTGAATCCTAAGGAGATGATCGAATGGGCGCAACGGGCGATTTGCCAATTGGGTAATGCAAATTGTGCAATGTCTGCGGAACGTCGCAGGTCCATTTTGTTAAAGCTAGACCCTAGACTCTCTGAATTGGCCACTTCTGAGTCGGGCCCTGAGGCGGACGGCCTCCTGTTTGGTCAACCATTCCTTAAAGAACTTACGCGCTTTGTTTCCACCTTCAGTGGCATCGACAAGGCGCAGGCCTCCTTACGGCGAGCCATGCGTCCAGTTTTTGGAAAGGCCGGACGAGGTAGGGGACGCTCGTTCGGCCGTGGCTCTGCCAATCAGTCCCAGAGAGGCAATTCCTCTCAACACAGAGGCTCCTACGACGCAGGTTATTCATCGAGAGCCAACTTCTATCCTTCCAGAAAAGGAAAAGGCCAGTACGGCAAAGGACGTTCCGGTGGTCATCAGGGACAGTACCAAGATTCCCACTCTACAGGTGAGCCTGATTCATGCATGCGATGTGATGTTGGGGGGTCGCATTCAGTTTTTCCTGCAGAATTGGCGCATGCTCTCCGGCGATGCTTGGGTGTTACAAACTGTTCAGGGGTTCAGAATAGAATTCTATCGCCCAATGCATCAGACTTCTCCCCCTCCTTGTCTGCGTTTTTCTCTTCAGGATCAGGTTTGTCTCTCCGAGGAGATAGACTCTCTTCTCAAAAAAGGAGCGGTGATTCCAACCACCCGTCATCCGAAGGGGTTTGCCAGTTCTGTCTTTCTGGTCGAGAAAAAAGGGGGCGGTGCTCGTCTTGTTCTCAACCTGAAAGACTTCAACGGCGGAGTCGTTTATCGACATTTCAAGATGGAGGGCATCCATCTGTTGAGGGATCTCCTTCGAGAAGGGGATTGGATGGTCAGACTGGACCTCAAAGATGCTTATCTCGCGGTTCCGATTTACAAACCACATCGCCGTTTTCTCCAGTTCCTCTGGCAGGGAGTCTGGTACGAGTATCAGGTTCTCCCGTTCGGTCTTTCGTCGGCACCATGGTGCTTCACGAAACTGTTGAGACCAGTTGTGGAACATCTTCGGTCGCTGGGTGTCAGGTTGATTATTTATCTGGACGATATCCTCCTTATGGCGGATTGTCCACTCAAACTTCTTCAACATCTGGAATTGTCCATCACTCTTTTACAGTCTCTGGGTTTTCTAATCAATGTCCAGAAATCGGTATTGATTCCAGCCCAGCGTATCGATTTCCTGGGCTTCCAGATCGACTCGGTAACTTGTCAACTTCTCTTGCCCAACCAAAAGATGCGGTATATCAAGAGAGAGTTGACGTCTGTTATTTCCAGACCGACTGTGTCATTGAGGTCGTTGGCACGTGTAGTCGGTCTGCTGGCGTCATCCATTCAAGCGATTTTTCCGGGTCCCCTGCATTACAGGGCAATGCAGCGCCTGAAAATTCTTCATCTCAGGAAAGGCCTCGGATATTCCGATCAGATTCCTCTTACGGAGGAGGTCCGGTGGGAGATGCAGTGGTGGTTGGACCACATGGAGGCCTGGAACGGCCGAGCCCTCTTCGGTGTGTCCCCGGATCTAGTGATAGAATCCGATGCCAGTCGGTGGGGCTGGGGAGCCCGTTGCGGCTCGGTCTCGACCGGGGGTCGTTGGTCCCCTCAGGAATTGAAGCTTCATATCAACTGTCTGGAACTCCTAGCGGGTTCCTTTGCGATCAAATGTTTTTCCCCCCTGCAGACCAGTTGTTGTGTCCTTCTCCGGATGGACAATATATCGCAGTCCGCTATGTGAACAAACTAGGCGGGACCAGGTCCAGAATCCTAGCGGAGATCGCCAAAGATTTTTGGCACTTCTGTCTGCAGAAGAAGATCATTGTTATTGCGGAGTACCTTCCGGGATGCCACAATCAGATAGCGGATTGGCACTCCAGACATCTCCGGGATTACAGCGATTGGAGGCTGCATCCGCGGGTCTTCCGTGCTCTCCATCGGCGTTGGGGTCCTTGCCAACTAGATCTCTTTGCCTCACGCCTCAATGAGCAACTTCCGCATTTTTACAGTTGGAGACCGGACCCTCAGGCTCTGGCCACGGATGCCTTTCTCCAGCAGTGGCCATCGACCCTCTGCTATGCATTCCCTCCGTTTCTAATGATTCCCAGGGTATTGGCCTACTCCAAACGATTTCAGACGGATCTGATTCTGATTGCCCCTCTCTGGAGGGCTCAAGCGTGGTTTCCGGTCCTTCTAGAAATGTGTTCGGCTCCACCGTTTCTCCTTCCCTCATTGTGGAATCTTCTGTTGGACCCTCTCGGAAGTCCTCATCCCCTGATCCTCTCAGGCTCCCTCCCCCTTCTCGCGTGGAGGATCTCGGGGATCGCTGGTCGCTCCCAGGCCTTTCAAGCGACGCTTCCAAGCTCCTTGGTGAAGCATGGGCTCCCAATACTCACAAACGGTATAAGGGGTCTTGGAAGCGTTGGTGTGATTGGTGTTCACAACAACAAGTTGATCCCGTTTCAGCAGATATCAGCATGATTGTTAATTTCTTGGCCTCCTTAGCCACCTCTGGTCTGGCCTATTCGACTATCAACGGTTTCCGGTCGGCTATCTCGGCGGGTCATGCCCACATAGATGGGAAACCCGCGGGTGAACATCCTTTTGTTTCCAGGTTACTTAAAGGAGTTCGTTTTGCGAAACCTCCCACTCCTAAGTATGTTACCTTGTGGGATGTTTCAGTTGTCCTCAGATTTTTGGAGGCATGGCCTTCCAATGCTTCCTTATCTCGCAAGCAACTGTCTGCAAAATTGACTATGTTGCTATGTTTGGTTTCATGTAAGCGCGTGTCGGACGTACACGCTTTGGATCTGGCGGGTCGCACCTTCACTCCTGAAGGAGTTTCCTTTCGTCTCTCCAGACGCACCAAATCTAATACACCTTCAATTTCTTATCCGGCTTTCCCATCTCACCCCAATCTTTGTGTGGTTCAATGCCTGAAGGACTATGAGGTGAGTACCGCTTCTTTGCGCTCTGACATGCAGGGTCAACTGCTGATTGCATTACAAAAGCCTTTTCGCCCTGTCTCTCCAGCTACCTTGGCGCGCTGGGTGCGGGGACTTATGTCTGAAGCTGGAATTGATGTTTCTGTGTTTGGCGCACACTCTGCACGTGGAGCGATGGCGTCCAAAGCTTATTCCATGGGTGTTACTCTGTTTGATATCATGAAGGCTGCAGATTGGTCATCTGCTTCTGTGTTTAAGACTTTTTACTTTAAGCCTATCGATAGTGTTGCTTCTGTGGTGGTGGATCAGCTTTAAACAAGCATAATCGGAGCCTCCTGTCCTGACATAGAATTAAAAATTTGCAAACATTCGTGACAAGAATTTTCAATTCTATTAAGGACTAGGAGGCGAGGATTATCCCACCCGTTGTATATGCATGTATCTATTATCTTGTTACTATGCCATGCTTCATGGATTTTTCCTACTGAAATGTGATGAAGGCTTTGATTTTTTCTCTACCCACCCTTTATTTGCTCATGATTACACAGGATGTGTATTACGGCTTTGTGTCTCTTTTCAGGCTCTGATCCCAAGTGAGGTTCCTCCGGCTCCGCCCTTGTGGACGTTCTGCTGCGAGTTTCTTCTCCTCGTTGGCCTGCTTCTGTTCCTGTGGCTTTTGGAAGTTCCTCCGCCTCCACGTTCGGATTTTGGTCCTTTCGAATGACTTTTCCTTTGTTTCCTGATGTTAATTAGTTCTTCCTTCTGGATTTTGGACAAAGAAAGAGGAAGTGGTTACCTCTGAGACTGTTTATATACTATGGGTGTACTCTATGGTTGCCCTATTGCTGTTTTTTCTTTACTGTAATGTGATTGGCTGCTATGTGTCAGTAAAGAAATGAGACTAAGCATAATCCTCGCCTCCTAGTCCTTAATAGAATTGAAAATTCTTGTCACGAATGTTTGCAAATTTTTAAATGACTTTAGCTTGGAGACTCACTCACTTGTAATAGTTTATCTTTTTATAGGCGTGTTCTTAATCATAACAAGTGGATACATGTAGTTTGTTTTCTCTTGAGTGCAACTTTGTATGTTTTACACGAACTATTTTACACAGGGAGTGGAAAGGACAGTGTTAATGAGGACTGTCTTTATTAAATAGTAATCATGGGCGTAATTGTGAGATACAAATTATTAATTATTGATGAATAACTTTTGAATTCAGTTTGCTCAAATTGTGTGGTCTTCTTTCATAAATAAACCAATGTTTTCCTTAGTAAGGCAATTTACGTTTTAACAATATGTAAAACATGTTAAAATGGGTAGGTAATACCAAAGAATGTTTTACATATTTTCTTTTACACAATCTCAATAGTTATGTGTGCAAATGATACATCATAAAAAGTTATGTTAAGTTATGGCTGTTAAAAGCACCCCAATTCTAATGTGGGCTCTAATCCGGTTTTGAGTGCACTCAGGTGTTTGAGGTTTAAATGGTAATCTAACTTGAGAGTAAATTGATCCTCTGAAGTATTTTTTACCTGGTGTATTTTTGTCTGCCAAAAGCTGCCACAAATCCTGATAGTTATTACAATAAATGTTAAGTCAGTGCACCTCTTAAGAGGGGAAGGCATGCATATGTTGCCATCCAGCACCTCCCCTGTCGCCCCACCCCCTGTTCTTCGCTCCACTCTCAGTTCAAAACTTGCAATGTTGCAAGACTCTTGCCCAACTTAGATGTCAGTACATAGAACACATAGGGATAAGAGACTAATTTGCAGTGAGACTCGTACTCACACTGCCTTTAAATGAGGATGCCTAATTCTTTCACAAGGCTGACTTAAATGTACAGATTTACTAAGGCTTTGCACTAGGTTGTGAAACAAACCCAGGGCAGCATGTTAAGCTCGGGTTTAATATCCATAAAAAAATCTGAGTTTGGTAAATATCCCAAACTAACACGAAGTTGCACTATACTCTCCTTTTTGTTACTTGCTGCAATGGGTGTTCTATTTGTTCTGATGCAAATCCCTATCTACTTACATTGGTAGAAATGGATTTGTGCCAAAACCTTATGCTTCCATGAGGCACGAGTAATAAGGAGAAAGGCTTTAATTTCTCAGTATTTTCTCAGCAATGCATGAATGCTGTTTTGTACAGCACACATGCACAGTGGGAAAAGTCTTAAAGCATAGTTTTTGTACTGTAAGGGTTGCTTTCCGGTACAAAACCTATGTTTTAGAGAAGGCACACACGGGGGCGTGGCTAGCGCGCCGGTGAGCACGGACGGAATCCCTGTGAGCTCCGAGGTGCCGAGACCCGCAGATGACCTGAATACCGGGTTAGCGACTCTGCTGAACGGACAGCCTGTCACAGAAGCTGGCGGAAGGTGCGAGGAACATGTTTTGACTGTCGGCGGCTGATTTATTGCCGCGCCACACCATCTTTTCACGAACGGTATCTTTCTGTATTGGAAGACGCGGGTGGCCGCCATTTTGACACGCCGCTACAGTGTCTCGCAATGGTCCTGAGGTGAGCTTTACGGCTTTGGAATTCTATCGCAATTCTTCAGAGATGGTCAGCCCTGCTCTATTTTCCTCATCTATCACTGCCAATGTTTTTTTTTTTTCATTTCATGCTGAGGTTCGTTTTTCAGATGCTCTCTCCTCATACTTATGAAATGTTACGGCCGCCATTTTAGTTATGCTTTACCTATCTAGTCTTTCTGCCTTACCAGTGCCCTTACTTCATACTGCAGCTTCATGTGGATGTTATTACCAAATTCTGCTTATAAATAGTGTTGGCCCATGAAGAAGACTCCGTTGCAGGTTCTGTACTTTATGCTGTGACGCATTAACTAGTTCTTCATGCTGTGACGCTTCAACCAATTATATCACGCCAGTGTTCTCACTCATATTCAAGTGCTTTGCCTACAGTTCTATCACCATCTCTCTCTACTGCCTGTGCTGGGTTCTCATGCCCCTATGACTGCCTTTGTTTCTTGGTGACTGTGGGGATTACCCTAGCAGTATATGCTCTGGTGGCCGTTGTGCTGTGTCCACCTCAGAGTATTTCACTTTTCTGTACTTTTTTGTGGCACAACATCTGTATAGTATAATGGCAAATGACCCACCTACCCCAAAAGTATACCAGACTGGAACTAAACCGAAGAGACCCAAAAATGATCCTCCGTCCCCATCCAGTCTTCTTCTAACCTGGTCCTGGACTCCATTTTGGAAGAGGTTCGTAGTCTACAACCATTCATGTCTGCCACCAATGAAAAACTTAGGCAGATAGAGGAGCGCTGGGTTGTTATGGAGGGAAAAGTGTTGAACTTAGAACAGCGTGTCAGTGATATCCAGGATGTTTCTGCCGAAATCCCTCAGTTGGAACAAGAGATACACAAACGGACACTACACACCGAGGACCTTGAAAATCGCAATCGGAGGAACAATCGTCGTGTTTATGGTGTTCCGGAGAACGTGGAGGGTCCAGACATGGTGTCTTTCATACGTAAATTCCTACAGGAACTTTTGGATCTTCAGCCTTCTTCTCATCCCCTAAACATACAAAGATCACACCGTTTAGGTTGTCTGAATTCCAACTCTTCCAAGCCTCATGGCATTATTATGCTTTTCCTCGAGTTTACTGAACTAATGTCTGTTTTGAAGGCAGCAAGGCTTAAACGTCATCTCCAATGGTCTGGTCATAACATTTTTATCTCACAAGATCTTTCATCTGCCACAAATGCCCGACGCAAGGAATTCTTAAATCTTCGTCCTCTGATGAGACAATTGAACATTAAATATGGAATCCTGCATCCTTGCTTCTGCAAAATAACACACAATGGCTGTACCCGCTCCTTTGACGATCCACAAAAGCTTCATTCATTTCTACAGAGTGTCTCATCCTCCAACATGGACACTGCTTCTTAATATCTTCCTTCTTATGGCCTTCATTTTTATGTTTCTTGTCTTCTCACTTGCTTCTGTTGAATTTTTCTTCTAGTTATTGCTATATTTCCTGTCGTTCAGCCTTTATATCTTTTATGTCTTTCTTCTTATATATGTCCTTTCATTGGTAGCTCGCGGGGCTTTGTCCCCTCTCTGGTGTACCCTCACCCCTGTTGTCTTGGTTGCTTTTTAATCTTCGGATCAGGCCCTTTTGCCTTGATCTGCGTACTCTTTTCTTTTTCTTCTTTATCTGTCTTCCTTTCTTTTCTCCTCTCTTCTATTCGCTCTCTCTATGGCTTGTCTACCTAGTCATTTGTATCTCCTGTTTCTATAGTCATGAACGGTCTTTCTTTCTTTTTTTGTTCTGGGTGTTGTTATCCTTTTTGTTTCTAGTTGCATTGTACGTCAGTGTTGTGAGTTTGTTGGGAGTTTTACCCTCATGTTTAATGATTGTTTGCTGTTTCCATTTTTTTAGTTACCTCCTTGCAGTGTGTCTACTCCATTTGTTGCCCATCCGCCCCTTCTACCATTGTGTGTAGCTTTGTGTTATGGAACGTACGAGGTCTCAGTCATCCTGTCAAGCGTCAAAAGGTATTGTCTCACCTGTCTAAACTTAATTCGCAGGTTGTTTTTCTCCAGGAAACACATTGTTCTGATGTGGAATCTCTTAAGTTGAAGCGGTAGTGGGTGGGGCAAGTAGTACATATCCCATAAGAGTTTTCAATCAGCCATTGCCTCTCGTCCTTTATTTGACTCATGGAAAATGTGTAATCCTGACTTACCAGAATATACTTTTTTTTCTAATGTACACCATACCCGCTTCGGAATTGATTACATTATGGTCAGTAAATCTCTACTTCCCTCTATTCAGAAATCTGTTATTGGTTCCATATTTATATCCAACCACGCTCCTGTTTATACTTCCCTAGACCTCTCCCTCATTTCGTCTAAATTTAGTCGCTGGAAGTTTAATTCATTTCTTTTATCTGATACTGTCTTTATGAAAGACATTGATGGGCTTTTTTGAAATAAATGACCCTTCAGGCACCTCTATCCCTAATAATTGGGATGCTTTTAAATTTATTTATTTATTTATTTATTTTAACACTTGTAAAGCGCGAAACGAAGGCCCGTGGGCATCTCGGCGCTGAATAACTGCAATGTTCTGACCAACAAGGGGACCGGGAGCTGTACTTAGGGCCTTTACTATATCTTATGTATCTAAGAAAAAGATGCTTAACAGGAGAAAATATGAGGACCAACTTCTGAAAATTAAAGAGCTAGAGCATTCTTACTTCACTTCCAAATCCCAGTCTTCACTTCAGGAATTAATCCATGCTAAAAATGACCTAAATATAATTATCACTAACGAAGCCTGTAATACCCTTATTAAAATCAACTCCAAATTCCATGGTGGTCAAAATAAAGCGGGAAAAATGTTGGCAAATTACTTAAATATTAAGTCAGAACGTAACAGTATAGGCCTCATCTATAATGATTTGATCAATAAACTGGTTTCATCAGACGAAGACATCGCTGATGTGTTTCATCAATATTACCAATCTCTATATACCGATTATACACACCCTTCTGAGATTAACTTATCTTCCTTTTTTGACAACCTTCCCTCACCCCATTCCCTTACTGATGAATTTGCGCTACTTGAGAGGGAGATTACTATCCAGGAAGTTACTTGGGCCATCACTTCACTTAAAAGATCAAAAGCGCCAGGTCCTGATGGACTGCCTGTTGAATTTTACTCTGCCTTTCATGCCTTTTTTGCTCCAAAACTTCTGCAATTGTTTAATTCCTTTATTGCAGATGCTAGGGCTTCTGGCTCTTTTCTCGATGCCCTCATCATCATAATACTTAAACCTGATAAAGACCATTCACAATGCAAACGTTTCCGCCCTATTTCAATAATTAATTATGACTGCAAAATATTTGCTAAAATTCTGGCTACACGCCTCGATTCCGTATTCCCTGTCTAATAAAAACAGACCAGTTTGGGTTTGTGAAGGGTAGACTTGCTGCTGACAATGCCCGTATGTTTTTCAAGTTCATTGCTCATAGTAAAACTCTTAAAACCCCAATGGCAGCTCTGTCCTTAGACGCGGAAAAAGCGTTTGACCGCATTAATTGGCAATTCATGTTCCATACCCTTAAATGGTTTGGCTTTGGTCCCTCTTTCATTTCCCTGGTTAAGCTTCTATATTCATCTCCCAGGGCCAGCATTTTTGTTAATAATCAATTTTCTAAGTTCTTCTCTCTATCTAAGGGTACTCGGCAAGGCTGCCCTCTTTCCCCTTTATTATTTATTTTATGTCTGGAACCCTTTTTAGAACGTATTCATTCCAATCCCAATATTGTTGGCTTTAAACTACCTTCTACGGAGATTAAATTGTCTGCGTATGCGGATGATGTACTTGTGTATGTGGCTGACCCTACTTCATCCCTCCCACACTTTTTGGATGAGGTGCGTTTGTATTCCTCCATACCGGGCTATAAGCTCAATTTGTCCAAAACGGAAGTCTTGCCTCTGAATGCAGCCTGCTATCAGTACATGTTTAGTGACACTGAATTTGCATGGTGTCCCTCCAAACTTAAGTACCTTGGTATATGGTTCTCATCATCTTTAGTTGATACACTTAAATTTACCTTTGATTCCCTGTTAAAGAAAATCCAATCTCTCCTTCAAATTTGGTCCCCCTTATTCCTTTCTTGGTGAGGTAGGCTGGACACGATTAAAATATTGATTACTCCCTATGTTCTTTATACTGTCTCTATGCTCCCTTTCAAAATCCCTACTTCATATTTTTCCCGCATTAACTCGATCTGTACAAAATTATTGAGGAATGACAAACACCCTCGTATTGCTTTACATAAACTAACCCGCCCTAAAAACGAGGGTGGTGTTCGTTTTCCCAATTTTAAATCATATCATTCTGCCTTCTTGATTAAACAGTCCTTTTCCTTAGCTTATGATTTCGGGGATAATCCTGTGCCTAAATGGGTTCTCTTAGAGCGTTCCCTTTTAAAAGGTTTTTCATTCCAGCATATTGTATTTATGACAAACTTCTCTTTTCTAACTAAATTCCCAATTTTAAAATACTCAAAAAAACTCCTTTATAGTGCATTCTCCTCTAACCTCTCTCCTCTCCAACACCTTTTATCCTCCCTTGTGTGGTATAACAAATTCCTTAAATACAAAGGCAAATCGTTTTACTTTAAATATTGGAAAGAGAAAGATATTTTGTTTGTCCATCAAGTCTTTGATGGTAATGCTATTATTCCTTTCCATGTACTGCAAAATGTGTATCACCTTCCTTCTTCGTCTCTTAATGAATGCTCTATTATAACATCTGCCATTCAATCATACTTAGCTTCTCTTTCGCTTCCTGATACCTTTCCCATTTCAACACCCACCACTCAACTGTACCCGTTATTTTCAACTTAACAGCCTAAGGCTGCTCTTGTTTATACCATTTTGTTATCAAATGTTACGGAGCGCCTTAAATCAAAAGTAGAGACTGCTTGGGAATATGATGTTGCCATCTCCCTTCCTGTCTCGTTGTGGGATCGTTAATGGTCCGAATTATTTAAAGTATCAATTTCTGCTCGTATTACCCAATCTTTGTTTTTCATTTATAATAGAGTTGTTATTACTCCTGTTAGTATTAATAAGTTCTCCGTCCTTCCTCTCCGTTATGTTGGTCATGCTCTAAAGAGTTAGGTTCACTTAAACATCCGTTATATGAATGCCTCCCCAGTTATGTCATTTTGGAATGATGTTTGGAATATTTGCATGCCAATGTTTCGCTGTTCTGCCTCATTATCACTATTGAATGTTTTTCTAGGTTCCTTATCAGATGATGTTGATATTGTATCTTCTTCTGCTAGACTGTTGGACATGTTTATTGCTCTCGCATTTAAAGTAATTTTATCGTGTTGGAAGGATAACTCCAAACTATCTGTACATACATGGTGGAATTTCATTTGTGATGAACATAGGATCGCTATTGCTTCCTGCTCTTCTATTCCTCTAAAAATCTAATCTGATCTTCTCTGGCTTCCCTTTACTACGTATCTTTCTTCCAACTTTCCTATATGATTAATCCACCTTTAATCCCACATTTGTTTTACTCCTACGGCTTCTCACTTTTCCTTTTCTTCCTTCTTTTCTCCTTTCTTCTGCCCTTTTTTTCTTTTCTTCTTTCTTCTTTTTTTCTTCCCTTCTGTCTTTTCTCTCTTCTCTATCTCCTTTTCCATACCTACCTCTCTATTATACATATGTTTTAGACTCCATGTTCTTTTGTGTTTCATACCACTCTGTATGGCATATGTATAATTTTCTCTTCAAAAATTACCAATAAAAATTTCTTAAACAAAAAAAAAAGAGAAGGCCCACACCCTTTTGCTCTATAGCGCAAGGGTGTGTGTGTTGGCGCATAGCAGCCAAACATGCGCTGGCAGAGAGAAAACATTTTCCTTATCTTAGTATTAATGTTGCACTACCTTGTTACAAATATTAGTGCATCAGGGTCAAGGTGCCAGCACCAGGGGCCTGATATCTAAAAACATTTAGCAGTTGAGTTTGCAACTACAGAATGGTGATTCACCAAGCATTAAACACATTTTGCAAGAGCCTTTCTTAATGGCAACAAGGGTCTAAGAACTTGCAGGTTTAAAATAGGCATCACCTCCTATTGTAAATTGCAAGGGTATATATGTATTAATCTTTTGTGGCCACTATGTGCAGTCACTTTTTGTAACCAGTCTGTTTGTATACTTGGTCCCAGATTGGGAAACGAGAAGGAAAAACTAGTTTTTTCGTATTTAAACAAAGAAGGACTTTTTAATGAATAAAACCATGCATTTGCCATACATATTTTCCATAAACCTTAAGCAGCAATAGTGTAAAGTCTAAATCAGCCTAACAGGGAAAATGTATGCGATAGCACCATGTGCACCAGTAGAAGAAAACACTTTTGGTGCTTCCTACTTTTTTCATGATTGTTCTTTACCCATCTTTAGGGATATCAACAAACTGTTTTAATGTGTAAGCTTTAGGAACAGTTAATAAATTAAGGCATTCAAAAGATTTAAATGTAATTTCATATTACGGCTGCATTTGAATACATCTTATAAGAAGTTCACTTATTTTATAAGAACATAACTTTTCTGTTGAAGATAAACGTTGTCATGCTATGGGCATAAACACAATGCGACACTAGTCACTCCCTCATCTAGTAATCATCTAAATGAACATATTCCATAGTGCATATTAAAATGTACACAAAGGCAAAGCAACATAAAGACTCTTTGGTACAAGATTTGCAATGAAACAATAAGAATTGATTGCCTTTAGGTTGTTTACAAAAATATATCATATCAGTTTATATTCTTTTATAGTGTAGCGCACCATCATTCGTTAATTACAGATAAGGATTAAATGGCAATAGTGAAGTATTCTGGGATTAACATCTGATGCAAATTGGTTTTAGCAAAGTGTATAAAACCTCTTAAAATTTCCAGAGCCAAAAAATCTAAATTCAATAGCTTTAATGTAAAAGAAAATTTTATTTTAATAAATAGAAAAACAGTTAATTTGCATGAAAATTGTTTAGATAAGTACACAGGTATGCACTGTTTCCTTTAAGAGTCGGTTCTTTCAGCTGCTGGTATGTGTTTTCAGTGAGAAAAAGTTTCTTAATTGCAGTGTGTTTAAGACTGCAGTACCACCTCCTGTCTACTGGGGCAGAGCTGAGCAAAAATATAAAGTCACTTGATGAAGCACAGGTCCCCACAAGGACTTTTTGTAAAAATCTATAGATAGCTTGCTGAAGTCATTTTTTAATGTTTAGAAGACATTGCTTTCAAGTGCCATCAGTGCCATCAAGTCTCCACAGTGTGAGTGTGTTATCACATCCAAGTCCCCACAAGGATAGTAACACACACACAATCAATCAATCAATCAGGAGTTTGTTAAAGCGCGACTACTCACCCGTAAGGGTCTCAAGGCGCTAGGGGGGGGGGGGGGCGGGTGCAGGTTCCATTCCATCAAGGAGGGGGTCTGTCGAAGAGCCAGGTTTTGAGGTTTCTTGCGAAGATGGGGAGCATCACACACACACATGCACACCCACACACGCACACAAGACTACCAACCGCTGTGTTCTGAAATACATTAAATATAGCAGGTAGTTTGACACCAAGACTAGACTGAAAGAGGCAATTACAGGCTAGTTCTGTCATCAGACCTGCCTGACAAGTTTGATAGTGACGAAGTGATAGAGATCTCACAGTGCTCCTGGTGCAGTAGCATGACTATTGCTTTTTCTGTAACGTGAACTGTTACCTTACACAGAAAGCTAGCCTTTGAGGCTTGCCGGGAAATTTAATGTATTAGAATACAGTAAAAAAAGTATTAACTGTCGATGACGCTGAATAAGTCAACCCTCATCACGGTAAACCAGTATATGGATGCAAACTGAACGTATTTTCCTTCCATAAGAAGAGGCAATCTGTTGTGCGAAACAAAGTCTGGGAAAAAAATGCGCTGGGTAGACATAATGGGGCCAAGAAGAATATCTCAGGACTCGGAAATAGTTTGTAAACTGCTTAAGTATCACTTTCGGAGTTTGCTGATGTCAGCAGAGTCCCTCGATACTTTAACGGGCCTTTCACATCTGGCCACTTATCTTTTATCCGCTTTCTGCTTTACCTAGTTAAATATTTCAGGCTGCATTTTATATTACTTTATGAACTGGTATTTTCTTTTAACATTTCCTTCATGTTTGTTTCTCTTTTTCAGTAGATGCTGACTCAAAATTCTGCTGCAACACAAATAGAACAGTACTGTTTATAAAGATGGTCCAGTGGAGGAAGGAAACAAATGTGTACATGCACTTTTACTGTTGAATATTTACGTGGTTTGAAATATTTATTTATGGTTTCACTGTTTGAATGCTCAGTAAAAATGGTAATAAAAATAGTTAGACCCTTATAAAGGTACATTTCAATTTGATATAATTTTAATTTTAATAACTGAAATTGATAATTAACTTTTTATAACCTAATGTGGAAATGCAATTCCTCTATCGGACTTCTATACATTACATTAGGACGTTCGCAATGTCTGGGCTGCACCACTGACAGTTGTGTGGCTCTGGGCGATTAATATCTAGGAGAGACAGTAGTTCTCAAAATGTGACTCCTGAGAACACCCATTGAGTCACTAGTGGAAGCCGTAGACCCCGAGCAATTTGTATGATTTAAATTTGCAACATTAAAACAGTAATTTGCCAAAAATACACAAACAAATGCACACCAAACAAATACTCAAATTACAAAAAAATGTATATTGATAACACTTGCAAAAATCCAAAAAATGTAATGGGAAGGTTATTGCTGCATCTCCATGTCTAACTTTCCTTTTTTTTTTAAAAATTCAGATTGTGTTTATTAATCAAATAAGAAACAAAGGGAAAAAAATACAAATCAACGTATGGTTACCAAGCTGACAATCAAGGGTAGGCACATCAGAATAAGAAAAGCATTATAATATTGTTCCAAAAAGTGATAGTAGCATAAAAGAAAGAGAGTGAGACCTGTAGCACAGAGGTGAGGAAGCAGCGCCAGCTCAGCAACAAAGTATAAGAGAGAAAGGAACGAATGAGAGGAAGAAAATAACGTACACAACAGGGAGAAAGAATAACAAGAAAGAAAAACAGTAAGAAAATGAGGGTGGCCAGCTAGACTAGCTCCGTGGCAAAAGGTGGCTTATGTCGGCCAGTGGCAGCATAGTAAGCTAAGTCAAGGTGGATTGGCAATGACCTAGACTAAGGTTGGGGCAGTAGGAATACATTGCAGGTGAAAGGATTCATGGAGGGTCATAACAAAGCTCAAGCTAGTCAAAAGAGGCCCACAGCTTCCTGTGGGATTTGCGCCATGGTGAGGTGTGGAGAGCCTCATTGTCAGCACCTCTTAAAACAAACAACCATTCCTTCACCATCCCAAAGGAAACCTCTCTGAAGTTCTTCCACCTGCTTAATATAACTTTGCACCCTAGTGTGAGCATGAGGTCTAGTAAATGCCGATCCTCTACACTTTCCAGATGCGGGTCTATAGCTCCTAGTAAAACATAGGCGAATTCTTTAGGTGGACGGTGATGAAATACCATTTGGATGAAATTATACATTTTGGACCAGTAAGAATGTAGCTGTGGGCAGTTAAAAAGCATATGGGCCAAGTCGCCAACCTGAAGCTTACAGTTCCAGCAATTGGGGCTATCAAGAAGTCCGAGTTTGAATAATCGCTCGGGAGTCCAATACGATCTATTGATAATCATTAGTTTTGTCTGCAAGAGTATGGGCGATATTTTGCTAAGGAAAGGGGTGAGGTTTATCGTATCCCAATCAAACAGTATATTAGAGGAGTTTTCTTCTTTCTCACAGGACGTTTCACACTTCCGATGTGATTTATGCGGATTGGGGGCTAGGGCCCTGTATATGACGGATACTGTATGACCTTGTTGTGTCAAATGGGCCAACCTGCCAGATAGTGACGGATCGGAGGGAGAAATAGATCGAGCTGCAATTAATGATTTGAGATGGAGGAATCTATAAAAGTCTATGGGCGTAAGACTGAACCGGGTCTGAAGGCTGGAGAAAGGCAAGGGCGAAGAGCCCGTGTATAGGTCTTTGACTGAGTTAACCCCACAATTCGACCAATGTTCCCAATAGAGGGATTTGCCATTTACCTTAAGGGCCGGGTTGTGCCATAAGGCAGCCAGATTAGATTTGTGTATTTTAACCTTGCATTTGTAGGCTCTCCCTAGGTGCAACAGGGCCCTCTTAGTGTTGAGCAGAATGTATCTCGAATGAGGAAAAGCAGAGACGTCAGCTGCCATTATATTGGAGAGAGGCATATTGTTAATAAGCGCCCTTTCTATATGAACCCATATAGGGGTATAGTCCGAATGAGGGAGGAACCAATTAACGCCTAGTCTGCATAAGTAGGCAATCTGATATTTCTTGAAGTTTGGTAATCCTATACCTCCTTCCCCTTTAGGTAACTAAAATTTACGTAAGGAAGTTCTTGGCTTCTTTCCCTGCCATAAAAAGGTGTTAAAAAGTTTATATACTTTTTTCAGGAAGTCATTGGACAACGTCATGGGCAGCATACAAGTAAGATAATTAATCAAGAGCGTTTTCAGGAATTCCACTCTACCCCACCAAGAAAGGAACTTAGGGGACCAACAGTCTAACAGGGATGAGATCTTTTTATAAAGGGTGAGCTCATTGGTTTTAAGGGTGCTGACTAGATCCTTTTCAAATTCTAGACCAAGGTACTTGAAGCATTTAGGCTGCCAAAGTAAACCTGAATTGCCCAGGATGCTTTTATCACCGATGTGGTTAAGGAGCTTCACTTCTGTTTTGTCCTTGTTTAATTTATAACCGGACACAGCAGCGAATTCTGCTATTGATGACATAAGGGCTGGAATTGCGCTCTCTGCATCTTCGGATGCTATTAAGACATCATCCGCGTAGGCCGTTATCTTAACTACGTATCCCCCAAAGTCAACCCCTTTGATCTGATCGTTATGTCTTAAATGATGTAGGAAGGGTTCGATCGCTAGCAGGAAGAGAGAGGGGGAGGGGGGGCACCCTTGTCTCGTGCCTTGTTCCAGATTAAATGAGGAAGAGAGGCAGCCCCCCGCTCTCACCCTGGCCGACGGATTGCAATATAAGGCCATCACCATTCGGATAAAACCGTCACCCAATTTGAATTTGTGCAAAGCAGCTTCCAGATAAGTCCAATCGGCCATGTCAAAGGCCTTTTCGGCGTCCACAGTGACTGCTACGGTTGGGGAGTCAGAGAGATTAGCTTTTTCTAACATATGAGCAAGGATGCGTGTATTATCACTAGACAACCTATTGTTTAGAAAGCCCACCTGCGAAGGGTGGATGAGTTTGGGTAGGAATTTCTGAATCCTTTTGGCGAGTATCATGGCATAAATTTTACAGTCGAGATTAATTAGCGAGATTGGTCTGTAATTTTTCGAGGAAAACGGGTCTTTCCCCTCTTTGGGTATGACTGCTATTATGGCCACAGCTGGGGTGCCATTGACATGGCCGCTAGTGAAGAATTCCTTATAAAGGTCCTGAAGGGGATCAGATAGTATTGGGGAGAAGTTTTTGTAAAATAGGGCGCTGAACCCATCTGGTCCGGGGGCTTTACCGGTTTTAAGAGTTTTAATAGCAGTCTCAATTTCCTGAGAGTAGATGGGCAGGTTAAGTTCTGACTGGTCGTGTTCTGAGAGGGAAGGAAGTGAACAAGTATTTAGATAGTCCTTTATCTTGGAAGAATCTAGGTCGAAATTTTTACTATACAGAGCCTTATAAAAGTCTTTGAAAATATCAGTAATTTTGGAGGGGTCAGAGTGGGAAGACCCATCTTGGTCCTTTAGGTTTTTAATTGCCGTTTTCCGTAATTTAAAGTTCAAGTAGGTTGCCAGGCTCTTCCCCGCTTTATTGGACTCTCAGAGCCGAAAGCCCTTTTGGTTTTTTTAGCCAGACTTCCGCCCTTTTGCTTACAATCCTATTATATTCATATTTTTTAGACAGCAAATCATTCATGACTAGGGGCTCTCTAGATTGAACATGTTTCTTTTCAAGCGTTAGTATCTCCTGTTCTAGTCGCTGCAGATTACTATTGGCATCTCTGTTCATGGCTGAGCGTATTTTGATCATGACACCCCTAACGGTACTCTAGAGGGCTTCCCACCTTGTAAGGTCAGAAGTATCCCCTTTTTTATGTAGCTCGAGATATTCACGAATCGCTTTTTCAATGATTTGCCGGTGGGACTCTGTTTTTAGTATCGCATTGTTGAGTCTCTATAGGTTGGTTCTCTTGACCACGTTCTGTAGTGCAAAGGACATCGTAATGCATGAGTGGTCTGAGATAACCCTAGGCTCTATGGAAGTGGCTTCGATATCAGAAGAGGTGTGACCAGAAGTGAGGATGAAGTCTAAGCGTGAGTAAGTATTGTGCGGGGGTGAGAAGAATCTGTAGTCCCTGCCTGGGGGATTTTGTAATCTCCACAAATCTATTAAATTAAATCGGGTGCAGAGGTTAATTAGGGCTTTGTGAGAGGCATTCGGTCGATAGATGCAGCGAGAATCTCTATCTAATACTGGGTCAAGGGGTAAGTTTAAATCGCCGCCCAAAATATGTGTGGCAGTATCCGGTATCATGTCAATGTGATTACACAATTCACTCCAAAACCCAGGGTCGTCCTTGTTGGGGGCATAGATATTGGTGACAAAAAACTCCATGTTATCCTTTGAGAGTTTTAACGAGACCCATCTACCCTTAGTGTCTGCAGTGCACTTTAAGATATCAATATTGGACTTCTTGGTAATTAGGGTCAGGACACCATTTTTTTCCCCAGAGCCTCTGAGCCCACTGCCACGCTATATGTCTTGTTTTTCATCGAGTTGAACTGTGATGAATCAGTCTTAGTTTCCTGGCGCAATATTATGTTGCCTTTCTGTTTATATACATAGTCAAGGATTTTCCTCTTTTTAACTGGGTGATTGATGCCCTTAACGTTTAGCGAGACAATTTTAATAATTTTGCCTCGGAGAGCTAATAAGCTAGGGGCGGACAGCATTGGGAGTAAGTCTTGTCATGTACACAATAGATGGCTGTGGAACCCGGAGCAATAACAGTAGTGGAAAGCCTTACCGAGGGATAGATGGCTGTGTGGTAATGTGAAAGGATAAACATGGATAAAAGGGCACTGGAGTATGTAGGTCATTGAAGGGCAAGACTAGGCTTCCATCCGAGAGCAGCCATTGGGATACTGGAACACAGGAGCACTGAGGAACGATGTGTGAAGTGAGTAGACTAGAGTCAAGCTGGCATGTGAAAATGAAAGCAAAAATGAAAAACAAGGTAGAAAGCAAGATGATAACTAACAGGGATCCCCCCTCCCCTCCCCACAACCCACACCCTCCCTCCCCACCCCAAAAGTAATCCAAAGACATGGTGACAGGAGAGAAAGCAACGGCAACTCCTCTCCGGCAGCACTAGAAGAACAACATGCATAATGCTACATTTCTAGAAACATCACTCGTACAGAGGTTGATGTTTGAAAAACAGCGAGTAACAGTAGTATAACAATAGTAAAACAGTAGTGCCTTAGCCTACTTTATATTAAGACAGCAGAATATAACAGTCTGGCATTACGAAACGGCTTGCAAAATACATCGTGTAGTGGAGGACCTAAACTGGGGATGCATAGATACGGAATAAGAGACATATGACTGCTATTCGCAACAAACATGCTCAAGCGGACTTGTCACGTCTCTGGGGACACATACGAATGTGCAGCCCTTAACACTGAAATGGGGTAAGTGCTTGGTAGCTGCAGCTCAACAAGATATGTTCAAATGCTTGAGACATGACAGTGATGGGAGCATTAGAAGTTCAGTTAGATATGAATGCAGTCAAAGTTTCTACAAAAAAAGAAGAAGAAAAAACAGTGGTGTGAAGCAACATGGAGAAGAATAATCAAGGGCAAAAGAATGACCATCGATATGCAGGAAGGATTGTCCAGGCCATTGGCCTACAGAGCTGACAATGGACCATATATGAACAAAGGATTAATGTAGTGGCCTTCAGGTGCCTCCGCTCGAAGTCCCTGTTTCGGGAGTGTCCATCGAAGAAGTATCAGGGCCATCCAGGAATCTCTTTAGATGCACTGGGTCCGTAAATATTTGCGGGACTCCTTGAATCAATACTGTGAATTTCGAGGGGCCCAAAAAGCCTTATTGGTAATTTAGGGTGCGCAATTTTGGTCGAAGAGCAAGAAAACCCTTCCTGATTTCAATTGTTTCTTTGCTATAATCCTGGGAAATTAAGATCTTAGATGACTTCCAGAGGATATGGTTATTCCGACGCATGAAGGCCAGGATCTGCTCCACGTGCTGATAACAAAGAGGTTTACAGACTATGGACCTAGGGCCTTTTTGGTTGGCCGAGATCCGTGCTGGAACCCTATGTCCACGGTCAAACTCCAGGGGAGTATGGAATGATAGGTTGGTGGCTTGGGAGAACCAGGATTCCAAATAAGAAACACAGGAGCCCGCAGCTTCTTCAGATTCCTCGAGCAGGCCAAAAATATGCAGGTTTCCTCTGCGATTCCTATCCTCCAACTCAGCTAGACGACGGGTCAGGGAATCTGAAGTGGTAGACAGTCTCTGCAAAGACCTGCAGGACTTCGTTTAGGAGTCTTCTAGTCAGCTGTTTCTTTGCTCAGTCTCTAAGAGTCTGGCGTTGGTGTCCCTAATGTCCTGCCATACTGCAGATATTTCCTCTTTGGTGGACTTCGCCAGATCATGGACGTCAGCAAGCTTAAGCAGGATCGTGTCTAGAGTCGCGTTGATATCGTTTTCCTTTGGTCAGTGATTCCGGGTTCAGATGGTACGCTTTGAGCCTCTTTAGATTTTTGGCCTCCTTGTCACCCATTTTGTCTTGGTGAGATAGCCTCTGTGGGAGAAAGACACAGAATGCGAGTGTTTGCACTGGTATGTGATTACCACTTGTCGCGGTTGAAATACAGAAGGCAGTACAGGAACAAGAAGATGGATATCCCTGCTAAGATTCGTAGCCCACAGGCAGTAGTGAGACCGTAGAAAAACCCACAACAGGGTTCTGGGTAAAGATGTTAGGGCTTGCCTTTGATTCCTTGAGAATTGGAGTCCCCGAGGTAGCCCTCTTGCAGATTTTCAGAAAGTTACTGGTGAAGACAGATTAGAGAATGTCCCAAGCGCCGGCCATCATAGGGTCAGGCAGTAACATTGGAGTTAACAGTTCTTTCAAGCATCAGCCATCACAAGGTCAGGCAGTCCCAGGCTATGGTGCAGGACAGTAGAAGAATATGCAGCATGACCACGATAAAACCCACTCTGCATTATGTCAGAAGCTGTTTAACAAAGAAAATGCAAGCGCGCTGAAATGGGCGCCGATCTGAAGAGGCCAATACAGTACTCACTGTTCAGGGCTGTTCAGGACTGGTAAAGTGCCACACTCATGGTACAGGGTGCTGGACTGGCAGCCTGCACTCCCCTTCTCACTGTACAGGACCAGCCAGGATATTAGAGAGAGGCAGCGCTAGCGTGGTGATTTCAGTTATTCCTCATGTAGTGCAGAACGTCTTCAGACATCGATAATGGCCGCCATTTTAACTAGCTGACTGACTGCCCCGCCATTAAAGGTGACAGGAAGGGCTACAGGGCAGGGTCTAGGTTGTCTCAGGACCGGGCGATTATGCTCTCCTAAATGCTTCTAAGTGCGCTCCTAAATGCTGCAGCAGCAGCAGGCGGACGGCGGATGTTGGGTCTCACCGCATGGGGTCCGCGTTCCGTTGATGACGGCGCCTCAGGTCAGGGTTTTGTTCTTCTCGTGGCCGGGTGGTTATGCGTTCCTATATGCGCACATCAATGCTGCGCTCCTACCGTGCGGCAGCAGCAGGCGGCGGCGGATGTCGGGACTCGCCGCATGTGTCCGCGGTCCGCTAATGAAGGCGCCAATGCTGGGCACACAGGCCGTTCCGGTTACCCCTCCATGCGGCAGCTCAGGGGGACAGAATAGCCGATCTGGACCGCTCCTGACGGACCTTGCACTCTTTGCTGATTGAATCCGGCAGAAGGGCACCACTAAAAATGCCGGGTGTCGCTGGAAACGAACTTAATACCAGCGCTGCGGGAGGAGGACAGGACTCACACGGCCATCTTTCTCGGCGTCCAAACCACGCCTAACTTTTCAGCGTTTTATTTTTTTTCGGGTATGAGGCTCCTGTTCCTGCCAGGGCTGGTCTTGAAACCCAAAGCAGTCCTGGAAAATGTTGCCAGACCAGTCCCTGTAGGTGCACACCAAGTGCAGTGAGTGAACCTGACCATTACAAGAGGACTTTGGGGGACTTTCCCCCAAGGAAAATTTGGGACAAATGGTGCATTCTACAATACATTGTCATTGAATATTGAATTGTATCATCTTTTAAAGCATGGTAAATGATGACCTTACTGTGTACCAGCATACGACAATCTGTGTGGGGGCTCTTCATTGATTCCCTAATATCACCCTCCAACAGTGCCTCTTATCTCTCCATATCCTCTCTGTCACATGTATTTCATTTGTTTTATAGCGCCTCTCATACCAGTGTAGGGTGTCAGAGCACTTCACACCACACACCCATACAAAGACAATGAATTATATGTGTGTAAATCAGTGTGTACTAAATGTTGCATAAGTCAAAGAGGACTACAAGGTGTCAGATTTACATGTCATCCATACTAGTAGGCATTTTTTAAGAGTGCGTGGTCTGGAGAAGCACAAACTCAGGATTCAAAATAAGAACACAGTTATAAGAGTTGATTTTAATAAGAATTTATTTGCACACAAACCTTTTTTAGCAGCATCAGGATAATGAAAGACTGGAAAAAACCATATGTTTACTAACTTATACCATGCAGTTTGCATGCAGTTCTCTGATTGCAGTTTAGAGTTCACTGTTGCTAGATTACGATTGTAACTTATGAACTGCACAGCAGTAAAAGAATCTCTGTGACAAAAGCAGTAACCCATTGGGCTAGGCATATAAAAGACCATTTTTTTTACATACATGGAACACGTGCTTTGTTGCACGCATATTAACCATCTGTGCTACCTTAGGTGAGTCAAAGCTGGCATTAGACAAAATTCCCATCTCTCTTCAGCAGGTACATTAATCACCCGAGTGATCTTGCCACTTTTATTATTGCACTAAAACTGATGATTATAATAATAATAATATGTCCATTTATAAAGCGATGTGGTTACACTAATGCCAGTGTGTTCCCGCGCTGCAGTAAAATCAGCCAGTGACCTCGACCCAGACCGAACTAATACAACCTAAGGAAAGAGAAGTGTTTTCAGTTTTTTCCAAAAGCACCTCTTTTGCCTCTCCATCCGTTTCTCCTCCGGGAGGGCATTTCACTGTTTGGCTGCCAACAGTCTGAACGACCGGCCACCCATCCTGGCCCTTTTTATCGCTGGTACACATACCAAACCGACCCCCCAGATCTCAGCTGACGTGAAGGAATATATGGGGACACGAGATCTCCTAGGTACGCCAGGGCCCTACCCTGCAGGATACGGTGGCAGACGCACAGCGCTTTAAAGACAACTCTTTCTTTAACTGGGAGCCAGTGAAGCGTCGCCTGAGCTGCCCTGGCAGATGATCTTTTCGGGCGTCTCAAAATGAGACGGGCGGCAGCCTTCTGCACTCCCTGTAGGCGCTGCACGCATCTCGCAGGTGCCCCTAGATACAAGATGTTGCCATAATCCAGGCGGGATGTAACCAGCGCGTGCACCAGAGTCTTCCTGGCTGCCATGGGCAAAAGATCCAGGGTTTTACGCAAGACCTTCAGAATTCCAAAGCACAATCCTGCCACCCGCCTGGTTTGATAGTCGAAAGACAGGCCGGGATCTAATCATACTCCTAGATTTTTTGCCCGTGCACATGGTGTAGGTGTCTCCCCAGCTCCTGAGGCCACCATGCCGATGACCATACAGTCGGGGCCCGACCCACCACCAGTACCTCCGTCTTATCGCCGTTCAGCCTCAGGCAGTTATCTGCCATCCAGGCAGCAAGTTCTTGCATACATGTTTTGAAGCTGAGGGCGGCCGACTCCGGCAGCTGAGTTAGGGCGACCACCAGGAAGTATGCAGTGCTTTCAAAACTGCTGCCTGCGAAACCCCTGGGGTTCTGCAGACCAAGGTTTGGGAACCACTGATGTAGAACATACTCAAGTCAGTGGGGGGTGGGGTTGTTCCGATAGCAAAATAACCTTTGTGTCCTCTGATTTACCAGTCACTAAAGACCTGTTCTCTCTTCATATGCCCTCAACAGCTTCTCAGGCCTATAACTTAGCTAATGACCAGCATAACAATCTGCAGCAGGCTCTAAAGGTATTGCAGCCTTTCCAGTTTGACTGAGAAAAAAAGATAGGGGAGATGTACATTATTGGCACTCTACCTTACCAATACAGAGTCTAGACTACATAGACTACGTTGGGCCAGTGCTTAATTGGACAATGAATGAGTATGAGTGTCTAAACTCTGTTCGGAAGCCCACGGCTGGTGCCATTAAATCACACCATACCATATACTATAGCTGTATAGTCTTCAATTCACCTCAGGCCTCTTAAGTTCACCACCAGACGCTTCCTCTCCCTTTATCCGAATCTTGCAGGCTCCTGCTTTCTCCCTTTGTGACGATTTTCCGTCTTTCTTTTCCTCAAACGTTCTTCTTTGTGTGTTTTCCTTCTCTTGCTCTTCATTAAATGTTCGATGAGTAAACATAAGTGCCAGTCCCCACAAAGAAGTGCCAGTGGCCTCCGCCAGCAACCACCGGCTCAAAGGAAGCACTGCCTGCGGCATATCATCATGTTGCAGAGTACTTTTCAAATTAGTCACTGCTGCAGGTTTTTTTGGTCTGGCTTAGAGATGACTTTAGCATGCTTGTCGTCCTCATGTAATAAAAAATCATAAATAAAAACATATACATACGAAGAGGGGCTAGGGTCAGCCCTCTTCGTCCATTAGTTTGTTTACAGGTGTTTCATATTTTCATTCTACCCACTACAGCATGCAGAAGGGGCAATGGGTCAGCCCACTTCTGCCATTGATTCATCACAGTGCCTGAGCACATATACATATCTGCCTAAAAAGACGTGCACACCGTTGCTAGGATTTATGGGGTCAGTGCTTTACTTTGCCATTGCTTTTTTGCTTCCATGCGTTATTCTTTTTTAAACGTTTTCAGTCACTCTTGTGTGTTTAAACAATGCTGTCAGGTTACAGTAATTCAAAGCCATTAGTAACGTTTTTAGCACAAATAAAAATATTTTTCCTTATAATGTGCATTAAAACAAAAAAAAGAGCTTCTATTTCTGAGCTAGGACCACCTGCCTGCCAGTAAGTATCCACACTGTTTAATTTAAATTTTACGTGATGGCAAACTACTTTTTAATTTTAAATGTACAATTTTTATTGCAACCATTTGAAATTCAAATTTTGCTGTTTATATATGTGGTATATACATGAATACATTTGAAAAAATTTTCATTGCACAAAGCCAGTCCACCTAGCAATGCCAATGCTTTTTTAACCGTGCTTTAGAAATAATTTAATGTTGTTAAACATTATTACACCAGCCCCAGAGGTAAATTGATATCATATTTCAAAATTGTGATTAAAATATAACCCTTTGGGGGGAACACACTGCATACTGCAGCATCATGTTGGATATTAACATCTAATAGGAAAGTAGGGCAAAAAACTGCAATGCCATCCTAATGGCAGCTTTGCTCTACACAATTGCTAAATAACAACAGCAGTAAACTTATACAACTCAGGGGCATATTTACAAGCCCCTATCATCACCCAACATCACTTTTAGTGATGTTGTGGTGACAATAGGGGCTTCACCTTATTTTGAAGGCAGCGTTAAGCCACCTAACGTGGCTAAATGCTGACTTGTAAATAATCTAACAACAAAACAATTGCCAGTACTGATACTTACTATATTAATTCTTTCAGCCAATCACACCTGACACTCATAGTGATTGAAAAGATACATTTTTATTTTTTTGTTTGATAGAAAGTTTGTGAATTTCATTTCATCAAAACTTTATCAGTTCATATTGCTAATTCAATGAACAATTGAACTATTTTTCGCAGACCACATAAATTTCCACACACATAAAACATTACTTATAAATCACATAAATGAAACAAAACTAGACATCACATTTCACAGAAAAAACTTAATACATGAGCGAGCTTAGGTTCCAAACTTTTTTAACACATGAACAAATAACACAAATAAAGTGACAGAAAAGAAAACCCAAAAGAGGGGGTTGGAGAAATATTTAAGACCAATTTTGGAGTTTTTTAAGAAAACACACAACCCCATTGAGGGCACTGGCCAAACTGTATAATATTCAGATAACCACGATGTTAATATCTACAGAATTTCAGACTCTTTCTAACACAAGGGAATATAAAAGAAGATTAGCCTGATATTCACTTTTCTGATTCACTTGTTTGGGCAGGGAAACAAGGTCAACGTGTTTCGAACCCCTATTGATCCTTGGGCGGGGTCCTCCTCAGGACCTGGAACACAAGAGAGCTTATGAAGGGTATCTTTCACGACAGTGTCTGTGCCACTTTAACTTGAGATCATTATTTTACTATTTTTCTAAATGCGGGACAGCTTCTCCAAAAGGGAAGTCTTCAGGAACACATTTTGAATGAAGGCAGTGCTTTAAAAATTGTCTTTAAACTTTTGAAAGAGCTTCGTATCATGGGCTCTTATGTGCCCGTTTGGTAGAATTATCTTTGCGATCTATATTCAGTTTTTTGAGGCTGTGTCTTCACGGAGCACCGCCCACGCCTATCACCATCCAAGGTGTGGCCACGAAAATAAGACATCCTTTCACACAGTAAATAGCATGAAAGGGAAATGTCAATGGGTGTTGCAGTGGGAGTTCCATCGCAACACCCACTGATTGTGATGCTACCCACTATTTACAAGGGTGGCGTAAATAGGAGGAAGTGCTAAAATTAAGACCAGGGAAAACTTGGTTTTAAACAGGCGAAACAAAAGAAATGCATTATTTCTCCTCGTTTGTGCTGTTTTCGTGTGCGCTGCATTGTGCGGCACACATAGAAACAGCAAATTTCCATTGATTGTTTATGTGCAGGAAGGTGACTTTTTCTTCACATAAACAATTTTTTTTATTACGTTTTGCTCCTTCTATATGTGCTGCATTAAGCAGCACACATAAAAGTTACAGTTACGAAATGTAACTTAAAGATGGTTTATGTGCAGGAAGGGAGACGTTCCTGCACAAAAATAATCTTCTCCTCAATGCAGACACCCTTGCACTATGGTGCAAGGGGGCCTGCGTTGGCGCTATGCTGCTAAATTTAGTACCAGCGTAGGGCGAAACGCAGGGCTGCACCATATTGTTGTAAATATGGTGCAGCCCTGCGTCTCTGAAATGAGGCAGAGTGCGGCGCGAAGCCAGGAAGGCTAACGCCGCCCTCTGTCACTTTGTTATAAATATGCCCCTTAATCTGTTAAACCCATTTACTACAAAATTGCTAAAAAGATTTGATTCCTTTCATCTCTTTCTCAGAATATATGCATATAATCAAATAAAACGTAAAAGCTATTATTATGTCTGGGTCAGTTTCTCCAAGATATCACCTTGAATATTTGCAGACTTATCTGTGAAATCTTGGTAACCTGACAATATTCGAATCTTTCTCCGTGCTCCAAAATCCTTTCACAACCTCCTAGTGACTTTGAAGCTCCTGAATTCTGGTATCTTTTTAAAGTGTTCTGAGCGAGAATAAATCATAGAACAACATTGTGAATTTGCCAATATTTGCTCATGCAAAATAGAACTCACAAAACATTTGCAGAGGCATTGCAAGAAATCTGTAACTGTCGCAGGTTTCAGGCTTAATGGGAATCCTCTGTGAATTCCATAGTTTGGTAACTACTCTCACACAAGGCTGTACATCTCTGGGTGTAGATTTACTCCTTTATTTACAATGGCACCCATCAGATTTCAAGCTCAAGTGCAACTTTCCCTATAACATATTATTTTTGAAATGTATTTAAGATATTGCTAATGCATACATGTTTCAGTCAATCTGTAATTCAATACAGCAAGTACCTTTGCTATTGTTTTATATGCTTGAGTACAGACACAGATGAACCAGAGGGAAAGATCAACCCGGAATAACAAATACCCTAGCTGGCCACCTATCTTTTATCTTTCTTACTCTTTTCTCAGAAATGATAGCGAAACATTAGCTCTTTCCTATTCGTGCTACATTTCTGAAAAACATTTTTTAATTAAATTGCTCACTTGGGGATGTTGGAGACTCACAAATTCTGCAATACAACTTTATGAAATTACATTTTTCTTCTGAAAATGTATGCACAACATAAATGGATTTTTCTTTTCTTATATAATTTCATACCTAAAAAGAGAAATTTCCTTCCCTTTATAGAAACAGGTATACATGAAATATACCACCACTGTGATCCTTGTGCATCTCCTTTTTTATTATATCATTCCACACTGTTTCCAGTTGTAGATTATGGGCACATTATGTTTTCTTGAATTCAAGGGTTATTCGGCTCCCTCCCTCTTATAGTACGCCTTCCTTAATTCACAGTCAAATGGGGCAGTCCTTCTGCCTTTTATAAGGGTACCTATAGGCAGGGTCTCTAAAATTATGCAATTGTGTCTCCATCACCTGCTGAATAATCAGCAGATTTTAACCCCAAAAAATGGTATATAGTTTAAGCTATTCAAAAGTTACTAACAACTTAGCAGCACTTGTTGTCGTGCAGTGGAAACCCCTATGTAAAGGCTGAGTGGTCACCTTTTTGTTGCTTATTCAGGGCTGCAATAAGAACATAAAGCAGCCTTGGGAATTTTGTGGGACCGGCACCCCCACCCCCTCCCGAGGAGGAAGTGGGGTGCAAGTGTGTGAAGCATTGCAGCTTTTGTTACTTGGGGCCGATATTGCAGCACCACTAGAAAACAGGCCCCCAGTAACAAAACCGGCACCCACCACTGCAAAACCAGCCTCCACCCTTCCAACATCCTGGGGAAACTCCTGATGCCTGCTGCGGCCAATCTGGCCATGTGCTTATTGCTATATTTCAGTGTTAAGCTGGCACTAAGGAGGTGCAGCCAAAGCCAAGAGAGTGTTAACAAGTGTAAAAATGGCAAAATAATGGAGTAATATTAATCATAATTACCATAATTTACCTTTCCCCGACGCTTAATTTAGTCAACCAAGCCGCACAATTTCGATCTCTCCTGCTGCATAATTCCAGTGGTCCTGTCTACAGGTCAGTATTTTTCATTTGTCAAACACCCGTCTCCTTTTTTGCCCTTTAGCTAAATGCCAGTGTGTGCAGTCTCTGCAACGTCTTGTAGTGTAGTTCCTATAGTACCCCTGCAGGACCTGCGCTTTTAGATAACATACCCTGTGGGCCTGGTGGCAGACTGATTCTGAGCACACCCACCGCGTATGTTAGCCTGTTTGCATTAGCTAGCTCGCAGTGCCACTAGAATCTCATTTTTATTAGAGAGATTAGTTTTTGTCATCCTCAGAACACAAAACCCCTGATTCCTCAGACTCGTGGAAACAATGTATTATTTTTATCTCAGTCACTCGTGCTTGCTCATTCGGTCTCGGAGAGTTACACAGAAGAAAAGTTGAGCGTGTTTACAATAAGAATTTATTGCACAGTTGTTCTTCTAGTGTAAAATTCACGAGCTGCGACAACAAACAGTAGCGGATATATATGATCAGCAGTACAGTGAATAAAAAGGAATAGTACAGTTCTACCATTTTGCAATAGTCATGAACATATATATGATTATAAAATGCATTTATAAAATAAAGCGCATACTCCTATGATGCCTGTCTAGATGTACGTAAGTGTACCTAGCATGTGAGTAGGTGCGAAAAAGCCAGGAATCCTGCTAGGATTTAGTCAAACCCCATTACCTGAACAACAAGAGTGTGGGCCTTTGTACTGGTCTCTAGTTGGACACCCCTCAAGGGATGATCAGACCACTGTCAGCTGGAGCGACTGCTTGCAGGAGCCTCAGTGTCTCTGGTCAGTGTGTAGGCCTGGAAGTCTCGGGTCCCTCTAACTACTGATAGCAAGAGGTGCTGTATTTATACGGAAAAGTATAGTGTCCCTTTGTCCCATGTGTCTTGTGTTAGCCATTGTTGGGCATGAAGATGACGCATGAGATGAACCGTTTACGTAGATGTTTATGCAGGTGGATTTTAGCCCCTGCCTGGTTTCCTATAACTCTTATGAGCATTTAATCATACTGGAAAAGCACATCAAAGATGATATAGGAGGCAAAGTTTGAGAAAAACCTCCTTCTGTACCCAAAACCACAGTCTAGATAAGGGTCAGCCCTCAGCACTGGTTATTGTGGAGAATAGGGAACTAATGTAGGTGAAAATGTATGCTTCTATTAGGGCATCTCAAGCCATGCCTATATTAGGGCATCTATGTGAAATATAACAATTTCTGTCACACAACCCCAAATTTAGGCTGCATTAGGACTGAGCTTACGTTAACTGTGGAGAACATTTTTGCTCAACTGATTTATTTGCTTTTGCTTATGGAAGCTTTGACTTGGGGAGCATTCAGTATGCCCATAGGATGCTGCTGGCCTGCACTAAATGTTCAGATAACTGTTGAAATAGAATCCTGAAGTGAACTGTGCCATTGTAAGGTCTGAGCTGCGTCTGGTGGACTGGGTTCCTGAGATTAAAAATCAGTGCAAGATTTCATAGAATTGCATCGTCACTTAACACCTATCTTGTGGAACTCGGAATTTGTTTTAAAGAAGACGACTATATTTTTCTGCTTTAAAATCTGGACCAGAAAACTGAGAAAGTCAAGCTCTCAGACATGATGTGGAGCCAAATGAATGCCCTTTTGCTAGTTCTTTGTGGTTGACTGAGATCTCTGACAAATTGCATCCTACAACCTGGAACCCAAACTCCTCTGCCACCTTCAGGTTTAGCTCAATTGTCATTGACTAACACACTGTGCTGGGGCTCTCCAGCCTTCTGGAATGCAAACTGAATACATTGACAAAGGTAGCCATGGTCAAGATGTTTTCCTATAACAGTTTCCAAATCTAAAGGTAAAATCCTTAAGAAGGACATACCCCGATTTAGATGCAAATATGAGTGCTCAATGTCAAATACTGGCAATGAATGCATCCCAAAGTTATTACAAAATTCCTATTTTTAACTTTTTGTTATTTTTCCTGATTTTGCTCTGCAACCACATGCTTAATGTGATAATCTATGCATTAATAGTCAATACTGATATTATTACTGCATTCATCATTGATTTTTAACATATTTTCTTTGGTATTCTTCTCCTTTTGTCTTCAACATTTGAACTCATTAGCTTGCCTTGCATTTTGTTTGATTTCTCTTATGAAATGTTAGTCCTTTGACTTCAAAGCACTAATGAAAATGGCATTTGTTATTCCTTACATTTGTTTTCTGATTTTGTTTGTTAATCATTGAACCTACATGCACTTTAGATAATATTTGCCTTTTTACTCTAAGCAAGCTACTTACAGCGAGCAAAGTTAACCCTCACTGAAAGCTGTCCTCATCTGTAGACTAGACTCTGTGGCCAACTACAGTTACTTTACGCTGTAGTTGTGTATGAGGCTTTGAGGACTACTTGTTTAAACACCACTTCCCACGCTATACCGGGCATCCGCAGTGGCATGGGCTAACGCTCCTAGAAGTCCGTCTTTTGGCAGACAAAATGTTACTTGTTTTTTATTCACCACTCCCCACTCTACTTCCGACCAGCTGCTGGCACCCGCCATACTTTTTATTATAGTGTTTGTATGCGCCCACTGTACTTTTTAGTATAGTGTTTGTATGCGCTGTACTTGTAGCCTCAGCTGTAGTTATGGCTGCCATGTCTTTCTTTTTTCCAATTCTTACTTGCAGCGCCGAAGTTCTCTCCCAACGCTTGCTTTTGTCTTTTGTTTTAACTAGTGCGGCATGCTACAATCTGAAAGCGGCTGTCCTGCCATTTCTTTTCTATTTCTTTACTTTTTCATTTTTATTTTCTTTACTTTTTCCCCTGCCGTGCTTTATTTTCTTAGTGTGGCGTGTCTACATGGTGTTTTTGTCCATATTGGGCCAATCTCCACCCTCCCTTACTCTGTCCCCGGCTCTCCAGCACACATGGTGCTGCCTCTCCTCCGGTTGTAGTCAGTGTTCCTGCAGCTGCCCAAGACCAGCCTTCACACTTTCATGCGCAGTGACAAATGGAGTCATCAATGCAGCAAACAAACATTCACCTACAACCTTTTGTGGGGAGTGGGAGCACAAGGAGTGGGAATCAGGCGGTGTGATGTGACTCAGGAGCACTGGATGATATGCTAATGGGGACTGGTCACCGGGGAGTGCTTAGGGCCTGATGTACTGGCTCCTTTTACAGTCGCAAATCATGCAATTCACTGCACCACATGGTCCGAGTCCCCAAAAGGTCTTTGTTCAATCTAAAAAAGCTGTTTTCAAATCATGAATAGAAAGGGGGTGAAAGCCATCGATCTGTTACTGACCTCCAAGTTGGAATGAAAAGTGATTCGCAAAGGAGGTCTTATGTGCGGCCTTAGTCAGGGGCGTAGGAGGCACTAAAATTCTGGGGGGGGGGACAGGGACAACCTTGTGGATTTTCCATTGACCCTATACAAATCACCACCCGTTAAACAAATACATTCGCATCGTTTTGAAGTGAAATATTGAGAAAAGCAGGCATGTAGTAACAGTTTGCATGTATGCTTTATTGTTGTTTACATTCACATAGTAATCAGACCAAATGTTTAAAAAAATTTATATGAATCTTGCATCTTCATGTACCAAGCAAAAAAGGATGCTGACTTCGGGTGAGGACGTCATGGTTGTAAGTGCATTATGGCTTGAAAAGTACCTGCTGCTGCATTCCTGGTCTCCAGAAATTTTCAGGCAACAATAAAAATGTGAAGATAACTTCGGTGATTGATGATCTTTATTGAGAGAGATCAGAGGTCTGAGTACTGGAAGTTTTGACTCATGGTAAGGTAGCCACAGTGGGGTAATATGCCCGCTACAAAGATCGTGTACCACGCAGATCACAAACTGCATATAATGTAAATAGGTCAGTGAGTTACTGCTTTTCTCTGAGAGATTCTTTTGCTATTTGCAGTTTATAAGTTAAAATCCTAACACTGAACAGTGAGCTATTAACCGTCATCAAAGAGCTGCATGAAAACAGCAAGGTATAGATTAGAACGTTATGATTTTTACCCAGTATTTAATTATCCTAAAGTTTGAAAATGGGTTCATTAGGATGGAAATCAATTCCGATTATTAAAGAGAAACCCCAACCATGGTGTTATGTTTTAAATTCTGGGTTTGTGCTTCTCTAGTGTTTGAAAGCCATCTGTGCCCTGGGCACTCCCCAACTTTTTGCTGACCGGTACTGGTGGTACATGACTCTGACTGACCCTGGCCTCTGACTAGCCAGGCCCAGGGCCAGTGCTATGTTGAAAGAGACACTTACAAATACAGTAAAAACACCTACATACACTTGGGTGCACTATGAGTTAGGGTACCTCCATGATTGACATGACCTCTCCTATACGGCCCTAGTACATAATAGGGCATGGGGATTGAAACTTCATTTAAGTCCCTAGTATATATTAGGGCATAATGGTTTAGAGGCCAGAACCCCTTCCTGCTCTTGCATGTGTGCACTGCTGTAGCCTGAGGCCAGTTTAAAAGCAGACCCATGTTGGAGGACTGCTTTTAAAATGCTAATTGTGCCCAATCTTGACATTTGGGTTTAGGGCACTTACAAATTGATAATCTACAATGTTGGGGCATATTAGGTATCCCCAGGGGTTCCCCTAAGTGTCCTAGGGGTTAGAGGTCAGGTATCTACAAGGAGGGCCCTTATAAAATGAGTGTTATATGCCCTGGGTTTAGTGAAATTGCACATTTCATTGCCCTCGTTGTACTATAGTGCTTCCCAAAATCGGCTTTTGTGCTAGGAGCACTGTGAAGTGAGGATCTGCAATATTTTGATATAATCAGAACCCCTAAATTCTTTCCTATGTATTCTAGGGGTAGGGGTCCTGTAGGTATAAGGAGGATCCTTATACAGGCCCTGGTATTAGAGAAATTGTCCAGTTAATTTTTCCATTGCAGATCCCCAGCCCATAGGTTAACATTGCAAGAGGTTATTAATTAATAACTGGAGAAAGGAAAGCCATACAACTAGGATTAAAGGACTCAGAAGAATGTTAATGATAAATGCAACAATGTGGTATTGTTGAATTTATTCTAAAATGTACAGACAAGAAGTTATAAGATTTTCTTGTCTGCAAGCCACAATTCAGCCCTTAGTGCCCTGCCTTGATTTGTCAGAGGTAAATGGATTGGACTGGCTGTTTGAAGAGGTGATAAATGACCCCTGGAGCTAGGTGGCCTGTCTGAGAGTAGAGGTTGCTGGGCATAGGAACGCTAGAGACAGGGGGAGTGGTAGTAAACAATGCGCTTCAAGAGAAGGAGACAAGCTGGAAAAATCACTTTCATTTACACCTCTCCCACAGCCGGATGGGGGGATTGAGGATGAATTCCCAGATGTAAGGGGAGTGGACCTAGGTATATGAAGCCATCCTGTAGGCTGGTTGAGTTAGTTCTGCTCCCTCTGCTGGAAAATCAGCCATGATGAATTTTGGAGAAATGATGCTCTCTTTGGTAAAATAATGCCCCACTTTAGAGGATGTGGTCATACCCTGGAGCATTTCCCTGCACCTCATTGGACAGGAGTGTCCTCCTTCTTGACCCAGAGAACTTGGAATAAGTATCTGAAAGGGACAAAGCCTCTCAGATGATGCTGCTTCAAACTTTGGAGAAGAAGGGTCCTTGCTGAGGAGTTTGATTTGAACCAACCAGGCTCTGGATTGAAGATTGTGCCTGTTGCACAATCTGGAATTACAGTCCTATGGACTACCTTGCTTCAAAAGGACTAAAGAGTGGACTCCCTGCAAGCTGAAGGTTAACAGAGCTAACCTGGCCCACCAAGAATCCCCAGCCTGGAGAACTACCAGTGAATTTGAAAGGGTTTTGTCCAAGTGGATTGTGGTAACTGAAGTCCATTTCAAGGACCATTGTGGAGATTCCAGACCCGTGGAGTAAGTTTTGGACGCTTTGAGACCCTTTGGAATACTTCAGGAAGAAGTTCCAGAGGTTTGGAGAAGTTTGGAGCAACTTTGGTAAAAAGCTCTATAAGTGGACCGACTCACTCTGGCCAGCCAAGCCGACAACCATGAACCATGAGTTGGTCTGCTGCCCAGGTTCTTCCGGCTTAAAAGCTCCAGGGGTCCGACTTCCAGAGTTTGATCGGGCATAGGTAGAAACCCAAGCTGGCGAACCCTCACCGAATACGGCCTAGTGAAAAGCATTGAGGGACCCTGCAAGAAAAAGCTCTAAAAACATTTCTAATTCTGAACTTAGAAAAGGTGACCGGGCCAACCATGAGAGCCAAGCCACCCACCATCAACTGTGTGCCAGCCTGCATCCCTAACTCGTACCGCTGGATAGCTCCGCAGGTTGGACTTCCATTAGTTTGACTGGGAGTTCATTGCAAGACAAGCTGGCGAACCCTCACAGAATCAGGGGTGGCTGAGAGCTTCGACGGACCCGGTGAAGAAAAGCTCCAGAAAAGTTTCTAAGTCAGAAGGTAAAAACTTTGACCGAGACCTACCGCAAGGAGTAGCCCCTGCAGGGCTTCATCGTGGTCGGGCTGAAACTTTGACTTTGAGCAGGTCCAGCATGACCAGATGTACCAAAAGGGGATATACGGTTCTATGTACTATATCGTGCAAAAAATGTTAAAAGTAATATTCCCGTTTCCCTGCATTGGATTTTTTTCATTTTAAAGAAAAAAATATTTTTAAATTTTATAAATTGGTGTTGGATTTTTATTGTGTTGTGTCTTAATTATTTACTGAATTGGTGTTTTTAAATGCTTTACATACCTGCTATCAGCCAAGCTAGCAAGGGTTGAGCATGAGAATAATTTTCAAAGACTGGTATGGAGCAATATATTGAGGTAGTGTCCTTACTGCCGGGGACAGATATACATTTGCCCCTACTATTAACCCACTTTCCAACATCCAGACCAAGCACTCTTAAACAATGCTGTCTACAAGTATGGATTACATGTGACTCCTACACCCTGTAGTTTTATTTAACATTTCCTATACACAGATTTACTGCCTCTGTGTAGTGTGAATGATGTAAAGTGTTGACACCCTGCACTGGTATGAGTGGCGCTATATAACTAATTGAATGCTTCTGAGAGAGTTGGTATGGAGACTTGGGCAGCACTATTAAAGGGTGGTAGTGAGTGAATCTGTGTCGGAGCTGGGTTGTTGAATACCAAGGCTGTCTATCTGATTTCATCTCCTGCCTCCTTAATCCACCAACATACTCTCCTTCCACATTATCTCACTCTTCCAGGTTCTTTCTCATCTTTGCTTTCTCCTTATTCTCTGTTTTCCATATTTCCCTTCCTCCTTCTGCCAACAACTCTTGATGCCTTTCTCTTGTTCAGTTTTACAGTCTGATGGTTTAAATAATGTACCGGTCTCTAACAAAGAATACAGTTCGCATCACCTGCAGACACCAACTTAAGTTAAGCATCATTAGTTTGCAGCCCACAAAGGAAATGCCAGAGTGGCTATTCCGGCCCTTTCTGGATTGTATATCCTTCCTGAAGAGCAGATACACCCTTTTCTCTCCTTTCTGCAAGACACAAGGATCCTAGCCTTCTCCCTTCCCTATGGAAGGGAGAAGTTTGCGTGGCGATCGGTCTCTCTGAGTGCCAGGGAACCGCCCGCCATTGGAATATGGCGGGCAGTAATACAGTCATCAATGGTGGTGGGACTGTCAACGATGCTGTGATGTGGCAGTCCCACCACCATTATAATCACCCCCTGAGTTTAATGTGCATGCAAATCCAACATTACCAACCCCTGGTAAGTTGCACTACTAGTGCTGAAAAAGTCCAATGGAGGTACCAATGACAAGGTGGACTGGCCTCAAGGGTCTTGTGACCTCAGTGACAGAGTCACTGTCGCTCTAGTGTGTGCTTCTTCGTATGCCTGCTCGCAAGACTGGAGATGAACTGCATGGATTGTGGTGGACAGGCCTTCAAGGTTAACCCACACTTGCCACCGTTAGGGTCCACCTGCTGCTGCTAAGACACCAGGGATTCTTAGGTCTATCGGGCCTTCTAAGGTGTAGCATCGGAATGAGCTCTGTCAGGAGTGTGGACTGGTGGACTGGTCATGAAGGCTGGAAATGGTGCTCCAGTTCCAAATGTGGCAGCTCTGGCCAGAGTGCCACATCCTGTCCCCACTGAACACCATACTGCCCCACTGGGATAAACTGGCAATGCCTTCAGAAACAACCCAATTGTGCTGAAACTCAATTCAAATTATGCATTGGACAAGAGTAAAATGCTGCCTAAAAAAAAGTAACAACACCCTGTAAAAAGCAAACACTGAATGCAAGGATGAGCAAAGCATGTGAAATGTAAGCAGGAACAACAAGGTTACCTTAAATGTTTTAAACTCATTATTCAGAAATCAGTAAGTCATTTTGCCTGAAAAGTTTTGGACATGACTACAGGACTAGAAAGGGCCATTTCAATGTCCATTGCTTAAGTCATTATAAAATATAAGCAGTTTGGTTTAAAAAAGACCAAATCCCTCAATACAGAGCTGTGGTACACATTTTATAGGCTAAAATAATTAAAACAGTTGAAAACGCTCATAATAAACGTTTTCCAGTCCACCCCTCAACCAGGTATTGCAGTCACTTTATGAATGGTGCACTTCCCCACCCTGGGAAAACAATGTTGTTCAAAGAAAGAAGATAAAAAGAAAGTAGCGCTTCACTGAAAAACTCTGTAAAGCAGCGCTAAGGTGCATGGGTGTAAATAACAATCTGGTCTGTCTGCTGACCACTCTGCATTGCTTTATTTGGTTATTTAATAATTTTTCTTATTTTGATACTTTGCTCTCTCCGTCCTGAGGTTATACTGTGGAATAGAACCCTGTCAGAAAATTTGGACATTTCCAGCTAAAGTGTTCTGCTTATTTTTGGATCCATTTCACGGGGAACAAATAAAGAAAATGAGAGGCAAGAGAGAGTATGTAACAGCTGTCGTTTGAGATCCACACATAAAGATAAGCGAGGCAGCGACAGAAAGAGATGGAGGAATAAGGAGAGAGAAAGGGGGAGGAGGGAAGCTACCAGAGGCTGAGCAGGAGAAGCGGACGCTGCCCTTGCCTTCTCTGGGAATGACGGAAAAGAGACAACAGTTTTTTCCCTTCTCTGCCCTTCCCAGACTGGCCAAGCCTTACGGCAGAATAACAAAGGGCAGAGGGAAAGTGGCCTCTTTTGACTGCAGGTAGGTGAATCACACGTCAAGTACAGGGCCATTAGGTAGTGCTTTCGCGCGCTAATGGCCCTGTGCATAACAGAAGGGAGAGGGGAAATTCTTTTGTCCCCTCGTCCCCCCCACCCTTGTCCCCCGTGTCCCCCCCACTCCAAAATCTGGGGGGGATATGTCCCCCACGTCCGCCACAGTTGCTACGCCCATGGCCTCAGTGGAAACAGGTAGTGCCCCACATGCCTATTGTGTGTTTCCCCAAATAGGAAACTTTTTTTTAAAAAAGTAACACCAGTCCCTTTAATAGACACGGCTTGCTTTACAAAAATAATGCTTCCAGTTTGGAAATGAAATTGCTGCCACAGATTTCTGCTGTGCCTGTAGGGGCACCCAATCACAAGGGTTCGCAAACTGCGGTCTGCTTACTTAATATTTAGGGCCATATGTATCATAGTTCCGTTTTGCGATTCCTAAATAGCGAATTTTAAGGAATCGCTATTTAGGAATCGCAAAATGGTATGTATGAAGAAAATCACTTTTTTTTAGCGATTCCTTAATCTTCCTTAATTGCGAATCCGCATTTTGCGAATTCGCAATTAAGGAATAATTACCAATGCATTCCTATGGGCCAGGAGGCCCATAGGAATGACTGCGAAATAATTCTCAAATTGCGAATTTGCACATACATGCCCAATGGGCATGTATGTGCATCATATGCCATCCTCACAAATGCACAATTGTGCATATTTACAAGAAATCGCAAATTACCACCAACTACAAGTTGGTGGTTTTTTGCGATTTCTAAACCTGAAATCACAAGTCTAAAAAGCTTCATACATAGCATTTAAGGAATCGCAAAATTGCGATTCCTTAAATATTTAAGCAAAATAAGGAATCGCAATTTTTTACGATTCCTTATTTTGCTAATGTTTCTTACATTTCAAAATCGGTAAAAAGGCCTTTTGCGATTCGCTAAGGCCGAAATTAACGAATCGCAAAAGGCTTGATACATATGGCTCTTATTCCTTTCATGATTTTTCTGCCAGCCTCATATTGAATGCTATGATTTTTATTTACAAACGGTGAAAGTGAATCTGTAACGTTATTATGGCTAAAATGCAGGAGCTAAAGGTGTCACGTGATAGCTGGCATTAGGCAGTTAAAAGGACAGATGGTTGTAAAATTAAAAAGCATGCACTTCCTTTTTATGATGCAGACACTTTGACATGCTTCGTTTTGCAGTTTTAAAGCCTTTCAGTGTCTGGCGCTCTGAGAATAAAATTATACACAGTTTATTTTACCAGGCTCCTGCCATAAAATTGCATTAGCCTTTTCAAATCTTATAAGCAAAGATGAGAGCAAGCATAGACTCATCATATAGTAATCACCTGACGTATGCTTCTTTGTCCTTGCAAACACTGTTCTTATGTATTACATCTTCGAAATTGGATTTTTGGACCTCATCACTAACCAGGCAAGGGCTCATATATGAATCTTGGCAGTGTCATGAGTTGGGTGCTCAGTAGGGGTGCACTTGGAATCATTACTACAGCCAGCAGAGCGAAATGGTCTCAGGGCCAAACATAAGACAATTTAGATCTCCCTTTAGAATCCTCCTTACACATGGGATCTAACATGTTGCACACATCCCCAATGGTACCAGTTGATGGCATTAGGTAGGAAAAAGAGCAGCTGGAACCAACTGCATGACAGACTAGACCTTAGAAAAGTGGAAGCCAGTCATCTTGCAAGAGCTCATAGTTTTGTGGGACTTTTTGCCAGAGGTTTGGTGACCATCTTGGGCGGATTGGGATTTTAACCTCCCAAAAACCGTTCCCCCTTAATGATGACTCCGAGGTAGATAGGGCTGCTGCATTTTGTTTCTGTATTTAGGTCACACAGAGACTCCAACACAAGAGTTTGCCAGTTCACTGATCCTTCAGCACAAGAGATTGACAAGGCGACTCGAAGCAGGGTCCCAAGCTTCAAGGAGCTTCACAAGAAATAACAATATCTGCACACATATAGGGGACGTTTCCGATTCGGTAAACCAATCTGTATGACCAAATCGAATCCGTAGCCCTTTCCGTACGACTCGTACAATTCCCTCCGAATCGCGTGGTACGATTCGTTTGAAAAACATACCACCGAATCGTTGCGAACCGTACGAAAAGCAAGGGAAAATCCGTATGACACGGACTCTCACAGTGAACCGTACGAATAGTAAACATGCTGTACGACCTGACAAATACGATCCGGACCGGGGAATAAGAACGCGATTCGTACGCAAAACATTTCGAATGAGCGATTCGTATGGAGAGCCACACAATCACATACGCACCGTACCCCTGCAATCATGGGGTGTGTACGCACGGCACCCCTGCAATCATGGGGTTTGTAAGCACCGTACCCCAATAATGCATGGGATGTGTACGCACCGTACCTCTGCAGTCATTGGGTGTACTCGCGTACCCGGGTGTCCGTTTCGTGCGCGGTTCGAGTCGATATCTGCTTTTCCAGACGTTTTGAGCTCCCATAGAAAAAGAGTCGTACGGAGTGTTGACGAGACGAATCGTACTTGCTGGGCCGGAAAATGCTTCTTCGATCCTTACAGACGTCGCGTACTGCGTGTTCCGAGTACGATTCGTACGCATTTTTTAGTCGTATGGTCTTTTGTACGATTCGTACGGAGATCTGCTTTGGGTCAGAATCGTACTTCATCGTACGTACAGGGAAGGTTAGGGTACGATTCGTATGGGAAATATGCTCCGTTCGGCTATTTGTAAAGGGATTTTACGGAATCGGCCCAATAATTTCAAACTAAGAAAACATAAGGCATGGAAGCGCATCAAATTTGATATTTATGACTAGTGAATGTTATTTTTTAGAGGCGCAAACAGAACTTTGTGATTGTGACCGGATATTGGATGAATTATGTGGAACACATGTTCTAACACATCCAACAAGCATAGTGGTGTTTGCATCACATGACTAATGTTGACACCCACAGCACAGGTTGAGACGCAGAGCTTCAAAATGATGTAACTGCGTGACATGGCTAGAAGATGGCAGCAGCTACAACAGTAAAAGCTAAAATACAGTGACTATAACTGGGCCTTGATTATTTGAGTACAAGGAAGCCAGAGTTTACAGACAAACTTAATTCAGTTGAGCAGCTAACCAAGCATACAGACTAGACTTGGATAGCTACATGAACATTTTCTTTTACTTTTTCTCGCTAGTTCCTTCTCACAACTGCAATGTGAACAGGTAGAATTAATTAGAGCTAGGTTCATGTCTATATGCTTGCACTGCATAAGTGATCACTGTATTTCATCATTACAGGTGTGCTTGATAAACAATACAGGCCGAGTCCCGCAGTCCTCCTTCTGCCGGGCCAGTTCTCTCTCTTCCCATTCCCCTTTCCCCTTGGGGACCATTCACTTACCTTTTCCTATTGAGCAGAACTGGAAGTGCCTGATAAAAATAATCATCTCTCTGGCTCTATCCGACATGATTTTGGGGATTTTCAGTACTGGTAGCATAGAACACTCACACAGCCTTTTCCTGGAGGAAGTTCATTGCTGAGATTTCATAAGTTAATAATTATTAACCTTAAATGGTTGAATTTGGAGGTGCGCTTAATAGTCTCTCAATTAATTTTTACTGATAGTTGTTGACTGTTATGCTGTCTTTTTGTGTAAAATCATATATATATAAACTTTGTTTAGTTTAATTTACCATAAATCACTGTAGTTTCTGGTATGCTTCTTTGCTGCAGCACTTTTTCTATTGGGAAGGAGAGGGCTATGTAATTTATGTAAAGTAGGCAGCTAACATTTGTACCATCCAGCAATAATAAAATGATTGTTGATTTAACAGTGATTACTGTATATAGGTGAATAGAATGGGTTTTAAGATTCATTCTTGTCTTACTCCTACTACTCTTTGAAAAAAAATCTGTCCTTATATATTGCCTTTCTAAGTTCAGTCTGAAGTTCATTAAATACATTTTCTGTTTTTTTGTGCTTTACAAATATCTTGACCTTTAACATTACCATCATCAAACCAATGGCTATTTGGGTCCGTATTAATCAAGTGGCCTGAGTGCGCAAATGGCGTTTGCATTTGCTTTGCGGGTCGCGGGGGCACTTTGGTATTACAGAAGAGGCCATGGGTGCGTGTTCGGACCCTTCTGTAATACCGATAGTGTTGGCGCACACAAAGCGCTATCTTCAGAGGGTGTTTCATCATTGGCATGGGGGCGTGCCCCATGCAAATGAGGGAATCCCTTTGCCTCTGTGCTCGCACCGTATTACAGACACAGGTGCAGTGGCAAAGAAGCTCTAGGGAGGCACACTGACAATGCGCCACCAAAAAGTGGCGCACTGTCAGTCCGCCCCCTTATGGTAGCCCTCTGGAGGGGGTTAGGGGGTCCCATGAACCACCCTAGACATCCCCTTTAAAAGTGCAGGAGGGTGCCACCTGTTCTGTTAAAACCCAGAGTGGCTTCAAAGTAGCTGTTCTGTTTTTCACAGGAATGTGCTGTCCTTGGGGCTTTGTGAGTTTGCGGCTACTCTGGGGGCAGTACATTCACCATAATGTGGCACATTTTCCTGGAATGCGCTGGGTACACCTTTTGAAAGGTGTGCTCAGCGCAATCCAGGAAAATGCACCGCATCTGTAATATGGCCCTTGGTTTCTTGTGCTACAGTTGCAACACTTTGGGTTGCATCCCTTTGAAATCGTATCTATTTATTTTATTTATTGTGTCAGTCTATCAGAGATGGCCATACAATATATAATGCAATATATACATATTTAATATTTGATTACATAATGGTTACAATATAACAGCATTCTTAAAAAGGCAAAACAGTCAACATTACCACTAAAACACTCAAGATAAAAGCTGTCAGGAAAATACAGGTGCATAGCCATCTAATTAAACGTCCACAGTAATAATGTAAAAATCGAAGATAAATTTAGTCACTAATGAAGTGCATCTCAAAATGTACCCGACATTCCTAAAGGAGGCAAAAGCAGTGAACATTAAAGCTAAACACACTCTAGGTAATGTGCTGCCAGGATAATGCAAGTACATAGCCATCGGCCTGCCCTAAAATGCTAATACCTGAAGAAAATGCATTACCTACAGTCGTCCGATATGACATCTAATTAAACAACCACATTAATAATGTATTATCTAGGACAAATCTAGTCACTAATGATGTGCATTTCAAAGTGTTCCCACAACTTGCTGTATGCAGATACTGGCAACTGTCAATCAATAATGTAAGGAATGTTGATTTAACTATGATCATCGCATGCAGGTAAATAGAATTGGTTTGAGGAGTCATCATTGATTTACTCTTGTTTCTCTTTGGAAAAAGTCTGTCCTTGTGTATTTTCTCTTTTAGTTCAGTCTGAAGTTCATTAAAAACATTTTCTGTGTTTTAGAAATATCTTTACCTTTAACATTTTCCATATTCAAAGCAATGGCTATTTGGGTTCTTGTGTCACAGTTGCAACAGTATGGGGCCGATTCCGATTCGTGAAACAAATCCGTACGACGATTCGTATTTGAATCGTACAAATCCGTCCGAATTGTGTAGTACGATCCGTAGGATAGAAATACGTCCGAATCCGTGTGAACCGTACGAACAACAAGGCTAAATCCGTGCAGATTAGACTCTCACAGTGACCCGTACGATTCGTAAACATACCGTACAACCCACCAAGTACGATCCGGACCGGGTAATGAATACGCGATTGGTACGGAACACGTCGCGTATAGGCAATTCGTACGGAGAGCCACACATTCACAAACACACCGTACCCCTAAATGCAAGGGGTATATGCACGGGGTGTATGCACCGTACACCTACAGCCTTGGGTGGTACGAACCGTACCCCTACGCGCCGTACACCAACATTCATGGGGTGTACGCACGGGGACATATGCACCGTACCCCTGAAATCCAGGGGTGTACGCACCGTACCTTGGCGCACCATACCCCTGCTTTCATGGGGTGTACGCACCGTACCCGGGGGGGGGGTCCGTTTCGTATGCATTTCGAGGTAAAATCTGCTTTTACGAATGTTTTAAGCTCCCATAAAAAATGAGTCGTACGGAGTGTTGTTGATATGATTCGTTCTTGCTGGTCGGAAAATACAGCTTCAAAATGTACGAACATCACGTACTGCGCATTCCGAATGCGATTCGTACGGATCAGTGAGTTGTACGGTCTTCGGTACAATTCGTACGGAGAACTGCTTTGGGTACACATCGTACTAGGTCGTACGTACGGGTACGGTTCTCCACACAAATCACCAAAGGAAAAAAGCTCCGTACGGCTATTCGGAGGGCATTTTCCTGAATCGGAATTGGCCCCCATGTGTTGCATCCCTTTGAGATAAGATTAGATTCCATTGACAGGGGAGGAAATATTTCTGGTTCTCTATCCATTTTCCCACTGCTAAGGCTTTGTTCTTATTCATCTGTGCTGAGGGTTTGTATTTTTACTTGTTTGAGATGTTCTGGAGGTGAATCATTTGATATTCTAGACAGTACATGTATTATTGCTTATTTATCCCACAAGATGATTTGGATATGATCATACAGATGACCTTGTGTAGGGAAACAGCCTTTGCCATGGGAAACCCTTACCATCCAATATTGACCACGCTTGTGTCTTTGCAGCGCATACTTTTACCACACAGATGCCTTTACCACGCATATTGGTAAGTATTGGTAAATATAGATAAGTCATTTTAGACACCTTTGGAACAATAGTTTGGATTTAATAAAAAATATTTACTAATTATTATGTGATTCAATAACCATTAAAAAGAGAGAATAATACGTTGAAATGGTGGTATGCAGGGACTATAGGAGTATTGATTAGCCACCACCAGAGGAAGATCCTTCTCCTACCTGGCAGCCAAAACATGGAACTCCCTCCCCATCCACCTCCGACTGACCCAAGACCACCTCTCCTTCAGGAAGCAACTCAAGACCTGGCTCTTCGAGCAGTAGCGGACCCCCCTTCCCCAGCGCCTTGAGACCCTCCGGGTGAGTAGCGCGCTATACAAATGTTATGATTGATTGATGAAGGGTTGCATAGATCAGAATACATTTTGAGGATGTTGGTTGTCATAAAGAAGGAAAGGTTGTTGGTTAACAGACATAATTCTGGGGGACTGCTAATGTCAGGTAATCAAATGAGGAATATTTAGTTAGGGATTACGAACCTGATTTTTATGTTATACCATTCTTTCAAAATTTGGAATTGTGGGTATACACTTTACGACATGAGTGGGAAAGTCCTGGGCTTCCACCCTCAATATTGAGCCACAGGGTTCACTGGAGGTGGCACAAAGTGTTTTAATGTGCTGTACATATTCTCGTGCTTCCAGCACCGTTGCAGAGGGACAGTGGTTCTGCTTGGTTGTTCTTTCGACTTTGTCAGCAAGTAACACAGTCTTGCCTTTGCAATGGGTTGGGAAGAACTCCACACACTTACAGTGACTCTTGGGCTCAGTAAGACTCTCCTTACAATAAAAGTATCAACCACATTTCAGGAGTCTATTGTCTCTCTTTTAGAGAAAGTATTCAGCTTATCTTGTATTTTCCATCTTCTTGTAAAAACCAAAAAGTATGTTCAAAATATGTTATGGGAATGTTTATTATCTTATCCATCATCCTGCAAAAAGTGTTTTAAAATTGGTAAATGAAGTTCATGTTCAGCTTGTGAAAGAAACATTGATAGTTGCTGGAATTCCATTTTAGGAGACATGTTGTTAATTTTAAAGGGTTAACAAACTTTTAGTTATCCTTTGAAATGGAAAAAAAGAAACTTTTTCAAAGGGTGTCCTGTGGAAAGAAAATTTTAGTGCCTTAATTTCTTTTCTTAGAAAGGTTTGAAAGAAGGTTACTTTTCAGTTTGAGGGAAAAACATTTTATTCATGTTTTTTTAAACATGAAATGTACTAAGGGTTACCTTTTGAGATGGAGTTTTCCCTTAATTTGAGTGTTTCCATGTGAGGTCTCGAAAGGCAGCTGGTGGTAGATTTTTCTGTGGCTTTCTGAAGGATGTAGTTCTGAAATAACATAAAAATAAATGATACATTTTTTTACATCTGATTAAAAAATGTTGGTTCATGCTGTCGAAGAAAATTAAAAGTCATGCATTTGAAACAAAGTTTGCAAACAAATAATTATTATGTTTGATTTTTACTTCTGCTGAGGGGTTATTCTGATGGCGGTCGGACCGCATCTGATGGCTCATTGGATGCTGTTCGACCGCCATCTGCTGCTGCGGTCCAACCGATGCATTACAATGCATGCAGTTGAAGGCAGCATGGGGAGGGACAGTCAGACGCTTTCCGACGGGCTCCTTGAGGACGCCGAACCGTCTGAGGGTTAGTAATCCCTACAATTGGGGTGGTTCCTTCTCAGGCACTGCCGGAGGGATAACAAGCTCCCTTTCTGCCTGCGGTTTTCTGATGGTTCGCCCACCATGAAAAGGCAAGTTGAAAGTGACTTTGGGGGCTCCTAGCAGGCCCCCCCTTTCCCCTGGACCTCCACTATGGAGCCTGGGGGGCAAATATCCCTGCACCATGTGGCAGGCACTGCATGGTGCCAGCCACACAGTGCAGGGATGTTTTTAAAGTGTATATTTTCCATTGCGGCTTGTGTGGCCTGCAGCACAAGCCACAATAGAAAATATACACTTTGCCACCGCCGTGAAGGCGGTCGCATTGTATTTAGGGCAGGGGGACCTCTGACTCCTTGTCGGGCAGACCCTCTTCCGTCATGGTACCAGTCGGAGTCCAACCAGCATCATAGTGATGCCCTTGGTGTTTTTAACCCACTACAGCATTTGAAAACAAATGGTTAATATTAGTGGATCAGTTAGAAACCTTCTTTACCTGATGGGTTGGCAAACTGATGTGAATGTTGCTTAATTTTCAAAGTTAGCATTCCCTTTATTTTAAGTATGGTTTAATGTTGATCTAGGTTTTTATAGGTAAGAAAAGGAGAAATGTTAATACAACAGTAATTTGTATTATGATTTATTGCAGTTTAACACACATTGCCTGAGTTGGCATAGTGTGGTGTTGGATGGCAGATGTGACCCCAGCCAGTGTCCTGCACCTTCACTAAGTTGGCACAGGGTGGAGTTGGAATAATAAATCTGACCTCCTGCCAGTGTCCATCACCTTTCCGGGGTTGGTACTGGACAGTGTTGGAATAGTAAATATGCCCCCAAGTCAGTGTCCAGCACCTTCCCCGAGTTGGCACAGGGTGGTATTGGAATAGAAAATCTGACCCCCACACGGTGTCCAGCACCTTTTCCAAACTGGCAGAGGGTAGTGTTGGAATACTAAATCTTTCCCTCATCCAGTGTCTAGCACCTTCCCCAAATTGGCACAGGGTGGTTGTAATCTGCTCCCAACCAGTGACCAGCACCCTTCACAAGTTGCTAAAGACTGAAGTTAGAATAGTAAATCCAACACCCCTACCAGTGACCAGGAACTTCCTAGAGGTGGCACAGGGCGGTGCTGGAATAGAAAATCTTCCCCTTATCCAATGTTCAGCACCTTTTCTGAGTTGGAACAGGTGGTGTTGGAATAGTAAATCTACCCCCAGCCAGTCACCAGCACCTTTCATGAGTTGGTAAAGGGTGGTGTTGAAATTGTAAATCTGAGCCCAAAGACAGTGACCTGCATCTTCTAACACTTCTCTGATGTATACAACATTTTCTATTAAAAAATCATATTTTATTTTTAAAAATCCGGACTTTTTGAAATAATATATTAAGATTTCTACAGTAACTTACATTATTACTAAGGATGTTTTTCTTCATTTCCATCTGAAAGAAAAAGGTTGTCTCCTTCCGACAAATTCGTTTTTTCAAAAATTTTGAAAAAACACTGGGAACAATATTTAAATGCCATTAGAAATGTGTAAGAAACTGGGTAACTTGTTGAAGGGGGTATAATCCTATTGAGGCAGCAAACACAATTCTTGTCAAGGGAAACACAGCCAAACCCCAAATTAACCTGTGATTAACCCTCTGGTAGTTTGGCAGTCAGTCTTAACTTAGAGGCAATGTGTAAAGTATTTATGCAGCACACAAACAGTATTAAAGTAAAACACAACCCAAGAAAAATCCCACACCAATTTATCAAAATGTAGTACATTTTAATAAATTGTCTAACACCGATACAACAAAAATCCAATTAGTAGAACTGGTGTTAAGTGATTTTAAAGATTTAGGTAAAAATAGTGGTTAAAAGCACAAAGCAGCAACTGTGGTTATCTGGTCGAGACAGACCTTGACAAAGTTGCAAGTTTAGGCAGACCATGATTGAGTGCAGGCCAAATACAGGGCCCAGCTGCTGAAAAAAATCCCTTAAATCCATGTGCGGAGCAATGCAAGGTTCTTTGTCGAGTATGCATTGGTGATTTTGAGAAGCTGTGGGCTGCGATGCCAAGTCCTGCATTGAGGAGGTGTCCTGCACTGGTGGTTCGGACGAGCTGCAGGGTTGCGATGCCAAGTCCTGCATTGAGAATGCGTTGTGCAGCGATGGTTTCGAAGAGCTGTGGGGTACTGCATCAGGGATTTATCACACAGTGGCGGTTTAAAGGTGAAGGTGTGAGATGATGCATCGTGCTGTGTTGGTTCTGCTCAGACTCCGTTGGGTTGGCAGGGCACCTTTAAGCCCACTTTCAGGGGTCCAGGGCTGAAGTGCCACCACTTGTGGGGTAGGACTCCCAGTAGACAGTGTCTGGGGGCAGGGTTCATGGTGGTTGGAGCCTTTTCTGTACCATAGGCTCTGAACAGATATTTTGACAACTAGCACTTGGAGTCACTCTGGTGGCCCTTGGTTCAAGATGCAGGTCCAGTCCTCATACAGCTAGCAAGGCAACAGGGTAGTATAGTAGCAGGACAACAGAATAGCAGTTCTTCTTTCAGCAGCGTAGCACAGGTCTTCTAAGCCTTCCACAGGTTCAGATGTGTACTGAAGAGTTTGGTGTGATGGTCCAATATTCTACTTGGTGCCAGCTTAGAAGTGGGAGAAGCTTCTTGAGTCCTCCCGCTACAGAGGTGTCTGGAATTTCGTACCCCCCCTGACCTGGCCCCAGCTTGTCTGGGGGCACAACAGACTAGAGTGCAAACTTGTGAAGCGTTCCATATTATTTTGACAAACCTTCAATTTTGAGTCAGTAGAACACATCAGACACTTCTTCACTGTCCTCAATTTTTCCACACATTGTATTAGAAATGGAGCCTATAACACACATGTCCCTTTCAGCAATATCTGTACAGGGAGACCAGGAAAACAACACTATGCAAGTTAACACCCTAGCAGTAGTATCATGTAACACAGCGGGACTAAGGAGCAAAATGCAACAAGAAGATTGGTGTGCTTTTATTGACATTGCCGACATCATCATGTTCCAGGAAACATAGGACATAGATCCACATCATTGGCAAAGATTTGAAACCTTCTTTATATGTGCTTTGGCATCTTGGGCTGGCAGAAAGGCTGAGGATCTTGCTGTATGGGTCTTTACCTCATTAGGATGTCAGGCAAAACAGCTAAAAATTAACTCACCAGGTGTACTAGGGATAGAACTGTCAAGCATGGAATAGGAAAATACTTTTATTATACAATGTTTATAGTAGAAGTATGACAAAGGCTGTTGAATCCCCGATCATATCACTATTGACAGAGTGCACTATGATGCCTATAAGGCTGCTGCTGTTGTAGTTCTAATGTATACTTTGAGCCCTTAGCCTTTATAAGGTATGTAGGGCCAGATGTATCAACATTGCAAATTTTACTTATTTGCTAGTATAAAATTGCAAAATGCAATGTATGTAGGTTTGCAAGGGGGGGCGTGGCTTGGCCACCAACAAGAATGGACGCGTGAGCACGAAGCTCCGTGCCCACCTCCAATATTATCCTGAGTGACCTTGCCCTGATGTCCCTGGCGGGTCGGAAATAATCACCAGCCTCGGCTTGGGCCCTGTAGAACTGATCTGAGCAGTGAGAACAGCCCAGCAGCAGCTTTACCACGGACCGCCGGAGGGCTCCCTGACACGGCGCCGGCAATTTTCCTGCGGCCTGCACGGCCAGACTCATCCCCGGCCTCGAGTGGGCGAGTGGCCGATCCAGAGTTAGGGCTTGCCGGTTCCAATTTGCGGCAGGAGTCGAAGCTTAGGAGGCGGACCCGGGACGTTGAAATCGGAGGTGAGAGGGGCCTTAATGTAACCGGAGGCCTCATCGGAGCCTTGTTGGGGACGTGGCGAGTTGAGGAGGTGCAGCATATCCCCTGGCAGTGGGACCACGCGGAGAAGATCGCTATAGGGCCTGCTGGTTCCTGACAAATTTGGCAGCCCCGGCGGACAGGAGGCCCTGGAGACTGGAGCGTGCAGGGAGGTGGTGGTGACCTGCTACATCACGGCGGTCTTCCCGGAGGTCTCTGTGGGGTGGTGCTTCACGCTCCCGAAGACCGGAGTGCTTGGCCTGATCCCTGGCTGGGCGGGCCGAGGAACTAGGCTGACCCTGACCAAATACCGGTGCAGGGGAGGCACCGGCTGACCCGGAGTGCCTGCGAGACCTGGGCGGCGAGGAAGGACTAGCAACAGCGATATCACGGTCTGCCTGACGGCTCCCTGGGATGGTGCCGACCATTTTCCGCGGCCTGCACGGCCGGGCTCCTCCCCGGCCTCGAGTAGGTGAATGACCGACCCGGAGTGAAGGCCTGCCGGCTTCATCTGGCGGCGGGAGTCGGAGCTCCGGTGGCGGACCTGGGAGTTTATACCCGGAGGTGAGGAGGGCCTTGGTGCATCCGGAGGCCCCGTAGTGCCTTGTTGTGGACGTGGCACGTTGGGGAGGCGCGGAGGTGGCAAGAACGCGCCGGTCCACCATATATTGGCGCTCTCTGGGTGGCGCACACAGTCTACACCATTGCCCTGGTGGTACTTCCTGTGGCTCTGCCGGGAAGTGAGTGAGGGCGATAGCCAGTCTTATCATGCCGAGAGCCGGCGGCCACGGACTCTGGACAGCTGGCGGGACACCTCTCTTCACCCTGGGGAACATATCGACGGGGAGACAGATCCTGGGGCGCGGCGCCCGGAAGGTTACTAGCATTGCAAAGGTTGGGACCTCCAGCGAACATGTGTGGATGAACTTGCCTGACAGGAGAGTGGAACACGGCCCACCACTGCTTCGGGCTGTGGCGTTAAGGATTGGATAGACCTGGCACAATTATTAGTACGTCTGGCTTGCCTTTGATTTTGCTCCTGGAGGCGGTTGAGCGATCTGGATATTTCCTGTGACGTCCATTCTGGGGTGCATGAGTGGACCGAGCAGGCCCTGACGTGGATGCCTTGGTGCCCAGCTGGACCGCCGGAGCGACAACGGGGTGCCTGCCTTCGGGAATAGTACCATTGCCTCTACGGTAAGGAACACGAGCTACCGACATCGGTGGATACTCCTGGTGAAACTACCTTGGGGAACTCTTCGTAGACACTAAGACTGTACACTGAGTGACGGCTGGCACAATGGGAAAACTGCACCAGAAACCGGGCACAACGCCTCCTGACCCTGCGAAGGATTTACCGGGCGGCCGGGAACTTGATCTATCCGGTGACTCCACGGCGGGCCTTCAGCAGCGCCAGATGGACCAGATACTGAAGGCCATAGCAGACACGAGAGAAGCCCTACATCATGACATCGCCCAAGTGTCCATGAGTCTGGGACTGTTGCGGGCAGATCATGGAAAGTTGGTAGACCGAGTCAAATAAACCGAAGATAAGCTGGAATTGCAGAGGAGAGTTCAGGTGCTGGTAAAGAGGGCTGAAGATGCGGAGGGACGCAACCGGCGTAACAACATACGCGTAGTGGGTCTGCCAGAAAAAGTTGAAGGGACTGACATGGTGAGCTACCTAGAGACCTGGCTATGAGAGGTGGTTGTTCCCGAAGGGCTGACACAATTTTACACGCTGGAGTGAGCTTACCGTGTACCGGTCCATCCCCCCAGTGCCTGGTCGACCCCCTCGACCGGTTGTTGCGCGCCTTCTGCATTTTAAAGACAGGGACATTATCCTGCAGAGGGGCGGAAGATGGGGCCTTACCAAGTGGACAATACCCGAGTTTCCATTTACCCCGACTACTCCTTCGAGGTCCGGAGACAGCGCTCCTCATTCCTAGCAGTCAAGAAAGCTCTTGGAGATGAAGGTATCCGCTACTCCCTCTTGTTTCCAGCCCGATTACGAATTATGATGGATGGCAAATCCTCCTTCTAAAATACCCCATAGGAAGTATGGAACTGGTTGGAGTCTTATAAGGCCAGGACGGACGCCCGCTTGATGAATGGGGAGAAGCAGAACATTACATCTAAACCTAGGCGGAGCAGGCAGAACAGGAGACAACCAGCGGCTAATCGGGTGCCCTCTGTGTCGCAGACTGAATTGGAACGCAAGGAGACCCTCAGGGCGGTCTCTACTATTTCCAGGGTGGTGACGTCTACATCTGCAGCGGACTCAGGTTCTCGCAGAGGGTCGGAAGATGCGACATCTGAGGGCTCAGGAGGCAGTGCCAAACACTACCCCATGTCACACCAAGGACTGCCTATGGCCTTATGGACGAGTGACCCCTGTACCTTTCTTATTGTGGTATAGTAAATAAATGTGTGATTTAAAGGGCGGGCGGAGGGAGGATTGTCCAACCTGCAGTAACAGAGGCTTGATGAGATGGTGGTAACTATGTTTAGTGAGTCTTAACGATGGCTGCCTGGGACTGTGGGACATTGGGGGAGTTAATTGGGAGGTTGGGTTACAAATTCATATGAGACTCGCTGTCCATGTTGTTGTGTTGTGGAACCCCCTCGATCTCACACTAGCTGTGAGACTCTGGTGGCTACCAGAGACTTCCTTTAATTGGGATTTTGAATTTGGATGGGTTACTACGGTTTGGAGCCCATTCTGAGGGTGGGTAGGAAGTGGGTTAGTTGGGCTGTTTTGGGATTTCAAGGGACTGTCAGTGCGCCAGGGGTTTTGATGCAGAAACGTTTTGAATGTATAACCTTGAATGGGGACCCTACCTGAATTGAAATGTATCACCTGGGATGTGAGAGGGCTGAATTCCATGATAAAGCGACATAAGGTGCATGCCTATCTGGTTCGCAGGGGGATCCAGGTGGCTTTTGTGCAAGAAACACATATCGATCAAACTGAGGGGCGGGCCTTACAGCGCAGATGGCAGGGCCAATTGTTTTATACTACCTTTTCTGCCTTTGCACGGGGTGTTCTGATTTTGGTGAGAGCGGGAGTTCCATTTCAACCCCTAACTACAATGGTAGATCCCGAAGGGAGGTTTGTGGCTGTACAGGGCCGACTAGAAGGGAGGGATTTGACGCTATGTAGTGCTTATGCCCCGAATATAGAGCAGACTGCCTTTTTTGCATGATTGTCTGGGAAACTTGCGACAGTCTTAGCTGGCGCAATTCTGCTTGGAGGAGACTTCAACTCTGTTGTGGATGTTGAATTGGATAGGTCACACCCACCGCTATCTCAGTCTGCAGTTCATAGGCTTACGAGAGGGAGGAAGGATTGGCAAGACACATGGCGTCTAGTTGATGCATGGCGAACACAACATCCTGCTGAGAGGGAAAATTCATTTTATTCCGCTCCTCATGATCAACATGTCCGGTTCGACAGTATTTTATGCTCACCAGATGTTCAGGGATTGGTCCGTCACAGCGAATACCTGGCGAGACCGATCTCTGATCATAATCCCTGTTTGGTAGTGATTCAGTGGACTGGGCAGCGACAGGAAATTCCCACTTGGCGTTTGAACCCTCTGGCACTGGAGGATTCAGCTTTTAAGATGGCAGTGCGGGAGGGTATAGAGCACTATTTTGTCGAAAACGAGGGCACAGCGTCGAGTAGGGCCCTTGAGTGGTATGCCTTAAAGGCGGTGATCCAAGGGGTTTGCATCTCCTCCACAGTGGGGGCTCGCAAGACTCTACTACAAGACCTTGCACAGAGCGAGGTTCAGTTACGTCACGCGGAACGGGTCAACCACGCGGATTCTGAGTCATACGGGGCGGTTTTGGCCACACGTGAAGAGGTCGCTACACACATGGAAAAGCTCCGCTGTTTCGACCATAAAGAATACCTTATTCGGGCTCACGCTGAACGAGATAAGGTGGGCTCCCTGCTGGCCTTGTTGGCTAATCCTGCGGCCCAGGCAAGCCGATTCTGACCCTGTCTACTGTGGAGGGTCGCATGATATATACCCAGAAAGAAATCAACGACCAATTCTTTGCTTACTATGAACACCTCTACAAGAGCGCAATGCCAGATGAACCTGGGGCACTTGATGACTTCCTGACCGCTGCTCATCTACCGCGCCTCGAGCCGAAATTGGCGGATAGATTAGGAGAAGAGATATCGTCAGGAGAGATTCGCATGGCGATTAAACATATGGCTCGCCGTAAAACACCTGGTGCGGACGGTCTACCGGTCGAGTTCTGTGCAGCATATGTGGAAGTCTGGGCCCCACGCTTTCAGGACATCTATAGAGAGGCCTAGGACACTGGTGTGTTGCCCTTAACCACCCGGGAGGCAATTATAATACCCTTATTAAAACTAGGGGGAGATGCCCGCTCTCGATCAGCTTATAGACCGTTATCTATGCTCATGGTTGACTATAAAGTTCTGAGCAAGATCCTCGCGACGCGACTATTACTGCATATGAGGGCCCTGATTCACCCGGATCAAGCGGGCTTCATTCCCCAACGCACCACTGCGACATGTATACGTCGACTCCTCCAAATCATGGGGAAGATTTCGGAGGGCTCCCGGAGGCTGCTGTGCTTTTAATCGACATTGAAAAAGCCTTTGACAGTGTAGAATGGCCCTACCTGTTCCAAGTTTTGAAGGAATTCGGATTTTGTGACCGGTTTGTGAAATGTACTGCATTGCTCTATAATGCGTCCACAGCCAGGGTGAAAACGGGGGCCACGATATCAGGTGAGCCGCGGGACGCGCCAAGGGTGCTCGCTGTCCCTCTTGCTGTTTGCGTTGGCCATTGAGCCATTAGCATCTCACGCTCGGGCAGGTCAGGCATACGAAGGCTTAGTGCTGAGGGGCGAGACCCATTATATATCTCTTTACACCGACGAACTGCTGATGTTCTTGGCGAATACGAATGACTCACTTCATGGAGCCAAACTCCTGCTACGAGATTTCGGCAACATCTCGGGACTGAGAGAAAACTGGGGGAAGACCTGCCTTTTCCCAATGACTCCAAGAGAACATGTGCCCCAGCTTACGGGGAACCTTCGATGGGAATGTCATTCTCTCCCGTACTTAGGTACTCACATTTATCACTCCCAGCCAGACTTTCTGGAGGGCAATGTGAACAGGGCGATTAGGAACCTACAGAGTAACATGGGGTTTTGGCGTACCCTGCCACTGTTGGTGGCGGGGAGGATAGCTTTGCTGAAAATTGTAGCGCTTCCTCGCCTATTGTATTTTTTTTCGCACATTGCCTGTATGGATACCTGCGTCGATTTTTCGGAAACTTCAGTCCTTGACAACGGGGGTTCGTTTGGGGCTCGGGTAGACGACGAGGTGCCTTGACCACCCTGATGCGTCCCAAGGCGGAAGGAGGACTGGCAGTCCCTGACTTCGAATTGTACTACCTGGCGGCACAATTGCAATGGCTTACGCAGGCGGTGGCTCTGGTGTTCAGGGGACCAGAGGGGCCACAGGGCAGACTACTTCCCAGACATCTAATATCTTTTATATTACTGCACCAGAAGATTGACGTAGATCGCCTCACGCTTGAGGAAAGCACACTTCGTCTCTGCTGGAATAGGAGTCACAAGCGTTTGTTTGGGTATCGTTCACCGGTATGCCGATGAGATTTCACTGGGTGTGTGAAAATCCATCCCGGAGACTACGTGGCCCCAATTGGTTCGACGCGCCTGGAAAGGTACTCGGAACGCCAGATTTCAGCTAGTCCAGTTTTTTACGTTACATCGGGCATACTTGACGCCGGTTAAGATATCGCAATATTTTGGTGGCACCACATCACAATGCCCACGTTGTAGGGTTGATGGAGCTGATTTCTCCCATATCTTTTGGTCTTGTGCGAAATTGTCTGACTATTGGACGCACGTGGTAGCATGTCTAAATACTGTGACGGGCTGGGAGGTGGAGGCGGACATGGGCACCTGCTTATTCCTCTGGTTCCCACATACCTCCCGAACTAAAATTACCAGTAAATTATATGACCTGGGTCTGATTTTGGCTAAGAGGGAACTTACCACTGGAAATCGAATGTAGGCCCTAATTATTTAAGGTGGAAAGCGAATCTGCTACGCTGGGGGAAAGCTGAGAGTACACTCCGACTGCAGCAGGCCAGGCAATCAGATAATGATGAATCCCTAGAAGTTGCTAGAGCATGGGAGGCATTGGTGACAGTGCTCCAGAATCCCGCTGAGAGCTCAAGCGAGGGGGAAGATGACTTGGATTAAGAACTGGTAGTCAATTGGATTTGATAGCGGAGAAAGAAAGCAGACGGGGGTTAATGTGGTGGGCATATCCCAGCGAGGTGTCCCCTCTCCATTGCCGGGTGTGAAAGGCTCACGTTATATGGAATGCAACCATGCATAATATGCTTTTCTTTATGTATTGTTCACTGGTGCACTGATGGGGGGGTCAGAGGGGTGGAGGGGAAGGGGATTGTTATCAAGGGGCATGAGTATCATTGACTGTCGGGAAGTTTGTTGCTAAAGCGACATGGTGTATTACTGTATATGATGCTTGTTTGTTGGCAAATGACAATAAAATGCGTTTACAAAAAAAATAAAAATGTAGGTTTCGCAAAAGAAATAGCGATTCCTAAATATTCCTATGGGCCTAGAGGTGCATAGGAATGAATGGAAAGGCATTTGCAATTTGCGATTACCAAATTGGTAATCGCAAATTGCGAATGCAATTTCAAGGGTGAAAGTGGGCCAAAAGGCCACCCTGATGCACCCCCAAAAATGACCTAAGAACATGTGTATGCACCACATGGCACTTAGAAAAATACAAAAAATTGAATTTTTGGAGGAATTTGCTTATTACCACCAACTTGAAGTTGGTGGTAATTTGTGATTCCTTGGAGCAAGATCAACATTTTTACCTGCTTCCTGCATAGCATTGAGGGAATTGCAAACTGCGATTCCCTAAATGCATTCGCAAAATAGGTACTCACAAAAATTGTGATTCCCTATTTTTTTATTGCCTTTTGAGATGATACATTCCCAAAAGGCTTAATACCGTTTGCGACCGATAAATGACTTGATACATCTGGCCCATAGCCAGCGATGAGGACGATTGCATCTTGTTTACGTCTAAGGCTGCCCACAGTTGGTAGATCTGTCACATACTGTCCACTTGAGAACATGTAATGGTTGTACATCATCATATCTGACCCAGAAACCCAATTCTAGTAGGAACATGTATTCGAGTAACATCTATTACATTCTGTTAGACCTGTATTCATGGCCAGATCATATTGATATAGAAGTTATACCCGTTATAAGAGCGACCACTAGCCCCTTTTCCTTACCCTACAGGGAAGCTCAGATTCTTATAAACCTAGATACTAAGGGCAACCCTATGGGGATTCAATTATTACCAACAACAGTAGGAATGGAAAATGGGAAATATAAGTCAACAATGATGTAGTTTATAGTCATCTATACCAACATCTCATTCCAACTTTAATTGCTTTTGATGACCCTCGGCTCTCACTGCACAAACATATGGATCTCCATGCCAAATGTGTTGAAGGATTTGAAGAACTTTTTCTTCACCAAACCTGTTACCATACTCAGAAACCCAGACCCAGATAATCAGCTAATCCCACATGATATAATAAGGACTGCAAAGAAGTGCAGATCTCCCTGATTAAAACTATTAAAATGAATTACAGGCCGCCAAAGCAAAATACAACAAGGCCCAAAAAAGTGCAAAAATAAAATGGGACTTATCAGCATTTGGGGAATATTCTGCATGATGTTCGAACTGGGATCCAGGTAGCTTTTTGGCACACAATTAGCCATGGTGACAAAACTAAAATGATGATATCAGAGTCCAACATTGTACCTCAAGGCTGTGTGCCTCATTTTAAGTCTCTCTATAGTGAGGGAAGCATTGTCAATATAGCCCATAGAATATTAGCTATAGAGGTGTTGTCTACTGAACTGTACAATGATTCCCCATGAGATATTACTGTGCCCGCTCTGGAGATAGCACATACAACAGCGTTCTTTTCATTGGAAGAAACACCTAGAGCTATTTGTGCGCAAAAGGCAGGCAAGGCTCTAGGACTGGGCAAGATGCCATTAGATTTATGCAAATTAGAGTCAGTTGTTTGGGAACTGTATTTAAACTGTATTGCCAATACCATCACAGAAGGTGCACCAATTCCTGCAACCTGGAGAGGAACAGAGATCATTCCTGTTTTCAAGAAGGGCTCAAGATCTGACTTTGCCAATTATCATCTAGTAAGCCTTATAGACACTGCCCAGAAAATATTTTGTAAACAAACTTTGGACTAATTGATGTCTTGGTAAAAGAACAATTAGATAGCATCTCAGTTTCATGCCGGGTTCCATTGTAAAACAAGTACATTAGATCATGTTTCAGATTCTAGTTAATAAAATGGAAAATTGTGGCTATGAATAGGGGCAGCCTTTACGTAGCATTTGTTGGTCTAAAGGCTGCCTTTGAGATGGTAAAAGAGCCAGACTCTGGAGTAACTTAAGAGATGTAGGGATACCGCCATCCTTGCTGGACATTATAGTGCGCCTTCATACAGATACATATGCACAAATGAGATATGGTACTAATGGGAAAATAACCTGTTAATAGCTAATAAAGGGTATAGGCAAGGCTGTGTCCTTGCACCCACCTTATTTTTATTATTTATCAATGGTTGTGTAGATTTCCTCCTGGATTGCGAAACTGATTCCTCGGTATTGGACGACTCAAAACCCCAGCTTGATTGTTTGCTGAGGAAAACTCCAAAGGGAGTTGAGACCCTTCTTGCCACATTCAATCTTTTTTCACTAATCATGGTCTAGTCTTGAATACAAACAAAAACAAAATTGATGACAATAAATCTCCATATACACTAAACACATATGAGCAGGATCTTGCTTAATCATAGGGCAGCAGCCACACTAAGCCTTGCAAAGATTATCTTGTTTCACCCGGTATCTCGTCTTATGGAAATCAGGAGAGCTCAAGCTGGCTCTTCTGTCATACATGACTCGGACCCTTGGGGTCATGGCAATGTAGAGCCATTGGGGATTGCTGAGAAGAAATTCTTGAGGGGAGCACTAAGACTTCAGGAATGTACCCCACACATTTTCTTTAAAATTGCTTTCCCCATGCAGCCAATACTTGCAAAAAGCAGGCTTAAACCAACCTAGTATTAGTTAAGGTTATGGTTAACGCACAAGTTAAACTTTAGGTCAGGACTTAAAGGCATTCGGGTAATCAAGGCTCAGTGACACTCCCTCGGTTGAAATATGTTAAAAACTCACTTTTCAACCTGGGTTTGCCAGATTTGTGGAAATATCCTGCATCCATTATCAATTCTTCTACTTAAATTGGTGAAGGTGGTAGATTAACTGATCGGTTCTTAGAAATCAAGTCTACACAGATGTTTGAGATGCTTCCCGATGAAATTGAACCCCAATTCACTAGATCCCTCTACAGAAGATTCAGGCTGGGAACACTACCTCTTGCACTACTCACTAGTAGATGGAGGTGTTCTTCAGAGGGTTGTGCCCCCTGTCTTGTGTGCAGAGAGGCAGATGAATCAGAGGAACATCTTTTGTTCTCCTGCCCTACGTACACCAGGTGACGCAGGTGCTGGATCATGTTGCTCTACTGATTCCTGAGAGTGCCACAGCATAAGTTGGCTCTCAGCATTTATAGGTCTGACACCACACCGTGTAGTTTTCTCTATCGCAAAATATCTCATTTCCATATGGTCTATCAGAACTAAGACTTTGACGGAGTTGACTTCTTTTTCTGATCCACGTTAGAATCATTATTGGCCATTACATTGTTCCTGGCATCCTTTATATATACATCTTTATTAGCATAGTCCTGTGTCTCAGAACCTGCCTGAAGCCATTACTGCACTTTACTGTTGTGATTTATTTTGTGGGCCCTTATTATCGTTAACTCAGTTCCTGTTTTTGCTGCTGTCCATGATTTTTAACTACTAAAACGCTACTGCACTAATATTTAGCCCAAGCGTTTTACATTACACTGCAAAGCGTTTCAGCACTCTTATACATCAATATTATTTTGTCATATTAAAGTCCACAAGTTCACAGCACAACAAAGAAGAATTGTACAAATCTGTAGCGTGTATTTTCAAATGTAGCTTTCACTTTATTTGTCATTAATAAATTCTCTCTCCACAATTCCATAGAACATAGCCAACGCGTTTCGTCTCCTGAGAGACTTCTTCAGGGCTATTAAAGAAATACACAAAATACATATGTTTTTAAAATACGGAGCCTATACACATTTGACACAAAGCAAATAAATACATGACAAGATATATTTTCAGTTTAACAACATTTCATAATTATGCATGTTGAATTTTACATGGTTTCTTTTGTCTGACGATGGTGACCAAAAAGGACATTTCAGAAGATCAGATGTTAATATCACCAAATAACCAAATATTCTTCTGTGACTCTATTACTAAAGTCAACATTTGATTTCAACAGCATGTTCATATATCAAATAACAACAAAGCACACATTATATATATATGAAGCAGAGGCCACAGCGGGAAAACCGGAGAAAACATTTTAATAGGGCTGAATAGGGCATAATGTATTTCGGCCTGTCATAGGCCTTCCTCAGATGTCGTAATGTTCTGGCGACTTTGCTGCTCGTTAAAGTAGTTCCTGCCACAGTCCCATTCGTTGTTGGGCGCCACACCCTCCAGTGGAGTGAGATCACAATGCCTGCTGTTCGTTGGAACTACAGGCTCCATAATGCATCAGCCAGGTAAATGCTGCTGGTGGTGTGTCCATGTGGAAATGTGTTTGTGTGGCAAAGTGTTGCGAGGAGCAAAAGTCAATATCCAGTGAAAAAGTGTTAAGCACGCTCCCTCCGGCCCCCGGACGTTCCGGCCCCCTAGTAATGGTGTCAAACGGGCAGGGACAGAAAAGACAGTGCTGTTTCACGTCCCCCGTGAAGTCACGGTCCGCTGCTGCAGCAGTCCAGGGATTATATATACATATATATATATTACCTACTGGTGGTCGCCAGTAGGTAGTTATAGTTAAGACCTAGCTACCATAGGAAATCCACAACTTTCTATTGGGAATATCTTTGGCGCCGGTTGAGGAATTTGCGTGTAATTTTCCAAAATTTTGGCCAGCTCCGCTCCGCTCCTTCCCCGAAAGTTTCAGGTGGATTCGTGAAGTGGGGGCTGAGGAAAAAGGGGGGTCCCAAAACATGTTTTCCCCATGTTAATTTCCATAGGACGGTCTGACAAGTCTACAGCCCAAATCGCTGAACGGAATTACACCAAAGTAGAAAAGTAGGGACTGGTACGCAGATGTGCCTTTGCTATGTTTGGTGAAAATTGCTCAAGTGGTTATAATAAAAATTAACTTCAAAAACACATATATATCTATAGGCGTGCTCCGAGCGCTCACCGGTATGCGTACCGGGGAGCGCACCCGGCGCGCTACGGGAGTGCGCAAGCGGAAAGCTGATTGGCTGTCCGATGTCTGTCAACATTCTAGACAGTCCGGAGAGTCCGCCATCTTGTGTCTCGGTAAAATCGAGACATCTGAGGAGAAAATAAAAAGGGGGAAATGATTAAAAGGGGGCAGGGTAGCCACCCCCTGACCCCCTAGGTTTTGTGAGGGGGGCCTAGAAGGACCCTGAAGGGCAAAAAAACTATAATTTTTTTAAAAATTTTGCGGGGTAAGCGCTAGGTGCGTTCTCAGGTGCGCTCTCCGGTACGCGCACCCTGAGCGCACCAAGGGGAAAACAGTGATAGTTGAAAAAAAAGAATTGGGGTGAGGGGCACTCTACCCTGCTCTCTTTCAAGTTTTGAAGTATTACATTTCACTATTTTCTGAAACTACACAAAATGGTGGCGAAAGGGTGTATCAGAGACAGATAGTGAGAGAAAGGAGGCAGGAGATGAAGAAGAGATATCAAATATACATTGGTAAAAATATAGTGGGAGAAGGGCAGTAAATATGAGTAAACTTACTATGTAACAAAAAAATTGTGCACTATATACTATAAGTATTTCAATATACTACAATCACTTCGCTTTTACCTCATAAATTTGAAATAAAAATGAATAATATGTCAACTAATTTTTAATTTGGTAATTAATATGTTATTGTTCAGATTTCTCATAATTTAGTAGGACTTGTAGCATGTCCTCATCTGGTATTTCATCATTATTCATATATTTAATGTCCTCATGAAAATTGTTCATTGATTCTATTTCATCCAAACATTGAATTAATTCTTCATCTATGGATGGATTCAAAAAATCTTTTAAGTCATCTTCAATTTGTGATAAAATGGTGCCTTCAATGTCTATGCCCTTTTAATTTTGAAGATGTGTTGATGTAATTTCAAAAGAAATTTCCTTGTCCTCCATTTTCAATATCACATTTCTTGCTGTAAATTGCAGAAAAAAGTAATCACTTTCAATTATCGTTTTTAGTAATACATAACATAAAAGTAGCTTAATCAAGTATTTAGTTCTTTAAAATTAATTGGGCAGTGTATAGTATCAGACAGGAACTAGAAATATAAAACACTGCATGTGATGAAGCCAATCTTAAACAATAATTATAACAGAAGGACTGTAAATAACTAATGGAAAACATTTTCCAGATTTTCTTAAAGTGTACAACATAGTTCCCCTTACAAATTAACAACTCACCTTTTTGAAAATAGAAGAGTTAGTACTGTGTTATTCTAAGTCCAGCAATTGAGCACCCAAATTTTCTCTCAGAAGTACCTCAGACTGGGGTATTACAAAATGGACGTGTTTTCCTCTCATTTAAGATATATACATAACCAATAAAACTTCATCACACACAAAAATTCCAAACTAAAGTAATGTTTTGATTGGTTCTAAATTTCAATACTTTCAAATGTGTTTTCCCCATGCAATTTTCCATAGGACAATTTGACATGCCTACAACCTGAATGGATGAATGGAATTACACCAAAGTTGGTAAAATGATAGGTACTGGTATGTAGTAGGGCCTTTTCCATATTTCTTTGAAATTTCTTCTGTGGTTTTTATGAAGGGCAACTTCAAAAAAACATATATATCAATAGGCGCGCTCCGAGCGCTCACCGGTACGCATACTGGGGAGCGCACCCGGCGCGCTACGGGAGTGTGCGAGCGGAAAGCTGATTGGCCGTATGTTGTGTGTCAACATTCTAAACAGTCCGGAGTGTCCGCCATCTTGTGTCTCGGGAAAATCGAGACACCTGAGGTAAAAAAAAAGGGGGAAATGATTAAAAGGGGGCAGGGTAGACACCCCCTGACCCCCTAGGTTTTCTGAGGGGGGCCTAGAAGGATCCTGAAGGGCCCAAAAACGATTTTTTAAAATTTTTTTCGTGGGGTAACTGCTGGGTGCGTTCCCTGGGTACGATCTCCGGTACACGCACCCTGAGCGCACCACGGGGAGAAACAGTGTAAAAAAATAATGTAGAGTGTTTAGAGGTAAGTTAGCTCTGAAAAGAGCTGTTGTGTTATGTGGGGTGTTTTTTGTACCTACAAGTAGGTACCAATGCAGAGTCTTATATTCAAGAGGAAAACTCTATTCCCCTCATCTGTAAAATGCACACCATCTCTCCTATAGATGTCTTGCATGTTGTAACGCAAGTTGTTGTGGTATATGGAGCCCATACCAAAGTCTCTGAGGAACGCAGAAACAGATTTATTCACATGTTTCCTTGCTTTCTCAATCTGTGGACAAAATTGGTTGGACCAGTTCCATTTTTGACTTTGGCATATATTAGAAAATACCAAGGCAGGTTTTGGAAAAAGTGACATGAATTACCCAAAGATGTCCTTTAAAAGTATTTCCAGACCTACCCCAGTCAAAGTGCCTAGGTCATTTCCACCACAGTGCACAATTATAAGGTCAGGGTGTGGTAAATGCATAAAGGATTTTACTAATGGTATCAATTGGTGACTTCTCAATCCTCTCTGTCCAATCCATACAATGTCCATATTTGGTAAATCAAGGTTGTAAATACTTCTGTTAGCTGCGTATTTTTGACTCCAGTGGACATAGCTATGACCCACAAACCAGATTTTTTGCATCTTGAAGGTGGATGTGCTTCTAGTCAGATGAGTTGTGGAAATGAAATGGCAATTTGATTATGAAAAAATGTGGTTGAGAATCAGTGCAGTTGAAAAACCAGAAATGATTGGTGCTTTCTTAAAAATCTCCACTGAAAATTAGGGTGCATGTTTTTTTTTGTAAAAAGTAATTTCAATGGTTGAGAAAAAGTCATTTAAACAAACATTGCAGTTGATTAGCTAGTACATTGAGAGGTCAAACACCCTTGCTCGATTCTTTTGCAATATAGTATGATGAACTTGTGAACTGTGTGTTGGGTTGGGAGGAAGTTACTATGGTTACAGGGTGAATGAGCACTGGGGGGATGGGTGAATGTTATGTGAGTTTCAAAGTCTAGAAATGTACAAACAATTAAAATGTGCAGTTTGGTTTTGAATTTGTGTGGGAACAATTTTTATTGGTTAGGTACAAGAATAGGGGTCTGAAATGAGAAAGAATCTGTGCCATTATTATCAGGCTCAAGTGAAAGAAACATTATTCAGAGATTCTACCTAAGAATTTCTGTTGAGTGTGACTCTGACACTGTTTTAAATCGTCCAAAGCATTTTTAAGGATGAGTAATGATTCTTTTAAAAAAGATAGCGAGCTTAAAAATTTTTGACAAGTATCACAGTGAGTGTTTGTGTGAATTAAGGAATTATATTTTTACCTTTTTCCATAATGTTAGCTGTGTGTGCTTACAGTTTGTATTTTTAGTTTATAAGGTAGACTTCTTTTTAAATTGTTTTTTTATTGTTGGATTCAATGCTGGTATAGAGATAGTGTAATGGTTTCAATGGACTAGTAAATATGCTCCTTTTTTAGAAGCGCCTTGTGCAACCTTTAACATGGGTGGAAGCAGTGAATGTTTGGAGAGGGATAGGAATAGCAGATAGAAAACCATGTGAAATGGTGTGAGAGGTGCATAAAGTATTTCAGTAAGGGCATCAATTGATATGGAATATAAGATAAAGAGGGGCATATTTACATGCCCCTTGCGCAATGTTTGACATTAATGCTGGTATAGAGATAGTGTAATGGTTTCATTGGCATATTTACAAGCCCCTTGCGCAATTTTTGACATTAAGGCTGGTATAGAGATAGTGTAATGGTTTCATTGGCATATTGAGAAGCCCTTGCGAATGTTTGACATTAATGCTGGTATAGAGATAGTGTCATGGTTTCATTGGCATATTTACAAGCCCCTTGCAAAATGTTTGACATTAATGCTGGTATAGAGATAGTGTCATGGTTTCATTGGCATATTTACAAGCCCCTTGCGCAATGTTTGACATTAATGCTGGTATAGAGATAGTGTCATGGTTTCATTGGCATATTTACAAGCCCCTTGCGCAATGTTTGACATTAATGCTGGTATAGAGATAGTGTCATGGTTTCATTGGCATATTTGCAAGCCCCTTGCGCAATGTTTGACATTAATGCTGGTATAGAGATAGTGTCATGGTTTCATTGGCATATTTGCAAGCCCCTTGCGCAATGTTTGAGATTAATGCTGGTATAGAGATAGTGTCATGGTTTCATTGGCATATTTACAAGCCCCTTGCGCAATGTTTGACATTAATGCTGGTATAGAGATAGTGTCATGGTTTCATTGGCACATTTACAAGCCCCTTGCGCAATGTTTGACATTAATGCTGGTATAGAGATAGTGTCATGGTTTCATTGGCATATTTACAAGCCCCTTGCGCAATGTTTGACATTAATGCTGGTATAGAGATAGTGTCATGGTTTCATTGGCACATTTACAAGCCCTTTGCACAATGTTTGACATTAATGCTGGTATAGAGATAGTGTATTTTTTTCATTGGCGTATTTACAAGCCCCTTGCGCAATGTTTGACATTAATGCTGGTATAGAGATAGTGTAATGGTTTCTTTGGCATATTTACAAGCCCCTTGCACAATGTTTGACATTAAGGCTGGTATAGAGATAGTGTAATGGTTTATTTGGCTTATTTATAAGCCCCTTGCGCAAAGTTTGACATTAAGGCTGGTATAGAAATAGTGTCATGGTTTCATTGGCATATTTACAAGCCCCTTGGGCAATGTTTGACATTAATGCTGGTATAGAGATAGTGTAATGGTTTCATTGGCATATTTACAAGCCCCTTGCACAATGTTTGACATTAATGCTGGTATAGAGATAGTGTCATGGTTTCATTGGCATATTTACAAGCCCCTTGCGCAATGTTTGACATTAATGCTGGTATAGAGATAGAGTCATGGTTTCATTGGTATATTACCAAGCCCCTTGCGCAATGTTTGACATTAATGCTAGTATAGAGATAGTGTAATGGTTTCATTGGCATATTTACAAGCCCCTTGCGCAATGTTTGACATTAATGCTGGTATAGAGATAGTGTAATGGTTTCATTGGCATATTTACAAGCCCCTTGCGCAATGTTTGATATTAATGCTGGTATAGAGATAGTGTCATGGTTTCATGGCATATTTACAAGCCCCTTGCGCAATGTTTGACATTAATGCTAGTATAGAGATTGTGTGATGGTTTCATTGGCATATTTACATGCCCCTTGCGCAATGTTTGACATTAATGCTGGTATAGAGATAGTGTAATGGTTTCATTGGCATATTTACAAGCCCCTTGCACAATGTTTGACATTAATGCTGGTATAGAGATAGTGTCATGGTTTCATTGGCATATTTACAAGCCCCTTGCGCAATGTTTGACAATAATGCTGGTATAGAGATTGTGTAATGGTTTCATTGGCGTATTTACAAGCCCCTAGCGCAATGTTTTACATTAATGATGGTATAGAGATAGTGTCATGGTTTCATTGGCATATTTACAAGCCCCTTGCATAATGTTTGACAATAATGCTGGCATAGAGATAGTGTCATGGTTTCATTGGCATATTCTGTTAGCCTCATTCTCACCGTCCCTTTAGTCTCTCACTCCTCTTTTGTCACGCTCACTCCCTATAACTCTGCCATACTCCCACACTCACCTTCAATCAGACCTTAACCTTTACTTTCCTTCCTGTCTCTTTCCTTCTTTTGCTCCTTCACTCTTTTCTCTTCCCTTACTCTACTTACTCTACTTCACCAACTCCTTCTCTTACTCCCTCTGTCCTCTTAGTTCTACACTCCCCATCCCTCTTTCTCTCTCTGTTTGCTTCATTCTCTCTGACCCTTTAGTCTGTCACTCCTCTTCTATCACGCTCAATCCCTATAACACAGCCACACTCCCTCACTTATGTTTCTTTCCTCCCTCACTCAGTCTTCTACTCTCAGTTTTTTCTTTCACTTTCTCTGTCTCTTCACTCCCTTACTCACCTTGTCTCACACTCACTTGCCTTTATCCAGTCAGTATAACCACTCTTTCTTAAACATCACTGCTCTTTTCTTACCCTTTCACACCCCTGTTCCTTTACTACATTTTCTTCACTTATCCTCATTCCCCACGTTCACTCTCTTTCTCTTCGCTCACCTCCCACACTCACCTTCTTTCAGTCGCCCTACTTCACTTCCCTTCCTCTCTCGTCCCTTTCTTTGCTTTCTCACTCATTTTCCTCTCCTCTCTCACTGCACTCCACTTCAGGTACTCTTTTTGATTTTTTGAAGAATACAGCTCTTTTTTGAGAATTGGAGGTAATTCTAAAAAGAACTTTTTTTTCCGTTTTTTTCTCATCAAAAACAAAAACAGGGAATGCAAAACTGCTCAACAGGAGAAAAAAAAAGAATCAAAATTATGGCTGGGGACGGCAGCGGTGATTTTCGGACAATGTTCATAATGCTTTGTTCACCATAACAAAGTAATTAATCACAATCTTTGCATTTGATTGTGATTCCGTTGAAAACAGGCTGAATATTTGGAATCAGCTGTTCTGGTCGCCCCCTCACCGATGATACAGTTGCTCCTCCAGTTGAAGTAGAAGCAGCATCCCTTGGAGCATCTCGTGTCAGAGCCCTGACACTCTCCCGGGCATAGTTCTGGGGGTGCCTCCTCTGAACGTGCCGAATCATGGTTGAATTTCCAAAAGAGTATTTCCTGGTAGGGCCACCCCGTGACAGGACAGTATTACAAATTCGGCACTCCACCTTTGGAGCATTTACTTTTTTTTGATCTTGTGGTATTGAGAAAAACTTCCAAATGAAGTGCTCCTTTACGCGGAGGAACCTCTTCATCTAGAAACTCATTCTCATCCTCACTGGTACTGGCGGATCTACCAGCCATTATAATTCCAAAAAGGATGAGCAGCTAAATACAGGTCTTTCAGTCACTAAAGTGAAAGAAGAAGTAAAGGAAATGGGTGAGGTTTTCATTCTTTGAAAAAAAAACTGTTAGCAACCAATGAAATGTGTTAATTTAAGGTCACATGACTTGACACGCTTACGCTGCGCGCACCGGAGCGCCTCCGGGGTCGCTTATGCGGCACGCACATAGGCGCTTCCGGGGGCGCTTACGCTGCACGAACGTGGGTGCTTCCGTGGGCGCTTACGCGGCGCGTCCAAGTGACGTTTTGCTAGCTTTAAGGAAATGCAAAATCATATCTATATTGAAAATCAAAAATACTACTTTTATAAGTCTAGTACTGAATGTCTTGCATTATTATTTAGTTTTCATACATATTTTTTTTACGAAGGCAGAAATGGTGCTCTCGCTGCACTCTCTGGTGAGCTTACCGGTGCGCGCACCCGGAGTGCTCCAAGGCAAAATGATACGGGTAAGCTCACCGGTGCGCGCACCCTGAGCGCCCCAGGAAAAAATGATTAAAAAATAAAAATAAAAAAAGGAATTAGCATTTAAAAAACCTTTGAAATTCACTGAAAAAACCATAGGTTTAACACTCGTTATAGTCAGGAATTAGAATTTAAAAAACCTTTGAAATTTACTGAAAAAACCATAGGTTTAACATCAGTTATAGTTAGCTGGACATTTTACTCATACAAAACCATTGAAATTCCCACATTATAGTTCGTTGGACTCACTATAACTTGCGCGCCCGCAATCCACTGCTGATGATGTCACATATTACATCATTCATGACATGGTCAGTGACATCACTGATGATATCACTGATGACATCTCAAATGACATCCCTGATTTGCTTTTTTTCAGTGAATTTCAAAGGTTTTTTAAATGCTTATTCCTAACTATAACGATTGTGAAACCTCTGTTTTTTTTCAGTGAATTTCAAAGGTTTTTTAAAAGCTAATTCCTTTCTATATATTAGTGTTTTTTTTATTAGCTGTTTTGTATAACTATTAATTATTATAAATTATTATTATTTTTTTTTTAACCATTTTTTCCTGATTTCATATCTCTCGGGTACTGCTGCTGGTTGGGCGGTCCCCTTAGTCGAAAGCAATGACGATGTGTTAAGTAGTTTCCCGGCCGTTAAGATCCAGATGCATAGTCTGTTTGCTAAGCATGCATTCATGCAGGCAAGCAATGTTGAATTGTTAAAGCTACGGCAGGGGAAGCAGGATCTTCTGGGTTATGTGGCTACTTTTAATCGCCTAGTAGCAGAGACACAATGGCCCATGGCAAAAAGAACCACTTTATTTAATCAGGGCTTGTGCGAGGACTTAAAAGATATAGTTTCACAGGTTGTAAACCCCCCGAAGATTGTGTTGAGTTCATCGATTTGGTGGTAAAACTCAACCATCGAATGAGTGAAAGAAAAGTGGAAAAGATCAGGTTTCAACCCTTAAGAAAACTGTAACCAAGAGAGAAACATCCGAGAATGAAGGTGTAAAAACAGATCCCGAACCTATGCCTTTGGGTGGGGTGCGGGGTCCATTATCCAAAGAGGAAAAGGAGCGGAGGCGCTTGTTGCAGTTGTGTTTGCATTGTGGGAGGGGTGGACACTTCGCTCAAGAGTGTCCAGTGAAACCGTCCCAGATACCGGTGAATAAGGCTGTGGCTTTCGTGGGAAGGGGGTGTGAGAGACCTTCTGTCCTTGAGAGTGAATTTTGTAATCCATATGATGTACAAGGGGCGGTTAAAAGAGTCCCGCATCATTTCACGGTATCGGCTTGCTTCGCTTATTCATCAATCGGTAGAGCTTCCTTGTCGGTGTTATTGGATTGTAGGGCCACAGGGAACTTTATGGACATCGGATTAGCCGAGAAGTTGATGGTTCCCTGTGTTATGAAAAGACAACCTGAAACCGTGAGGGCTATTGACGGAACGGAGCTAACCTCTGGGTCGATTGTTCGACAAACCGAACCCCTGTTGATGACATTCGATAATGGGCATTCTAAGACAGTCTGTTTTGATCTGATAGCCGCATCAGCTTTTGGGGTGGTACTCGGGGTGCCCTGGTTACAGGCCCATAATCCCAGAATCGATTGGGCGCGGAGGTTGGTCACGCTTGATTCGGAGTATTGCCTTCTTCACTGTTATTGTGAGGCAACTGATTGGGTGTCTCCGTTGTCTTGTGCAGCGACTGGTTGCGTTCAGAACAGTTTGCCTCCTTCATTTGTGGCATACAAGGAGGTGTTTGATAAGGATCAGGCGAGTGTATTGCCACCACACAGGGCTTTTGATTGCCGTATTGATTTGGTTCCGGGGGCCATTTTGCCCTGTAGTAGGGTTTATGCGTTGTCGGAGCCGGAGGAGAAACATCTACGGCAGTATTTGGATGAGATGTTAAAGAATGGGTTTATTTGACCTTCTTCTTCGCCTGTATCATCCTCCATATTTTTATACCGAAGAAGGAGGATGATCTTCGCGCTTGCGTGGACTACAGAGCGTTGAATAAAGTCACAATAAAGAACAAGTACCCATTACCTCTCATACCAGTGTTGTTAGATCAGCTGCGACATGCCAAGGTGTTCACAAAGCTTGATTTAAGAGGTGCTTACCATCTTGTTCGCGTCCGTGAGGGCGACAAATGGAAAACAGCGTTCCGTACCAAGTTTGGTTTGTTTGAATATTGTGTTATGACTTTTGGTTTGTACATGTACATGTACATGTATTTATATAGCGCAAATCACCGACCCGGTATCTAAGCGCTTGCTTAGGGAATCCGTCCTGGTATTCCCCTGTGAGATAACCCTGGCAGGGTATCCACAAGGTGAAAGCCAGGCATCCCACCGCGAGGGGCCGTTGTGGAGATTAAGCAAGCTATTGCCCAGAGTCGCAGAGTGTGAACCCGTGAATCGAGTAGGCACCGGAGCGAGAATTGTCGAGTCCGTGGACATTTTAGGACTCAAGATCCGCCGAGCCGGGAATTGAACCCTGGTCCCGGGCTGATCTCTGCTTCCAGGTCTGCCTCCTCTAACCAGTGAGCCACACTTCTCCACTTCTTACTACTTTGTGTAACGCCTCTGCCGCTTTTCAGTTTTTTATTATTGAGGTTTTGCGTGAGTTTTTGGATATCAGTTTGATTGTTTACATTGATGACATTTTGGTTTTTTCCCCGTCCTTTGAGGAACATGATGCTCATGTTTCGCAGGTTTTGTCTAAGTTGTTGGAACACCGTTTATTTGTCAAGCTGGATAAATGCACATTTGGTGCGACACATGTTGAGTTTTTGGGATTCTTGATTTCTGCAGATGGTATTAAGATGGATCCCCGTAAGATTGAAGCTATTGTCAACTGGCCCATACCCACATGTGTTAAGGATATACAGGTGCTATTTGGTTTTGCCAACTTCTACAGGCGTTTTATCAGTCATTTCTCTGATATTGTTTCGCCTATGACTTCGTTGTTGAAGAAGGGAGTGGTGTTTGAGTGGACGCCTGCAGCACAGTTGGCTTTGGAAAGATTGATCGGGCTTTTTACATCTGCTCCTGTGTTGATGCATCCTGATCCTGCCCTTCCGTTTTATGTAGAGGCGGATGCATCCCAGCTAGCCATTTGGGGCGTGTTGTCTCAGCGTGACAGTGAATCTGGGTTGATGCATCCAATTGCGTTTTTCTCAAAGAAACTACTACCGGCTGAGCAGAATTATACGGTAGCCGAGAGGGAGCTATTGGCCATAAAGCTGTCTTTTGAGGAATGGCGCCATTATCTTTGGGGGGCTAGTCACCCCATTACTATCTATACGGATCATAAGAACCTGGAGATTTTCCGGTCCGCTAGGGTTTTGACTCCCAGACAGATGAGATGGGTGCTATTTTTTAATGAATACGATTTTACCATCACGTATAGGCCAGCTGCTCAACAGGGGAAATCTGATGCATTATCGTGGATTTATGCGGATCCGTCACAGGGAAGCATGATGAGGAGTCCTGTCTTATGATTCCCAGTGATAAGATAGTTGGTTGTGCCTCCATAGATGAATTTATGGTTAAAGTGCAGGATGAAATGAAACATTTGGATCTGACTCCGTGGCTGTCGGAACCTAGGATCACGTTAAAGGATGGGTTATTGTATCAAGCAAAGAAGTTGTTTGTGCCCCCTGAGTTGCGTTCCCTGGTTCTTACATATTGTCATTCATCGTCCTTGGTTGGGCATCCGGGGGTCAATAAGACCAAAGAGCTGTGTATGCGTTGGTTTTGGTGGAAGTCTCTGGCCCATGATGTACAGGTATTTGTGGCCTCATGCCCGGTGTGTGCTGTTAGTAAGTCCTTGCACATGTCTCCATCTGGGTTGTTGCACCCTTTGCCAGTGCCTCCCTTCCCCTGGCATACGGTCAGTATGGACTTTGTGACCGATTTGCCGCTTGATTCAGGGTTTACGGCCATTTTAGTGGTAGTGGATTTATTCACTAAAACGGCCCACTTCGTTCCCTTGCCAGGGTTACCTACGTCTAGAGAACTGGCTGATGTGTTCATGGCCCAAGTGATCCGATTCATGGGGTGCCTACTGCCATCGTTTCAGATAGAGGGACAGTTTGTTTCACATTTTTGGACTGCCCTGTGTCGGTCATTAAAGATGGAAGTATGTTTGTCGACAGCTTACCATCCGCAAAGCGACGGGCAAACTGAACGCACCAATCAAACCATGGAGCAGTATTTGTGCTGTTTCCTAACGTCACTGACGGGCAGTTGGGTACAAGCCCTTCCTGTGGCTGAGTTCGCATATAATAACAGCATGCACTCAGCGTTAGGCATGTCACAGTTTTATTGTTCGATGGGGTGCCATCCCAAGACAATTCCTATTCAGCCATCTGAGAGGGTGCCAGCAGTGGATTCCCTGAGTAGGGGTTTGATTGACATCTGGAAGAAAGCCCAACAGCAACTATTTGAGTCCAAGAAAGCCATGAAGGTACAGGCAGCAGGCATAGACAGCCAGCTCCTCTGTATGCAGTTGGAGATAGGGTTTGGCTAGCAACAAAGAATCTGAAGTTGCCGGGCCCAGAAAATTACAGCCTCGGTTTGTGGGTCCCTTTCCTGTCCAGAAGGTGGTGAATCCAGTTGCAATCAGGTTGACTTTACCGGCTGAGTATAGTATTCATCCTGTGTTTCATACCTCTTTGTTGAAGCCGTATGTCACCACTTCTCAATAATTGCCACCTCCTCCTCCTGTTTTGATTGATGATAACGTGGAGTACGAGGTTAATTCTGTTTTGAATTCCAAGCGAATGAAGGGACGGCTGTATTACCTTATTGACTGGAAGGGTTATCCCCCAGAGGACCGTTCATGGGTTCCGGCGAGTAGGGTGAATGCTGCCCGGTTGGTTCGTTTGTTTCATTGCCTACACCCTGGGAAGCCTAGGCCTGTAGTAAGGCTTTCGGGAGGGGGTACTGTTGGGGTTCAAGGGGGCCTGTTGCCTTCTGTCTAGTTCCCCGTTCAGCGGATTTAGCTTAAAGTTCCAAGTGCATATGCGAATTTATGGATGCTCCCTAGGGCTCGCTTTATAAGGTGGCTGCCAACATGAAACAGGTGCTTGGTTTCTTCATTGGGCCCTTGCCGTGTGTTTCCTGTTCCTGTGGTTCTGCCTTGTTCCCTTTCCTTCGAGTCCTGTTCCAGCAGTCTTTTCCAGTGCTGGGTTTTGATCCCCTTCTTCCCTGTTACCCTGTTTAATATTCCTTTGGCATTACTGAACCCTTTTTGGGGACCTGTTTTTGAAATTCGGTGACGTTCTGGGATTCGCGGCTGCGTTTCCTATGAGTTCCGGCGTCCCGTTATTTACCCTTTTTTGTATCCAAACCATCTTGTTGTATGTTGTGTTTGGGTGGTTTCACGAAGGAGCTGAATAACGGCCGTTTTTTGTGCAACCTTCGTGTTCTTTTTTAGATTCCAGGTTTTTTTTGGGTGTCTTTCGAATTCCCTCGATGCCTTTTTTCCCCTGTCCCTTTTTTGTCTTATGATTGTGAATTCCACCCCCTTTGACATTCTCGATGTTTCCCGAGGGGGCGTGGTTGGTCTGGGGTTATGCAAGAAACAACCAATACGATTACAGTGGAGTGGAAGAAGTCCTGTTTCGTATCAAGCCACTCCCGTTTGTTAACTGGGGTAAGCAGGGAGGTCGGTAGTTTGTGTGTGTACTTGGCACTGGTATTATTAGTAGGGGTGTGTTTAATCTTGTCCCTTTTTTCTTTTATAGCGGTCTCATCTGTGTCAAGCTGTCAGCTGCCAAGAAGCCAGAGGAGACGAGCTGTGTTCCCCAAGACCTTGGGTTCCCTTGTTTTGTTACCCACCTTCTCCCGGTGTCGTGTTCTCCAATATCCGTTTTAGTCACGGGTGTTGGGGGTCACGGTGAGGGTAGAGGATTGGGACGTTCTTCACTCCTGCGGTGTTGGGCTAGTCGGCATCGGAACGGCACCTCATAACCCTGCTTATAGAGGCATTATAAGACCTCTAGGAGGTACTCCTCCATTTGTTTTTGAATATTGATGAAAGGGACCAGGAGTTTCCTCCGTACCTACGGTCTAACACCCTTTCTCTCCCTGTTGTTTCATATGTTGTCTTAAATAGCCTCTGCCCTCTGTTTGTGTGTTTTGCATTTTATATTCCTTCCACATTGCACTTTACACTAGATCTCAATATAAATATTTTATAATTGTGTTTTTTGGCACAAGTTTTGTGTTTAGAATGTTGTCCCATAAGAATGAATGAACTATGTAATTTATTTTATGAATATGCTGCTTTTATGGTCTTTGACCAAAAGAAAGTTTTTTTTTTACTTGACTAGTGTATAACGATCAAGTATTAAGTCTGACATAGCTCATCCTGTCAACACCTATTCTCCCTTTGTCTCATTGTCTGGGAGCAATACACAAAGACCAACTGCACCTAGTCATGTGGCCCAGGATACAGACTGTAGGCACCAAACGGGATGAGAAAATGCTAACTTTCTAAATGTGCCATTTCCAGAATTGTGACTTAAAATCCAACCTGACCTTTAAAAAGCGTTTTATAGTACAGTTCAAACTCGACACTCCTACCTGCCTTGAATTTTAACTACCAGGACATGTACAAGTCAAAAGTGCATGTTTAACTTTTTAAATACACTGCTACCTGCCTCTGGTATGTATATTTACAATGTATATTATATGTATTAAAAAGGAAGTTTAAGACTTGGGCAAAAATGTATTTTGCCAGGTCAAAATGGCAGTTTAAAAATGCACACATAGGCTGCAATGCAGGCTTGAGATATGTTTAAAGACTGATTAATTGAGTGGCACAATAGGTGCTGCAGACCCACTAGTAGCATTTAATCTACGGGCCCTGGGTACAGGTAGTACCACTTTACTAAGGACTTACAAGTAAACTAAATGTGCTAATCAGGTGTAAGCCAATTATAACATGTTTAGAGGAGAGAGCATAAGCACTTTAGCAGTATTCATCAGTGGTAAAGTGTGCGTAGTGTCTTGGGAAACAAAAACAACAGGTTTAGAGCACAGGATGGTGAAGGTAAAAAGTTATCAGATTTTATTATTCATTTTTGTGACAAATAATGCTTTTAGCGGCACGTGGCACTATCAAAATGAAGACATTCAGGCAGTTGTTGCCGTTCGCTGAAGTGTGTGCAGTCAACTCAGTGGTTAATGACACACAAATTGCAAAAAGGTGAACGTCCTTACATATACTGTTTTGAGGTGTAACCTAAATTAATTAAAAAATCTTCATTTGAAGTTTTAATATTAAAAACATGACTAAACCTATCATTTAAGTGGTGTTTGAATTCAAATATGTTAATCATGACCTTCTCATGCCATATCTAGGGGTCCGCAATCTTAATAGAGGCAATTATGCATTACATTTAAAAACAATATTTTAGACTAATTTGTGACAGAATTGAGAGTATACTTTTAAAATTTTGTTTAATTTGTTAAATGAGGTTTAATTGTTAATATAACAAAAAATTAATTTGCATAGGAAAGGCACATGTGTTAATAGTAGACATTAAAAGGGTATGTGTGGTTAAGGTAGTTTTCATATAAATGAATTGCAATATTTTGTAAAGGTATGCATGGTAAAGACAAATGTGCTGTTAAAGCATGCATGGTAGAAGATGTGTGGTAAAGGCATGCATTTTAATGCCATACATATACCTGTGGACTGTTGGCAACTGCGTTGGTAATATTTTTAGCATATCAGTGAGCTGTAATCTTAAAAATAAGATGAAGTAAGAAGGGAGGATACATTGCCCCAATGAACTCCATGTTGTTCTATCATTATGAATCTAGTTGAGGGGAGTTGCATATATTTAGAAATTTGGTTGCATGGCAACATTCTAGATTGTGGGCTGTTTCTTTGCTTAGTACATGAGCTGAGGCTGGAGGTAGTGCTCTTTAGAATGTGATTGTAATTGTGAGTAGAGCTAATTGTTAATCTTATCCTTTTCTGGTGGTAAGGTGTTTATATACAAAATTGTAACCTTGGTTTAGAGATAATAAACTTTAAGCAGGTGGATAGGCCCAACCCCCACTGGACCTACCTGTAACTAGTCCTCCGACCGGTCAAGGCCCTTGCAGACTGAGCTCAAGTGCCTCAAGGCACCCGCCTCACCTCTCTCTCTCTCTCTCTCTCTCTCTCTCTCTCTCTCTCTCTCTCTCTCTCTCTCTCTCTCTCTCTCTCTCTCTCTCTCTCCATTGTCTCTCTTACTCTGACTCCTATGACACTTCTCTCTTTCTTTGTGCTTATTATATAGCTCTCTGTGCCTTTTTTCTCATTCTGTGTGGTGACTTTTGTGCCTTTTCTGCTCCTCTTTGTGACTTTTCTCTCACTCTTACTGCAACTTTTTGCGCCTTTTCTCCAACTTTGTTTGCCTTTCTCTCAACCTTTCTGCCCCTTTTTGTGCCTTTTCTTTCATTCTTTTTCCTTTTTTCATCCTTTGAGCCATTTCTCTCATTCTGTTCTGACCTCCACCATCTCTCTGTCTTATTTGCACCCCTTTCCCACCATCTCTACATCGACCTTCAAAAACCCCTTGATCCTTACCTGTTTCTTGCTCCTCTCTCCTTCACTGCTGTTGGGGTCCTCCCCAGTCCCGCTCACCACCCTGTGGTTCTCCCCCCACCCAGGATCTACTTAATGGCGATTGCAGCACAGACCCATCAGTGGACACACCGCTGACACACCGAAGGCTTGTCAAAGGCAAGTCCTTCTGCACCTGTCCGTGGACTACGCCCAGAAACCCTAGTCCTTCCCCAACCCACCACTACCCTGCCGCTCGCTTTCACACGTTGGACACCAGACTTTCCACCCCTTCTGTTAGTGCTCCACACCACACAACACAGAAGATGCTTACACCTGCTCCCTCTATCGCTTCCCCTGCACCACTGCTCCCGCAAATCCAAGCAAGAACACACCCATAACCCACATCACTGCACACACTCAAACAACTACAAACAAATACACTCAACCATATTACACAATGCCATACTTATAGCAAGGACAGATGATCCTCAACAGTGGCGAAACCACAGCCTTCATCCTTCTAGACCTCTCAGCAGCCTTCAACATCAACTCCCAGCCCATTCCAATTAGGCTACTTCACAAGGCAAGCATCCAGGGACAAGCCCTTGAATGGATCTGCCCCTTCCTCACTGGAAGATTTCAAACCAGCATCATACCACCCCCCAATCCTCTCAAGCACAAGGTATTTTTTGTGGAGTCCCACAGGGATCCTTGCTCAGCCTGTTGATCTTCAACATCTATATGAATACACTGGTTGACATCATACAAGCTCACAACGTAAACACATACGCCAACGACATAAAACTGATACTGTTCATCTTGGACAAAACACCAAACAGCAGGAACAGCGTCACCACATGTGTGACAGATTGGCCTCCTAGATGACATCCAATTGCCTCAAACTGAACTTGGACAAGACTTAAGTGGTGGATATCTGGAAAAACGGCTCACCATGGGACTCCACATGGTGGCCCACAGACCTTGGACCTACCCCCTTCCTTGCTTGCAAGAGAGTAACCAGGGAATCATCATAGACAACAAACTGGACTAGAAAACCAGCTAATTGCAGTGGCCTTGTCCTGCTTCAAAACCCTAGGGATGCTGAAGAAAATCTTCAAGTGACAACCAGACAACACCAAGCCCTCATCACCAGAAGACTGTAATCAGGTGTTTTGTAGCTAGGTAGGTTCATTCATATATGAACAAAGGATTAAAAAAACACATGTGTATGCTGTACATAGAAGGTACTATATCACGCTAAAAGAATTGCAAACATTAGAAGCACACAAACATCCACCACTGGTGGGGCTTCGAGCTCTGCAATGTACTTGGCCAGGAGTACAAATGACCTAAAGTTCTAAAGTGCAAATACAGGTAGAGGGCCATATTTTGGGAATCGGACCTGGTGAACTAAAAAGATTGAATGACGAGTTGTAGAACCATTGTGCTGCAAACCCAATCGCACAGCTTTGAAGAATCACTTTACACCTTTATCATTTTCCACACGTTTATTCAATGTTATTCCAACTTTATCCTGTTTTTTCAGCTTTATTGTTTTTAACACGATAACACCGTTCAAAGGCCCATATTGCTTCACATGAGGCGGTTGTGCCCATCCAGGCCTCTAACTAAAAAGATTGCCTGAAAAGCAGGCTGAAGTAAATGAGTATTGAGAAATGAATGCACACATGAAACCAGAGGGATGTAACTGTGTGGGGTTTTAGTAATTTGAGGCATAATCCTTTTTCAAAGAGTTCAAAAATTGTTAAAGGGAGAAATGACTGCATTCCCTTTCCACATCTGTTTACTCAGTCAACCGATCTTCTCAGTTGCTTAAAGTTTCATAATTTGAAATAAGTTTATATATATGTCAGTTAAAGGCAAGGCAAAAAATGGTTTCCGAGGGAAACGTGGTCCTGATTGGAAGTCGCCAGTAGGTAGTTCTAGTCAGGACCATGTTTCCATAGGGAAGCATTTTTTGACTTGCCTATAACTGTGACGCCAGTTGTCGAATCTGCATGAAATTTTACAAAAAAAGTGTGCCGGTGATTTTTGTTGCGGGGAGATCCGTTAAGTGGGGGTCGAGAATAGGGGGGCTAAAAAAATTCCCACAGTGCTTATCAACACACCTACAGCCCGAAGTGCTGGACGGAATTACACCAAATTTGGCAGAAAGGTAGACTTGATTATGTAGATTCCACATTTTCTATTTGGTGTAAATCCATTCAGTAGTTGTTGAGAATTCTTGCTGTTGGTAAAAAGCATGTTTGTATTTTAATATTTGCTGTAAATTCGCTACAACTTTGCATACATTGGCAACAACGCGGATCTTTGTAATTGAGCCCTCCAGTGGGCCAAATCCTGGGTGTGTGTGAATTTTTATAATAAAAAAAGAAGGGACCAAATGGGCCCACCTTCAAGTCACCTCCCCGGGCACCATATTTATGCGAGCAGGCCCAAAGAAAATGACAAAGGGTGTTCCATTGCGAACCCACGGTCCTGGGGACCACCAGCTCCCCGGGGCTTAAATAGAAATTGGAGGGTAGCCTCTGGGGATCCTCATGGAGCCATGGTTGGACCTGGGGACCGCCATCCCCTAAAGTGGGCTCCTACTACCTCTCCAGGTGCTCATCCTTGGGAGGTAGCTATTTGCTTTTGACCAACCAAAGCAAACATATCTCCGCTTTCTGCAAGCTGGTGATGTCAAACAACTCTGGCTTCAGACAGCGGACCTTTCATCTGTTTCCCTGCAAGCAAATATGCATGCAGGGAAACCAATGAAACCATTGCTCTGACAGACAGGGTGCTGCCTTTCAGCAGCCCCTTGTCTATCAGAGCAAAGCCAGCTCCTGCAGGAGGATGAGAGCTGGCAGGGAATGCGGGGGACTTGAGGCTCCCCACGGCCCCCAACAAAGGTCACTGGATGCCCTATGGGCATCTAGAAAAAAGAGGTTGGGCCTGGGAGATGGGGTCCCTGGGGCAGGAATCATACTGGGGCATGGGGCTGCATGGTCCCCCACCCGTAATGTAAATAATTTTTTATAATAAATAAATAATAGACCAGGCCCTAGGGGATGCCCCCCCCCCTGGGTAAATCGGCCCGGGGAGGGTGGCCATGTGCCCCCCATAGTTTAATGGCTGGGCCCCGGGGAATTGGTCCTTAGGGTCAAAATCAGCCTGGGGAGGGGGTCCTCGTGGCCCCCTCCCCTAATAAAAATGAATTTAAAAAAAGGCCCAGCTCTGGGGAATATGGTCCGGGGCCGAAATCAGCATGAACAGGGGGCCACACAGCCCTCTTCCTCTATTCAAAATGTATTATATAAAAACCTGGGCCCCGGGTATCAAGCCCCCTTGGATGCTGAGGGTCCTTGGGGGCCAGGAACCCCTCCTATTACCTCCAGTAAGTCTGACCTCCAGGGAGGCCTTGCCACATTTCTCCACCACTCTCCAAACGCGCTTCCTGGCACTCTGCTGGTTGGGGGATGAAGTACCCTTTTATTGCTGAGGTTCCTTGGAGACCAAGAACCCCTCCTGTTACCTCCTGTAAGCCCCACACAGCGAAATTGCTAAGAGCTTGTTGGAGGCCCCACCCCTTTTCTCCACCACTCTGCAAACGTGTCTCCTGGCACACTACTTATTGGGGGTTGAAGCACCCTTAGATGCTGAGGGTGCTTCGGGCCAAGAACCCTTCCTGTTACCTCCAGTAAGTCCCACAAAGCAGGATTGTTGAGAGCTTGTGGGAGGCCCGTACCCTTTCCCCACTAGTTAGGTTCATATTTCACTTGTAAAATAAAACTGTAAAATTAAGCAGTTATAGTTAGTTACCTGACCTACATATACCTTAAGCTCGCAGTGCACTGTAAATGACCTCCCGTCTTACTTCACTCATGACATGTCCCGTGAGGGGGCTATAAATACGTGACTAATACATTGCGGACACCAGCACTGAAATGCATTATTCTAACCCCTGATGCCTCGTACTTTGCAGGGCTGAGCTTTGTTTTTATTTGTCATTTAGGACATCACAGTGAATAGTGGGGGAGCCCCGTCCAACATCTGTAGTTTTCACTTACAGCAGGATTATTTTGCATGTTTTCTCCCAGAATGCGTGTCTTCTGGAAAGCATTTGGTTGCGCTGTTTGACATTGTCTGGAAGCAAAGCCATAGGTGTTGGAGCAGCAGGGTGCCGTGATGGACTCCAACTGGTTCTTGGGTGGCTGGTCGTACGCTTCCAAGGTTGGTGGTTGCAGAAGCAGACTGCAGCATGTCGCGGTATAAGCAGAGTTCTCTCATTGAACGAAATGGATGAGTTGCCCTGTGGGCACAAGATTTCAAAGATTTATGTGTTGCTAATGCCTCTAATTGCTGTTTTTTTATTATATAGAATTTTCCTGCCCTGGTTTGTTTGAAAGGTGTCCACACTTGCCCCACTGGGTCATTCTTAAGAGTGCTTGAGGGCATGTATACACGTTTTAAAATTGAATTGTCATTGTTGTTCAGCATTGGAGGTTACAAGAGCTACCTAAAGGAGGCATGCTATTTGTTCTTCCATGAATGAGTAGGGCTCCATACCATCAAGGTGACCCAAATTCAATGACCAGAGGCATGTTTGGACTCTTTGCCATCTCTTTTGACTCAGGCTGATGTTCATCAACATGATTGAAGAGACAGTATCTAAAGCCTTGGCAGTGAACCCTAGAAATGAAGGGCTCAAGGGGTCTAAATCATCTGTTTTAGAGTCGGAAAGACGATCCACCTCTTCAAGCAAGTACATGAGAAGAGAAGTGATGTAGGAGGTTCACTCCTATGTTTTTGACAATTTGAGGTTTCCTCCATTTCAGACAGAGGAGGGCGGTGAGATCATGTTTCCCCAATATGACAAGCCTTCGTTCATGGCCATGTCTTTAGAAGGAAAAGAGATGGTCCTGGGTAAATGGTAGGAGCTTGATAAGACTTCAGAGCCATGATTTTTGTAGAAGTTATATATGTAGGAGGGCAAAGACATCCTTCCTCATAATGATAACATTCATGCAATTTTAGTGATATTAATTTGCAAAATATCAATCAATCCAGAGGATTGTACTCTTTCTGATCCATTGGACAAGAAAGTGGACTTGGGGCTAAAAGGAACCTATTCACCAGCAAATTTGATCCTGAATGCAGACACCTATGCTGCATACATGGCCCAATTCATGGTGAATGAATTTGATTAATTGGCTGTGGTTAATCAAGAGGATCAAGATTGATTAGTAATTGGCGGCAATGGAACATGAATGGTTGCTAGCAGATATTTTTTGGGATATGATCCAGGCTACAGGTATTTCAGCAGAAGCATTGACTGCCACGAGAAGAAACCTCTGGATGAAGGAGTGGAGAACTGAAGGGGCAGAGAAACCCATTTAAAGCATGCATGTTGTTTGGAGAAGAATTGGAGGCAATGGTTTAAAAAGCGTTCAAGAATTGAAAGCATATGCCATCAATTAAAGGGGAATCCAGGTTTCAGAAGTTTGCCTATGGTTACTAGAGTCCATCTTCAAGAAAGGAGATAAAATACTAATCTTTCAGATGCAGGACTTACCAACCAAAGAATTATTCTCTCAAGAAGGATGCCGCTAAATAGAAATGGCCAACTAAGCAAAGGTCCTGACAGTGACTTTTTATCCAAATTGGATCCAATGGGAGGAAGGAACCTGTACTTTCGGCAGACATGGCAATAACATGTCACAGGTCGAGTGCTAAATGTTATCGAGCATGGATAGGCAATAGACTTTGTCGAATGGCCACCAGGTACAGAAATCATTTGGACACACTTGCCAAAAGTCGGTCCAAATGTGTGAGACTGTTGTCAGGAATCCAAAGCTGTAGAAAGATTTTGTGAGAGTATCGGAGGAACAGACAGGGATCGAGACAGGGGTCGAGATATATTGCATTTTGGTCTTTGTACAAAAGGTGTCAGATGCTTTCAGGTCCATTTTCATTTTAAAAATTTTAAATGGGTAAATTCATAAGTCAGAACAGTGCACTTTGGAATGATGTCCTTACAGTTGATCATTCCTATGGTAAAACCGGGAGATTTTCTAGCGTCAATCAATTTGCAAGACAATTACCTGCATGTTTTCATCAGAGAGTATCATCAGAGGTTTCTACGGTTCATGCGCTATCAATTCAGGGTGCTTCTATCTGGACTAAGAGCTTCCCGCGAGAGTGTTCATAAAGGTGTTAGCTCCTCTGTCGGCTCTTGTGCATGCAAACAAAATCTTTGTCAACTGTACGATCAGCTAATTAAAGCATCAATGAAGAAGCTACTCTTGTCCCACTCACACAGAGCACTGACAAAAAACCAGGACCATGGATTCATCATAAAAATCAAGCTTGCAACCATCTCGTGACCTAGTTTTTATTGGAACAAACAACAATGTCTCAACTGGTAAATATTTACAAACAGGACAAATGAAGGCAATGATGTAAATCACAATCAGGAAGGGAAGCAAGGGAAGGGAGATCACAACGTGATAGTAGGGTGAAAAAATAGAAATTATAATTTATGTAAGTAGTTAAGGAGCACTACAGTACACATGAATATACATTGACCATGACACACAACGTGAACACTGTGCGTGCTAGTGAAAGTGGTCGGTGCAGAGACACAAAGATGCGGTGAACGGTGATAACAGGTTAAGTGGTCAAAATTGCAAATTATATACAGTGTTTATGTACAAAATTTCGGATAAATAGATTGACCACAACAGCGCCCGAGTTCTAGGCTGGGTAGTCCAGAGTGTTTCAACCTGAATTATTGCAGGTCATCATCGGGACAATGGCCATAAGTTTGAGGGTAGTGCTCTATAGGAAAAGGAGAGGGAGAATGGATAAGCATCTGAGTAGCCCAAGGGAAAGGTGAACAATAGATAAGGTAAGAAGAAAATACCTAACAAAGAGAGTCCAAGGTAAGGATCTGAGTAAATCAAGAGTGAACAAATTGATGAGGCATCAGGGATCCGTGTTGGAGCTGTATGGGCAGGTAGACAGGGTAAGGGGACATCAGGATGGGCGTAAAGGCAGCAGGAGTAAAACCGCACTATCACAATGTGTGTATATATAGTTACCCAATAAAGGTCCTGTAACATTGCCAGCACTGTATGAGGATGTGGTTGCCCGCAACAGGGTGTACGCTTTTCCCCAACCACCCATTTTTGCTATGGGAGCCTGTGTACACGTCCAGTATACAGGCTCCGTTAGAGTGCAATGGGAGTCCGAGTGAACTGAGTCCGTAAGCATGCAGCTGCATCGTACTCGCTCGGTCAGATTGTTATTGTTATTGTTATTGTTAGGAGTATTTGTATAGCGCAACATTCATCCTACAAGGATATCACGGCGCTGCAAAAAATAACAGTAAAAAACTAAGGCAGTAACCTGGGAGCATATTGATTATTCTGAAGTGGGGAATAGTGCAGTTTTTAGTTTTTTCTTGAAGGTAGGGTAGGAGTCCGTGAGTCTAAGGTTAATCGGTAGTTCATTCCAGCATTTCGCAGCAATGTGTGAAAAAGCATTTCCGCCCATTCTGGAAAGCTTAATCCGAGTAGTGGCTGCTTTGGCAGAGGCTTGTGAACGTAAGTTCCGCGCTGGGGCATAGAACTTAATTCTATTTCGAAGAATGTAAGGGCCTGTATTGTGAATCATTTTATAGGCAATACATAGCATCTTGAACGTGGCTCTTTGTCTCATGGGCAGCCAGTGTAAAGCTCTCAGACAACTTGTGGCAGAATCATACTTTATCTTATTGCAGACAGCTTTTGCTGCGGCATTCTGGACCACTTGTAATTTTCTAAATAAGTAGTCTGACATTCCTACAAATAGTGAGTTGCCATAGTCCAGCCTGCTAACTAGTAACGACTGGACTAGGATCTGTCTACATTCAAGTGGGATCCAGGGAAAGACCCTTTTCAATCTTTTTAATATGGCAAATCCTTTTCCACATATTGAAGAGACATGGCATTTCATTGATAGAGTGGTGTCCATCTGTATTCCTAAATTTCTAGCAGACGATGTGGGGATTGGTGGAGAACCTAAGGAAGTTGGCCACCAGGTGTTATCCCAGAGCTGTTTGGCCCCGCCAAAGAGTAGAATTTCTGATTTGTCAGCGTTCAGTTTTAAATAATGGCCATGCATCCAGTTGGATAGCTCTGACAGGCAGTTATGTAGTCTACTTTTGGCGTTGTTATCTCCATTTAGGGTAACCATCAGCTGAGTATCGTCAGCGTAGGAGCAGATATTAATGCCCCATTTCTTGCCAATCGATGCCAAAGAGGAGACATATACATTGAACAATGTTGGGCTCAATGTAGCTCCTTGGGGAACTCCATATTTAATCTTACGGGGGGTGGAGGTAAAGTTACCTAAACAGATAGACTGGGATCTGTTGGATAGAAAGGACTCCAGCCAGTTTAGGGCTTTACCTTGTATTCCTTTTGCGGCAAGTATGTGGATTAGCAGTTAATGGGACACGGTATCAAATGCCGCTGATAAATCGAGAAGTATCAGGGCGACCGTTTTACCTTTATCGACCTGCATGCGAATGTCGTCCATTACAGCTAGTAGCGTTGTTTCTGTGCTGTTATTCTGTGCTGTTATGATTCCAGTGCTCTGAATCGTACGGTAAGCATTCCAGATCTGGATCGGTCGGGATGCTTTTCTTTTCTTTTATTTTTTTAAGTTTCAAAAACCTTTATTGATGCAAAGAGTTTCTATACACAGTATGATGCTTACATCCCAGGTGGGCCGGCAATGCAAATTGACATTTTGTAAAGGCATTATAGGCGGGGGAGGAGGTACACAGCAAGTCGCCTACAACCACATCGGGCCGGCCGTGGCAGGTGGGTAAGTATGGTTATCGGCATTAAAAGGCCTTGAACATTTATAATCTAGAACCAGGTAAAGAAGTAATGGTACCACCATTCGCCAATTTAACAGAAGAGAGTACCCACATGTGCTGATTCCTGCCACACAGCTGCACTAATAAATGGTTTTGTCCTATACTCTGGTGCCACATTTAGTTATTACATCCTGACCTGCGTGATCTCCCACATGCATCAGTTCCCATCCCCGCTGTGTGCGCCATCCCTGTCAGCGCGGGGTTCTATGATTGTGTCTGTGGCTGTGGTATACTCCAGCAGGTAAGCTGGAGAGGAGCCCATATATCGCATGGGCAAAAGGTAGGTGGTAAGAGTTCAGCATAGTTATGCAATTGTTCTTGACAGTAGATAAGATCGCGTAGCCAATCTTTAAATTTGGGAGCTCGTTCTCTGCCCCACCTACAGGCGATTCGTCTTTTGGCGACTGCAGATGTAGGTGATGCAGGCGTGTAATACAAGCAGTTAATGTATTTGTAGTGGATGATGCGCAGTCTGCTGCTAGCGGAGACATCACCAATTTGGCGACAGCAGAAGGACCATTGATTTTCAGTGAGAGGAGACCCCAGTTCCTCCTCCCACCGACTCTTAGCTGGGGGAAGATCACATTTGCGATCTGTTTGGCTGGTATGGTATAGGAGTGACACTACATGTGTAGGAATAGTTTGCTGCAGAAGGGTGTCAAGGGGAGCATAATTGGAGGTTCCTGTGGGAAGCATGGGGTGAGGGTTTGAATGTCCTGTCTAAGCCTGATATAGTAAAACCTTTCAAGAGTGGTGACGGGGGAGGTTCTGAAGAATTCTTTGCTGGTGAAGAATTTGCCTTTTTAGTAGAGTTTTCCCCAGGTCGGGATGGACAGCTCACGGAGAAGGCGGCAAGAACCCCCTTCTTGTGTGACCGGGAGGTCATGTCTCCCCTGGAGGAGTAGTAAGGGTGAGTAAAATAGGGGGCAGTGGAGCCGTCAAGCTAGGTCATGCCAGGCGCTGGTAATGCATTGAACAGTGGTGGAGGCCAGGCGTCTCAGTACAGCTGGGGTGCTCAGAAAGGCAGAGCATGGTGTGGGAGTCATGTATCCGAAATCTATTGCCAGGTGGGGCATGTAAGGGGGAGGGTTTATACAGTAGGATGGAAAATGAGTCTGGGTGCAGCTGAAATAGAATTCCAGATCTGGTATATCAAATCCTCCGGCAGCAAAGGGTCACATGAGGATGTCCCTGCTCAACCAAGCTCATTTCCCACCCCAAACAAGGCAAATTAATTGGGTTTTAATATCTTTAAAAAAAATGGCCGCAAGGAGCGTAGGGGATATTCATGAAAAGGTAGAGCAATTTGGGTAGCACCACCATTTTTATCTAGGAAGCTCTCCCAGCCATGGAGATGGGTAGCGCTATCCACCTGGTGATTTTTGCAGTTAAGAGATCGAGCGCATGTCCGTAGTTGGCCAACATCAAGTTGTTTCGGTTCCAAGAAATAAGTATTCCGAGATAGGTGAGCATATCTTCACCCCATGTGAGTGGGAAATCAGCCTCGAAGCAAGTGATTGTGTCCGTAAGGGGGTATATCTGGGATATCCGTGCGTTAATATTGACCCCAGAGAGGTGACCAAATTGGATGAGTAGCCTGAGAATGGGATTGAGACTTTCTTCTGGATTACGCAGGTATAGAGTAAGGTCATAGACGTACAAGGAGATCAGTATTTGCCTCTCTGGAGAGCGTGATCCTGGAAATGCTGTCGGACTTTGGTCGCCAGGGGTTCAATTGCTATGGCAAAAAGCAAGGGCGAAAGAGGGCACCCTTGCCGAGTACCTCTCGCTATGGTGAGGGGGAGGATTGAACGCCGTTGACCATGACTCTAGCCTGTAGGCTAGTGTATAGCAGATTTATCCAGGCTAGGAAGGGAGCAGGAAACCACCATGCGTTGCAGGACAAAGGCAAGGTAGTCCCATTCGAGTGAATCAAACGCCTTGGTGGCGTTGAGAAATACAGTTGAGGCGCTCGTATCGGGATCAATATCATGGAGGACCGCGAACAGGGTGCGCAGGTTGTGAGATGTGCCTCTGTTAGGTAGAAACCCCGATTAGTCAGGAAGAACTAGGGCGGCTGATGCAGTTGGCAATCAATTTTGCTAATATATTGGCGTCGACATTGATCAAGGAGAGGGGCCGGTATGAGTCACATTGCGAGGTTGACTTGCCCGGTTTGGGCAGGGAGATTATGTGCGCCTCTCGCATTGTTGGGGGCAATATGCCTGTTTCACGTGCCTCTGAAAAGACATGTCGCAACACTGGGATGAGTAAATGGCGGAATGTTTATAAAATTCGGCCAGGAGGCTGTTTGGTCCTGGGGCCTTGCCGGATTGTAATTGCATTATGGCAGGTATGATCTCTTCATCTTCAAGGTGTGTGTAGGAGAAATTCTCTCTGACCGTCTCCCAGACAGGCAATGGCGGTATCCTCGAAGAAGGGGATTGTCAGATCTGGGGGTCTCTAGTTGGCAATGGTATTCACCTTTGTACAAATAGGTACCCTTACTTCTAAGTCAGGATAAGGGGATTACACTCCTTAATGACCCCTGCTTGCCCCCTTGGTAGCTTGGCACGAGCAGACAGGCTTATCTCAGAGGTAGTGTGTTAAGCATTTTTGAATATACACAGTAATACAGTGAAAACACTACATATGGACACAACACAGGTTTTATAATAATAAGTATTCTTTATATAGACCTACCATAAGACCACAAATGACAAAAATCCACAATACCTAACTAAAAGTTGACTAAAGATGATTAAAGTTGCTTAGTTCAAGTTGATGGTAAATGCAACAAAGTTCTCAACAAAGTACCTGGATGCGTAACGCAAAGTAAACAAAAGGCTTGCAAAAGTGGAAATGCGTCGGTTCCATGATCCGGGGGAACGGTTGCGTCCTGCCACAATGCTTGCGCAGAGTAGGGGACTTGTTGTGAACCTTACCGGTGCAGAGGTGATGTGTAGATTCTCTGCCTGCGGGCCCGTTTCGGTGCGCATTATTGCGCCTCGATGTGATGCGATGATCCGGTTGCAATGCGAGAAGATGGTGCCCTTGATGCAGCGATGCGATGACGATGACGATGATGTCCTGACAGCCTTGCGATGACTCTGTACTTTAGAGCCGTGACAGGCCCTGCGACAGGCTTCTCCGGTGATGCGCTGGCGACTCTCACGATGGTGTCTTGCTTCTCCAGTGATGCGACAGCAGGTAGCTTCGATGAACACACGCTTCCAGGGAGATGCGGCGAAGGCTCGCTTTTCCGTCGATGCGATGATTTCAGCTGCGTCGGCGACACGCTTCCTCTCGATGCGTCACTCTTCCAGCTCCCAGCGGCATGCAAGTGTCTGGAGTCTGAATTCCCAGCATGGAAATTCAGTGGGGAGCTGGAGGTGAAGTCTTTTTGTCCCTGAGACTTCAGCAGGAGGCAAGCACAGTTCAAACCCTTGGAGAAGAGTCTGTAGATGATGAAAGTCCTTAAAAAGTTTCTTCTCCTTTCCCTTGGCAATGAAGCAAACACTGCAGGCCAACCCAGCAAACAGCACACTGGCAGAGGGGCAGTCCAAACTCCTGCAGCTTCCTTGGTTCTTCTTGGCAGAAAGGTTTCTTGTTGCAGAAGTGATCTAATTTCTTGGGATTAGTGTCCCAATATTTATACCCCAAAATCCTTTGTTCTCTGAAGGCAGAGAGACCTCTTTCTAGTTCAAACCAGTTCCTGAACACTTTGTTTACTCGACTCTCTTCTTTCTTTCAGGGCAGAGACTTCAGCCGCCCCAAAGGAGGTGGAGCCAGCACAGGGGAGGGAAGATACAGATCTGGAGCACTCTGTTGACATGATTCCTTCTCTCCTTTCACAGTGCAGGGCAGAGACATCAGACAAGCCACAGGGGGTGGAGCCAGCATTATAGAGGGAAGGCCTAGCCCTATTCAGGTCCCAGGTGCAGCTCCTCACTCCCTTCTAGTTGCAGATCTCTCTATTCACCACTGGGCTGCCCCAGCCTGTCTCCTGGAATCCCCCAGCCCTGTCACTCACAAACCTAGGCAAGGAAAACACAACCCAGCAGAGGCAGGCCTGGACAGTTAGGCAAGAAAATACCTACTTTCTAAAAGCGGTATTTTCAAACACAGGATATTAAAACCAACTATACTAAAATATATATTTTATTATTCTGTGTTCAGGCATACTAAATTTGAATTTCTACCATGTTCCCTGAGTCAGTTAGGATTATAAGAATGTAATAATCTAACAGTTAGCCTTCAATAGTGAAAAACGAAAATGGCTGTAATTCACTATTAGAACATGCTGCACACATCAGAACATGTCCTACCTTATACTTACAATGCACACTGTCCTTGGGCCTACCATAGGGGTGTCTAATATGAAGCAAAGGGAAGGTTTAGGGACTGGCAAGTGAGTGCACTTGACCAAGTCGACATGGCAGTGCTAGACTACACATAGGCCTTGCAATGGCAGGCCTGAGACACATTTTATGAGCTGCTTCTGTTGGTGGCAAAACCAGTGCTGCAAGCCCACCAGCAGCATTCGATTTACAAGCCCTGGGTACACCTGGTGCACTGTAATAGGGGCTGACAGATAAATCAAATAATGGAATCCAATTAGTATTTCAATTTAACATAGGGAGCACTTGCACTGTGGCACTGATTAGCAGTGGCATAGTGCCCAAAACATATAACTAGCAAAACAGAGGAGGCAATCCATCAAAAATGGAAGGGAGACTCATGCCAATGATGTTAGGGGTGAAGTCTACAGGGTGAGTTCTATGTGTCTTATATAGGGTTTTGTAGAAGCTACGGAAAGCTCCCACAATCTCTGGAGTGTTTCTATGTAGTTGGCTGTCTTCATCTTCGATTTCGAGGACCATGTTAGAGAAATGGGGGGACGTATCAGGGATGCGAGCGCCCTTCGTGGTCTGTCGCCCTCTCCATATCGGCGTGCTTGATGGTATTTCCCCCTGAACTTGCATTCACTCTCGTCTGTTTCCTGATAATCAGAAAGCAACCTTCACAACTGAGCCTGCAATTCAGGGGTGGGGGCATCCTGCATCAGAGTTTCTGTCTATTTGAGCTCTAGTTCCAGTCTCTGGAGTGTGGAGCGGATATCCTGCAGGATTCCTCCACTTTTTGCGATACTGAGTCTACGTATGGTGACCTTAAATGCTTCCCACATTGTCGATATTGCGCGACAGAGTCTTTGTTTCGCGGGAAGAAGTCAGTTATTTCCTGTTCTAGTTCTTGTTTGAACACTGGGTCTAGCAGGTTTTGAAGGGCCAGGCGCCAGGACAGGAAGGGTGAGTCTTTGTGCGGGGCGTGAGGGTGATGAGCACTGGGGAGTGGTCAGAATACTTACGGGAAAGGTAGGAGGCGTGTGTCAACCAAGGGTCAAGGCCTTTAGTGAGGAGCCAACCATCTATTCATGACCAGGAGGAGTGGGCAGTGGTTTAGCAAGATCCCTTTTGAAGCCGGGGGTGCAGGGTATGCCAGGCGTCAATCAGCTAATAGTCTTCAACAATGTTTTTCAGGGTGTGATGTGCCCTAGATTAATGGTGGGGTTGTGGGTATGAGCGGTCTAGCGTGTGATCTAGGGTAACGTTAAGGTCTCCGCCCCACAGCAGGTGTGTGGACCCGATGTCTAGTATCTTTCCCCAGAGAATACGGAAAACTTTAGGGTCATCAGTATTTGGCCCATAGCAGGAGACGAGAGTTATGAAGTGAGCTGCCAGACGACCCCAAAGGATGATGTAGCGGGCCTGCGGGTCTTCGTGGGATCCTATGGGGGTGTAGGGGAGTGAGCGTTTCACCAACATAGCCGTGCATAAGGTGTAGGAGGAGTTTGAGGAGAAGTGTCTGTAGTTTGCGCATCGGGACGCAAATGCGGTCGATGCAGTATGGCTAAGATGTGTCTCCTGTAGCATAGCGCAGTGGACATTATGGCGATCCAAGTAAGGGAGAATATGCCAGCGTTTATGGGGGTCGCCCAGGCCATGTACATTCCAGGCCAGGAAGTTATTTGCAGGCGGTCTATGGCGGTCTTCCATGGTGGTAATACAGAGTGGTGGTACTAAAGTGTGGACACAGTTTATGTCGGTCTTGCAGCTTGGGCACACATGCGCTAATCGATGCAGTGAATGGTGGCCTACAACGATCCCCTGTCCCTCTGAAAGAGCACTGCTGGGATCCCCCTCCAACAACAGCAGCCCAATCCTGCTGAGGCCCATTCCCCACCCCCTCCCAATTCAACCTTTGTGCTGGATTCCCAACTGGGGAAGGTGGCCTTAACATTGGCATAAATGTAAACTGCAGTCTCTTAGGGGTTTCCTTTCGAGTGGAGTCTAGAGAGTGTTAGACCTGACATCATTGGCGTGAGTCTCCCTTCCATTTTTGACGGATTGCATCCTCTGTTTTGATATGTTTTTGCTGGTTATATGTTTTGTGCATTGTGCCACTGCTAATAAGTGCCACAGTGCAAGTGCTCCCTATGTTAAATTGATATACTAATTGGTTATCCCATGATTGGGTTATGTGATTTATCTGTCAGCCCCTAGTAACCTGCACCATGTGTGCCCAGGGGGTGTAAACCAAATGCTGCTGATGTGCTTGCAGTACTGGTTGGGTGTGCCATCCACAGAAGCAGCTTGTACAATGTGTCTCAAGCCTGCCATTGCAAGGCCTATGTGCAGTCTCGCACTGCCATGTCAACTTGGCCAAGTGCACCCACTCGCCAGTCCCTAAACCTTCCCTTTGCTTCATATTAGACACCCCTATGGTAGGCCCAAGGGTAGGGTGCATTGTAAGTCTAAGGTAGGACATGCTCTGATGTGTGTAGCATGTTCTAATAGTGAATTACAGCCATTTTCGTTTTTCACTATTGAAGGCTACCTGTTCTCCATAGGCCAGAATGAGCAACTAGATTATACCATTCTCATATTCCTAACTGACTCTGGGAACATGGTAGAAATTCGAATGTAATATGCCTGAACTCAGAATAATAAAATACATCTTTTAGTGAAGTTTATTTTAATATTCTGTGTTTGCAAATACCACTTTTAGAAAGCAGGTATTTGCTTGCCTAACCATTTGAGCCTGCCTCTGCTGGATTGTGTATTCCTTGTCTGGGTTTGTGAGTGACAGGGCTGGGGATTCCAGGAGACAGCTGGGGCAGCCCAGTGGTGAATAGAGAGATCTGAATCTAGATGGGAGGGAGGAGTTGCACCTGGGACCTAAATAGGACTGGGCCTTCCCTCTACGATGCTGGCTCCACCCCCTGTAGCTTGTCTGATGTCTCTGCCCTGTAATGTGAAAGGAGAGGAGGAATCATGCCAGCAGAGTGCTCCAGAGCTGTATCTTCCCTCCCCTGTGTTAGCTCCACCTCCTGTGGGGCGGCTGATTTCTCTGCCCTGCACAGCGAAAGGAAGAAGAGAGTCATGTAAACAAAGTGCCCAGGAACTGGTTTGGACTAGGCAGAGGTCTCTCTGCCTTCATAGAACAAAGGATTTTGGTGTATAAATATTAGGACCCTGATCCCAAGAAATTAGATCACTTCTGGAACAAGAAACCTTTCTGCCAAGGAGAAGAACCAAGGAAGCTGCAGGAGTTTGGACTTCCCCTCTGCCAGAGAGCTATTTGCTGGGGTGGGTTGCAGTGTTTGCTTCATTGCCAAGGGAAAGGAGAAGGAACTTTGTAAGGACTTTCCTCTACACAATATTCTCCAAGGGCTTGAACTATGCTTGCCTCCTGCTGAAGTCTCAGGGACAAAAGACTTCACCTTCATCTCCCTCCTGAATTTTCTTGCTGGGAATTCTGACTCCAGACACTTGCGTGCCGCTTGGAGGTGGAACTGTGCCGCATCGACAAGAAGCGTGCCGCCGCCGCAGTGGAAAACATTGCAACGCCGGAGAAGCGAGCCTTCGACTGCATCTCCCTGGAAGCGTGTGTTCATCGAAGCTGCCTGCTGTCGCAGGGCCTGTCGTGGCTGCAAAGTACAGAGTCGTCGCAAGGCTGCCAGGACGTCATCGCATCGTCATCGCATCATCATTGCATTGCTGCCTCAAGGGCGCCATCTTGTCGCATCGCAACCAGATGGTCACATCGCATCGAGGCGCCATCTTGAGCACCGCAAGGAGCCCGCAGGCCGAGAATTCACGCATCACCTCCACCGGTAAGGCTCACGATGAGTCCCCTAATCTGCGCAAGCATTGAGGTAGGATGCAACCGTTCCCCATGATCACGGAACCGGTGCATCTCCCCTTTTGCGAGCCTTTTGTTTACTTTGTGTTACGCATCCAGGTACTTTGTTGAGAACTTTGTCGCATTTAACAGGAACTTGAACTAAGCAACTTTAATCATCTTTTAAGTAATCTTAAGTGTAGTATCGTGGATTTTTGTTGTTTGTGGTCATGCGTTTAAGTCTATATAAAGAATACTTATTTTTATAAAACCTGTGTTGTGTTCATCTGTAGTGTTTTCACTGTATTACTGTGTATATTCACAAATGCTTAACACACTGCCTCTGAGATAAGCCTGTCTGCTCGTGCCAAGCTACCAAGGGAGTGAGCAGTGGTTATTAAGGAGTGTAATCCCCTTAACCTGACTTAGATGTAAGGGTCCTTATTTGGATAAAGGTGAATACCATTGCCAACTAGAGACCCCCAGATCTAACATTGGTGGTCAGCGGTGAGGATTTGGACCTTGCATTTGTGTTTCCTATACAGTGATTGGAATACACTACTAGTGAGTGCAGACCAATCGCAACCACATACTTTCTTTTAGAATCTTCTTCCTTGGACAATTAGTTTTTTCCTGAAAACTCCCAATTCTTACTACCATGAGTAAACCAGCATCTGTTGCATCTATGGATCCTGATTTTGAGGAAGAGAGGTTGAAAACCTACACTGTGAAACAGCTCAAGTACCTCTGCAGGAAATTGAAAGTTGCTACACCAGGCATTTCTAAAAAGGAAGACTACCAAAAGGCCCTGAGGGCCTGGGTAGAAGCAAGAAATGCCCCTGATCTTTTGTGGACATAGTTGGGGATGCAGATGGGCAAATTGATAGGCCAGTTTTTCCAGCCATGTGGGTGCAGTCCCCACATGGCAGCAGCATCTCTTCCAAAGACCTGTCCCCAGACAATTGGAAGACAGGGAGGGAAATAGGGCATTCAAGCTGTAGTTGGCTAAGCTTAAGATGGAGGGCCAGAGGGAAACAGAGAATAACAGTTTGTCTTTGGAAAGAGAGAGACTGAGAATGGAGCATGAGAGGATGTTTAGGGAGTTAGAGATCAATTCCAAGGGCTTAGAAATCAATCCCTCAGGTGGCAGCGCACCACTTGTGCCTTCAGAAGGCAGGGTACATATTCCCAAGGATGTCATAAAAGATTTTCACAAAGGTGAAGATATTGGTCGGTGGTTTGCAGCCTTTGAGATAGCAATGTTGGCCCACCGGGTCCCTAAGAAAGATTGGGGAGCGGGGTTGAGGGGCCACTTTCTGACTGAGGGGAGGGATACTTTGTTAGACCTACTCACGGAGCATAGGATGTCTTATCACTACATGAAACAAGAACTGATGACAAGGTATGGGTTAACTCCAGAGCTCTATAGACAGAGGTTCAGGAATTGTAAGAAGTTGGAGGGAACCACTTGGGTAGAATATGTGTCTTTCTTTTGCATATCTATGGATGGTTGGGTGAGGGGTAGCGATGTGGATAATTTTCAAGCTCTCTATGTTTTGATTGCCAGGGAGCACTTGTCTGCTAATTGTTTTCCAGAGCTACGCCAGCACCTTATTGATAGCAAATTGACTAACCCTAGAAAGCTTGCTGAGGAGGACCGCTGGGTCATTACCAGGGTCAACAAGGGTATTGTGGGAGAATCCGCTAAAGGTGGGAAGGGTCCCCAGCAGAAGAGTGGGGGGACAAGTGTAAACAGAGGGAGTTCCAAAAAGGTCCCCAAAGTAATTCCCAAGGGAACCAAGATAAGGTTTCCAAGCCTCCCCCTGAGAAGAAGTCAGGACCCCCGACACGTAAACTTGTTCATAGGGGCCTGTTACCTGATTTCAGTGTAAGCAGGTGGGACACCGTTGGTATGATCCCCAGTGTCCCAAAAAGGGTCAGAATGTGCCACCCCGTGCACCACCCCTTCAGATGGCCAGTGTAGCCCTGGGTGGGGAGGAGATGGGTGCCCAAGTTGGGTGGGGTCCCGCAGAAATGTCCCTTGTCTCATTAGGAGACTTTGAGATGGTCCCTAAAACTCAGCTGCATGATAACACTAAAAAATACAGGCAGTGGGTGACCATCAATGGCCATAGAGTGGAGGCTCTGAGAGACACAGGAGCAAGAGTGACAGCTGTCAAGTGTCACTTGGTATCTGAAGAGTAAGTGGTCCCCAATGCATTCTTCCCAGTTGTTGCCGCTGACAACACAGAGAGCCATTGCAAGGTGGCTCAAGTTCCCTTTGAGTGGGGGGGGGGGTCTCTGGTACTCTTCAAGTAGCTGTGAGGCCATCCATGCCTGTTGATTGTCTGTTAGGCAATGATTTAGAAAGTTCCCCTTGGGCTAAGGTGGAGAGGAAGGCGCATTTAGAGATGTCGGGTCTGCTTGAGTGGGCGTGTGTGACCACTCGGTCTATGGCAGCTAAGTGTGTTCAAGAGAACCTGGAGCCTGAAAGTATGGCCCAGGGACCTGCCTTAAAGAGAAGAGGTAGGGACGTGGGAAACCAGCCCCCATTGTTCCCATGGTCCAGGAGTAGGCAGACCTTGAGGGGGTGTAACGACCGGATTCTCTAACCAAGCTGACTACCAACGTAACGACACTCTTCTCAGGCCACTATTTACAAGATATCTAGAATACTCACCTGAGAAGGTGGAAAGAAGCTATTTACAAGCCTATACAATCAAAGATACCACTAATACCTAATGGATTCCATATCTTATCCTATAATTACCTCATCTTATATTCTTTAACGTCTCCCGACGATATCTTTAACGTCACCCGACAATATCTTTAACGTCTCCCGACGATATCTTTAACGTCACCCGACGATATCTTTAACGTCACCCGACAATATCTTTAACGTCACCCGACGATATCTTTAACGTCACCTGACGATATACACTAATGGGGATACTAATGGGGATTCACCTTTAATAGTTATTTCCCAAATGAAGTTCACACTCTCCCCCATCATCCGTTACCTTTTCAGAAGGGCATATCCCATCCTTCTGTATGTCAGCACCTGGTTAAACGGAAAGGTCAATCTCATTCATAAAAACAACATTCAAAGATATTTATCATTAAATCTTTATTCTACAATTAAGCATGACAGAATAAGCAAAAGAAACATGAGTTAAGTTAGTCGCTACCTATAACCTAAAAAGTGGGATAAAAATGAATGATTAGATATATTCTACACTAAGCTCAGAACGCCTCACCTTAGACGTGTGTCTTTCCATTTCAGCAGCGGAGCTGATCCCTCTCTCTCTCTCTTGCTTTGTCTTCAATGTGCTCGGGACTCTGCTCTCCCTCTATGGCTCACGAATATATGTCTGCACCGCTACGCCTCATCTACGCTGCCATGGTTCCGAAATACTCAAACCCTCTTCTGGACTTAGTCTTTGCCACTCCTGTATGATGTCACTACAGGATCCTCAGTCACTTTCCTTCTTAGTTTCAAGATTTTAATTAGCTGATGATATCAGTCTGTATGCACCAGCCTTTGGACCAACTTCTTCTGTCTACTCAACACGTTACTTTTTCGCTTCTCACTCCTCGCTCCTTGATAATATAGAGCTCTCTCAGGCACATGCATCAAGCGATTTTGGAATCGCAAACGGTGCAAACGGTGCGACTCGCAAAATTGATCCGTTTGCGATTCCAAAATCACTTTTTGGGATGCATCATTTATTTCTCATGTATCGCAATTTAAGAATTCGCAATTTTTTGTGATTTCTCAAATTGCGATTGCATTTAAGGAATCGCAAATTTTGCGATTCCTTAAATGCTATGCATGATTAATTTTAATTTGCGAATTCGCAATTTTGAAGGGAAAAATTACCGTGAAGTAAACCTTCATGGTAATTTGCGAAAAGTTTCAAAAATGCAAGTAAATGCATTTTTGAAACTTACATGTAACACGCACACATGCCCTTGTGACATGTGTGTGAGTAAAATGTACTTACATGACATTCCAGGGGTGCAGGGGGGGATCCTTTGGACCTCCCCCTGCACCCTTGAAATTGCATTCTCATTTTGCGATTCCTTAATTGCGAATTCGCAAAATGAGAATGCCTTCCCATTGATTCCTATGGGCCTCTAGTTGCGCCAGCTTTCTCGGTGGCTGTGGAATGCAGGGCGGCGTGAGAGATGTCCTCCAGTCAGTGAGGGTGTTCGCCTACCCCTCAGAGTCACAGCTATGTGCAACAGGCGCTGTCTCGTTCCAGCAGGGACTCACCCCGGAGAACGTGAGAAAGTTCACTTTGGAAGGTGAATAAGTGAGTTGTTGTGGAGTGGTTCAGAGCCCCGCTGTGGCTCAAGTCAATGAGGCGGCACGGAGTGCGCACCGCAGTCAGAGCAGGCGCAGCTTTCTGGTGTATCAACAGTTCCCACGCTACGAAGGTTCTATGAGGTAGGGTGGAACAACATCAGTAATGCCAACCAGTAATTCGTGAAAGCGGGGTATGGATCTCTAAGGCAACGGATGTTGTGTAGAGCTGTTCTAATGGTGGGGATCTCAGGGTCCAGCATGCAGTAGGCAGATGGTGGGGTGCAAGTTATCGCCGGTTGACCCTGTGCGCCGTGCGGCGCTTTTCTTGATAATTACCAGGGTATGATTGTGGAGTTTTGAAGCAGTTGTGTGGGACTGAGTCACAGGCAGCACTCCCCATGTGTTGGGGGGACCGGGGAACTGCGTGAATCCATGGGGGTGCGTGCAATAGCTCTGGGTCAGAGTGTCCAGCGATTGGCGTAGTGCGACCACTCGCCGGTGTGCGTCGCAGGCTTCAAACTGGTGGGCACATGCATCAGCAGGCAGCATCGTGGGGTGGTTGGGCACGAGCAGGAGCCAGAGACGCGGCAACCTCAGCCCACTGGTCTTCAGCGTGCACGGCTGGGTCCGTGGATGATTCTCCCCCCATGCTGCAGTCCCGGTGCATATGGGGGGTTGAAAGTTACTGGATCACTCCCCACAGCGGGCCGCGCCGCCGCCATGTATGGCGGAAGGCAGGCATGCGGCAAAGCGCGGTAGCGCTGCAGGAGTGATAGGGCCCTGGAGTGCAGCCCATCCCTGTTCGGTCCCCGGGGGCAGCAACAAGTCTGAGGCCCAGCAAGGGGAGTGGTCGTGGGGTCACAGGCTGCAACAGCGGCAGGCCAGAAGGCTCTGGTAGGCCCAGGGGGCCGAGGTGCAGCGCAAGCCACTCACCTCCTCTATCCAGCCTCTGTGCTTCAGGGCCACTGGTGGGCCGATGTCCCCTCCCGCTCAGGGCGCTCGGGTGGGTCGGCTGGACAGCAGTGTCTTGCTCGAAGAGCCCGGGCACAGCGCCAGGGTGAGGAATGGAATCTCCGCAGGTAGATGCAGGCCCAGCATCAGCGTTGTTCCTCACAAAGCGAGGCACAGCAGCAGCTTGGTTGTGGGCGGTGGGTCTGCTCCGCCCATGGCAATGTCATCCCGCTCGGCTCACTCGGACACAGCTGCCACCATCTTAGGCCTCGGACCGCGGGATTGGAAGCCCGAGTTTAAAGCATGCACTTGAGCTCCGAAGTCAATAAAGGCAGCAGTGGGAAGCTCCGCGAACGCGGTGATCGTTCACTGCCTTTTAAAGCAAGAATAGACTGAAGATAAGGAGTATAATTGCCGGATGTGATCCCGAGCAGCAAGAGCCTCACGCAAGTGCAGCCATCTTGGTTGGCGCCCTCTAGCTCCCTCCCCAAGGCCCCCCCCCCCGTCGAGATGCTTTTCTTACGAGATCGGAATCGGGTCCATAGATGGCTTGGTCAATAGGTTACATAGGGGTTCAGATAATAATTGCCCTAGTATACCTAAAGTGTTCCACCCTGGGATTTATCTCTAGTGTTAGATGCATTAACAGTATTACCCTTTGAATCCATGAAAGACATGGATATTAAAGTCATTACACTTAAAATGCATATTTTATAGAAATAACCGCAGCAAGGAGATTTGGAGAGATGGTGGTTCTATCTTGTAAACATCAGTTTTGTAAGGTTTTTCAGGTTAGAGTAGTATAGACTCCTGTTCCTACCTTCATACATAAAATACATTTTTAATTTCACAAAGGGTAGGAAATGATTCTTACCAAATGTTTTCCTTCTCCGATCTCTTCTGAGGGAGCGAGGTTACATAAATTAGATGCAAGCAGAGCTCTCTTTCTCTGTTTGGAGAGGGTGAAGCCTTGTAGAAAGAATGAATCACTTTTTATTAATTTTGGTCCTGCTAGAAGAGGAGAAAAAAAAGACCACCTCATCTTTGAGTAGATGTGTTAGATCTTTAATTTCAATGGCCTATAAGTGAGTGGGTAAAGTTCCAACTTTCGGAATTCAAGAAAAAAATTCCTGGTAGCATGGGCCCACATGCATCATTGTGACATTTTGCACTTCCTAATTTGCGAAAAATAAGGAATCGCAAATTAGGAAGTGCAAAATGCTATGCATCATTTTTTTCGGTATTTCCTTGTGATTCGGTAAAAATCGCAATTTTTACCGAATCCCAAAGAAATACCGAATTCTTAAGTTAATTTTCGCAATTCCCATTGATTCCTATGGGCCAAAAGGCCCATAGGAGTCAATGCAAATTGCGAGTGGCACTTAGAAAATTTCATGGGTGCAGGGGGGGGTCCAAAGGACCCCCCCTGCACCCCTGAAATGTATTTTTCGCATCATGTTGCACACACACATGTCCTAAGGACACGTGTGTCCGTAACATGAATGCTTGATAAAATGCGTTAAAAGTGTTAATTACACTTTTTGCAAATTTACCGAGTAGTTCAACTACTCGGTAAATTTGTCCCTCTAATCAGCGACGGCCCGTGGAGGGAGTTACGGTGGGGCAGGAGGGCGGGGAGGAGGAGGGGCAGGGTGGAGGTTGCTAAAAACCGGCATATGGATAATTGCAGGTAAGTAAACAATTTAATTAATAAAACGGATTTCGTAGCGCGCCTTGCATCGCAAAATGCAATGCAGTGCGAGCTACGAAATTCGTTTTATTAATTAAATTGTTTACTTACCTGCAATTATCCATATGCCGGTTTTTAGCAACCTCCACCCTGCCCCTCCCCCTCCCCGCCCTCCTGCCCCACCGTAACTCCCTCCACGGGCCGTCGCTGCCTCTAATTGCGAATTTGCAATTTCAAAATTAATCATGCATTGCTTTTAGGAAATCGCAAATTTGCGATTTCCTAAAAGCAATCGCATTTTTGGAAATCGCAAAAATGTTGCGATTTCAAAAAATGCTTCATGCATTCCAAAAAGCATTTTTGGAATCGCAAACGGCCGATTTTAAGGAATCGCACCGTTTGCGACTCCAAAAATGAATGATGCATGTGGGCCAGTGTCTCTACAATGGCAGAATTACAGGGAGCCACAAGCGCTGGAATATGTAGAGCAACTACTTGGTCATCCCTTCCTACCTTCATTAAGCGTTACAGGATTGCAGAGTTGAATCAACTTTATGTTGTTTTGGGTGACAAAGCTCTCTCATCTATGCTATAATAGGGAGGGAAGACACCAATGCCAATAAAACCTGATTGTTTGAGCATGGAACTTCAGTTATTTGGTGTTCTTTTGCTTGCTAAACTAACTCACTTGTGATGAAGTCAAGCGAGGAAGCAATACAGGGGTAATGCCGTTTATGCTTACAAATAATTGCATTACTCCTTACTGCTAATTGCAATTCTCCAAGTCCTACACCCTCGCTTTAATTCATAGTTCCTCCCACATGCCTGGCCTGAAGCAACTGAGTTATGAATTTCTGAGCTTTTGAAGTCACAGAGTGAGTGGTAGGGACATTTATGCATTAAATTATGTGTTAAGATGCCTAACAGGCAGGGAGCCTCACTTGTGATGCATTAAAGCGAGGGTAGTGGGCTAGGAGTATTGCAATTAACAGTAAGTAATTATAGCATCCCAACACAAATGGGAACAGATCAAAAAATATTAGCAGCACCCATGCCACCATGTAAGTAATCAGTTTTAGCTAAAGTGTTTTGTGGTAAGCAATCAAGTTTTTTTCTTTGTATTTGAAAGAAGGCCATGAATTTAGGTGAGAAATTCTTTAAACGCCGCCTACACTTTCTGTGTGTGGTTAACATGTGTTGGGCGTATGACAATGAAAATTGCAGTCGAACAAGCTCAAGCCACATTTTGACAGATATTATCTTTGATTCTAAAGATAGAAGTGAGAGTGGTGTCTGTGGTTCTAAGCGAGTAACTCACTTGGATCCTTTTTGAGTCAACTGCCACGTCCGTATTTGAAAGTTGTGTCTGAAAGTAGAGAGAAGGTGGTTAAGATGCAACATAGACGGAGTTTTTCCTGCTCCAAGAAGCTAATAGGTGCTCTCCATATTTACTTTCAAGCTATTTTAATTTAGGTGGCATGGTATTTCTCTCAAATCTCTTGTAACTAAAATATTTGCACGTTGTCAATATGGAGTGCATTCAGCGCAAATGCTCCTTTAATGCATTGATTATGAGATAATAAAATAATTTAGTGTGGCAAACCTGGTAGAAGCGTCTGTTTATGTGCGTGCGTGCGTGTGTGTAAAAATTACTTTAAGGATATGTGCGTGTTTGTGGGTAAAATTACTTTAAGGATATGTGCGTGCGTGTGTGTTTGAAAATGACTTCCACGTGATTTTCAGTAATACACAGGATAAGGGATCCCCCTACTCAAAGCATTTTTCAAGTCGCAAATGAGATCTTTCTCAGTTAGATGAACAAAGTGGGAATGCAGGCCCACATGCATCATTGTGTCATTTTGCATTTCTTAATTTGCGAAAAATAAGGAATCGCAAATTAAGAAGTGCAAAATGCTATGCATCATTTTTTTCGGTATTTCTTTGTGATTCGGTAAAAATCGCAATTTTTACCGAATCCCAAAGAAATACCGAATTCTTAAGTTAATGTTCGCAATTCCCATTGATTCCTATGGGCCAAAAGGCCCATAGGAGTCAATGCAAATTGCGAGTGGCACTTAGAAAATTTCATGGGTGCAGGGGGGGTCCAAAGGACCCCCCCATGCACGCCTGAAATGTATTTTTCGCATCATGTTGCACACACACATGTCCTAAGGACATGTGTGTCCGTAACATGAATGTTGAACAAAAAGCATTTTCAACATTTTAAACACTTTTTCCAAATTTACCGAGTGGTTCAACCACTCGGTAAATTTGGAACCCTAATTGCGAATTTCCACTTGTCAAAGTAATGATGCATTGCTTTTAAGAAGTCGCACATCTGCGACTTCTTAAAAGCACCCGCAATTTTAGAACTCGCAACAATGTTGCGAATTCTAAAATTGCTTCATGCATCCCAAAAAGCACTTTTGCATTCGCAAACGGCCGATTTTAAGTAATCGCACAGATTGCGACTACAAAAATGCTTGATGCATGTGGGCCGCAGTTCCTTACTTAGGTCACTGAACCTTGAGACATTGCTTGCAGGGAGTGCTATTTCTTACAACATGTTGGCAAAACATCACCATTCCCTGCAACTGTCTCATAACTTTGGTGGAGATTTTCAAACCTTTTGCGCTAAACGGGGAGATTTTCAAACCTTTTACGCAAGTTTAGCATCACAAAAGTGACGCTAACGAGCGCAAACTTTTTTTGTTGCTATTTTCTTTCCAAGTTTTGTGCTGGAAAGCACCCTTTAAGTAGCGCAAAGCACTGCTTTGTGTTACTTTGCGCCGAGGGGGTGTTACATGGGTAGTACATGGGCGTTCCCATGAAACCACTCATGCCTTTTGAGGCAAAACCATATTTACAAAGATATGTCAACATGGTTTTGCGCCAAAAGTTAACGCCCCTACAAAGGAGGTGCTAACAGGAAAAATGCTTTCATTTCTCCGTGCTTTTACGACTTTGCATGTGTGCTGCACTCTGCAGCAGGTATGCAAAGTGGAAAAAGCTTTGCATTGTGCCTATAATGGTATCTTGTACTGGAAGAGTACCCTTCCTGTACAAAACCTATGCTACACTCATGCACGCACGAGTGCTACAGCCCTAAGTTGTGTGCATGGCGCACAGCAGCTGAAATCAGCACCTATGCAAGGGAAAGGGGAGGAGAGAGCCACGGGCCATATGTATGAACACATTTTCCCATAGACACAGAATGGATAAAACCCTTTGATACATCTGGCCCCACATCTCTGAAGAAGCTCTCCTGCTCCCTCCCTGTCAGGCAAAGTGGCGCCGGCTCGCGGGGGTCTGCTCTGCGTTGCGTGACTTTTTGAACCCACCCCCCATGCCTTGCTCGTTTTTACGAAAAGAGCCTCTGGTTGCAAAAGGTAGCGTGCATTTTATAATTCGTTGCAAACATACGTTAAACACTTTCATGTGTGACAATTTCAAAGCCTAATGCGAACTTGAACGTCTGGCAAATTGTAGATAAAATCCTAGATTTTTGTAATGAACTTCTGCAGTGCTATACATAATTATGCTTCTATAAATGTCTCCATGTGTGCTAATGACTATGAATTCTCACGAAACATATTCAGAATAAGAACATCTGAAGCGCTGGTTATTGATTCAATTGTTTAAGTGGTTGCTGTAATTCTGCCCAATGATCTGCCTTCGCAGAGACTAGCGGCTCTGGCAGACGCAGTGGCGCATCATAATGGTAATAACTGGATACTGTAGACTAGTGATGCCGTTTTCTTATTACATACGATGCATGGGGTCAAAGTTGCACTATTAAAGACGGATTACCATACAATAATTGAAGGTCTCGTGCTTAGTTGACTGAATAAGGAATAATATGAGGTTCCCTGAGGTGACCTGGGACGCAAAAGAGATAGCAATTAATTTCCTCATGTTTGTGGAGTGATTTCAGCAGGAGAGGTCTGTTCTCTTTTAAAACTAATCTCAATCTTCTAATATCTGTTGTTTATGTTGGAACAGGTAAGTGTAGATGAGAAATCATTTTGTGACTTTAGGCTACAGAAGCCCATGACTCCATGACCTACGATTTTGATAAATGGACTTACTTTAAAGCTAGTGGAATTATTTTGGGATAAACACAGACATCCAACGATGCATTGATTCGAGGGAGATTTAGGAGGGGAAAGAACCTTCAAATCTTTGCACTCTCTGGCAGGCTATCTTTCGGTCTGTATATCGGTGACACGCTTGTTTATGGCCTTTCAGGCAAACTAGACACCACAAGGATGGCCGATTGACTATGCAAACTCATAAATGTTTATATCACTCTGTACATTTCACTAGAGATACCTGACTTAGAGCCTTTTTAAGAGTTTGGCAGACATGATACTCAGTCGCAAACATGGTGGCTATCCCATGTGCCATATTACAATCTTTTCTAATGTCTTGTAAACAAAAATATGGGTTACAGCAATGTTGGTTGCTCTTGTAGTAGAAAGAAAGATGAAAGCGTTTATAGCCCAAAAGCATGGTTATGATTGGAACCAGTTTGATGGTTTCTAGAGATCGGTAACATGCCGCTGATGGTGTCTTTCGGTACAAAAGGGCGTGGTGATGGACGGAGCCTCTGAATCAATCAAACACTCACACCCGGTCGAAAGATCTGGGTTTAATCCGCCACCGTTCTTTAGCCCACTCTGCCACCCCAGTTCAGACATGGCTATATGCAAATCAGTCTGACCCTGTGCCTCATGGGAACAGTCCAGCCCGAACTGCCAAGCCATGTCTACCCTGGACCGAAAACAAGCTTCCGAGGACCGGTTTCTGGCATTTCCAATCTTCAGCCCGCCTGGCTTGAATCCAGTGGCAAAGTGAGCAAGGGACTCACGTCTGAGCATACCCTGCCACACTTATGGCGGCCAAAAGCGGTACAAAAGGGGGTGGTGATGAACGGAGCATCTGAATCAATTAAACACTCACACCCAGTCGAAGGATCTGGGTTTAATCCATCACCGCTGATGGTGTCTTTGGCAGGCTCTGACGGTGCGCTGTGTATATCTTATCTGAAGTTGATATGCACATAGATTAAGGAATCATAATGGGAATGAATAGTTAGAGTGTCTCCCTAAAAAATTCTGTTACCATTGGCAACATTACTACTGAATGGTGGCACACTCTGGGGGCACTCACAAAGGCATTTACAAGTACATAAAGCAGTTTTCCTGTAGTACTAGTTTGCTTACTCGTAAATGAGCTGTTATTTACCAGTAATCTTCATTACCCCGATTAAGGTCCTCCTTGTCCCAGACATTACTGTATGAAGCGGTCCCGCCTCCCAACAGGCACTCTAACACGCTATTTCTATTACGATAAAAGCCCCTCCCACACACCTGCATGCCTGCTAGTAACAAGACCAAACACAACAAACACAATAACAGATGGGGGGTGGGAGGGGATATGAATGGGACGAGTAGGTCTGTAATTGCTATAATGAATATTACCTCTCAAAAAAGATGCTTGAGACAGTATGAAAACCCAACTTTAATAAATCAAGCTTATGACAGAGCTGCCTTTATAACACTGACAGCAAAGTTATCCATTGTAGCATGCACTACATCCAGACGCTAATGCTTAATAAAAAGAGTGGTGTGATTGCCAGGTTGCAGCTCTACAGATTTCCTAGATAAAAACTCCTGCCACATCAACCCATGAAGTGGAAAGAGATCTAGTAGAACGTTGCTGAACCTGGATCGGAAATCCAACCCCACAGACTTATAAGATTGACAAACTGCCTGGTGCATCCATCTACTTAGTGTAGAAGTAGCCACCTTTCTCCCCTTAGTAACCCTGCCAAAAAGACACAAACAGAGCAGGGGAAAGATGAAATCCCTGAGTGCACAGCAAATAGATCTAAAGAGTTGAAAGAAATGTTAGGAACAATGGCTGAGTCCAACCTCAGAATCACTCTATCCGGCAGAATCTGGAGATAGGGATATGACACCAGCAACGCCCCCAACTCCCCCAGTCATTGAGCCGAAGTAATGGGCAACAAAAATCAATTTAACAGACAACCACATCAAATCAGCCTCGGCCAAAGGCGCAAAAGGGAACAATTGGCGACCCATTTAGAACAGTAGGCACGTCCCTGGAAGAGACAATTACTGGAGATACTGAGCGAATTAGCCAAAAACTCTGTAAAACCTTACCACCAGAGGAGTAACATTGTCCAGAGGACAGGCCAACCCGCTGCATGGTTCAGGAGCTGCCCACTGTGCAACCAGAGTAAAGGGGGCCACATTTTTCGAACAACCATCCCTCAGAAACCTCGGAATGTTCACCAGATCCCCTGTAACTGGATCTACCCCATGCACCGCACACCACTTCACAAAGAAGCTCCAGTATTTATTATAAGACTAAAGCACATCATCTTTACTGTACTTCTGAACAACAGAAAAGAGCACCCCATTGTCTCCAATGCTGAGAGCTGTCAATTTCATTTCGCATAGACGGGGTAAGGATAGAACTGGAAACTGAAGTGGGGATGGGATCACTGGTAACCTGACAAAATTTGCCTGGGACAACCAAAGCAACAAGGGTAACCAAAGGCAACTAGGTCAAACAGGGACTATTAAGCTCACCAACACCCTTTCCGCCTAAATATTCTGAAGCACACTCCGGAGGAGGAGATTCAGAGGGAATGCATACAGATGACCTGAGGGCCAAGGAATCGAAAGAGCATCCACTGCCCAAGTAAATATGATGAATTTTCCACACTAACTGAAATAAAAAGAAAAGACTGTAGTCATTAGAACAGTACAGAAATAACGGTAATCTGGTGTGGGGGAGAGGAGTTATGCGAAATGCTAATTTGAATGTTTTCTACATTAAATGCGCTTTCTGTGTTATGAACTTCATTACAACAGTGACTTGGTTGAAATTTTTTGAAAGCAAACATATATGGACAGCAGTGAATTAATGTTTAACACAAAGGCCAGCAGTGTCCCAGAGAGAAATATTATAATGTAGGAAAATATTATGTTCCTTTTATACACAGTCTTACTTGTAACCAGCACATGTTTCTAAAGGAAACTTTGAAAGTAAATGTAACTCCTGTGCTGATGCTCCAAAAGTCTCCACCTCCCAAGCAGGGTCTGTTCCAATGTGAGAAAGGCTCTTTAGACAGTCTTTAGAGGCCCACAGTCAAATGTGGCTATACAGTGGACTTTCTTCCCTGGATTCCCTTTACATTACAACCTTTGGGAGAGTAGATCAATAACATTCACTTCTTCTGAATAAGTCCTGCATACATCCCTTCGCCTCATTGGGGGGGGGGGGGCATTCAAGGGAGAACTGAAGTCCTTCTCCCATTAGACCTCCAGGAGAAAGATGAATTCCTTCCCACGGGCATTGTCTTTCTTTCTCTATTGCAGATAGCATTACGATTTGCTGGTCATGGGCAGTTTTCTTTGTCACAGACAACCAGCAATAATTGCTGGTGGCCCATCACTAAAGAGTTCTCACACTGCCCCCATTTCACATTTGCAGGACATGCTGAATTTTCTAACAGGATGTGTCTAAGAAAGCAATATGTCAAGATGATGGAAAGGAAGCTGCCACCTGCTCAGCTGTGTGTGCTTTACATGTCTCCTGTTTCCCGTTCAAATTGGTAAAAACTCCCCAACAGAGAGGAACACACTCAAACTGATCACATACCTATTGTTTCTTAGGGGCGTGAGATATCAGTGCGTCTAGTGCAAGGCATGCTTCAATTAATTTTTTTATTTAGCAAGACATAAACATGTCAACAAGAAATGCTGTACAATAGAAACAATAGAAAGAGAACCATGATGCAAAAGATTATGTACAATTTCTGTGGTAACAGATACGTTTTTGTATATTAGATGTACGTTTGTGATGATTGATAGACCAAACTCATGCTAGACAAACAGTCAGTGATGGGCATGGAGAGACACAACACAGGTTAGATTGTTAATGATTGGCAAGCTTGGTGATGTAGCACAGCATACATACATATAAACTTTAGAGAGTAAAGGGAAGGTATGGGAGTGTAAAAGTGGTTTTATCTTTAAGGCAATGTTTAAAGCGGATATATGATCCGACATCGCAAACTTTTACAACGTGTGCTTTTACAACGCTATTTTTGCATCGCTTTTACTATTACATCGTGTGTTTTTTCACCGCATGTCGTTTCAAAGCTAATATGTTTCCCCCTATGGAACAAAGCATTACCACGTATACAAATACATCGCGCGGCCATTACAACGCGTAATTTTCTCTTTTGCCTAACCCTTGGCGGAGAACTACGCTCCCTTTGCGGAGTTTGCAAATTTTCGGCAACTTCACACTTCGCGGCGAGCGCGAAGCTGTCGACTACTTCGCAATCAATAGCGTAGCATAGTAGTTTTTCTTCCTTGCGCGCTTAATAGCATTCTCGTGTGCGCAGTAATGACTTACCGTGGTTCTGCATTCGCTTTCTCGCTTTTCTCTCCCGTTTGCGTTCGCTACGATGTTTGGAATCCGGCCGCACAATCCCACCTGACTGTGAGAACGCAATAACGTCATTCGGACACGCGAACACGTCATTAGGACGCGCGATCTTCCTTGCAGCGCCATGTAGGTAAGATCGCGTTTCCAAACACGCAGAAACTGCAATCTGGCACAGAATATCTCTCGAGCATGTTAAAACCTTCTCAAAAATGATCATTTTGCTCAGGAAAACCCCTCAGATTGTGATTTGGTTGTATTTTTTGGGCAAGGAGTCCTCTTTTTGTTTCTACTTTTTTTTCAAGAGAAAGGAAGTGCCCCTGAGTCTCCAACTTCCTCTTCCTGTCCACCAGGCTCCTCCCAGTGCTTTGTCCATGTGGTGTTCACTTTTATTTGGATTTGGAGTTGGAAGGATCACTCTTTGTGTATGTCTGCTGCATCATTGCATTTGATTGGATTTATTGAGGAATTTTGGATTTGAACTTTTCTTTTACAAGTAAGTTTGAGAATTGGTGTACTGTAAATCTTTTTTTGGTTTGGGTTTTTTTTAACTACAGTTTTCTGTGCTTTTCAATCTTTCTTAAAAATTATTATTTAGGGAGGCCTGTACTTTCATGAGGGGCCAAGTTGTCTGTCTTTGAAATTTCATCCAGTAGACCTAGAGGTACCCACGGGTTCAAGCATGTTTCTGTGGTGTCTGTAAAACATCATGGATGGCATTGGATTCAATTGCAAACTCTGTTGTAGTGGAATTTCATTTTTTTTAGTAAAATTAGGTAACCCTAGAAGTTCATGTAGTTAGTGTAGGCCTGCTTGAGTTCATTTACTTTCTGTGGGTGGCTTGGCCAGGTGGTGGCGGCCATTTTGTGTTTTAAGCCACTGTGTTTTTGCCATAGGCCTCCAAGCTTGTGGCCTACTCTGCCAGTAGGCCCAAGGGTACTACTAGAGTCATCATCTTGGGTGCATGAAATATGTTCAACTATTATTGTGGTGTTTAAGTTGTAAGTGTAACATGATGTAGGTCATGGATGGCTTGGATTGATTAGCAAAATGTGTGTTTGGTGTTGAATTGCAGGTTTTGGGTGTGTGTTGAATCATATGCTTTTTCTGTGCACTAGGTAACCCAGAATTCAGCTTGCGTAGTTTTGGTAACTTTGCACAGTGTGACAACGCGACCTTACAGTTTTTGTCTTCTTCGTGCGCTCAATGTGCGTGCTCGGGCACGCGATAACGACGTTTTGTACAATTCGCGCTGCCGAACACGCCGATTTTGCAATCTCGCGAGCAATATGTCTTGAGTTGCATAAAACCTTCTCGAAAATGTTGATGCTGTTCATTTTGCTAAAGAAACTCCTCAGGTTGTCATTTGGTTGTAGTTTTTGGAGCATGGACCACTTACTGTTTCTGTCTTCTATGTACTTTGTTGTTTGAGGGTGGCCTGACCATGTGGGTGGCGGGCAGCCATTTTGTGAAGCGAAGCATTGTCCTTTTGCGGTAGGCATGTATTGTCTGTCTTCTCTTTCTTTTCATGTTGTTGGGGATGGCCAGGCCATGTGGGTGTCGGCCAATTTGTGTGACCTTCCATTGTGCTTTAGTTTTGTAGCAGGCCTACAAACTTGTGATTTCTTCTGCCAGTAGGCCTAGAGTCCCAGAGGTAGTCAGCGCAGCGGGGGTGCTTGATGTAGCGGTTTCCATTTTGTCTGTTGAATTTAACATCATTTATGGCGTGGATGGCAACACATTGAATTCCCAAATGTGGTGTTTGGGGTGTAGTTAACTGTTTGGGTATGTGTAAAAAAACTGTAAAGGCCTTTGTTGTTTGTGTTGTTGTTGTGTAACTTTCAAACCTTTTAGCCATGGGGATTTTCTTTTTTATGCATTAAGCTGTGATGTGTAACAGGCATCCTCCTTTTTCTGGCCATATAGATATATAGGCCTGCTTGAGTTTATTTAAATTGTATGTACTTTCTTGTTGGTGGGCTGACCATGGGGCTGGTGCCCATTTCCATTTGGTGAACCCATGCATTTTGCTTTTCCCATAGGCCTGCTTTGTCTGCTTCTTATTCCTTCCTTATTTTTTTTATTCCTTTTGTTATTTTTTTTTGTGATCGCCTGTCCATGTGGTGGTGGCCATTTTCTGGTGCTAGTAGCCACTGTGTTTTTGCCATAGGCCTCCAAGCTTGTGGCCTATTCTGCCAGTAGGCCCAAGGGTACCACTAGAGTCATCATCATGGGTGCATGAAAGTTGTTCAACTGTTATTGTGGTGTTTAAGTTGTAAGTGTAACATCATCTAGGTCATGGATGGCTTTGGATTGATTAGCAAAATGTGTGTTTGGTGTTGAATTGCAGGTTTTCGGTGTGTGTTGAATAATATGGCTTTTTCTGTGCCCTAGGTAACCCTAGACTTCAGCTCGCGTAGCTTTGGTAACTTTGCACAGTGTGACAACGCGACCTTACAGTTTATGTCTTCTTCGCGCGCTCAATGTGCGTGCTCGGGAACGCGATAATGACGTTTTGTACAATTCGCGCTGCCGAACACGCCGATTTTGCAATCTCGCGAGCAATATGTCTCGAGTTGCAGAAAACCTTCTTGAAAATGTTGATGCTGTTCATTTTGCTAAAGAAACTCCTCAGGTTGTCATTTGGTTGTAGTTTTTGGCACATGGACCACTTACTGTTTCTGTCCTCTATGTACTTTGTTGTTTGAGGGTGGCCTGACCATGTGGGTGGCGGGGCGGCCATTTTGTGAAGCCAAGCATTGTCCTTTTGCCGTAGGCATGTATCGTCTGTCTTCTCTTTCTTTTCATGTTGTTGGGGATGGCCAGGCCATGTGGGGGCGGCCATTTTGTGTGACCTTCCATCATGCTTTAGTTTTGTCGCAGGCCTACAAACTTGTGATTTCTTCTGCCAGTTGGCCTAGAGTCCCAGAGGTAGTCAGCACAGCGGGGGTGCTTGATATAGCGGTTTCCATTTTGTCTGTTGAATTTAACATCATTTAGGGCGTGGATGGCAATACATTGAATTCCCAAATGTGGTGTTTGGGGTGTAGTTAATTGTTTGGGTATGTGTAAAAAAACTGTAAATGCCTTTGCTGTTTGTGTTGTTGTTGTGTAACTTTCAAGCCTTTTAGCCATGGGGATTTTCTTTTTTGTGCATTAAGATGTGATGTGTAACAGGCATCCTCCTTTCTCTGGCCATATTGGTATATAGGCCTGCTTGAGTTTATTGTTTTCTGGCCTTTACCCATGTACCTGCGATATGTGCCCTTGTGGCTGGGAGCTGTGGTGGTAGTGTGCTGTTTTGTTTTTGACAAATTGGCCTGTGTCTTGCCATTGTTCCTGTTGGCTTACTACTGTTTACATCCCCATTGCTATCTGCTGCAGGTCACTGATGCTGCATCCATCCTAAATGATGCACAAATTAAGGATAAACAAATTCCACTTCCACTACATTTGCTTTTCTAGTTATTTGCTATTCTTACTGAGTGTACTAATACTTCTAGTAGTAATTAAAATTAAAGCTAAAAAAAGTCCACATTCGACTGATGTTATTCTGCCTTCTTTGCTTGTAGGTGCACAAAAGACTGAAGACTGAGAGGATGTGTCCGTCATCATTCATCGCCTGTTCTACTGCCAGGCGGACGTCCTTCTGTACAACGTCACGTGTGGTGTGACTCACCTGATCAGATATCATTCTCAGCAACTTGTGCAACTGAGTGCTGCTGCTGACATCTGAAGAAGATGGACCCAAAGAAAGCAGGTACCAGGTCCTCCAAGACCAAGAAAGTTGCTGAGAAGAAGGAAGAACAGAAGAAGGAAGTGACATTTAAGTCTGGTGTTGACCCGAAAACCTTTTTTGGGAAAAAAAAGTACGCCTGCAGCGGTGACCGGGGTCCAAGCTGGGGCCAGCACCTCCGCATCAGTGGGCCCAAGCCACCAACCCAGGCCCAAGCAGATGAGTGGGGAAGAGGTAGCCAGCCTAATGATGGAAAGCAGTGATACTGAGCCTGACCTAAACTTAGCGCTATCTCAAAGTAGTACACAATCCATGCAAGAGGAAACACAGCAGAAAATTGGTGAACAACAACCACCGCCCGCAATAGTAGATGTTCCAAAACAGCATCCACAACCACCGCCCACAATAGTAGATGTTCAACCTGAGCCACCGCCCGCAATAGTAGTTGTTCAACAACCACCACCCGCAATAGTAGATGCTCAACGAAAAGAACAACCACAACCACCGCCTGCAATAGTAGCTGTTCCACAACCACCGCCCTCAATAGTAGCTGTTCCTCGAAAACAACAACCACAACCACCGCCTGCAATAGTTGTTGTTCAACAACCACCACCCGCAATAGTAGTTGTTGTTCCTCCCGAAGTCGGGGAAGGTAAGGAAATTGAGCCTGATGCAGAGCAAGAAGAACAGGAAGCACCTGATAAAGGACATCTATTGTTTTCCAAATCCCCACCAAGGAAAAGGAGGGTTAGTCCATTGAGTTCTTTGCCAAGCATCTCTTCTGATGATCTTGATCTCAATTGGGAGCCACAACAATCTGAGCATGAGAGGGAGAGAAATCCCAAGAAGACCAGGCTAGGGAAAAGGAAGGTTTAGGAAGCCTTACACTAATGGAGTGCGATGTTGAACAGCCGGATAATGATGGTGATGACGAGTCAGACCCAGTCATCACAAGCATTACTCCTGGGCCTGAGAACATGGAGACCAACATTTTAAATCTAGCGAGAATGGCTGCGACTAGTAGGGATGTAGCACGCATACCTCCAACACAGGCCACACCAAAAGCAAAACTACCTCCAGCTTCCATTTTTACATTTGCACAGGGCCGGCAGCGTCCTACATCCAGCATAAGTTCCACCTCAGCAGAACTAGGTTGTGGTACTACTGCGCAGCCACATAGTGAATTTCAACACACAACCTCCAGTTCATCCGGCATTGGAAGTGGCACCTCTAGCAGGAGACAAAAGTTAAGCTCCCCAGTGTGGGACTTCTTTACAGTTAGCGCAAATGAGGACAACATTGCCATATGCTCCATTTGTCATTCCTCTGTTAGTCGTGGTAAGCTTGGTACAAACTATGGTACCGGAGGCCAAATGACCCATTTGAAAAAACACCACGCAATCCAGTTGGAGGACCACCTACGTAGCATGGAAGCAGGAACCATTAATGTTGGTGGGGAAGTAGTGAAAGGTCCACTCAAGGTCGAACTGGAAGAAGAGGGAGACATTCTATCTGGTAGTGGTACACAAAGTACCCCTGTCCCCAGCACTGACGTGGTAGAGCACATATCCTCCGCATCAGCAACATCTCAGTGGCACCAAAGTAAGAGTAACCCGGAGACACCAAGGAGTACGGGTGCGAAGTCTGTGACGCGAAGTACTGCATCGAGCATAACTGAAGGAAATACCAAGAAGCGTACCATTCTTAGCATGTTTAGGCAGGAGGGAAAGTACGAGTGCAACCACCCAATAGCACGTTTGTACAATGCTAAGCTTGCTAAACTGTTAGCACTGGACCTTCTCCCTTTCTCTTTTGTTGAAGGGGTGGGTTTTCTGGAATTTGTGACAACCCTCTGCCTAAAATGGAATGTTCTCAGCCGCTACTATTTTGCCAGAGTTGCTGTTCCAGCACTACACCACGACGTGCTGGAATTGCTTGGAAAAGCCTTGGAGCAGAGTGCTGTTCATAGTATCTATCTGACAACAGACATGAGGACCAGTTGCCAAGCCACTGATTACATGTGCATCACTGCACACTGGATCTCTTTTTTAGGTGTTAGAGACAAGGTATTTGCAGGCATTGACACTGCTGAGATTTTTAAAGATACTCGCAGACATGCAACTATAGCCATGTTTGCAATGGAGAAATCGTATACTGCTGCAAACATTTTGGCTGAGTTTAACAGCAAGGTCTTCGAATGGCTGCGACCAAGAGGCCTTAACATTGGTTTTGTTGCCACTGACAATGGCCGTAATGTAGTTAAAGCCATGGAAGAGGATCGCTATTTCAGGGTCCAGTGTTTGGCACACTGCATTAACATTGTTGTTCAAGACTTTCTGAAAAATGAAAGCAACGTCAGCAACTTACTGACCATTTGCAGAAGAATCTGCACGCATTTCAACCATTCTTTTAAAGCCCGGAAACAGCTATGGGTCATTGAACGTGACTATAAAATGCCAGTCAAAGCACTCATCCAGGAGGTCCCAACACGTTGGAACTCTACTTATTACATGCTTCATCGGCTGTTTGAGCAGTACATACCACTTAATGCTTATGTCATGTCAAGAAGATCAGGAGATCCTACTGTTAAAGCCATGACCGTTGAGATGTGGCAATGAGACCTCATTAAATGCCTGACAGAGATGCTACTTACTTTTGAGGTCTTCACACATACAGTCAGCATGGAGGACTGTACTATGGGCCAAGCTATCCCATTGTTGTACATGCTAGAGCAAGAGCTGAAGGAGGTGTCTGAAACATACGAAGGTGTTGAAGGAAAACTTGAAGCATGTTATTTTGTGAAGGCCTTAGCCGGCCGCTTATCTGAGAATACAAGGATTCAAAATAAGATTGTGTCACATCAACATTACATTACTGTCCACAGTACAAATTATTTGTGAACAGTAATGCAGTAATTCCTTTTTCAGAAGGGGATGTTGCAGAGTACAAAACTTTAATAGCTGAGAAAGCATCTGATTTAGAAAATGAACGGCTCTCAATTAGAGGCCTGCCAGTGCCAGCCCAGGACAGTGCAAGTACTACTGAGCATCCTACAGAGTCAAGTTCTTCTTCACAGCATGAGAGCAGTGTGTTTGCTTCCCAGCAGTCACCAACACTACCAATAACAACAACAGCACCAACAGGATCTGATTCATCAGACACAACCACAAAAAAATAGCTGCTTGGTTTCTACAGAAAGGGATGGGTAAGTCCGTTGCTGTCACAAAGCAAAAAGAGGACAAGCAAACCGGAGCACCACTGAACATTGAGCGGATGGTCCAGGCCTATCTGGATGACACAACAGAGGTGTTCATGGAGCAAAGCCCATTGGTGTATTGGTATTGGAAAAGAAGCGACTGGCCAGTGCTCAGCCGGCTGGCGATAAAGTTTCTGGCTTGCCCTGTTGCAAGTGTCTCTTCTGAGCGTGTTTTCAGTGCTGCTGGTGCCATTGTAACTGTGAAAAGGACCAGTCTCTCGCCCAAAAGCGTGGAGAGGTTAACCATGATCAAAAGGAATCAGCACTTCATACCACCAGACTACAAAATACGTGAATCACAGCTGGAAGAGGAGAGCGAGTCGGAAGACATAACTACTGGGTTACATGACCTACTTCTGTCAGAAGAACCACCAGAGTTTGAGGACGAGCTCCTCTTCCCTGACGACTAGGCTTTTAAATTGTTACATTTTCCCTTCTTTTATTTGTGTGTGTATCTGTCTTTCTGGTTCAAACTTCAAAACCAACACCATCCTTTCTTTTACTTTTTTAATTACCTATTGGCATTGCACATCTGTGCATTTAACTGTGCACTCCACTCCTCACAGTCGTGCTCCATCTTCCTGACTCACCATAAATACATTTCTATCTTGCCATACATTGGATGGAGATGGAGAATAGTACAATAATGTAGGGTCTAACAGTCTCTCCATAACAAGTGAAATGTACGTGACTATAGCCATCTTCTGTTTTGTTTCCAATCTGAAACGCATCACTGTCTTAAGGCTACCACCTCTGTCTGCACTGGCATACACAACTCTTCAATGTCAGAAATTGAGCAGGGCTCCAAAATTAAAGTAAACTCGTCATCACTTTCAGAAGGCTCTGATGCATCTGTGATCTGACAGTCACAAAGAAGAGAAAGACAGGTATATGAAATGAATGATGACATACATTGCATTGGATGCTTGCTGACTCAGAGCAAATGTGCATGAAGTAGAAATATTCTAGTAGTTTAATATAATATAACAAAGTACTTGTGTCTCAAGTGATGGTCAATGTTTCCATGTTGTTTAATAATATGTATGCAATTGTACTCCTACTACTGCAGGTGCAGTCTGGACTTAATCGTAGTCACTCACTACAGACTGAGTTGCTGTTGGTGGTCTGTTGGACAACACATACACGTGCCACACCGGATGATGATGACCACCATACCATCTTTACACGCTGTCAGTCAGTTTGATCTGTGATGATTGATGGAATACGTTCAGGAAGTGGAATACAAGGTAAACACAACCAATCAACAAGAACCACAGCAGACCTAGGCTACATGTGTGTGCAGTGGTGGAATAGAATAGTGGTATGATTGACTGACAATGGCGCATTGATTTAATCCCTTGATTTGGCAAATGCTAGGTTGCTGTAAATGCCTTTTGTCTGGAACTGTGAAAAATTTAGGTAAATGGAGTTTAGGCCACAGACTCACGGCCCGGTCTTGTGGTGTGGGCCTGTAACTGTTCTGTTCTGGCTCCTATCTTGTTGTTCTTTTCGATGTCTGCTGTGCAACTAGAAGAGTAGAGTTAATCAATTTATCGAAGCCGCCTCAGTCTGAAAATCTTCTCGCTCACGAGTCTTGTCTTTTCTTTTTTGCACTACACCGTAATTGATTTTTTAAAATCTTTTCATTCAGTTAACTTATTTTGGAATACCCCATTTCTTTTTTCATCAACACTTACAGGCCGGCCTTTCACCAATCCTCCTCATCATCCAGCCAGAGGCGCCCAAGAATGATATTCAGTCACAGTGTCCATGGAAGGGAGGACAAAGATGAATAATGAGATACAGCTACACATTTGGACCTGAATAATACATTAACTTTAGTATCATTTTCGTAATTTTTTTGGATTCCTTTTTCCTCTTCATTTATTATACGCTTGTGTTTGGTAATTGATTGTTCACTTAAACTATTGCTTACTTTTCTTTGCTAGCTTTCAGCCCGCTACAGCAGGTATTGCGGTTTCTCAGAGGGCATACAGCCTAGGCAAAAGTCATATTCATATCATATATAAGAAATACTTCCTTTGAATTGTGTAGTAGTAGTTAAGTACCACTTTTTAGTAACCATCAAGTTATAACTTATCTATATCATGCATGCATTTATTTTTTATTAATTTTATTTTTTATTTGCAATATTTGTAGAGCGCAACACTCATCCCGAGGGATATCAAGGCGCTTATACCCGGACTGAGACTACCGCAAGTTAGAACTGAGGCAGACCTTAAGGTTTGGGAAAGAGGAAGGTTTTAAGTTTTTTTCGAAACAAGAGGTAGTTAGTAGTATGTCTTAGGTCTTGGGGGAGCTCATTCCATTTCTTTGCTGCCGGGTGAGAAAATGAGTGACCCCCCAGTCCTTGTTTTATATATGCGTTTAGTTCAGGCGAGGGCAGACTGGAGTGAACTCAAATTTCGTGTGGTGACGTAAAATTCAATCTTCCCCTGAAGAATAGTAGGACCTGTTCTTCAGGGGAAGATTGAATTTTAGATTTATTGGGTAGTAGGGGATCATCAATCATCGTCTTCATTGTTTTGCTTTTGTTGTCTCCATGCATACTGTTTTTCTTTGTCAAACCTTTCCCCAAACCCCCGTTCCCATCCATTCATCAAACCCTAACCCTCTTCCCCCGGGCTGTGTGGTTTTATATTGAGGTGTGATGTTACTACATTAAATCTACACCAACAATTGATCACATGCTTGCTGGGGCAGATGTGGTGAAAGCAACACTAATTGAAATCAAATGTCAACGACGCAGGTTGAGGATCTTCTTCTGCTTGCCCACCCAAGCTTACTTTATGTACTAGTGTACAAGGCAATTAATTTCCCAAAGTGACCCAACGAATACATCTAAATAATTGCTGGCATTGTTTGAATTTAATTTTAGAGCATTTAAGTTTACGAATTGGATTGTGTTTTACTGACTTCAACAAAACTACAGTTATCTTCTTGTACTTGGCAGTCCCCGACACCATTGATTTCTTTGAGTTCGTTTAGTAGTTGCAATATTGTTTGTATTTTTTTGTCAGTCTTATGTACTGTTTTTTTCTACTTCTCCCACATTCTCTCTCAGGCAAATGACTGTCTCTTTGTTTTTGTTTGCCAATGCTAGTGCCAGTGTCTAGTCTACTACTACCATCACACCATCACACCTATTCTCCGTTGTCTTGGGAAACCATGCAGCCTTTGCGGTGCCAAACTTAATCATCATCAATCACAGGTAAGAAGAGAAGTTTGCTGGTAGGTATTATGGAGGAGAGGCTGGTAGTACTAATAGGACAAATGTAACTGAGTGAGGGGTACCGCATCTATCTCTTTGCATGTTACACATGTGGTCAATTAATAAATTATTTCAATCAAACACTGGCCGCAGCCCTGCATCTAGAGTAAACCTTGTGATGTACAACATTAACCCCACGACAAAACAACATCATATGTGTACGTTGAAAATAAATAACATTTATTCATGTAAAAAAATATCCTCTTAGTCCTATCCCACCCCTATCCCCACCCTAACCCCAACCAATGGCCAAGTCCAAAGAATGTCCCACAAAAATAACCCCAACACCCAATTCCCACCCACCAACAAAAGTATTAAAAAAGGGGCAAATCAACAGGGTCCATTACAATTGGCGGGCTTTGAGGTGTTTGTCCACTATTATCTTGATGCGCTCCTCTAATTGGTCCTCCAGCTTGGCCACCCGGAGGAGAAGTTGTTGCCGAAATGCATGGCACCTACATTTGCATCCATGCTGTGAGGGGGTGGCAGATGTTAAATGCCGGCGGTGAGCAGCTGCCTGGCCCCGGTGCCGTACTCCTACAGGTGGGGCCTTGCTGGGACCAGACACATTGGAAGAGGCAGCAGCTGCTGCCGCCGCCTCTTCCTCCTCCTCCTCCTCCTCCTCCTCCTCGGCCTCAGCCACCAGTTGGCGGTACTCCTCCACAATGGCCTGCCGTTTCCTTTGCCGGGCCCTGGCTGCCAACTCCTTCCATGATGGTTTTTGGGAAGGAGTATGAGTATCTATAAAAAAAGAAACAGAATTGTAACTGAAACTCTTCAAAATTAATTCAACACATTGTGGCATAGTAACCCTACCAAGCGCAGTGCATACAATTGGTGGCAACTTTTAGTATCTATTTAATCTATCCTCCTGCCTCCCCTGCCTGTAGCATTTGTTGAAGTTTTTTCCGGCATTGTACTTGCCCTAGTACTATGGGTGGACTTGAGTACACAGAAGAACACCAGTCTTTTTTGTATCTCCTTTTATATTTTCAAAGTAAGACTCTGCTTCCAGTGACAGTCTCCACCTATTATGAATACAATACATTTACGGGGCATCCACCCATTAAAAGTAAATGTCTATCATTCTTTATTATCGCCTTAGCTGGTTTCACTTTCACCAGCAACCACCCATGCGTCCACTACTTCCTTGCCTTGGGTTTCATTGACACAAACTCCGCTCATGATTCTTGCTATCCAATATATCCATGCACCCATATTGTTTTGCCCAACCAGGCCTGCATTTTTTTCACCTTCCAGTTCTACCCATCCTTCAACAACCCATGCATCAGATTCATATCAGCCACGTGCATGAACCTTCCAAAGTATCCTTCTATGGTAGTCTTATTATTACATCTCTTTAGTCCTTCCTCCTTCCACCCAAGTTCACTTCTTTCCCTTTTTGTTCAACACATCCCTCAAGGTCATCTGATCTGACTTTTAGTCTTCTCCATAACTTTCACAGCTGAGTTGGAGTCTGATAGACTGGTAATGCTGCAAAGGGTGTCTTCTTCAACCATTGTATATTGTCCAGTACAACTTCAAATTCATACTTTCTTAATAAGTCTCATAGCACAGTGAGGGAAATGTTCCCCTTCCACCTAGTAATGCAAATAAGTAATGAATATAACTTACCACCGCCCACCGCTGAAGTTTCCTCCCCCACTGATGCTCCTGCAGGTGCCGCAGCCACTGTCCCCTCCTGGATGGCAATCGCATCGCCGTTGGCCCCGTCAGCTTTGGTGGTTGGTAGTGATTGTGCACCTATAAAAGCAAGTACACCTTTTTAGATGCCTGCACACCTCCTCCTATTTTACTAGTTGTACTTTTTTCACCAGGAAGGAAGATTGAAAAAACTGTTATGTGCAACATAAATCGTTGTAACTAGTCCAAACTGCATCCTACTGTACAGCAGTCACATTAGACAGAGTTTAGTTTTCATTTATTAGATGGTCCCTAGGGTCATCTAATCTCTACTCCTACTCTAGTCTTTGGAAAGTTAGCCTGAGCCATATAACCATTATAGATCTGGGTCTACTGCTTTGCCCATGTTACCTCGCAGCTTGTTGCAAAGTAAGAAAGACACCTTTGAGGCCACATGAGTGTTGCATCCAACTAAAGAAGTTGACAAACCAGTATTGTTAGTCCCTTTTGCTTATCCTTAATGTTGCACTTTTTGCCATGACTGCTAAAAACTGGCATAGTTGTATTCACTGTCTAACGTGCAACATTTTTCTCATAGGCAGATGAGAAGATTGCCTTCTACGAACCAGAGATTTGCAGAGCTTTCGAAAGATGCATGTGTAACCAGTATACGTTCAACAGTGAGGGGTCTCCGACAATTCACACATTTCTCTATCGTGCACTAGATGTACAAAATATATAGTATTTAATCTTCTTCGTTTTGCATGGTGGAGCAGGATGTTTTTCATGGAAATACTTACAAGTTACAACAATATCAAGTTTGTTATTAAAATAAATAAAGTTTTTGAACTTGCACATAGACTCTGAGGTATATTTTGAGTGTCTGGGGTGTTGTGGACTGAAACGAGTGAGTGAGCGAAAGGGTGTTCTTCTGTTCTGGGTTGTGTAATAACATTATTGGGTATATATATCTAACTATCTTCATGTGGGGGTCGGGAGTGGGACAAATGACTATGACTGAGACACTTAGGTAGGTAGACGGTCATTGGATTGTGGGTTCTTCTGACTGCGTTCTGTGACTAGGGTGTAAGGTGTAAGTAAGGTCCAACCTCCCTATCACCAACATCAACATCCTATTTTCTTGTGCATAGTTCTGTATGTGCATGTGCAGAGAATAATAACCACAACAGTAGTAGTAGTATACTAACTGAACAAAAATTAGTAGGCAAACATCTGGTTGCGCATTTTGTTGGTGGGAATTGACAAAGACTAGAGATTACAGAGGACAACGCAAAAGACAGGAGTGGACCCAGTGGCTACAGCTATTCTATCACAGCTTTATTCAAAAGAATACCTTAACTAAAGAGTGGTCAACAGGGCAAGCTTAGCTACACACAGTCTAATAGTAGTAGCACAGAGAGTCATAGGGTAGAGGCATTTTGAAAGAACTGAAAGTCAGGGATGGCATTGGATACCCAAAATTTGGAAAACAAATTGAAGACCAAAGAAGGTTTTGCTACCATTGAATTAGGAAGGAGGCTTAATAGGTTGGAAAAAATAAGGTGTGTTAAAAAGTTACGGAAAAATAATTGTTAATAATATAAGCACTGTAGGACTTACTGGGGCCAGCAGCAGGATCCTCGGTAGAGGAGCGCTCCTCTCCTAGTTGTCCCGCCAACTTGGACCCCGTCTTCTTGCCCCTGGGTGGTGCTGATCATGTAAGAAATAATAAAGAAAGAGAAACTTTAAGTGCTGTGAAACAAAGACATCATTCAAAAATCCTCTCAAACATTTTAGGAAACAACAATTCCAATAAAATTGACTTCAAAGTATAAATGACTACTGGCTTGCAGGATTCACAGACCGTCTACTTATAGAACAGTAATCAAATGTTCCATAAACATTCTGATTGCAGAATATACTAACGAAGCCCATGCCACCTGACCTACACCACCTATTCCAGAATCCAGACGGGCCAATTGTTCAGTAAGTCGGCATTTCCATTTTATTTTTGCCCGCAAACATGCATAGATGAGATGGAGGACAATGCATAAATTTGTGCATACACAAATTGTTGGTTGCTTGTGTCATATGAACTGCTACTGACTGACGTGACCATGCTATTGCTGCTAAGCCTACCACTCAGTAAACAAACTTCAAACCGGTTCTATGGAGGGGTGGGATAAATAAGAACTAAGCATTCAGTGACAGAGGAGGCGTCATGCAGACCGTTAAAAAAAAATGAACTAATACTATCCATCCACCACACAAGGCAGCCGGCTTTTGGGCGCAGGCGCCTTGCCCTTCGAGCCAGTTCTGCTGCTCCCCTTTGCCATGGTTCTGTGGTGGAGGTGGAGGTGGAGGTGGAGGTGGAAAAGAAAAGTTAGAACAAAAGGAAAAAAAGTTAGGGGGGAAAGTAGGAGCTTAAATAAAGGAGTAAAATAAAACAGTAGAAAAGTAAAAAAGGTGGAAAAGTAGAAATAAAATGCAAAATATAAACTTAGGGACAGAGAGAGATAGATGATAAGTAAAAAAAGTAAGAAAAACTGTGAAAATAGGAAAAGATTGCAAAGATAAAAGGTGGATAGAAAACTAGGCCCAGAACCATAGCATAGAGTGTGAAAAACAAGATGGTCGCGCCCATCGCGACCACGTGCGTAAGTTCGCGTGCGATTTCACGCGAACACGCACTTTGTCAGCGTGAACAAGTAGTTGTGTTCCCGAACAAGACATGCACCACGCAAACATGTTATACGTGACCCGGAAGAGGAAATAGGGGGCGCGAGAATTAAAAAAACAAGATGGCCGCGCCCATAGCCCACCACATGGGTAAGGTCGCACGCTACAATCCCCCGAACACACAGACAGCGCCCCGAACACGCACAATACGCTCCCGAGCAAGAAAAACGGCTCGCGATCGGGTCCAGCAAGCTACTACACACGCTCGCGAAGCTCGCGTAGTGCAAGAACGTCTTCGCGTAGCGCGACTACATGTACTACGCCCAGGGTTGTTTTGCCTCTATAACGGTCTGGGACGAGGCTGCAGGGAAACCATGTTATTTTGTGTGACCAGCCGTCCCGCGCCCCCATCTTTTCTTTTCGCCTGCATTTCTAGTCTTTAAAAACATGTAACAGTGGTTTAATATAAATGGTTGTTTTCTTTGAGAAGGATACATAGAAACTGAACAGTCTGCCATATCGTTCTGTTCACGCTACACATTTAGAAATAATTGAATAGCGCTATTGAGTAATAATGTGAGGATAGAAAGGGAAACTGCTTCATACTTTTCGAATTTAAAATGTGACGGGAAGGATGATCACGTCTAAAAATATCTGACGAAGGCTCTTGAAACCCAAAGAAAAACTGTCACCTGCCCGTCTTGATGACCGTGTTGGCACTGGAAACCTGCTCCTCTGTGTTTTGTTATAAACAGATGACCTGGAATCCTACCCTGACAGCACCATTATCAAGCAACCCTGGAAAGAAGAAAAGAGACGGGTTTAAACTATCACTTTGTGTCATTCGGGGGCCCGAGGCCCGTGCAAGTAGCAATCTGTTTTTGTGAGCGACGGGCCTGATAGATGGTATTATTTATGATTTTATGTAACAAGCCAGGCCTGTCACTCCGCCAGAGATGCACCAAAAAAAAAAACACTTTCTGTATTTTGAAGGTGGCTGCGCCACTGCAGTGCGCCTACAACACATGTGGCAGACAATCTGTGACTGACAGCTGTCATGCAAGGCATCCGATGTGGCCTTACTTGAAGATGTAACCGTGTCAGTGCCACACAAAATGTATGCACCACCAGAACACGACATAACCTGAGGCAGTCAACTCACCCCACAATGGTGCACCGCCAGGACAACATGACCAGAGCACAAGCAGCACCCTTCATAATGTGTGCTCCGCCCAACGCCACATAATCTAGAGCACAGTCACCATCCCCCACTGTGAGCACACTGTACAACGTGTACAGCCATACAATCAGACACAGTCAAACCTGTCATAAAGTGTGCACAGGCTGCCTCTACACAATCCAAGCCAGACACTATAAGCAGCCTGCGTAATGTGATACAGTCAGTACAAACATAATGCAAGACATGCTGCATGCAGTGTGCTATGTACACAGCAACCAGCAACCTGCATATTTACACCGCCCCCTCACAGCATGCTATGAAGCATTTGCAATGCAATAGGTCACTCATTTACGAATTTCATAAATGCGACACCTATTGTATTGCAAATGTTCATTTATTGTGGTGGCTCTTATGGTACAGGGCTTTTTCGTGCAGCTTCGGGGTACTTTTTGGAACTTCATCACTGCTGATTACAGGGAAGCCGGAAAGACCACCAATCACAACGAGACAGGCAGAGCCTGCACGATCACAGATGGCAATATGTAGAAGAAGAAAACAAGACAGCCTCCTAGATCTGTGATGTCAGCAAATTAGGGCTACACTGCTCGAGGGGTGGAGGAAGCAAAGAGGGGCTCCACGCGGTCGTGTGTGAACGTGAGGTGCAGAGATGCTGATCAGTGCATCGGGCTCACGTTTTAAAAGATATTGTGACTAATTACCTCTTGACCAATAGAGGTCATTCTTCCTTGTGATCTCTTCATATTACCAGCTGCTTCACGGGGCATATGCCATGCCTCATACGACACCTCAGACATCCAGATCGGTAACACTACCCCTAGGATCCTGCCCCTTAACCTGAACCACCCATCATGCACCCATCCACCATGCATCCATCACCAATTGTTGCCTAACCCATTGATCCATCCACCCAACCACCCATCATGCACCCATCCACCCTGCATCCATCATGCATCCATCAACAATTGTCGCCACCCATCCACCCATTCAACATCCATCCATCCACCCAACCACCCATCCATCATGCATCCATCACCAATTGTTGCCACCCACCCATTCATCCATCCATCCACCCAACCACCCATCTTGAACCCATCCACCCATCAATCACCAATTGGCACCACCCAACCACCCACCCATTCATCCACCCACCCAACCACCCATCATGCACCCATCCACACTTTTATCCATCCATCTATCCATCCACCCATCCTCTATGCATCCATCATCCATCCATCCACCCACCCACCCATCCATTCATCCATCCATCCATCATTCATGAATCCTCCATCACTCATCCATCTACCCATCTACCCATCATCCATCCACCCACCCATCCATCATGCATCCATCACCCATCCTTCTAGCCACCCATCCATCATTCATGCATCACCCATCCATCCATTCATCCATCATTCATGCATCCATCCATCACCCATCCATCTACCCAATCCATCCACCTACCCACCCACCCATGCATCCATCCCCCATCATACATCCACCCATACATCCAATCCCCATCCAGCCCCCCACCCACCCATCTATCATTCATGCATCCATCCATCACCCATCCATCTACCCATCCACCCATCAACCATCCACCCAGCCACCCATCATCCATCCACCCGTGGTTTCCATCATCAAAGTCGACAGCGCTTGGCCTCAGACCACATCATCTCCCCTTATGTGGTCCTCATTTTTGCATACATTTATATATTTTGTGACCGTGTGTTTTGTACTTAGTAGTAAACAAATGTTAGTGTTTTTTTCATCTTTGCTCAGTTTATAGCAATTTATATATTTTGTGTGCATTAATATATTATGTTTGTTTTGTCTATTTAATGTATTATGGAGCATCGTTTCCTGGTTTGTTTTATGTGATAGGAGGCTCAAACCTTGGTTTCCTGCGCTTTCCGGCATTTCCCGTTATATTAATATATTATGTCAGCTTCTGTTCTGTGTTAAATCTAACATGTCATCGCTAGCGATGTTGTTTTGTTTATTTAATGTATTATGGAGCATCGTTTCCATGTTTGTTTTATATTTGCATATTTAGTGTGTATTAATATATTATGTTTGTTTTGTTTATTTAATGTATTATTATGGAGCATAGTTTCCCCGTTTGTTTTATGTGATAGGAGGCTCGAACCTTGGTTTCCTGCGTGTTAAGTCAGACTACGGAGTAGTATTTGATTGAAGTAATCTTTTAATTGAAGATACCAACGGAGCTCCTTTCCTCAGTCCTTCTCTCTGGTCATCAGCTTGAAATAATGCTGTGAGACCAGTGAGAACAACCGACAAGTAAGAATGCCCATACAAATAACAACATTCTTAAAATGACATATTAGCTCGTGTAGCAACACGAGAACACATTACAAGAACTCAATTCTTAAAGGTGTAAACACAACACATCTTCCCCTTAACCCTTCACTGCTGGCCCGTTTCCGCCCCTGTGCTGTAAACAAATGAACAGGGGCGGGCCATGACGAACCCCAGCCGTCATCAGCACACGAGCACCGTAGTGCATGACGGCTGGGGTTCGTCATCAGCATGCAAGGGGTTAATACACAAAATAAAACAATAATAAAAAAAACATTAATCTGATGAACTATCACAAACAAAATCTTTTAACCATACTGGCTTGGATCTAATCCTCACAGATCGATCCACATTAACAATATTTTTCGATGCATCAAGAGAAGATGTTGCATCAAGAGAAGATGTTACACCCTCAGGAATAGGAAGAGGAACAAGGGCATCACAATTGACATTATCATTTTGATTATTATTGGAAAGATTGATATTCCCCAATTCTTTGTCAACCAACTCTTTGTCAACTCCAATATTGTCTGATCCTGTGGATGTTACCTCTACACAACCACCTGATGATTTAGAAGTATAAGCATCTGATCCCATGGATGTTACCTCTACACAACCACCTGATGATGTAGATGCAGAACCAACACCACTCGTTCCACAACCATGTGTTCCATCATCTTAGTTTTTAATAATGTCATCCTCAATGATAAAATGTTGCAAACCTTTCCTAGACAAACCTGGATCTCCAGTATTTTTATACAAATTAATATCACTCTTGAGAACTGCAATACGCTTTAAATTCCAAACCTTACCATCACTTAAGCGGACCGCATTTCTATAAATTTTCTCAACCTTTAATGGACTTGAAAATTGACTCTCACCTTTTTTAACCTTCCATGGTATTTTAACTTTGACCCATGAACCAATGTTGATATCATAAAATGTCACATTGTGCTTCAAATCATAAATCTTTTTGTTCCTCAAATGTTTATCTTGAATTCTGTCTTTTAATTCTTCCAAAGGAATCAAAGGTTTTTCACAAGAAATAATCCATTCTGGATTACACTTCGTACGTACAGCTCTTCCTCTCATAACTTCAAAAGGTGAAGTACCTAAAACTTCATGAGGTGAAGTTCTATACGTCCAAATGGTTTTAAATAACTGTAACTCCCAGTCACAATCATTACTTACAACACCTTGAATGGCATTTTTAAGTACTCTATTGAATCTTTCAATCATACCATAACCACTTGGATTATATAAAGATGTTGTGCAATATCTTATTCCAACCTTCTTAAAATATTCCTTGGCAATATTAGAAGTGAACTGAACACCGTTGTCACTAATCAATAATGCAGGTAGACCTTCCCCAACAAAAACACAATCCAGAAAATTAATGACAACTTCTGAAGTAATTTTTTCAACCACTTTCAAAACTGGCCATCTAGAAAACAGATCAATAACACAAAGGACATACTTGTTGTGTGCTCCAATAGGCCCCATTATGTCAATAGCAACTGGGTGCCAAGGTGCTTTAGGAATAATGGGCTCCGCCATAGCTGGTTTCAGAGTTATTAGAGTCTTATCAGAATTAGCACACCACACACAATTCCTAATAATCCTTTCAACAAACAAATCCATTCCCGGCCACCAAAACCATTGTTTAATTTTCTGCTTAGTCTTCACTATACCACAGTGACCTTCGTGACACATTTCAACAATATCTTTTTTAAAAGGTGAAGGAGGAATAACCTTTCCATTTCTTAAAATGTGGCCATTCAAGATAGAAAGTTCATCACGAATCTCCCACAAATGTTTCAATTCGTCAGATAAATCCTGTTTATTTGGCCAACCCTTGGAAATGAAAGAAGATAAATCAAACAAAACAGAATCTTTCTTATAAGCTGAATCCCAATCACCCCTATCAAAACAAGGTAAACCATGATCGTGAACTAAAGCAACCTGAATATTCTCCCATTCATGATCCGAACAATCCAAAAGATTGATTGGCACCCGTGAAAGAAAATCTGCCACAACATTCTCCTTACCAGGAACGTAAATCACCTTATAAATATAATCCTGTAATCTTAAAGACATTCTGGCAATTCTAGGAGAAGCAATGAATAAACCTTCAGTAGTTAATAACCTAACTAAAGGTTTGTGGTCAGTTCTGAGAGTGCAAGGTTTTCCCCAAACATAAGCTCTAAAATGCTCCAGAGACCAAATGCAGGCTAAAGATTCTTTTTCTATCACAGAAAATTTTTCCTCAGTAGGGGACAAGGAACGGGAAGCGTAAGCAATTCTATGTTCCTTCCCATGAGACTCCACCTGTGAAAGCACGCCTTTACTGCGTTTCCCGTTATATTCATATATTATGTCAGCGTCTGTTCTAAATCCAACACGTCATCGCTAGCGTACATGTCAGTGCGACGTCTTAGCATGTGGCGCGATACCATGCGCTGTGCAGCCGCCCGCGATGTAATAGTCGCGTTGATATAGCAACGCGATGCAGTACTTTCGTTGTAACGGGTGTTTCCCATTCTGACACATACCCAGCTTTGCAAAACTTTAAATTTGGGAATGTGTTAGGTTCCATGGATGTTTCGTGGGAACATCCACAGCAACACCCATGGAATGCCTCCTTCACGCAGAGTAATGTGTTAAAGGGGCCCATATCTGCAAGGCCATGATAAGTCACACAGGGTGACTTTACGTGGACTTGACAGTGGGTCAAAAAAATGTATGCACTGGTGGCGCAATGGCTTTGTAAATGAGGCCTTTTATTTTGAACTTGGATGCCTTATTTAAGGAAAAAGAACAAGTTATTTTTTAACCAAAACTCCTTTTTACTTTCTATTGATCTTTTGTTTTTCCTGAAGCATTAATTTATTTTTTCAATTCTTTCAGATTTTAGGAGCATGAGCTACACTCATAAAATCCATTTTTGGGTGAGAGCCAATCGGTTTTGTAATGTTTAGTGTGTTTTATTTTGACCTCCGGGCTACTCTTAACTAACTCTCTTTTCATGGATGAAGCCCGTCTGAATGTAATGATTGGTCTTTTGCTGAGTCTTTGGCCTAGTATAGGATCTGTCATTATTATGGGCCATTGGTTGTCAATAATATATCTTATCCTTCTATCTTGATGTCTATATGTTGTAATAAGTCTCACCTCCAAATTTTCTTCGGACTCGGCTTGTGGAATCTTGTTTATGCATACTCGTGTTCATGTTATCTAAAAACATGCTGTTTCTTGTAATCTCATTAGATTTGGATAGCGCATCTTCTACAGTCTTTTTATCATAACCTTGGGCAGTATATCTTTTTTAGTCTCTAGATGACACTGGAGAAGATCGGATTTGGAACTACAGATTGTACGCAGCCTAAGAAATTCTCGCTAGGAAATGCTTTTAATGAGGTGTTTTGAATGAAAACTAGAGGCATGTAGTGTTGAGTTGCCTGCTGTATCCTTACGATTGATTGATACTGGTGTACAAGGATGCATATATATATACCCAATTCTGTCTTCTTTGCACTTCCCAAAATCTGCACATCTGTCTGCACTTTATATATCTTTGCTGCTTTGTACATATTGCACCTTAATATCCATGGTCGTTTTTTTTTACGATTTATATATTGGTTAACCACGAACAAGCATAACTGCTGTCCAAAAATTGAGCTTCCATTTACTTTATGATGTATTTATACAGAATATTGCTCAATGTTAAATAGTCAATATTGGATTTATCCAGTGATATTATGACTTTAGAAAACTTCTGTTTTATTGAAAGAAATGTAATGGCATTCATGCTGTTAAAAGGTCTTTCTTTCGTTATCTTTACAATATAAGATTATAAATGTTTTCTATGTCCATGACCATGTGATGCAAGATGTCACCGTTTAGGGGCGAGCACACTCTCTTTGCATTAACATAAAAGCAACAAAAAACTTTATCGACTTGCAGCGTGAACAAGGGCTCGTGAAAGCCTGAAACGCGTAGCTGTTCTGTGCAAATAAAATTACTGCACCTGATTCTGTGGTCTGTCTCCTTCTCTCGCTGGCGTCGCAGGATTGCTTGCTGGAAGTGGTGTCGAGTTTTTCGATATATATATATATATATATATATATATATATATATATATATATATATATATATATATATATATATATATCCACCCCACTACGCCAGCGCTTCAAGGTGGGGGCAGCCGAGTTAAGCCAATTGGCCGCAGTGTCCTGCTTGGCCACCATTAGAGCTGCGTTTTGAAAGAGTTTTTTAGCTCTTGAACCATGCATCCCCTCCGAGATACCCAGAAGAACGCTCGTGGGGTTAAGGGGAACCTCCCAGCCCAGAACCTCAGTAAGTTACCCTGTTACTGACTCTCAGTAGCATGCGATTGCGGAGCAAAGCCACACCATGTGATAGAAGTCAGCTTGGGGGTCAGTGCAGGGGGGACAGGAGGCATCAGTTTGGAGCCCAGCGCGATGGAGACGCAACGGCGCAAGATAGGCAGTGTGAAGGTAATATATCTGCACTAAACGAAGTCTCGCTGAGGCTGTGACCATTTTGGGTGCCATCAAAGTGTCTCGCCAATCAGCGTCATCCAGAGACCCGAGCCAACCCTCCCATTTATCTCTGAGTAGTGCTAGTGTGTTGGGAGTATTATTGGTGAGGGAGCAATAGATACGTGAGCTCCCTCTCTTGCCTAGGTTGCCAGTCATGGTCTGGGCCTCGGTTGGGCTATATTCGGGCAGGGAGGTGCCCTCTGAGATTGAAAAGCATGGCATGTCTGCAGGTATCGGTAGAATTGGGAAGCGTGGAGTGAGTAGCGAGTCTGTAGTTCTTGGAAAGTGTGTCTGTGACTCCCACCCCAGACATCTCCCAGTAGCGAAATGCCAATGAGATCCCATGATTTGAACCCTGAGAGATTGGTAACCTCTGTGAGCCGTGTGCTGCACCACAGTGGGATTTCGAGTCAGTTTATCCGACCAGTGGGTGTGACGCAGAGAAGCCCGCCAGGCCAAGACCACTCTGCGCGTGACCTCTTGTAAATTATAGGGAATAGCGCCCCCATACAGCATCCCTTGAAGGTTAGTCAAACCCAGGGCGTGGAGCTCCAAGCGGTATGCCGGGTCGGACCAGTCGCTGTTAAATCAATCGTGCACGGTGAGGAGCCGAGTCACTAAATAGTAAAGGTAGAGATTCGTCATCCCGAGGCCGTCATCATAGGGGGGAACTGACACTGGACTATGGCCTGCCTAGGCCTTCGGCCTCCCCACAACAACTTAATGGCCATTCTGCCCAGTTCCCGGAACCACAAGCGTGAGAAGAGAAGCTGTGTATCCTGGAGCATATAAAGGAATCTGGGCAAGATCATCATTTTAAATAGAGCTATTCTGCCCATAGAGTTTAGTGGCAGACTTACTTGACAAGATCAGCCTGGGCCTTTTTCACCAACGGGGTGAAATTGAGTAACCAAGCGAGATCAGGAAGGAGGGTGACCCAGATTCCCAAATATTTGAAGGACTGTCGCTGGAGGGGTATCGACGACTGCCAATCAAAGCATTCCCTCGAAAGGTTAAGAGGGACCAGGACAGGCTTAGCAGGGTTCAATCGCAGGCCGGAAGTGTGTTTGAATAGGGTAATCAAGGCCCCGAGGCAACGAGGTCCTGACTGAGCAGGATCAGCTAAAAATAACAGAATATCGTCAGCATAAAGGGCGATCTTATCTTCCTCTATACCGGGCAATTGCCATCTATGAGGAGCTGATCGGAGCGGACCAGGCATACAAAGGGCTCCATCGCCAGAGTGAACAGGCGGGGGGAGAGGGGGCATCCCTGCCCCGTGCCTCGTCTGATGGGAAAGGGGTGCGACAGGGCTCCGTTGACTAATACCTGGGCTTTCGGTTTACAGTAGAGCACCTTAACCAGGCGGCAGAAAGGGGCTCTGAAACCCATTTCCTTTAATACCTCCGCCAGATAATGGCAATCCACCAAATCAAATGCCTTCTCAAAATCAACGAGGAGGAGAGATACGTAGGGGGTCAGTTTGTTGTAGATTCGCTAGAGTGAGGTGGAGACGCCTGAGGCAGTGTTGGGTTCCCCGAGAGTGCATAAATCCGCACTTGTTAGGGTGAACCAGTTAGGCCAGGTAGGGTTGTATGCCCTTGGCTAGGACAGATTCAGAAAAGGGGGTGGTGATGAACAGAGTGTCTGAATTAAGCAGACCACTCTTACCCAGTCCAAAGATCAGGGCTTGATCCATCACCGTTATTTAGCTCACTGCACCATCCCAGCTCAGAACCTGGTTATATGCAAATCAGTCTGTCCCTGGCCCAGTGCATCATGGGAACAGGGCAGACTAAACTACCAAGCCAATTCTTCAGCAGAAAGGAGACAAGCTTCCGGGGACTGGTTTCTGGCATTTCAGCCGTCGTCGGCCCGGCTTGCTTGAATCCTGATGGTGCAGTGAGCAAGGGACTCATGTCTGAGTATACCCTGCCACACCTATAGTGGCCAAAAACGATTCAGAAAAGGGGGTGGTGATGAACAGAGTGTCTGAATTAAGCAGACCACTCTTACCCAGTCCAAAGATCAGGGCTTGATCCATCACCGTTATTTAGCTCACTGCACCATCCCAGCTCAGAACCTGGCTATATGCAAATCAGTCTGTCCCTGGCCCAGTGCAACATGGGAACAGGGCAGACTAAACTACCAAGCCAATTCTTCAGCAGAAAGGAGACAAGCTTCCGGGGACCGGTTTCTGGCATTTCAGCCGTCGTCGGCCCGGCTTGCTTGAATCCTGATGGTGCAGTGAGCTAAAAAACGGTGATGGATCAAGCCCTTATCTTTGGACTGGGTAAGAGTGGTCTGCTTAATTCAGACACTCTGTTCATCACCACCCCTTTTCTGAATCATTTTTGTCCACCATAAGCGTGGAAGGGTATACTCAGATGTGAGTCCCTTGCTCATTGCACCATGAGGATTCAAGCAAGCCGGGCCGACGAAACAGAGATACATGTGAACTCCCTGCGCTGAGTAAATCACAGTAAGTCTCCTTGTTTTAAACGATAACAAAGGAACCGAGTTGCCCGCCCCAAATTCTAAAACCATTTCCTTCACCCCTCAGCTACCCGCTTCACCCCGACCTTTTTTCCAGTTCAACAAACAGCCGCAGTAGGCGTAACATGATGTAAGTAGACACGAGTGAATGTTCTTGTTGAGCTTGAAGAATTGCCCCTCTGGCACTTTCACTTTAGAGGCTTAAATCCCCCTCATTTTTTGCCAACAGTGACAACCACAAGAGCAAAGCCAGCTACTGAGAGGTATGATTAGTTTTCTCTTCCCCCACTGTAGCGTTGAGAGGAAGTTGGTTTTGTCCCCCCATTCTGATCGAATCTCGTTCTCCATTCACAGGCACACGGTCCTGATGAGATTTCCCCACAACCAGGGGTTATCGAAACGCGTAGACCTCTTCTATACAGCATTAGGAACCATTGATCATTTCAGAAAATATTAACATTGTGCACTTGCTGATTTCCAATGCTTTGTTTGTATTTCAATTGTGATATTGTATAGAGTGTTAATAATTGTATTATATCTTGATGTTTATGTGTGGTATGAATGACGAGTGCTAGTCGTGATTTTGCTTTTTTGCATATTGTTATTTGTTTCAAACCTGTGTTCATTGTGGAATTAAGGAAATGTTCCCTGAATCAAAAAAACAAAAAAATTGCATATTGAACTGACACATGCACCTAAGTTAAAAAATAAAACAAAACCGATTTAGTCTGAAACATGGTTCATTGAGAATTACTGCTTAATTCAGTCATTCGAGAGATCACCCGAGATCCGGTATTCAAATAACGTGGCAATATTGGTATTTTTCTTGGTTTATCATTGTTAGTGAGGCTTGTCCTTATTGCCAGTTAGCCCAGACCCTGTATATGGTGTTAATACTTTTGCAGAAGCCGTTCTGCGAGGTTCTTCCTAGGCCCCACTTGGAGGGTCTGACTTTGTTCTGAACAAAGCCCTGTGTTGTTGCATGTTGTTTTGAGTTTTAGTGTTGATTGATGATTAGTTTGAGTTACAATTGAAACTTAGCACAGTATGTCTGAAGATCAAACATTTGCCTATAATGAGGAACATATAAAAAACCTTTTGGCGAAACCCCCTCCCTTCGCTTCAGCTACATTAAGCACAACTGCTAGAAACCAAAACGAGACAGAGAAACTTTTGAGACTTAAAAAGAAACAAATTCGCACAGACCTACATGGTCATTATCTCCTCCAGCATCTGCGAGCTGGCACAATACCAGGAGGACTACAGATTAAAAATATCCCCGTGATATTCACCGACGACCCTATTTACAAGAAAGGATACAGCTTTATAGAGACCAAGTGCAGCCGAGACCTCATGGTCTTAACGGTTGAGACAGCACAAAGAATCTCGTTGCAACAGTTAGAAGAGATCAAAACACTGGAAAGTGAGATACAAACTAACCCACTCATCGCGGACGCAAAAATATTACTGGAGAAGGTTGAAAAGGATATTTTAGAATTTAAGGACTATACAATTAATCAAAAAGAAAATCAGTTCCAAAAGGACAAGAAAAACTTTAACTTCGAAAGAACATATCCCTATCTACAAACGGATTTTTATTCCAGAGTCGAGTCAAGAAGATACTTAGGAGAATATCAAGGACGATCGAATAATAAATTCATCTCCTTCTCAGACACTTCATCGGCATCAAGCAATAGTGACAGTGACGGCTATAACCAAAGGAGAGGTGGAAACAAAAGAGGAGCCTTCCAACAACAACCAGGACCCTCTGCAGGTCCTTTTTTAGGAAGAGGCCAACCGGAAAACCGAGCGCGCCCACGGTACAACCAGCCATGGGAAATGTCGACACGGAGACGGAACTACAAGAATTGGTAGCTTCCCCGATCTTTAACCTGTCAAACAAAATTCTCACATCATCAGAGAGAAGCATACTTGAAAAAGGTCTTTCCTTTGTCCCCAGGAGACACACCAACTTTGTCAAATTAAAAATGGAGGCCCTGGAATTCTGCCGCAAAATCAAACTTAAATCCTTCTTCGCCCAAACACCAGTGAATCCATCACTAGAAGTTACTGGATTAAAGAGAAAATCTAAATTTTGCCCACCAGCAAACAAAATTGCGAAAGAAACCGTCATTTTTGAAAAAACAATCATATCAGCATTAAGTAAAATGGAAGGAAGAAAAAATTGGACCAAATTTAATATCTCATATGATGAGAAACGGGCCTTAGAGAATCTCAAAAAAGACACCTCAATCGTAATAAAACAGGCGGACAAGGGAGGTGCCATTGTTATTTGGGACACTGAAAATTACAAAAAAGAAGTAATGAGCCAACTGGATAATGCCAAATGCTACAGGAGAATAAATCACAATCCCACCGCAGAACTACAACAACAACTCAACCCAATTCTGGAAAAAGGTTTAGCAGAAGGCATAATTGGCAAAAAAGAATTCGAATACCTAAAATGCAACACCCCACGAATTCCTTTGTTTTACGTCTTGCCCAAAATTCACAAAGATGAACAAAATCCCCCCGGTAGACCAATTGTCTCGGGATGCGAGTCACTATTCGAACCAGTGTCTAAGTTCGTAGACTTTTTTCTGAAACCTTTTATCACAGAAGTTAAATCTTTTCTTAGAGACACAACTGATTTTATGAATAAACTTCCAACTATCCCATTCAACCAAAATGAAGACTTCCTAGTCACGATGGATGTATGCTCACTGTATACCCAGATCCCCCAGAGCGATGGATTGGATGCAATACAGTTTTTTCTAGATCAACGACCAAGACCTACCAGAGTACCAACGGAATTCATTCTGCAATTAGCCACATTGGCATTAAAGAAAAACTTCTTCAACTTCAACGGAGATTTCTTTTTCCAAATAAGTGGGGTAGCCATGGGTTGCCCCTTTGCACCGGAGCTAGCCATACTTTTTATGGCGTTATTTGAAGAAAAGTTCGTGTACCAGTCGAACCCATTCAAAGAAAAGATCACAAGTTGGAGTCGATACATCGACGATGTCTTCATGACATGGAAAGGGACAGAAGAAGAATTGAAGGAATTTCACCAATGGTTAAATGCGAGAACGGAGGAAATCAAATTCACCATGAATTTTTCTAAAATTAAAATGGCATTCCTCGATGTTGAAGTGTACCCGACAGATGATGGTCTGGTCACAACATTGTACAAAAAATTGACGGACAGAAACAAGGCACTGCATTTTTTTTTTTTTTTTTTATTGTAAGACATGTATTTAACACAGATTAGGAGATCAGATACACTGCGTCTCGCCAACAACCCGGAGGCAGGCCGCAATAAAATTACAGCTGCAAAGCAACAGTACATCGGTGTGAAATGGGGACGTACCCCCGGATGTTCGACACATTGCATAATTGAACGCAAATATAATGACACTTATTCAAGCAGTGCAACCATAGCGCGGTTAGTGGCCTTACATTTTATCTGTGCTGTAGCCCGTCAATTAAACATGTAGGGTCTGAGGCCTTCCCAAAGCTGGTATCCGAACATAGCTCGTGGAGTCAGCCGATTAACAGCATACGACTAACAGCACAGTTTACTCCCAACTAGTCCAAATGGACAAAAGTACAGCCCGAACAACAAACAACGGTGCATTTGAGAAAAACCATTCATTCAGTACATACGCACATGTGGGGCGGTGCGCCTACGCGCCAGATATTTACTGACTAGAGTCTAGAAACCCTGTGGGAGTAGAGTGCTTCCGCGCCAGGTCTCTAGCCCAGGGATCCAGGGCGGTGGGGGAGGAGAGGGGGGGCTGTAAGATCCAACGGCCTTGGGGGATGAGGAGGAATGTAGTAACCACTGGTGGCGGAGTGCTGCTCTAGCCGAGGAATCGGAGCTAGTCTCATCTCACAGCGCCCATCCAGTCTGCACTAGGCATAAGTGTACCATCCCCACAACTGCCCTTTCGTCGCTCAACCCATATCATCTGACACATCTACATCCTCTGCACCAACAGTCGCATCAGGGCCCTCCTGTTCTCTAGTCCAGCATAAGAAGGGTTCCCATATATCATTCGGCCTGGAAGCAGTTGGCATTGTTTCCCAATATGTGGTCAATTGTGCATGTCCGTATGTGACGTCCCTAATCCAATCAGTATATAATGGAAGGACTCTCCTGCCCCAGTGTAACGATAATTGGCGTTTCGCATACAGGAGGAGTAGCGCATGCAGCTTTCTATCACCTGGGTCAGTGTCTCTAACATATCCCAGCAGGCCCAGGAGCGGTGTTGGTGCATCCGTTCTATTTAAAATCTGGTTAATGGCATTGAAGACATCAGACCAGTATTTGGTCAACTGGGGACAGCTCCACGCCACATGAAGGAAGGACGCATCCGACCCTCCACACTTCCAGCAATTTGCATCCTCACGTATACCCATGCGGTGTAGCAATGCCGGTGTGCGGTAGTACCGGTGCAGAAACTTGAAGTGGATTAGCCTCAAGCGGTAGTTGGGAGATAGGGCCGTGAGTTGTGCACAGCAATAACCCCATACGTCATCAGTCAATTGGTCCCCCAGGTCCGCACCCCAAGTTTGTCTAGCCTTGGATGTTGCTATCGGGGCCTGCTCCTGCATACAGTTATACAGTCTGGACACTAGTTTTTTGGGGGAAGGCCTGGATAGGAGATTGTTAAGGGCTGCCAGCGCCGGTGGTTCATCTGGGAATTGGGATCCTAATTTCTTACAGGATTCACGAAGGGAGTGGTACAGCAGCGTATCCGCAAAGGAGTCAGGTACGTCATCCTCACTTGCTGACAACTCCAGGAAAACACCCTCAGGGTATAGATCCGCAAATGTATGCAGTCTGTTCCCCCGGATCGTGAGATTGCCGCCTCTGTTACTCAGGCAGGGCAACAGTGGGTTGCCTCGTAGGGGGATGGCAGGTGCATAAAGTAAGGGGAGGCCCGCTCTGGTCTGCAATTCTCGCCAGGACCATCGTATCATCTCCACCGTGTCCACATCCCTGGAGGGACGCTTAACTTTACCATAAAGCGCCACACGAAGTGGTAGTGGAGCAGCCATCGCGAGTTCCACCGCTACGTGTGGTTGATAAGGGGTGGGGAAGGCCCAGAAGTGTAGGAACTGCGCCTGAGCGCACAGGGCGTAGAGCTTAAAATCGGGAGCTCCCAGGCCTCCCTGCCGTAACGGGAGCGTGAGAAGATCCCAGGATACTCTCGCCTGTCTCCCGGCCCAAACCAGCTGTAGCAGCAGGGATCGAACTCTCGCATGGAAGTGCGTAGTCATAGGTAGTGGAACATTAACAAACAGATATAGGAATTTGGGGAGCACCACCATTTTCACCAATGCTATACGCGCCACCAGAGATAGGGGCAATTTACTCCAGATCTCAATTTTCCTCTCAAGCCAGTCCACTGCTCTACCAAAATTAAGAGACCACAGTTCCTGTGTATCCCGACTTATCCAGATTCCCAAGTATTTAACCGCGTCAGTTTCCCAACGCAGGGGGTAGTCTGGTGACGGCCTACATGTCTCGTCAGTGAGGGGGAATGCAACAGATTTCGTCCAGTTTATGGACACTCCCGCCAGGCCTTCGAAGCGTACAAATTCGCGGAGCAGCAAGTTCATGTTCTCTTCGGGATTTCCGACATACAAGGTGACATCATCCGCGTATAGCGAAATTAGTAAACTTCGCGAGCTGAAGCCGATTCCCCTTGCAGTGTGGTGTTGCCTTATTCTGGCCGCAAGCGGCTCCATTGCGATGGCAAACAGGAGAGGGGACAGCGGGCAGCCCTGTCTGGTCCCTCTAGAGATCCCAAATGGTTTGGAGACCAGGCCATTTACACTGACTCTGGCCCTAGGCGCACTGTACAGGAGTTTAATTAGGGTAATGAAGTTATGACTGAAACCCATCCGCCCTAGAACCCTGAATAGATAAGGCCACTCCAAAGAATCGAACGCCTTAGTGGCGTCGAGGAACACCACTGCCGCCCGTACAGAGGGGTGCAAGTAGTGTAGGACTGAAAATATGGTCCTCAAATTATGGGATGTGGCACGACCAGGGATGAATCCGGATTGATCAGGGAGTGCAATAATTGGCAGCATTGGCTGCAATTTATCTGCAATGATTTTGGCATAGATCTTAGCGTCCACGTTGATCAGGGAGAGGGGCCTGTAGGAGTCTAGGAACAGTTCATTTTTTTCGGGCTTCAAAAGCGTGATAATTAAAGCCTCGTGCATGGAGTCAGGAAGGGAGTTCAGTTCAAGGGCCTCGACGAACACCGAGTGCAATTTCGGCGCCAGTTCTTCCGCATATGTTTTATAGAAGGTCGTTGTTAGACCATCAGGGCCGGGAGCCTTGCCAGCCGGCATACTTTTTATCACCTGCATGACATCCTGAACAGTTACTGGGAGGTCCATGTACTGTCTATGGTTATTATTGAACCAAACTAAGGCTATGGAGTCCAAAAAACTTTCCAGGGACGCTGGGATCTCAGGTTGCCTGGTGGTGTATAGAGACGTGTAGAACTCTGTGAAGGCTTTCAGAACAGCCTCCTGCCCAAGAACCAGGGATCCCTCAGTGTCGTGTATAGCGTGTATATAATGCGATTGCGTGCGGGGGGCTATCAGTCTGGCCAGGGTTCTGCTGGGCCTGTCTCCTTCGCCATATCTACGGGCTTCTGCACGTTTACCGAGGAAACGCACCTCTCGCTCCGCCTCCTCGTCAAAGGCAAGCAGTTTAGTCTTGTATTCCCCCACCATTCGCAAGGACGGGTCTCGGCAAAAGGCCTCGTCTAGGTCCCTCAGTTCCCGTTCCAGTTGGGCCAGGGTTCCACGGATAGACCTTAACACCCCCGCCTGCCGAGCTATGCATTGCCCCCGTATCACTGCCTTAAAGGCGTCCCATTCAATGGCTTCTGATGAAACTGAACCTGTATTTTCAGCAAAGTAGGTAATTATGTCTCCCCTGATCTCCTCAACAAATACCGGATCTGACAGGACATGTGGGGGTAGGCGCCATGTAAATTCCCTATGTATGGCATCAGGTAGGCACAGCTGCAACATGCATGGAGCATGATCAGATAGGGACCTAGCCTGGATTTCGACCGCCTCCACCCATGTTGCCACCTCAGGCGATACCAGCCAGAAATCCAACCTAGACCAAGCAGACTGATGACACGTGATGCAGGTACCCAATGTCTCCCCAGGATGTCTAATCCTCCACACGTCAGCCAGCCTCCCCTCTTCCATAATGTCTAGGACAGCCTGTCTAGATCTGGCATGTGTGGGTCTACCCACTCCCTTTCGGTCCAGGACATCATTCAGCACAACATTGAAATCACCTCCCATAACCACCGAATGACAATCTAGCAATGCAATTCGTGCCCATAAATCTCGAAAAAAGTCTGGATCATCGACATTCGGACCGTATATAGCAGTCAACACAATCGGGCGCCCCAGCAAGGTTCCCAGCAAGATGACATACCTCCCATCCTTATCCTGCACACATTTTTGCTCTCTCCAGTCCAGTCCTCTGCGTACAAGAATAGCCACCCCCCTTGCATAATTCGAATAGATAGAAGAGTACACCATTGACCATCTAGTATTACGAAGCCGAGGCGAAGGAATTGAATTTAGGTGCGTTTCCTGCAGGAAGCAAATGTCCACTCCATGCCGGATCAACGTACTGTGCATCACGCGTGCTTTATTGTAGTCCCCCAGGCCCCTAATGTTCCAAGTCCATAATTTAACCCCCCCCATTATAAAGGTACAAACAGTATGGCAGTCCACCCATCCACACTCTTTCCCCGGTTGTACCAAATCCAGCTTGCAGCACACACCTTGTCCCTGTGCTCGAAAAAGTAGTAATTAAGCAGTTCTCAGTGCACCAATACAAAGCTTCAAACAACAACTCCTGGAACTTCCCCCGCCACCCTCCTCCCTCACCAACCCCCCAATCAGGTCGTGATAAACCCCTTAAGAACTCACGCATGGCGCGGTAATGAACCAAACCAAGAAACAAAGGGATACACCCCATGGGGACGTGGTGCACCCAGCATTCACCCCCGTGTTAGCGGGGTGGCTACATTTTAGGAGTAAGTCTCCGTGTCCTCATCCCCACCCCCCCCCCCCCGAGTCGACCACCTCCACCTCAGGTATAGCCGTGTAAGGGTCAAGGTCAGGGCAAACCCAAATGGACAGTGTCTGGCGTAGCCGAGTCTTACCCCATCTGTAGTCCATTGTAAATGCGCCAGCAGACTGTATAGGATGAATTCGCCTAGTCATTGTCGCTGAGTTGCTCGGTCGTCTCCTCTAGTCGGGGGGATTTCCGTCTGGCCCCCGGGCCAGCAATGTGTTTAGCAAATTTGAGCGCGGATTTCGCGTCCGTGAAGAAGTGCGCGTCGTTGTCATGGAACACCTTCAGCCTCGCAGGATATAGTAGAGAATACTGCACACCAGACTGCATCAGTACCTTCTTGGCCGGTATAAATTCCTTTCGAGCCGCCTGCACTAATGGGGTGAAATCCGGGTAAAAGGAGATGTTATTACCTTTGTGCGTGATCTTGCCTTTCTCTCTAGCTAGCCTCAGAATCAGATCCCTGTCCTGGTAATTCAATAGCTTGGCAAGGATTGGACGTGGCGGTGCACCCACCGGCGGTTTTTTCCCAAGCGACCTGTGAGCCCTCTCAACCGTGAAGACCGGCGATAGGGCCGGATCAAAGAGTTCATGAAGGAGGTCAGTCACGAAGGCCTCCATCTTACCAGTGTTCGCCGTCTCTGGAATGCCCGTAATGCGCACGTTTGACCTTCGGGAGCGCGCTTCCAAATCATCTGACTTTGCGCGCAGGTTGTCAAGTTCTTTCTCCAGATTTGTGATATGTTTCTTGGCTTGCGTTTGAAATTCGCAGCATTCAGTCTGTCTGTTTTCCAAACAGTCCAACCTGGTCTCGTGCGTGCCCACCTTGGATTTGACTGCTTCTAGTTGTTCTGACATGGCATCCAGTTTACTGTCTATGCTCTTCAAGCTTGACCGGACCTCCATGATAAGTGCTCCAAAATCAATGTCCATTGGTGCACCTTGTGACGACGGTTCTCCACCAGCCGTGTCGGGTGTAGGGTTCTTGGGTGGTCTCTTATTGTCGAAGCTGATTTTGGATTGCTTAGCTTCATTCTTCCCCCCCATAATGGCGGCAATTTATATGTAGATTGCGTCCCTCTGAGGCAAGTCTCGAAAATGTCCAGCAACGTGCGTGTCCTCTGACGTAGTGTACTCCAGCAAGAAGGAACACTATGGGACGAGCTATCACGCACCTCCCAAGCACAGCTCCCCACCAGAGTCACCCCTCCGGGTGCACTCAGCTCTAGTTGCAACCAATCAACGAAATGGCGACAGCGTCGGTCTGACTGTGCTTTTCAAAGTTTGGCTCCGAAACCAGCTATGGATAGTCCCATCTCACAGGGTCGAGACCTCAACCTGTGGCTCCCGTTTTCCCCGTGTCATCGGGCTCGGAGCGTGTGAGTGCGTGGGTATTCGGCGGTGTGCCCGAGGTGCCCTCCTGCTGCACGCGTGCAAATGAAGGTGGGCCCCCGCACCTCCGTGAAAGCGACAGTGTCGTACCTTGTGCAGAGCTAGAGTACCGCCCTGCGAGTCTGCTGTGCGAGGCCGGCCCCAGGTCTCCACGCCGGTCCCGCGCCGGTCCCAGGGAAATGGCGGCCCCCTACCAGGATCGTCGCTGGGCTCGCCTTCTTCGGAAGTGGACCCTCGTGTCCACGATCGTCAGCCTGCAGTCCGCCGGTCTCCTCCGGGCGTCTCAGAGGATCGTCAGTGTGCGCCTCTCAGGCGGCTCCTCCGCCGCCGGTTCCCGCCTCTCCGATGAACGGACCCTCACAGACCTCCGATGCCGCGGCCCCCAGTTGCATGCACAGCCAGACCCCAGGTCCACGGCCTCGCGGCCTCACCGGCATGCAGGTCGGACGGGCCGAGGTCGGCAATTTCTCCGCCGTCCGGTGGATTACACGCCCCAAACTTCAGCGACAGGAACGATGAGTGGAGTCGGTCAAATCCCCAGGGCGGACGGGGGTGCACACGAGCACAGAGAAGGATTATTAAAAGATTTTAAAACATAGCCGGCGGAGCCCTCTCACTGAGCGGCCATTTCGCAAGCCGGCTAGCCACGCCCCCCAAGGCACTGCATTTTAACAGCAGCCACCCACGGAATTTAAAAGAGAATCTTCCTTTTTGACAATACCTGCGGATCAAGAGAAATTGCTATTTCAAGGATGCATATATGCTACATGCGGCTAACTTGACTGAAAAACTTTCCCTAAGAGGCTACCCTATAAAACTTCTCCGAAGAACAATGAAAAGAGTTTGGTGGATCCCCCGAGATACACTATTAACAAATAAGGTCAAACCACCCCAAACTAGGATGGTTTGTGTCTCTACATTCTGCCCAAATTCAAATGATTTCAAAAAAACAATTCTACAAAATTGGCATCTAGTGGAAAACATCGATGAGACACTCAAGGATAAACCATTATTTGCCTTTAAAAAGGACCAAAGCGTAGCCAATCCCCTAGTTCGAGCAGCAATTAAACCGAGCATACCAACAATCAGCACCATGCTTGGATTACCACCGATCCAAGGTCATCATAGATGTGGCTCTTGTATCTGCTGTGCGAGTACTGAGGAAGGAAATCTGTTCCAGCACAAACAGATATCGTGGAAACATGATAAATTTACAAATTGTAAATCCAAGTTCGTCATATATGGAATCAAATGCCCCTGTGATAAAATCTATATCGGCAAAACAAGCCAAGAGGTGAGATGTCGCATTACCCAACACAAATCCCGCATTAAAAAGAATGTGTTAACGGCCCCACTGGTTAACCATTGGATCAATCACAAACATACCGTTGACGAGTTAAGATGGACAGTAATTGCTAAAATTGAGAAAGACCCCAGAGGTGGTGACATGGAAGAAAAATTGTCTCACACGGAAGCAATGCTGATAGTTAAATTTAACTCTGCAATAAACGGTCTTAATGAACTCTCTGAGCTTTACCGCCTTTAATATGTTGATGATAATGAAAATACTGAGATTCATACTGCTGTTTCCCACAGAGACCTTGACCTACTGCCCCACACACTCTAAGAACTCCAAATGCGGCCCGTTTCCATGACAACGGGTGAAAGAACTACAATCCCCATAACCCCCGGGCAACCAGGAAGTAAGTTTAACCACAACCGAACGCGAGAGCTAGGATACCGACTGGAAGGCGCCGGTCACTGGACTAACTGAACAGAGATCGATGAGCGCAGACCCCCCGAGTCAGATAGCGGACACGACGCTTACAGGTAAACGCTCACACCAGCCAGTTAACCGCCGCAAGCAAGGCGCTCTGCATAACTACTCCAGACACCTGACACCTGCTCCATTTCACTTACAGGGAACCGGAGCACGTTATTGATTCACTCAACAGAGATACATGTGAACTCCCTGCGCTGAGTAAATCACAGTAAGTCTCCTTGTTTTAAACGATAACAAAGGAACCGAGTTGCCCGCCCCAAATTCTAAAACCATTTCCTTCACCCCCCAGCTACCCGCTTCACCCCGACCTTTTTTCCAGTTCAACAAACAGCCGCAGTAGGCGTAACATGTTGTAAGTAGACACGAGTGAATGTTCTTGTTGAGCTTGAAGAATTGCCCCTCTGGCACTTTCACTTTAGAGGCTTAAATCCCCCTCATTTTTTGCCAACAGTGACAACCACAAGAGCAAAGCCAGCTACTGAGAGGTATGATTAGTTTTCTCTTCCCCCACTGTAGCGTTGAGAGGAAGTTGGTTTTGTCCCCCCATTCTGATCGAATCTCGTTCTCCATTCACAGGCACACGGTCCTGATGAGATTTCCCCACAACCAGGGGTTATCGAAACGCGTAGACCTCTTCTATACAGCATTAGGAACCATTGATCATTTCAGAAAATAATAACATTGTGCACTTGCTGATTTCCAATGCTTTGTTTGTATTTCAATTGTGATATTGTATAGAGTGTTAATAATTGTATTATATCTTGATGTTTATGTGTGGTATGAATGACGAGTGCTAGTCGTGATTTTGCTTTTTTGCATATTGTTATTTGTTTCAAACCTGTGTTCATTGTGGAATTAAGGAAATGTTCCCTGAATCAAAAAAACAAAAAAATTGCATATTGAACTGACACATGCACCTAAGTTAAAAAATAAAACAAAACCGATTTAGTCTGAAACATGGTTCATTGAGAATTACTGCTTAATTCAGTCATTCGAGAGATCACCCGAGATCCGGTATTCAAATAACGTGGCAATATTGGTATTTTTCTTGGTTTATCATTGTTAGTGAGGCTTGTCCTTATTGCCAGTTAGCCCAGACCCTGTATATGGTGTTAATATGCCAAATTGCATCATTATTCTCCTCTGGGGTGACAGGGAGGTCCAACGCCTCTGCCTTAGACTCACTGAAGGGAGTACTGTTCACGCTGCAGGAGGTCCAGGAGCGAGAGAGGAGGTGGCTGTGTAGGATAAAGAATAGTGTAGTAGGAGGCGAAGCATTGGGCCATTGCAACGGGGGCTTGATGGATCACTCCATCCGAGCCGATCACCTCAGGGATAATGCGATTGGCCAATGGATAAGTGGCCGGATGGTGAAGGAGCTTCCCATTTTTATCTCCCCACCCATACACTCGTGCAACTGAGGACCTCCACAGAGGTTTGGCAGCTTCTAGGGAGATCTGCTTAATCTCATCCCTCAGAAATGCCAGTCTCCCCTCTTGGGCTTCACTTCGCTCCTCCAGGGGGCTGAGCTTCAATAAGGACAGGCTGTGCCTCCAGGAGTGTGAGGCTGGAGTCCTGCTTCGCACGTTGAAGTTTGAGTGGCCCTTAGCGAAGCCCCGGATGGTGGCCTTTCCGGCTTCCCACAGGGTGCCAGTAGAGGAAACCGACCCGTGGTTAGTGATAAAGTAATGGCGGAGCTCGTTCCCCACCTGGTCCCTAAAGTCCCTGTCTTGGAGGAACCAGGCGTTCAGACACCAGATCGGGCGGAACAAGACAGGAAGGCTGCCCTTCCGCATCGCCACTGGGGAGTGGTCCAATATTCCTCGAGGGAGGATGGTGATATCATGAAGTGCCCGACAGTCCGTGGCCGGCAAAAAGACGTAATCAATTCGCGCATGTGTGTGATGGGATCTGACGTGTGGGTGTAGAGTCAGGTTGTTGGGTGCCAGAGTCTCTAAGCATCCCTGAGACCTAAAGTGGCCGCCCAATTTGACAGGAAGGTAGAGTGAGTGATTCTGGAAGTGGAAGGGGCCGTGCCAGTGTCAAGGTCGGTTTCCATTACCACGCTGAAATCACCCCCGATGACGGTTGTCCCCAGAGGCAATCAGTGTAGCGAGAAAGTGGAGTGTGGAGGCCAGTAGGGAGGGGGAGAGGATACAGTGAGCAAGTTCAGGGGCCGATCCCCAAGGGTCCACTCCAAGACGACGAAGCAGCCCCTGGGGTCATAGGTTACTTTGCTCACCACCAGAGGAAGACCATGTCACACCAGGACAGCCACCTCTCGGGATCCCCAGTTGAAGCCTGAGTGCCAGACTCTGCCATAACCATAGCGCGCCAAGAAAGGGCAGTAGTTGCCCACCAGGTGGGCCTCCTGGAGCAGCAGTAGGTCTACAGTTTGACGCTGGGCATAACACAGGACTGCTGTGAGCTTAACCTTATCTAGCAAACTGTTAACATTCCAAGACATGATGTGAAGTGACTCCTGAGAGGAATCAGCCATCGGGAAAACGGGCATAGGACAGATCAACTAGCAGGGGTGTTCGGTGTGGATGGAGTGGTGCATGTACTCGAGATGGTGGGTGCAATTCTACAGTGTTGGGTCCTGTGCGCTTGTCGTGTAGCTGGAAATGTAAGCTGGTACAATAAACAATTAAAACAGCAAAAACAATTTGGGACAACAGTCATCCCCCCAACCCGCCCCCCTCCCTCTATTTCAGAAACGGAAGCATCTGTCGCCCTAACAATAAGTAACCAAAGAGAACCAAACTAAAACGCTTGGAACGGGGAATCGTGGAAGACCCCTCCTCTTAGTAGGATATTTGTGACTGTGTCCATCGGGAGATAGAGTTCATGCTTAGCAGGAATGCAACAGCCGGCCGCGGAATCTGTTGCTCCCGAAGGATGAAGATGCTCTCAAGCAGGTCCAGTGAGAAGCATTGGACTGCAAGAAAGATCTGTGTCTGGTACATCCAGCAGTGAAGGGCGAGGCGAGAAGCCCCAAGGGACGGAGTGGCCCGAGGAACCAGATCAGTGCACTGCCAGGAGGGCGTCCCAGGTGCCAGTTGACGAAGGGTGCCCTCTGGTGACTCTGAACGGGCCCATCTCTGACCTCGCATCCTACGTGAGTGGTTGCGCTGTGGATGTGGGGCCGGGATGTCTCGGGGGCACCTCCAGTGTTCGGTATAGGAGGCTGATTCTGGTTGTTAAGCCGTAAAGGGCGCTTCTCTGTAACCCATGCACATGCGTACGTAGGAGCGTTAAAGAAGAGGGTTCTATTTTGGAACATGACCCGTAGGCGTGCTGGGAAGAGGAGCTTGTATGGCAGGTTGAGGGTGCGCAACTTCTGCTTCACTTCCCCAAACAAGCAGCGCTGGTCCTGGACTTCACAGGTATAGTTGGGGAAGATCATAATTGTCTGACATTCATACATGAGGGGTTGCTGCTTGCGGGCTTCGGTCAATACAGAGTCACGATCGTTGAAGTTAAGGATGCACATTATTATCGGTCTGTGGTGCGCTCCCGGCAGAGGCTTGGGCACAAGTGAGCCGTGCATTCGTTAAATTGCAAACCGCAGGGAGAGGAAGCCCTCGGGCATCCAGGAACGCAGCTAGTGCTCCATGAAGTCTTCTTCCCGGACTCGCTCTACATCTTCCGGAAATCCCACCAAACAAAGGTTGTTGTGAAAGGACCTATTTTCAGCATCTTCGGCCCATCGGTGAAGCTCTTGGGTGTGGGACTGGAGGCGTGCGACCTGGTCCTTAAGTTGCTGGACCTCATCCTCCATGGTGGATATATGGGATTCGGTTTCTTTAATCCGGGCCGTGGAGTTGCGGAGATCCTGCCAGATAAGGGTCACATCAACCCGGACCTCGGCAGTCTTACTCTCCACCGAAGATTGCAAGGCATGGATAGACTGGAGGATCATGGACAGGTCCACAGAGGAGGGGGACCTTGTCTACAGTTCCTCCAGCCACCCCAGATTCCGTAGTAGTAAATCAATCCATTTTAGTCTGGGTGGAGGGGTCTTCAAAGCCCTGTCTCTGCCCATGTTCGCCCCTCAGCAAGGCAGGAGGTCCAAGCAGGACCCTGGGGTCTGGGTGGGAGGAAGGAAGAGCGGGGAAGGTAGATGAGGGGAGAGGGCCTTGCAGCTCTGTGCCCTGCTGCCCGGTCAACGGCTGATGCTCTCCTCAAGTGTGCTCCTCCGTCCCCTGGGGCCAGCCAGGCATGCAAGGCCCCACAGTTGGGCCTGTATTGGAGACGGATTCAGGGTCCAGGCCAGCACAGGAGGCAGTGGCATGCTCTCAAGGTGTGCAGTGTAGTTCCTAAATTCCGAATAGGCTCTGCTCATTGGAATAATATATACTGTACTTTAGACGTAGGACTGAGGTCGACTAGGTATCTACCGAATATATTAAACTTAATAGTGAGTGCCAGCTAGCTCAGAGGTCACTAGAAACTTTCTTGAAAAAACAAGAAGGGATTTGTTTCTGACAACCGCATAAACATGACAACTTTGTTTCCCAAGAATAAGAAATCAAATCTCTAGAGTCACAGAAACAAGAGATAACTATTTTTCTCAGTCAATAGTGCATGCTTCGTTTCACCAGAGATGCAGAGAAATAGAGAGGCGGGCGTTTTCAATAAAAGTATTTATTGAACAGTCTTCTTTCTCAAGCATTGGAAATGAACTGCTACAATCGTAGTACTGGTTATAAAGTACACGGCATATAATACAAACAGTATTATAAAGTTGTACTGTAAAAGCATGATATGGTTTCTAAACATAGAGTGCATACAATGTGTAAAATACATACAGTAATAAATAATGACTAAAAGTACTCAACTGGTGCTTCTAAAATACGCCTTCACCGGTGTACCTAACCTAAATCTAGTACAAGGGAAGAAGTAAGTGAGGAGTAGCTTAAGTTTAGTAGTTCTCTGCCAGGAATCTATTCCAAGAATTCTCTAAGAGGTCTAATCAGCTCTCTACCTTGGTTTTAGAATGGAGGAGGTCTTGTATCTCTCTCTCAGGACTCGATTTCCCAGATACCTGCAAGGGTAAGCCGGAAACACTGGAGCTGGATTTCTCGGCAAGAGAAAAGACAGCAGATCTCTCAATGCGTCAGTTGGAGGGTCGGCTTCCTTCGGCACATGCTGCTGCAGGGCATCGGGCAAGTAGATAGTCGATCTGCTCCAAACCACTGTATGTTTGTCTGGGCAAACCTAGGCATAGTTACACTTAGAAGGTGCCAGGTTTGACGCATGTTTGGACTTATTAACGTCACTCAAAGGCTAAATTCTTGGAAAACGCCAGGAGTTCTTGGAGAAATTAATATTCAAGCAGGGGGAAGTCCCTAGCTGCTGAAGGCAGGTTTTTCCAAGAAATTGATGTTGATTTTTGGAAATTAGTGGAAGTAGCCATGCTGTATTTGGGCTGTATGGCTTAGGCCAAATATGGTAGTGATTTCTATGCCTATATAAGGATATGATAAAGTATACCTATATAAGGGCATGAATCAGGAAAATTACATTAGGGTCCTAGATTCATTTACAACACCCATTCCACGATCTTAAGTTCAATAAAGCTAACCTAATAAGCACTGAACATATCTAAAGGTAGTGTTTACAATCCAACCCCAAAATACATAAAAATGCACTTGAAATTGTTGTACATGAGGGAAAAACAAAAATATTCATCATTTCCACAGTACGCATTTTAAGGAAGTGATGACATTCTAAGCATATAGTATGGTATTTAAATATGCAAACCGAATGAATCATGAATTTATATTTATGAAAATGGCTCTAAAATACAGAAAGAAAGGTCGAGACCATTTCATAACATAACATATTATGGCAATTGTTATATGAGGACAAGGCCAAATAGTTACTATAGGCAGTGTTCAAAAAGGAAAATAATTTCTTGTTCTCTAAGAATAGTTCTACTTTAAGCAGATTAGTCTGTTCCAAAAGTTCAAATGTTTTGGAGATAAAAATTCAATTGGTTGTGAAAAAATAGAGTTCCAAAGTTAGAAGTCTTTGTTTTCAAAATTTGAATGCCGAATTTCAGAGTTCAGGGAACGATGTGTGCATGAATCAAAAGTTATTCTTGGTGTCAGGAGAAAACATCAGATCGTCTAGGCTGGCAAATAAATCGTCTACCACAGTAGGTGAAAGTGGAACTACTTGATCAAGCAGATCAAATGTGCACAGATGAGAAGCATTGCCGTCAGCGCTGGTTGCCGTGTTAGCAATGGTCATATCAGATGGTACCTGTGTGCCTGTTGATCCTCGTATCTCACTCTCAGTTAGACTTACTGTCGAGATCTCAATAAATGCCGTCATCAGGATTGGTAGCCCTTGGGGACAACACAATGCATGAGTCGTTACCAGACCTAGCAAGGCGTCGACATCCGATGGCAGGACTGATGGAAGTGTAAGACAAATGTCCAACACGCATTCTTCTCCACAATGCAGGCCGCGTAGAACAGGTAAGATGCAATCTTGCCAGATTGGTCTGAACAATAGAAACCAGGTTGTGTTCAGATCTCTTAAACGAGCCAAGCCAGGAATCTGTGTAATCCTCTCACGATACCTCATGGCAAGGAGGGCCCCTTCCATGTTGGTCTGGGTATCGTTGGTTGACTTGCCATATCAGAGCAGAAGGAATAAAAATAGAATTCCTGCTACGAGTCCCAAGATGGGAGGCAGACCGCTGAACACAGAGTGCACGAAATTTGGAAAATTGATGAGGGCTGCTTCAAATGGTGTTAACAGTCCTGAAAAAATCATCATAAATACATGTGCGATGCCTTTGGTATCAGACATGTTTAAGATTTGACTTAACATTTCTGCGAAATGTACTGGGCAGTTTGTTGATAATTAGGCATGTATCTCCGCAGATGTCCTCGCAACTTGTAGATCATAGGTTTCTCTAGACGAGGTCAGTGGCACAGATTTTTGCAAAAGAATGGCTTTTATTCTGCTTAAAGTATCAATTCGTATAGAAGAGATATTCAGTGAAGGCCATAATGCCGTCCCACTCTCTGTCTTGTGTGTTGGATACAATACTTGCATACAACAATTGACCACGGACGACACACTAACGAGATAACGTTTTCCTGGCATCAAGCCACAGCAGCTGTGACCATTCAACATAACGTAACTGCCATTGGATAGCTGCCTGAAAACAGGTTCTATCACAGTGGAGGGAGTTCCGTGCAGGTGGCAAGAGAGGTTATTTGCAGAACCGTCACAGGCTCCGTGTAAATTAATACCTTTGCACAAAAGTGTACCACTTAGTGAGTTCTTACAATTTTTTCCACTAAGGAATACCCCTTTTCCCTTGTTCCAACATTTGTGTGTGTAAGGTAAAGTCCATGTTGACTTAATGTATTCTTTACCCAACCTTTCATATAGGCCCGCTGGCATATGCTGTAGACAACACTGAAATTGGAAAATCGTCACTGGTATCATGATGGTGCCATGAATTATCCATTCAATGATTGGTTTCTCAGAAACTGTCAATGGCAATCTTTCCAGTTTTTCAATGCTCAGCACCATATAGTCTGCTCCTCTTTGTGCCAAAGAGATTTGTTTATCTGTAAGGTTAAATACAGCAAACAATGACGTTGTGTTGATTAGACGACATGGCACGTAGCCTGAATGAAAATTTTGCAACGTCCAACCTAACTGCATTATAGAACGTAATTGAGACTGGCCATGTTGTAAAATTAGCAAGTCCTGTTCCATTATATCAATTGCAGAGGATACAATGCTGTCCAATGAATATATCCTGGAAGACAGAGTTGTTAACCCATTGTCCACTACAGAGAGAGCTTTCTCTAAATTAATACAATCAATTTCTCGTATTCTTTCTGCAGTTTCCATTGGCGTTATTATCCAAGCATTGATGTACGCAGCGTATATACCGGCGTACATGAAATATTTTTGCCGTGGTTTAATAATAATAATAATAAAGGATTTTATAAAGCGCCTGGTGACGCCATCTCGGCGTGTCCCCGCGCTGTGGAGAGAGAAGCAGGAGAAAGTGAGCGACCCAAAGGGTGAAAAGGTGAGTTTTTAAAAGCCTCCTAAATAGGGTCTCTGTCTCAGCCAATCTGATATGCAGAGGAAGAAGGTTCCAATTCTTGGCCGCCAGCGCACGAAAGGAGCGCCCTCCCATTCTGGCTTTGTTTATCCGGGGGGCACACAGAAGCCCGGTACCCTTGGAGCGCAATTCTCTGTTGGGCATATAGGGGATTGCGAGATCCTTCAGATATTCGGGGGCTACCTGAGAGGTAATCCTGTAGCATATAAGGAGCGCTTTAAACAGGATCCTCTTTTTTATAGGGAGCCAGTGAAGAGCCACTAGTGTAGGCTTAGAGGCCGCTCTTCTGGGAAGCCTGAGGACCATACGGGCCGCCGTGTTCTGTAGAACCTGAAGTTTTTTAATGTTCTTCTCAGTGGTTCCTAAGAGTAGAACATTACCGTAATCAATACGGGAGGTGACTAAAGCTTGAGTCATCGTGCGTCTGGCCTCTAAAGGAAGGAGGTCCAGGGTGCGATTTAAGGTCTTCAATACACCAAAGCACTTTCCTGCTAGCTTCTGGACGTGGCTGTCATAGGAGAGTCTGGGATCAACCCATACACCCAGGTTCTTTGCTTCCTTGCACGGAGAAGGCATAGGACCAAGACAGGAAGGCCACCAGTCCAGGGTCCAACTGGCCGAGTTACCCCCAATCACAAGCACCTCTGTTTTCGAACCATTGAGCTTGAGGCAGTGTTGGTTCATCCAGCCTGCAAGCTCCTGCATGCACGATTTGAAATTAGCAGCAGCCAGGGTGGGTGTCTGGGATAGGGAGATGAGGAGTTGGGTATCGTCGGCATAAGAAACTAATTTTATGCCGTACGATTGAACCACCTCCGCCAGCGGGGCCATATAAAGGTTAAACAGGGTGGGGCTCAGGGCAGAGCCCTGAGGCACCCCCTGTTCTAGGGCAATGCTGTCTGAGAGGGAATTGCCTCTCTGAACCTGGAAGCTTCGGTCTGTTAGGAAGGATTTAAGCCATCCCAATGCCGCCTTTGTGACCCCAGCCTGGTTTAGACACTGTAGCAGGATGGAATGAGTTTACAAGGCCCCATTAAGAAATCTCGCAAATCATTGCTTTCTTTAAGTAGAGATAAGTGTTGTTTGATTTCCAGAAGTGTGGATGTCTTTAGCCACTCAAGGCATACTTTTCCTACACTATAAGTTGTTACTATCCCTGGATGTTGTCTCTGGGAGTATCTTGGATGTGGCCTGTTCAGTTTTAACCCCTGTGTTTTGTTCAGGAATCTATCATGACAGTTATTGGTGTCTGTGGGCCAGATTAACCATTTTATCCAATCAGGATTAGTTCTGTTTTGTGTTAAAATATATGGTACGTCTACCTCCTTTTCTGTAGTGTCATTACTCTCAGAAGTGCGTTTAGGTAAAGACGGTTTATTCAAATCTTTTATCTTAGCCATGCCAAGACAAAAGTCTGTTGAACAGTGTCATTTAAAAACCTTATTTGTTCTGGTATAAGGCAGGATCTGAACAAGGCTTCTAAACCTTGTACCTGCCAGTCGTTGGTGCCCCAGACAGTTTTTGTCTCAATGTTGTCTTTCCAAAAGTCGAAACCTAATTTAGATAGCTGAGCATAAAAGTTTGCAGAATAAGTTTGTTTAGTGTTGGTCAACATTGTTTTCATTCCTGTCTTATTTACATTTTTTAAATAAAACTTTTCTGGATTTGTAACATTAAACCCTAAGAAGTACGAAAACTTGTCATGAAATGTTTTTGAGCTGCCTTGTGGTGGTGTGGGACAATGTTCCCATTGATTATATGTAAAAACATTCCTAGGAATTGCAGATTTGTGCAAATACTGGTGACCATAATGATTAAAAAAAGACATTAGTTCATAATCTGATGACTCTTCTAAATAGTCATGTTCAGTAAATTGTGCAGACATTTCTAAATCTGACATCATATTATTAATATTCTCAAAGTCCCAATCATCAGAAAATGTGCTGGGTGATACAAAGTCACTTAAAGAAACCTTGAACTGGTGTAGAATCTTCAACAGCTCCACCGGGCCATAGATGTCATAATCAGATCTATCCCATGCTATACCACCAGGTATAGGAACGGCTGTGATGTTTACTGATGACAGGTCTCTCTTTTCACCATGGGATGATTTGTGAGGTTTTTGGACCAAGTCGATTTTCTGACTTGCTGGATCCATTGTACTGTATTTTCCATCTATCATTTGTCCCAAGCTTAAAACTAAAATCAGCCATAGCAGGAGAAAAAAATACACCTAAACCAATCAAAAATTCAATTCATGGTGAAACCAGATATATTTTCTCAAGTTGATGAAAGAGTACTGTTGTTTTTTCTTTGAGAGTTTTCTTTGCTGGCGTTTCTTCGGGTTCACTAGGATCCTCAGAAAATGTAACAATTCTAAACCATTGGTTTAAAATACTATGGTATCCTCAAAAAACTCAATGTGTGTTGGTAGTGCGGTATATATCTTTCATCCGCCCCTGCATTGTAGTTTTTGGCAGTTATCATCGGATACCATAGAAAGTGGTGGGTGCCTGCCTCATCCAGAGGCTCCTCTGGTCTAGATTGCAGTGTCCAGAGATGAAAATGGAGGGGGGGAGGATAAGTGCAAAATAAGAAAAGGATAAAATAAGATCGACACCTAAAAAATTTTTTAATGGGTTGGTGAAGATCTTGTTAATTAAAATAGATGGGTACTTGTACTAGATCGAGTTACTAGATCTAGAAGTGTGGATTCCCAGAATGTGTCGACATGTTTCAGCCCCCTCTGGCTCAAAGGAGTCTGTGGGGCTTTCGCCAGGACAAAAATGACATACAAAACATAGAATTTACTCACACATTTTGTGAAGTGGTATTGAAAAGAGGGTAAACATTGACCACTCGGAACTTTTTAACCTGAAAAAGATATAAACATAAACATAGACATGTTGTACAAATGTTATTATCCTCAAGACTCATACTGCTGAGTTGGGTAGGGGGAAAGGCTGCAGAGTTAGCTGTGGTCTAATCTGCTGGATGGATGTCTTATTGACACTATGGGCATGTAAATTCACATGGTGAGGAGAACCGTGTCAAGCAGAGGAAAAAGTAGCAAAAGTGAACACTTTTCAGGGCACAATATGATTGCTGTGTAATTTGCAAATATCCTTGATGGAGGTTTTGTTGCCTAAATTGTATATATTGTATATAAGTTCTTCCTAATTTCGCTGATATAAGAGGGGGAAGATACATACATCTCTAGACTTTGCTGGTGGTCTAGCGCATGTGATCCTATGATGTAAAAGGATTCTACTCCACAAAAAACAACTTATTTTAGTCTTACCCAGTGGGTTTGGTGTATGTTTTGGTTTTCAACTGGTTGTCTTCCACAAAGATAGTAAGATCCAGGAAATCTATGGATGAACTGTTTGAAGTGTATGTGAATTTCAACCAGGGATCTCGTTCATTGAGCCAATTTATGAACAACTTCAAATCAAGTTTTATGTCCCAAATGAGGAGGATATCATCTATGTATCTCTTCCAGTATAAAATACTGGAAGAGTACGGGTTGCCTTCGTTGAGTACATGTTGTTTCCAGCAAACAGAGATCGTGAAGACTGGTTTTTTGCCTTCCCACAACACTAACTAAGTCTCACCATCATCGTTTGCTCGTTTGTTCACCTTTCAACGTGGTGAATAAAGTTACAGTTCCACTCTAAAACAAATGAGAACACACCGCTTTAAAACGCCCCCCTGACGTGTGTTCCACATCCGGGGGCAGAGTCAGCACAAGCGGCAATACAGCATCACACGCGGGTAATGGCGGCTCCGTTTACACAGGAAAGTAACTTTCTTCCAAATCGGTAAGGAGACGCTTACATTTTCTTTAACCCCCCCTCTTTGCAGCTCTGGGCACCCCTGATGAAAGCGCATTTCCATACAACTCGGGGTAAGACTAAAATAAGTTGTGAGTGAGTCGAACGCTCTGTTTTTTCCTAAGAAGTAATTTCTCCACGAGTGATTTTTTCAAGCGCGCAGCGAGCATCCCATTACGTAGGAACTGCATTGCATTTCCGAGCTCGTATTCTATAATGTAACAGTGCAACATCTATTAAGATAGCGCTACCGTCGGCTAGACGCTATTTATGCCAGTGTGTTAAGTACTGACTAGTGCTAATCTGTTGTTCCCCTTTTATGAGTTAGTCATTTGCCTGCACAATTCTCTCGAGGTAGAAGCCTCTTGATATTACAATATAAGTAGAATCCTGACGCAGGAGTAGAATCCTTTTACATCATAGGATCACATGCGCTAGACCACCAGCAAAGTCTAGAGATGTATGTATCTTCCCCTCTTATATCAGCGAAATTAGGAGGAACTTATATACAATATATACAATTTAGGCAACAAAACCTCCATCAAGGATATTTGCAAATTACACAGCAATCATATTGTGCCCTGATAAGTGTTCACTTTTGCGACTTTTTCCTCTGCTTGACACGGTTCTCCTCACCATGTGAATTTACATGCCCATAGTGTCAATAAGACATCCATCCAGCAGATTAGACCACAGCTAACTCTGCAGCCTTTCCCCCTACCCAACTCAGCAGTATGAGTCTTGAGGATAATAACATTTGTACAACATGTCTATCAATCAATCAATCAATCAGTGACACTTATAAAGCGCGCTACATACCCGTGGGGTCTCAAGGCGCTGGGGGGGGGGGAGCCGCTACTGCTCGAACAGCCAGGTCTTCAGCTTCTTCCTGAAGGAGAGGTGGTCTTGGGTCAGGCGCAGGTCGGTCGGGAGGGAGTTCCAGGTCTTGGCGGCCAGGTGGGAGAAGGACCTTCCTCCTGTAGTCGCTCTTCGGATGCGGGGGACGGCGGCGAGGGCGTGGTTGGCTGATCGGAGGTGGCGTTTGGGAGCGTAGAAGTTGACTCGGCTGTTGAGGTAGCTCGGGCCTTGGTCGTGTAGGGCTTTGTGTGCGTGGGTGAGGAGGCGGAAGGTGATTCTTTTGTTGACGGGGAGCCAGTGAAGGTCTCGCAGATGTCCGGAGATGTGGCTGGTTCGTGGGATGTCGAGGATGAGTCTGGCTGAGGCGTTCTGGATCCGCTGGAGTCTCTTCTGGAGCTTGGCGGTGGTCCCGGCGTAGAGGGCGTTGCCGTAGTCCAGTCGGCTGGTGACGAGGGCCTGGGTGACGGTCTTCCTGGTCTCGGTGGGGATCCACCAGAAGATCTTCCGTAGCATGCGTAGGATGTTGAAGCATGCCGAGGAGACGTTGTTGACTTGCCTGGTCATGGAGAGGGAGGAGTCCAGGATGAAGCCCAGGTTGCGTGCATGGTCTGTCGGTTTGGGTGCGGTGCCCAGGGCGGGAGGCCACCAGGAGTCGTCCCAGGCGGAGGGAGAGGAGCCCAGGATGAGGACCTCCGTCTTGTCCGAGTTCAGTTTCAGGCGGCTGGTCGTCATCCACTCGGCTACCTCTTTCATCCCTTCGTGCAGGTTGGCTCTGGCGGCGGCGGGGTCGTTGGTCAGGGAGAGGATCAGCTGGGTGTCGTCGGCGTAGGAGATTATGCTGAGGTTGTGTTTGCGTACGATGGCCGCGAGGGGGCTCATGTAGACGTTGAAGAGGGTGGGGCTCAGAGATGATCCTTGGGGGACGCCGCAGATGACTTCGGTGGCCTCTGACTTGTACGGTGGTAGGCGGACTCTCTGTGTTCTCCCGTCGAGGAAGGAGGTGATCCACTCCAGCGCCTTGTCCTGGATTCCGACGTTGCTGAGGCACCGTACTAGGGTGCGGTGGCAGACCGTGTCGAATGCCGCGGAGAGGTCTAGGAGGATGAGGGCCGCTGTTTCTCCATTGTCCATCAGGGCTCGGATGTCGTCGGTGGCGGCGATGGGGGCGGTCTCGGTGCTGTGGTTGGCTCGGAAGCCGGACTGTGAGGGGTCGAGGGATCCGTTCGTCTCGAGGAAAGCGGCCATCTGCTTGTTGACGGTCTTCTCGATGACTTTGGCTGGAAACGGGAGGAGCGAGATGGGGCGGTAATTCTTGAGGTCGGTGGGGTCCGCTGTTGGTTTCTTGAGTAGGGCGCTGAGTTCGGCGTGTTTCCAGCTCTCGGGGAAGATGGTGGTGTCGAGGGATGTGTTGATGATGTCTCGCAGGTGGGGTGCGATGACAGCGTCGGCTTTGTTGAAGACGTGGTGAGGGCAGGGGTCGGTCGGTGATCCGGAGTGGATGGAGTTCATCGTGCGGATGGTGTCTTCGGTGCTGATCGGGGTCCAGGCGCGGAGGGTGGTGGTGGGGGGTGGTTGTTCGGTCATGGTGTGCGTTGGTTGGTTGTTGAAGCTGTTGTGTATGTCCGCGATCTTGTTGTGGAAGTATGAAGCCAGGGAGTTGCAGAGGTCTTGCGATGGGGTGATGTCGTTGTTTCCTGCGCTGGGGTTGGAAAGCTCTTTGACGATGTTGAAGAGTTCCTTGCAGTTGTGTGCGTTGTTGTCCAACCGGTCCTTGAATGCTGTTTTCTTGGCGGCGCGGATCAGCTGGTGGTGTTTCCGGGTGGCAAGTTTGAAGGAGGTCCTGTTGTCCGGTGTCGGTTCCCTTCTCCAGACTTTCTCGAGGGCTCGGCAGTTCTTCTTGGAGCTCTTGAGTTCGTCGGTGAACCATGGGGCTTTCTTGCTGCCGGGTCTGCTGGGCGGGGTCCTCAGTGGGGCGAGTTCGTCCGCGCAGTTGCTGATCCACTTCGTGAGGTTGTCGGCGGCCTGGCTGGGGTTCGCTGAGCTGGCAGGAGGGTGCTGGCTCAGGGAGGTGGCGAGCTGGTCTGCTGTGATCTTGTTCCAGCTTCTGCGGGCGGCCTGTTGCTGGTGGTGGTGGGTCGTTGTTTTCTTGAAGGTGAAGTGGACGCAGCTGTGGTCCGTCCATTGAAGCTCTGTGGTGTGGCTGAAGTTGATGTCCTTGCTGGATGAGAAGACAGCGTCGAGTGTGTGTCCGGCGAGGTGGGTGGGGGTGGACACCAGTTGCTTGAGTCCCAGGTTGGTGAGGTTGTCGAGCAGGGTGCTGGTGTTGCGGTCGTTGTTGTTCTCCAGATGGAAGTTGAGGTCTCCCAGGAGGATGTAGTCAGCGGAGGGGAGGGCATGTGGGCTGACGAAGTCGGCGATGTCCTCGCTGAATTGTGTGCGTGGTCCAGGGGGTCGGTAGATCAGGGTGCCTCTGAGGGTGGTGTTCGGGTTGGTGTGGATCTGGAAATGCAGGTGTTCGGCGGTGGTCAGGGAGTTGTCGGTGCTGGTCGTGAGACGGATGGTGCTCCTGTGGATGATGGCGATGCCTCCTCCCATCTGGTTGGCGTTTCGGTCCCTCCGGACGATCTTGTAGCCCTCTGGGATGGCGATGGCGATGTCGGGAGCTGAAGAGGCGTTCATCCAGGTCTCCGTGAGGAAGGCAACGTCTGGAGCTGTGGTGTCGAGGAGGTTCCAGAGTTCGATGGCATGTCTGTGGATGGAGCGGGTGTTGAGCAGGATGCACTTGAGGTGGGTACTGCTGGTGTTCGGCTTGGTGGGTGCTGGTGCGAGGCAGGTCCGGATGCAGGTGAACTTGCAGGCGTGGCAGCTGAAGGGTCCGTGGGTACGTCGTGGAGAGGCTTGATGGCATTCTGGGAGTCGGCCGGTGTTGAGAGCGGTGAGGGTGGCGGCGGAGTACGTCAGGCGGGTCGGTCGGGGTCTTCGTGGGCCAGGGGTCCTGGCGCTGGTCGTGATCCGGTCGCGGACGGGCGTAGACGGGCTTACCTTTGGCGCGCCTTCGGCGCACAATCGGCGCGCCCGCTGCGCGTCCGCACGGTCGCCATTTAAGGCGAAGTGCGCGGGTGGGCGGAGCAGCTGGGAGGCGGGAGCGGGGAGGGAACAGAAGAGAAAAAGGGGCGGGGCCAATGTCGGTGGCGGGAAGCGAGAGCGGAGGGCGGCGAGGTAGGCGGCCAATCAGGGGATACAAAGAAATTAACAGGCACAAATTTAGGGCAAAACAAATAAAAACAGCAAAATACGCGAGCAGACGGCAGAAACAGACAAGCACAAATTACGGGCAAAACGAGGAAAAACAGCAAAATACGCGAGCAGACGGCAGAAACAGACAAGCACAAATTACGGGCAAAACAAGGAAAAACAGCAAAATACGCGAGCAGACGGCAGAAACAGACAAGCACAAATTTAGGGCAAAACAAGGAAAAACAGCAAAATACGCGAGCAGACGGCAGAAACAGACAAGCACAAATTTAGGGCAAAACAAGGAAAAACAGCAAAATACGCGAGCAGACGGCAGAAACAGACAAGCACAAATTTAGGGCAAAACAACTGGGAAACCAGAGGGGAGCGACCACGGCGTCAGCGAGGCAGAAGGCAGGCAGAGGGGAACACACGCAGCAGCTGGTGGCCGTGCGGCGCGGGGGTGTCTATGTTTATGTTTATATCTTTTTCAGGTTAAAAAGTTCCGAGTGGTCAATGTTTACCCTCTTTTCAATACCACTTCACAAAATGTGTGAGTAAATTCTATGTTTTGTATGTCATTTTTGTCCTGACGAAAGCCCCACAGACTCCTTTGAGCCAGAGGGGGCTGAAACATGTCGACACATTCTGGGAATCCACACTTCTAGATCTAGTAACTCGATCTAGTACAAGTACCCATCTATTTTAATTAACAAGATCTTCACCAACCCATTAAAAAATTTTTTTTAGGTGTCGATCTTATTTTATCCTTTTCTTATTTTGCACTTATCCTCCCCCCTCCATTTTCATCTCTGGACACTGCAATCTAGACCAGAGGAGCCTCTGGATGAGGCAGGCACCCACCACTTTCTATGGTATCCGATGATAACTGCCAAAAACTACAATGCAGGGGCGGATGAAAGATATATACCGCACTACCAACACACATTGAGTTTTTTGAGGATACCATAGTATTTTAAACCAATGGTTTAGAATTGTTACAAGTGTCCATTTCATCCACTTGATTATCCTTGTATCCTACCTGGGGAAATAAATGGACATCAATTCCTCCTCCCTGCCCTGTTGATTATTTATATCCTCAGAAAATGTATCAAAGTTGATGAAATAGCCAGATCATTCTAGTACAAAACAGTAATTCATAAGGAGTGATTTCCCCCAGGGAATTTCTTGGCAGATTATTAAGACACTTATTAAATAATATTGGACACTTATTAAATGTGTAACCCACCCATCACCCGAAACTAATACCTTAGCTGTTATGGATTGCTTTATGTCACAATTTTTTCTTTCCACTACCGCATTACCCTCAGGATGGAAGGGACTAGAATACCGCAATGCAATGCCCAAGCTAACCATAGCCTCCTTGTAAGCTCGAGAGCTAAACGCAGGACCCTCGTCAGAATGTAGCGTGCCTATTGCGTATGTGCCGATAAAGACTCACAAATCCTTTATAACAGTTCTGGCGTCAGCCGAGCACTGGGGCCATAACCAAAAAAATGTTGTGCAGGAATCCACTGCGACCATAATATATTTATAGTTGCCATCCATTGTTAAGGAACCACAGTGGTCCAGGTAAACACACGCTAGTGGTTTATCTGAAATCAGAAGGGGCGTCTGTGCAGGACGTTTCACTGTAGAAACTTTTATTTTCTGGCAGATTTCCCATTCTAGAACATAGATTCTAGTTTGTGTCCTCATGCGAGGCCACCAGTATCTCTGTTTTAATAATTACACTGTGGCAGAAACGCCCGCGTGTGTAGATGCGAGACCTTCATGTGCTGCTACAATTAGTCCTAACCTATGAATTTGAATTGAATTTAAAATACTTGTAGAGCGCAGCGTTCACCAGACGGTTTCTTGGCGCTATGAAGGCAAAGTTAGCAGAGGAGAGGCAATAGATAGTTTACTACGAAAAAGCCTGATTGAATAAGAAAGTTTTAAGGCCTTTACGGAAGAGGGAGTAGTGTTTGGCCGACCGCAGATGGTCGGGAAGGGAGTTCCAAAAGGTGGGTGCCAGGAATGAAAAGTTGGCCCCTCCCCACTTTTTTTGCTTGTAGCGGGGTACCTGCAGAAGGGATTGAGAGGATGAGCGAAGCTCTCTGGCAGGGACATATTCCCTTATCAAGGAGGTAATGAAGGCAGGAGCTAAACCCTGGCGTGGCTAGAAAACCATGCAGCCAGTTTTAAAAAGGGAACGCTCCTCGACAGGTAGCCAATGAAGCGCCTTCAATAACGGAGTTGAGTGGTGGGAGCGGGAGAGGCCGTACACTAGCCGAGCCACCTGGTTTTGTACCAGTTGGAGCTTTCGTAGGCTGTAAGCTGGAATGCCGTTGTACAGGGCATTGGCGTAGTCCAGCCGGGAGATCACTAAGGCAGACATGATCAGTTTAAGTGCCAGGGGAGAAAAGAAACGGGAAACAGTGCGAATAGTACGAAGAGTGAGAAAGCAAAAAGAGACAACAGAGCTAATTTGTGAGTGTAGGGTAAGATGATTATTCATTTTGATGCCTAAGGTCTTAACTATAGGAGAGGGGGTGGGAGGGAAACCTAAGGAAGAGGGCCAAAATAAAGAGTTCCAGGGACTGGAAGAGCCACCAGTGAGAACCAACTCAGTTTTATCCGGGTTCAGCTTCAGGTGGTTGTGGCTCATCCAGTCCCTGATAAAAATCATAATAGTCTGAAAGTTAGAAATAGAATGGGATGAAGAAGAAAGGTTAAAGATGAGCTGGAGGTCATCCGCATAGTTATATACGGTGACCTCCAGCTGCTGGAGTACAAAAATTAGAGGATAGATATAAAGATTGTACAAAAGAGGGGAAAGAGAAGAACCCTGGGGGACACCACAAGTGACCTTAAGTGGAGTTGCCGTGAAATCCCCCAACCGGACAGCCTGGCTGCGATCCCTCAGGAAGGACGATAGCCAGACCAGGGCTGAGCCCCCGATTCCCGCCGCTCTGATACCTATGTTCCATGTTTGGGATTGCCCTATCCCCCACTCCAGGGATTCGAGCAAAAGGAACATTATTCGCATCAGTTATATATGAGTACTTTACTGAAAAGACTTTCAGGAGTGTCTTACCACTGTCTTTGACTGAAGAAGTGACAGCTTGCATTATTTCGCTGTCTATTTTTGTTTTTGACCGAGTGATTGCCGCTAAGGAAGCCGTTAGCACAGCTGCCTTCGCGGTCTCGTCAGCCAATGAATTCCCTGCAACGTGATCGCCATCACGCTGATGACTCAGTGCATGAATCACGTGAGTCTTTTGTAGTTCTTTCTGTAAACGAACTACTTGTTCCCAAAGCATTTTATGCTTGATTGTGGCACCTTTAGCGTCTTTGAAGCCATTCTGAACTCAGTTCGGCAAGTATTCATTGTAAGATTGTACGCAGTAATACGAATCGCACATTATTAGTGTGGGGAATTCGCGATCCGAATTTTCAAGCGCCGTCATGAAAGCCTGTAGTTCAGCTCGCTGAGCTGTACAGTCTCCGAGTGATTGAGTTTTTGTGACCATAGGTACGAATTTGCCTTTGCGCCAGCAACCTTTAACAATCGTGCACGCAGCACTATAGGCTTGTTTACCCCCAATTGCGGGCTGTGCTGATCCGTCTGTATATATTATACATCCATAATGTTCCAGAGGCAGAAGTTCGGTCGGTAGAGGACATTCGTGTTCGTATTGGAGGAATTCTTGTGTTTTCAAGCTGGGGTCAAAAACGCATTCAACGTCTGTTGCAGCAAGAGAGTTAACCCATTGTATCCATCTTGGATGTAAAGCTTTTGCATTTGGAATGCTTGCTTTTGTCACGGCCTCTAAGGCAGGTGCAGGTGTAACGATCATTATGCGTTTACCCTGTGCAAGGGCTCTCTCTTTTGCTACTGCAGTTTGAACCACTGTCAGAATTTTCTCAGTAGAAGTGAACTTCATTTCAGGTTGTGTGTACAAGTGTGATTTGTATGCTATTGTTACCGTTTCTCCTTCATTAAAGGTTAGGTACATGAATCCAAATCTCCCTGGGATGATTCGGATCACAAGATTGCACATGTTTTTGCGTGTCTGTAACTGTGTTTTTGCTAACATGTCTGTTTGGACTGAACGCAGAATTTCTGTGTGTGTTTGAGTCCAATTAGTCGATTTGAAATCAGGTTTGATTAGTTCGTAGAGAGGTTTAACCCTCTCTGCGTAATTCAAAACATAAGTTCTTCCAAAATTCAGGAAACCTAGAATGGACTGCAAGTTTTTCAGCGTTTTTGGAGCTTGGAGCAGCGCACATTTCTCTAGAAAGTTTGCTGCCAGGCTTTTGCCTTCACTTGATAACTCGTATCCTAGAAATAGGACGTTGAGGTGGGCAATTCGGGATTTCTTAAAATTGAATTTATACCCTTCAGGTGCGAACACAAGTATTATGGTGTTCACTCTTTTCAAGTGTATGTCCAAGTCGTCATCTGTAAGATACATTTCATCGACATAAGATAATGCCTCATCATCGTACATTTGTAGTAACTCTGGTACCCTGGCTGAAAATAACCCTGGACTACTCTTGAATCCTTGGGGGAGACGGCAAAATTGTCGCTCTGTCCCCATAATTGAGAAAGCGGGCAGATGCCTGCTTTCAGGTGCAATGTTTTGACAGAAAAACCCATTTGAAACATCTAATGTGGTTTTATATTTTTTGCGCACGATGTTATTCATCAGAGCTGCATTACGTGCATTTTGTACTGCAAATGTTTTGCAACAAGAGTTTAAGTGTCTGTAATCCAATACTAGACGATATGAATTGTCCGGTTTGGACATAGGAAACAAAGGATTGTTCATTGACGAGGTGCATGTTGCAATCACCCCCTGGTATTCAAATTGATTTAAAATCTCCCTGACTTGTTTTTTAGCTTCTTGCTTAACTGGGTACTGCCTTTGTGCAGCAGGTTGATTTTTTAACTGGATTTTATGGTGAGGAGAATCCTCATCCTATCCTACATGATTTTTATATAATGCTGGAGCTTGGGCCACATCCCATTTTCTGCCATATGTGTATTTTTTGTGAATTGGAATATGATTTGGGAAGGCTGGCATAATTATCTCTTCGCCATGTGGGCACTCCCTGACAAATTCAGGTGGCCAGTCTTGTTCAGTTAGAAGAATGTCATAGCCCTTAGAGAGCTTCTCCCAAAAGAGTGCTCTTATTTTTCTAGTTATATCCCCCTCCATCCGGAGTGTTACTTCATATAACTTGTGGGGTACACTAACCCTAGTGTCAGCAGTTTCAATCTGAATGCATTCATTCAAGTCCACTGTCTCCAGATGATCCTTCAGGATCCTGCGAACTATGGTGACTTCTGCTGCGATGTCTAGCATTGTTTGAGCCCGCTCCCATGTTCTTGAGTTGTGTCCTCAAGATCCTCGGCATGCCTGATTTTTACGCTTGCTATGTTCTTTTAAGGAAATTGAGCTTTTTTACTTTGGTGAACGGGTTCTTTGTCTTTGGACTTGACGCGTTCTTACTTGTGTTCTGACCGTCCTCTTCTTTCCGATTTCTGTGAGGAATTCTGAAAAGATCGAGAGGGACGTGTATCATTATCTTGATATCTGTCAGGTTTTTTTAAAATTATCCCTATTCCTAAGGTTGTACCTTTTTTCAGAGGGCTCCCCTACCTCCCCTTTGGGGAGATCTTCCTCTGGACTGAGAACGTTTTTCTCTAGGAAGAGTCTGTTTAGTCTTTTCCCACTTCTTTTTTAGGAGTAGTGAGATTATTTTTAATAAACACCTTTCAGGATTTTCTGTTAATTCAGGTTTTACTGGTTTCCCACCCAAACTATCTCTTCCTAATTCTTCATAAGATTTTTCAATAATTCTAGCAAGCTCATATGGTTGATCTGTTATATTTGTTTCTTTTAACTTTTGGCGGATTGTCACGAATGCTGCTTCACCTTTAATGTTAGCTAATAATATAGCTGAGACCTGTTTGAAATCTTTCAGTAATTTCATACCTAGATTTAAGGCCAGTTCTGGACCGTATTCATTTTGAATCTGCCTCAAAACGTCTGGTATTACCGCCATGGACAGTACACCATGTGTTTTTGTGTAGAATGAAGTAAAGACTGTACCCCAAGTGTCACAGTCCTCCACATGTGGTGCTATCCCCATTGGTAAACAGATTGTCAGAATTCTGTGTGTTAGAACTTGCTATTTCTGGTAGGCTAAGGCTGACGCCAAAGCCAGGCAGAAACCACCATTCTAATCAGGGCAAGGGAGTCACACGCCAAGATAACCTCTGCTCACCCCCTGGTAGCTTGGCACGAGCAGTAAGCCTAAACTCGGAGGCAATGTGTAAAGCATTTGCGCCAGCACACAACAGCAACAACATACTAGGCACACCACAAAAGGAACTCCACACAAGGTTATTATAAAATAACTTTTGTATTGTAAAAACACATCAGATAGTATCACACAAAATACATGGTGCCAACTGGCACGGGCAATATTCACAAGGGATTATGTACACAAGACAGGGCCACATGGGCCACTGTCAGAATCAGAAATAGCACTTTTAGAATAAAGAATAATAAAGAATAAAAATCATAGTAGCACAAATTAGCAACTATGGCACACAACCAGTAACCACTGGTAACAGGAACCAGGACCTCACTAGGACCACCTGTACTAAAAAGAACAACCACCTAAGTATAAAATACATTTAGGGGTATAAACAAGAACACATTATCCATGATGCATGAAACACATTCAGAGGAGTAATAAAGGAAAACACATAATGCCTAAAAACATTCAGATGTGTACAGACAAGGGAAACACATGATGCATAAACCTACACATTCAGCGGTGTTCAGAACAAAGCACATGATGCAATAAAATACATTCAGGGGTGCAGCGCAAGAAGACACATGATGCCTAAAACATTCAGAGGTGCAGCACAGGGAAAAGGAAGACACATGATGCCTAAAAACATTCAGAGGTGCCAGAACAATACAATAGTGCAAAAATCACATGATGCCTAAAAACATTCAGAGGTGCAGGAATAACACATGATGCAAGAAAACACACATTCAGAGGTGCAATAACCATACAATTGTGCAAAACTTACATAAGCCACCACCTGTGGCAGTCCCTAGGCCAACTGGCCTTGTTGAGGCTAATACGCCCTGTGTCTCAATGTCAGGGCCTAAACGGTGCAGCTGCCCACTAATTGCTGGGCAGCTGGTGTAAAAATGGTGGGGGCAACATTGGAGCCTTCCAGGCTCTGCACGAAGCACTAGTGTCCCTCTAGAGCCTCTCTTGGCTTTAAAACTGAGTAATGCCTGAGCCCCTCGTGGGCTCCTTAGCAAATGTGGCGCCTGAACCCCTCGTGGGCTCCTCAGCAAAAATGGGGCGCTGTGAGCCTCTCGGGCTCAAAGAACAAACTGGCGGGGGAGCGATGGGGTCCCTCACGGGGGACCCGCGAACACCTGGGGCACCTTGAGCCTCCCGGTCTCTTAAAGCAAATATGGCCCTGATGTTCGAGCCCCCCCTCTGGGGGCTCGAGATCAAGGAAATGCACCCAGAGCCCTTTAGGCTCAAAACACAAAATGCCACCTATCGTCGGAGCGGCCCGCTATCAAGTGGGGCCGCTCAAGGAATCCGCCGGGACCTTCACGAGTCCTTCAAAGGACTAGGCTGCTCTGGGACGAAGTGGACAGCCACAAGAGGGGGCGGGCACCGGTAATGTGCCCTGACGCCCCCTCTCCCATAACCAATACCGGCCCCCACTCACCGGAGCAGCTGGGCGTGGTCTCCCTCGGTCTGGGCTTCTTTTCTGTGGGCACCAGTGTGGCACCACCGGGGCTCTCCCTTCACCTCGGGAGCCCCGCTGAACTTACTCCTCCATCCGCGGCGGCTTCCCCAGCATTTCCGGTCTCCCTCTTCACACAGGAGACCGGCAACGAACCACCAGCAGGCTTCCCCCGGGCAGGGGGAAATGGAAGTGGCCCCGCCCACATCGCGCCACTGCGTGCCTGGCTTCCTGCACTGAGGGCCACCAATGGCAGCGCGGCCCTTGGCAGGGAGGCGGGCGCAGCTCCTCTTTCTCAATCTCCGAGCCAGTGGCGGTGAAATCAACACAGGGCAATGCCGGGTGGGCACCGGCTCCAAATAATTAAATAAAAATGGGGTGGCACCCGTAAATTAACCAAATAAACGGGAATAAAAGCGCTCCCAGGCGCTTAGAGCAGGGATAAAGCACTCCCAGCGCTTAACAGCAAAACAAAGCACTCCCAGCACTACAGGCAGGAGCAGAGCATCACCAGGCGCTAGGGGTGAAAGCAAAGCGCTCCCAGCGCCAGGGACAGGGCAGAGTACTCCCAAGCGCCACAGGGAACCAAAGAAAAAGTCCAGCAAAGTCCTTCAGGAAAGGGAAGCAAAGGGGACCCAGTAAAAGTTCTCCAGAGTCCAGGACATCAGCAGTCCATCAGGTATCCAGGGGCTAGGCAGGGCCCAGGGATTCCCCTGGGCCCAAGCAGCAGCACGCCCCTGGCAAGATTCAAGCCCAAAAACAAGAACCAATTGGAAGGGGACACAGCTCCTTCTTAGACAGAGAAAAGTATTTGAAGTCTTTGTGCAGGCAGTGTGAGAACCAGCTAGAACTGGTTTTAGGGAACTCTCTTCAGTGTCAGGGACAGATGTGACAGTCGCCCAGCGGGAGGTGGAGCCAGCATTGTGGTCAGGCAGGCACAGCCCTAGTCACTCCCAGGTGCCATCTCCTCCCACTTCCCTGGCAGCAGATGCAGCCTTTCATCCACGGGCTGACTCAGACAACCTCCTGGGGCTCCCCAACCCCTGTCACCCTCAAACCAGACAACCAATCCACAAGCAGGCCCAGGCACTCCTGGACCAAGCTCACCAGCCAATCACACGCCAGACACAAATTACACAAATATGCCAACTTCTAAAAGTGGCACTTCTACAGTAGGCACAGTCATGCCGCATATATCATTACGCAGCATTCAATCTCACGAGTTCGTATATATCGAGCTCGACCCTGCACTCCCCACACGTCAGGAACTACCATGGGCATACATATTCCCCATTCATTCCTATGGGAGGGCAGGTCACTCACCGCACATACACAGAGAGCTCAAGCACTTTACACTGTACCACAGTGAAAAAGTGCGCAGAGGCCTAAAATCACCAACACCAGGTCACAGAAACAGGCTAGGAAAAAGCAAAAAGTCTCGGGGTGAACCTGCCAAAAGGGCCGGGTCGAACACTGTGTTTCTCATGAGGTGTGCTATCAGGAAATACTGCCTCTATTTGAGTCATTTTTTGAGCTAACCAGAACGGAATTTGTTCCCTCTTTGCGGGTAATTTACCAATGACTGATTGTATAGTCTGTGGTGTAATTTTGTTTGTGTTCCCCTGGTGAGGGGTGTGCTGAGGAATTTTTATAGCTGGTTGGACCATTAAAGTCCGCATGACATCTTGAACCAATTGTCTGTGTATTTTAATTAACTGTTTCAGCTGAGCTAACAGTTCTGGACCTGTCATTCCGTTAATGTCAGGATGTGGTGTGTAGCTGGCTAGTACCGGCCATGTTGCTCCTGGTCTACCTAGTGGACCGAGCCTGGTAATGTGATTTTGATGTTGTAGGGCACCTTTAAACCAGAGCTGATGCTCCTGGTAAGTTAATGGAATTTTAACATCCTTGAAAGGAACGTATTTCGCTGGAGGTTCCTCTAATTTGTAGTAGTGGAACTTGTGTGTTACTGCATTTGCTGCAGGAAATAGAATCCATGAATAGAATACCTCTGTCTACCGATATTCATGTGCCTCTATAACAAAGATTACTTTACCACCTCTAGATGATAACCCATTTTCTATAGGCTTTATAGTTATGGTTTTTCTTACATTTACTGGGATGATTATTGCATCCGCGTCATTTTATTGGAGATTTGTGTCATCTAAGACTTCTTGAGCTGCTGTTCTAGCTCTCTCCCTTTCATCGTCACTTTCCGACATTTTGTCGACTGAAAGTTTTTGCAGAGCAAAGTTTCAAGGAAACAAAGATTAGGTGCACAATATTTTGGAACACTGTATCCTTCAACGTTGAATAAACCAAAAACTAATACATAGGATTTTCGTCCTACTCAGTTCTGATGGATATTATCCTTTTACCCACTCCAGACGTCTATTGGAGTATTTTACGGGCAAAAGGGGTCCGTGTGAAAAGCACGACTGAGTTACTCTAGTATCTAGCGTTAAATTATCGCCTTACCAAACGTTGGGCCCCTTGTAGTGTGTTCCTGTATTCCCAATAGGCTCTGCGCATTGGAATAATATATACTGTAGTTTAGACGTAGGACTGAGGTCGACTAGGTCTCTACCGAATATATTAAACTTAATAGTGAGTTCCAGCTAGCTCAGAGGTTGCTAGAAACTTTCTCAAATAAACAAGAAGGGATTAGTTTCTGACAACCGCATAAACATGACAACTTTGTTTCCCAAGAATAAGAAATCAAATCTCTAGAGTCGCGGAAACAATAGATAACTATTTTACTCAGTCAATCGTGCATGCTTCATTTCACCAGAGATGCAGAGAAATAGAGAGACGGGCGTTTTCAATAAAAGTATTTATTGAACAGACTTCTTTCTCAAGCATTGGAAATGAACTGCTACAATCGTAATACTGGTTATAAAGTACAAGGCATATAATACAAACAGTATTATAAAGTAGTACTGTAAAAGCATGATATGGTTTCTAAGCCATGAAGTTAATAAAATTTAAAAAATACATACAGTAATAAATAATGACTAAAAGTACTCAATTGGTGCTTCTAAAATACGCCTACCCCGGTGTACCTAATCTAAGTCTAGTACAAGGGAAGAAGTGAGGAGTAGCTTAAGTTTAGTAGTTCTCTGCCAGGAATCTATTACAAGAATTCTCTAAGAGGTCTAATCAGCTCAGTACCTTGGTTTTAGAATGAAGGAGGTCTTGTATCTTTCTCTCAGGACTCAATTTCCCAGATACCCGCAAGGGTAAGCCGGAAACACTGGAGCTGGATTTCTCGGCAAGAGAAAAGACAGAGGGGCAGTTTTATGATAACTGGCGCATCCCCAGGGATGCGCCAGTTATTTTGCGCCGCTGCTCCGCCACCCATGGTGCGCCGCATTTTCAATGCGGTGCACCATGGGGCAAAAACGGTACAGATGCGTGACGCATCTGTGCCGTAAAGGTGCCGCATTGCTGGAGTTGCGTCGCAAGCGCGACGCAGCTCCAGCAAGGCTCGGGGGTGCCCCATCTTTACAATGCTGCGTCAAGACCTACGCCTGCTTCAAGCAGGCACAGGGTTTTCACGCAGCATTGGCCTGAAAGTGACTGAGTGCAATCTTATAGATTTCACTCAGCCACTTTTGCGAGGCTCACCTGCCCCGGAACGCCCACCCTGCGCCGGAACACCCACAAGTGGCACAGGGCTTTACAACGTGACGCATCTGCCTAGATGCGTCACGTTGTAAATGGGTCGTAGGGATGCGCCACGTTTACGCCGCAGTTGCATGACGCAAACGTGGCGCATTCCCAACATAAATCTGCCCCAGAGTCTCTCTCAGTGCATCAGTTGGAGGGTCGGCTTCCTTCAGCACTTGCTGCTGCAGGGCGTCGGGCAAGTAGATAGTCGATCTGCTCCAAACCACTGTGTGTTTGTCTGGGCAAACCTAGGCATATTTATACTTTGAAGGTGCCGGGTTTGACGCATGTTTGGACTTAATAACGTCACTCAAAGGCTAAATTCTTGGAAAACGGAAGGAGTTCTTGGAGAACTTAATGTTCAAGCAGGGGGAAGTCCCTAGTTGCAGGCAGGTTTTTCCAAGAAATTGTTGTTGATTCTTGGAACTTAGTGGAAGTAGCCATGCCGTATTTGGGCTGTATGGCTTAGGCCAAATATGGTAGTGATTTCTATGCCTAGATAAGGATATGATAAAGTATACCTATATAAGGGCATGAATCAGGAAAATTACCCTAGGGGCCTAGATTCATTTACAACAGGTGTACGTGGGAGCGGTGCAACCAGAGGTGAGTTGGAGAGGCAGGAAGACCCCTCAGCCTCTGCTCCTGATGCGGTGGCCGGTTCTTCCCTAGTGGCACCACCTGCTGGACCCGCAGTGTCCCACCGGGATGGCATAGCTCCACAGAACAGCACCGCCACTCGAATCAGTAGCCGAGGTGCCACTCGCCCACCACTGGTGAAATAGTGAGGATGCTGCAGGTCAGAGCGCTGCTGCAACCAATGTCCACCCGCAGGGTCACTACCACCAGCCAGAGAAGCGAGTGACAGGAGGGCCTAAATATAAGGACCCCTGCCGCCCGGTCGGCGGCCGAACCCTCACTGCCCAGGGACACACCAGCTCCTCACCTCGTCCGCCTACCGCTGGGCAGTGTGGTGATCCGCCACCAGACTGGTAACCCACTCACGACGAGGAGTCAGCTCCATAGTGGGGGGTCCATGTCTGGCGCAGGGTCCCCACATCACCAGCCCGATTACCAGATGATTCACAAGCAAAAACAAGATGCCAGTACTGATAAGTATAGCTTCACAAAGGCTACTAACCACCACAAATCTGCATTAAAATCAGAGATGGGGATATACTATTCAATAGTGTTTTTATTCAAAAAGATTTTTTCAACATATATATCAATGTTACACTTTTTTTAACACAAAAGAACTTTATAAAGACACGTGGGGCAAAGGGATATTGGTCAGGCATTCAACCATTTATTCTAAATTCATGCATATCACAGGCATTCCACATATATACATACTTGGGGAAAGATGGGAAAGGATGGGGGAAAAAAGGAAAATTAAGAACACATACAAATGTCTACAATTATTTACAAAAGCAAATTTTGTCTGTTTCATCAGTACATTCTTATATTTCTGTGGGCCAATTAAAGTTCGAAACTAATGGTATAAAGTAATGTACAACACTATGCTCGGGATTCAAAGAAATGGTAGCCACGAGCATTTGTAGACAAGTTGGATGGAGCTCCATCCAACTTGTCTACAAATGCTGATATGCATGAATTTAGAATAAATGGTTGAATGCCTGACCAATATCCCTTTGCCCCACGTGTCTTTATAAAGTTCTTTTGTGTTAAAAAAAGTGTAACATTGATATATATGTTGAAAAAATCTTTTTGAATAAAAACACTATTGAATAGTATATCCCCATCTCTGATTTTTAATGCAGATTTGTGGTGGTTAGTAGCCTTTGTGAAACTATACTTATCAGTACTGGCATCTTGTTTTTGCTTGTGAAGTATTAGGCTCAGCCTTACTGATTAGAGCCAGCCCCCCTTTTGCTTTACGATTACCAGATGATGGCACAGAGGGGTTAGAGTTCAAAGCCAATGGTGCAGTCCTTAGTTCAGTTATGGGCCCGGCCATAGCGGGTCATCAGCCGCAGGCTCAGGTCCAATAAGTTGCGGGATTCCCAGCCAGGGCGGAGCCGCAGGGGGGCAGCGGAGAAGGCGGCGCTTTCCTTCTTACTCTTTACCACCCAGGCAATGGCCAATCATGCACCGCCACTCTGCGGCCTCACAGCAGCACAGGTCCGCCATGGGACACGCGGCAGGCAGGGCTCCCCAGGTCTGCCCCAGCGCCTCCCGGTCAGCCAAGTTAGTCCGTCACCAGTGGGATGAAGAGGTAAGACAAGGGCTAGGCGGGATGGCACCAACAAGTCTGGGATCCTTGCATCCTTGATCGCAATAGGTAGAGGCCTGGTCGCAGGGCCGCCGCGGACCTGGAGATCACGGCGCCGAAGCTGCCATCTTGTGAGCGCCTTGGGTGAGAAGCTCCGCAAGGCTGCTCACAGCACCGGCAGGCCACCAACACTGCTTCCAGGAATGGCCTGAGAGTGCAGGATAGTCAGGCAGCTGTGGTGCACGATAAGAACTTCCCGATGGAGATGGATGAAGTAGCGGACGACGGAGGGGTCCGGAGCACTTCTAAAGTGCGACAGCCATGTTGACGCTCCTGGCAATGCCCCTCCTTTGCTTCATTTTAACTTTTGCTTTGCAGGTCTGTTTGGTTTTGTTTTTGGCACAATTTTCTTTTCTTACATTCTGAGAGTAAGAAATTTGTTAGTTATAGTGCCTAATTTTTTTATGTTGGAATTGGTTAGGAGTTTGGTTGTTTTACTATGTTTTATCAATATTGTAAAGTGTTATTTTAATGTAATTTTAGTTTTGTGCTTTGGGTACAGTAGTTACTTATGAGGTAGTCATATTTGTATTTCAAGTAATTCGGTGTCCATTGATTTATTTCTTTTCCTTTTAGCAGTTTTTCCTTCTTGTAGAGAACGCACCTGTATTTTGGGGAAATAATTGTGAAATATAGTTTTTAATATTTGTTATCTTAACATAGTTTTCCTAATTTACTACTTTTCTCAGCTTTCTTTATTGTCAAACTTACTTTATTTGCAATATTTATTGGTTCGTTAAAGTACTTCTTTTGTAGGAGTTGTAATCAGGCAGAGTGATGCTTCCCTGGTGTAATTCCTTTTTATAAAGTATTTCTGAGTGTGTTTTTATGACCTTTTTATACTGTTTGTTAATTTCATTTTGTTAACTGTTTTTAGTTCAATTTGATATGTTAGTTCAGCTAATAGCATTTTCTATATCTGTTAAATGTATATCAGGTTTGTATATATATATAACAAGCCTCTCTCGAGGTGAAACGCGTCATGGCGGAATTGCAGGCTTTAATTTTGGCACGTAATAAACTGCACTAAGAAACTGCACCTATCTTGTGGTCTCGCATTTCTTCGTTGTTCTGCGCGGAAGGCAGATTGTACTACGCCGACCTTTTGGATATATATATATATATATATATATATATATATATATATATATATATATATTCACTGAAAAAACCATAGGTTTCAGGCCTTATATAGTTAGGAATTAGCATTTAAAAAAACCATTGAAATTGCTCCTATATAGTTAGTTGTACTAACTATATTTCGCGCACCCGCAATCCACTGCTGATGATGTCACATATTACATCATTCATGACATGGTCAGTGACATCACTGATGACATCTCAAATGACATCAATGATGACATCACTGATGACATCATCCAGTGAATGTGGTTTGCTTCGTTATTTAAATATGCATTATATATATACAGCAATTTGCATTGAAGTATGAGTGGATATATAAAAATAAATATTTGGATGGAGGACTTTAACAATGTATAGTGTCTCACTAAATATAGTGGATAGTGACTAAACTGTGTGAATAACTGTATCACTTTGTCAGTTGTTGTGTAAACTGGTTCTCCTGTTGGTTACTAGCTAGGGCAGATAAACTACTACTGCCAATAAAACTACAGGATCCAGCATGCCTCGAAAACCACGTAATGACCATTGAAGGTCTTGACCACTGGGGGTCAATAAAAGGAACTTTGGCAATCACCTGTGGATTGGCAGCAGCAATGGTGTAAGGGGTGACCTTTGAAAAAGTCCAATGGTGGACGAAACGCGTCAGGAAATTCCCCCGTTAAAGTGAATAAATTACCTGTTTGACAACCCGTTGGTGTGCGACTCCGTTTCCTACGTTGGTGGGAGTTTGGTGTTAATATTTGGCGGTGTGGTTCTGCCGCGGGAGGACGCACAGTCAGCAAGCGCGCCAGAGGCTTTCCCGACCTGAACCACCTCTTCCTGGTCGTGACGCACGAGAGGGAAAGCGGTTGCCACCGATGACCGGCATCGGTATGACTCTGTAAGCGGACTTGAAAATGGTTCGCCAACAGCAACACGGAACAAACAGACACTTCTAAACAACACCGCCGGTGAATGGAGGGCAGATAAACTACTACTGCCAATAAAACTACAGGATCCAGCATGCCTCGAAAACCACGTAATGACCATTGAAGGTCTTGACCACTGGGGGTCAATAAAAGGAACTTTGGCAATCACCTGTGGATTGGCAGCAGCAATGGTGTAAGGGGTGACCTTTGAAAAAGTCCAATGGTGGACGAAACGCGTCAGGAAAATCCCCCGTTAAAGTGAATAAATTACCTGTTTGACAACCCGTTTGTGTGCGACTCCGTTTCCTACGTTGGTGGGAGTTTGGTGTTAATATATATATATATATATATATATTCACTGAAAAAACCATAGGTTTCAGGCCTTATATAGTTAGGAATTAGCATTTAAAAAAACCATTGAAATTGCTCCTATATAGTTAGTTGTACTAACTATATTTCGCGCACCCGCAATCCACTGCTGATGATGTCACATATTACATCATTCATGACATGGTCAGTGACATCACTGATGACATCTCAAATGACATCAATGATGACATCACTGATGACATCATCCAGTGAATGTGGTTTGCTTCGTTATTTAAATATGCATTATATATATACAGCAATTTGCATTGAAGTATGAGTGGATATATAAAAATAAATATTTGGATGGAGGACTTTAACAATGTATAGTGTCTCACTAAATATAGTGGATAGTGACTAAACTGTGTGAATAACTGTATCACTTTGTCAGTTGTTGTGTAAACTGGTTCTCCTGTTGGTTACTAGCTATGTGAAAGTCTATATTAGTTATTGATTAGTTAATTGAGTATTTTTTTATGGGAGAGTGAATGTGTGTGTGGTTCGGTGGAGCGTGTGTGACTGCCCAAAGATGTGTGAATAGTTGATTCAGTAGATATATGAAGTTAAAACTACATGTTCTAATAGTTGTTTGGGTGAGTGAATATCTTTATGGGTGTGGTGATGAGCAAATATATTTCTCAATGGTATATGTCCAACAAACTAGAAAAATAAAAGGCAGTGTATGTGTGAGTTGTTGTATATAAATAAGTATACATAAGACTCAATGATTGTGTGAGTGACTGTATGAATAACTGTATACTTGTAATAATGATTTTATAATATACTAAATATGACTTACTATCTAAATGAATAGATGAAGTGGTGTTTGTATAAGTGTGTAGCTAACTAAGTATGTAAGTATGATCCATTCTTTGCATAATTGAGTAGGATAACTTCATATGTGAATAGGTTGTGTGCTGGTGTGTAATGTCGATATAGGTGTATAAGTATTTTTGATAGTGTTCTATTTTTCATTGACAGCATATATGAGTGAATCTACAGGTAAGTGATTAGATGTGTGTCTACATCTAGGAATCAATGAGTGGGTTTTTAAATACTTGTATTTCTGTGTCAATGGATTCAAATATGATACTCTATTTTACAAAGAGTGATGAAAGATTTTACTAGTGTATGAAAAGGTGTATGTGATTGTCACTTGGATGATGTCATCAGTGATATCATCATTGATGTCATTTGAGATGTCATCAGTGATGTCACTGACCATGTCATGAATGATGTAAGATGTGACCTCATCAGCAGTGGATTGCGTGTTCGCAAAATATAGTTAGTACAACTAACTATGTAGGAGGAATTTCAATGGTTTTTTAAATGCTAATTCCTAACTATATAAGGCCTGAAACCTATGGTTTTTTCAGTGAATTTCAAAGGTTTTTTATATGCTAATTCCTAACTATATAAGGCCTGAAACCTATGGTTTTTTCAGTGAATTTGCAAGGTTTATGTTAATGCTAATTCCTAACTCTATAAAGCCTGAAACCTATGGTTTTTTCAGTGAATTCGCAAAGTTTTTTTAAATGATAATTCTACTAGTGGATAACGTTTAAATATGTTAATATCCTTGTGGGACCACCTGAGCAGCCCTAGGGGGTCTGGTTCTTTCTACCCTGACCCTTTTTGCATTCGACACGTTTGTTTTTCTGCTTCTTTTGTGCCTCCGTCTACCTAGCACAAGATGAATGCCAACACTTCCTGGTTAGAAGTATTGACAGCCAATGAGCATGCTGCTTTCCTGTGAAATGAACAATTGGTCCTTGACAACAAAGAATACAGCTTGGTAATAATTATAGGCTACAATGAACTCTATAACAAGAAAGAAGTCCAGCCAGACTTCAATTTTAATTAAATGTATTGACAATGTAATTAAATCAACGAACAGACAATAAAGCAGTGGGACACAGTCCTGCATCCACGATGCTACACATACATTTAAACATACAATTACAGTGGTGGTTCAGGCAATAAAATGTTGTGAGCAAGGAGAATGTTTAGCATACAGTTGCTTCACAAATGCGGGAAACATACATTTTTGGCACATAGTAGTACACTAATTGTTTAACCCACATATAGTGTCGACGGCGTTTCGATCCAATTGTGTTAAAGGATCATCATCAGGACTTTCAATGTTAGCCTGAATGTAGAGAGCCTGGAGAATGTCAACCCGAGGATAGGGGTAGAAGGCAGTAGGTAGATGTGGACGTCTGTAGAATTAATCTGGGGATTCTCGAGGATAAGGGTGGGAGGCAGAAGGTAGACGAGACGTCTGTGGGAAAGGTCTAATTTAAGAGCTATCCCAGTGGGACAATTGTCGGACGATAATGCAACCAACAAGGTTTAGGCGATATCACGATGGATGTACATCACGCCTCAAGGGGATCTTAGTCAGATTGCCGAAATATTAACCTCCTCGGGTTCACGATGGAACCACAGCAAAGCGTGGTTCCTAGGCGCGACTGTGCACCGGGACGCTGTTTAAATGTATGTGTAGCATCGTGGATGCAGGACTGTGTCCCACTGCTTTATTGTCTGTTCGTTGATTTAATTACATTGTCAATACATTTAATTAAAATTGAAGTCCGGCTGGACTTCTTTCTTGTTATAGAGTTCATTGTAGCCTATAATTATTACCAAGCTGTATTCTTTGTTGTCAAGGACCAATTGTTCATAGTCTAATTGATACCCCAGGTCCTTGGTTACCTAGTGGGTTCCCTTGTTTTTTATAACAGCTTTCCTGTGAAAGGCATGCTGATTGGCTGCCACTGTCTGTCAACACTCAAAACCAGGAAGTGTTGGCAGCCATCTTGTGCCTTGGTAGAACCAAGGCACAAGAAATCAGTGAAAACAAAGGTGCAAAACACGCAAAGGGGGCAGGGTAGAAGCCCCTGAACCCCTAGGCCTGCTCAGGGGGTCCCACAAGGACCCCCAGGCCCAAAAATATTTTTTTTTCTGGTTTTCCCCCTGGTATGCTCAGGGTACGCGTACCTGTAAGCGTACATGGGAACGCACCCAGCGCGTACCCCGCGGATTTTCTTTTAAAATAAATTGTTCTTTTGCACCACAGGGTCCTTCTAGGCCCCCCTCAGAAAACCTAGGGGATCAGGGGGTGTCTACCCTGCCCCTTATAATCATTTCCCCCTTTTTTATTTTCACGTCTTGTGTCTCGATTCTACCGAGACACAAGATGGCGGACTCTCCGGACTGTTTAGAATGTTGACAGACACCCGAGAGCCAATCAGATTTCCGCTCTCGCACACCCGTAGCGCGCCGGGTACGCTCCCCGGTACGCGTACCGATGAGCGCTTGGAGCGCGCCTATAGATATATATGTGTTTTTGAAGTTAATTTTCGAAAAAAACACTGGAGCAATTTTCACCAAATATAGCAAAGGCACATCTGCGTACCAGTCCCTACAATTTTGCAAAGTTTGGTGTAATTCCGTTCAGTGGTTAGGGCTGTAGCCTTGTCAATTTGTCCTTTGGAAATTAACATGGGGAAAACACGTTTTGGGACCCCCCTTTTTTCTAGAACTCCGCATGACGAATCCCCCCGAAACTGGCCTAAATTTTGGAAAATTACACGCAAATTCCTCAACCGGCGCCAAAGTTATTCCCAATAGAATGTTGCGGATTTCCTATGGTAGCTAGGTCCTAACTATATATACCTACTGGCTATGGCCAGTAGGTAATATACACTGATAAAATGTTTCTTGAGAGGTGTATTAATTGTGTGTGCACCACACAAAGTTGCCCTTTGTGAGGGTGAATGCCAAGATCTCTAAGGTTCTCTCATAGTTATGCCTTCTTATCGGAGTTCCAAGATGCAGCATCTAAGGGTGGCCAGGCCATCCTGCAGGAAATCACATACTAGTAGATTGCAAACTGCTAATATGTTGTTCTTTGCAGCACTCTTCCAGCACTACTGTCAAATCCAGCTTCGTGCCCATGTTGAAGATATTATTTTTTTTGTAATTGGGCATACAATCTTTGTCAGAGCCAGGTGATCCAATGAGGATGCACACTGGTGCAGGCTTGGATTAAGCATTTGATATTTAGTATGGCACCTGGTATGCTAAAAATACACCCTTGATATTTTCTTTGAAATGTTCACTTACATGTGGGACCACTTTTGCCATGGCTGAATAATCTAAAAATCAGATGCAGGTAAATCTTTGTGTACGATGCCTACATACTATGGTCACTTTCTATTGTCTCCATTTTATACTGTGACTTAAAAAGTCATGGTTGAGAGTTATTTAGTTACATTACAATTCATGGCAATGCTTATAATGCATTACTCCCTCATATGTCCTCCTCATCTCAGTCCTCACTATGTGTGGCAATCCTGCCTCATGACAGCCAATTGAAAAGTTAGTATTTCTTTTATTTTTACCATTTAAGCCCCACCCACCCACCGCCATGCCTGTTTTTGTTACTGTCCGACACAGCGGTCGGATCGTTGGTGATTGCTGTGCTGTGTTTCCTCTTTCTGCCGTTCGTGCTGGGAGACTAGGGTGCTGTGAGTTTGTTTTTCTTTCATGACTAAAATATCATGTTTTTGTTGCGTGATGTGCACACTGACCGCACCAGCCCTGTTCCTGGTCCCAAAACCCGATAGTTCCTTCCGCCCAATTCTGAATCTCAAGTCTTTGAAAAAGTTGGTGCGGCTGGATCATTTTTGGATGGTCACCATGCAATCCGTTGTTCCTCTCACCAAAGAAGGCAATTTTATGGCTTCTCTGGGATTAGAAGATGCGTGTTTTTATTTTCCTGTCCATCTGGGAAGTCAGTGGTTCCTGAGGTTTGGAGCGAACGGGGTCTATTACCAGTTTCTGGTGTTGCCTTTCTGCCTTTTCACTACTCCCCAGACTTTTACCAATGTATTGGCTCCTGCTGTGGGGGTTTTGCAGCTTTAGGGTCTCTCTGTGTTTCCCTGTATTGATGATTGTCTGGTCTCTGCTTCCCCCGCCCTAAGGCTCTTTTGGCAGTGAAGGCGACGATGGCCATGTTCCAGGGCCTGGGTTTCAAGCTGAATCTGGTGAAGTTTCATCTGGTCCCTGTTCAGAGACTACAGTTCATCGGGGGACTTTTTGACACCTTGCTGGGGACGGTGTTTCTCCCTCCTGCTTGAATCTCTACCCTACAGACTTTGCTGCGGGACCTACTGAGTCGCCCTTCTGCCCCAGCTCGGGTTTGGTTGCTGGTCCAGGCCGGTTAATGGCTGCCACCACGGCTGTGGTTCCTTGGGCTCACCTGCACCTCAAACCCTTAGTGACTCATCTGTTGGCTCAGTGGGACCCCTCCCAAGCGCATTATGATGCGCTGGTTCCTCTCTTACCTGTTCTGATTTAGGATTTGGACTGGTGGCTTTGCACTCCCAATCTGGAGAAGGGGGTATGTTTTCAGCTTCCTCCTCTCCTCTTGTTCAAAACGGATGCCAGTCTTTGGAGTTGGGGGGCCATGTTGGGGTCCTTGGAGGCCAAGGGACAGTGGTCTTGGGCGGACAGCGCCCGTTCCTCGAACTAGCGGAAGTTGGCGGCCATTTGGCAGGCAATGCTGTTCTTTCAGGTTTCTCTCTAAGGGGTGAATCAGTTTGTTCGCACCGACAATCAGGTGGCTCGTTGTTACTTGAAACGCCAGACGGGGACCAGGTGCACGTCTCTGAATCTGCTGGCTTCCAGGATTTGTGCCTGGGCGGAATCTCACCTGTTTACTTTAAGGCCTGTTTACATTCAGGGGCACCTGAACTTTCATGCAGACAGCTTGAGCCACAACCTTCCTTCCTCAGTTCTGTTTCATCTGTCTGTTCCTTTGTTCCAGGACCTTTGTCTTCAGTTCAGGACTCCCTGGATCAATCTTTTTGCAGCATCTCACAACACTCTTCTTTCTCGGTTCTGTTCCGAGGTCATTTGTCCTTACGTTTGGGGGTGGATCCACTCTTGATTTCTTGGCCCTCTGGCCAACTGTATGCCTTCCCTCCGATTCCCCCCTCCCAAGGGTAATGCAGAAGATTTGGGGGAGCGGGTGTCTGTGCTCTCGATCGCTCCTCTTTGGCCTCTCCACCCCTGCTTTCCGGTCCTGATGCAGCTGGCGGGGGGCATGGTTGCTATGCTTCCCTTGGTTCCATCCCCCCTTCACTTTCCTCTCCTGTCTTTGCCCTGACTTCGTCGTTTAAATCTGACAGCCTGGCTCTTGAACAGCTGACATTGGAATCCTTGGGCTGATGGTGGCCTGTGACATTCAGCAGTTGTGCCGGCTTTTGTCCCTTAGAGCTATGTTAAGCACTGGGGATCTTTTATCTCTTGGTGCTTCTCTCATGGTGTGGATCCTGTGGTTGGGGATCCGGCTTCTATTCTTGATTTTCTTCAAGATGGGGTTTTGAAAGACCTTTCCCTTTCTTACTTGTCGACTCAATGGGCTGCGGTTGGGGCATGCAGGGTTCGGGTGGCCTTTTTGGAGGTTGTTGCTCCTTTGGTGAGTTGGCTTCTGCGTAGTTTTCAGCTTTATCGTCCAGTCACTCCTGTGATTGTGCCTGCTTGGGATTTGTTGTGGTTGTCTGCTAAGGTGGCTTTTCTGTTGGCTATCACCTCTGCTAGGCAGTTGGGTGAGTTGGGTGCTTTGCTTTTCTCCTTTCCTTATTTGCAGTTTCTGCAGGACACAGTTGTTTTGTGGCTTGACCCAGCTTTTCTCTCCAAAATCTCCTCCAAATTCCATTTGCAATAGGAGGTGGTCCTTCCTGTGAATACCGAAAGTCTTAAAATTAGGATTTTTCTCAATTTAGTAGTAGTAAAGTGTAAAGTTAGGACTCCTAACTTTAGGACTCCTATATGCCTTCTGTGAATACCGAAAGTCTTAAAATTTGGATTTTTCTCAGTTTAGGAGTCCTAAAGTTAGGAGTCCTAACTTTACTACTACTAAATTGAGAAAAATCCTAATTCTAAGACTTCCGGTGTTCACAGAAGGCATTTAGGAGTCCTAAAGTTAGGAGTCCTAACTTTACTACTAATAAACTGAGAAAAATCCTAATTTTAAGACTTTTGGTATTCACAGAAGGCATTTAGGAGTCCTAAAGTTAGGAGTCCTAACTTTACTACTAATAAACTGAGAAAAATCCTAATTTTAAGACTTTCGGTATTTACAGAAGGCATTTAGGAGTCCTAAAGTTAGGACTACTAACTTCTGTGAATATCGAAATGAGTAAGTTCATTCTGTGAATGCCAAAAGTAGTAAGGGCATTCTGTGAATACCAAAATAGTAGTAAGTTTAGGATTGAGTCTTAAGTTCATTCTGTGAATCGGGCCCCAGATATTCTGCTGGTTGGTTTCCCTAGGTTCCTCTGTTTGTCCAAAAAATAAATATGTCTAAATGATCGAATCAATCTTGAAAGTCTGTGAAATAAAAACAGGACTCATGCCTCTCCCTGTTTGTAGAATTTTGTGCCAAAAGGTACACCTTTGATGAAAACTAAAATGTCCTCAGTAAAACCCTGCTCTTATCCCCAAGCCTTCATTTGCTACAATGGAAGATTTGTGTGCACATTTGCTCCTGCATCCAGAAGTGTGATATGTCAGTAGGAGTTGGGTGTGTTTCTATTAACTTTCATAGACAAGGGATGCAAAAAAGATCTTTTCTATTTTCATACTATTTCACCTGTCCACTCCACATATTGAATGAGATTTTGATGTGTCATATGATATAAAGCATCAGAATTACATTTAGAATTGCATAAGAACCAGCTGTCTGACTTGTCTTAATGCTGGATTTTGTAATCTCTCTATTTTGACATAATAAGATTTAGCAAATCTCCTTCACTAGTGAATGTTAGACAGTGCATTATTAGTTGGAGTGGGTGGTTGTCACCCCAAAGTAATTAGGTGACTGTTCTTGTAAGTTACAATAAAAGCCTAATTCAATGTATAAAAATAGAGACTATTTAATTGAACAAAATGACACCAAAACAACAAAAATCGAATAAGGGCAGCCCGAGATATGATTTTTAAAAGTTTAAAAAACTTTAGCGTCAAAAAGCGCAGAGCGATAAGCATGAGAAACTGGTCCACTAGACTGAAGGCTGACCACGGTTGATCTCAAGTCAGATGCAAGGACTGGGTTCATGGCGGTCAAATAGTCCCCTTCTTTTCTTAGAAACAGTTATGGACATCAAAGGTTTGTTGGTGGCTTCGTCGGTGTCGAAGGAAGCAGGTTGAAGCCGAAGCAGGGCTTGATGACATTGGGTTGCAGGAGGACAGTGTCCGGATGCAGTCATTAACAAAGGCGAGAATGCTCCAAGAGGCAGAAATTCACAACTGGCACCCAAAATATCCTCTCTCTCGATTGTATGTCTTTGGCATCAGTTATGGCGAAGTCTCCGGCAGTCAGCCTTCAACGTTTCACTGGCACCCTGGATTTTCTCTGTGGAGCAAAGCTGCAAACCGGAGCCGGCAAAGGGTGTGACATCATTGATACTGCTTCGACGTTGGTCCTGGTGAAGAACGTAGCAAGAGACGTGGGAAGTCCAATTCCATGGGTGATGCACTCTTTGCGGATCAGTTGGCAGGTAGGTCCCGGTCCTGCGTTGATTCTCTTAAAGAAAAGTTTTTAAATTCTCACTTTTTGGTTTAGGCAGGAAGAGTAAACTCTTACACCAACCAAGAGTTCCAGGACCTCAGGAACAGCACTTGAGGATCAGGACTCACTCCAAGTGAAGCCATCACCAGGATTCAGGGGAAGTCCAGATGAAAACGGGTAGCTGGGTCTTGCAAGAAACAGTGGCGGTGCATCCATGGGGGGCGTTGGGGCGTTGCCCCACTAGCCATGGACGACCGTCACTGTGCCAACATGCATAGTAAGAAAAGTTTTAGAAACATATTTTTTAAAATAAATCTAAGCGTACTGACTCGGCGCTGGCCCGGGACAAGCCCAACAGATTCGGGCATTGCTTAGGAAGTGGGCCGTGGTGGGCGGTGCTGCTGCAGAGTGAGTGACAGCGCACAGTCAGGCAGCCAGAGCACTGAGATGAGAGTGGGGTGACTGCGCATGTGACAGCCAGGAGTACTCATAATGTAGACTGGCCTGTGCATGCGTAGTACCTATTGACCTCCCCCCCACGCCCCTATAGCCCTGAGTCACAGGCAGGGAACCGGGGCCCCGGTCTCATTATGGGCAGAGTTTATCCTGCTCGAGGCCAATCCTGGCACAGTGGCGCTGTTAAGGCTGCCCCAGGATTGGCTGAGTAGACGCACTGCAGAAGGGATGGTGCCGCGCGTGGGTGTTGGCTGCTCAGCTCAGTATGGCCAATCACATATGAGCCATGTCGAGGTGATTGGCCATTTCTGTAAGCTGCAGTGACGTCACCGCGCGTGGCGCACCAGTGCCACAACAACAACATGAAAAGTGATAGTGAAAGTAGTATCCATCCTCCATCTGAGTCAGTCAGAGGAGAGCGCGTGACTCCTGGCTCGTCGTCATCGTGACTTGTTGTGCCTACAGCCTTCGGACGGACGGACCCGGATGGTTGCACTGGCCTGGGTAATAATTTTATACTTCTCTTAGTCTTTAGATTTTCTTTAGTCGGAAAATAATTTTAGCAATGCCAATTCCCTCCTTTTCTGTGTGTCGTGCACTCGTGCCTCTAGTTCTCTCCCTGCGGCCCTGCCCACTCTTCAAGCTCTCCTCTCATTCCATTTACAGATGTACCCAGCCCCCCCTCCACCTCACCCAGACATGTTATAAGAAGGTGGTTTGGAGACAGAGGGGGAGATGCACCCCCGTTTCCGTGGGGTGGGGGGGCGAGCTCGGAGACACAATCCACTTCAAGTTGTGTTATGTTCACGTTTTATGGCACATGTGAGGCTTTGCTAGGTCGCGCAGTGTGATCTAGGGCAACATTACGCTGGTGGCGGTCCTGTTTTGTTTTGTTTCTGTCTGTTATAATGCTATGCTCCAGCTCGTCAATGCCGTATAACTAGATGCCATCTTGTACTATTAAGACCTGATATGCAATGCTGCTATATATATTATGCATTACACTTAGGAATAGGAGGCAAGGAAGGTTGTAGTCCTATAATATAGACGTCACCATTGCTGGATTTGGAAGAACTTTACTCAGGGCGCCGCTGTCTTTTTCGGTAAAAAACTGTAAACTGGCTGCCGACTATGGGCGGGCCTCCCTGAATAGAAGTGCACATCAACTGGTGGGCCAAAACTTTAATTTGCCAATGCTTTTTTTCGTTTCAGTCTTTAACATTTTTTTAGCATTCTGGTGTGTTTAAGCTAGGTCTTCAGGATACAGTAATGTCTTTTGTCTGCACCATTAGATTTCTATTTTCTTATGATGTGCGTTAAAGCTGAAAAGGGTTTCTAAACATGTTGTGCTAAGAAGCGCATGTACCATTCTATTAAAATGCAGAGTTTATTTCTTTCTTTCATTTAAAATGTTTATTGCAAGCATGTGGCTGGCATGATTAAGGGGTGATATGTTTCTTCCTTCTTGTAGGTGTGGCATAGGCTTGAAATAAAAACATGTAACTATTGCCCCACCTTGCCATGGCCAGGCCTTTTGACTTTGCTAAACCATTGTTCAGGTTGGACCTTTGTGAAGCAAGTGAGTAGCAAAGAGGGTAAGCAATTGGACAGCAAACAGAGGAGAACGGTGGAGAGTCCAGACAGAAAAGAGGAAGTGACAGGGGAGAAAGGTTAAATGTGGCGAGCCGTGAAGAAAACTAGAGGGCGGTGGGGGGAAGAGCAGAAAGGAGAAAGAAAAGTGATAAGGAACAGAACGTATATATAAAATAAAAAAAATAAGATTGAGATAAATCTATGGAAGCAAAGCGAGAGACAGGCTGGGTGAAGAAAGAGGGTGGAGAGATGCAAGAGGAGAGAGGGCAAGAGTGCAGAGACAGGAGGAGGGGAAGTGACATGCCCAGCCCTTCCAGGGGGAGGGCCCTTCCTGTACACAGAGAAGCTCACAAGTTGCAGCCTGACTTCATTTTAACTCTGTCCCAAGACCAGGGGGCGGGAAGAAAAAGCACTGCATGAAAAACAGTCACTGCAGGAGAGAGACACCCAGCGCTGCCGCATGAGCTAGTGAGAGCTAAGCATCAACGAAAGAGATGACAGCGAAGGAGACTGGCAGCCCAGGGCCTGTAATCAGATGATCCTGCGCCAGCGCCTTTCCCTTTCTTAATAATGAACACACACATGGTTGTCAGTGAAAAATCTTCTGATCGCCTGCCTCTAGTTCTGGGGTGAGCTACGCAAGGTCGATCACACTCCTTACGTGGTGATGTTTATTACCAATTGCCCAGGACTAACATTTGTTTCTGCAATTAGGGCTTTGAAACCAGGGCAAGGTGGGAGCTGGTGATCAAGAGCATGGCAGGACAATGATAGGCCTAGAATTCAATCCTGGCAAATCCAGTGGTGAAAATAGTGGGAGCCTAGGATTCCAGAGGCAGTTACTAGCACAAATAAATAATGATAATAGTCAGTTGATGGTGATTGGTGATAGTGCTGACCCGTGGGGTCCTCCTTCTGGCTGATGGTAATGGAAAGCTGAACACACCAGTCATGATAATACAGAACCTCAGGATCACATCAGATGCTGTATCCCATAAAGGGAGAAAGAAACCAGTGTAAGCATTTCTGCAATTAACATTGCAAGATACATTTCGAGCATTTCGGAGGTTGGCCCTCCTATCTCATGCCCCTGAAACAATGTCTAAACATTTGCTGTGCAAGTTTTATTTTAAAGCAAATACTGGTAAGAAATACTTCAGTATAGGCCCAGATCTGTGTACTGGGGCGAATGCAAGACATTGTTCTGCATTCTGCCAATCAATTGTTCTTTTTGCATTTGTCACCCCGAGTGGGACGGGTATGCCCAGAGACCTTGGTCCCATGTTCTCCATGCCACTGGAAGAGTTTGACCGATGCCTGGAGAGCTTGTAACCTGTAGAAGCTGGAATATGTGTTTTATTCTGCTGCGCATGCTCTATCGCTCGCAAAAACTACTTTATGTTAGCATCACTTGACTTGTACATTGCCTCTGGGGCAAGGATATGACAATTTTCTTCTTTTTTTTTACATTGTCTTTTTAAATCATGCACGAAGTGTTTCGAAGGATTTGATGCTTCAATATCTGGTGACTTACTGTAATACTGACATGTTTTGCTGAATATGTACGGGTTGAAATAGACTTTTGTATTCATGTATTGTGATATTAATAGTGGTTCACAGATTCCCAGCAGGCCCAATGGGAGGAGCATAGGCCAGCTTCATGAGGGAAAGGCGTGCTTGGTATATTTGAAAACCGAGGCAGGGAGGGGGCAGAGGTGGTGGGCCATTAGACTCTGAGGGTGGGACAGGGGGGTTCATTTGTTCGTATGCATTAGTGGGACCTTCTTTTGTATGTTGTCACATTAGCAGCACAGACCTGTATCATTACAGCGGCCTTTTCTCGCTTAGCCTGGCACCGTCTTGACCGAGAAAAAGCGTTGGCACAGAGATCACTTTCTAATTTTGGAGAGCAAACACACTGCACGTCATGTGTCTATTTCTGCTTCCACTGGTACACCACCAGCACTTGGGCAGAAAACGAAAGAGGGAATCCTGTTTCCTGTGGCAGAACGGGCACGCCCCTCCTTACTGTAAGGAAGAAAGGCAAGCTGACACTGTACACTGGTGTGGAAACCTCAAACAGCGCGTGCAGGGCAGAGTTGCTCCTCACGGCCTCTAGCTCAATGTGTCTTCTCTTTATGAATTTTGACTTCATTACCAGCTGGGCCGAGGGCTATGTTTACACCTATTAAATTCACAGAAATTCTTGGGGGTACATCAAGGGCTGCTGCCTAACACTACGGCTGCCAGTGAACAACTGAGTGCTTATGGTGCGTCGATAAGCAGTTGCCCAGCAATACTGTTTCACAGATGTAGGCTATTTGAACTGAATGTTTTAGCTTTCAAGCCAGGTTGTAGTTTCCACTAACCACTTCCTTAGCACAGCACTTCTCAGCCCTGGAGATCTGTGCTTGATAAAATGTACCTGCATGTGACTCCTTTGATCTCGGTTACCCTTTGAGGCTTCGGTCCTCGTTTATGGTTGGACACACTGTGGCGTGCCCGTGCGTGGGCTTCATCTGCCATCCCTCATCAGTGCCTGCCATACGGTCCTCTACATACCCCCACCCATCAGTGCCAGGCCCAGCCCTCCTGCCCCTTGTTTAATTTCTACTCTGGGCCTGATGGTGTGTGTCAGCCTGCCCCTGGCCTCGTGTCATCTCAGCGCCAGTGCGCCTGCCTGGTGGTAATGCGCTGCGAACTGGTAGTCAAAGCACGACAGTAACTCCTCTGTGGCATGCGTGGGATTCATCTGCCATCTGCCAACTGCCATCAGTCATCAGTGCCTGCCAGACGGTCCTCTACATCCTGTTTAGTTGGTTCTTTTGTTGTTTGCAGTTTAAATCAAAAAAGTTGTTTGTTTTGTTGTTTGCAGTTTAAATAAAAACAATCTGTGAGGTTCTCAGCATTGTATCTTGAAGTCTGTTATAAAGCTCTGTGGTTATACTGAATACGCAGCTACCTATGTTATATGACAGCTCTTTAATAATGTAATACCTGCACTTTCACAATTGCTTTATTAACCTTCCTGCTTTCTCAAATTTGCTTGAAAATGCACCATTTTCCCACTATTTTTTCAAAATTTTCTCAGGGGGAGATCCCCCGAACCCTCCTTAGGGGGTTCGGGCTCGCTCGCTACACCTGCTCGATACGGTGCAGTATGATTATTAGTTTCCGCATCACCACTTTCAAATGTCACCAGCCGCCACTGGCAAGAAACTGGGCCTCTTACAGCTTTTGTGGCCCTGTAGCTTAACAGGCGGTCAGTCGCCTGACCCTTTGAATCTCCTTCTTTGTCCAAGGTGCAAGTGGGAGCAGGTCTAGCTCTAAGGGTTCTCCTCACAGGTCTAAATAGCAAGTGCAGTCTGCCTTCTGCCTTCCACTGGTCTAGTAGTGTTATGAAGACAAAGTTCAGGGGTGCCACATGTATGTCTGACACGAGCCTGGGGTAGACCTTCCCACTTTTACAGAAGTTCCTGTGTACCCTACTGCAAACAATCCCACAGTACCCCTCTCTACCTAAAACCTAGATGCCAAAGCCTTTCTTCCTCTGTACTCCTGTGCCCACCCTAGAGTTGTGACCAAAGAAATGAACAACCACTCACTGAAAACCGATTCTAGAGGAAGCTTCTCTCTCTCCCACTGTGATTGATTCCTGACTGGCTATGGAAAGAAAGGAAGGGATGGGCACAGTTGTTACCTAGATTTGGCTGTGACAGGGTAGGCCTTTTTGAAGTTAATTAGTTTACTGGGCACAGCCCAGATGGTCATCTCGCCAAAGGAACAATTACCTCCCCACGTCCAAGGCTTTTGCTTCAGCTTTGGGAGCATGCTTCCACCTCATCAATGATGTGCTATTCAGCTCCTGGGCAGTTGAAATGTCACACAAATGGGCTTCTAAAGGCTTTAGGCAGGTTGAAGGTGACTTTTTAATCTGACTTGACTAATGAATTGGATATGTAAAAAATATTTTAAAAAGTCCAACAATTAACTTTTTATTTGCCTCTTAGTTGACGATAACATTATTTAATTTTAATATTAACACCCAATGGTTTGCTATGAAACAGCTTAGTCTACTACAGTGAAATTGGATGTTTGGACCTTCTCACTGTAAAGGCAAGCTTTACATTAAAATTTGACATGTTCCCTTTTTAAATACCACACTTACTGTGCATTAATCCCTACTTAGCGGTGACTTATTAATTTTTAGAAGAGAGTTAGTTTAGGCCTGTCAAATGGGTTTCTTTTGCTGAGTTAAATGTGTAGTTTAAACGTGCACAAGCAGGTTACGGGGGGCAGGCCTGCTGTCATGATTTGTCGCTCTGGTGGAGGCACAAAGTGTGCTGCAGTCCAGAAGTGACATTTAACTTAGAGACCATGGTTACACTTTGTATCATTTACTTGGAGCTTGCAGGTAAGTTAAATATGTGCAGCCAATTGTACCATGTTTTAGGGGCTCAAAAGACATGCATTGGAGCCTTGTTATCAGTGTGCCAGGTCACAGAGTCAAAAATCAGCAAAAACATCTTGCAAAAAATGGGGGTTCCTATGCAAAAGGGGCATTTTCCAACAATGGAATATTCAAAACTTGTGTTACAGCCCTCTGCTTTCTGAAACACATTTTGTAATGCCTGGAAAAGCAAGACCGCTGGGAAAATCCACTGAGTCTGTCTTATCAAGTTCTGAAATTTAGAGATAATATTATTAGCATAACCGTCATTCTTCTCATGATTTGAATTGCACCTTCTCATGTATTTGCCTCTGGGTTATACATTCCTTATATGCCTATGATATGTCCATCTGCGAGGCATGCCTCAGCAAATAATGTGTTAATCCTAATGGCATTTATTAGGAACAACATGTAGGTGATGGCTACTGGCTCCAAATCGTCTACAAACCTTTTATTTTTGCACAGATAGTTCGCTCTTTTGTTTCATTAAATTTAGCCCACTTTAGAATATATTAGCTGACAGACCTCCCCTATTATTCCATATAATCATCCAAAACCAGACTCCCTGAAAGGGGATCTTGCTCAGTAAGCTGGTATATATACACAAGTCCTCAAATGTTTGTTCACCATAACATATTTGCCCCATATTGTTAATCTGGGTATTTTAACTTGCTTTTTTGGGAGGTCTTCTCATTTCAGCATTCTCATACACTCTTAGATAAGGGAGATGCTCATTGTCTTCCTAGAACTCCACTCCAAACTGCTGACTTCTAAGAACTTTAATTAAACTATGGTTAAGGTAATTGTGAGGAAGCTACATTGAGGAGAGAGATACTTACCGGTCTAACACCAAGATTGGACCCACAATCATGGGTACTGACTCCGAGACAACCGTAATATAGAACTGAAATTTTTATCTCATCCTGAGATACTGTAGGAGGGCATCATAATCATGCGTAGTCAGAACTCAAATATATTCTGTGTGATTAATGTTACTAAGGAAATTTAAGTGTTTCAAATTTAAAGTACTCAATGTGAAGAATTTTTGTACAGTATGTGACTAAGAAAGGTCTATGTAACATTTACAAATTGATGTGACAGGAGAAGTTAACATAAAATGTGTTCCATGGTGAGATTAATGAAATAGAATGTGGATGTGTAGTCTAATGTTTAAACATCATTACACGTAACAAGAATTATTTCTCTGCAGGTGCATTTGAAATGACATCTTTGTAATCCTTTACGATGTATTTATGTATTAAGAAGCGTGTGTAGAAATGTGCATTTATTCTGTAAACCTGTGCATTGCTAAAGTTGACTAGAGTGGACATCTGGAAAACCTGTTCAGTTCAAGCTCACATGTAAAGTGTAGTAATTATGTCCACGCTGATTGTGATATTTCATGAGGATTTATTCAGGTTGGTTACAGCATAGAAGTATAGAAGTAATTAACCCCACCAGGAGCAGCCATGAAGGTGCTCAGCCCTTCTCCAACTGTCTGCTTCATACACCAACATTCTAAGTGACATCAACTCTGGAGTGCTCTACAGATGGAGGAGAGGAAAACATGTAAAACACAACAACCAGGATATTACATAAAGTCTAACAGGTAATTTATATTTAACCTTCAAAGTAGAATGTATTTGCTTACATTTTGTTTCTTTTTCAGGTGTGGGCAAAGCCTCATTGGTTAGCAGAGAAGGGTTTTGTTATAATTAGATAGAAAGGTAGGAGTAAACGAAGTTGGGAAGGAGAAGCGCAGTAACGAGCAAAGAGCAGCCGCGGCCGGCAGTGGGACTACCTGCAGGTCGGTGATGTGGGGAGGGGGAGGGGCAGGGTGGGAAGTAGTAATGTATGGATTACTGAGCTTCCCAGGTAAGTAAACATTTAAATAAATAAAACGAATTTCGTTGAGGGCACTGCATCCCCAAATGCAATGCAGTGCGCACAACGAAACTAGTTTTATTTATTTAAATGTTTACTTACCTGTAAAACTCCGTAATCCATACATTACTACCCCCCCCCTGCCCCTGTCCCTCCCCCTCCCCACGTCACCACCCTGCAGGTACTCCCACTGCCGGCCGCGGCTGGCAAAGAGGCAAGTTCTCATGGAGGAGGAGAAGAAGGACAAAAGACTAAAGAAATTGCAACTTATCAATGTAGGAAAGGTGGTGCAACTATCCAGTTGGGCCGGAGCTATTGAAAAGTACTAGCAAAAGTCAAGTGGGGTTGTCTACCTTTAATACAACTGATATTTTATGCTGTAACTTAGTGAGGGACAAAGAGACATCATAGGACTTGACAGGAAACAGATCTATGCATCTGCTTGTGAGGCTGTATGCTACGTGACTTATGTTTGGAATGCCTTCTACTGAAGACTCCAACATCTGACCCCTTTCTAATTTCTCTTTTAGCGAATGCTTTAAGTTTAGTGTTTCCCCTATAAGATAGAAGAGGGGGAGATAACTTGCTCATGCTTACTTTGGAGAACCATTCGATGCAGTTTAATGCTCAATTATTTTTCCTGATCATTAGCATCGCCATCATAGAGTAAGTTGTCTGCTTGATATTATATAGGGTACATTTCTTCAGGAGATTTGGACTCATTTTGTTCGTCCTGTACTTCTATACGATAATATTGAGGTTGGTCTATATCAATTTGCTTCCAAATTTATAATTAAACCCTACTGTGCTCAGACTAAGTTGTTAAGTGGATAATTGTGCGACCATATTGGTTACACTGTATTGTGATTTAACTGTGATTGTTTTCTCCCTTTTACCTCTCAAGCTGCTACCAAGACCACTGGTCTGGAGATACATTTTTAGGTGGGACCAAGATCTTGCAGCAATCAGTGGCACAAGAATGACTTTCATATATGATCTGCTTGCTGGAGAATCCTTTTCAAACTTTCCATTTAAAGTTCTGAGATTCACTTTTTGCAATATGGCATCAATATCAGTTCCAGGGTTTGCTAGATTATAACCACCATGCCCTATTTCTGTCACCTGTTAGAACAATTCTCGCCCTTCATCTTCCACATTATCAATTTGGGCATTCCGTTCAACCCTAAAGTTGAGGGAATTGCATTATAGTTATCCCTAGAAGCCAGGATTTGATCCAGGATTTTCAACATGTACTTTCTCTGAATGCATTAACCAGAGCAAGTTACAAGTTAGCTGCCATTAGACATTTTAATGCAAGGCCCTTTTCTGGAGTACGTTTATCTATATTATACCTTGTAATTGATCTAAACATTTTGTCAGCATAATTGGTATGTTACCAAATTACTAATAAACTTTAACTTAAAGAGATGGCACCATTCTTATCTTACATGATACTTTCTCCTCCTTGGAGTCACTGTACTAACTATCCTTTTTTGCTAAGACCTATGGTCTACACAGCCATTTAAAAGTGCAAACGCGCGCAACTATTCCGAAATTTATTCTGAGTTTGTCAGCTGCCAAAAAGAGACAGCTGCCAAAAGAAGGACTCACTTATGCTTTAATTAGGCTGCCATTGACTTCACTGAACTCTTAATACGGTGGGTGGGACGTCAGCCACTTTTTGGCAGATGACCCTCATCTGTTTAACTCTAAATAAGGCCCTAAATCTCCTGAAGCATGCCAGATTTCAATAAGCGCAATTAGATAATCTAATGTTTCATGAACTTTATAAACTCATGCACTTTTCATAGCAGAAGGCATGTTTGTGCAGGCCTTGTACTAATCTTAGTAAAGCTGCTTTGGTGCATCTTTTTTTGCCACCTGCCTGAATCTATCCTGACACTTTCATCTCACAGCATGGAGTGAAGTGGTTGATAGAGTGCCAGAGGTTAGGTCTACCTGTGTCAATGAACTCTGGGGTGGGGTGACATACCACACACTATCGTCATAATAATTTCACTCTTCAGGTGATGGGAACCGGGGGACATTTGACACAATGGTTCATGTCCTCCCTTCGTCAGCACACGGAGGCCAACCTGACCCCTCTGAAACAACACTGAGAGGGGGACTTGGGGAGGGCATTCATAGATAGGGAGTGGATTGCTGACCGGGGTAGTCAGACATACACACTGCGTAATCAGCGATTTAAGTAAATTAAATTATTCGTGTTACATTGGGTTTATCTCACCCCAGCTCAAATCAATAAGTACTTCCTCAGAACAGATGTGTCTTGCCCTCGGTGAAGTCAGCTAGATGTGGACATCCTCTATATGTTGTGGCATTGCCCTGTCCTAGAAGAACATTGGAGCTGCTTAGCAACCACTCTGGCTACTTGCACAACTTGTGCTGTCCCAGCCAAATTAGAGGTACACATACTGCACCTATTCAGCAACAATAAGAAACACAGGGCTACCACCCATTTTCTTGATTGGGGACTAAAAGTAGCAAAACGCTTGATTACCAAGCAATGGAAATCCCCCTGGCACCTCACTCATTTGCCTGGAACTGGTGCCTACTTAACTGGGCTAGGGTGGAGGGAGTGGCTCTGCGCAGAGGTGACCTACTTGGTATCGGTAAGTTCCCCCTAGCGTCTCAATGGGATACTATGGTGTCGAAATTGCAACACATAGTCACTAACACTGGGGAGCCTCGGGATGTAACCAGGTCTGACACCCAGCGCGCACCCTTCCTGGGCACATAGGTAGAGTAGTGCCGACTTCCTAGGATGTATGGCCCCCAATTTCACGGACCATGCACGCAACCTGGGCTTCATCCTGGACTCATCCCTCACGATGACCAAGCAAGTCAACGCCGTCTCGTTATCCTGTTTCAACACCCTGTGCATGCTCCGAAAGATATTCCGGTGGATCCCCACTGACACCAGGAAGACGGTCACCCAGGCCCTCGTCACCAGCCGACTGGACTACGGGAACACCCTCTACGCTGGAACCACAGCCAAACTCCAGAAAAGACTCCAGCGCATACAGAACGCCTCTGCACGACTCATCCTGGACATCCCCCATCACAGCTACATCTCTGCCCATCTGAAAGACCTGCACTGGCTCCCCGTCAGCAAAAGGACCACGTTCAGAGTTCTCACCCACGCACACAAGGCTCTCCACGACATGGACCCCAAATACCTCAACAGCCGCCTCACATTCTACACATCCACCCGCCAGCTCCGATCCGCCAGCCTCGCTCTCGCAGCCGTCCCACGAATTCGCAAATCCACCGCCGGAGGAAGATCCTTCTCCTACCTGGCGGCCAAGACATGGAACTCCCTCCCCACCCCCCTACGGCTGACCCAGGACCATCTCTCCTTCAGGAAACAACTCAAGACCTGTCAGTTCAAGCAGTAGCGACTCCCCTCCCTCCCAGTGCCTTGAGACCCTAACGGGTGAGTAGCATGCTCTACAAATTACTTGATTGATTGATTGATTATGGCCCGCTTCATAATGCCGCTGTCAATGAGCCTGGCTAGGGCTGGTCCACTCTGTTATACCACATACTGCAGCAGGTCTCAGGCGACTCCCTTTCCCCTCCTTTGATTAAGTTGTCCTCATTTTGTTGTACCCTATGTCCACAGTTTGGCCAGTGATAAACCGTGTCCGAAACGCCTAAAGACTGTTCAGTGGTAAGACTCTCTGTCATTGCTGCACCCTCTATACAGCCACAGTCACAAGTTGTCTCTTAGTATCCTGTTGAATAACTCACCAGTTTACACAGTACTGTACTTGATATTGAGTCACTTGAAAGTAGCTATACATGGTGTCTATGCATTGTTCATGTTGTATGATGAAATTAAGAAAACGTCAATAAAAAAAAGATTTACACAAATAATAATTTCACTCTTCAGCTGGGTACAGCTCAATCACTGCTGATATTTGCAATTTACTTAATCAAACGTCTGTCTGCATGATTCTCAGTCTAGACTGAGCCCAAATTACTCTCAGCCATTTTACTGGTTCTCCCTAATCTGACTGATTTAAGATGGCAATACATTCCTCTCCGGGGACCATATGTACAAAAGCATTTTTGCGATTGATAACAGGCTGATTGGCAGAATAGGGCCATTTTCGACCGCAAAAATACTTTTATAGATGTACAGAGCACAAATTGTGATTCAGTAACGTTGACAAATTGCAATTTGTCTTTAGCGATTCAATATTTGGAAGGGGTGTGTTTATGGCGTCCCTCGCTGATACTGATTCGCAGTGGTATGTATGAATTTTTGCAACCGATTACAGTTGCAAAACATTCATTTTTTACTGACACCTCAAGAGTAGTGCTAACCATTCAGAAATAGTGGGGGTACTCATGGGAGGCCCTCCCCTTTGTGAATATCGAACCAAATATTTTTTTAACGCTGCCAGTGGTCCAATGGACCACTACCTACTCTTGAAAGTTTTTCTTTAAGGATAACGAGCTGCATTTAATTTTGAAAGGTCTGCTTTATTAAAAGGCAATCACTAACACGGTGCTCTGCTGAGTTTCATTTAGCAATTCCTAATGGGTCGCAAATTGGGACCTACCTCATTAATATTCATGAGGTGGATCCTTAAATGAAATTCGATTGGTTTCACACACTATGAATTGTGATTTCCTAACTGCGATTTGCAAAGAATCGCAATTAGGAAATTGCTATCCCTAAAATGTTTACATATGCCCCATCATTTTTACATATCCTCAACATACTATCTGCATTTGAAGAGAGACCAAGGTTTATCTCTTGGCCAACTTGTGAAGTGGCCTGATGAGCACATCTTTGTAAAGGTAACAGTGTCCAATTTTGCGTCCTTGACCTTCAATACCTGCCCCCACCCAGGACTCTGCTGCATGCCAGCACTAGCAACACTTATGAGCTGATTCCTCTCATAAAGTTTACCACCTGTCCCCCATTCAAAAATAAAAAATACTGCACCATACATTTTCTATTGAACTTTGTTTATTGCAAGTTTGTCTGTGCCTTGTTGAGTAGAGGGGTACCTGGTGAGACCGTTGCAATCACTGATGTCGAAGTCAACCCCTGCTGTGTTTAGCTGAACATTGGGTAAGGTGCTGTATGTCTGCTGGTACCTAAACGAGCAGCCTAAACAGTGCGGCTATGTATGCCTACATCTGCATTCGTTGTTCCTGAACCAAGGCCTTCATGCTTCTGGCTATTATTGTCACCCCTCAAAGTAGGGTCCAAAAGTTGGAATAGCCTATACTTTCAAAACGTCAGACTGCATCCAGATGCAGACGGTACTGCATCCGCCATTGCTCCTTCTTTATGCAAAACTGAGAGTGACATAAACATGTTTTTTAATTTAATGCGCATATACCCTACCAGCAGTAGGAATTCTACTGCGAAATGGCAATTAACAAATTCTTAACAAACACAAATTTTACAAAATAGCAAGGTACTTCAAAGAGAAGACATAATACTGAAAGTGCACTTCCAGAAACAGAGTGGGGCAGATTTACAAGGCCCTCGCGCCACTTTTGCGTCACTTTTCCCATGTTAAAAATGACGCAAAAGTGGTGCAAGGGCCTTGTAAATAAGCCCCTGTGAATTTACCTCAATATACAACAGTTCCAAACTTCTTTTACGTTTTTTCCTTAACTGCCTTTGCATTATGGCAACATTATTTTTTGCAAAACATCGATTGCAAAGTTTCTTTCTTGTAAATCATTTAGAGATTGAAAAGATAGACACGATAAGGCACTCTAAAGACAGCAAACGACTGTCACTTTCACGTCGTGGTCGCCCACTGTTATATAGTACATCATTGTGAGTCGAACTCACTTGAGGCCACCATTTGTTCAGATGTATTTACCTCTCTTCTAGTAGTTCTTTTCATTTTTTCTGTATTATTTGGCATTTGAAGGAGCCACGTGCCTGTCTCATGATGGGGACAAAATTACAATTTTTAAATTTTTTTGCCATGTTTTGGTACGAGGTTTTACGAGGTGGCATCATGTAAAGGGCAGCTATTTTAGATGTACTCTGGGACTGGGAGCCATTACCATTTGACTAGTGCTTCCAGCTACTATGCAGTTTATTTCCTGGACAACATCACTATCATCCTGTGGGAGAGATATTGGCGACTGTGGCAGAGTAGGGGAGGGTAGCATTAGTATTCGTTTTCATTGAGTTATAGGAAACACAAACATGGTGCATAGCCTCTCATTTCTTGGTTGATATTTACCACATGCAACCCTACATTTCATAAAGCTCAAGCTGAAAAGTGTCCGACTCTTGCCAAGTACCACAGACCTCCAGGGTGCACTTACTCACCACTCAACTACACAGCCCACTTTGAAATAATATTTTGGTGAAGTGTAGAAGAGATTTGGAGAGAGAACTTGCAATTGCTTCCAAGGATAACGATTCGAATTAACATTCAAGACAAAAATGGGCGAGTAACTGCAACTTTTGCTTTGTTAGTATTTAGCCAAGAGGATGAGTTGAGTGTATTTTCCAAGTAGGTCTCTAGGTCTCATTTTGATGCACCAGGGAGTTTCTCAGTGTGCATTACATTTGTAGAATAAATATTTAAATTTTCCTCAGGTCCTCAGCACATTTGTTTCTGCCAAATGCAAACTACTTTCTAAATGTCTGCTGCTTGCACGATGGTCAAAGGGCTACTCAGTATAGAAGCAGAATTGTCTTAACTAAATAAAAACTGTAGCTAATAAAGTTAAAGACTTCAAGAAATTGCAATCTAAAAGGACCAGTGGTTTGGCATGCATTAAAGGCAAATAATGTCAGTACAGTAAAAGAAAAATTTGCATGCCTTGTGAGCGCTTAGACAATTGTATATGTGCTATTCTTGACCCGACGGCAAAGGACAGTAAAAAAACGATATATGTCTGCCCGTCCTCATTGGGCAGATAGACATATACCCAATTCTATGATGACCCTTAGTCTGGAGGTCTAACCGGGGTGGAGATGGGGTAGTTTCCCCTATGGTTAGACCAGTAGTCCACCCGCATACAAACTGTGCAGGCGGACCATTATCTAGCCGGTAATTATACTCTGTTGCAGTAGAGTACCCTTACCGTCAAGATTTAAATTGGCCCCTATCTCCCAGAATCCCTTGCTTGCATTGCCTTTGCCCACCTGATTGCCATCATCTACTTAGGTGGTGTTACCCTTCCGCTGTCTGGGACCCCTCTACTGACAACTGGTGTGTGTATGCCACTCCTGGTCCTAGAGGAGGGGGGGAGGACCATTGGAAATCTGCATTTTCTTTGTGAATACACTGTTGGGGGGGGGGGCTATGGGCCAGATGTACAAATATTAGGAATACCGATTTCCTAATTGTGATTATCTCCAAATTGCAATTAGGAACTCGATATATGTTTGAAATTTTGTATTCCCAATTAGCGATTCCTAGTAGCTCAGAAATCGCCCTACCTCATAAATATTAAGGAGGTAGGCCGTAATTCGTTACCCATTAGGAATCTCAGCCATCACAGGTATGGTGGCATCCTGAGGTCAGCAGACCACTATGTCTGTGAATGCTTTTCAATAAATGTGTCTTTTTTTTTAATTGGTGCCCGTTTTCCTTTGTGGTCTGTGCTCAGATGAACTCCGGGTCAACAGCAGGCCCGTCAGAAGAGCTGGGCTGAGGACACCCTCTTTACTTTCCTTCTTTTTGTATCCATAGACTCTCCAAAATTCTAAAGCTGCTTGAGCATTACATTGCCTCGCATTTCTTCATATACCATGGGTAAGCAAAAGTCAACTTTAAGTCTTAACTCTACACGTCTTTAATATTAGTCAAAAATTGACCTGTTTTTTAATTTGTGCGCGTCCTGAAATAAAGTAATTGATTATACGACCTCCTACATTAATCCTTTGCAGATGGACAGTGAAGGGACACAGTAGCTAAATCTGTTTCCTCTACATGTAATGATGATTATCTTAGGAGCCTTAGGTCTGGGGCAACAAATATAACCCCCGCTGATGTCTACAGACCTGATGAGGGTGAAGTTAATGCGATTCTTTTTTTTTAAAAAACCTTTATTATTTTTATGCACAATACACAGCTGTCTGCCTACAACCCAACGGGCCGGCCGCTATGACATTTAAGCAGTATAACATCTCACAGTGGGGCTCCCACCTTGCATGCGGGTTAAGCGGCCCGCAGTATTTCCATGTGCATAACGTAAAATCAAAGGACAAGCATAGTAGGTTTAGTTTTCAATTTTTGATGAATTGAACGTACAACAAAAAACACACACACACATGGCAAAAGTCAATTGCAGGGATTCAAGAGGAGAGGGCAAAGAATCAGATTATCATACAATAATGAAGCACATGTCTCGGGATGAAGGGCGGCGAGCAGCTCAATAAATAAATATTATTACAGACAAACGTCCGGAACGTCAACTAAGGGGACAGTGAAATATCAATGGTGTAGTCCTATGGGGGAGGGCAGACATTCCCACGGTAAGCGTTCCACTGGGACCAAATTCTGCCCCATTTCTTAGGTCGGCCCCGAGCCACATAGACCGTATTTTCCCTGAACATACACCAGTCCATGTTCTCTTTCCAAGCCGTTATCGTGGGTGGTCCATGGGAACCCCAGAGTTGTGCAATATCCCTCTTGGCAACCATGTTACCAAGAGTCGCCCAAAAAGTCTGGGCCGTATTATAGTCGGTCGTTTCCCAAACATTAAGAAGGCATCGTCGGGCCTCAGGCAATAGAGAGACCCCGGTGACCTTTTCCATAATCGCATGCACTCTAGACCAGAAGGCAGACACCTCAGGACACTCCCAAATGATATGCAGGAAGGTACCACTCATACAGCAGCCGCGCTTGCATAACCCATCAAGAGAGTAACCCATTCGCACCAGACGCGTACCAGTCACATATACTCAATGGAGGATCTTCAACTGTACGAAACGGAGGCGGGCAGGTATGGCCACCTCCTTAGGGGAGGAGACGGCCATTTGCCAATCCTCATCATCGAGTTCCAAGCCGTCCGCGATCCATGAAGCCCTGAGTTGCTCAAGCAGATCATCCCTGTTATTGATGAGTTTTTTGTAAATCAGGGATATAGTACTGTCCGGCACATGGCCATCAAGAATGCGATCCTCTAGCGGCGAGGATTGGGGAATCTCTGTCCCCGGGGGAAAGACGGAGGTCAAGGCATGTCGCACTTGAATGTACCTGAAGTGTTCCTTGTCGTCAAGCTCATATTCTATTTTGAGCGCCTCAAAAGTCTTAACACTACCATTGGACCAGAGATCCTCCACCTTGCTAATACCAATCATGTCCCATTTATCGAATCCTTTCGTTCTCCACAAATTGCCCAGTCTATCAGAGTCATACAACGGTGTCTCTCGGGTTAACCTATCGCTCCACCCCATAGCAGCGTTCGCGTCTCGCCACACTCGCACAGCACTTTTCGTAGGGCCAGTCAGGGCGTTAAATGGCTACATAGAATACAGTGCCCTGTTAAAATTCCCACCTGGCAGGAGATGTTTATCCATCGCAAAGGCAGAAGCATGACCAGGGGCGTAGGCTACGTGATTAACAGCGCATAGCTGCGAGGCCCAGTAGTAGCGTCTGATGTCAGGGAGGGCGATGCCACCGTCGTACCACGGCAAAGTGAGTTTGGGTAAGGAGATACGAGCACGCCCGTCCCAAATCAGTTGTCTCTGAAGGCTCTCAACCTCACGAAAATATCCGGGAGGTATGGGATCAAAAAAGTTCTGAAGTGCATACAGGAACCTAGGGAGCGACATCATCTTAAAGAGAGTCACACGCCCCAATGGGGAGAGGGGCAAGTGATGCCACCGTGAGACGTCAAGTTTAAGCCGCTGGAGAGGAGCATGAAGGTTACGGTCGTAACGGACGGTGGAATCCAAGGAGACATGAATCCCCAGGTACTTAAAACCAGTCTCGACCACCTGAATCGGGAATCTACGGGACAACAGAGGGAGATCCCCGGCCAGAACATAAACACAGGATTTGGTCCAGTTAATAACAAGACCCGAGTTCTTCCCGAAGGAGGTGAGAACATCAAAAAGCACATTAAGAGACTTCCGGGGTGAGGTGAGATAAAGAAGAATCCCATCTGCATATAGCGAGACAGGATCTTCAAAGTCAGGGGCCCACTGGATACCCCTGATCGAGGGCTCCCAGCGAAGCCACTCGGCCAACGGCTTCAGGACGAGGGCAAAAAGCAACGGAGACAGCGGACAACCCTGACGGGTGCCACGCCCAAGTACAAAAGAACCAGACACCCTGCCATTCACCACCACCTGGGCTAGTGGTCGTTCATAAAGGAGCTTCACCCAGGCGATAAATATCGAGCTGAAACCAAACTTGGAGAGAGCTGCCCAGAGATAAGGCCGTTCAATTGTATCAAAAGCCATGGTGGCATCGAGGGAAGCCAAAATGGCCGATTCAGTCAGAGTTCCAGCTCTCGCGAGAACTCCATGGAGTCTCCTAAGGTTAAGGGCGGTATTTCGATGCGGGATGAAACCGGATTGATCCGGATGGATCAATTTGCCGACCACCTTAATCAGACGAGTAGCCAGTAATTTGGCAAGTATCTTGGGCTCAGCATTAAGCAGTGAAATGGGTCTGTAGGAAGCGCAACGATCACGTGGTTTACCTTCCTTGTGGATGACAACGATGGTGGCCAGGCGCTGGTCAATAGGAAGGATACCAGTATCGAAGGCCTCGAGAAACATATTTCTCAAATATGGCGCCATTTTGTCAGGCCGCAACTTGTAGAGCTCAATAGGCAATCCATTGGGCCCCATGGCCTTACCAGATCGAAGGGCACGAATGGCACCAGCGACCTCATCCACTGTTATAGGCGCATCCATCAAGGCCCTGTCCTCATCGGAGAGGCAGGGTAACCCGATATCACGCAGGAGCAAACGGGAATCGCACTCATCCCTATCACTCACAGAGGCATAGACCGTCTGAAAGTGGTCCAAAAAGGAATCAACAATCCCAATCGGGTCAGACACACGATCCCCATTCGACTTTTCAATCACCGGAACAACTCGATTCGCTCTCTCAGACTTGTCCAACCACGCAATAAGCTTACTCGCCTTATCACCCACATCATAGAGTCTACCCAGCTGGTCTCGATTCATGACTTTGGCCGCGTCTGTCACCAGGGCTCTGTAGTCTGCCTGCTTCAAAGCTAGGGAGTGTAAAGTGGCAGGAGTATCATTTCCACCCAGTTCACTGTCAAGTACAGTTATTTCATCCTCGAGACGCAATAATTCTTCATGCTTGGCCTTCTTAGTAGCAGCAATCAACGACAATGAATAACCCCAAATAACAGTTTTGAAAGCCTCCCATAGTGAAAGAGAAGAGGAGACAGATCCAACATTTTCATTAAAATAGCAATCAATGGCCTTGACTTGGGGTTTCGCAAGTACCAAGGATTAATAAGAGCAATTCTGCCCTCACTACCTACCCCAACCGCAACCCTTAGCCACAGGGGGGAATGATCAGAAATGCCCCTGGGGAGGTGACGGACCTCCCGCACGGAGGGAGAGTGGGCCGACGGCAGTAGGAAATAATCGATTCTAGAAAGACTGCCGTGGGCTCCAGAAAGGAACGTATATTGCAATTGCGAGGGGTGTAGCAGCCTCCAAACATCCACCAATCCAAAGGTTTCCAGCAGTTCAGAAAGCCACATCTGGGAATTCGGTAAGACTCTGGGGGGGTATCGATCAGAGTTACCAGAGACCACAGAATTAAAATCCCCCCCAAGAATAAGGAGACCATCAGGAAGCCCCAACAAAATCCGACCAAGGTCAGCATAGGTAGTGGCCTGGAGACCCGGGGGGACGTATACATTAACTATTGAGAGCATCTTACCCTCCCATCTCCCCGAAATGGCAGCATATCAACCCCTATCATCAAGTGTTATGTCATCTATTTCAAGGGGCAGAGAGG